>NC_082706.1:136525569-137957236 GCF_030144855.1 Hypanus sabinus | reverse complement strand
TCTGATGTTGACCACAGGGCATTTTGTTTCTGCCACTATTTCTTGCATGCATATGTAATGTGCTGTTATTGGACAGTCCAACTGAAAAATACAAGTTCTGAACTTTTAGATGAAAAATCCCACACTGAGCATTGAAGAAGAAAGGAATATTTTGAGGTTGACAATGCTTACATTGTGTTATCTGAAATTTCCAGTGGTATCATTCCATAGGCATCAACTAATAGCTCTGAACACCAAATACTTGTAAAGATCAACCTTGGTGCATTTCATAAAAGTAATTATATTTAGCTTATGCTGGAGGACAGCTAGTAAACTAAAATAACAAAATGTTTTATTAAGTAAAAAATAAACTTCTAGCAATGGACAAAGCATTTCTTTCTCTACAGTATGTGCTTCTTAGTCCCAACCAGTTTGATACTAATAATGTAATAATTATACATGCAGAGTAGTTGATCACATAAAAGAATATAATTTGTGCCATACATGTTACATTCCTAAGAAACAAAAAGGAAAATCATACAAAATATCTGTACTTTGGCAAATTCTTAGTGTTGTGTATTAAATATTTCAGCAATATTTGAATAATTTTGGAGATATATTGTTTGATTAAGCTTTCTTTGTTGATAATTCATTGGGATTGAATGCAAAAGTATGTGAATGGCAAACATCATTATGCCACCACGTCATATGAACATGCATCACTAAAGTTAAAAAGTAAGTCAACACACAACTCCTGACTCCACTGTTTTCTTTTCAATTAGTTTCATGCTTTGGAGTTACAAAACATAACACTGGTGACAGGTAGTCTTGAAACAAGCCCTAAAAGTGCCGAGAGGTATTCAAGTTTAAAGAAGAGAAGAAAAATGACAAAATTCACAGGTTCATAAACACTGAGTGCTGGGTAATAATAATCATAAATTTTAAGAAAGCAGACATGGCCGGCTACATCAGAAAGGTGGGTACATTTGATTGCATAAGAGATAACTGGAATCCATGTACTGAACGAATTGAGCAGTATTTAGAAGCAAATGAAATAGCCAACACAAAGCAAGAGCTAGTTTTGCTGAGTTTAATAGGTGAAAGAACATACAGTTTGTTTGGAAGTTTGACTGTTCCAATCAAGCCAACCAAAATAAGCTTTGCTGATATTGTGAAAGTAATGCAGGAAAACTTAGATCCAAAACCATTGCTGATTGCAGAACGCTTTAGGTTTCACAAGCAGAATCAAAAGGAAGGGGAAACCATTTCATCATATGTGACTGAATGAAAGAGAGTGTCTGAGCATTGTCAGTTCAATGATAGGCTTGATGATGTACTGAGAGATCATTTAGTTTGTGAAATCTTACAAGAAAGCATTCAAAAATGGCTCTGAACTGAACCACAAATCACATTTTAAAAAGCAGTTGAAATTGCCATATACGATGGAAACAGAAGACTCCACTGAGTTGCTATCAGGAATTACAGTGAGCCTGAACAAAATTGCAGCATCTAATCAGAAACCAGCCTGGCCGAACAAATTGTGTTACTGTTGTGGCATGGGCTCACATACACCAAACCAGTGCATATTTAAAGGCGAAACTTGCAAAAATGTATCAAAGCAGGACAGATAACAAGAGCATGTCAGGCAGACAAAAGTAAATGGATTGCACAGAGAAGAGAAAGAGCTAAAAAAAAAACAAACTGCAGTTTCAAAAAGAGCACTAATCTGCATGCTGTTGATGAAATATATGATAATATATGATGAAATATATGATAAGAGTGACAAATGACTGCGTAGCCTTGAGGTTTAAAATGTGAAAACTAACACGGGACAAGCAATAGGGCTTGCACCAGAAATTAATGACAAATTAATTAAAATAGAATTGGACACTGGCTCAGCTGTTTCAGTCATTCCACAAAATGAGTTTTTAATGACATTTTAAAGATACTGTATTGAAGACTGCAGGTGTCCAACTGAGAACTTACACTGGGGAAAATTTCACACCTGTGGGAATGACATTTGTAACAGCGAACTACAACAGCCAAATAAACAAATTGGGCTTGTCTGTGGTAAAAACAGGAGGGCAAGCATTGTGGAGACATGATGAGCTGAGACAACTACAACTTGATTGGCAATCCCTCCACAATTTGCATGCCACATCCCCTGCAATAGAGTTAAATAGGGGCGAATTAAGAAAGGTACTGGATGATGCAGTTCAAGGATGGCTTTGCAGCAGTTTTTTGGAGTTTCAGTTTTGCGACCAATCACTGAGTGGGAGCACAAGAAGAGAGCTATCTTTCACTTAGATTCACACTCAAGATTAAAACTGCAGTGCTTTGCAGCAGCTTTTCAGATTTGGACTGTGACCGATCACTGAGTGGGAGCACAAGACAGCTACATTTTCACTTAGGTTCTCACTCGAGAAAAAAAGGCCATGCTTTGTGGCAGTTTTTGGGAGTTAAACGGCAACCAATCACTGAGTGGGATTCATTAGAGAGGGTGAAAAAAAATTAAGGCAGGCCCAAGCAGAGCAGCCATTCTTGGAGTGGCTTTGCCTCATTGTGCTCAGGCGAGATCAGGCTTGGGTGAGGTAAGTATCTGACAAATTTTTTTTCTCTTCTTTATTTTTCATTCCTCATCTGTTAGGGCACAGTTAGTGCAGTGAAAATAGCTCCAGGGGCAGTGTTTTTTTCTGTGTGTCATGTGGGAATTCAGGGAGACCTCCAGCCACATCTGCACCAGGAGCACCAAGCAGCAGCTCCTCAGAGAACGTATTAGGGAATGGAGCTGCAACTCAAAGACATTTGGCACATACACATCTGTATTAGCGTCACTTGTTATGTGTCAGTGATTTAGATGACAGAATTCATAGCACTGTGGCCAAGTTTCCAGATGCTACAAAGACAAATAGAGGGGCAGGTAGTTTTAAGAACATAAGAAATAGGAGCTGGATTAGGCCATCTGGCCCATCAAGACCGCTCTGCCATTCAATAACATCATGGCTGATCTGACCATAGACTCATCTGAACACAAGCATTCAACACAATCATTCCTCAGAAACTGATTGGAAAATTGAGCCCACGGGGCCTGAACACCCCCCTCTGTAACTGGATCCTAGACTTCCTGACTGGGAGACCTCAGTCAGTCCGGATTGGAGGCATCATCTCCAACACCATCACACTGAGCACAGGGGCCCCCCAGGGCTGTGTGCTCAGTCCACTGCTGTTCACTCTGCTGACCCACGACTGTGCTGCAACACACAGCTTGAACCACATCATCAAGTTCACCGATGACACAACTGTGGTGGGTCTCATCAGCAAGAACGACAAGTCAGCTTACAGAGAGGGGTGCAGCGCCTAACAGACTGGTGCAGAGCCAACAACCTGTCTCTGAATGTGAGCAAAACAAAAGAGATGGTTGTTGACTTCAGGAGGGAATGGAGCGAACACTCTCCACTAAACATCATCGGCTCCTTGGTAGAAATCGTTAAGAGCACCATATTTCTTGGTATTCACCTGGCAGAGAATCTCACCTGGTCCCTCAACACCAGCTCCATAGCAAAGAAAGCCCAGCAGCGTCTCTACTTTTTGCAAAGGCTGAGGAAAGTCCATCTCCCACCCCCCATCCTCACCATATTCTACAGGGGTTGTATTGAGAGCATCCTGAACAGCTGCATCACTGTCTGGTTTGGAAATTGCTCCATTTCGGATCACAAAACCCTGCAGTGGATAGTGAGGTCAGCTGAGAAGATCATCGGGGTTTCTCTTCCTGCCAATACAGTCATTTACACCACATACTGCATCCGCAAAAGCAAACAGCATTATGAAGGACCCCATGCATCCCTCATACAAATTCTTCTCTCTCCTGCCATCTGGGAAAAAGGCACCAAAGTATTTGGGCTCTCACGACCAGACTATGTAACAGTTTCTTCTCCCAAGCCATCAGACTCCTCAATACCCAGAATCTGGACTGACACCAACTTACTGCCCTCTACTGTGCCTTTTGTCTTATTATTTATTGTAATGACTGCACTGTTTTGTGCACTTTATGCAGTCCTGGGTAGGTCTGTAGTCTAGTGTAGTTTCTGTATTGTTTTACGTAGTTCAGTGTTGTTTTTGTATTGTTTCATATAGCACCATGATTCTGAAAAACGTTGTCTTATTTTTACTGTGTACCGTACCAGCAGTTATAGTCGAAATGACAATAAAAAGTGACTTGACTTGATCTCCACCTTCTTCCCTACTATGCAGAAATCTATCCAACCCTGTCTTCAATACACTTACTGAGGCAGCCTCCACTGCTTCATTGGGCAGAGAATTCCACAGATTCACCACCCTCTTGGAAAAGCAGTTCCTCCTCATTTCCATCCTAAAGTTCTAGTCTCACCTACCAGTGGAAACAACTTTCCTGCCTCTATGTTATCTATCCCTTTCATAATGTTATATTTTTCTACAAGATCTCCTCTCATTCTCCTGAATTCCAGCAAGTACAGTTCCAGGTGATATAATCTCTCTTCAGCTCTGGAATCAACTGGTGAACCTCCTCTGCACTGCCTCCAGACCCAGTATATCCCTCCTCAAGTAAGGAGAGGAAATGGAGAGGCTACAGAGGAACTTTGACAGATTAGGAGAGTGGGTAAAGAACTGGCAGATGGAATACAGTGTGGGGAAGTGCATGGACATGAACTTTGGTAGAAGAAATAAAAGTGTAGATTATTTTCTAATGGGAAAGAAAATTCAAAAATCTAAGTTGCAAAGCAACTTGGGAGTCCTCGTGCAGGATTCCTGGAGATTAATTTGCAGGTTGAGTATGGTGTTCAGGAAGGCAACTACAATCTTGGCATTCATTTTGAGAGGACTAGAATATAAAAGTAAGGGTGTGATATTGAGAATTTATAAAGCACTGGTGAGGCCTCACTGGGAGTATTGTGAGCAGTTTTGGGTCCCTGATCTAAGAAGGGATGAGCTGACATTGGAGAGGGTTCAAAGGAGGTTCACAAAAATGATTCTGAGATTGAAAGGCTTGTCATATTGGGAGCATTTGATGGCTCTGGGCTCTACTCACTGGAATTCAGAAGAATGAAGGGTGAACACAAGGAAATCTGCAGATGCTGGAAATTCAAGCAACACACACAAAATGCTGGTGGAACACAGCAAGCCAGGCAGCATCTATAAGGAGAAGCACTGTCGACGTTTCGGACCGAGACCCTTCGTCTTGACGGGGTGAGTTTATTTGAACCTATCGAATGTTGAAAGGCATTGATAGAGTGGATGTGGAGAGGATGGTTCCTATGCTGAGGAAGTCTAAGATTTAGGACACAGCCTCAGAATAGAGGGGCAGCCTTTTAGAATGGAAATAGGAGGAATTTCTTTCGCCAGAGACTAATGAATCTTGTGGAGCCCGAGTCATTGATACGGGGGAAAGCAGGAGACTGGGGCTGAGAAGGAAAATGGATCAGGAATGATGAAATGGCAGAGCAGACTCGATGGGCCAAGTGCCTAATTCTGCTCCTGTATCTTATGGTCTTATTGTCCAGATCAATACCCTCTGTTCAGGATAGAGGCTATCTTTGCAAACCTTTCTGGAGGAAACACTTCAGCAAAGTGGACATTGCTGTGGCCTACTTACAGATGAAGACTGATGAAGAATCCGAAGTCCTTCTCATCATAAACACTCACAAAGGGCTTTAACGCTATATGAGTAGCATCTGTATCTGCACTCTGGCAGAAAGCTATGGGCCAGGTGCTGCAATGCTCCTCAGGCACTCAGTGTTACTTGGATGACATCATTGTTATCGGTAAGGATGACAAGGAACATATCCAAGATCTGAAGGCAATGCTAAAAAGATTGGAAGATTATACAATGTAATAAGTGTGAATTCTTCAAACCATACATCACTTCCACAATGTTTGCACAAGTGTGCTGAAAATTTCAAGCAGTGGTGGATGCCCCAAGGGTAAAGGACATGTCACAGATGTGGTCTCTTTTAGGATTTCTCAATTACTGTAAGAGCTTCCTCCCAAACCTGTCTACTGTTCTCCAAGCCTTGAACTCATTACTACAGCAATGGGAATGGATAAAGCAGTGTGAGGCGGCTTTCCAAAAGGCAAAGAAAATGGTGATGTCAGATGTTGTACTCATATATTATAACCTATAATATCCATTGAAGCTTACCTCATAGCCTTTGCATAACATAACCTTACCACTGCAGAGAAAAAGTTATGCACAGATTGACAGAGAGGCCTTGATTCTGGTTTGGGGTATAAAATGTTTCTACCAGTACTTGTATGGGGGAGAGTTTACCGTCATTACTGATCAACCACTAGAGTCTATTTCTAAAGGGAGGTGAATACTTAAGCTATCAATTATTTTGTGTTTTATATTTGTAATGAATTTAGATAATTTTGTTGAGATCTGTTTTTATTTTGACACGAAAGAGTTTTTTTTTCTGTTGGTAAGTGCCGTGAAAGCCAAATTAAATCCACTGTGATTTAGCAGAACAATGGTGTTCCGCTAACAGCAGCAGCATGAATGTGGAATGGGTTCTGTTCCTTCAACAGCTTCTTGGACAACTACAAGATCGCATTCAGGGAAACAAGTAATCATAAAAATGGTGATGGATTGTCCTGTTTACTCTCAGAAAAGGAAATTCCTGAAAAATTTACATAAGAGAACATTCCTCTTGATGTATACTTCCTAAGGTACATCGGAGGTCTCTGTATTACAGCACAGATGATCCAAAGGGAAAGTAGTAAAGATCCCACAATGTCTCAAGTTTACATGCCAAGTCAAAGTAGCTAGAATGTAAAGCATAAATTCCAGTTCCTCAATTTTTACCAGCATTGATTTGAACTTGTCCTTGACAGAGGTTGATTTATGTGGGCATTGAAAGTTATATACCATCCAAGCTGAGACATAAAGTGTTGGAGGAGCTACATGCCAGTCATCTAGGTGTGGTCAAAAGTAAAGCATTTGCTCAAAGTTTTATCTTGTGGCCTGGGATAGATCAACCAGCTTGCCGTGCACGATTGGGGTGCCAACACATCCACAAGAAAGGTACACAGAGCTATCAAAATGACTTCCTGCAGTCCAGGAATGAACTCCTACAACCACCACGGAGGATCCCCAGAACCTGAGATTGTTTCACAGCCACAAGTCCAAGTCCCATCTGCCAAGCATGGAAAGATGTTATCCCACAAGAATAAGATATACAGTATATATACATTTGTGTGTGTGTGTGTGTGTGTGTGTGTGTGTGTTTGTGTGTGTGTGTATATATATACACACACATACACACACACACACACACACATACATACATATACATTTGCGTACACACACACACACCCTATAAAAAGTATTTACTCCCTTATATGTTTTCATGTTTTATTGTTTTACAACACTGAATCACAGTGGATTTAATTTGGCTTTCATGGCACTTACCAACAGGAAAAAACTCGTATCAAAATAAAAACAGATCTCAACAAAATTATCTAAATTCATTACAAATATAAAACACAAAATAATTGATTACTTAAGTATTCACCCCCCTTTAAAATGACACACCAAATCATCAGTGGTGCAGCCAATTGGTTTTAGATGTCACCTGTGTGCAGTCGCGGTGCTTCAATTGAATGTAGTAAAAATACAACTGTATCTGGAAGGTCCAACTGCTGGTGAGTCAGTATCCTGGCCAAAACCACACCATGAAGACAAAAGAACACTTCAAGCAATTCCACCAAAAAGCTGGAGATGGATACAAGAAAATTTCCAAGTCACTGAATATCCCTTGGAGTCCAATTAAGTCAATCATCAAGAAATGGAAAGAAAATGGCACAGCTGTAAATCTGCCCAGAGTAGGCCATCCTCAAAAACTGAATGACTATGCAAGAAGGGAACTAGTGAGGAGGCCAACAAAGCGACCTATGACAACTCTGGAAGAGGTCAAGCTTCAGTGGCTGAGACTGCGCATACAACTGATAGCCGGGTGCTTCACCAGTCGCAGCTTTATAGGGCAGTGGTAAAAAGAAAGCCACTGTTGTAAAAAAAACTCACACAAAATCTCAGCTAGAGTTTACCAGAAGGCATAAGGGAGATTCTGAAGTCAGCTAAAAGAAGATTCTATGGTCTCATGAACCCAAAATTGAACTTTTTGGCTATCAGCCAAACACTACATATCATCAAAAACACACCATCTCCATGGTGGTGGCTGCATCATGCTGTGAGGATACCTCACTGCAGCAGGCTCTGGAAGGCTAAAGAATATAGAAGCTAAAATGAATGAAGCAAAATACAGGGAAATCCTGGAGGAAAACCTGATGCGGTCTGCAAGAGAACTGTGACTTGGGAGAAGATTTCTTTTCCAGTAAGACAATGACCCCAAGCATAAAATCAAAACTACACAGGCTGAACAACAACAAAGTTAATAACCTGGAGTGAGCACGTCAGTGTCCAGACCTGTGATGAACTACATATACCTGTCTGGACATGCCCCCTGCTGACTGCTCCTGTGGCTCCTCCCACAGACCCCGGTATAAAGGCGATTGAGGTCTGAGCCCGGCCCCTCTGTCTCCAGGATGTAGTATGGTGGTCAACCACTGCTTGTTCTTTCTTCCAGTCAATAAAAGCTGATATCTCACCTTCACGTCTCAGAGAGAGTTATTGATGGTGCATCAATTTTATTGACTGGAAGTTTTAAAACATGGAAAGCGTTTTACGTCCGGAAAGATTGGATTTGGACCCCCAAGACCCTGAAGCAGCTCTTGCCTTTGAACTCTGGCTTGCATGCTTCCAATCATACTTGGAGGAGGTTAGTGCAACTGAACCGGCTGTTATGCACCGAATTCTCCTCTCGAGGGTCACCCCGAAAGTTTACTCACTTATCAGGGGCCTGCCGACCTACGAAGGGGCACTGGACGCCCTCAAAAGACAGTACCTGCGGCCGGTGAACACCATCTACGCAAGACATCGCTTAGCTACGTGCCGGCAGCGGCCTGCAGAATCGAGCGCCAAGTTTCTCCGAGCACTACAGACACTCGTCTGAGCTTGTGACTGCAAAACTCTCATGGCGGAACAGCATGCAGAGCTCTTGGTATGAGACGCCTTTGTTACAGGTTAAGTCTATCAGGTGGTCGAATCTGTCGCTGCGATTCTCTGCCGAGGCCTGCGCGGCCTTCAGCTGCTTTAAAGGGGACATTGCCAAAGTAACGATGCATGCGGTGGATGAGACCATTCCCTTCCAAGTAGAGAGTGACGCCTCTGATTTCATGCTTGCTGCTACCCTCAATCAGGCAGGCAGGCCAGTAGCATTCTTTTCTCGTACCCTGCAAGGCTCTGAAATTCGGCACTCCGCGGTGGAGAAAGAAGCCCAGGCCATAGTGGAAGCTATTAGGCACTGGAGGCACTATCTCGCCAGCAAAAGGTTCACCTTGCTGCCGACCAGCGCTCGGTTGCGTTCATGTTCAGCAACCAACAGCGGGGCAAAATCAAAAATGATAAAATTTTGGGGTGGAGAATAGAACTCTCCACCTACAACTATGATATCCTGTACCGGCCTGGAAGGCTCAATGAGCCCCCTGATGCCCTATCCCGGGGAGCGTGTGCCAGCGCACAGCTCGACCAGCTATACGCCCTCCATGCACATCTTTGCCACCCGGGGGTCACCCGATTTTACCATTTCGTGAAAGCCCGGAACCTGCCGTACTCCCTTGAGGACATCAGTACGATGACCAGGGACTGCCAAGTCTGCGCTGAGTGCAAACTGCACTTCTACTGTCCTGAAAAGGCGCAACTTATCAAGGCCACCCGCCCCTTAGAGCAATTGAGTGTTGACTTTAAGGGCCCCCTTCCCTCCACCGACCGCAATGTCTACTTTCTCAATATTATCGACGAGTACTCGCGGTTCCCCTTTGCCATCCCCTGCCCCGACACCACTACCACGTCCGTCATAAAAGCCTGCGCCAGCTCTTCACTCTGTTCGGATATCCCTGCTATATCCACAGTGATAGAGGGTCCTCCATTATGAATGACGAGCTGCGCCGGTACCTGCTGGCTAGGGGCATTGCTACTAGTCGGACCACGAGTTATAATCCCTGGGGAAATGGACAGGTGGAGAAGGAGAATGCCACAGTGTGGAAGGCCAAACTTTTAGCCCTTAAGTCAAAAGGGTTGCTGGTCTCTCGATGGCAGGAGGTCCTCCCTGAGGCACTCCACTCTATCCGCTCTCTGTTATGTACGTCCACCAATGCCACCCCTCATGAGCGCCTATTCTCTTTTCCCAGGAAGTCTGCCACTGGGACCACCCTACCAGCTTGGCTGATGTCCCCAGGGCCAGTGATGCTCCAGAAACATGTGAGGAGTAATAAATACTCCCCGCTGGTCGAGAGGGTTCACCTTCTACATGCGAACCCCCAGTATGCCTACGTGGTCTTACCTGATGGGCGGGAGGACACAGTCTCCGTCCGCGACCTGGCGCCTGCAGGAGCAGCAGACCACTACCCTGAACACTCCACAGTAACTATGAACCTTGTACCCGAGGTGACACCGCGCACACCGAGCCTTACACAGACTCCTCACGACACTCCTATACCAGGCGTCTCATACGCGTATATATTAGGCGCCTCGCACACGCGTGAGGGATCACTGACGCCTAGTGGGCTGAGACCTCCAGTCAGGCCGGAACCAGCACAACCACCGTCTCCGGTGCAATCACCACCGGCACCTGTGCAATCAAAGCCGGTGCTACGCAGATCGCAGCGACAGATTCGACCACCTGATAGACTTAACCTATAAATATACTTGTAAGAAACTTTGCCCCATGGGGACTCTCTTTTAAAACAAAGGGGGGGGGGGGGGGGTGAATGTGATGAACTACATACACCTGTCTGGACATGCCCCCTGCTGACTGCTCCTGTGGCTCCTCCCACAGACCCCAGTATAAAGGCAATTGAGGTCTGAGCCCAGCCTCTCTGTCTCCAGGATGTAGTATGGTGGTCAACCACTGCTTGTTCTTTCTTCCAGTCAATAAAAGCCGATATCTCGCCTTCAAGTCTCAGAGAGAGTTATTGATGGTGCATCAAGACCTCAATCCAATTAAGAATTTGGGGGGAAATTCCAGTGTCCAGATGTGCAAAGCTGATAGAGACCTATCCACACAGACTCAAGGCCGTGATTTCTGCCAAAGCTGCATCTACTAAATACTGACTTGAAGGGGATGAATACTTAAGCAATCAATTATATTGTGTTTTATATTTGTAATTAATTTAGATCACTTTGTAGAGCTCAGTTTTCACTTTGACACGAAAGAGTTTTTTCTGTTGATCAGTGTTAAAGAAACAAATTAAATCCACAGTGCTTCAATTTGTAAAACATGAAAACTTCTGGGAGGGGTGGCAGTGAATACTTTTATAGGCACTGGATGCATTCTATATTGAGTTGGAGTTTATAGCTAAGCAGGGGGGAGTGTTGTGTACTTAATATTTAAGTAATATTGTAAATATACTGTATTGCTTGATTAAGCAAACTTTGGTATTTACATAGTTCATTACTGGCTATATGTGAAAATACGTGAATGGCAAACATCATTACACCACCATGTAGTAAGTGCCTGCCTCACCAAAAGTAAAACAACACTAAGCACAACATTTCTCAGTTCCACATTTTTCTTTCAATTACTTTTAAGTTATTAGAGTTATAAAATATACCACTTGGGTCAACATCAATGCAACTTACTTCTAGATCTGATCCCACAAGTTTACAGTAATTTGGACCTTGTGTTTCAGGGTTAGTAGTACATTCTCTGTTATCCCCACTCTGCCAGTTCTAATCAAATCTGCCAAAACATTACTAAAGTGTAATGACTTCCCTTCAGAATTTCATTGAGGCACCTTGTAAACTTGTTCTGTGAGAAGTATCTACATTTTCACCTATGATTTGTGTGGCTGAACGAATTTAAACTGAATGAGTTTCATCAAAACCCATTCATTTTACCTTCACTGCTTAAGGTTGTTAGCCTTATCTTGAATCAAACTGAGATGTCACTGTTTCCTGTTGCATCAACATAGAATTGAACTTGAGCTCAATAACTCTGTGAATTTGACACAGTCCCTGCATGATTCATCTCAGCATACAAAAATCTGTGATGACCTCTTCATTGGCTTTCAATTTATCTATTTAGGGATATTGTGCAGAATAGGCCCTTCTGACCAGAATCACCCTCTGATTTAACCCTAGTTTAATCACAGGATAACTTACAGTGACCAATTAACCTACCAACAGATACATCTTTGGTCTGCAGGATTAAACCAGAATACCTGGAGGAAACGCACATATTCAAGGGGAGGACCTATAAACTCCATACAGATGACGTTGGAATTGAACTCCAAACTCCAATACTAACTGCTACACAACCATGACCACCAAGAAATGACTTCACGATCTTTAACGCACATACACACAAGATATTTCTTTTTACCTTGCTGGTGTTGCCATCCACAGTACCTGAACCTCCTATGTCACCTTGGATGTGCTTTATTTGTTCTTCCTTTTACATTGCACCTATTACCTTTGGTTGACTGTCCAATGGTTCTCGTCTGGCTTTGGATAGCTCTGCAGCTGTGCAAATTACTAGGCACTTTTCCAGAGTTAACATTGCTCAGTCCCCCAGACAAGACTGCCAGATTCCATGAACAATCCAATCTCTGACAAGGGAGTCCTGTAAAACTGAAATTACCTGTTAATTGCCTTAGCTCCATTAAGAAAATGTCAAGAGGATTTTTGCTCCTCCTGACTGGGAAAAAACAATTGGTAATGTTCAGATGTTTCATTTCTTGGTGGGTTGAAATGTGCTTCTGAAGTATCTAGTACATTCTCTAAGGTCTCCTTTGAGGTAGTATAACTATTTTCATCTGTTCTGGTTTACCTGTTATAGGCAGCTCAATATAAAGTGCAAAGTTTACACAACACTATTACCCCTCTAGAGAACTTACATGAAAATCAGAAGGTTCTAATGACTATACTTTATTTCATGATGTAGAATTTCACTTGAATCACACAACTCACTGTATCTTAGCCCTTGCCCACAATTTACCTTAATTTTCAGACATGAAGTCGAAACTTCACAGTTTGATTAATCAGTACTTAGAACCATAGAACACTACAGCACAGTACAGGCCCTTCAGCCCTCCATGTTGTGCCAACCAATATAATCCTAAAAAAAAGTACTAAACCCACACTACCCCCATAACCCTCCATTTTTCTTCATCCATGTGCCTGTCCAAGAGGCTCTTAAATACCCCTAATGTTTTAGTCTCCACCACCATCCCTGGCAAGTCATTTCAGGCACTCACAGCCCTCTGTGTAAAAAAACTTACTCCTGATGTCTCCCCTAAACTTCCCTCCCTTAATTTTGAACATATACCCTTCTGGTACTTACCTACATATGTACTTCAGGTGCCATTTATCAGTATCAGTAACAGAAAGTTAAACTAATAAAGTGCTTTACTAAACAGAAAAATTCCCAGACAAGTTCTAACCTGTTCAACACTAACAATCACCATCAGCACTGGTGCACCACAAGGCTGTGTGCTTACATCCCTGCTCTACTTATTTATGACTGTAAGGCTACATACAGCTAAAATGCCATATTCAAGTCTGCTGATGACAGCACTGTTGTTGGCTGAATTAAAGGTGGTGACAAATCAGTATATCAGAATAAGAATCAGGTTTATTATCACCGGCATGCGACGTGACATTTGTTAATTTAGCAGCAGCAGTTCAATGCAATACATAATATAGTAGAGAGAGGAATAATAATAATAATAATAATAATAATAATAAATAAAATAAAACATAATAAACAATTAAATCAATTACGTGTATTGAATAGATTTTTAAAAATGTGCTCAGGGGTGTGTGCTTAGCCCACTGCTCTACTCTCTATGTACACATGACTGACTGGCTAGGCATAGCTCAAATGCCATCTATAAATTTGCTGACGATACAACTATTGTCAGTAGAATCTCAGGTGGTGAAGAGAGGGTGTACAGGAGTGAGATATGCCAACTAGTGGAATGGTGCTGCAGCAACAACCTGGCACTCAATGTCAGTAAGGCGAAAGAGCCGATTGTGGACTTCAGGAAGGGTAAGACAAAGGAACACATACCAATCATCATAGATGGATCAAAAGTGGAGAGAGTGAGCAGCTTCAAGATCCTGGGTGTCAAGATCTCTGAGGATCTAACCTGGTCTCCACACATTGATGTAGTCATAAAGAAGGCAGGACAGCTGCTATACCTTATTAGGAGTTTGAAGTGATTTGGCATGTCAACAAATACACTCAAAAACTTCTATAGTTGTACCGTGGACAGCATTCTGACAGGCTGTATCACCGTCTGGTATGGAGGGGCTACTGCACAGGACCGAAAGAAGCTGCAGAAGGTTGTAAATCTAGTTAGCTCCACGTTGGGCACTAGCCTACACAGCACCCAGGAAACAGTGTCTGAGAAAGGCAGCATCCATTATTAAGAACCTCCAGCACCCAGGGCATGCCCTTTTCTCACTGTTACCGTCAGGTAAGAGATACAGAAGCCTGAAGGCACAAATTCAGTGATTCAGGAACAGCTTCTTCCCCTCTGCCATCCAATTCCTGAATGGACTTTGAAGCTTTGGACACTACCTCACTTTTTTTAAATATACAGTATTTCTGTTTTTGCACATTTTTAAAATCTATTCAATATACATAATTGATTTACTTGTTTATTTATTATTATGTTTTATTTTATTTATTATTATTGTTTTTTTCTGTCTTTGCTAGATTATGTATTGCATTGAACTGCTGCTGCTAAGTTAACAAATTTCACGTCACATGCCGGTGATAATAAACCTGATTCTGATTCTGAGAAAAAACAGAAATACAAGGGAAGAAATAGCCGGGGCCTTGACAGATATCTTATTTAGCTATTGGTGAGGTACCAGAAGACTGAAGGGTAGCTTATGTTGTACCCATTTAAGTAGGGCTCCAAGGACAAGCTATAGCCAGTGAGCCAAGTATCACTGGTAGGAAAGTTACTGGAGGGGATTTCTGAACAGTCCATAAACCCATGTACACTATCTAACACATCTTTTGCGATATTTATTTTTGTAACTTGTAAAAGTTTTTATATCTTGCACTGTACTGCTGCCACAACACAAAAAAAATTCACAACAGAGGTTAATGACAATAAACATCATTCTGGTTCTGAGAGAAAGGTTCTATGTTCATTTGAAAAGACTAAAACTGAATAGGGATAGTCAATGTAACTTTGTGAATGGGTAAGCACATTTCACAAATTTGTTGCAGACCTTTTTAAGGGGTGAAGAGGATTGATGAAGGCAGCATAATAGATATTATCTACATGAACTTTAACAAGGCTTTTGACAAGGTCTTATGTGGTAGGCTAGCCCAGAAGGTTAGATCACATGCGATCCAGAGTGATCTTTCCAAATTGGCTTGGTGGAAGAAGTCAGTGATGAATAGACAATTGTCTTGAGATTGGAGGCCTGCGTGCCAGCGGTGTGCTATAGGCATCAGTGTTCAATCCCCCGTTGTTTGTCAGCTACAATAAGGACATGGATGGTAAGCGGTATGGTAAGTTGTCGATGACACCAAAATTGGTTGTATAGTGACAGTGAAAGGAGTTATCTAGAATTTAACTCTGAACAGTATGAGGTGTTTCATTTTACTCAGTTAAAATAGGACAGGACCTATACAGTAAATGGCATGGCCCTGGGTTATAGAAAAGAGAAGCCTGAGGGTATAAGTACATGGTTACCTGAAAGTGGTGACAAAGGTAGACAACATGATGAAGGTGGCATTTTCTGATTGCCTACTCGGAGGAAAGATGTAATTGAACTGGAAAGAATGCAAAAAAAGATTCACAAGAATGTTACAGGGTTTGAGCTACATGGTGAGTCAAGATTGGGTCTGTTTTCTCTAGAACGTAGAAGGCTGAGGGATGAACTTACAGGTGTCTATGAAATAGATAACATGGATGGTTACATCAGTTTTCCAGGAGAGATGGCATAGGTTTAAAGTGAGGGGGGGACAAGGTGGAGCTAGATTGAAACACTCATGACTTCTATTATAATCATTCTGCTCTTTCAGATCTAAATTATCCTTTATTCTGCATTCTTTTTCTGTTTTACCTTGTTCTAGTTCTATACACTGTCTAACGATTTTAGGTGCATGAACAACACACAAAACAAGTTCACTGCATCTTGGTTAATGTGACAATAATAAACAAATCGCAATTCTAAAAGATTTAAAGGAGACCTGGCGGGCAAGTTTTTCCACACAGAGGACAAGGGGTATGTGAAACCAACTCCTAAAGAAAGTGGTAGAGGCAGGTATAGTTACCATGTTGGAAAGACATTTGGACAGGTAAGTAAGTAGGAAAGGTTTAGAGAGATATAGGCCAAATGCAGGCAAATAGGACTAGCTCAGCTAAGCATCTTAGTTGGCGTAGATAAGTTGTTCTGAAGGTTGCAAGAACTGGCAACACCAGGAGCCAATCCATGAATATTTTAAGGGAACTTCATATGGAGAGGGCAGGTTGATTGAGGGCAATGGGAAATGAGTGAGCATAATAAATAGTGATGGAGGTGAAATCTCTTGGGATGAGAAATCACTTAGTCCAGAGACAGAGAAAAGTTATGAAAACCTGGATAAGAAAATTTCATGGCACCTGGACTGAAAAAGCATGTTAAACAAAAGATGAGAACGGTACAATAACATGCTATGCTCAAAGAAGGCAAAGGAGAACCTTGCTGACTAAAGATTGATGTCTCGAACAGCACATCCAGGGACCAACTAAGGTTGCTTTTACCTTGTTAGTAATGCAGTATATATTAGACAGAGTCATTTTCTGAGGATAGAATTGTCAAATTGTCAAACTTGTCAAGCTGAGAGGGGGAAGTTTAAAGCAGATTTATGAGGCAAGTTCTTTATACATTGACAGTGGTAGAGGCCTGAAATAGGGAAGGTGGTGGTAGCAGATCTGATACAAGTTTTAAGAGGCACATAGACTGGCATGTAATTGGACAGGGAATGGTAGAATATAAACCATGAGCAACATAAACAAGTATCAGGTAAGCACAGACCTTGTGGCTGTTCCATACTCTTCTGTGTTCTATATTCAATATTAACTGACTGAATTAGTCCATTTCTGTATAAGCAATCTTTACCATTCATACATCTTGTATGCACTAATGAGTTTTGTGTGAGAGGTTTCAAAACATGTTTCGCTTGTCACTTCACAACTCAGTGCACAATCTAGCAGACTCCAAATACAAGTGTTTATCTGGAACAAATTTAGGAAAATGCGAACTTTTCTGCACAGTGTGTAAAATTGTTGCTTTTCTAGCCAATGACTTTTCATTCATTTAAACTTACAATAACCAAGACTGGAATCACACTCAGTTGCAAGATTTA
This sequence comes from Hypanus sabinus, assembly GCF_030144855.1. Lineage (NCBI taxonomy): Eukaryota > Metazoa > Chordata > Chondrichthyes > Myliobatiformes > Dasyatidae > Hypanus > Hypanus sabinus. The sequence continues at coordinate 137,939,789 of NC_082706.1, read as the reverse complement.
AAAACTTTTCCTATATGCAAGAAAGCTTCAAAAATTCAACATCTGATGTGTTATACTGAAATGTTAGAATGGGAAATACCAGAATTGCCAATTTTGGATGAATGCATCTTTCCAGTTATCAGTTATATATCAGGAGCACATCCAAGATGTAAATTTAAGCCAACAACAGAAGCATTATTACAATGAAACAAATCCATCACAGATATTGCACATGTTAGCCTGGTCCAAATGGTTATTCATAATTACTTTCAATCTTCATTCAAAGTACATTTATTATCAAAGAAATTATAAATTATACAACCTTGAAATTTGTTTACTTTACAGGCAGTTACAAAGCAGGGAGCCCAAAAGAACCCAATTAAAAAAAAACCCAATGCGCACAGAGAAAAGAGAGAAAAAAACAAATCATGCAGACAATAGGAGCGGACATCGACAACAGCATTCTGAACGAAATTGAGACCTCTGATCCAAATCCTTGGAGCAGCCCAGAGAAGGCTCAAAGTCTCAGTATTCAGTTCATCATGTTAATATGGCCAATCACCACAAAGTTTGCAGACACGGCGCACAGCAGTTGGGGGCAGTCTCACAGCCTCAGTATCGCAGATACAGGAGCCCCCAGACTATCTGGCCAACGTTTAAACTGTCCGAAAAGTGGATCACACCTCACACGAGGACCTGGGCCCCACCGCAGCAAATCACTCTGCGCCTGCATTTTGTGCCAAAGAAGCCGTTCTCAACCTCTTCAAATTGGCTCGGCACCCAGAGCGATCCAAGCTCGCGACACCCTGCCCTTCCATTTTAGATTGTCCAAACAGCGGATTGCACTTTGAATTAGGCCCCAGGCCTCAGTGCATCAAATCGCTCTGGGCCTAGAAGACGCCACTCAGCGATTCACTTTGAACTTGGATTTTGCTGCCAAAGAAGCTGTTCTTGACCTCTCCAAATTGGTTTGGCACTCAGAGCGATCCAACCCTGCCCCTGGGCCAACTGAATAGGCAACAGAACTCTTCTGCCCTGTCTTCTCCCCTCCGAATTGTCCACTCCAACCAGCACAGCTCCAACTCCAAATGTGTCGATTTTGCAGTACACTGGTAGGGCATATCTCATGAATTTACTTTGCCTTTGCTTGCCTCTTCATTGATTGTGGTGATAGTTTACCAAATCAAACTCCTTTGATTTCAAACAAAAGCAAACTAGTAACCCGTCACACGGGTTTGGTAGCACCTTATTAAACCAGAAGCCATGACATCAGAATAGTGGTCAAATCACATCTGTTAAAATTACATGGAAAAATTCTTCCAACCATTTATTTCTTCAACATAACCAAAGCCAATGGTCATCTGCTGCAAAACATGCATAGCCAGGTCTGAAGGTACGGAAGCTTGGTGTGTTTAAGGTATAGACTCAATTTCAAAATTCTGATCAAGGGCCTAGACTCGTATCTTATTGGCCAGAAGTGGTGGTTGACCCATTTCTATTATTTTCTATATTTAGAACATAGAACAGTACAGCACAGTACAAACCTTATGGCCCTCCTAGGCCAACCTTTTAATCTACTTTAAGATCAATCTAACTCTTTCCTCTCACATTGCCTGCCATTTTTCTTTCATCCACCTCTACCTAAGAGTCTCTGAAATGCCATTCATGTATCTGCCTTTACCACTATCCATGTAAGAAACATACCTCTGATATCACCCCTTTATTTTCCTCCAATCACCTTAAAATTATGCCTCCTCGTATTAGTCATTTCCACCCTGGGGAAAATGTCTCTGGCTATCCATTCTACTATGCCTCTTTTCATCTTGTACACCTCTATCAAGTCATCTCTTATCCTCCTTCACTCCAAAGATAAAAAGCCCATTCTACCTTTCCTCATAAGAAATGCTCTCTAATTCAGACAAAAACCCAGTAAGTCTCCTCTATACCTTCTTTAAGCTTCCACATCCTTCCTAAAATGAGGCAATCAGAACTAAACACAATACTTCAAGTGTGATCGAACTAGACTTTTATAGAGTTGCAACATTACTACCCCATCAACTTGTGCAACAACTTTGAGGGATCTATAGACATGGACACAAGATCCGTCTGTTCCTCCACACTGCTAAGAATCCTGCCATTAACCCTGTGTTCTGCCATCAAGTTTGACCTTCCAAAGTGTCACATTTCTGCAGATTGAACTCCATCTGCCACATCTTAGCCTAGCTCTGCATTCTACCAATATTGCATTGTAACCTACAACAACCTTTTACACTATCCACATCACCAACCTTCATGTCAATCTTCAAACATATCAGCCCACCCTTCCACTTTTTCATCCAAGTTATCTATAAAATCACAAAGAGCAGGTGTCCTAGAACAGATCTCTGCAGAACAGCACAGGTCACTGACCACCAGGCAGAAAATGTTCCATCTATTAACACCCTCTGCCTGCAGGCCAAATCTGTACCCACACAGTAATGTTTCCTTGGCCCTCATGGCTCCTGACTTTCTAAATGAGACTACCAAGGAAAACCTTGTCAAATACCTTAAAAAATCCATATACACCATATCAACTGCTCTACATTTATCAATTTGTTTTGTCATAGTTGCTTACAGTATTTTGAGCAGTCACATAAAAACAGCAAAAAGACAAGCAATAACAAAAGCTTGTATTCGTGTGTCACTTTCCCACTTCACCCCTTTGTGATCTGTGTTGAGAAGACTATATTAAAAAAGTCTGCAGACAAGCTGTGTCACTGAGTTAATGCCATGTCCATGCAGAGAAAGTTATCCACGGCATGTGAAAGCATTGGAAAGGGTACAGAGGAGATTTACCAGGAAGCTGTCTGGTTTATAGAGTATGCATTATGATCAGAGATTAAGGGAGCTAGGGCTTTACTCTTTGGAGAGAAGGAGAATGAGAGAAGACATGATAGAGGTATAAGATGTTAAAATAAGTTCATTGTGCTTTTTGCCTGAGTCAGTGGTGGAGGCAGATACACTAGTGAAATTTAAGAGACTACTAGACAGGTATATGGAGGAATTTAAGGTGGGGGGGGGGACATATGGGAGGCAGGGTTTAAGGTTCGGCACAACATAGTGGGCCGAAGGGCCTGCATTATGCTGTGCTATTCTATGTTCTATGTTTCTATTTAAAAAATAACAATAATGTGCCTGTTTTTTGAAGATTAATGGAGTAAAGCAACAGAAGAAAGCCAGAGAACAGAGAAGCAGTTTCTTCTGCATTGCGTACTTTCCAACAACACATAACACATAAGGGAAAAGATGAAATATGAAGGCAAGCTAGCAAATAATATCAAAGTGGATAGTAAAAGCTTTTTCAAGTATGTAAAAAGTAAAAGAGAGATGAGAGTGGATATAGGACTGCTAGAAGAAGAGGCAGGACAAATAATAACAGGGGACAAGAAGATGGCAGATAAATTAAATGAGTATTCTGCAACAGTCTTAACTGTGGAAGACACTAGCAGTGTGCCAGATGTAGCATGTGAAGGAAAAGAAGTGGCTGCAGTTACTATTACAAGGGAGAAGATGCTCAAAAGCTGAAAGACTTAAAAGTACATCAAGTCACCCAAACCAGATGAACTGCAACCTAGGGTTCTGAAAGAGGTAGCAGTAGAGATTGTGGCGGCATTAGCAATGATCTTTCAAAAATCATTGGACTGAAAAATTACAAATGTCACTCCACTCTTTAAGAAAGGAGGAAGGCAGCAGAAAGGAAATTATAGACCAGTTAGCCTGACCTCAGTGGTTGGGAAGATGTTAGAGTCAATTGTTAAGGACGAGGTGGTGGAGTACTTGGAGACACAGGACAAGATAGGACACGGTCAGCATGGTTTCCTTAAGGGAAAATCCTGCCTGATGAACCTGTTGGAATTGTTTGAAGAGATTACAAGTACGATAGGTAAAGGGGATGCAGTGGATGTTGTATATTTGGACTCAGAAGGCTTTTGCCAAGGTACCACACATAAGGCTGCTTACCAAGTTAAGAGCCCATGGTATTACAGAAGAGATACTAACATGGTTAGAACATTGGCTGATTGGAAGAAGGCAGCGAGTGGGAATAAAAGGGTCCTTGTTGCCAGTGACTCGTGGTGTTTCACAGGGTCAGTGTTGGGACTACTTCTTTTTATGCCGTATATAAATTATTTAGGTGATGAAATTGATGGCTTTGTTGCCAAGTTTGCAGATGATACGAAGATTGGTGGAAGGGCAGGTAGGGTTGAGGAAACAGGTAAAATGCAGAAGGACTTACTCAGATTAGGAGAATGGGCAAGAAAGTGGCAAATGAATTATAGTACTGGAAAATGCATGGACATGCACTTTGGTTGAAGAAATAATTGTGCAGCTTATTTTCTAAATGGGGAGAAAATCCAAAAATCTGAGAGGCAAAGGGACTTGGGAGTCCTTGTGCAGAACACACTAAAGGTTGAGTTGGTGGTGATGAAGGCAAATGCAATGTTTGCATTCATTACAAGAGATCTAGAATACAAGAGCAGGGATGTGATACTAAGGCTTTATAAGGCACTGGTGAGGTCTCACCTTGAGTGCTGTGTACAGTTTTAGGCTCTTAGAAGAGATGTACTGGCATTGGAGAGGGTCCAGAGGAGGTCACAAAGATGATTCCAAGAATTAAAGGTTATCATATGAGGAATGTTTGATGGCTCTGGGTCTGTACTCACTGGAATTTAGAAGGATGAGGGGGACCTCATTGAAACTTTTTGAATATTGAAGGCCTAGACAGAGTAGATATGCAAAGAATGTTTCCCATGGTGGGGGAGTCTAGGACAAGAGGGCACAGCCTCAGGATAGAGGGACATCCATTCAAAGCAGAGATGCAGAGAAATTTTTTCAGCCAGAGGATGGTGAATTTGTGGAATTTGTTGCCACGTGCAGCTATGGAGGCCAGGTCGTTGGGTGTAATTAAGGCAGAGATTGATAGGTTCTTGATTGGACATGATATCAAAGGTTATGGGGAGAAAGCTGGGAAATGGCGTTGAGGAGGAGAAAAAAAAAGGATCAGCCATAATTAAATGGTGAGCAGACTCGATGGGTCAAATGGCCTAATTCTGCTCCTATGTCTTATGGCCTTTATATTAGTTATTACTATAAAATTTGTGTGGCTTAGTTACTAAGCCCAGCAAAACAGTTTCTACCGACAGGAGTAGGGGCAAAGGTGGGTTACTAGCACCTTAAAAACCAATTGCTTTAGGCAGATGGGGCTTATCAGCCATGGTTGACAGCTCATCTAGGAGAAGGAAAACTCGGATCTCAAACCTCCGCTGCCTTGTGGCTAAACCCACTCATGGGGAAGGCATCGGGAACAAACCCAGAGAGCAAAATCCAGAGCTGGAGTCCCTAAGGCAGTCCTACATTGAGTTCAATGCTGACACCCGTGGCACTGTTGGTACCAAACTGTATCGGTCTCTGCCATTCCTTTGGGTTCATCTGATACATGGAGAGAAGGAGCTTGCTAAGTGAGCAAATGCTTCCTCTCCATATCAGGCTTGCACAGCTAAACAGCTCGGATGCAATATCCATGGTCAACTCTGACTGACAGAGGCCCTCACCTCACCTCACCATAACATGTATTCTCAATTGTAGGTTAAAGGCTTAGAAATTCATGCAGACATTAGTAAAGGCACTAAAACATTGCTGTGCTGAACAGCTCCACTATTTTGTCTTGGTGATAGATATTCTGACACACATGTTCCGTAAATCACTGTAGGACCTCATGGGTTGAAGTACTTAAGCCAGCAAGTCTTCAAATAGAACTGCCTGCGGGAATTGTGCAACTGCTTGGGAAAAGGTGAAAAACGGAGCTGAAGTGGTCATGGGCGATGGCTCTCCATTTCTCTGACAACAAGCCTAAGATTGTAGTGGCAGAAATGAAACAGGAGAACTCAATACTCTACAAAAATATCATCAGTTTCTTTACAACAAATACACAGTCCATTAAGGTTCAAGGAGCTTCAGGCACAGGCACATTGTATGCATGGAAAGATACAAGCCAGTTTCAAAGCTTATTATATATAAATAGGTGCTGACAGGTTTTACAACAGACTCTACATCAAAATGCAATTCAACACACTTAGAAACAAAGAAACAGAAAACCTACTGCACAATACAGGCCCTTCAGCCCACAAAGTTGTGCCAAACATGTCCCTACCTTAGAAATTACTAGGGTTACCCATAGCCCTCTATGGGTAAATATAACTTGGAAAATATAAGGTTGTTTCTTTCCTTCACACATTTTCTCTGAACATGTGGATGATGGGGAGCTCTGTTTCCATGTGTTTCCATGTTCATTATTCATGTGATATTGGCAGGCTGCTTCAATCACAGAGGAATAGGACATAAAGTCCATTTGGTATCTGAATACCACAAGATTACTTTCAAGCAGTGTGCACTAGATAGTTAGCAAAGATGCAAAATTTGTCAAATCCCTCTACCCTCCACATAATTAACTTAAAGCAATCACAGTCTGCACTTTAAAAGTGATTCAAGTAATTTCTACTCATACATTAATGAGGCGACTAAATTGTGACATTACAGTTAGACTAGAAAGTTTGTGAAACATGTAGAATTTTATACTACTTCTGCAAAGTATGACCTAAAATGTGATCAGATCTTCATGTAAGCCCTAAAACTAGATAAAGAGAACCCAATTAAATGAATCACACAAGAAATGTTCTACTTGTTCTTTTCTTTATTGAGGAAAATGATTCAATATTACATGTATTTGTTGGATAAAGTATGTAAACCTCTGGGGTAATGCCTTCTACAAAAGCTATTTGGAGTCAGGTGTTCCAATCAATGAGATGAGATTGGAGGTGTTGGTTGTTGAGGGGCCGTGCTTTATAAAAAATACACACAAAGTCAGGTTACTGACAGAGCCTGCTCTTCTCAAGAAAAATCTGTTTATGAGCACCATGCCTCAATCAGAATAACTTTCAGTGGACCTTAGAAGAAGAATTGTAGAGATTACTCATGCTGAAAAAGGCTACAAAAGCATTTCTAAAGACCTGAGTGGTCTTCAGTCCACATTAAGAGAAATTGTCTACAAATAGAAGAAACTCAGTACAGTTGCTACTCTCCCTAGGAGTGGGCATCCTACAAAGAACACACCAAGAGCACAGCATGTGATGCTGAAGGAGGTGGAAAAGAACCCAAGGGTAACAGCAAAAGACCTGCAGAAATCTCTTGAACTTGCTAAAGTCTTTGTTCATGCATCCACTATAAGAAAAAACACTGAACAAGAATTGTGTTTGTGGAAGGACACCACAGAAGAAACCACTGCTCTCCAAAAAACAATTGTTGCACATCTCAAATTTGCAAAAGCCACTTGAATGTTCTATAACGCTTCTGGAACAATGTTTTGTGAACAGATGAGACAGAATTTGAATCTTTTGGCAGAAATGCAAATTGCTATACTTGGAAGAAAAAAGGGCACTGCATACCAACACCAAAACCTCATCCCAACTGTGAAACATGGTGGGAGGAGCATCATGGTTTGGAGCTGCTTTGCTGCCTGAGGGCCTGGACAGCTTGCAATCATTGAGGGAACAGTGAATTCAAACCTGTATCATGACATTTTACAGGAGAATGTTATGGTAGCAAAGCTTAATAGAAGTTGGATAATGCAACAAGACAATTATCCGAAAGGCAAATGTAAATGAACAACAGAATGGTTTAAAAAGAAGGAAACTTCTGTTTTGGAATGGCTGAGTCAAAATCCTGATTTTAATCCTACAGAAATGTTGTGGAAGGATCTGAAGCAAGTAGTTCATACAAGGAAGCTCACTCTGCATCCTAGAGTTGAAGCAGTTTTGTAAGGAATAATGACCTAAAGTTTCTCCAAACTAATGTGCAGGACTAATCAACAGAAATGTTTGGTCGAAGTTATTGCTGTACAGGGTAGTCACACTAGTTGCTGAAAGCAAAGGTTCACATGCTTTTCCAACAAATACATGTAATATTAGATCATTTTTCTCAACGATAAATGAACAAGTACAATGTTTTTGTGTTATTTTTTCAATTGAATTCTCTTTATCTAGTTTTAGGGCTTGCATTAAGATCTGATCACATTTTAGGTCATATTTATGCAGAAATAGAGAAAATTCTACAGGGTTCAAAAAACTTTCTAGACCACTGTGCATACACTATAAAACTAAATAAGAGTATACCATACTTTTAGTTTTTACCATATACTCAAGAGTCAAAACTGGGGGAAATGCAGATCTGAGCTCAGAAAAAAATAAAAGACTAGGGACAGAAATTAGTCTGCAGAGGGTTGTAGAATCAGCCATTTCCATCACAGACACAACTTAACTCACTACTGAGGACATCTTCAAAACTGGCATCCATCATTAAAGACCCTCACCATCTGGACATACTCTCTTCTCATTACTACCACTGGTGAGGAGGTACAGGAGTCTGAAGAATCATACTCAAAATTTTAAGAACAGTGTCTTCCTCTGCAGCATCAGACTTCTGCACAGTCCGTGAACACTTCTTCATTAATTGTCCTTTGTACTCTTTATTTATTTTACAACTTAAAGTAATTTTTGTGTTATCCACTGCATTTCTGCCACAGAACAACAAATTTCATGACATATGTCGGTAATAGTAAACCTAATCTAGATTCTGGTGCAAAATAGCTGCAAAAGTCTTTGCAACTCACTACACAGGAACACAAAGGTTGAGAAGGAAGAAGAAACAATGCTCAGTACTTTTACACTTCTTCAGCATTGGCAAGCAGAGCCAACTCATGAAACCCATAAAATGTACACATTTCATGTGCCTGTTAAAGTTCCCAACCTTATATTAAAGTCTGCCATCTGTGGAACACCTTGTGCCTGTTATCAATGTCACTAATTCACTGGCAGGAAAATGTAGCCGTTAGCACGATGTTTTACAGCTCAGCATATTGGAGTTAGGACTTCAATTCCAACTTCCTCTATAAGAAGTCTGTATGTCCTCCCCATGGAATGCGTAGGTTTCCCCAGGTACTCCAGTTTCCTTCCACAGTCCAAAGACGTACCAGATAGGTTAACCTGTCACTGTAAATTATCCCATGATTAGGTTGGGGTTAAATCGGGGTTGTTGGAAGTTGCTGGGGCAGCGCTGCTCGAAGGACCAGAACTGCATGACTGAAGATAAGAACGTAAGAAATAGGAGCAGGAGTAGGAATCCAACCCATCAAGACTGCTCCGCCACTCATGGCTGATCTGTCCGTAAGCTCAGCTCTATCTACCTGCCTTTTCCCCATAACCCTTAATTCCCCTACTATGTAAAAATCTATCTAACTGTATCTTAATTATATTTCATGAAGAAGCCTCAACTGCTTCCCTGGGCAGAAAATTCCACATATTCACCACTCTCTGAGAAAAACAGTTTCTCCTAATCTCTGTCCTAAATTTTCTTCCCTGAATCTTGAGGCAATGTCCCCTAGTTCTAGTCTCACCTACCAATGGAAACAACTTTCCTACTTCTATCTTATTTATCCCTTTCAAAATGTTGTATGTTTCTATAAGATCCCCTCTCATTCTTCTGAATTCCAGAGAGTATAGTCCCAAATGACTCAATCTCTCCTCGTAGGACAACCCCTTCATCTCTGGAATCAACCTGGTGAACCTCCTCTGCACTGCCTCCAAAGCCAGTATATCTTTCCTCAAGTATGGAGACCAGAACTGCACACAGTATTCCAAGTGCGGCCTCACAGGTACCCTGTATAGTTGCAGCATGACCTCCCTGTGCTTGAATTCAATCCCTCTAGCAATGAAGGCCAACATTCTGTTTGCTTTCTTAATAACCTGTTGTACCTGCAAGCCAACTTTTTGCGATTCATGCACAAGCACTCCCAAGTCCCTAGCACAACGGCATGCTGCAATCTTTCACTATTTAAATAATAATCTGCTCTTCTATTACTCCTTCCAAAGTGGATGATCTCGCAGTTACCAATGTTGTATTCCATCTTCCAGACCTTGGCCCATTTACTTAACCTATATATATCCCTCTGCAGACTCTCCACATCCTCTGTACAATTTGCTTTTCCACTCAGTTTAGTGTCATCAGCAAATTTTGCTACGCTACACTCAGTCCCCTCTTCCAAATCATCACCGTAAATGGTAAACAGCTGTGGGCCCAGCACCGACCCCTGTGGCACCCCACTCACCACTGACTGCCAACTGGAGAAACACCCATTTATACCAACTCTCTGCCTTCTGCTGGTCAACCAATCCACTATCTATGCCAATACACTTCCTCCGACTCCATGCATCCATATCTTATTTGTAAGTCTCTTGTGCGGCACCTTATCGAACGCCTTCTGGAAATCCAAGTATATGACATCCACCTGTTCCCCTCTATCCACTGCATTCATTATGTCCTTAAAGAACTCCAGTAAGTTTGTCAAACACAACTTGCCCTTTCTGAATTCATGCTGTATCTGTCAAATGGAACCATTCCTTTCTGAATGTTTCGCTATTTCTTCCTTAATGACAGCTTCAAGCATTTTCCCGATTACAGATGTTAAGCTAACTGGCCTATAGTTCCCGTCTTTTGCCTACGTCCTTTTTTAAAAAGTGGCGTGACATTTGCTGTCTTCAAATCTGCCGAGACCTGCCCAGAGTCTAGAGAAGTTTGGTAAATGATTACCAACACATCTACTATAACTTCCGCCAATTCCTTCAGCAGCCTGGGATGCATCCCCTCAGGACCAGGGGACTTACCTACCTTTAGGTCCTTTAGTTTGTTCATCACTATCTCTTTAGTGACAGTGATTTTATCGAGGTCTTCACTTCCCATTACATCCATAACATCATTCTTTGGCATATTAGACGTGTCCTCCACCTTGAAGACCGACACAAAATAGTCATAGAAACTTCGAAAATCTACCGCACAATACAGGCCCTTCGGCCCACAAAGTTGTGCCGAACAAGTCTCTACCTTAGAAATTACTAGGCTTACCCATAGCCTTCTATTTTTCTAAGCTCCACGTACCTATCCAAAAGTCTCTTAAAAGACCCTAACATATCCGGCTCCACCACCGTTCAATACCTCAGCCATTTCCTTATCACCGAATATCAATTTCCCCTTCTCGTCTTCCAAGGGACCTACATTGACTTTAGCCACCCTCTTTTGCTTTATATATTCATAAAAACTTTTGCAATCTATTTTTATATTTTTTGCTAATTTACTTTCACACTCTATCTTCCCTTTCCTTATTTCTTGTTTCATTGTTCTTTGTTGCTTTTTAAAGTTTTCCCAATCCTCCAGTCTCTCACTACTCTTTGTGACTTTGTACACGAGCTTTTAATTTGATACTATCTTTTATTTCCTTAGTTATTGAAGGCTGGTTCTCCCCACACTTACTGTTCTTACTTTTGACTGGAATATACTTTTGTTGAGCACTGTGAAAAATCTTTTTGAAAGTATTCCTCTGTTCCTCAACTATCCTGCCAAATAGCCTGTGCTCCCAATCCACATTAGCCAATTCCTCCTTCATCCTGTTGTAGTCTCCTTCGTTCAAGCATAATACACTAGGTTTAGATCTAACAATTTCATGCGCAATTCAATCATACAGTGATCACTCTTTCCAAGAGGATCCCTGACTACAAGATCGTTAATCTTACCTGTCTCATTGTACAGGACATGATCTAAGATAGTATTTTCCCCTGTAAGTTCACTAACATGCTGCTCAAGAAAGCCATCACAGATGCATTCCATGAAGTCCTCCTCAAGACTTGTATCTGCCTCCCCACTGAACTTGTATCTGCCTCCTCAAGACTTCCTTGACCAACTTGATTCACCCAATCTATGTGGAAGTTAAAGTCCCCTATGACAACTGCTGTTCTGTTCTAATAAGCCTCAGTTATTTCTTGGTTAATCGCCTATGCCACTGCAATATTTTTATTATGTGGCCTATAGACAACACCCACCAGTGATTTTTTTTCCCTTTACTATTCGTAATCTCTACCAAGATGGACCCAACATTCTGCTCCGTAGATTTTATATTGTCTCTCATAGTTGCCCTGAACTTATCCTTAATTAAGAGCGCCATCCCACCTCCTTTGCCTTCCTGCCTATCTTTCCGTATTACCTGATACCCTTGGATATTTACGTTTGTAATTCCTAGTCACCTCCACCTTGCAACCAGGTTTCTGTAATGGCCACTAAATCATATCCCTTGGTACTGATCTGTGCCACAAGTTCACTAAACTTGTTTCTAATACTACGGGCATTTAGATAAAGTGCTCTTATACTCACTGTCCTTCTAGAATCTAGCAACCTATGCGATTTTTGCTTTTTACTTTTATGCACTCTACTCTTACTTTTTTCTTCACTAACTCTAGCTTTGGTCTCTTCATCAATTCCCTCTCCTATTCTGTGTGGGTTCCCATCCCCATGCTATATTAGTTTAAAACCTCCCCCAATAGCACCAGCAAACAATCTCCCTAGGACATTGATCCCAGCCCTGCCCAGATATAGTAAGCCGTCCAGATGGTACTGGTCCCATCTCCCCCAAAAGCAGTTCCAATACCCCAACAACCTGAAATCCTCCCTCCTGCACCACCACGCAAGCCACATATTCATTCTAGTTATCCTGCTATTCCAACTCTGGCTAGCACGTAATCCTGAGATTATTACCTTTGAGGTCCTACTCCTTAATTTATCTTCTAGCTCCCTAAATTCAGCTTGAAGGGCCTCATCCCACTTTCTTCCTATGTCGTTAGTACCTGCATGCACCACAACAGCTGGCTACTCACCCTCCCCAAGTGAAAGTTGTTTGTGGTGAACTGTGATTTACTCAAGCACTTAGCTTACAGTTTACACTTCTCAGGCAAAAAGTAAAGAGAATAACAACATTTGCCAGAACACAGATGTTTAGAAATCCATCTCCAGTCAGTTGCACTAAACAATATATATTTTAACCTCAGTGCTTTGGATTCTGCCCCAATGGGAGCGAATTTGGAAGCAGGATATAACATGCTGATGTGCCAGTGTGAATTTTCCCATCACAACCAAGGATAAATTTAAAAATAAATTACACTTCCACATAACCAGATCAACATTTTTGGTGAGAGGAATGAAAGAGGGGAATGGAAGTAGGAAACTGATTTTAGACACACTCACATGCTCCATCCCCTAAAAGGATGGATTTGGAGGTGAGAGGGAAGTATAACCACAACCTGACATGTTGACTCCTTATGGTTTATACAATGTTTGGACAAATAAATTAGTTTTGAGAGATGGGCCGTAATTGTAAAACAAATATGGCCCAATAACGCAAGCTGTATTCAATGTTTAGAATTAACAGCCAGGGCACCACATTTGAAGGAACAGGGTATGATATTAAGGTACTGCAACAGGTTCCCAGCACGCTGTCAAAAACGTCAGGTAATGGGGATTCTAAAAGGAGAGATGGAAGTCGAAGAAGCCACATCATTGGTTTATCTCCACAGATGGATCACATACCCTCTCCTAGATTCCATAATTCTACCTCAGTGCTCACAAAGACTCAAAATGCAGAAGACCCAATAGGTAGTAGGAAAATGTCATCCATTTTGTTTGCCGAGTGAGCTTTCCGCTATTATCCTGGCAGCAGTATACATTCCACCTCAGGCAGGCGGTGGAGGAGCTGAGCACCATAATCAGCAGGCACAAAACAATGCACCCCGATGCCATCCCAATCACTGCAGGCAATTTCAACCAGACAAACTTAAAGAAGTCTCTGAACAACTACCACCAACACATCACCTGTGGAACCAGAGCAGCCAATACACTTGACCACTGTTATACCACCATCAAATATACTTTTCTCAGATATACTATATAAAGAGTAAAAGAGAGGCAAGAAGAGATATTGCTAGAGAAGTAGTAATGGGGGGACACGGAATTGGTGAACAAGCTAAATAAGTACTTTGCATCCGTCTTCACTGTGGAAGACTCTAGCACTGTGCCGGAAGTTCAATCCTGCCAGAGAGCAGAAGTAAGTGTTATTGCTATTACTTGGGAGAAGGTGTTTATAAAGCTAAAAAGTCAGAAGATAATCAAAACGTACAAAAAAGCTGGATGAACTCAGCAGGTCGGGCAGCATCCGTTGAAAGAAGAAGTCAGTGTTTTGGGTCGAAACCCTTGATAGATAAATCACCTGGACTAGATGGACTACACTGCAGTGTTCTGAAAGAGGTAACTGAACAGATTATGGAGGCATTAGTAATGATCTTTCAAGAATCATTAGATTCTGGCATGGGTTCATAGGACTGGAAAATTGCAAAAGTCACTCCACCCTTCAAGGAGGGAGGCAAGCTGAATAAAGGATACCATAGGCATATAATATATGGCAATAATTATAGAATTGTGGCTATAATCAGCCATATAACTAACAGGCTGGACCGTTTACTGATATTTTAAACCTCTCACTTTGGCAGCCTGATGTTCCACCTGCTTCAGTCAGGGTTCAACTATACTGGTGCCTGAGAAGAAGGTGGTAACCTGCTTCATTGACTATCTTCTAGCTGCACTTACAATTCAGGGGTTCCGAATGGGGTCCACGGACCCCTTACTTACCGGTACTGCACCATGACATAAAAAAGGTTGGGAACCCCTGACTTACATCCACTGTGATAAAGTGCTTTGAGAGATTGGTGATGAAATACATCAACTCCTGCCTGAGAAGTGGCTTGGATCAGCTTCAGTTCATCTACTGAAGCAACAGGTCCACAGCAGATAGGTTCTTCACTTAATAGCTGCACAACAAAGATGCATACAATAGGATGCTCTTTATCAATTACAGCTTGACATTTAATACTATCATCCCCTCAAAACTAATCAATAAGCTTCAAGAACTTGTCCTCAACTGGATCCTCGATTCCTTTATGTGCAGACCCTGGTCAGTCCAGATTGGCAACATCTCCACCAATCTCTATCAGCACATGTGCACCAGAAAGCTGTTTACTTGGGCCCCCTGCTTTACTTGCTTTATACTTATGTCTGTAAGGTTAAGTACAGCTCTAATGCCTCATTTATGCTTGCTGACAACACCACTGTCATTGGTCAAATCAAATGTGGTGACAAATCAGCATATAGAAGAGAGATTGAAAATCTGGCTGAGTGTGCTACAACAACTTCTCACTCAATGTCAGCAAAACCAAGCAGCTGATTATTGACTGATTATTATTAGGAGGAGAAAACCAGAGGTCAATGAGCAAGTCCTCATCAGGAGATCAGAGTTGGAGAAGATCAGCAACTTTAAATTCAGTGGTGTTATCCTTTCAGAGGATCTGTCCTGGGCCTAGAATGTAACTGCAATTATGAAGAAAGTATGGCAGTGCCTCTACTTCCTTACAAGTTTGCAAAGATTCAGGATGACAACTAAAACTTTGACAACTTGTATAGATGTATAGTGGAGAGTATATTGACTGGTTGCATCACGGCCTGATATGGATACACCAATGCCCCGAATAGAAAATCCTACAAAAAGTAGTGGATATGGCCCAGTCCATCACAGATAAAGCCCTCCCCACTACTGAGCACGTCTATACGGAGTGCTGCCACAGGAAAGCAGCATCCATCATCAAGGACCCCCACGATCCAAACCATCAGGAAAGTCCATGAGCCTCAGAACCACACTACCAGGTTCAGGAACAGTTATTACCCCCTCAACCAGAGAGCATAACTTCATTCAACTTCACTTGCCTCAAGACTAAACTGTCCCTACAACCTATGGACTCACTTTCAAGAACTTTTCATCTCACGTTCACAATATTTATTGCTTTTTTTTTCTTGCTGTCTTTTGCACGTTGATTGTTTGTCTGTCCTGTTGGATGTGGCCTTTCATTGATTCTATTATGTTTCTTGGATTTACTGTGTATGTCCGCAAGAAAACTAACGTTAGGGCTGTTTCTGGTGACAGATGTGTACTTTGATAATATATTTACCATGAACTTTGAAAACAACAAAATTGACGACAAATGTCAACTGTCGGTCAACTTTACATACACTGGCTCCTTTTTGTTAGACCTGAAAAACACTGCAAAGAAAATATGCAAGGTAGAGAATACATCTTCAAGAGCTTAACATAAAACCTAGATTATTCAGCATACCATAATGTGGTTTACAAGATTGTTTCTGTGCCTAAACTCCGTCTTGAAAATCTCAGTTGAATAGAGTCAGGAACTTTCACAGGATCAGTTGATCCTAGCAGCTGCTAAGTGTTATCACTTACTCCACCTAACTGACAACTTGGAAGCCAAAGGGCATTGACATGTGTAAATAAGGTCAGCGTAGACTCAGTAGGCAATTTGAGGAAAGAATCACAACAGCAGCAAAATGCAAGTGTGATGATGAAAATCCAGCCAGATTCAATCCAATCTCTTGTGCAGTGTACTGCAAATGGTACGGAAGATGCATGATATCTATAGATCTTCACTGTTGTGGCAAGAATATCACAATTTAACTAAATTCAAGTTGAATTTGTTCACTTCAAACTTGTTACACTAGTACAGAGCCTGACTAGCCAACATTAGCTGACAGGCCTTAATCACCTGCTGCCTCCTATGAGGTTTTCTTGGGAAAAGCTTACAACCAAGGCAATGCAAGATCATTAAAATAACTTCCTACACAGAACAATGTTGTGAAAGGAACACACAAAAACTTCAGGCCTTTCAGAAATTGAGAAGTATCGCCACGGAACAGAATAAACCCAGCAAAAGTCACTACCTCATTACCAATTATCAGTAACAAAAAAAGCAAGCAATTAAAAAACTGAGTCAATAAAAGGCAAATCTAGCATGATATATTTTTACTTTTTCTGGAAATCTGAAATTGAAACAGAAAAAACTGGAAACTCTCAGCAAGCTAGGCAGCATTTGAGGAAGGAGCAACATAGTAACATTTCAAGTCAAAAATCTTTCGCAAGGTCCACTTAAAATAATTCTTCTTCAAAAGGCTGCTTGATCTGCCAAATATTTCTTGCATTTTCTGTTTTTATTCCAGATTTCCAACATGTGTATTTCTTTCTGATTTTCAATAACCAAAGCCTCATTTCAAAATAACAAACACAATCCCAGGGCTCAGAGAGGATGACATTGTAACTTTGATTGATGAAGCTACAGTCATTTACAGTCTGTAACTACTACAGGCAGTCCCCAAGTTATGAACATCCGACTTACAGACAATTTGTACTTATGAACCGAGGAAGGAGAACGCCGTCTGCCATTTTAAGTTGGATCATGACGCTGTCCACCATTTTAAGTTGTTGTCGTTGACACTGTGCGTTTAACTTTGTATTTGGCTTAAATTGTTCTTAGTAAGTGTGACCCTGACCCCGCCCCCCCCCCCTCCAGTCGGCTGGTGGCGCAGTGAGATCAGCGCCAGGCAGGAGAACAGAGGTTCGTGAGTTCGATCCATTGACAGACCACTCCCGTGCTGGGTTGTTGTCGATCCAGTGACTACCATACCATCCATGCCGGGTTGATTTCGAGCTCGCAACTCGATCGCTTAAAAAAAACACAGCCACCTCCAGTTTAAATTCCCATGTGGAATATTGTGGAGGATCAAATACCCAAACCCAGCACAGCCCCCACTTGTCCCATTTGGCCTGTCTCAGTGCGGTGGTCCTTAGGACCCAGGGGACCTTGGGAGCGGGCGGAGCTTGGGACCCGCCGCCAGCAGTGTTTCTGTTCTGTTGACGGTGTGCAGTGGTTCTTAAGACCCAGCAGACCTCGGGAGCCAGCGCAATTTGGGATCTGCTGCCGGCAGTATTTCTGTTCCATTGACAAGAAGCAATCGCGATTGAAAATATAGTGGAAATAATAAAGTGTTTGGAAAGAGGTGAAACGCCATCAGTCATTGGAAAAGTGTTACACTACAGTTGGTCAACAATCAGAACAATTTGAAAGGATAAAGTGAGAAAAAATGGAGCATCTGAAAGGCCTTGCCCCGATAAAAGCTACAATTATTACTAAGCAACGTAGTGGTTTAATTATTGGAATACATACATTTCTTAAGTGTTCTTTATGCATAGAAAGGTAAAATATATACTATATACTAAGACAAACATTTGATTGACACTAAATAACACCGGATGTATTTGTTCCAATGTACGTACAAATACGACTTAAAGACGGACTCAGGAACTGAACTCGTACGTAACCCGGGGACTGCCTGTATTCACAATATCATAATTTAAGGTAACTAAACAAATACAGTGAATTCCAGTTCATTGGGACACATCAGGAACAGTAGATTTTGGCACTGCCCCAATTAGCCAAAGTTTCGCAGAAATAGTTAAAAAGGTATAAAAAAAAAGACAAACTACATTTACCTGAATAACAAATTATGTTCTTAAATGAAATACAGAACAAATTAGAACACTATCAATACTACTACAGTACTATAAAACTGTGTATTAGGTCCTGATAGTTATTGATGGAGGAATTCATACGGTGTTCTCTTGATTTTGACAGTAAATGATGATCACCCATGCAGATGATGGACTGCCTCCATTCAATGCTTTCAACATTTGCATCTTCCAAATCTTATTTTTCATTGTAACCTTCAAGATGCTGGTCAATGCCTTCAAATCCTTCATAGTTTTTAACTTCCTGAAGTCATGAAATTGCTTCATTTACACTCCTGGCTGTTTCTAGCATCACCAAGCCTGAATGCTTGAAAATGCAGTAAGCAACACAGTTCTGAATTGTCTTATTGCTTATTTTTTTTACCAACTATCAGTGACAAAAACTGCTTTTTTTTTAAACACAAATATGCAACTGATACTATTTAAAAACTCTTCATTCTAAGCATGGTGTAGTGCACAACAGCCACAGGACTGACGCTAGTTAGAAACTTTTCGGCTATAGTCTCCTGTCCCAATTAAGCAGCATAGTATCTGGATGTTCTGGATTTGTTTTTGTTCTTTAAGAGTTGTCCCAATTAAATGGCTGTCTCATTAACTAATGGCCCAATTAACCAGAATCCACTGTATTCCTAAAGGAACCATAAGAAACCAGTCACATATGCCTTTTGGAACCTTACCCAGAACCAATTTGAATACACAAGTTTGTACTGCTGTGCCTGCCAAAGATGATCCCACCCCCACCATTCCCTCTGGCATATGAACTCTGCATCCTGTACACTACCTCACACATTTGCCTTTTGATGAATAACAATGATGACTTCAGAAGTAAGCAAACTTCAGGATTATTTTCTCATAGATGTTAATTCTATCAAAGGATGCTTGCTACAAACAAGAAAAAATCTGCAGATGCTAGAAATCCAAGAAACACATACAAAGTACTGGAAGAGCTCAGCAGGCCAGGCAGTGGAAAAGAGTATTATTAATGTTTCGGGTCAAGACCCTTGCTAACTATAAGGTTCAAAGGGCATTCATGGCATCTGTGACATCCACTATACCCTTCTCACTAAATTGTTCCCCTTATTTTACTTGGCATTCATTTTGATTCAGGGCTTAGGATTCGTAGTAATATTGGTAAAAATACTATTATAAATGTGCATTATTGCAAAAAATGATCATCTATAGTATTCAACACTTAGAAGTGTTAAAAAGTTAAAATGTAATGTATTGTAGCGATGTGCTACACACAGCGCTGAAATAATGACACGCAATCAGTAAATCGTTTCGAAACTAGTTTATTCAAACTTCATGGTGCTGGTATTTAACCCCTAGCGCCCACCCTCTCCGGGCGGAAATGACATCAGAGGTGCATTACCAAAGTCTTCCCCTGCGCGCTGGCTATTTGTGAGCCGGTTCGCCTGCGCAGAAAGTGGGTCGCCACATAACCCCCGCCACCCCCAGAACCGGTGATACACCCCCCAATGTCCTCAGTCTGGATCAGCCTCTGTTTGGGAGGTCTGCCTTTGCGCCGTGGTGCCTGAACCTAGACCGGCTGCACCAAGTACACATGGGCTGGTTTGAGTCGGTCCACCGTGAAAAACTCCTCTCTCCCCCCAATGTCCAGAACGTATATGGACCCATTGTTGTTGATCGCCTTGAACAGCCCCTCATACGACCGCTGTAGCGGTGCCCAGTGTCCGCCCCTTCGTACAAACACAAACTTACAGTTCTGCAGGTCTTTGGGTACATGGGTTGGGGTCCGACCGTGATGTGAAGTTGGTAAGGGGGCCAGGTTGCCAAGTCTTTCGTGTAGCCTGTCCAGGCCTGCTGCGGGTTCTTCCTCTTGCCGCCTTGGGGCTGGTATGAACTCTCCCGGGACGACCAGGGGCGCGCCGTACACCAACTCGGCCGACGAGGCGTGCAGATCCTCTTTGGGCGCTGTACAAATTCCAAGCAGGACCCAGGGAAGCTCGTCCACCCAGTTAGGTCCTCTCAGGTGGGTCATGAGAGCCGACTTCAAGTGACGGTGGAAGCGTTCCACCAGTCCGTTCGACTGTGGGTGGTAGGCAGTTATGTGGTGTAGCTGTGTTCCCAACAGGCTGGCCACAACTGACCACAGGCTGGAGGTGAACTGGGCGCCTCTGTCGGAGGTAATGTGGGCCGGTACCCCGAAGTGTGCTACCCAGGTTGTGATCAGTGCTCGGGCGCAGGAATCGGCAGATGTGTCGGTGAGCGGGACCGCCTCTGGCCACCTCGTGAACCAGTCTACCATAGTTAGGAGGTACCGCATTCCTCGGGACATTGGTAGGGGGCCCAAGATATCCACATGAATGTGGTCGAACCTCCGGTGGGTGGGTTTGAACTGCTGCAGTGGGGCTTTAGTGTGCCGCTGCACCTTGGCTGTTTGGCACTGCGCGCACGTTCTGGCCCATTCACTGACCTGCATGTGAAGTCCGCGGCACACAAACTTGCTGGAGACCAGCCTGATGGTTGTCCTGATAGATGGGTGTGCCAAACCGTGCATGGAGTTGAAAACTCGCTGCCTCCAGGCTGCCGGGACGATGGGGTGAGGTTGGCCGGTAGCCACGTCGCACAGGAGGGTCCTCTCACCTGGGCCTACGAGAAAGTCCTGCAACTGCAAACCCGAGACTGTGGTCCTGTAGCTGGGCATTTCGTCGTCTACCTGCTGCGCCTCCGCCAGTGCTGCATAGTCCACCCCCGGGAACAGGGCCTGGACAGCTGGTCTGGAGAGTGCGTCCGCCACGACATTGTCCTTTCCCGAGACGTGCTGGATGTCCATCGTGTACTCGGAGATGTGGGACAGATGTCGCTGCTGGCGAGCCGACCAGGGAACAGACACCTTCGTGAAGGCGAAGGTCAATGGTTTGTGGTCCGTGAACGTGGTGAACAGCCTGCCTTCTAAGAAGTACCTGAAATGCCGGATTGCCAGATACAGTGCCAACAGCTCCCGGTCGAAAGCACTGTACTTGAGTTCGGGTGGTCGTAGGTGCTTGCTGAAGAACGCCAGGGGGTGCCAGCGCCCCTCGATGAGTTGCTCCAGCACCCCACCGACTGCTGTGTTGGATGCGTCCACCGTGAGGGCAGTTGGAACGTCCGTTTTGGGGTGCACCAGCATCGCAGCATCTGCCAAGGCTTCCTTGTCCCAAGTAATGTCCTTGCCTTTACCTGACATCAGGGTGTACAAAGGGCGCATGATACGGGCTGCTGAGGGGAGGAAACGGTGGTAGAAGTTCACCATACCAACGAACTCCTGGAGGCCTTTGACCGTGTTGGGCCGGGCAAAGTGGTGGATCGCGTCTACCCTGGTGGGCAGAGGTGTTGCCCCGTCTTTGGTAATCCTGTGGCCCAGGAAGTCGATGGTATTGAGACCGAACTGGCATTTGGCCAGGTTGATCGTGAGGCCGAAATCACTCAGGCCAGAGTAGAGCTGGCGGAGGTGGGACAGATGCTCCTGATGACAACTGCAGACTATAAGGATGTCGTCCAAATAGAGGAACGCAAAGTCCAGGTCGTGTCCCACCGTGTCCATTAGCTGCTAAAACATCTGTGCAGCATTCTTCAGGCCGAACAGCATTCGGAGGAACTCAAACAGGCCAAACGGGGTGATGAGTGCTGTTTAGGGGATGTCTTCAGGGTGCACCGGGATTTGATGGCATCCCTGGACGAGGTCTACTTTGGAAAAGATTCTTGCCCCGTGCAGGTTTGCTGCAAAGTCCTGTATGCGCATGGGGTAGCGGTCTGAAGTTGTAGCCTCATTCAGTCTGTGGTAGTCACTGCATTGTCTCCAACCCCCAGCTGCTTTGGGCACCATGTGCAAGGGGGAGGCCCATGGGCTGTCGGAACTCCATACAATCCCCAATTCCTCCATCCTCTTGAACTCTTCCTTCACCAGGCAGAGCTTTTCCGGGGGGAGTCTTCGTGTGCGGGCGTGGAGGGGTGGTCCCTTGGTCGGGATGTGGTGCTGAACCCCGTGTCTGGGCATGACTGCCATGAACTGCGGTGCCAGAATCGATGGAAAGTCCGCCAGGATTCTGGTGAATTCGTTGCCCGACTGTGATGGAGACCAGGTGTGGGGCCGGCAACTTGGCTTCACCCAGGGAGAACGTCTGGAAAGTCTCGGCATGTACCAGTCTTTTCCCTTGCAAGTCGACCAGCAGGCTGTGAGCTCGTAAGAAGTCCACCCCCAGGAGTGTCCCAGACGTACAAGAGGCTGTCCTGATGGCCAGCCGCCATAGTCATTAGTGGCAGCTAGCCCTGGCCCTGGCCCTTGCAGGCGGGCAACAACGGCGGGCTTTTGTGCCCCACCACTGGTGGTAGAAACACCACTGTTCGCTGGCCTCCTCACTCCTGCCTCTGTGTTGTGTGCGCTCCACTGCCGGGCCTGATCTGGTCTGCTGTTGGGCACGTGGCCTGGTAATCTGACCAACGGATGCCACGCTCTCCCTCTTGGCTTTCCACAGCACGTCTGCCTGGGCTGCCACCTTCCGGGGGTCGCTGAAATCTGCGTCGGCCAGCAGCAGATGTATGTCTTCGGGCAGTCGCTCTAGGAACACTTGCTCGAAAATGAGGCAGGGTTTGTGTCCGTCAGCCAGGGACAGTATCTCGTTCATCAATGCTGACGGCAGTCTGTCTCCCAAACCGGCCAGGTGAAGCGGGCGGGCACCTCACTCACACCGTGAGAGGCTAAAGTTCTCAATGAGCAGTGCTTTGAATACTTCATATTTGCCTTCTTCCGGGGGCGACTGTATGAAATCCGCAACCTGGGCGGCCATCTCCTGGTCAAGGGCGCTCACCACGTGGTAGTAACGCACGGAATCAGAGGATATCTGCCAAATCTGGAACTGGGCTTCTGCTTGGCTAAACCAAACGCGTGGTCACAGCGTCCAGAAAATCGGCAGTTTTAGCGAAACTGCGTGAACAGATGAAGAATCGGTCATCTTTGGTCCAAATCCCATTTGGACCATCGGGGTCACCAACGTAGCGATGTACTACACATAGCACTGAAATAACGACACGCAGTCGGTAAGTCGTTTCAAGATTAGTTTATTCAAACTTCGCAGCGCTGGCATTTAATTCCTAGCGCCCGCCCTCTCCGGACGGAAATTACGTCAGAGGTACATTACCAAAGTCTCCCCTCGTACGCTATCTATTTGTGAGCCGGTTCGCCTGCGCAGAAAGTGGGTCGCCATAGTATTGTACTTACTTTTCATGGTTCCATCCTCATCATCACTGTTAATTACCATGGTCCCCAAATCTGATTCCAACATGGTACTGTTGTGCTCGATCATTGTTTGTGCACCTTCACTCATGGTACTGGTTGCCCTCATTGTATTTGTGGTTGCATGGCTAGTTTTCACCATGGTGTAGTTATCAACTTCATCTTCATCCTGGCAAATGTATAAAACATGGGGAATTCATGTTCAGTTTATTGTCATTTAACTGTACACAGGCATATGACCAAACAAAGCAACGTTCCTCCAGACAAGGGTGCACAACACAGTACATGTATCTCACACACAACACATAAAATACAAACCCCATTTCCAGAAAAGTTGGGATATTTTCCAAAGTGCAATAAAAACAAAAATCTGTGATATGTTAATTCACGTGAACCTTTATTTAACCGACAAAAGTACAAAGAAAAGATTTTCAATAGTTTTACTGACCAACTTAATTGTATTTTGTAAATATACACAAATTTAGAATTTGATGGCTGAAACACACTCAACAAAAGTTGGGACAGAGGCATGTTTACCATTGTGTTACATCACCTTTCCTTTTAATAACACTTTGTAATCATTTTGGAACTGAGGATACTAATTGTAGTAGATTTGCAATTGGAAATTTTGTCCATTCTTGCTTGATATAAGACTTCAGCTGCTCAACAGTCCGTGGTCTCCGTTGTCTGATTCTCCTCTTCATGATGCGCCATACATTTTCAATAGGAGATAGATCTGGACTAGCAGCAGGCCAGCCAAGCACACGCACTCTGTGTCTACAAAGCCTGCTGATATAAGCATGGACGTCCCAGGAAGAGACGTCGCCTTGATGGCAACATATTTCTCTCTAAAATCCTAATATACGCCTCAGAGTCAATGGTACCTTCACATACATGCAACTCACCCGTGCTATGGGCACTAATGCACCCCCATACCATCACAAATGCTGGCTTTTGCACCTGTCACTGATAACAATCAGGATGGTCATTTTCATCTTTGGCACGGAGAACTCGACGCCTGTTTTTTCTGAAAACTAGCTGAAATGTGGACTCATCTGACCACAGCACACGGTTCCACAGTCTTTTGGTCCATCTGAGATGAGCTCGGGCCCAGAGAACTTGCCGGCGTTTCTGCATAGAGTTGATGTATGGCTTCCTCCTTGCGTAATACAGTTTCAAGTTGCATTTCTAGATGCAGTGACGGACTGTGTTAAGTGACAATGGTTTTCCAAAGTACTCCTTAGCCTAGGTGGCTATAATTGTCACAGTAGCATGACGGTTTCTTAGGCAGTGCCGCCTGAGGGCTCAAAGATCACGCGCATTCAACAGTGGTTTCCGACCTTGACCTTTACGCACTGAGACGTCTCTGAATTCTCTGAATCTTTTCACAATATTTTGTACTGTAGATGTTGAAAGACCTAAATTCTCTGCAATCTTGCGTTGGGAAATGCTCCTTTTGAACTGACTAACAATTCTCTCACTAATTTTGGCACAAAGGAGTGAGCCACGACCCATCCTTGCTTGCAAAGACTGAGCCTTCGACGGATGCTACTTTTATACCCAGTCATGTTACCTCACCTGCTACCAATTAGCCTGCTTAACGTGGAGTCTTCCAAACCGGTGTTACTTGAATATTCTGTGTTACTTTTCAATCTAATTTTAAATCTGTCCCAACTTTTGTTGAGTGTCTTGCAGCCATCAAATTCTAAATTTGTGTATATTTACAAAATACAATTAAGTTGGTCAGTAAAACTATTGAAAATCTTTTCTTTATACTTTTATCAATTAAATAAAGGTTCACGTGAATTAACATATCACAGATTTTTGTTTTTATTGCATTTTGGAAAATATCCTAACTTTTCTGGAAATGGGGTTTGTAATATTATACCAAATAAATTAATAAATTATAAGGTGCATATACAAGTTAAAAATTTATGAACTGGTGCTCCACACACGATGAGTCCATTTTAAGATTTATGCCATTGTTTAGAAAGTAGCATTGGTCTGCTAAAATATAATGAAATTTTAGCTATAATTCAGGAATCTTTGGACAAACTCTACCTAGAATAAAGTTACAGCATTCCTTTCCTGCGAAAAACATTTAAAATGAATAACTACTTTATAAATTTAAAAAAATGTTTAATCACTTTGTATCACAGAAACAGAACATTAGTATACAGTTGTTTCATTCATAGAAGAGGAAAAAAAAACACAATTTTATAAAATTATTCACTAAGAATTTCAGCCAAAAACAGATGAGGACAAAAGGCAAATTTATCAACAGTGCAGAACTGCTGTTACTGCAATTATATCTTCAGAATTCACCAGAGACTGAACATTTTCAAAGCCAAAATGTAGAATTTGGAAAGATGCTGAAAATGGCAGATTTTTAAAAACTGGTTTATGGTATTGAATTTGGCCATTTTGCCAAAATATCATTTTTCTGTACATTATAATCAGAATTGGAGCTACCAGTTACATTTGTTAAATAGTTAAGAACATCTAATAACAATTATACTGAGAAAACAAATTTACTGATATACTAATTATCTGAATTAATTTCTTTATGTTTTTAATCTACACGTTGTAAGAGTAGCACGAACATAACGCTAGTTGTCACACACCAACACATCCAACTAAACTAAAAACAAACAAATATATACAAAATAAAATTCAAGAAATTAAGAAGAGGTGGAATAAAAAATGAGGGAAATCCATCAGGATTTTCCAGGCATCATATGAGGAGGTTCAATTCTACTAAGTTTGCTTACCACCCAATCCTTTTTTCAAGTATGGTCAAATTATCTTATTCTCGCAAAACAATACAAAATCCTCAAGGGCAGTGTCTCTTGTCAAAGATGCATGATTCTAAGCAATGAACCAATGTAAACTCATAGCACCAATGAATCCATTGCATTGCACCAAACAAAAATAATTGATGTAACCACATTCCCTCCGCCCTTGCATATCTCTTCCTCTCCTGCCCTCCATTCTCACTGCCTCATCTCTTGACAAGCTTTATCATGCAATCAAACTGATGAAAAACAAGGTGCTCAACCCAAGTCGTATTCTTGCAAAATTATTCCAAATTGAACAAGGTGCTATCTCCTAATAGATAAGATCTGGAAAGAGAAAGCTCTTATTGATTAACAATATCTTCAAGATGAGGAATAAGTCTGATTATGCTGTGACATTTATTCCAATCCACCAATCCAAAATAATTCCTTGCCAAAATTATTTTGTACTGACTCCTTCCCCCTTTATGAAACTGTTACACAATGATGAACTGCTAATGTGATCTTTGAGATCAGGCAAATCTTATAAAAAAAACATTTAGAGCAACTCCAAGAACTGCATTTTGCTCATCTTTTTAAGGCTTTTGACTCAGTTACAATGTAGAACAATGTCAAAACCACTTCAGTTTGGTTAGTGCGACAATCACATGAGTCAGGCAAAAAGGAAAAAGAAAGAAAAGGTGAAAAAAGAATTTTAAAAAACTTAGCCAAGTCTTCCTTTGATCAATGAGTCCATGGAGTTGCACCTCAAATATTGGATCCATAAGCTACCCTGAATCTGATAAAAACAATATGGAAGAGGATAGCTTTGTTCTCTAAGGATTTCACAAGAAGTTATAGTAAAACCATTCTATTAATGTCATATCAACCATTTTGTACAGTGCACTTGCTACTTAAACAATTATTTGGAGGTATTTTGACATATCAGTTACCATGAAAATTCAAATATTACTTTTAATTGGTAAATAACTATAAATGAAATCACAGTTAAAGCAATATTACAGCAATAGTATCAGGAGCAGTATCAGAAAAATGTTACAGCTAGAAAAATTCAAATTCTTGAACATTATGGGTATACCTCAATAGATGTTTCAGATTGCCTTAGGAATGTTAAACAGCACTCAGGCAATAAAATAAAACATAATTTGAAATTAAAATTTCTTGCTCAAAGTCTTTGACAAGTGTTATAACTGATCATTACAGACAACTCAAACATTTACAATAAGAGCTACCGTAAGAAGATATTGACTGGGATAATTGGATGGGACATCAGGCTGATAAAACAGCAATGAGGAAGAACCAAGAAGATAAGCAAACTAGGACCATGAGAAAAAGTTTGTGTAAAACCCTAAATTCCTCACGAGAAAAAATGTACAATGAGAAGGCTAATGATATATTATGGACTAGAGAAATAGAAAAAGCATTAAAATCAAACAAAGAAGGGAACCAGAAGGACCACAAGAATGCATTCAATATTAATCCATCTGAAAGGCCAAAGGGTAGCATCCTCAGGGATGAAGGAAATAACCATATTAGAGAAAGAAATTGTACGAAACCTAACAGGTATTACGGCCAATGAAACAAGAGCAAAAAATGAAGCTAGGGTGACAATGGTCAAATGTACAATCATAAAATTCATTCAGAAGTGGACTAATCAAACATGTAATATGGGATCTATTCTTGTTATTGAATGGGAACAGAAAGACCTGTCCTAGTTGGACTACCTTAAATTTAGTGATGAAAATCAACAGCTTTCAGCTATATATCATCAAGCCACAAGCAGAATTTGCAGAAATTTGCAATCCAATTAGAGAATTGAGAACTGCTAATAATCACTGGAGATATTTTTGGACATTCGTTTGCACAACAAAGAATGATCTGATAAAATGATCATGTTTGCCCTTTGCAATGCTTAATTCTTAATCACAACTAACATTTTTTCTCAGAAAGTACGTGTTAATAATGGACCAAACAACCATGGGTATTGGAAATATACAGTACCTGCTACTTAGAGCAGAAATTTATTATTGCTGTGTTTCATTCCAAGAGTTTAACAGCCTTTTTTACATGCCACATTTCCAAGAATGCTAGGTTCTCCAGTTCTCTCATCCTCTTCTATTCCATTGCAACAATTCACAACACCTCTGAATCCAGATTTTATTTATCTCCTTATCACTTGGCAGCACTCAAATCACTGAGTCACTCCTACTCTTCATAAAATCACAGGCCCATTTAGTTGATTATCTACGCCTCTGAATACTGACAGCTGTTCATAGCATTATTTTCACTTCACTGATCTGAAATGGCCAGTAGCTGACATGCTGTGCTTCCAGCACTTTATGTTTCACTTTCAAATTTTCAACATTGGCATATTTTGCTTTATGTTGCCAAAGTGGAGTCCTCATTGATACTATTTGCATTCTGTATATGAGTGCAGCTCAACAGTTGTTTCAATTGCTGCCCTCCTACTGTCCTATACATCAGTAAAAGCACCAATTTGATCAATGGTAGGAGTGATAAGTGCACCAATTTTTTGACAGTTGGAGTCAAACAGCACAGAAATAGACCCTTTCAGCCTAACTGGTCCAGCTGACCAAGATTCCCATCGAAACTGGTCCTACCTGCCCGCATTTGGTCCATGTATCTCTAAACCGTTCCTGTCCACATCTGCTCAAGTACCTTTTAAATGTTGTTAAAATACCTGCCTCAACCACTTTTTCGGGCAGCTTGTTCCATATACCAACTGGCTGAAAAAGAACTCTCAGATTCCTATTAAATCTCTTCCCTCTCACCTTAAACATATGCCCTCTAGTTCTTGATTCCCCTATCCTGAGAAAAAGACTACGCACATTGACCCTATTTATGCCTTTCCGTTATTTTATACACCTCTATTGGATCACCCCTCCTTGTCCCACACTACAATGAAAAAAGTCCCAATCTGCTCAAACTCTCTCCATAACTAAGTCCTTCAAGTCCTGACAATATCCTTGTAAATCTCCTCTCCACTCTTTTCAGCATAATGACATCTTTCCTTTAGCAGGTTACCAAAACTGCCCAAAACAGTCCAATTACAGTCTCACCAACTTCTTGTAAAACTGCAACATGACCTCCTAACTCCTATACTCAATGTCCTGACTGATAAAGGCCAACCTACCAAAAGCCTTTTTTCACCACCCTGTCTACCTGTTCTGTCACTTTAGGGAGCCATGTAATTATACTCCAAGATCCCTCTGTTCTACACCACTCTCCAAGGCACTACAATTCACTGTGTAAGTTGTACCCTCATTTGTCTCGCCAAAGTGTAACATCTCACAGCTATCAATGCCATTTGCCAATCTTCTGCTCATGCACCTAGCTGATCAAGATTCCTCTGTAAATTCTGATAACCAACTTCACTGGCAATGACACCATCTATGTAGTGTAATTTGTAAACTTACTCAGCCTTGTACAATCTCATTGAAATCGATCCTTCTTCGCCATTTCATCATGGCTGATCTATTTCCCTCTCAGCCAGCCCCAATCGCCTGCCTTCTCCCTGTATCCCCTCATGCCCTGACTAATGAATAATCTATCAAACTCTGCCTTAAATATACCCAATGACTTGGCTTCCACAGCTACCTGTGGCAATGAATTCCACAGATTTACCACCCTCTAGCTAAAGAAATCCCTCCTCATCTCCATTCTAAGTGGGCATCCCTCTATTCCGAGGCTGGTTTTAGACTGTCCCACCATGGGAAACATCCTCTCCACATCCAATCTTATGACAAGTTTTAATGATAGCCCCTCATTCTTCTTGTGGCCAGAGCCCAGAGGCCCACAGCCATCAGATGCTCCTCATATGACAAGCCTTTTGATTTTGAATCATTATAGTGCACCTCCTCAGAACTTGTCCCAATGTCATGAAGACCAGGTTGTTGGGTGTATTTAAGGTAGAGCTTGATAGCTTCTTGTTTGGACACAGCATCAAAGGTTATGGGGAGAAGGCTGGGGAGTGGGGCGGAGGAGGGGGAGAAAAGGATGATTGAGTAGTGGAGCAGACTCGACAGGCCAAATGTCTTAATTCTTCTCCTTTATCCTATGGTCTTACAGAGGTGGTGCAGAAGGACACCAAAGTGAGAAAGGTGTGCTGGTAATCGTGTGACACTGAAGGCAAAACACTTCACACCATCCTCCTGCCGATTCTGCTTTCAAATGTTTGATTGCCAGAAACTAGATTACCTGTGACTGAGACTGAATCAGAGTGCGATAAAGTGAGGGACAGCTGCGTGCTCATTCTGACGGAAACGTGGCTTCAGGATACAGTAGGAGTTTCCAAACCTTTTTTATGCCACGGACCTTTACCATTAACCAAAGAGTCCATGGATCCCACGTTAGGAACCTGAGCTAGAGGGTTTCATCTCTTTTCAGGTCGACAGAATTTCCGCTGTCTCTGGCAAAACCCTCAGTGGAGATGTATGTATCTTCATTAATAAAAATGGTGTGTGCACGCTTTAGTAGCAACGACCCACTGTGTGCCCATGGTAAAGTTCTCAATGGCGAAGCGCAGGCCCTTCTATTTACCTGCTATTGTGATTGTGGCTGTATACATCCCCCACTGGAAACACTGCATAAGCTCTACGACACCATCAGTGACTTGTAAACCACACAGCCCTGTGGTTTCTTTAGTCTTGCTGGCAAATTCAACCAAAATTCTATCAGCATTTTGACTTTGCTACCAGAAGTGAGAACATTCAGAACTGCTTTAAACCAACATCCCTGCTGCATACAAAGCTGCTCCCCTGCCACCCCATGAGCTGCATGTGGCAGGGTATTCAGACCATTAAGGACTACAAGTCCACTCTGCATGTCAATGTCAGTAACACTTTTCTTCCTGATAGGCCAAATGTTTTATTGAATGTTTGATAAACGGAACAGCACGCTGGCAAGAAAGGCTCCACCATCCCCTTGAGGAGCAGACACTCTATCTGGATGTAGCTGATGTGATGAAGACCATTCCCAGGTCAACCCACATAAAGCAGCAAGGCCTGATAAAGTACTTGGTCGGGTGCTGAGGGGCTATGCAACCCAGTAAACAGAGGTTCTAACACAGATTTTCAACATCTCTCTGGAACAGTCCACTATCCCCTCAGGCTTCAAGGCGGCCACTATTATCCCAGTGCCCATGAGGGTGACAGTAACCTGCCTCAGCGGCTATCATCCAGTGGCACTGACCTCAATAATAATGAAATGCTCTGAGCAGCTAGTTATGGATCACAGTAAATCCCATTTTCCTGCTACACTGGACCCTTTCCAGTTCGATTATTGCTCAAATCAGTCTACTGATGATGCCATAGTCTCTGAGCTCCACTCCTTCCTGTCCTACCTGGAAAGTGGTGTCTCATAGGTCAGGACGTTATTTATGGAGTTCAGCTCAGTGTTTAATAATATCATCCCTCAGAAGCTGGTGGGTAAACTGTCTTTGTTGGGTCTCGCTCTGTAACTAGATCCTAGACTTCTTGACAGAAAGACCACAGTCAGTCTGTGTTGGCAGAAGCATCTCCAGCTCCATCACCCTGAGCACCGGTGCTCCCCGGGGCTGCATGATCAGCCCGCTGCTGGACTCATGACCATACTGCTAGATTCAGTTCAAATGGATTCATCAAGTTCACTGATGACAAAACAGTGGTTGGCCTCATCAACAACAATGAGACGGCGGTAGAATGGTGTGAGCACAACAACTTGAGTCTCAGCATGGACAAGACCAAATAGATGATTGTGGATTTTAGGAATGTGCAGCCTAATGACTCCTCACTCCACGTAAATGGCTCCACTGTGGAGAGAGTTAGAAGCTCTAAATTTCTGGGAGTGTACAGTATATAAAGGACCATCTTACCTTGATCCTCAATGCCACCTCTTTGGTCAAGAAAGCACGGCAGTATCTCCACTTCCTAAGGAGATTGAGGAGAGCAAGGCTCCTTCATCCCCCCCGCATTCTAACCAATCTTTACAGGAGCGCCATCCAGAATGTTCTGACCAGCTGTTTCACTGTATCACCAACTGGTATGGGAATTGATAGGCACCTGACTGCAGGTCTCCACAAAGGAGCGCAAGGACTGCTGAGAGGATTATTAGGGTCCTTCCTCCACCCTTTAGAGATATTTATCAGGAACACTCCATACACAGGGCCTTAGCATTGTCAATGACCCCTCCCATCCATCTAACAATCTCTTTGACCCCCTACCATCAGACAAGAAGTACTGGAGAATTAAGACAAGAATTGTTAAAGAAACAGCTTTGTTCCCCAGACCACAAGACCACTGAACTCCCTACCACCATCCAGGTCTCATTTACATATGAAGTGTAAGTAGTGTTACAATGTTTAATTTTTAACTTGTATCACATATGCACCTTATTATTTGTGGCAATATCAGTTTATACGTTACACATGTGAATTATATGTACCGTGCTGTGCACTTTGGTCCAGAAGTGCGCTGTTTCGTTCATCAGTATACATGTGTATGGGTGAATGACAATAAACTGAACTTGAACTGAAGAAGAAATGCAACAGCAAATATGCAGTCCTAAATATACAATCAATGATTCAGGCTGTATAATTTTAGAATATACATCTGTCATATGAATTAGCATTTAATCAGACAATGTACAGAGCTTGAAATTCAAAATGTTATTTGATCTACCAAATCAACTTTGAGTTTTGCTTGGGGTAGGGAGAATTACTGTCCCAATAAAATCTTAAGCCCTTACATGCTATTTTATTTATCTTCATACAAGACTAACATGTGCTTTCATTTTACAACATTTAAAATTGTATGGACCATTAAAATAGCTCTTGTTTTATATTATTATTTTGCTTGTAGATATTGTCAAATATTTCTATTGTTAGCATTGTCGGACTGAATGTAACAAAAGTATTGCCACACAGTTAAGTCAATAAATTCAGCAAAAGTTACATTTTTGTAATAATTTCTTCAAAAATATTGCTCATAAATCTTAAAAAATTACTGCAACTAGACATTACAGCATACATTTTGAAATGATTTGTACATTTACAAAAGCATTTGAAAACCTACCAAAGGGAATTATAATCACTGAATATGTGTCAATGACGTATAAAAAAAAACACGAACAACCCATATTGCCTGAATCATTAATGCAAAGCCAACATATTAATCCTGGCTCTTTTTAAATAGTCTAACAAGTCTATCCACTTCAAACATATGTTTAAATTTCAACACAGAGTAGGCCTGGAAGATGTGTGATTGTGATCATCAAATAATTTGTAAGAAATCAAAACAAAAATGTTTGATCCATCAGCTGCCTAACAGCTGTCATGTTGGCAGGCACAAAAACTGAAAATTCTAACTCAGAATCTGAAATTGTCAAGAGGAACAATCACCTTGGTGCTTTCCAGCTTTCCTGCTTGTTTTAAGTATTCCTTTATAATGACATAGGAAAATAGGAGCAGGAGTCGAACACAAGACCCCTCAAGCTTGCCACATAGTTCAATATGATCAATGCTGATCTGTGTTGGTCTCAATTCTTCTATACCAGCTTCCCCATCAATTTACACACACAAAATGCTGGTGGAACACAGCAGGCCAGGCAGCATCTATCGGAAGAAGCGCTGTCGACGAGTCCTGACGAAGGGTCTCGGCCTGAAACGTTGACTGTGCTTCTTCCTATAGATGCTGCCTGGCCTGCTGAGTTCCACCAGCATTTTGTGTGTGTTGTCTGAATTTCCAGCATCTGCAGATTTCCTCGTGTTTGCTCCCCATCAATCTCAAGCTTTTAAATATACATGTATTTCCACCTTATGTATTTCTAGTCAAGTTTATTGTTATGTGCACTGGCACAGTGAGGTACATTTACAATGAAAATCTTGCTTGTAGCAGAATGTAGATATAGACAACAGACAAAATAATATTTATAAATCATATATATTATACAATAGAGTGAGAAAAAGACTATAAAAATAAGACGATTAAAAAAATCTGCACTCAACAACCCTCAGAGCAGAGAATTCCAGAGATTTGCCATCCTCTGAGAGAAGACATTTCTTTATACACAAACAAGAGAAAATCTGCAGATGCTGGAAATCCAAGCAGCACAAAGAAAATGCTGGAGGAGCTCAGATTCAAACTGTCCAACCCTCTCGTCACAGTAATTATTCTAGTAATCCTCCTTTGAACAGCCTCAAATGCTAATACATCTTTTTAAGTTAGGGACTAAAACTCCAAATGTGACCTTATCAACATCCATACAACTGCAAAAAAAGCCCCTATTCATTAAACTCCAACTATTTTGTTATATAGGCCAACAATCCATTTGTTTTCTTACTTGCTTGGTGTAAGTGACTGTGAACGCTTTGTGAATCATACACTAAAACAACTAGATCCCTCTAAACTTCACTCATTGTTACAAATGGAGAGAAGCTGCAAATAAGTCTTTTGATAGCTCTTACCAAAGTGCATGACCCCACAATTCCCCACATTAAACTCCATTTGCCAGGTTTCATCCGGTCACTCCAGTATCTCCCATTGAAAAATCACAATGTCCTCATCACTACCTGTTTTCGTATCATTGGCAAACATGGAACCTTACATTTTGGATCCTCTTCCTGGCTAATAATTTAAATAGTAAACAATTGAAAGCCAACAATTGATCCCTAGTTCTACTAGTCTCATCTTCGCAGTGTAAAAAGGATCTAATTGTTTCAACTCTCTATTTTCTATTTGATGATAATTTTGGAATCCATGGTAACATACTGCCCCAATACCTTTGGCTATTAATTTACACACATCAGCTTCTTATGTGGCATCTAATCAAATGTCTTTTGGAAATCGATTTTTCTTGTCCCAAGTTGGAAACCATGAGAGAAGATTTCCCTGTAAATCCAGGTACAAAATTGTGCTTTATATATGTTCCACTGCAAGATGCAAGCTTCCCTTGAAAACTCCTAGCTTCAGAATTTTCTAAAAATCAATTTTGTGTGTAGTCCTATTGCATTGGCAGGGGTAAATACAGGAAAATAGCCTCTATTTTGCTCAAAGCCAGATGCTATATTCTTGGCTTATCACCACTAATATCGATTCTGGAAAGCAACAATATCAAACACCAGTCTTATCATTATTGTAAATCAAACCACATTTATCTACGGATTTTAGAAAGAATATCTAATATTTTTCAGCCCTCTCTTGACCAGCTAATTTTTTTTCCTGCTCTGAAATATTAAATCTTCATATGCCACGTAGAAATCTGAAGCTCAGCAACAAAGCATCTGAAAATTTGGAAATCTGTAATCTTGATCTTCTTATAAAAGTTCTTAAGACTTTTGTCCAGAAATCGGTACACCATCAGAGTGTTTCAAATCAAACCACATGAGCAAAACCTCATCCAGCTGGGCTAGTTTCGCATTTTGAAGAGTATGATATGTTTCGATAGCTGTGCTCATCTCCAATAAAGCCAAGAAATTCAGTAAGTGAGCTTTTTAAGCTTTTATATCACAGATTGTCGATGAGCCAGGTTCAAATGCCTTCAATAATTTATTTTTACTTTTATCCTTCTCCAGTCACTGTTATTTTTGTCCACATTTCTTTCTTGCTGTTTCTGTCCATGTGCTAATGGTCTAGCCCTGATAATGGATGTGTGATGCATGCCAGATAGAAGTGGAAAGGGTTGTTTGCTGCAGAGAATCAGAAATTTTCCCAGAAAGAGAAGGATGAATTTGAATTGGCTTCTGGAAAAATATGCCAGCTAATGGAATTCTGTAGTTAGTCAGCAGCCAGATGGTAAAGCTTTTACTGCAACTCACTGCATTAGAAGAAATCCATATCCTTCCTGGGTTTATTTCACAAGTACAGTGCCTACAAAAAAATTTACCCTCATTGGAAATTTTCATGTTTTATTGTTTTGTCAAAGTGAAAACAGATTTCTACAAATCGGTCTAAATTTATTACAATGCTTAAATGAAAAATAACTGATTGCATAATTACTCACCCCTTCAAATCAGTATTTAGTAGATGCACCTTTGGCAGCAATTACAGCCTTGAGTCTATGTGGATACAGGTGTATTTTTACTACAATCATTTGAAACACCTCAACTGCACACAGGTCTCCAAAAACATATCTCTATTTAACTAATTACGTGACTTCTAAAACCAATTGGCTGCACAAATGATGGCTTGGTGTATCGTATTAAAAGGAATGAATACTTAAGGAGTCAATTATTTTGTATTTTATGTTTTTTTCTTCTTTTGATTGGTGTCAAAAAGGCCAAATTAAATCTACTATGATTCAATGTTGTAACATAATAAGATATGAACACTTCCAATGGGGGGGGGGGGGGTGAATACTTTTGATAGTCACTATATTACATCCGCACCATACCACCTAGAAATGGTGAAATGGTTTGGCAGAAACATTTGTGCAAAGTCCAAAGAATGCACTACAAGCAATGTCAGCAGATCACACCACAGTAACTCTGAATCAGAAGCTCAGCAATTTCCTTCCTGCATATTGCAATCCAGCACATTCCACAACAACCAACTCACCATCTATGCTGTTCATGGGTCAACCCTTGCACTCTCATTTGGATCTTCTCAAAAGCAAACTCAGAAGGAGTACGCAGGACAAGCAGCTGAGACAAATTGAAGGCTCCCCAAATAAGGAGATTTGATGTTTCATTCCCGGAGAAGTAGTCCTGGCAAGGGATGACAGAGGTGACCAAAAGTGGGTACTTGGAAAGATTAAGATTAAGGACAGAAATAGACCTTTTTCCTACACAGTGGAGATTCCATTTGATGTCATCTGGAGATGACAAACATATAAACTTTTATATGTAAAAGTACAGAATTGACATATGTCATTACACCACCATATGTCATACTTCAGTGATGGGCAAGTTTTTGGAGAAGATCCTGAGAGGCAGGATTTATGAGCATTTGAAGAGACATAATCTGATTAGGGATAGTCAGTATGGCTTTGTCAATGGCAGGTCACGCCTTATGAACCTGATTGAATTCTTTGAGGATGTAACAAGACACATTGATGAAGGCAGAGCAGTGACTGTAGTGTGTATGAATTTCAGTAAGGCATTTGACAAGGTTCCCCATGTGAGGCTCATTCAGAAAGTAATGAGGCATGGAATCCAAGGAGAGCTTGCTTTGTGAATCCAGAAAAGGCAAAGGGTGGTTGTAGAAGGTTCGTATTCTGCATGGAGGACGGTGACCAGTAGTGTTCCGTGGGGATCTAGTCTAGGCCCTCTCCTCTTTGCGATTTTTATAAATGACCTGGATGAGGAAGTGGAGGAATGGGTTAGTAAGTTTGCTGATGACACAAAGGTTGGAGGTGTTGTCAGAGGTTACAGCGGGACATTGATAGAATGCAAAACTGGGCTGAGAAGTAGCAGATGGAGTTCAACCCAGATAAGTGTGATATAGTCTATTTCGGTAGGTTAAATTTGAAGACAGAATATAATATTAATGGTAAGACTCTTGGATATGTGGAGGATCAGCGAGATCTTGGGGTCTGAATCCATAGCACACTCAAAGCTGCTGCTCAGTTTGACAGTGTTGTTAAGAAGGAGTATGATGTGTTTGCCTTCATCAACTGTGGGATTGAGTTCAAGAGCCCTGAGGTAATGCTACAGCTGTATAGGACCTCAGTTAGACCCCATGTGGAGTACTATGCTCAGTTCTTGTCACCTCACCACAGGAAGGATGTGGATACTATAGAGTGAGTGCAGAGCACACTTACAAGGATGTTCAAGCAACACACACAAAATGCTGGTGGAACGCAGCAGGCCAGGCAGCATAGATAGGGAGAAGTGCTGTTGACGTTTCGAGCTGAGACCCTTTGTCAGGACTAACTGAAAGGAAAGATAGTAAGAGATTTGAAAGTAGGAGGGGGGAGGGAAAAATTTGAAATGATAGGAGAAGACCGGAGGGGGTGGGATGAAGCTAAGAGCCAGACAGGTGATTGGCAAAAGGGATACAGAGCTAGAGAAGGGAAAGGATCATGGGACAGGAGGCCTAGGGAGAAAGAAAGGGGGAGGGGAGCACCAGAGGGAGATGGAGAACAGGTAGAGTGATGAGCAGAGAGAGAGAAAAAAAACTAAATATATCAGGGATGGGGTAAGAAGAGGAGGGGCATTAACGGAAGTTAGAGAAGTCAATGTTCATGCCATTAGGTTGGAGGCTACCCAGCCGGTATATAAGGTGTTGTTCCTCCAACCTGAGTGTGGCTTCATCTTGATAGTAGAGAAGGCCATGGATAGACATATCAGAGTGGGAATGGGACATGGAATTAAAATGTGTGACCAATGGGAGATCCTGCTTTTTCTGGCGGACAGAGCGTAGGTGTTCAGCGAAACGGTCTCCCAGTCTGCGTCGGGTCTCACCAATATATAAAAGGCCACACCGGGAGCACCAGACGCAGTATACCACACCAGCCGACTCACAGGTGAAGTGTCGCCTCACCTGGAAGGACTGTCTAGGGCCCTGAACGGTGGTGAGGGAGAAAGTGTAAGGGCAGATGTAGCACTTGTACCACTTCCAAGGATAAGTGCCAGGAGGGAGATTGGTGGGAAGGGATGGGGGGGATGAATGGACAAGAGAGTCGCGTAGGGAGCAATCCCTGTGGAAAGCAGAAAGGGAAAGGGAAAGATGTGTTTGGTAGTGGGATCCCGTTGGAGGTGGCGGAAATTATACATTGGATCCGGAGGTTAGTAGGGTGGTAGGTGAGGACAAGGGGAATCCTATCCCGAGTGGGGTGGTAGGCAGATGTGCGGGAAATGGGAGAGATGTGTTTGAGAGCAGATTTGATGGTGGACGAAGGGAAGCCCCTTTGCTTAAAAAAGAAAGACATCTCCTTTGTCCTGGAATGAAAAGCCTTATCCTGAGAGCAGATGCGGCGGAGACGGAGGAATTGTGAGAAGGGGATAGCATTTTTGCAAGAGATAGGGTGGGAAGAGGATGTTGCTCGGATTGGTAAGTGTGCCTTATGAAAACAGGTTGAGTGAACTTGGCATTTTCTCCTTGGAGTGACGGAGGATGAGAGGTGACCTGGTAGAGGTGTATAAAATGATGAGAGGCATTGATTGTGTGGATAGCCAAAGGCTTTTTTCCAGGGCTGAAGTGGCTAACATGAAGGGGCTTAGTTTTAAGGTGCTTGGAAGTACGTACAAGGGAGATGCCAGATGTAACATTTTCACACAGAGAGTGGTCGGTGCATGGAAAGCACTGCTGGCGATGGTAGTAGAGGTGGATACAATAGAGTGTTTTAAGAGACTCTTAGAGAGGTACATGGAGCTTAGGAAAATAGAGGGCTAAACGGTAGGGAATTCTAGGCAGTTTCTAGGGTAAGTTACATGGTCAGCACAACACTGTGGGCCAAAGGGCCTGTATATTTCCATGTTCTATGTTATATGTCATCTGTGAGTGCCTTACTAAAGTAAAATGAAGAACATACATGAGTTATCCCCAGCCTGAGTTGTTCTTTCGATTAGTTTTATGCTTTGGACTTACAAAACATAACAGTTGTCACAGAGTCACTGCTACCAGTTCCCAAAAATTGCTCATACTCACAATGCCAGCCACTGTGCTGAGCTCACATCCCAATGCTGCCCAACATCAGCCCTTACAGGCAGCTTCTCTACACCCAACCTCATTGTTTCCTCTGAACTACACAGGCGTGTGGCCACTCTGTGACTGAAATGCTCCCATGGACATACTCTTCGTTGCGCACAATTAGAATTTTCTTTTAAACAATGTTAATATAATATTGAAATCTATGTTAATATAATTGTGAAATGCCCTATAATTAATTATATATTAATGAGCATAATCCATAAATTTACAAAATAATAAAAAATATTCAAAATGCCATGCGGTTG
This sequence comes from Hypanus sabinus, assembly GCF_030144855.1. Taxonomy (NCBI): domain Eukaryota; kingdom Metazoa; phylum Chordata; class Chondrichthyes; order Myliobatiformes; family Dasyatidae; genus Hypanus; species Hypanus sabinus. The sequence continues at coordinate 137,899,503 of NC_082706.1, read as the reverse complement.
TCACATTACGTAAAAATTTCCTGCTCAAAGAAATGGTTGGTCTTCACAGCTGTAAAAAAACTTGGAGGAAACTTGCTCAAGCTCTAGGGGCAATACACGACTAGATTAATGAGATTTCCTGCATGGCAGCACTCAGCAACAAGAATGTAGGGCTTTTGCCAGACTCCTATCATCCACCTTTATGGCACAGTGGTGGGATGATAGGAACACTATATATGAGCCTATAATGACCCTTTTTGGTGCTAATTCCATTAGCCATCTCATTCAAATGGACTCCAATTGCTAACTACAGTAGCAGTATAATTAACTTACAATGCACAGCCTCTCTGGCAAACTTATCCTTACTCAAATAAAAAAAACCTATCCAATTTTCCAAGCGTGGGTTCACCTAACTCCACACAGTTATAGTAATACTTCCTGAATAGAAGTGCTAAAACGGTCCATGTGGGATACTCCTGGTCCAATATTCCATGTTGAATTTGCTTGTTCAGGCACTTCAGGAATTGTTTTTCTTTCATGTATGATCTACCTTTACTCATGCCAAAATAGGACAAAGTCAGCATGCTTTCTTTAAGGGGAGATTTTGCTTGAGGAGGTAACAAGTAGATTAGACAAAGAAGAATCAATATATGTTCCATTTAGAAGGTCTTTGTCAAGGTGCTGCATATGAGGCTGCTAAAAATTTAAGAGCCCATGGAGTCAAGATATTAGCATGGATAGATGACTGACTAACTGACAGAAAGCAGAGTGTGGTGAGAAGAGAGTCCTTTTCAGAATGGCTGTCAGTGACTTGAGGAGTTCTGCAGGGGTCAATGGGACCACAACTATTCATCTGATGTGTTAATGATCTAGATGAAGGGTAGCCAAGTTTACAGATGACACAAAGATAGTTAGGAGGGCAGGTAGTATCCTGGGAAAGCAACTCTGCTGAAGGGACAGCACAGGTTAGGAGAGTGGGCAAAAAAGTGGCAGATGGGATATTGGAATTGAATTGGTTTATTATTGTCACGTGTGCCCAGATACATTGAAAAGTTTGTCTTGAATATTGTTTATACAGATCAAATCATTACACGGTGAACTGAGGCAGAACAAGAGAAAACAGTAACAATAAAGTTTTACAGGTACTTAAAAGCGCATTGCAGGTAGACAATAAGGTGCAAGGTCAAAATGAGGTAGATTGTGAGGTCAAGACCAACTTATTGTACTCGGGAAACATTTAGAGATCTTATAATAGCAGGATAGAAGTCATTATTGAGCCTGGACACAATATCACAGGATTTTGTATCTTCTGCCCCATGGCGGGGGCGGGGGGGGGGGGTGGGAGAAGAGAGGAAGTCTGGGATGGAGTGATCTTTGATTATACTGGCTGTTTGACTGAAACAGCAAGACATGCAGATAGTCCATGATGAGCAATCTTAAGAGATGTCTGATGTGTTGAGCTGTGTCCACAACTTTCAGCAGTGTCTTGTAGTCATGTACAGGCAGTTGTCATACCAAGCTGTGGTGCAACCAGATAGGATGCTTTCTATGGTTCATCAATAAAAATTAGTGAGGGTCAGAGGGGATCTGGCAAATTTCTTTAGCCTCCTGAGCAGCTGTCTTGGCAATGGTGTCAACATGGTCCATGTTCATGTTGAATACAGCATGGTGTTATGTAATTTGATAGGTAGAATAAAGGTGTGAACACTTTCAAAATGGGAAATCAGAAATCAGGGATGCCAAGGGAGTACAGAGTGCTATCTCAGGATTGGCTTGATTCAGTAGTAAGAAAGGCAAATGTAATGTTAACATTCATTTCAACAGGACTAGAATATAAAGATGTACTGTTGAGGCTTTGTAAAGCATTATTCAGACAGCATTTGGAATATAATGAGCACTTTTGGACCCCATAACAAAGAAAAGATATTTGAGGATCACTTGATACCTTAGCGCCTGTACTCAAAGGAGTTCAGAAGAATGGGGGGGGGGGTCGTTGCTGTTGGGGAGATCTCACTGAAACCTAACAGATGCTGAATAGAGTACACATGGAGTGAATGTTTCCATTAGCAGGAGAGTCCAGGAATTGAGGGCACAGCTTCAGAATAAAGTGATATGCCTTTGGAATTGAGATGAGGAGGAATTTCTTCACGGGGGGGGGGGGGGGGGAGGTGATGAATCTGTGAAATTTCATGCTGCAATGTTTTGCAAAAACCAAGTAAATGGCTGCAATTAGGTAGAGATGGACAGTTCTTCTTTGGTAAAGGAATTAAGGAAAAAGGTGAGAGAATAGATTTGAGAAAACAGCCATGATTGAATATTGGAGAAGATGATGGGCTGAATGGCCTAATTCTACCCCTATAATCTTATGGTCTTATTTTATGCTCTTCCATACCTGAAACGTGTCAATATTTATTTTTCAGCGAGGGTTAAAAAGTCAATGTAGATATTCTGTGAGCTGTTACAATTCGTACAATTTTTTTTTCAAATCATTATTTACCTACTTTTTGTACAATATTATACAAAAATACTTACTCTTTGTACAATAGTATAGTTACTTTAATTACACATTTCCAATAATTAGCCATTCAAACTCAGAAATACTACCCACAAAAACATTTCATAGTATGTTTGGGCTGGGACAGAAATCTTCAAATTAGATCTTTCACTCAAATCCCAAAAATATTTGGAAGTTGTCGGAAACAACCACATTCTAGTTAATCTGCAATATATCAACTGCATGATTCAGTAAATGGCACCTACAAAAAATGCTTTTCCAAATGCTTGTGTAGTATCTCACTTCTCCTTTAGAAAGATCGACAAAGATTTCATGACTATATTGAAATAACCAATTCTAAATAGTTTCATTTCTGTGATGATGTCTCACTTTGAAGTATTTATGATCTTTAGGCAAGGATTTGGCTGAACTTACTCAGTTTTCAAATTCATCAATAACTTTCAGCCTTTTCAGCAATTATTTCCTGACACATTCTCTGTAGTGGATTTTAAACAGGTTTGAAATTCACATTCAAGTTACAGAACATTTCAGGATCAAGGCTAAGTCAAGTGAAGTTGTTACACTTTGTTTGACAAGAAATACAGAGAATAAACAAATCCAAAAGCTAACAATGATTATTAAACACACAAGTTACAAACTTTATTTTCTTGGAAACAGGTGTTGACCACATGAGGGAAAAAAATTTACATCAGTTAATTATTTGTTATTTTAAGGCTTAGCTTTCATTTGATAGACTGTTTACTGAAGGTGAAGAGAATGTACCACAGCAGATTATTATAAGGAGACAAACTTGTGCTAAAATTATATTTGCATTTTTCTGCATGTTAAGATTTAAAACTTCTGTGTAGTCATACAACAAAAGAGCTGTATTAGGCCAAATATTACTGATTAAACTCATATCAGTGGGAATCAAGGGAATCACTTTCCAGGCTTAAGTCATATCTAGATAATTGCAATGGCTGGAGGCCAATCACCTCAGGTCAAGGATTCTGCTACATGCAGGGACAAATGAAGGAGTTTAAAAATCTCCATATTTGAAAGGCCATGTTAAAATGACACAGACCATATGCACATGCACATAGCAGGCAGTATGACTTTAATATAGGTATGATTATTGACAGGAGAGGGACATGCTACTGGCCGTTCCTGTCGCCATTACCAATGTGCATCCAATTGTCAGTTTAAGTTCCTCAGGCTGGTGCCCTGGGCCTAAATGTCTCTGGCAGCTTCAGAAAAGGGAATCTTGGCTCATGACTGCACAATGTTTTCTTTTGAATTTCTTTAATGATATCTGTGTAAGACAAACCTAAACAATAATCAGGCATGGGCTGATGAGTAACAAGTGAAACTTATGCCACATAAACCAGGCATTCTTAGAAGCTTAAGAAAGTTTGTCATGTCACCAAATACACTAACAAACTTCTTCAGAAGCACTGTTGAAACTATCCCGACTGGTTGCATCACAGTCTGGTATGGCAATTCCAAAGCACAGGAATGCAAGAGACTGCAGAAAGTTTGGACGCAGTCCAGTCCATCAGGCGCACAATCCTCCCCATCACTGAGAGCATCTACAGGAAGCATTACCTCAGGATCAAAGATCCTATCATCAAAGATCCCCACCATCCAGGCCATGCAGTCTTTTCACTGCAGTCGTCAGGCAACAGAGGTACAAAAGCCTGAAGTCCCACACCACTAGATTTAGGAACTGTTAACTTCCTATAATCAATAAGTTATTGAACTCACCTGCACAACCATAACCCTACCTCAGCTATGGAATGTTACAGACCACCTCTTGTGCTACCATTGACTTGTCTCTGACTGTGTTTGTTTAGTTTTTGCACTGTTCTTTTTTTTTAAATCTTTTTTCACTATATAGTATAAGTATGTATAATTAATATTCAGTGTGTTGTCTGTACCTACATGCCTATGATGCAACTGCAAACAAGTTTATCAATGTACTGTAACTCTACATATTTATGCATGTGATAATAAACTCAATTTGCCTGGCAGTGACCATCTCCAACAAGAAGGAGTCAAATCTTCCCTATTCTATGCCTTTTGATAGCTGAATTCCCCACCTTCAATATTCTGAGGGGTTTATTTATAACTAGCAAAGAAATGACTAGGTATCAAAAACAAGAGGACACAAGTTTAAAGTGAGAGGTGGGAGATTTAAAGAGGATATTAAGGGCAAGTTTTTATTTTCACACAGAGTGTTTGATATCTGAAACACACTTCCAAAGTTGGTGGTGAAATAAAATGAAATTACAATGTTTAAGAAAAAAGACAGACACTTAAATAGGTAAGGTATGGAAGAATGTGGTCCTCATGTGAGCAGATGGGATTAGTGTATATGGACAAAAAGACCAAAGGGGATAAAGTGAAGGAACAGTCCATTTCTGTCATGTCTGTGAGTTGAAATAGATGAACCACATAAGCCAGCAATGGCATGATATACCATCCACTTGCCTGGCCAAATGTAGCTCCAAACCAACCAGGATAACTCCCTCTACTGTCAATGTATCATGGCTACAAGATAAACCATTTACAAATGAACAACAACAACTAACACGGGCTTCACTGACAGCCTCTCCCAAACCTATCATCTCCCACGTCACACATTACTCTGTCTTGAAAATAAACTATTGGTCTTTCATCATTACAAATTTCTGAGTTTCTGGATTGTGGATGATTAAGCAGGAGGAAAGGCATTTTTACCAAGTAAATGATGATATAGCAGTTAATGGAATAGAAATTCAAAGGATAATACTCCAGATACCTGACTTTAATTCCATCATAGATTTATTCAAATTTAAAGTCACTTAACCTGATATCTAATGACAAATGGATTATTGACTAGATTATTCAACAAACCCTTGAAGTAATCTCCAGTTGTGATATAATTGGTAAATTTACTTACAGATCACTATTTTGAACTCACGATCAGTTGTGATGTCAGAGAGGTGCATGTAATATTACTGGTTGATTATTGTCACATGCACCTATAGCATATGTATGCAGGCCGTCTGGGCAGAACATGCTATACATAAGTATACTGAGGTAGTAAAAAAAAAACAGAATATACCATTAGATTCCTTTTCAGCCCTTTACCTCTTCCATCTATCCCTTCCTAGTTTCTGACTTCATCCCGCTTTCCACCCCCACTAACCTGGTCTTACCTATCACCTGCCAGCTTGTACTGCTTTCCCTCAGACCACACACCCCGCCATCGAACTTCTTGCTTGTACTCCTCCTCCTCCCCCCACATTCTTATTCAGGCTTCTACCCCCTTCCTTTCCTTTCCAGTCCTAGTGCAGGGACTTGGCCTGAAACTTTGCCTATTCCTTTCCACAGATGCTGTCTAACTTGCTGAGTTCCTCCAGCATTTTGTGTGTGTTGCACAGAATATAGAGTAGCAGTTACTGAGAAAGTGCAGCACAGGTAAAAAAGGATAAAGTGCAAGGGCCATGACAAAGTAGGTTGGGAGATCAAGAATTCATCATTAGCATACAAGAGGTCTGTGCGAGAGCCTGATAGCACTGGGATAGAAGCTCTCCAAATTACCGAAATTATCTCTGGGCTTTACTGGGATTAGTGGGAGATTCTTCAAAGGAATGGCTGGCTCTGTCAGTCCTTACCTGTTACCAAAATGTAAAAAGCCCTGAGCAGCTCATTACTCAGAAACGTTACATAATAAACAGTATATATGAAGCTTTGTGTCACTATTTTGCTTTGCTCACTGTTGATAGCTATATTTTAATATTAACAACGAGGAGCCCTACTATAAATTTCTTTCATTCAGGAAAAAGTAACAAAAGTATCAAAAAATTCATGTGTATATTCAAATTAAAATGTAGTACAACAGAAATACTATTCTCTATATATTCTTTTCATCAAAACAAGTTCTGAACAGAACTATTTTTCATACAGTTTCCCTCCAAGTTGATTATAATCATGTGTCTACAATCTTGGTAATTTCTTTTGGGGAAAAACTGCTCCAGGTTTAATATCTGAACTTAACCTAAATTGAAAGTTATCTCTTTAAATAAGAGCAAAGCAGAGCCACTCTCACACACACTCTTAAACTCAGACATGTCAACCTTGTCACTTAGAATAGCCAACTGAGCTGTCTCCACAAATCAGAAATGAAAATAACTCAAACATCTGCTAAACCACCGTGATGCTCTAATTGGTGCTTAAGTCCCCACTGATCCTCAACTGCTATTTTGACCCACTGGTCAATTAGTCTGCCATGCACCAATGGAAATTACAATCGTGACTCAGCCAAGTTTTCATGAAGGAGAAGGATTCAGGTCAAGCAAGCTAAACAAACTGACAGCAGATCAGCAAGCCTGTTTCTTTCCCATGTAAAAGAATATAAGGGGATATTACAAAATGACCCTCTGATTTGCTATCAGTTCATTTCTTCCCATAACTAGTAGCAACACTGAGGCAAATATCTCATATTCAGACTCCACATAAATAACAGAGAGATTTTTTTCTGTATTACCAGATTATTATGTAGTTGCCATCGAGTTTCCTAATAAGGGGCAAATGCAAAACATAATCAGAAGCTATTAAAATGAGTACAGTTCTGACAAACAATCCACAGAGACTTGAACCACTAAGTTCTATATCCTTGGTTTTAAGTTTCATCTCAGAATTTCAGTCGCTTGGATCACTTATATAACAAAATCATGTTTGCAGGTGGTTGACCTCAAACAGAACATTCATTATACATTCACATGTCAGTAGATAAGCACAGCATTATTTTCTGGGATGATTACTATTAAGCCAGTGATTATTATTTTCTATTATTCTAGTTTGAATATATTCAAGGACCCCTCTCACCTCAGTCATTTTCCTTTCTCCCCAGAATGTAGCACCAAGGAGGACTTCTATCCCGCTGTCATAACTGGCTTGAATGGACTTCTTAAATGCTAAATATGAACTTTTCATCTCTCAGACTACCTTGTCATAGCCCTTGTGGTTTATATGTATATCTGCACTGCACTTTTCCTGCATTTGAATCATATTCTGCATTCTGTTTCTTCCCTGTTGCATTACCTTGATGATCTGTCTGTAAGGTATGTAGTAAACAAAACAATTTCACTGTATTTCAGTGCATGTGATAATAACAAATCAATTTCCAATTACACTAAGGATGTTGGTCATCAATTTTAGATATGAAAAGTCATTGCCCTGAAATATTAATGCTGTTTCTCTTACCACATATGCTTGTACTTTTGATATTATGCTCTATGTATCTTATGTCTTTAAGACACAAGCACCGCTCAGCTGGTAGCATTCTTGGCTCTGAAGGTGACTGCTATGGGTTCATGGTTCACAAAAACATTTGGATAAAATTCTAAAAACGGCTTTCCTGTTTAATATGAAGGGGTGTATGGCATAGCACAGGTGACCTTGAGGTATTAAGTCAGACTTCATATAATGCAAAAGTGATTCTAATTCTAAAATACTTAAGTTTGTTGGAAAATGTTCTGAATGTCTTAAATTTTAATATTCTGGAAAGTAATTAAGGACAGGATGAAGCAAAGGGAAGAGCTTGAAAAACTAGCCATTGTCACAGATGGAAAGTCATATGTAAATGTTTCAGAAAGAGAATGACAAATCACTGAAGACAGTGAGAAGACACCTTTGGTTGCTTAAGGCTGTGGAGGTGGGATGGGATTGTGAAAGGTTTTTACAGTAAGGAAAAGAATCCTAAAATTGTATGCAAAATAGAGGCAATGGAAATAAGGGAGAACTTATTGTCTGATGAGGAATGACCCGAGATAGTAATTTGATCCTCACAGAAATTTCCTGACCTGCTAAGTAATTCCAGTATTTTTTGGTTCTGCCTCTATATCAATCTTGTGTTTTTCTATCCAGTTATCACCTCAATTTGCTCAGCAGCAACAACATCCTCTTACTGCCTCTAAATTAGGAGAGGTCCTCTTGTTTTCCTCCACCTACCAATCAACATTCTCCTATTCCCTACCTCTGTACTTTTCTGAAGCTCATTACATCATTAAGATTTTCAATGCTGACAAATGTTCAAAAAAGTGAAATGCTACCTCTGTTTTCTACAGTTGCCATTTGAACACAGGACAATTTACATTTCAATTTAATTTTACATAAGGAGGTTCTTTCACAAGTACTTCAATTCTGCTTCTTGGATTTTACTGTGTATGCCCACAAGAAAATGAATCTCAAGCTTGTATATGGTGACATATATGCATTTTGAACTTTGAAATCAATTTGCTTCTTTAGTTAGTATTTTTTTAAAAAGGCTTATTATGCTAGCATGCAGACTCATTACTAACTAACATCTTCCAGAGTTGATGTTCAGGGATGTTTAGGGCAGAGATTCAACAACTGGGATGGTATTGAGTCATTTTCAGAATTATGCAATGGTCCTTTGCAAAGCCTCTTCTTTTGATGCAGTTATTTTATGTTGGTTCCTGTACAGTTGATTAGAGCTGCTTTGGTAACCACTTGGTAATCCTGCCTGTGTAACCTATCTTGTAGAAATCACTATAGTAGATACATTTTCATATATAAGGTAAAACATTCACATTAATTCAGATTGTATTAAACATTGTTGGGAGATTCCAGGACTACCTGGTGTTTATTAAGTGTGAATCTTAACCCAACCCTACTTAACTATAATATTTTTTTTGACAAAATGGAAGTTACATTTCAAATGCAGTTTAGGGCAATGCAACATATTTGGGGAACCCAAACATTTGAATAAGGCACAGGCAAATTCAAGGCTGACATGCTAAAAGTAGTGAATTAAACTATGATGGAGCAATAGTAAAAAGAATGAACTCAAATTAACCTGAAAGAATTCCATAACATATATACATTTGTTGAACTTTTGTTAAAAACTGAAAAACCAAAACAGACAATAAACAGGTCCTGATGAAGGGTCTCAGCCCAAAACATCAACTGTTTATTCTCTTCCATAGATGCAAACCTGGCTTGGTGAGTTCCTCGAGCATTTTGTGTGTATTACTATAAATTTAGATCTGTAAGTGAAATAAAGATAGATTGAAGAACTGAACTGATGCTTTCATGTTTCAATCACATTTCCCAGTATAACATATTAACCATATGTTAATGGTTAATTGAACTTTTTCCTCATTATTTTCTTCTGAAAACATGATTACTATAATGTTTCCTGACTCTCTCTTGAATAATAGGACACAGCAAGTTCTGAAGTTCAATATTTTCTCAAGATTAGTTATCAGATCCAAATCAAGCAAGACAAGCAAGACAATGTTATTCATCCGTAAAACGTTCCATCTGGGAACTTTGCACAGAATTCATGAGATTCACCCTAACTAAGCATAAAAATAGAATGAATATCATGGATGTACTTTTATACTTCATACTTCTCGGGAAGAGAAGTCATGTGTTCGACAGACAACAACATTTGGGGGCATCCAAAATCAAATTACAAATATTCAGTTGAAGGCTTTTCAGAAAATAAGATTTAACTATGAACCCATGAACACTTCAATTACTTTGAGCTCATATCTTAAATAAGATTCATTTTTAATAATCTTTTAACACTTTTTAGTTGATGATTTACCACTAAGATGTCCATCTACCACTTCTGTAATCACCTTTACAACAGAATTTCAGTTTCATATATCATAAACTTAAGAAGTTTCACACAAATAATAAATGCCTCAACACAGAACATTCTAAATTTGGCAAACCAATAAAACATTACAAAGCTGGCAGTAGTTGTGTTAGAAATACTGTATTTCAGGAGGGATTTGTTCGCCAAAGTAGTTACTTAGATACTGCTCATACCGATTTTCAAATCCGATCCAAAGCTTTGTTCAAGGATTTAGAAACAATAATGAATAATGTAAAGGTAATTAATCATTGCCTAGTTTTCATGTAAGTGTAACTCCCAAGAGAGATCCTTTCATTTCCATGGCCATTAATTTTGATAAGCACTAGAGGGCAGCAGAGAAGGAGGAAAAACTTCAAAAGCAACCCAAGTGCATTACGCAAACAAACTGCTAATTCTTCCCTATGCAGATTAACTCTTCTATAACTTTCCTATATCAAACTAATTTAAGTCACGCCAAGGAAATACTGACAGTTAACATATATAGGATATTGAAATATTTTGATAAAACCTAAAAGGATATTTTCTGTGATTTTACCAATTTAAAATTATAAAATTAAAAGCAAAAATCTATGCAGCTTCACTTCTACTAAACGCCTCCTATATCAATCACCATTACAGCTCCTACTTTGCAAAGAAATTTATCTTTAGGATCCACTGTTTAAATTTATCACCTGGATCATCACTTGGGCAGATTGGGAGAATGGACAGAGAAGTAGCAGATACATAGTGTAAGGAAGTATATGGTCATGTAATATGGTTATGGACATGTATGGACATACATTATGAATTAAAGGTGTAGAATATTATCTAAATGGGGAGAAAATTCAACAATCAAAGGTGCAAGGGGATTTGGGAGTTCTTGTGCAGGATTCTCTAAAGGTTAACCTGCAAGTTGAGTCTGTGGTAAGGAAGGCAAGTGCAATGTCAGGACTCACTTCGAGAGGACTAGAATATAAGAGCAAGAATGTGATGCTGAGGCTTTATAAGGCAACGGTTTTATAAAGCTTTATAAAGCAGAGGTTGACAGGTTCTTAGTTGGTCAGGCTGTCAAAGGTGAAAGGGGAGAAGGCAAGAGAATGGGGTTGAGTGGGATAATAAATCAGCCTTGATGGAGTGGTGGAATGGCCTAATGGGCCGAATGGCCTAATTCTGCTCCTATGTCTAATGGTTTATGGTATGTTCCTTTATGGCACTTTAGAAAATGGGATGGTGCTGATATTGATAAAGGGGACGGGTCAGTTAAGGTCATTTCGAATTGAAGGTGACATTCTCGCAGTGTTTCAATTGTAGGATTCAAAAGTTCTTTTGACAACTGTAATGATGCTCTGCTGCTGCAATCATATTGCAAAAAGTTATGTAGTCAGCAACTAATTGTTCTGTATCTTGAAAGACCCTAGTACTCAATTTGGAAAATCAATTCAGTTCAAATTTTCAGTTAATATAGTATAAAAGCATCATTAATAAATCCCCAAGTACAGGTGTCCCTCACTTTATGAATGTTCACTTTATGCCACTTCACTTTTACAAAAGACCTACATTAGTAACCTGTTTTCACACTACAAAGAGGATTTTTGCTTTACGAAAATGTTTCCCATATAAATTAATGGTTCTTTGCTTTACACCATTTCAGCTTAAGAAAGGTTTCATAGGAATGCTCTACCTTTGTAAAGGGGGGGGCACCTGTATTGTCAAGTTCCTTTTGGAATTTTCAATCAACCATCTTGTCAATAAATTATCAGTGAAACTACGGTGACATTTGCACATCTTGCTTCTTAGTCCAAATCACCATGCTACTCAACTTTACAAACACTCTTTATAACTTCATTTAAGCTCAAAAGCATTACTCAAATATTCCATGATACTAAATGTCAAAGTAAGAAGGTTGCAAAATTAATACTAGCTTCCAATTACACCACTACATCTTCAAAAGTATTTTTTTGCTGGATTCCCCGGCTATTCAGAATCTGCTATTCACAAATGCCATCACTAAAGCTGTTACTTGATGATGTCATAAAAGCACAAGTGTGACACCAAAGCCAGCAGTTAATAGTACAAGTTGATATTAGTGCAACTGAACAACATCAGTGGGTAATTTTTCCAATTATGTTCTTTCCTGATGAGGTAATTCACCCACCAGAAGTACCTATAGGAAATTAAACAGTGAAAAAATAATCTTCAATACAGTGATACTCCCAGCTGGACATATATTTATTTTTTGTATAGATAACTCCTGTGGTAGGAAGAACTGAACACAACATTCACAGTGTTGCAGCAGTCAGGTTTACCAATACCCATTCATCAATCTAGAATCAGGAACCTTTCTGATGCAATATGGAGAGCACAGCTATATTTTACCTGTAGAGAAAAACTCAGTAAGGTAGATTCAATATGACATTAGCTGCTAGAAATCACATGAGACATTCTTGGAAAGCTTTACCCCAATGAAGCAGTAAACTGCCCTGCAGTGTCTTATTCAACAGCAAAGTTAAAAACTGGCAAGACTTGCATATACCAGTCAAGGATGTGCTTCAAAATCTTCTGGATGGGAAAACAGGACTTTACTGCTTGAATTAATAGCTCATTCATTTCATTTCTCCCCCCTCATAAAGTGTAATATATATAAATTCTAAAGATCGCCCAGCAGAGTTAACATTGGAACTTCAACAAAAGGGCAATAATTTTTAAAATTATGTAAATATGAATAATTTCACCAGAAAAAATACACAAATTGAGTGTCTGCACTAAAAGTCTGTAGTGGTATAAAATTAAAACCTTGTTAATTCAAACCCTATAAATTTTTTCCATACCAATTCAACTAAAGTCATAGTTATAGCATTCTTAATCTGTTTTGAGGATGAAACTCCTAACATTTATCAGGACAGCAGATGTATACAAATATATTGTATAAAACAAATCATTCTTACAAAGTACTGATAAAAGTACTGAATTTAGCCAAAACAAGCCCAACCCAAGCCAAAGACGTACTATCAAGTTTCAGAGGAACATAGATTATGATATGGCAAATAGACCATTTGCCCCTTGAGCCTGCTTTGCCCTTCATAGTACACAGAACAGTACAATACAGGCCCTTCAACCCATAATGTTGTACCAAATTCTAACCTACTCCAAGATCAATCTAATCCTTCCCTCCCACATAGCCTTCCGATTTTCTTTCATCCACGTGCTTATGTAAGAGTCCCTTAAATGTCCCTAAATATATCTACCTGTACCACCAACCCCGGCAGTGTGCTCCATGCACTGTGTAAAAAAAACTCACCTTTGACATTCCCCCTGATACTTTGATCCAATCATCTTTTACCACACTGAGAAAAAGGTGATGACAGTCCACTCTATAATGCTTCATTATCTTTTACAACTCTATCAAGCCTTCTCTCATCCCCCTTCAGTCCAAACAGAAAAGTCCTAGCTTGTTCAGCATTTCCTCATAAGACATGCTCTCTAATCTATGCAGCATCCTAGCAAATCTCCTCTGCATCCTCTCTGAACTTCACCCTTCCCATAGTGAGACAATGAGCACTGAAAAAAATGCTGGTCCAGCCAGAGTTTTATACAGCTGCATATTCAATGTGACTATGATGACCATCAATCTTATTACATATTCCCACTCTCTCTTCTCATATACCTTGATGACTTTTACATCTAGAAATTTATCTACCTTCTTCTTGAATATATTCAACAACTTAGCCTCAAGGGAATGGATTCATCACTGAAACTTCTCCTCACAGGTCATAAATCTTCGGACCTGCAAATTATGACTTACCATTCTAAACACTCCAGCCAAGGGTAACATCTAGTGTGTCTAGCCCAGGCAGAATTCTGTATGTTTCAACTGGATCCTTTCTCCTTCTTTCTTCCGAACTCCAGTGAATACTTCACACACAGCAGGAATCTCAGCAATCAGTCTAGTGAAGCTTTGGTACAGTCCCATTACTGTGATTATATCCTTACTTCAGCAAGATGACCAAAACTACACATGACATTCCGAAATGTGCTCCCACCAAGGCTTATTCAAGGCATCATTCAACTTGGGTTAGGTAGCCTGCTTCTTGCTTTCATTATGAGGAAAGAAAAACCTTTATGAAAAGATTATAAGTTGCAAAAGTCAGCTATGGATTCTTCTCCACAGAGAGCGTCTGACCTACTGAATATTTTCAGAGCAACACGAGGAAATCTGCAGATGCTGGAAATTCAAACAACAACACACACAAAATGCTGGTGGAACACAGCAGGCCAGGCAGCATCTATAGGGAGAAGCACTGTTGATGTTTCGGGCCAAGACCCTTTATCAGGACTAACCGAAAGGAAGATAGTAAGAGATTTGAAAGTAGTGGGGGGAGGGGGAAATGCAAAAGGATAGGAGAAGATCAGAGGGGGTGGGATGAAGCTGAGAGCTGGAAAGGTGATTGGCGAAAGTGATACAGAGCTGGAGAAGGGAAAGGATCATGGGACAGGAGGTTCCTCTTCCCACCCTGTCTCTTGCAAAAAGGCTATCCCCTTCTCACAATTCCTCTGTCTCTGCCGCATCTGGTCTCAGGATGAAGCTTTTCATTCCAGGACGAAGGAGATGTCTTCCTTTTTTAAACAAAGGGGCTTCCCTTCGTCCACCATCAACTCTGCTCTCAAACGCCAACTCTCCCATTTCCCGCACATCTGCCCTCACCCCATCCACCCCCCACCCTACTCGGGATAGGGTTCCCCTTGTCCTTACCTACCACTCCACCAGCCTCCAGGTCCAACGTATAATTCTCCGTAACTTCCGCCACCTCCAACGGGATCTTACTACCAAACACATTTTTCCCTCCCCCCCTCTTTCTGCTTTTCGCAGGGATCGCTCCCTACGCGACTCCCTTATCCACTCATCCCCCCCCATCCCTTCCCACTGATCTCCCTCCTGGCACTTATCCTTGTAAACGGAACAAGTGCTACACCTGCCCTTACACTTCCTCCCTCACCACCATTCAGGGCCCCAGACAGTCCTTCCAGGTGAGGCGACACTTCACCTGTGAGTCGGCTGGTGTGGTATACTGCGTCCGGTGCTCCCGGTGTGGCCTTTTATATATTGGTGAGACCCGACACAGACTGGGAGACCATTTCGCTGAACACCTACGCTCGGTCCGCCAGAAAAAGCAGGATCTCCCAGTGGCCACACATTTTAATTCCATGTCCCATTCCCATTCTGATATGTCTATCCATGGCCTCCTCTATTGTCAAAATGAATCCAAACTCAGGTTGGAGGAACAACACCTTATATACCGGCTGGGTAGCCTCCAACCTGATGGCATGAACATTGACTTCTCTAACATCCATTAATGCCCCTCCTCCCCTTCTTACCCCATCCCTGACATATTTAGTTGTTTGCCTTTTCTCCATCTCCCTCTGGTGCTCCCCCCCCCCACTTTCTTTCTCCTGAGGCCTCCCATCCCATGATCCTTTCCCTTCTCCAGCTCTGTATCACTTTCGCCAAACACCTTTCTAGCTCTTAGCTTCATCCCACCACCTCCAGTCTTCTCCTATCATTTCGCATTTCCCCCTCCCCCCACTACTTTCAAATCTCTTACTATCTTTCCTTTCGGTTAGTCCTGACGAAGGGTCTCGGCCCGAAACGTCGACAGCGCTTCTCCCTATCGATGCTGCCTGGCCTGCTGTGTTCCACCAGCATTTTGTGTGTGAATATTTTCAGTATTTTTCTTCCACAATGTTTTGCTTTTATAAGATTTAGCTACTAAAGGTAGTAACAACCTCCTTTACAACAGTAAAAAACCCCAATTAGGCTGTAGAATTTACAATGATCTTTGTGATACCCTCATACAAACTGTTGGTTTACCCGTGGAGAGTTGTGAGAACTATATGGGATATTACACAAATAGAGGACAACACAAATGGTGCTCAACAACATTTCTGAATGTCCTTTACTTTTAGAAGAAACTCAAATAGCTTTCCGAAAGACATTTTAACATCAAATGATTGAAAATTGCAGATAACTTCAGCAGTTGTTTTCAATCACAGAAAATCTCCATACCAGTCGGAGACTGTCAGCAAGACTTTCAGCGCTTGAAAAGCATCTCTTGATCTTTGTTTAATTGCATTCTGATAAAATCCCGTTGACTTGCAGAAGCATAAAGGTAGGAAACGACTGTTTTTATCATTTGTATGATTTTTCCAAAAAAAAATCACTAATTCTTATTGTCCATATTTGAACATGGCTTGTTTTAGTAACTCTGACTGTAAATGGTAGCCAATGCACTAATTCAAAGTAAAACCATGGAAACTACATTGCTTGCACATAAAGCAAAAATTACCAGCCTCCCCTTTTGAGGGTACGATATAAATATTTGGAGATGTTTCCTGCAAGCTGCCAGGCAACAACGGATCACTCCTTAGCAGCTGCTCATGCTGAATATTAGATTCACATCATACATCAAAAAAAACACATCAGGGGGAAAAAAAGCTACCACGTGTAGTAATGCTTAAACTAACATTTAAACTTTGATATTGGAATTAACCTTCTGTAGAGTCCTCTGCTTGTAATTTTCTTAATTAAAACAACCTGTACAATTACCACAGCAGCAGAGTGCAGCTATCAAAACATGCCATTTTGTCAGAATACACTCTCATCTTCTTAGTTACTCATCATGTGTGCAACAATAATTTCAGGATACATCTATTCATTTTTTCCCAATTAGACAGTGAGGATGTCTTTCAATGGAATCCACTTTTGGGCAGATGCCACAGTGTGATTAAATGAAAGTTATTTTTCATTATGTAAGAATCTCCCTTCTGTGTGAAAAACCCCTTGCTAAAAACATACAAGAAAACATTTGTGCTCATTTTGTAGTAATCTCAAACCTGGTGTATTTGAAAGCAAAAAATCAATATTAGGGAAACAAAGCTCTTTCGAGTTTTTCAGCCCATCGAATCTGCTCCACCATTCCATCATGGCTGATCCATTTGCCCCTCAACCCCATTCTCCTTCCTTCTCCCCATACCCTTTCAAACCCTGACTATTTAAAAAAACGTATCAACCTCCACCTTAGATACACCCTAATCACCTAGTCTCCACGGCCTCCTGTGCCAACAAATTCCACCAATTCCCCACCCTTTGGCTAAAGAAATTCCTCATCTCCATTCTGTGGACGTCCCTCTATTCTGAGGTTGTGTCCTTCTCCACCACAGCAAACATCCTTTCCACATCCCTCTCTATCTAGGCCTTTCAACATTAGATACAGTAGGTTTCTATGACATTCCCCCCTCGTTCTTCTAAATTCCAATGAGTAAAGGCCCAGAGCCATCAAACACTCCTCAAATGAAAAGCCTAGCCCTGCCGAAGGGTTTCGGCCCGAAATGTTGACCATACTTTTTTCCATAGATGCAGTCTGGCCTGCTGAGTTCCTCCAGCACTTTGTGGGTACTGCTTGGATTTTCAACATCTGCAGATTTTCTCTTGTTTGTTAAATAAAAAGCCTTTCATTCCTGGAATCATTTTTCACGAACCTCCTCTGAACCCTCTCCAACATCAGCACATCCTTTTTTAAATAAGGGTCCAAAAAATGCTCACAATGCTCCAAGTGAGGCTTCAGCAGTGCCTTATAAAGCCTTGGCATTACATCCTTGCTTTTACATTCCAGTCCTGTTGAAATGAATGCTCGCTTTGCATTTTCCTTCCTCACCACTGACTCAACTTGCAAATTAACCTTTAGGGAATCCTGCATGAGGAATCCCAAGTCCAGTTACACTTTGGAATTCCTTGTGCAGAACACCCTAAAAGTTAACTTGCAGATTGAGTCAGTGTTGAGGAAGGAAAAGGCCATGGTAGTATTCATTTCAAGAGGACTAGAATAGAAAAGCAAAGATGTGATGCTGAGGCTTGATAAGGCCACTGGTAAGGCCTCACCTTGAGTATTGTGAACAGTTTTGGGCCCCTCATCTTAGAAAAGATGTACTGGCATTGGAGTGGGTTCAGAGGAGGTTCACAAGGATGATTCCAGGAATGAAAGGGTTATCATGCGAGGGACATTTGATGGCTCTGGGCCTGTACTCACTGGAATACAGAAGGATGGGGGGTGGGGGGGATCAGAGATGTGGATAAATTTCTTTAGCCAAAGGGTGCTAAATTTGTGGAACTTACTGCCACAGGCAGCTATGGAGGCCAGGTCGTTGGGTGTATTTAAGGCAGAGATCAATAAGTTCTTGATTGGACATGGCATCAAAGGTTACGGGGAGAAGGCCGGGAACTGGGGTTGAGGAGGAGATTTTTTTAAAAAGGATCAGCCATGATTGAATGGCAGAGCAGACTCGATGGGCCAGATGGCTTAATTCTGGCCCTATGTCTTATGGTTGTATGGAAGATTGAATCTTTTCTCCAGTTATTCCTTCTCCCAAAATGCATGACCATACCCTTCCTGACACTTATTCCATTTGCCACTTCTTTGCCCATTCTCCTAATTTCTCCAAGTCCTTCCGCAGCCTCCCTGTTTCTTCAATTCCACTTACCTTCATACAGTCCATACACTTGGCCACAAAGCCATCAATTCCATCATCAAAATCACTGACATATAACATAAAAAAGCAGTCCCAATACCGACCCCTGCAGAACAGCTCTAGTCATGGGCAGCCAACCAGAAAAGGCTCCCTTTAATCCCACTGTTTGCCTCCTGCCAATTAGCCAATGCTCTATCCATGCTATTATCTTTCCTATAATACCATGGGCTCCTATCTTGTTAAACAGCATCATGTGTGGAATTTTGTCAAAGGCCTTCTGAAAATCCAAGTACACAACATCCACCAATTCTCCATTGTCTATCCTGCCTGTTATTTCCTCAAAGAATTCCAACATATTTGTCAGGCAAGACTTTCCTTGAAGGAAACCGTGCTGACTATGACCTATTTAGATGTGCCAGCAAGCAGCCTGAGACCTCATATTTAACGATCAATAGAATCTTCTCAACCACTGAGGTCAGGCTAACTGATTTATAATTCCCTCTCTTTTGCCCCTCTCCTTTCTTGAAGACTGCAGTACCATATGCAATTTTCCTGTCCTCTGGAACCATTGCAGAATCTAGTGGTTCTTGAAAGATCATTCAACTACTCTCTTCAGCTACTGTACCTCTTTCTGAACCCTGAACTATAGTCCATCTGGTCCAGGTGACTTATCTACCTTCAGACTTTTGAATTGAATTGAATTGATTTTATTACTTACATCCTTCATATATATGAGGAGTAAAAATCTTTGCGTTATGCCTCCGCTTAAATGTGCAATGTGCAATTTATAATAATTTATAATAAATATGATATACAATAGGATAGTCAATATAACATAGAAATACAGTTGCGTCAACATTAATTAATCAGTCTGATAGCCTGGTGGAAGAAGCTGTCCTGGAGCCTGTTGGCCCTGGCTTTTATGCTGCAATGCCATTTCCTGGATGATAGCAGCTGGAACAGTTTGTGGTTGGGCTGACTTGGGTCCCCAGTGATCCTTCGGGCCCTGTTTACACACCTGTCTTTGTAAATATCCTGAAGAGTGGGAAATTCACATCTACAGATGCGCTAAGCTGTCCGCACCACTCTCTGCAGAGTCCTGCAATTGAGGGAAGTACAGTTCCCATACCAGGCAGTGCTGCAGCCAGTCAAGATGCTCTCAATTGTGCTCCTGTAGAAATTTCTTAGGATTTGGGTGCCCATACCAAACTTCTTCAACCATCTGTGGTGAAAGAGGCATTGTTGTGCCATTTTCACCATCCAACCACTATGTACAGAGCACGTGAGATTCTCAATGATGTTTATTCCAAGGAACTTAAAGCTGTTCACCCTCTCAACCTCAGATCTACTGATGTCAATAGGGGCTAGCCTGCCTCCATTTCTCCAGTAGCCCACAACCAGCTACTTTGTGACATTGAGAGGTTTTTTCTTTGTACCACTGTGTCAGGCTGATGACTTCAGTTTCTCAAGCATCTTCTCCTCAGTCATTGCAACTACACTCACTTCCGCCCCCTGACACTCCCAATGTTCCAGCATATTGCTACTATCTTCCACAAAGAAGTCTGATGCAAAATACTTATTCATTTCATCCACTATTTCCTTGTCCCCCATTACTAGCTCTCCAGCATCATATTCCAGTGGTCCAATACCTACTCTAACTTCTGTTTTACTCCATATATCTGAAAAAAACTTTTGGTATCCTCTTTGACATTGTTGGCTAGCATACTTTCATATTTCATCTTTATCCTTCTTATGACTTTATTGATGTCTTCTGTTGATCTTTAAAAAAATCCCAATCTTCTAACTTTCCATAATTTTGGTCTATTACATGGCCCCACACTTTTGCTTTTATGTTGGCTTTGACTTCCCTTGTCAGGCATCATCTTGCCTTTAGAATATTACTTCCTTGGGATGCAGCTATCCTGCGCCTTCTGAATTTTTTCCAGAAAATCCAGCCATTGCTAATCCCCGCTTGTGTCCCCTTCCAATCAGCTTTGGCCAACTCCTTTCTCAAGCCTCTGTAATTCCCTTTACTCCGGTGTAATACGAATACATCTAATTTTAGCTTCTCACTCTTAAATTGCAGGGTGAATTCTTTCATATTCTGATCATTACCTCCTAAAGGTTCCTTTATCTTAAGTTCTCTAATCAAACCTGGTTCATTACAACCCAATCCAGAATAGTTGATCAACCACAAGCTGCTCTAAACAGCCAAGTTGTAGGCATTCCATAAATTCTCTCTTTTGGGATCCAGCACCAACCTGATTTTCCCAATCGACCTGCATAATGAAAAACTCCATGACTATTGTAACATTGCCCTTTTGACATGCCTTTTCTAGCTCCTGTTATAATTCGTAACCTAGGGGTCCTGGCTACTGTTCTGAGGCCTGTAAATTATGCCCATCAGGGTCTTTTTACCCTTGCAGTTTTCTAACTCTACGCACAAGGATTCTACATCTCTACTGTTACTGTTTTCGAAGGATTTGATTTCAATTTTTTACCAACAGAGCCACACTACCCCTTCTGCCCCTCTGTCTGTCTTTCTGAAACAATGGATATCCTTGAACATGTAACTTTATTGTTTAAATTTAGTGACACATTACCTAAGCAGTATGGTCTATACCTATCTATGTATTAAGAATCCTTTAGAATCTACAGACCTCTCAGCATTTACCTTTACTAGAGTGGTATCACAACAACAACTTCACATTCAATGTCAACAAGACCAAGAAACTGACTGTGGGCTACAGAAAGTGGAAGTCAGGAAAACACATACCAGCCCTCTGAGGAGTCAGCATTGGAAAAGATGAGCAACTTCAAATTCCTTTAACATCTTAGAGGGTCAACCCTGGCTCCGATATACTGATGCAACCATGAAGAACGCATGTCAGTGGTTTTACTTCATTAGGAATCTAAGAAGATTTGGTACATCACCAAAGCGACTTACAAATTGCTATTGATGTACAGTGAAGACTGGTTGCATCACAGCCTGGTATGGACCCTTCAACGCACAGGAATACGAGAGGGTGCAGAGAACTGTAGACACAGCCAGCTCCTTCATGGACACAACCCTCCTACAATCAAGAGCATCTTTAAGAGGCAGTGTTCCAAAAAGACAACATCCATAACGACAGACTCTCACCATCAAGGACATGCTCTTGTCATGTTACTACCATCATTGTAAGAGGTAAAGATGCCTAAGGACTCACACTCAAAACCTTAGGAACAGCTTCTTCCCCTCTGCCATCCAATGGTCAATGAACACTACTTTCTTCCTTTCTTTGAGCTATTTACTTCCATAGTAATTTTATGTCTTTGCACTGATCTGCTGCCAAAAATTAATACATTTCATGACGAACAAGTCAATGATAATAAAACCTGATTCTAATTTTAACTTAGGCTGGCATTTCATAGCTCAATTTGCAAAGTGTGAGCATTTTAGGTCACCAGCTGTAAATTCAGATGTATTCCTGTATTCCTGGTTCCTGTATTTTTAACCGTCAAATGTTTCAAAAGTTCATACAAACTAAAATGCAAAACCTGGTTACACCTGAATACAAAATGCACACAAATCAGACTGATACAACATCAAAGCAAGATACTGAGAAATCAATCAACAGAATTAATGTAGAATTATGATGTGATTGTCAATGTTCTTGGCTGTGGATGGCATTCAAAACAAAGAAAAATTTGGCATTTGGGAAATAGTAACAATTTTAAAAACATTATTTTTGTTTATATCAGAGCATTAATGAAAAAATATATATATATTACAACAAAATTAAATAATCCTTTAGTTAGAAGACTTACTGAATTTTCATCATCATCTTCAAGTTCCCTTTGCTGCTCTTGATGTCTTTTAGCTTTGATTTCCATGGCTTCACTGATTAAATCTCTCAGAATTGACACAGATTTGGCATTTTTAATGAAAGGGTGCTGCATCAAGAAAAGGAAACAAAAGAAACCAATAAATTCAATCTAAATACTTGGAAACAGTCAAAGGAATTCATCAAATTTGCTAAACTATAATTCTTAATTTTCCAGAAAAGAAAGATGAAGAGTTAAAAGCAATTTGTGTTGCTTTTTTAACCACCTTCTGTGTGCATATTGAAGAGAGACAGATCCTTCTTTTTTGGTGTGTGAATTTAGATTCTCCAGTTGATTTAACGTCCAACAACTACAGAGATGTGCAAAGAGATGTGCTTGTTCTTCCTCAAAGTGTATCTGAACCAAGGCTTGAAAAGGACATGAATGCCTTTGCTGTGACACTAAAATAGACATAACCGTAGCTAGTTGGCTGTATACATGGATAATGATTCCTTTGTGAAGTAGAAATGCTATCAGAGCCAATGGCATTAATCATAAATCCCACCATCTTTAGAAGGGGAGAAAGTTTTCTAGGGTGGGAAGATAATGGGGAACAACATCCTGAGTTAAGATATAATCAGGAACAGCTCTATTTCTATCTTTGATATCTCTATTTTTTCCTTTTTGGTTATAGGGTGTTCTTTTGAAGACCCTGACCTGGAGATATGCTCTAACTTCGGTTCTTTATGGGAAAGGGACCCGCTCTCAGGGCCTCATGACCAGCCACTTTTTGATATCCCAAGGATGCAGCCTGGAAGATAAGCGCACCTTCAGGGTTCCAGATTTTTGTGGCTCTAGGGACCTTCTGATTCTGGGCTGGTGCCCCTGACTGAAGCGTCACAGTAGAACACGGAATATCAGGGGCAACGGGTCAGCTGCCAGGGGTTGTGTGTTCAGAGAGCTGGACCTTTTTGGTGCTGACTCGCGGGGCACAGAGCTTGGAAAAAGCGATGCAACAGACTTTTAACATCATAAATCAGCAAGTTGGTTGTTACGTCTCCCTCTCACTTTGAAACAGAGACATCTCTTTTTCCCTTATTAGAGAGAGAGGGGGAGAGGGAGAGGGAGAGAAAGGGAGAGGGAGAGAAAGGGAGAGGGAGAGGGAGAGAGAGAGAGGGAGAGGGGGAGGGAGAGAGAGGGAGAGAGGGAGAGAGAGAGGGAGAGGGACGGGGAGAGAGGGAGAGGGACAGGGGGAGAGAGAGGGAGAGGGGGAGAGAGAGGGAGAGGGGGAGAGAGGGTGGAGGGGAGAGAGAGAGAGAGAGAGAGAGAGAGAGAGAGAGAGAGAGAGAGAGAGAGAGAGAGAGAGAGAGAGAGAGAGAGCACGCACGCACACCTGTGGTATGTTGAATTACCAGGTGAACGATTAATTTTTTTGGGTATTGCAAATCTGTGTCTTTATTGATGCTTTGCTACACACTTGAATGCTTGGTGGAAGGTGCTGATACTTTTTTGCTGGTGGGGGCAGGGTCATCGCCTTGCTGCTGCTTGTGAGGGGGAATTGGCGAGGGAAGGCTTTGGGGTTCTAGTGCTTTAACTGTCATTCATTCTTGGGGGGACTTCTCAGTTTTCATGGATGTCTGCAAAGAAAAGAATCCCAGTATGTATATTGCATACACTTCTCTGACATTAAGTGTACCTACTGAAAGTACAAAAGGGAAACCAAAAGAATTAAATTTAATTCATTCATTTGGTAATAATATGAAAGAGCTTAATAAATAACTGATGTGCAAGACCAGTGATTTTTATCATAAGAAGAAAGCAAATTGATTTTGTTGTATTACACAAGATTCTAACAAATGCCAACATAAATTGCAGATAAGCAATATATACATGGTTATTTTATTTTCCAAGTTTAACCACAATGCACTTAACTTGCTACAAATAATTAAGCTTTACATCCTCCAATGCATCTACAAGCAACCATTACAAAAAAGGGCAGGATCAGCTTCAATACAGTCCTGATCCAGTTGGCTTCCATAATATTTTACACAAATTTGTGTATCACAATATTTTTCTGTGTCATACAAAAATGTATCCAAATATAGAAACATAGAAAAGAATATGATGGGGATCAGAGGAGACCAGCGTTATATTTCAGTATATATTCAAATAAACTAAATTTGCTTCGTATTTGGAGCTTGATAGTAAATTTGCAAGCGATTATCAATAAAAATGAATTTCCTAACTCAAATTTTCTACTGTATGAACATGGATTGAAAACTGAACATTTAAAGCAACTCCATAACCAGCAAGGAAGTGGAAGGACTAAACAGGATAATCTCTCCACACACCCCTCTCTCTCTCGTCTCTCATCTCTTTGTCATTGACAACCTACGTACCTGGACAATATCCAGCCCTCCACAATCTCCCTCTATATTGCAGCTATTTTCCCATCACTCACTCACTCACACACACACACACACACTCTCTCACTCTCTCACACCATTACATAAAACACTGCCTGAATGAACTTCTTCCACCAGTTCCATAGCAAATGACCTACTGAATGCAAGGCCTTTGTGTACACAAAGTCTCACACAAAACTGGTGCACATCATGATGACCACATCATCCACCCTATCCCTGCTCCCTGCACTAAGCCAATCAGTTCATTTCTAGACATGGTACAATTTTTGATCAACTAGAACCATATCCTTTTCAATACTTATTTAAGAATGGAGTTACAAAAGATTGAAATTCTCCTTCATAAGAAGAAGCAGGAATAACAACAACCAATCCTAAATGTTGTTTTTTTATCTCAGGTGAGTATGGTGCACAGGTGGTCAGTTTATTTAGATTAAGTTAACAGAATGCACCCATATAACTCTGGTACTCATTTTAAGATCTGACTCGGGCATCTCAAAATAGGCCTTTCAAGAACATAGACACTCACTTGCGTGTAGATAATATGCACAAGTATGTTCTGGCAAAGGAAACCAATGGAAAAGTAAGGCTAGCTAAAAAGAAGAAAAACTGCAAAATTGTAAAGCTGAAAGTCAGAAATTACTCAGCAGGTCAAGCAGCATGTGTGGCAAGAGAAACTTAGTAAAATTAAAATCATAAAATAACTCTAGATGCAATAAACCAGAAATAAAAACAGGAAGTTCTGTAAGCACTCAGCAAGATTAGAAGAAGACACATATCTTTATGGTCTGCCCATGCATACAAATGAGTATTTGCAGATAAGTGGGATGAATCTGCCAGCAACAGCAGGGCTGCAGGTAGCTTCTCTCGTAGTTTGCAGTTGCATTTACAACTTGCAAACTGCTCTAGTTAACTTGGGGTGACATCAACATAGTTAACAACCTGGAAGATTAACTCTGCTTCTTCTTCTTGACCTGTTTTCACAATTTTGTCTTTATTTCTCATTATAAATTAGATATGCAAAGTTAACATGCAAAAGAATTGAACATAAAAATGTGACAGAACAACACAAATAATATTTGAGATAGAATTACAGTATATACCTTTACAATGTACAGATATATTGAAAGTTCTGCACAGAATCAGCCCCTTTGGCCCACCCTGTCCATGCCAATCATCAAGCGCCTGTCTCTATTAATGACATTTTCCAACAGTTAGTTTCTAGCCTTTTACGCTTTGACAATTCAAGTGGTCATCCACTTGTGAAATATTGTGAGAATATCTACCTCTAACACCCATTTTAAAGGGTGCTTTGCAGATTCTAACCACTGTCCCGTTGAAAACTTTCCTCTTCAAATACTATTACACTGTAACATAAACCCATACCCTCCAGTTTTAAACACCTCTGATATGGGGGCAAACTTTGCTACCACCTCAATTCTGAGGAAAACCACCCAGACTTTCGAGTCACTGCTCCATCCCTGGTAACATCCTCCACATACTCTCCAGTGCAACACAGTCCTTACTACAGTATATCCAGAACTGCACACGCTATACATTAAGTAGATATACATTACTTGGTGGGTTATTCTTGTTTCTTGTCTCTGGATACTGCATCCCACATATTCCATGGGGAAAACTTTTATCAGAAAAGAATACTGTTGAATCTAATTCCAAAATACTGACTAACTAGTCGAGATAAGAGGAGAAATATGGAACAACTTATTCAAAGAAGTGGATTTTAAGGATGGGTTAAAGGAGGAGTCGAAAATAATAAAACATTAGCATGTAAAGGGAAATCTTGCCTGACAAATCTGTTAGAGCTCTTTGAGGAAGTAACAAAGGAAAGGCAGTGAATGTAATTTACTTGGATTTTCAGATGCATTTGATAAGGTGCCACTTAAGGCTGCTTAACAAAACCCCATGGTATTCCAGGAAAGATACTGGCATGGACAGAGGAATGGCTGACAGGCAGGAGGCAGCGAGTGGGGTAAAGGGGGCCTTTTCTGGTTGGCTGCCAGTGAGCAGTGGTGTTCCTCAGGGATCAGTATTGGGACTGCTACTTTTCACATTGTTTGTCAGTGATTTAGATAATGGAATTGATGGCTTTGTGGCAAGGTTTGCAGATGATAAAAAGATATGTGGATGGGCAGGTAATGCTGAGGAGGAAATGTGATTACAGCAGAAATTAGACAAATTGGAAGACTGGGCAAAAAATGGCAGGTGGATTACAATGTTGGGAAATATATGATAAATGCATTTTGGTAAAAAGAACAATAGTGCCGATTATGATTTAAATACAGAGAAAATTCAAACATCTGTGGTGCAAAGGGACTTAGGAGTCCTTGTGCAAGACTCCCAAAATGTTAATTTACAGCTTGAGTCTGTGGTGAAGAAGGTAAATGCAACGTTTTCATTCATTTCAAGGAGAAAAGAATATTAAAAAAAAGGAGATGATGCTGAGGCTTTATAAGACACTAGTCAGGCTGCATTATCAATGCTTTTGGGCACATATTTCAGAAAGGACATTTTGTCATTGGAGAGAGTCCAGAGGAAGTTCACAAAGATTATTCTGGGAATGAAAGGGTTAACTTAGGAGATGTGCTTGGCAGCTTTGGGCCTGTACTCACTGGAATTTAGAAGAATGCGGGGGGATCTCATTGAAACTTACTGAAAGTTGAAAGATTAAGTAGGGAGGATGTGGAGAGGATGTTTCCTATGATGGGGGTTTTCAGAACTAAAGAGTACAGCCTCAGAATAGAGGGGCGACCCTTTAGAACAGAGGCAAGAAGAATTTTTTTAGCAGAGAGAGTAGTGAATCTGTCGAATGCTCTGCCACAGACTGCAGTGGAAGCCAAGATTGTGGGTACTCAAAACAGAAGTTGATAGTTTTCTGATTGGTCAGGGCATCAAAGGACATGGCGAGAAAGCAGGTGCATGAGGTTGAGTGGGATCAGGGATCAGCTATGATGGAATAGTAGAGTTGACTCGATGGGCTGAATCGTCTAATTCTGCTCCTATGTCTTACAGTCGGCTACTGAAAATCTGGCATAAAAACTGAAAATGCTGGAAACACTCAGCAAGTGAGGTAGCATCTGTAGAATGAGAAATAAGGTCAACTTTTTAGGACAAAGACCCATCATTCAGTGGAATGTAGTGCCTGGTGACAATTAATGAAGAGAATTCCAATTAAATTTTATTTTACTTTCCCACTTTCTCCAAACACTTAATTTCTTTTAACTGTATAGTGAGTTTTATGAATGATGACAAGACTCACGATTTAATCACCCATATATTTTCAGTAATAACTGCAGTACAGACAATCATCAACACTTCATAGGTGATGAAACACTTCAGTGATTGAAGATCAGAGACTTGAATATTTATATATTTCATAGGTTCATTAAATTAGTCACAACCTGACAGAGCATTAATATTATCTATTTACTTCTGTTTCTAGTTAAGTGTTTATTTTTATGGTTTGCTCTGTTAGAATCCTTGATGGTTTTCCTTACTCGTCTGCCGCCATCACTTCCCCATTGAGAATGTATTTCACATTTCCCTATTGTATTGTCATTTGATTTTGTTACTTAGCCAGTGCAAAAATTCAGCGAGTTCCACTAGTTTCAAAAGTTTTCATTTTCTGATTCATGTTGTACTTGAAAATAACTGCTTTTCCCCCCCACTGAAGTATTGTATTTTGAGGTACCAATTTTAATAGTGTAATTTTTCCTTTGTCCTTTCATTTTAAGTTCAATTTAAAATCTGTTCTGCTGCTGCGAAACAACATGTCATTAAAGATAGTGATAATAAATCTGGTTCTGATTCAAGTTCTAACTCTACAGCAAAGTTGCTGATTTTATAAAACAGGACTTTTCAGGTGATTCAGAAGTACAATTTCAAGTCATTCAAATAATTCTCACAAAGACTCAACAACATTGCCTTTACGCCATCTCGTCTACATGAACTTGCGAAAAAATTAATTTTCAGTTGCTTACAATATAATAGCAAATGAGATTTCAATCCACTTCTTAGCATTTTGATGGCTGTAAAATAAATCCAGTGGTAGTATTGTTAATTGTGAAACGAATTGTTAAAAACCTGCCTGCTTCACTAATGCTCTTCAGAGCTGGAATGCTTCCGTCCTTACTTCTTTTGGTCACATGACTGATTCTCAACTGCCTCGTTAGTTCGGGAATAATTCGGGATGGAGAATAAACAATGGAATTATCATTGCTACTCACATCACAGGAATAAACAAATTAACCCCTTTATCAACTCAGAATGCAAAGCATGGATAGCTTGAAGCTGAATCAAGTGAGGGCACTGCTGTGGAACTGTACCAAATGTTGCTGAGAGCTGAGACGGACTGTATGAAATTACAGGACGCACAGTACTTTGGGAAAGACAGATTCAGCTTCAACCAAATAAAGATGAAAAAAACTGTGCAAATATTTTGAGAGGCAATGGTTTAAGCAATTAGCTTTCAAATTCCATCCATCAACAGTGGAGGTGCGAATTTCAGGTTGACTTGATTAGGTGTCAAGAATTCTCACTGTCTCTTGAGAGAAATGTACAAAAATCATGTCTCCAGATACTAAAGGGTACTTGGTTGGCAAGGAACAAGACATGACTTAAGCAAAGAAATCTGTAACATTTCGAAATTTCTATTTATTTTATAGTACACCAAACAATGGAACTCTCATGGGATTAATGGTTGAAAACAACAAGCTATAAAGCACACTGTACTTCTCCAACAGCTTTATTCAGTATCATACAATGTAGGAGCCACATACATATCTGTTCTCTGCTTTATATTCTGTGTTGCGGGGTTTATATGTTAACTAGTCACATGAGTGAGGTTGCAGTAAAAGCCAAGGGAATAATTTACATATTCTTGCTTACTTCACAGAAGAGTCATAGGTTGGGACCAGCGGAGGTCACATCTTTTGCAGACTGCTGAATAGTGCTTAGCTTACATTTGGGTACACTTGTACACCTGAGTTTCATCACTTCAAGACTGCATGTTTGCTGATTGAAAAAAAGGATCAAATAAAGGACTTGACTTTTGGAGCTATGGGCACATCATGTAAGTATAACCACTATGTAGCAGTCACAGGCTAGCAGCAATTGTTTTATTTTGGTATTTGATTTTTCTGCTACACACTATTGTTAGTTTGAGTTCCACCCAAAACTTTGAGTGACACTTCAAAATAATGCTGAAGAAATTCTGTGTTATCAGAGAAGATACAGATAAATCTTTGTCAATATGGAGCACAATTTGCAGAATAATGGTAAGCTACTTTTTTAACATGACGACTACTTATCAAGACCATAATTGTATATTACAGCAATGAACCCATGAAGGTGTACAAAGAACACCTTTAACAATATGTTATGCAAATGCTTTGAATCAAATAGGTCCAGAGCGGCATTTTCACAAATAAGCTATTATTCACCTCAAGACTTTTCCACCATTTAGGTAAATTACCATAATCTGCAGTAGGCCTTTATATTCTTTGATTCATCTTCCTTAATTGAATGTAGAACTATTTTTTCTGACAATAATAAACCAATACAAATATTCCAAAATTATTTGTAATACTCAGCAATTAATCTGTCTCTAACTCTTGTAATGGAAAAGATCTCTAAAAATCTATCACATCGAAAAGGGCTTCCTACTTTCATTTCTGAAAGGCCTATACATACGTTTAGTTAGGAGGAGTGAGTGGATGATGTGCAGATGGAGAGGGTAAGAGGTAAAAGAGATTCAGTGAATGGAGCCAGTTGAATCAGGAGAGGGTCTAGAGTAAAGGGGAAAATGGACAGAAGGAGAGTGGTTTCCAGAAGCAAGAAAATTTGATGTTCATGTCACCAGGTTTCAGACTACCAATTCCTTCTTCTTCAGCCCTTGACCTTTCCCACCCACCCGATTCACCTATCACCTTTTATAGCGTGTCTCCTTTTCCTCCTCTCGACTTTTTATTCCAGCAACTTCCTCTTCCTTCTCAGTACTGAAGAAGGGACTTGGCCTCAAATGTCAACTATCTATTCATTTCCATGGATGCTGCCTGATCACTTTAGTTCCTCCAGTATCTTGTGTGTGTTGCTGTAGACTACCAAGATAGAATACAAGAATTCAGAGTAAGAATCAGGTTTAATATCACTAATATATGTCATGAAATTTGTTCCTGATCCGACAGCAATACATTGCAACACATAATAATTTTTTAAAACTATAAATTATTATAAGAAATGTATCTCAAAGTTAAATTATGTAGTGCAAAAAGAGAGCAAAAGATGTGAGATAGTATTCGTGAGCTCATTGTCCATTCAGAAACCTGATGACAGAGGGGAAGAAGCTGTTTGTGAAATGGTGCATACGTGTCTTCAGGCTCCTGCAACTCCTCCTCGATGGTAGTAGGGAGAACAGGGCATGTCCTGACTGATGGTGGGATTCATTGGTTAGGGGAACAGAAAGGAGGCTCTATGTACGAGAGCAGGATTCCTGGATAGTTTATTGCCACAAGAGTGCCAGGATTAGGGACATATTGGATTGAGTCTATCCCTGCTATTTCCCTTCTCTTTTCCAATATCTCTGTCTCCATCTCTAGAGCCAAACTGTCAACCAACATCTTTTATAAACCTACTTATTCCCAAAGTTATCTCAACTGTAACTGTTCCCACCCTATCATCCCACTCTGGCTTTTTACTTCTTCTCACCTACCTATTACATCCCCTCCTCCTTCCCTTTCTCTGATGCTCCATTCTCCTCTCCTATCAGATTCCTTCTTTTCCAGCCCATTACCTTTCCAATCACCTGGCTTTACCTATCACTTTCCAACTAGTCTCTTTCCCCTCCCCCCCCCCCACCTGGTTACTTTGGCATCTTCCCCCTTCCTTCTCAGTCCTGAAGAAAGGTTTCAGTGCAAAACATTGACTATCTGTTCATTTCCATACATGCTGCCTGACTTGCTGAGTCCCTCCAGCATTTTATGCATGTGCTTTGGATTTACAGCATCTGCAGACTTTCTTGTGTCTATAATTCAGTACCTATCCATAAGTTTTTCTCCTTTTCCAATAACCACCTACTTAATTTTTTTCCTCTTCTACTTTTGCAATTTCATATCCCAGAATCTGAATCATCTTTCTAGCCACTGAAATAAGGTACTATAATTTCCATCTTTCGCCAGGATGGACCGTGGGCAATCTACTCCTCTCATGAACAACTAGATCAATCTCCTATCCTTGCAGGCATTTGCACCAATTCATCTATCTTGAAGAATTTCTCTCACTTTCATCCCCTTCATCCTACCTGTTGATGAAAATCACAAGACTGCAGACGTTGGCAATTTGAAATAAAGGCAAAAAATCCTAGGAGCATTCAGCAGGTCAGGCAATATATATTGAAAAGAAATGGAATTATCATTTCAGATCAAAATCCTTCAATTCACCTGAAACATTAACTGTTTTTTTTCCTATTAATGATTCCTGACCTGCTTTTCCATTTTTATTTGATTCTACGTGTTGTGTTTAATGAGCATTCCTGAACTAAGATGGTTGCCAGATAATGTATCTGAAGCTTTCAAACTATTGAGGAGAATCAATAGGGTGGATAGAAATTAATCCTACGGGCTGGAGAATCTGGGATGGGGCAGATTCAAAACTCATGCCAGACTTTTCAGGATCAAAGTTAAGGAACACTTCCACAACTATTTCCTATATCTGGAATTCTCAAATACAAAACGCAGGTAAAGGTTGTTTATTAATTTCCCCTCTACCATCAGATTCCTCAAAGGTCCATGAATCCATGAACGCTACTTCACTATTTTGCTCTCTTTATGCACTATTTAATTTTTATATATTTCGTATTTGAGTTCATTTTTAATTTACTGCACTGTACTGCTACTGCAAAACAACTAATGTTAGTGATGATAGCCTGATTCTGATTCTACAAGACTGATGGACTTTTTTTTAACCAAAGATAGTAATGTAGAGAAAAGGCAGTAGCAGTAGATCACAGATCAGATATAAACTCATTGAATGCTGGAATAAACTCAACTTATAAAAGAGCCTAATCTTTTTCTTAACGTGATATTTTCCTGTATCCCTATGAAAGAGATACAATGTGTACTATTCCAATAACAAACAAGAGAAAATCTGCAAAATCTGGAAATCCAAGCAACTCACACAAAATGCTGGAGGAACTCAGGCCAGGCAGCATCCATGGACAAAAGTACAATCAACATTTCAGCCTGAGACCGTTCGGGAGGACTGGACTCATACTTTCTCACATCATTTTTAAATAACTCTGGTTTAAAACAAAAACAAAAATGTTTCTTTTCATAGAGCCATTTAATATGGAACAGGTCCTTTGGCCCAACTCTTCCATGCCAACCAAGATGCCTTTCATGTGAGTTATTAGGCTTGCAATCCCTCTGTACCATACTACTCATCACTGAGAAATCCTAAACATGTGCCTATTTCAAATGTGAATATAATATAGTGTCCCTCGCACTAGTGCACCCCATCTCCCGATCTGCTAGAATTTCTCTTAATATTTTAATGTTGAGTTACCTGATTTTACCCACTTACTGTTCCCATAACATAACTGTCCATTTTAAGTACCAAGTACACCCTATCCTTGTTATAAGCGTCTTCAGACTATGCCGATTCACAGTTATGCAAGGAACCTATTTCTACCAACGTCTCCTTATGTGCGTCCAAAATTCACAGGTATGCGAGCAGCACTGCTTTCCTGCCAATACAATTCACATGTGCATGCCTCACAGTCCCACTGTTGGGACGAAAAGCACCGCTTTCCCGCCAAATGAGTCAGTTGTGTGTGCATCACGGTCTCACTCCCACCAGTCTCACATTGGTTTTGACAAGGTTTAGATGTTGAATCTTGCGCCCTTAAACTTCTGTTGGTTTTACCTATGGTACAGTGATTTTGTGCTTGAAATATTTAACTGTGCCTCCTAAGCATCCGATGTCATGTCCTGGGCCATCAGCCTAACACGACATCGCTGATTTAACCATTCGACCAAGGTGTGATCCACATTCAAGGCTTTTTTTTTACAGCGAACTATCTCAGATGCTGCAAGCAATAGACGATTTTGAAAATCCCTGGAGCTTACCAACGATGAGGGAATGGTGGAAGTTGGAGCAGTTAGCACAAATGGCGATGGACATGGACCCACGTTTAGAATGGAGTCAGCATTTCAGTCGTTCCCTGCCATCAGCCCTTCTTCCCTACAAGCAAATTTATGCTGAAAAACAAAATGCTGCCAAGCAAACAACCCTCACCACTTCAAACCGGTGTTACCTTCTGCTGCGGTTCTGTGAGACTTTTGTGAGTACTGCTTTTGTGTCGTTTTGGTATGAAAATGTGAATAAATTACAGATAAAACATATTTAAGACGCCCTCTGCAACGCATCCCTATTTTCTCCATTTAACTAATTATTCAAATTATGCAATTTCACATTATGTATCGACTGCGAGTAACATATCCCCCGCATATAACGAGGATAGGGTGTATCAGCTTCCAGGTTATAGTCAGCACTTCAGACAAGAGCAAAAAACAAACTGCTGGAGGAACTCAATGCGTCTCGCAGCATCTGTAGAGATAAAGGTTCTCGGCTGCAGGAGTATGTGCTGAGGGACGCATTCAAACTTGGTGCAGCCACCGCAAGGGCCCGGTGGAGAGGATCACAGTCTAGGGCGGGGGTCGGCAACCCGCGGCTCCGGAGCCGCATGTGGCTCTTTTACGTCTGTGCTGCGGCTCCCTGTTGCTTTGGGAAATAATTGGTTGTGGCGACCCTTTTCCTGGCACATCCGAACCGACTCACAATTAGATAGCCTACGGGGGTTTGCGAGCACAGAGCTTTGGAGCCTCTGCGCCATGGGGGGCAGGTTGAGGGAGACTTAAAAGTGAGGCTGAAGATTTCGAATAAAGTTTTTTCCTTCGACTGCAGTTACCGACTCCGTGTCGTAATTTTAGCGCTGCGTGTAGCACACCGCTACATGGTCAGTATTTAATTAAAATGTATTTTATGTTAGTTTGTTAGTTTTTGAAATGTAAATCTAAATTTGAAGATTATGGTGATCTTGTACAATCTAAATAAGACTTTGTGGCGACCCATTTCCTGACACATCCGAACCGGCTCACAATTAGCCAGCGTTCAGGCTAAGGGAGATAGCCTACGGGGGTTTGTGAGTACGTGTCTTTTGCAGCATCCGCGCCCATGGGGGGCGGGTTGAGGGAGGCTTAAAAGCAAGGCTGTTTAGTTCGAATAAAGCTATCTTTGACTGCAGTTTACTGACTGCGTGTAGCAACCGCTACAACGTGTTTTTATCGCTGGCTGTCCAGAGGGGAGGTGCTGAAACGCTTTGTCGCGTGTCTGGAAGAAGTGAAAACTTTCCTGGGCAGCAAAGGGCTCACCTTTCCTGAGCTGGAACAGCCAGAGTGGCTGGAAAAGCTACACTTCATGGTAGACATAACAGCACACCTGAACACGCTGAACACAGCTCTTCAACGGGGTAAGGACGTACAGCCCTGCACATGTTGGAGGATGTTTTGGCATTCGAGCGCAAGTTGACGTTGCTTGCCAGAGATTTACAGAAAGGCACATTGTCTCACTTCCCCAATTTGAGAGAGTTCAAAAAAGGTCACGACATGATAAATTCGGAGTATTTACATTGGGCAATCATCGCAATGCAAACATCGTTTGGGAAACGCTTCTGTGAGTTCAGAGAGGAAAAAAACACATTATCCTTCCTGGTCACTCCCCTAAGCATCGATCCATCCCTACTGAATATGACTGCATTGTCAGGTGTGAGTCAACCTGAACAAGGATGATAAATATTTTAATTGCCTATTATTTTACGTATATTCATATGCTTTCATTGTTCAGTGAAATAGTCCTTTTATTTTTCAGGTTGACAGCTGGCTGACGTTATTTTTGGTTTGCTGCTGGCGGCAAATTTAAGTTTGGCGTTTTTCATAAATACAAGAAGGACTCAAATAGACGTTGAGTATTTTACTTAAAAGTAACCTTCAACCCAACGTCTTTTTTTCGGAGGTCAACATGTTTTTGTTGCATGCAGAAATGTAATTTCGTTTTCTCTGCAGGAGTTCATCAATTTCATAAATGCAACACATTATAGTTTGTTTATACATAGCATAAAGGCAAAACAAAACGTTGTATGCAGTGTTATTTCATTTTAAATGTCAAACGGGTTTTGCGGCTCCCAGTGTTTTCTTTTCTGTGGGAAACGGGTCCAAGTGGCTCTTTCAGTGGTAAAGGTTGCTGACCCCTGGTCTAGGGTCTTCCCCTACGAGAGCTGAGGGGTAGGGGGGGCAGGGTGTATACCCCTGAACAAGTGTATGGAAACATGGAATAACAGAGTGCCACGTGGGTGGCAAAAGTGTGGGAATGTAAAGACCATAATGGAAACATCTGTAAAGGACTGAGAGTCATTGAATGGTTTATTGTACATAATTATATTTTTGAATAAAGTATATTTTGATTTTAAAAAATCTGTAGAGATAAATGGAAAGTTGGCATATAGTTGAGGCTTCCATCTGGATCAAAAGAGTTAATTTGCAGCTCCTTGTGAATCCAGTTAAAAAATTGCCTTCAGTGACAAAACTCTAATAAAGCCCTTAATAACAGAAGTGCATTTTGTCTGCAGAAAGCATTAATTCACAATAGGAGAGAAAAAGATTTTTCATCAAGACCAGTAGTGAGTGTGAAAGGACACTGTACTAATCTGTTCAGTCTCTGTTTAAAGGGGGCTAAACTACTGACTTTTCCTCGAAAGCTGGTTTTAAATTTGGACATGATACACAGATTGTATTCTCCACTTCTTCATTTTTCATTTTCTTGAAGGATCTTTCACTTGTTTAACTTGAAGTTAATATTACTCTCCACTGTTCGTCAAGGTGACTTGTCAAAGGCACTGCCACTCGGGTTTAGTCTGAGTTTTCATTCCTCACAAAATGGTCAACATAGTGTGTTGAGCCAGAACTGGCAAATGGATGATTCATTTTCTCTCTTCTAATAAGCCCCAGCTGCCAATCAACTTGATTCACCC
Source organism: Hypanus sabinus (assembly GCF_030144855.1). Classification (NCBI taxonomy): domain Eukaryota; kingdom Metazoa; phylum Chordata; class Chondrichthyes; order Myliobatiformes; family Dasyatidae; genus Hypanus; species Hypanus sabinus. The sequence goes on along the minus strand of NC_082706.1, from coordinate 137,862,526 downwards.
TATGTGAAGACATGAGGGTTCTGGATGCGGCAAAGACCATAAGGTGAGACAACATTCAGGTGCATCAGTGAAGACCTTCTCACAGAACCAGTGGCATCGCTGGCCAAACTGTTCCTTACTGTTAAGGTTTGTAACCCTAAAACACAAAACTAATTGAAAGGAAAGCAAGATAACTGACAATACAAATCTAACTTTGTTACTTACTTTAAGTGAGGCATGAACGTATGACATTGTGGCGACCCACTTCCCAGTGCACTCGAACCGGCTCACAAATCGGCGCGCACCGGCATTGAGGCCAGTCCCAAAAAGGGCGCCAAGTCTGCTTCACCAGCAAGGGGAAAAGCCCGCGCGCGGGACGGGACTGTGAATACGCGCTCCCTACAGCATTCCCGCCCAGGGAGGGCAGGATCAGGAAGGCTTTAAAGCGAGGCCACGAAGTTCGAATAAATCTCTTTTGCAACCGCAGCTCATCGACTACGTGTCGTTATTTCAGCGCTGCGTGTAGCACACCGCTACAACATCCCATTTACAGACTTAGAACTATAATTAAACAATGCTTAATCAAACAATATATTCACAATATTACTCAAATGTTGCTGATATATGAAATACACAACACTCCTCCCTACTTAGCTATGAACTCCCACTGAATATAAAATGCATCGCAACTTGTATTATTGGTTCGCTATGTGCCATGCCTTTCCATGAACTTGACTATTCTTGGCAACCTGTTTATTTCTGAAGTAGTTTGCCATTGCCTTTTTCTGGGCAGTGTCTTTATAAGACACTCTTTAGATATTGTCTGCCAGGTGCCAGTGGTTGCCTAACCAGCTGATCTACTTTGATCCTTGCTTCTTTTGTAGTCCCAATTTCTTTCTCTCTCTTTATCCCACTCTTTTTCTTTCTCACACTCCTTCTCTCTTTCACGCCTTTCTCTTTCTTGCTCACATTTTTTCTCTCTGTATCTTCTCTCTTCAACTTCCAGCCCTTCTTTTTTTCACCTACCGTTTTCTTCTTCTGGTTTCTTGTATCTCTAAATTTGCCAATTTCTCAAGGAATTAGGCCTCATTCATCCTCTTCCATTTTGAAAGCACTTTTGTCTTCCCCTTCTTTCTTTCCTTTTTTCCTCTTTCTCAGATGTGCATCTTGATCTTGGGAAGATGTATGCAGTTCTCTGGAATATTCTTTTATCAATCCCTCTATTGTTTCCTTTATGGTCTGATCTCTCCTCTTGGTTTCCTCATCCACAACATCATCTGGAAACATTTTTGTTTTTGTATCTCCATTGACTCTGTTCTTTTCGGCCTACTGTTCATCCAGAAGTGATTTGGTCTTTGCATCTACTTTTACAAGCAGCCTTTTGATTCCCACTTGAAGTTCATGCAATAACCTTAATATATGTGGAGTATATTCTGGTTCTTTATATTCACAAAAACCAAATGCTTGCAACTTTCCTGAAACTCCTTAAATTCTCTTTCAGCTTAAAACCAAGCCACATTTCTCAAGAAATTGTCTGAATGACAAATCAGAAACTTTGTCAGATACGTTGCCTACAAAAACTACTGTTGTAGAAACATAGAAAACTTACAGCACAATACAGGCCCTTTGGCCCACAAAGTTGTACCAAACATGTCCCTACCTTAGAAATTACTAGGTTTACCCATAGTGCTCTATTTTTATAAGCTCCATGTACCTATCCAAAAGTCTCTTAAAAGACCCTATCGTATCCGCCTTCACCACCATTGCCGGCAGCCCATTCCATACACTCACCACTCTCTGTGTAAAAAACTTAACCTTGACATCTCCTCTGTACCTACTCCCCAGCACCTTAAACCTGTGTCCTCTTGTGCCAACCATTTCAGCCCTGGGAGAAAGCCTCTGACTATCCACAAGATCAATGCCTCTCATCATCTTATACACCTCTATCAGGTCACCTCTCATCCTCAGTCGCTCCATGGAGAAAAGGCTGAGTTCATTCAACCGGTTTTCATAAGGCATGCTCCCCAATCCAGGCAACATCCTTGTAAATCTCCTCTGCACCCTTTCTATGGCTTCCACATTCTTCCTGTAGTGAGGTGACCAGAACTGAGCACAGTACTCCAGGTAGGGTCAGATTAGGGTCCTATATAGCTACAACATTACCTCTCAGCTCCTAAACTCAGTTCCATGATTGATGAAGGCCAATGAACTGTATGCCTTCTTAACCACAGGGTCAACCTGCGCAGCTGCTTTGAGCGTCCTATAGACTTGGACCCCAAGATCCCTCTGATCCTCCACACTGCCAAGAGTCTTACCATTAATACTACATTCTGCCATCATATTTGACCTACCAAAATGAACCACCACACATTTATCTGGGTTGAACTTCATCTGCCACTTCTCAGCCCAGTTTTGCATCCTATCAATGTCCTGCTGTAACCTCTGACAGCCCTCCACACTATCCACAACACCTCCAACCTGTTTTCAGACTACTGCATGTGCCATTTAACATAATTCCTCCAAGCAGCAGGTTCCTTCCTTGCTTTACAACTAGTGGCACAGAGGCTGGCACCAACACCTGTTTGTCCTCTGTTCGGTAATGGTTCATGGTGTGCAGCTTGGAGAGAATGTGGATTCATCCAGTACTTTTCTTTATTCACTTTCAATCGACTCTGTTACAGAGGATATGGCATGCAAATGGTGCATATGGCATCCAATCAAATTGTAGTTGTCTCAGCCACTCACATCCCAACAACACTGGCCATCCTGTTTTTACTCATACAAACCCAATGTAGCTTGTTGGTTGCTGTGTTTCACTGATACAAATGTCATCCTCACAGGAGTTATCCTTTCTCCAGTGCGGGTTCTTAATTGGGTATCTGCAGGTTTCAGTTCAGTATTTTTGAAGTATCATTAAAACTCATTTTGTTGAATGACTGAAACGGCCGAGACAGTATCCAATTGCATTTTAATCAATTTGTTGTTCACTTCTGCTGTAAGCCATATTGCTTGCCTCTGGTTATTTTTCACCATGTAACTCTCAAGGCTACCCAGACCTGTGCCACTCTCATCACTATCAGATTTTTCATCAACAGCATACAGATTTTGAAACTGTAGCTATTCCCTGTGCAGTCCATTTGTGGCATGACCGTGTAGTGACTAACACAACGCTGCACAGTGCCAATGAACCAGTTCCTGCTGCTGCCTGTGAGGGGTACGTGGTTCTCCCCATGATCATGTCAGTTTCCTTCAGGTGCTCTGGTTTCCACCCGCAGTCCAAAAGACATATTGGTTGGTAGGTTAATTGGTCATTGTAAATTGTCCTCTGCTTTGGCCAACCAATCGAGGGTTGCTGAGCAGCGTGGCTCGAAGTGTCAGAAGGGCCTACTCCATGCTGTATCTCAATAAATAAATACAATTATTTTTGTCTGCCCAACATACTCTTTATATGTATCCTACACTGTTGCATTTTCTGCAAGTTTCACCTGTAAATCTGCATGGGTTTGGTGTACGTAAGCCCCTGCCACAACGGTAACACAATTTGATAGGCCTGGCCAATTTCTGTTTAGACACTGCAATTTTGTTCACACTCACTTTCATTCCTGACTTAACATCAAAGTATATATTTTGTATCGAAAGGACAGGCAGGAAGACTTTAGCAGTGGTGTGGCTCTGTTGGTAAGTGATGGAATTACATCTTTAGAACGAGGAGACAGGTCAGAGAACTGTGAATCTTTGTGGATGGATTTAAGAAACTGCAAGGGTTAAAAAAACCATTATGAGAATCATATATAGGCCTCCAAATAGTAGCCATGATGTGGGGTTGAGATTGCAAAGGGAGCTGGAAAAGGCTTGTAATAAGGGTAATGACACAATTGTAATGGGGGTACTTCAATATGCAAGGGGATTGGGAAAATCAAGTTGGTGTCAGATCGCAACAGGGAAAATTTGTTGAATGCTATGAGATGGCTTTTTAGAGCACCTTGTGCTTGAATTTACTACTGGAAAGGCCATTTTAGATTGGGTATTATATAATAACCCAGGTCTTATTAGGGAGCTTAATGTAAAGAAACGCTTAAAAGGTAGTGATCATAACATGATTGAATTCATACTGCAATTTGACAGGGAGAAGCATAAGTCACATAATCAATATCGCAAGGGAATAAAGAGCATTAGAGAGGCGTGAGAGAGAAGCCTGTCCAGGTGGATTGGAGGAGGATACTGGCGGGAATGACGGCAGAACAGAGATGACTAAAGTTTCTGGGAATGATTCATAAGGAGCAAAGTAGATATGTCGCACAGAGGAGAAAGTTAACAAATGGCAGGGGTAGGCAACTGTGGCTGACAAAGTAAGTTAAGGACAGTTAAGAAATGTTGAAAGGACAAATAAAAGCCAAGGAAGGGGTATATAAGGTTGCAAAATTGAGTGGAAAGCTGTATGATTGGGAAGTTTTTAAAATCCAACAAAAGGCAACATAATAAGGGAAAAAAGATGAAATATGAGGACAGAGTACTCAATTATATAAAGCAGGATACCAAAATCTTTTTCAGTTATATAAAGAACAAAAGGGAGGTGACAGTTGATACTGGATCACTAGAAAATGATGATGCTGAGATAGTAATAGGGGACAAATAAATGCCAGATGAACTTAATGCGTAGGTCGAATGTCTTCACTGTGGAAGACATTAACAGTGTGCCAAAGCTCTGTGAGTGTCAGGGAGAATGAGTGAGTGCCATTGCTATTACAAAGGAAAAAGTGCACATCAAAGTTCTTAAGGTAGTTAAGTCACCTGGACTACATCCCAGAGTCCTGAGAGAGGTTGCTGAAGAGATAACAGGTGCATTTGTCATTGTCTTTCAAGTATCACTTGATTCTGGCATGGTCCTGGAGGACTGAAAGATTGCAAATGACACTCCACTCTTTCAGAAGAGTGGAATGCAAGAAGGAAGGAAGTTATAGACCTGTTAGCCTAACCTCAGTGGTTAGGGAAGTGTTGGAATCTATTATTTAGATTTATTTGGAGACAAATGATAAAATAAGTCAAAGTCAGCCTGGCTTCTCTGAAGGAAAATCTTGCCTGACAAATCTGTTAGCATTCCTCGAGAAAGTAACAAGCAGGCTGGACAAAGGAGAGGCAGTGAATGTCATTTACTTGGATTAACAGAAGGCATTTGAAAAGGTGTCACACATGAGGCTGCTTAACAAGATAACTTAGGATGGCATGGATAGAGGAATGGCTGACATGCAAGAGGCAGCAAGTGGGAAAAAAGGGGCCTTCCTCAGTATTGGGACTGCTACTTTTCACATTAAGACGTACAAACAAGCTGGATGAACTCAGGAGGTTGGGCAGCATCCGTTGACTGCTTCTTTCAACAGATGCTGCCCGACCTGCTGAGTTCATCCAGCTTGTTTGTACATCTTGATTTGACCACAGCATCTGCAGTGCACTTCGTGTTTACTTTTCACATTGTTTGTTAATAATTTGGATAATGGAATTGATGGCTTTGAGGCAAAGTTTGAGGATGAAATGAAGATAGGTGGAGGGGAGGTAGTACTGAGGAAGCAATGCGATTGCAGCAGGACTTGGACAAATTGAAAAAAATGGGCAAAAAAAGTGGCAGATGGAATACAGTGTTGGGAAATGTATGATAATGAATTTTGGTAAAAGGAATGATAGTGTGGATTATTGTCCAAATACGGAGAAGGTCCAAACATCAGAGAAGCAGAGGGACTTTAGGAATCCTTGCACAAGACCCCCAGAAGGTTAATTTATATGTTGAGTCTGTGGTAAAGAAGCCAAATGTAATGTTGACATTTACTTCAAGGGGAACAGAATGTAAAAGCAAGGAGACAATGCCGAGCCTTTATAAGACACTAGTCAGGCCACACTTCGAGTGTTGTCAACACTTCGGGTGCCCCATATAGAAAGATAGAAACATAGAAAACCTACAGCACAATACAGGCCCTTCGGCCCACAAAGTTGTCTTGGAAAGGATGTCTTGTCATTGGAAAGAATCCAGAGGAGATTCACGAGGATGATTCCAGGAATGAAGGGGTTAACATACATGGAGTGTTTGCCAGCTTTGGGCCTGTATTCACTGGAATTTAGAAGAATGTGGGGGGGATCTCACTGAAACCTACTGAATATTGAACGGACAAGAAATGATGGATGTGTTGACAATCTTTCCTATGGTGGGGGTATCCAGAACTAGAGGGCACAGCATCAAAACTGAGGGGCAACACTTTAGAACAGAGGTAAGGAGGAATTTTTTTTAGCCAGAGAGGAGTGAATCTGTGGAATGCTCTGCCACAGACTGTACTGCAGGCCAAGACCAGAAGCATATTTAAGGCAGAAGTTGATAATTTCCTGATTAGTCAAGGCATCAAAGGATATGGCAAGAAGACACGTGTATGAGGTTGAGTGGGTTCTAGGTTCAGCCATGATGGAATGGTAGAGTGGACTCAATGGACTGAATGGCCTAATTCTGCTTCTATGTCTTGAAGTCTTAAGGAATGCAACTCAATTGCATCCCTATCTGCTGGATCCATTAATACAGCAATTTACACTTTTAAGTGTGAATTGTGCTTCATTTAGGAGCTATTTTTGAATGCTTTCTTGTAAGCTTTCACAAACAAAATGATTTCTCAGTGCATCATTAAGCCCATTACTGAACTGACAATTCTTGGACATTTTTTTCAATTCAGCCACATATGATAAAATAGACTCTCCCTCCTTTTGATTCTGTTCATGAAACCTAAATCCTCTGTAATCAACAATTCTTTTGTTTCTAAATGTTCCTGCATTATTCTCACAATATTAACATAGCTAGTTTTGCTTGATTTGGTTGGAGCAAACTTCTAATCAAATGGTATGCTTTTAAATCCAATGAACTCAGCAAAATTAGCACTTGTTTCCATTGGCTATTCCATTTGCTTTTTAAATACTGCTCAATTAGCAGTATACATGAGTGAGTTACCCATTGAACAATCAAACACATCTATATTTCCTATATAATCAGTCACTTCTGCTTTTTTTAAATTTATGATTATTATCACTCGGTACTACTGTTTATGAAACCATGAATCAGTTTGTTTTCTGCCTTTTTTTAAACTCGATCAACCTTCTCCTCTGGTGAAGGAAAAAGAAACATGCTGTGCTGCTTTATCTTTTACCTGACTGCTTTTTGCTGTGTTTTTTCTTATCTCAAAAGTCTCCCTGCACCTTGACATCTCAGGCTCGTTTATAACTCCATCATCTCTACTGTCAAGTTTTGAAACTCTAAAACATAAAACTGATTAAAAGGAAAACAAGGGAGCCAGGAATTCAAGTCTAAATTTGTTTTTCCACTTTTAGCGAGGTACGCATGTATGACGTGGTGACACGATGACATAAGCCATTCATGTACTTTGTACTTTCACCTAGAATATTGTGTGCAGTTTTGGTCCCCTAATCTGAAGAAAGACATTCTTGCCATAGAGGGAGTACAGAGAAGGTTCACCAGATTGATTCCTGGGATGGCAGGACTTTCATATGAAGAAAGACTGGATTGACTAGGCTTATACTCACTGGAATTTAGAAGATTGAGGGGGGATCTTATTGAAACGTATAAAATTCTAAAGGGATTGGACAGGCTAGATGCAGGAAGATTGTTTCTGATGTTGGAGAAGTCCAGAACGAGGGGTCACAGTTTAACGATAAAGGGGAAGCCTTTTATGACCGACATGAGGAAAAACTTCTTCACACAGAGAGTGGTGAATCTGTGGAATTCTCTGCCACAGGAAACAGTTGATGCCGGTTCATTGGCTATATTTAAGAGGAAGTTAGATATGACCCTTGTGGCTAAAGGGATCAGGGGGTATGGAGAGAAAGCAGGTACAGGGTTCTGCATTGGATGATCAGCCATGATCTTACTGAATGGTGGTGCAGGCTCGAAGGGCCGAATGGCCTACTCCTGCACCTATTTTCTATGTTTCTATGTACACATAACCATAATGAAATATTTAAACAACAAAGAATGCTTAATCAAACAATATATTTATAAAATTACTATAAATATACAACACTTACAATTACAACACTGGCATCTATCCAGCAAAGAGAAAAGCAGCCCACATATATCCTAGTCACCAAATACAAATTAGACTAATTACTGCCTCATCAGTCTATCTTGATTCATTAGCAAAATGATTGAATGTGACATCAGTGTTGTTAAGTGACATTTACTCACTGATGCCCAGTTTGGATTTCCCTTGTTCCACCCAGTTCTGGACACCATCACAGCCTTATTATACAGTTTTAGAGTCATAGAAAACTGCCTACTCCCATCAATCTACATGGGACAATAGCCTTCTAAACACCTACTGTCCATGTACCTATCCAAACTTCTCTGAAACACTGAAATCGAATTTGTGTGCAAAACTTGTGCTGGCAGCTCATTCCACAATTTCAGAACCCTCTGAGAGATGAAGTTTCCCTCATGTTCCCTTTAAATTTTTCACCTTTTCACAGATGACCTCTCTTTGTAGTCCAACCCAACCTCAGTGGAAATAGCCTGTTTGCAATTACCCAATCTATACCCCTCATAATTTTGCATATCTCTATGAAATTTCACAATTTTCTATGTTCCAAGGAACAAAATCCTAACCTATTCAATCTTTCCTTATAACTCACATACTCCAGACTGGCAACATCCTTGTAAATTTTCTCTGTACTCTTTCCAACCTTATTTACATCTTTCCTATAGGTAGGTAACCAAAGCTGCAAATAATACTTCAAATTAGGCCTCACCAATATCTTATAGAACTTCAACATAACATCCCTTCTCCTATATATGTAGACCAAAGAACAGAGTCATAGAATGAAAAGTAAGAACGACTGCCTCTAACATCAAGAGAACATTGAGCAAGTGTAGCTCAAAGGCACTTTGACATCAAAGTAAAAATATTTAGTTGGAATTATGCCTTACACAAAGTTGTTAGAAACCAATTATCTAGACCTTTTGATAGCAACCTCAAGACTGTGGTGTGTTCTGGGCCCAATAATCTTTAGTTGCTTCATCAATAGCCTTCTCTTCTTCATTAGATTGGAAATAGAGATTACAAGACCATAAGACCAGAATACATAGGCCCATCAAGTCTGCTCCACCATTCAATGATGCCTGATCATTTTTCCCCTCCTCAGCCACAATCCCCGGCTTTCTCCCCATAACCTTTGATGCCGTGCCAATCAAGAACCTATGTATCTCAAACTTAAATGCACCCAATGACCCCGCCTCCACAGCTGCCTGAGGTAACAAATTCAACCAATACACCATCTCCTAGCTAAAGAAATTGCTCCAAGTCTCGGTTTTAAATAGATGCCCCTCTATCCTGAGGCTGTGCTCTCTTGTTCTCAACTCCCCCATGTACAATTTCAATTCCAATCACTACTCAACAAATAAAGCAGCCCACCCCTGCATGTACAACATTCAGCCGTGGGCTGATAATGGCAATTAATATTCATGTCACATTAGGGCATACTGTACTCTGAAATGTAGTAAGCCATCCACAATACTTTTAAGAAATGAGAACATGCCACATGAAGTAAAATTCATTATAATTATTGCCCAAGTTTACTATGACATTAATACTGTGATCGCAATGACAATGAAGCAAATTTGTATTCTGACTTACCGCCTAAAATGACTGACCAGACTGATCTCATAAACAATTTAGTCAGGACATTTGACTATTGGAGTTGGGACATTATGTTGCAGTTTTATAAAAGTCATTGATGAAGATGCAACTTGGAAGTAGAGATTTAGCATCCTGTTACTGGAAAGATGGAAAGTGTGCAGAAAGTATTTACAAGGATATTGCTAGAACCAGAGGGCCTGAGTTATAGGGAAAGATTGGTCAATCTAGGTCTTTTTTCCTCAGAAGACAGTAACAAGCTTCTCCCAGTATAAAGGAATCCAAAGCTAGGGGGCATAAGTTAAGGGTGGCAGAGAAAGATTCAAAAAGGGATTCAAAAAGCACCTTTTTCCTGTGCAGAGGGTGGAGAGAATACGGAACGAGCTGCCAAAGGAAATAGTTGAGACAGGTACAATAGTATCATTTAAGAAGCATTTGGATAGGTACATGGAGGGGCTTTTCTTTGAGGGATATGGGCTGAGTGCAGCAAACTGGGACTAGCTAGATAGGCACCGTAATTGATGTGGACTTGTTGGGCTGAAGGGCCTAAATCCATGGCATTGTTTTATGACAAAGTGCGCAAGACAGTAAACAGGAAACACAAGAGACTGCAGATATTGCATAACTGAAGCAATAAACACAAATTTTTTCCAAGAATACTTTATTCAGGAATATTACAAAATAAAGTTATTTACATAGAAAAAAATTCGTTAAATCAGAGTTCTTATACAATAAATAAAGTTATTTACAACAAATTATGCGTTGGCTCTCTGTTCCTATTCAAATTAAAGATGTTTACAATAAACCAATCATTGACTCTCAAACTTTAGGCAAGGATTAAAGACTTATTTACAATAAAATAAAAATTATTAACAATAAACATCCAGGCGTTGATTCTCATTCGTTTACCAAAGTTCCTTTATGGTCTTTACATTTCCAGCCACTCCTGGGGCACCATGTTGACTCATCTATCCACACCGCTGATGAGGGGTAATCTTCTCCCCACCCACTCACACAGGTGATGAACCTTAAATTGTGGTCCTTCCCCAACGGGTCTTCGCAGTGGCTGCACCCAGCCTGAGTGCATCCCTCAGCACGTATTCCTGCAGGCGAGAATGCACCAGCCGGCAGCACTCAGCCATGGATAACTCCATGTGCTGGTAGACCACCAGGTTTCAGACTGACCAAAGAGCGTCCTTCACCGAGTTGATGATCTGCCAGCAGCACCGGATGTTTGTCTCCATGTGCAACCCCGGGAACAGCTCATAAATCAGGGAGTCCTCAGTAACGCAGCTGCTGGGCATGAGTCTTGTCTTCAGCAACTGGCCCAAACGATCCATCGTCCCCTTCACCATCAGGCCCGACCACGTGACAGTGTTGGTTCAGAGGGACCGAGGCGTGCAGGAAGAACTGGCGGGAGCGGACTGTCAAGGTGAAACAGAAACTGGGACTGTGAGGAGGGCACTCCCTTTCGATAACGGGCAAGAATCTGGTCATCAGATGTGAGGTGCTCTCAGGGCTGTTGTACTTGGTGCAGATATGGCCCATCCCCCGCTCCTGCAGCTTGGCTATCACCAGAGCCATCTTCAGATTCGTCTGGAAATCGAGGATGGAGCAAATCAAATGGGCCATCATGCACAAGTCCCTTCATGTGTGGCTGCATCAGGTTATGTGTGGATCCCAGATACGTGGGCACAAAGTACCACTATGTGCCCAGGTTCTACCTGTCACCCTGGCTGCAAAAGATGGGTCTGGCCCCACTCCCAAGCAATGCCCCAGTCAGCTGGTCATTGCCGCCATACCTGTCCTTCATAGAAAAGTCCTTCCAGGTCAATGCCCTTGACCACAAGGCTATTGTACAGTGGTCAGCATGTAATGTCCTGCAGGCGCTGCAGGAGAAGGACAAGATGGATTCAGTGGAGTGGTTCCCTCAGCAGACTGTCCAGTACATCTGACAAATTGCCTCATCGCCAGACCTCACAAAACAGGCACCAAGACCTCGCCTGGCTGGCGGTGAGAGGGGCCCTCCCAATCAGATCCTTCCTGTATGCCCGGAATGTCATCTCCGCACCCTGCTGTCCACGGGAGGGCTGCAATGAGGTGGAGTCAGTGACTCACCTCTTTGCACACTGTGGGTTTGCGAAAAAGGTGTAGAGGAGGATGGAAAGGATGGTGTCAAGATTCATGCCCAGCAATACACACAAAATGCTGGAGGAACTCAGCAAATCAGACAACATCAGAGTCTCAGTCTGAAATGTTGATTATTCATTTTCCTCCAAAGACGCTGACTGACCTGCTGAGTTCCTTCAGCATTTTGTGTGTGATGCAACAGAGTAGCATTATTTCATTGTTGTATCATTCAACACTGCTCTCCAAAGAGTTCATAGCTCTGTTACCTTGTCAACTCCATGTAATCTTGTAATCTTATTCAGGAGGTCTGTATTAAGTAAATGGAATACAGCTCAATTGTATTTAAACTGAGGTTGTCCAAAGGTCAATTTACATGGTGATCACAAGATTCCCACAATGTGGGGAAATATCTGCATTCTTACTGAGATTATTTGTTAGCAACTGAGCAACTTTGGGATTTGCACTTGAACATGGAAGTCCCGAGTTTCAGTCAGCACTTCGCCACAGTTCAGCTGAATGTGCACTGTTGTGTGGTCTCACTGCTTAACAAGAGAATCTACACTAATGGCTAATGCAAATACCTTCTCCCTGACATTGCAGAGGAGGGTCAAGTATGTTCACTTAGACATTCTACTTTAAATTGACATTTGAAAATGTTTTAAGTGCCTTGGATGTTTTGTTTTATTGTATAAGTTGCAACAGCTTATTTAAAAAATATTTTGAACACTGGAAATTTAAAAAAGCCTTTGCAATTCCTTGACTACTATTTAAGGTTTAGTCAGATGCCAAAATGTTTTCATTTTGTTTTTAGAAATAAAATTTGTCCTGGCATTCTCCCTCCAACATAAATTCAGCACATCATAGAAAGTTTTGTTCCAAAGCATCCTGACAGTTCTCTACCACAAGTTGTTGTATGGTTAACTCCAGGTAAGTTTAATCTTCATTTGAAAAACATAATTTAGTGCAGGCAGCTTGCTATTGACCTCAAATTCTAAGCCAATGGCAATTCACCTTCACTGAATTTAAGAGCCACATCAAATGGTTACAGAATTTAAAAGAAACTAGTGCATGTCTGCCTCAGTGCAAAAGTATGGAAGTGCTTATTCTGATGTTGAGTCCTATAATGCGTGTCTTGGATTATTTTAGCTGGTAGTTGCTATAAATCCAAATTTGTATCTACATTTGAAAGGGACTTGAGAGTTTATAAAACACAGACCTTGTACTTCACGTTAGCAAAGTTTGCATATCTTATTCCAGACACGGAGACTAGAATCAGAAATATTTAAGTTAACTTAGTTAATATTTAAGAATTACTTAGTTGTCAAATCAGGATGTGAAGATAGATTATCATGATTATGCTGATCTGCCTATAATCTGTCTGCAAACAAATGAAGGATTTATCAAATAAGCAATAAACTAACCAATTTGGCAACATAAACTTGAGGTTCTGTCTCTCTGAATATTTCGTCCTTACTTCTGTATTATTAAAATAGGAAAGTAGTTCTATTGCTTTTGCAGCCCCAATTCCAAACTTTAATAGTGTTAACTTTAACATCGTTCCAAGCTCTGTCATAGGAGGAAGTTTAAGAGATGGACAGGGGAAAAGATTCCCAAGAGTCTGGCCTACAACCATTCAAAGTGCAGAAGAAACATTCAGTATTCAGAACCTTGAGGCCAAATAAAAAAATCATACAACACAAAGGATGTATCAGGTCACTAATTACCTACCCACCTGTTTGTCCCAATAGCTATCACTTCTCTATCTATGTAAGAGTTCATAGAACAATATAGCATAGATACAGGCCCTTTGGCCCAACCAGTCCATGCTGACCATAGAGCCCACCCAGCTAATCATGGTTTCCTGTGTTCATTCAGCCCATATCCCTGTGGATCATACACTGGCTTAACCAGCCACGTCATAACCCAGTAAACTTGAGTGAGTGCAAGTCATTCTTGATCACAATGGGTTGCTGAAGGACAAAAGAAAGAAAGAATTCAATAGGAAATTCAGCTGCATTTTCACTACCTGTCAGCATGTAGAAAAGAGCTTATAATTATTTTGGCAAAGGTAGCTAAGTACATGGAGGATAAAGAATAGGAGGAGATTAAAAAAAACAAGTAAAATTGGAACGGAAGCACTGGCCCTGGCCCAGTAGACCAATGATCTATTTCTGCATTCTAGATAAGATGTATTCCATATTTTTTAACCTGGATACTCAAAGAATGAAACCTATTCACCAGTTAATTATATAGTTCCCAATGGGAAAGTTATAAATGTATTTCTGACAGCAAACAAGCCACCAGATACCTAATTAATATAGGCATTCAGCCAGCTTTTTGAATTGAATAATTCAACACCAAAGTGACATAACAGCAAAAGGAAAAGCTATCCTAGTCCTCAAGAACGATTGCAGACAAGACTGCAAGATGGCGTAGACCTCAATCATTGAGTTAGTAATTAAGTGAAAGTATGAAATAGATTGCATCCAGGATATCCAAATGTATGTATTTACACATCCACAATCTAGTGTCTCTCATTCATAGAATCCTATTCCTCATCTTGCCCAGAAATTGTAATGGATTGAAAAATTCTAGATCTAATACTTAATGTTCGTTGGTGCTCTCAGTTGTTGAGTAGTTTGTCACTTTAGGGGCTTATAGATCACAGCAACGATCATGATTATGCATCAGGAAGCCAGTGAAATGTTAGTAAAATAATGAACATTATTACTCATAAAGACAACTCTGTGCTTTGATTTTTTTTCTCTAAATTTAAGGGATATATCTGAACTTAACAATGTACCATAATGTTAATGAGCTTTCATTTGCAACCAAAACAATTTTGTAAAATGTCAAGAACAGCCATCTCAAAATCAGGAATGCTATAAATGAACATGTTAAAATCTAGGTGCTCAAATGTACAATCCATATCCATTGGCCAGGCTTCTTTCAGATGAAAGCTGAAATGTTTGTTTAAACTGTACATAATTCAGACCTGGAAATTTATTACATCACATAAAACTAAGGATTTACTGAGAAACATTTCACCAAACCTGTAATAGCTGTGTGGCAGTTGTTCTTTGCTCTGGATTCTTCACTAGACACTTCTTTACAAAATCCGTGAACTCATCTGACCAAAGTTCTGGCTTCCGGAATGTTGGTGGTGGGTTGGTGGGAATCATAAAAATAGCCTATTTTAAAAGAGAAAAGGAAAGGGAAAATCAGTTGAACACGGAAATCAGCATCATCTGAGTTTTAGTGCAGTCAAACAAACAAATCCTTTAATTCACCTTCTCTATCTTACAGTAAATCTGATGTACAAACCTTTTACAGCTCTAGAATTTCTATCAGGAATGAGGTTCAGGAAACAAGTCCATCTGCAACCAATGTAACTATTTCCCATTAAATTTCCTCTGTGCAAACTGAGCTTCATTGACCACTTCATGCTTTATTTTTATCTATTATTGTTTATCAGTCTCCAGAGAAACATTCCATTTTTAACCTGCTTAGTAGAACTAAAGAGCCTTCCTGAACAGATAAAAACTAACAAAGTGCTGTTTTGTGCCAGGGTCATTTCCCACCTTAATAATTACTCCCATTGATTCTTATTTTTTTTAGAATACAGTTGTTGAATTAACCAAATCTCTACTTTCAAATAAATTACAAACTGACTTATAAGCTTTATTATTGTTTGTTATGCTTTCCACAGTTTCTGTAATATAATTTCTGTAATATACCATTCAATTTCCTAAAGAAGGATAATTTATTTTATTTATTTTTATTTTAGAGATACAGCACAGTAAAAGGTGCTCCTGGCCATTCAATTACATCCCTGTGACCAATTGACCTACTAATTCATACATCTTTGGAACATGGCAAGAAATGAGAGCACCTGGAAGAAACTCACACAGTCACGGGAAGAATATAGAAATTCCTTACAGTCAGTGGTGGAAATGAACTCGGGTTGCTGGTGCTGTAATAGGATTACAGTAACTGCTATGTTACCATGCCACCTCTAATATAATTTCCTCATATTAATAGGCCATTCACTGATCATCATACTATTAGTCTGTATATCTGCCACCATGTTCATTTGTGCTAACCATTTTAAAATCACACTATTTGAGTTTAATTGAAGTTATGGGAAATAACACATTAGTACAATGAACTTACATATTCATAATCCATTTTGATTTCAACAACAATCTTGCTTTCAGCATCAGTACAACCAATGAATTAATTGCAACTTCAGAAAGGGTAAGTTGGGAGAATACACATCAGTCTTCACTGAGGGGTCAGCAGTGGAAAAGATGAACAGCTTCAAGTTCCTGGGCATCAGTATCTAAGGATCTACCCTGGGCCCAACATATTGATGGAAACATGATTAAGGCATGCCAATGGCTATACTTCATTAGGTGTTTGAGGAGAGAAGCTGCAAGCAGGTCCATCATGGGCACAACCCTTCCCCACCATCAAAGGCATCTTCAAAAGGCAGTCATGAGGAAATCTGCAGATGCTGGAAATTCAAGCAACACACATAACACACAAAATGCTGGTGGAACGCAGCAGGTCAGGCAGCATCGATAGGGAGAAGCGCTGTCAACATTTCGGGCCGAGACCCTTCATCAGGACAAAGGGTGCTGATGAAGGGTCTCGGCCCAAAACATCAATAGCGCTTCTCCCTATAGATGCTGCCTGACCTGCTGCATTCCACCAGCATTTTGTGTGTGTTGCTTCAAAAGGCAGTCCCTGAAGAAGGCAGCATTCATCTTTAAGGACTCTCACAATCAGGGACATGCCTTCTTCTCATTACTACCATCAGGTAGGAGGTACAGGTACGTGAAGACAGACACTCAGCATTCTAAAAACAGTTTCTTCCCCTCCGCTATCAGATTTCTGACTTGTCCATGAACCCAAAAACACTTCGTCACTATGCTGCTCACTTTTTCACTTTTTTTAAGATATTTCTTATTGTTGGTTCAACCTCTCATTGCTACGGGCAGAAATTCCCACTTGCTTCATAAAGGCAACAACTATACCAGTGCCTAAGAAGAATAATGTGAGATGCCTTAATGACTATCGCCCAGTAGCACTCACATCTGCAGTGATGAAATGCTTTGAGAGGTTGGTCACGACGAGACTGAGCTCCTGCCTCAGCAAGGACCTGGACCCATTGCAATTTGCCAATCACCACAATAGGTCAACGGCAGATGCAATGTCAATGGCTCTCCACATGGCATTAGACCACCTGGACAACACAAGCAGCTATGTCAGGATTTTGTTCATTGACTACAGTTCAGCATTTAATACCATCATTCCCATAATCCTGATTGAGAAGTTACAGAACCTGGGCCTCTATTCCTCCCTCTGCAATTGGATCAGAATCAGAATCAGGTTTATTATCACCGGCATGTGACATGAAATTTGTTAACTTAGCAGCAGCAGTTCAATATAATAAATATTCTAGCAGAGAGAGAAAAAAATAAAAGGAATAAAACATAATAAAAAACAAACAAGTAAACCAATTACATATATTGAACAGATTTTTTTTTTAAATATGCAAGAACAGAAACACTACATTAAAAAAAAAGTGAGGTAGTGTCCAAAGCTTCAACATCCATTTAGGAATCGGATGGCAGAGGGGAAGATGCTGTTCCAGAATCGCTGAGTTTGTGCCTTCAGGCTTCTGTACCTCCTACCTTATGATAACAGTGAGAAAAGGGCATGCCCTGGATGCTGCCTTTCTGAGACACCGCTCCCTAAAGACATCCTGGGTACTTTGTAGGCTAGTGCCAAGATGGAGCTGACTAGATTTACAACCTTCTGCAGCTTCTTTCAGTCCTGTGAAGTAACCCCTCCATACCAGACAGTGCTGCAACTTGTCAGAATGCTCTCCACGGTACATCTATAGTAGTTTTGAGTGTATTTATTAACATGCCAAATCTCTTCAAACTCCTAATAAAGTAGAGCTGCTGTCTTGCATTGTTTATGACTACATTGATATGTTAGAACTAGGTTAGATCCTCAGAGATCTTGACACTGAGGACACAATCTGTGCGTATTGGTGATAACATTTCCTCCTTGCTGACGATCAACACTGGTGCACCTCAGGGGTGTGTGCTTTGCCCACTGCTCTACTCTCTGTATACACATAACTGTGTGGCTAGGCATAGTTAAAACACCATCTCTAAATTTGCTGATAATACACCATTGTTGGTAGAATCTCAGATGGTAACGAGAGGGTGTACAGGAGCAAGATATTCAAACTAGTGGAGAGTGTTACAGCAACAACCTGGCACTCATCATCAGTAAGACCAATGAGCTGATTGTGGATCTCAGGAAGGGTAAGACGACGGAACACACAGAATCCTCATAGAGAGATCAGAAATGGAGAGAGTGAGCAGAGGGATCAGAAGTGGAGAGAGTGAGCAGTTTCAAGTTCCTGGGTGTCAAGATCTCTGAGGACCTCACCTGGTTCCAACATATCGATGCAGCTATAAAGAAGGCAAGACAGTGAATATACTCATGAGGAGTTGGAAGAGATTTGGTATGTCAACAAAAACACCAAAATCGTCTGTAGCGTGGAGAGCATTCTGACAGGCTGCATTACTGTCTGGTTGGGTGGGGGGGGGGGGTGGCTACTGCACACAACTGAAAGAAGCTGCAGGGTGTTGTAAATTTAATTGGCTCCATCTTGGATACTAGCCTTCAAAGTATCCAGAACATCTTCAAGTAACGGTGTCTCAGAAAGGCAGCATCCATTATTAAGGACTTCCAGCACCCAGGGCATGCCCTTTTCTCAGGTTACCATCAGGTAGGAGATACAGAAGCCTGAAGGTACACACTCAGTGATTCAGGAACAGCTTCCCTTGAATATTACCTTACTTTTTTAATATATGTTATTTGTTTTTTGCACAATTTTAATCAATTCAATACATGTATACAGCAATTGATTTATTTATTCTTTTTCTCTTTTCTATAATATCTACTGCATTGAACTGCTGCTGTTAACAAATTTCACGAAACATGCTGGTGATAATAAACCTGATTCTGATTCTGAGAGTGTGTGGCCTGGAGACAGGGTGCGAGCCCAGGATCAACCCAATTTCTTCTCTCTGACTGAGTCGTCGAGCAAGATTGAAGCCAATGAGGACAAGAGTGGAGGATGGGGTGGGGGGGTGTTCAGCGCTGTCTGCCTGCGCTTGACCAGTTGTCCTCTCCCTCTCACTAGCTGCTTTCGAAGGAAAGGGCAGGAGGCTTGGGATCCATATTGCAAGGATTGATCGGTGAGGCTGGGGACTCGTTTTGGGGCACTTTGAGGTTCATGTTGCATGTGTTTCTGGATTCTCGTTACTCATTTTTTCGCAGTTTTTAAACAGTTTGATGAATGTGAACCTGGGCACATTGCGGTCGGTTAGTGATACAGCATTGAACTGACCTAGACTCAATACTACTGGACTCCTGGTTTGGCGTTTGATATCCTATGTGTTGTTCACTCGTTTTTTGCTGTTTGTACTATCTGATCTTTTTTCGCGCATTGGGTGTTTGGTGCTTTCTGGAATGGGTTCCATGGTGTTTGTTTCTTTGTTTTGTGGCTGCCTGTGGGAGGATGAATCTCAGAGCTGTATTCTGTATACATACTTTAATAATAAATGTACTTTGAATCTTATTGTAACTTGTAGTTTTTTAATGTATGGAACTGTAATGCGCCACAAAATATTAAATTTTGTGAAATTTATCAGTAATAATAAATTTGATTCTGACTCCAAATTGTTGTAATTTATTTTTACCTCTGCAGGATGACAATTTTGAGATGCATAAAGGTGAACTCAATATATTAAATATTCTCACTATAGTTACCTCACCATACTAAGAGCTTGGGAGAAGGTTAATAGGGGGATGTGAAGATGGTCAAACCAAGCCAAAGGTCCTCTGTGCCCTTATCCACATCTGAAGATTGATAAAAACTGCCTTGTTTGCTGATTAACCTGTAATTTGAGTCCAATGCCTTAAAGGTGAACTCCAATATGGAGAGTGAGTAAAGGACATGGATAGATCAAGTTTCACATTTATGAAAGACCCTCAAGCAGCATTTCCTCCACATCAGCTATTAAATAGGGCTTTATGTTGAGTTTCTCTCCCAGTGATCTATGGCTTCCCTTTCGGGTTTGCTTCTATCTTCTTTCTCCTCCAGCAAAGCTCAATCATAATTGACTCTTCCTACAAACCATATCAATCCTCATCTTTTGCTTAATATATTCTATGGAGATCACAGATTACTGTGAGCTTACCATGAAAATTGCAAACAAACACCATAAATGAACTGAGAATCTGTCTAAACTTTCATTTTGTTTATTTTCCTCCACAGTTATTGAAAAAAGTCTTGAATCCTTGGTTGCTTTACATTTGCCATTAAAGTTTGTGTGAAACTATAGCAGTTTTAGTTTCTCCATTGATCTTCCAATATAATGACTATGGTGTTAAACTTCTTGAATAAGTTACAAAACTATCAAAATTTAATTTCATAATTGATTTCCCAATAAACCCAAATTGGGCACACTGAAGGATTATGTGGTTTTGTAAAATGCCACATCTTAACAGTTTTCTAAAAGTACAAAGAAAGTTGAAAATAGCACAGCATTACCAATTAGAACCACAAGAGGCTGCCAAAATATGAAGACTTACTGCAGCTTTTCATGCCCAACAAAAAATAGTGCAATTGCACAACCTTAAAAGCTAATACATTTTATAGTGTAATATGAAGATTTGGACACTACCTTCAGTAAGACCAAAGCAAAAGTCCATCCCTTAGATGCAGAAATTAGCATTCTTTAAAGTAAAATTTTAACTCAAATCTGTAATCATTGGGGCTAAACAAGTGATTCCACTTCAGATGCTGGAAATTTGAAATAAAAAGCAAAACTGCTGGAAATACTCATCAGGCCAGGCCTCATCAGTGGGAAGAGAAATGGAGCTAACGTTTCAGGTCAAAGACTCCATCAGATTGGGAGGGACACAAAAGAAGATTCCAAAGCTGAAGAGAGGGTTGGGGGAAGGGAATATGTCTCTGACAGGGTAAAACTGGGGTGCTATTGGATAGGCTGTAGACAAAGTTAACTGATCAATGAGTGAATCAAAGCAGTTAAAAAGTGAGATTGAAGACAAAAAAATAGATAAAAGAATGTGGGAGTTGAGAACACAGTGCGCTAAGACAGATCAGGTTGAATATATCTTAAAAGAAACAACAATAGAAATGACCCAATATCACAAATGGATGACAATCAAGTAACCTGAAACTCTCAAGTTCAACATTGTGACCAGAAGGCTACAACATGCCCAAACAGAAGATGAAGTGCAGCTTCTCAAGCTTGTAATGTGCCTTAATATAATAGAACAGGATGACAAGTCAGAGTGGTAGTGGGATAGAGGACTAAAGAAGCTGGCAATAGAAAGTTGAGGTTCAGCCTGTGTATTCACCAAAGGTATAGTGCAAAGCTCACAGGCATTTTGCAAAACTCTGCTTGTGTTTGCTTCCAGTATAGACAAGCCCACAATGTGAATGCAGTATGCTGGTTTGGAAGAAGTTCAAATTAATCATGGGTTCACCTGGAAATACTGTTCAGATCCCTGGATAATGGGCAACAAAGAAGTGAAGGGAGATGTATGCGTCACCTGTAGATGCAAGGGTAAGTGCCATAAGAGGAGGAATGAGTGCCAGGAAAGGGAGGATTGACCAGGAAACTCTGAAAGGAATAGTCCGAGGAATGCTGAAAGGGGAAGAGGAAGTAGATGTGGTGTAATGTCCTGATCATAGATGTAGCTACAGTTCAAAGTTCAAAGTCAATTTATTATCAAAGTAGGTATATGTCACCATATACTACCTTGAAATTTATTTTCTTGCAGGCATTCACAGTAGATACAAAGAGATACGATGGAATCAATGAAAAACTATACACAAACAAAGCAAATAACTGATCCACAAAAGAAGACAAATTCTACAAATGAAAGCAAATAAATAAATAAATATTAAGTCTTTTTGAGAATATGAGTTGTAGAGTCCTTGAAAGTGAGTCCATATGTTATGGAATCAGTTCATTGTTGAAGGAAGTGAAGTTAATCACACCGGTTCAGTACTCTGATGGCTGAAAGGTCGTAAGTATTCCTGAACCTGGTGGTAAGGCTCCTGTACCTTCTTCCTGAGGGCAACAACAAGAACAGGGCATGGCCTGGATGGTGGAGGTCCTTAATAATGGATGCTACTTTCTTGTGGTAGCACTCCTTGTACTTACTCTTAATGGTGGGGAGGGCTTTTCCTGAGATGAACAGGGCAGTATCCACTACATTTTGGAGGCTTTTCTGTTCATGGGTGTTAGTGTTTCCATACCAGGCCGTGAAGCAACCAGTTAGGATGCTCACCACTGTACATCTATAGCGGTTTGTCAAAGTTTTAGATGACAAGTTTAATCTCCGCAAACTTTTTTATATATATATATATATATATATAAAATCAAGGTGCTGCTATGCCTTCTCTGTAATGGCACTACTGTGCTGGTCCCAGACCGAATCTCTGCAATGATAATGCAAAACAGTTTAATGTTACTTATCCTCTCCACCTCCAATCCCTTGATAACGACTGGCTCACAGACCTCCAGTTTCCTCCTCTTAGAGTCAACAGCCAGCTCTTTGGTTTTTGTATTGTCAAGTGAGAGGCTGGTGCTGCGGTTCTATTTAACCAGATTTCAATCTCCCTCCAATATGTCAATTTGTCATCAATTCTGATTTGGCCAACAACAGTGCCGTCATCAGCAAACTTGAATATGGCATTGGAGCTGTACTTAGCTTCACAGTCATAAATACAAAGCGAGTAGAGCAGGGGGCTAAGCACGTTGTTTTCTGTGATAGTGATTGTGGAGGAGATGTCAGTGTCAATTTGAATTAACTGGGATCTGCAAGTGAGGAAACTGAGGATCCAGTCGCACAAGGAGGTATCGAAGTCTAGGTCTTGGAGCTTATTGAATAGTTTTGAGGGGATGATTGTGTCCAGATGTTTCAAGGGTGAATGACAAACCAATGAAATGGCATCTGCTGTTGATCTGTTGTAACACTAAGCAAATTTAAGTAGATCTAAGTCACTCCTCAGGCAGGAGTTAATATGTTTGATGACCAACCTCTCAAAGCACTTCATCTCAGTGGATTCAAATGCTCCTGATCATTGAGACAGGTTACCACATTCTTCTTGGGCACTGGTATGACTGAAGGTGGGTACCTGAGACTGCTGAACCAAGAGGTTAAAGATGTCAGTAAACACTCCAGCCAGTGGAGTAGCACAGGTCTTCAGTACTTGGCCAGGTACACTGCCTGGGCCAGATACTTTCTGTGGGTTCACCCGCCAAAAGATGCTCTCTCATCAACCTCAGAACTGAAATCACAGGGTTCTTGGGGGCTCCAGGAGTTTCTTAAGTTGCCTTCAAGTTCTGACATTCAAAGTGAGTATAAAAAACATTGGGCTCATCTGGGAGCAAACTCTTGTTGTTATATATGTCTCTTGCTTTACTTGGTAGAACATGACAGCATTCAAGCCCTGCCACAGCTGTTAAGCATCCTTCTGTGATTCAAGTTTGGTCCAAATTGTCACTTTGCATGTGAGATTGCTTTCTACAACTGAATACAACTGATCTAGCCTTCAACATATTGCAGATCTTTTGGTTCATCCAGAGCTTCTGATAAGGTAGACCTGAATGATTTTGTGGAGACGCACTCATCCCCAAGTGCCTTTACAGTCCATGACAATCTAGGCATACTCACTCAAACCCGCCGATGAGTCCTTGAACATGGCCTAGTCCACTGACTCGAAGCAATCCCGTAGCCACTCCATTGCCTCCCACAACCACCTCTTAGTTGTCCCTACATCTAATGCCTAGCTCTTAAGCCTCTGCCTGTATGCAGATGGACCCCCTGGAGCTCCAGGTGATATGCTGATGGCAATTGGGCAGAGATTTCTTGAAGCTAGCCTAAATGAACTCCCCACCAAGGATTTGAAAATGCTTGGGGTAGGCTGTTCCTTGTTTCCTAATCATGACACTCAATTCATCGAGTGTTTGCTTAACTTCTGACTTTAGCAATATATAAACTGAGCCCTGGAAAGACCTCACCTGGAGTACTGTGCTCAGTTCTGGTCACCTCACTATAGTTCTGTTGTTTCTTTGAATTTAGAAACATAGAAAAGCTACAGTACAATACAGGCCTTTCGGTGCAAAAAGCTGTGCTAAACATTTACTTACTTTAGAAATTACCTGTGGTTACCCACAGCTCTCTATTTTTCTAAGCACCATGTACATATCCAGAAGTCCCTTAAAAGACCCTATCATATCTGCCTCCACCACCATCGCCAGCAGCCTATTCCACGCACTCACCACTCTCTGCGTAAAAAACTTATCCCTGACATCTCCTCTTTACCTACTTCCAAGCACCTTAAAACTGTACCCTCTCGTGCTAGCCTTTTGAGCCCTGGGAAAAAGCCTCTGACTATCCACACAATCAATGCCTCTCATCATCTTATACACCTCTTTCACTTCTCATCCTCTGCTGCTTCAAGGAGAAAAGGCTGAGTTCACTCAACTTATTCTCATAAGGCATGCTCCCCAATCCAGGCAACATCCTTGTAAATCTCCTCTGCACCCTTTCTATGGTTTCCACATCCTTCCTATAGTGAGGTGACCAGAACTGAACACAGTACTCCAGGTGAGGTCTTTCCAGGGTCCTATACAGCTGCAACACTCCCTCTCAGCTCCTAAACTCAATCCCATGATTGATGAAGGCCAATGCACCATATGCTTTCTTAACCAGAGTCAACCTGTGCTGCAGCTTTGAGTATCTTACGGACTTGCACCCCAAGATCCCTCTGATCCTCCACACTGCCAAGAGTCTTACCATTAATACTATATTCTAATATCATATTTGACCTACCAAAATGAACCACCTCACACTTATCTGGGTTGAACTCTATCTGCCACTTCTCAGCCCAGTTTTGCATCCTATCAAAGTCCCGCTGTAAGCTCTGACAGCTCTCCACACCATCCACAACATCCCCAACCTTTGTGTCATCAGCAGATTTACTAACTCATCCCTCCACTTCCTCATCCAGGTTATTTATAAAAATGACAAAGCAAAGAGGTCCTAGAACAGATCCCTGAGGCATTACCACTGGTCAGCGACCTCCATGCAAAATATGACGCGTCTCGAACCACACTTTGCCATCTGTGGGCAAGCCAATTCTGGATCAACAAAGCAATGTCCCCTTGGATTCCATACCTCCTTACTTTCTCAATAAGCCTTGCATGAGGTACCTTGTCAAATGCCTTGCTGAAATCCATATACACTACATCTACTGCTCTACTTTCTCAAAAAATTCAGTCAGACTCATAAGACATGACCTCCCTTTGACAAAACCAGGCTGACTATTGCTTTTCTGTAATTTATTTTTTTTATTGAAGTTCATCATCAAATATTTCTATAAAATGTATTTCAGACATTGTACATACATTGTACATATATCATATGGCTATTTCTAATCATATTATGTCTCTCCAAGTGTTCATAAATCCTGCCTCTCAGGATATTTGCCATCAACTTACCAACCACTGAAGTAAGACTCACTGGTCTGTAATTTCAGGGGTATCTGTACTCCCTTTCTTGAATAAGGGAACAACATCTGCAACCCTCCAATCCTCCGAACCTCTCCCATTCCCATTGATGATGCAAAGATCATTGCCAGAGGCTCAGCAATCTCCTCCCATGCCTCCCACAGTAGCCTGGGGTACATCCCAGCTGGTTCCAGAGACTTACCCAACTTGATGCTCTTCAAAAGCTTCGGCATATTTTCTTTCTTAATGTCTAAATGCTCAAGCTTTTTAATCCACTGTAAGTTGTCCCTACAATCACCAAGATCCTTTTCCGTAGTGAATTACGAAGCAAAATATTCATTAAGTACCTCTGCTATCTCCTCCAGTTCCATACACTCTTTTCCACTGTCACACTTGATTGGTCATATTCTCTCACATCTTCTCTTGCTCTTCACATAATTGTAGAACGCCTTGGGGTTTTCCTTAATCCTGCTCACCAGGGCCTTCTCATGGCCCCTTCTGGCTCTCCTAATATCATACTTAAGCTCCTTCCTGCTAGTCTTATAATTTTCTAGATCTCTATCATTGCCTAGTTTTTCGAACCTTTCGTAACCTTTTCTTTTCTTCTTGACTAGATTTTCAACAGCCTTTGTACATCACGGTTCCCGTGCCTGACCATCCTTTCCTTGTCTCATTGGAACGTATCTATGCAGAACTCCACACAAATATCCCCTGAACATATGCCACATTTCTGCCATACATTTCCTTGAGATCATCTGTTCCCAATTTATGCTTCCAAGTTCCTGCCTGATAGCTTCATATTTCCCCTTACTCCAATTAAACACTTGCCTAACTTGTCTGTTCCTTTCCCTCTCCATGGTAAGGGAGATAGAATTATGATCACTATCTCTAAAATGCTCTCCCACTGAGAGACCTGACACCTGACAAGGTTTATTTCCTAACACCAGATCAAGTACAGACTCTCCTCTTGTAGGCTTTATCTACATATTGTGTCCTTCCTGAAACCTTCCTGAACACACCTAACAAACTTCACCCCATCTAAACCCCTTGCTCTAGGGAGATGCCAACTGATATTTGGGAAATTAAAATCTCCTACCATGACAACCCTGTTATTATTACACCTTTCCAGAATCTGTCTCCCTATCTGCTCCTTGATGTCCCTGTTACTATTGGGTGGTCTATAAAAACACCCAATAGAATTATTGACCTCTTCCTGTTTCTAACTTACACCCACAAAGACTCAGTAGACAATCTCCCCATGGCTTCCTCCTTTTCTGCAGCCGTGACACTAACTCTAATCAGCAGTGTCACGCCTCCACCTCTTTTGTCTTCCTCCCTGTCCTTTCAGAAACATCTAAAGCCTGGCACTCAAAGTAACCATTCCTGTCCCTGAGCCATCCAAGTCTCTGTAATGGCCACAACATCACAGTGAGTATTGATACACACTCTAAGCTCATCCACTTTGTTCATGATGCTTCTTGCATTAAAATAGACAAATCTCAAACCACTGATCTGAGAGCGTTCCTTCTCTATTACCTGCCTATCATCTCTCCCTGTCTCCAAGCTTTCTCAATTTGTTAGCCAGCCACCCCTTCCTTTGTCTCTTCAGTTTGGTTCCCACCCCCCAGCAATTCTGGCTTAAACTCTCCCCAATAGTCTTAGCAAGCCTCCTTGCCAGGATATTGGTCCCCCTTGGATTTAAGTGCAACCTGTTCTTTTTGTACAGGTCTCGCTTGTCCCAGAAGAGGTCCCAATGATCCAGAAATCTGAATCCCTGCACGCTACTCTAATCCCTCAGCCACTCATTTATCTTCCACCTCATTCTATTCCTACACTTGCTGTCATGTGGCACAGGCAATAATCCCAAGATTATTACCTTTGAGGTCCTGCTTCTCAACTTCCTTCCTAACTCCCTGTAGTCTGTTTTCAGGATCTCCTCCTTTTTCCTACTTACGTCGTTGGTACCAATATGTAACACGACCTTTGGCTGTTCCCCTTCCCACTTTAGGATAACATGGACATGGTCAGAAACATCCCAGACCCTGGCAGCTGGCAGGCAAACTACCATCCGTGTTTCTTTCCTGTGTCCACAGAATCGCCTGTCTGACCCCCTAACTATAGGGTCCCCTGTTACTGCTGCCTTCTTCCTTTCCCTACCCTTCTGAGCCACAGGGCCAGACTCTGTGCCAGAGGCACAGCCACTGTTGCTTCCCACAGGTAGGCCATCTCTCCCAACAGTACTCAAACGGGAATACTTATTGTTATCACCTCCTCACTCTCCCTGACCAGACGAAAGTCATTGAGTTGCATCTCCAGTTCTCTAATCTGGTCCCTAAGGAGCTGCAGCTCGACGCACTTGGCGCAGATGTGGTCGTCTGGGAGACTAGGAGTCGCCCAAACATCCCTCATCAGACACCCAGTACAGAATACTGGCCTCACAGACATACTTCCTGTTTCTATTCTACACAGGTAACCTACCTCACCTCGACCCTTCATTTGTTGTGAATGCCCACAAGAACATGAATCTCAAGAGTTGTATATGCTGACATATACTGTTTGTAGTTTGATAATAAATTTACTTCATATGCACCAACAGCGATATCCTGTGGGCAGTTCCCAAAATTACTTCTTTTACTACTTCTTCTTTCAAATATGATTCTACTACTAAGCTGTGTGCAATTAGAACCTGTGATTTACATTTTGATGCTGCGTTTTGGGGCTGATTGAGCAATCTAATGCTTTGCTGTCTCTGAGGGAGTTCAATGAGGCGTAGAATGTGCAGCCTGGAGGCCTAGAAGCCTGTAGATGGTGTGCTAGCCCATGATCCACTCTATTGCTTCTCTCCAAATGAGGTGTAAAGCAAGGTTGAAGTGAACGAGGAGGAGAGCAGAGGAAAGGCTGGTGTTTGGCGCTATCTCCCTGCTTTTAGCTGGTCTTCCTCTCCCTCTCACTAGCTGCTGTTGGAGGAAATTGTCGGTTTCCAATCTGCAAGGACTGATTGGCAAGACTGTGAACTCATTTTGGGAGACTTTGAAGTTCATGGTGCATATATTTCTTGAGTCTGGTTACTCTTTTCTTTGATGTTTTTGAGCAGTTTGATCAGGGCGATGGATGAGGACTGGGGTGCTTCAGCGAAGAATAGCTCTGCCTGCAGCCTGTAGTAGTACTGGACTCTTAGCTTGATGTTTGATATTCTATGTGTTGGTCACTTGCTATTTACCATTCTTTTTTCACACGTTGGGTGTTTAATGTTTTCTTGAATGGGTTCCACGGTGTTTCTTTGTTTTGTAGCTGCCTGCAGAAGGACAAATCTCAAAGCTGTATTCTGTGCACATACGTTGATAATAAATGTACTTTGAATGAATGTACTTTGATTCTTTGAATATGTATTGAGATCTGGATAGTGCCAGGAAGAATAAAAATTGATGCAAAACACTCAAAAAAGTTAGCATTTATTCAGCACTATTTTAATCACAAAGTTAAATATAAGTTATGCCAAGGTAGAATACTTGAAAGGATAAAGAACTAGGCCAAAGAACCAACATTAAAAGCCAAAGAGAATCAAGACCTTCTATGGCAACTAAGTGTTCATAGATCCAATTCATAATGACAGGTGCACATTCTTTCTTAAAATTGGCATTCTTCCTTCATGCTAGCTTTTTTTAAGTTCAACAATGAATTTATCCAACTTCATTTCATGGTATGCTATGATTGGCAGTGAACTTCCACAATACTGCCTGGCTTTTCATTGAGGTTCCTGAGTATATAACCAAGAGCTCACTACCCCTGAACTGACATAGCCCAAATTACCACCATATTCCATTGCAGTAAGCCTCTATTTTGCCCCAGTTCAAAAACTAATTACAACTAAAGCACTGGGGATCAAAGGTATGTTTATAAAAAATTGACTAGCCACAAGAAGTTTAAAAAGTTCCAATTTTTACCCTTATCAACAGTGGCATTTTGACCACAGAACTTTAGAAACTAATTTTCATCATTTGGTGCAGCAATCTGTTGCACAAAAAATAAAGCATATGGCAACAAGTTAAAAGACTATTGTAAACTAATGATGTACATTAAATAAATGTACATCATTAGTTTACAGCAGGTCATAGTCCAGAGCTCAGCAAATCCAGACAACAAAAGCCTGAAGGTCGAAGACCGAAGCTGGCAAGTCCAGAGCTGAAGGCTTGGTGTCTGAGAATATAACAGTCCAGGGCCAAGGAGTGGAGGTGCAGAGGTGGTCTGTCCTGGTTGGAGGCTTGTCAGTGTTTGTGGGTGGGTGGGTGTTTGAGAAAGAAAGGAGCTTCTGTTGTTGTTGTTCTCTTGTTCTGTTGTTGCTGCTGCTTGCATTGATCTGCTAAACACTTTGGACATGCTATGTTGGCATCGTACATCCTTGGGTCTGCTGATTGTTAACACAAATGACATATTTCACTGTATAATTCAAAGTACATGTGATAAATAAATCTGAATCTGTACATATGTATACGATCATAAGGAATATAGGTAAGACAGATGGTCGTAGTCTTTTTCTAGATGGCTAGAAATAAGTAAAGATAAATACTAAAACTCCCAACCAACATCATTGCAAAGAGACTGCTAAACCAAAACATACATGTGATAATAAGCATGCCTAAACTGAAAAGATACATTGGCTCCACTGAAGTGAGCCCTGTGATCTCTGCTAAAGTTCAACTATTGTTGCCTGTAACAATGGAGATGTACAAGTAATTCAAATCATTTCCTGTGCAGCAGTATGTACAATGATATGAGGTTAGAAATTTTTTATGAGAATACAATAAAATTAATTGGGCGCAAAGTTCTACTATGGCCTTGAATGGTAAAAGGGATTCAATTATTGTTTCCACCATTGATGCTAAGCTGATTAGCCTACAGTGTACTGAACATATTCTATCCCCATTTTTAATTGTCTACCACTTCTGAGGCTACATGTTTTTGAACAAATTACTCAATGTATGTAGTAATGCCTATTACAGGTCTTCTCTATATTCTTTTAAATGGGCACAAACATAGGTTTTATATTTTTTGAAATATTTTAAAATACTTCCATCTGTGTCAGCTAACAAAGCAATCCCATTCTCCCACTAACTTTCCTGCAATCCTATTCTCCCTATGTTCACATCAACTCCTGTTAATTTCAAGCACTTACCTACACACAGGGGACAAATAACCCACCTACCTGCATGAGACAGGAAACCAGAGCAATCAAGTTTCAGGGAAAATATACATATTTCACACAATCAGAATTGAATCTATATCCAAATGGATCTGCTGGCTCTGCCACTATGTCCACTACATATTCACTTTTCTATTTTAAATGCACATTAATTGGACTGGCACAGGAGCACAACAGTTAGATTAATGTATTTGCAGTGTCAGCAACCTAGGTTCAATTCTTGCTAACCTTTGTAAAGAGCTTGTACATTCTCCCCATGAGCACGTGATTTCCTCCAGATGCTCTGGTTTCAAAGTTCAAAGTAAATTTTCTTATCAGAGTACATACACGTCACCACAAACAACCCTGAGATTTTTTTTCCTGAGGGCATACTAAACAAAAATATAGAACAGTAGCTGTAACATGATCAACAAACAAACTGTGCAATTGAAAATATAAATAAATAGCAATAAATAATTAAAGTATGAAACAAGATAAAGAGTCGTTAAAGTGAAACCATCAGTTGTGGGAACACCAGAAATAGAATAAGTGTAGTTTTCCTCTTTTGTTCATTAGCCTGATGGTTGAGACGTAGTAAATATTCTTGAAGCTGGTGGTGTGAGTCCTGAGGCACTTGTACCTTCTACCTGATGGCAGGAGCAAGAAAAGAGCAAGGCCTGGGTGGTGACGATCTTCGATGATGCTCTTCTACAACAACGTTTCACGTAGATGTGATCAATGGTTGAGAGGGTTTGACCTGTGATGTACTGGACCATATCTACTACCTTTTATAAGGATTTTCTGCCCTAGAGCAAGCTGTCTTCAAAAACCGAGTGACTGCACAAGAAGGGACTAGTGAGGGAGGCCACCAAGAGATCAATGATAACTCTGGAGGAGTTAAGAGCTTCAGCGGCAGACTACGAGACTACGCATACAATAACTATTGCCTGGGTGTTACACCAGTAGCTTTATGGCAGAGTCACAAAGAGAAAGCCATGGTTGAAAAACACTCATGTGAAATCTCAGCTAGCGTTTGCCAGATGGCATGTGGGAGACTCGGGAAGTCAGCTGGAAGAAGGTTCTATGGTCTGATTAAACCAAAATTGAACTTCTTGGCCATCAGACTAAATGCTATGTTTAGCATAAGGCAAACATTGCATATCATCAAAAACACACCATCCCTACCGTGAAGCACAGGGGTGGGTGCATCATGCTGGGGGATGTTTCACTGCTGCAGGCCTTGGAAGGCTTGTGAAGATAGAGGGTAAAATAAATGCAGCAAACTACAGGGAAATCCTGGAGAAAAACCTGACACAGTCTGCAAAAGAACTGTGACTTGTGAAAAGATTAGTTTTCGAGCTAGACAATGACCCCAAGCATTAAAACAAATGCTACATAGGAATGGCTTGAAAACAACAAAGTTAATGTCCTGGAGTGACCAAGTCAGAGTCCAGACCTCATTTCAATTGAGAATTTGTGGCTGGACTTGAAAAGGATTGTTCACTCACGACCCCCATGCAATCTGACAAAGCCTGAGCAGTCTTGTAAAGAGTAATGGGGAAAAATTGCAGTGTCCAGATGTGCAAAGCTGTTAGAGACCTACCCACACAGAGTCAAGACTGTAATTGCTGCCAAAGGTGCATCTACTAAATACTGACTTAAGGGGGTGAGTAATTATACAATCAATTATTTTGTGATTAAACTGTTAAACAATTTCATTTAACTTCAATATTAGGAGCTCCATTACCTTTACAACTCTCTAAAATTCTAAATTAAAATCTTTACCCTGTTATTAAACAGTCCTTATGGATTTGGTTTCAGTTCCGTAATTTTTAAAAATTTTAAAGAACTTAAGTTGTCTAGTTTTTTAGATCAAAATTTTTTATTTAAACCTTCAATAACCGATCCCATTTTTCTCCTATGGAGAAATAAAGGGATCCACTCTTTTACAGATTTATTTTGTGACGGTCAATTGATGACTTTTGAAGAGTTAATTAACAAATATTCTCTCGCTCATACACATTTTCTGCAATATCTTCAGGTTAGACATTTTTTTACAACAATATTTATCAAAGTTTCCATATTTGCAAGAATCTGATTTGTTGGAAACCATTTTGAAGTTGAATCCTTTAGTGAGAGGATCTATTAGCAGAATTTATAATTTATTTTTGTTACAAAAAGAGAACCTCTCACTAAAGACTAAACAAGATTGGGAGAGAGAACTTAATATGACCTTTGTTAATGAAGATTGGTTGCGAGTTTTGAAAACGTAAATTCTTCGTCTATACATGCCAATCACTGTTTAATTCAGTTTAAAATTGTTCATCATTATTATTTAACAAAGGAGAGACTATATAAAATATTTCCTAGTATAGACAATTACAGCAATAGGTGTAAAACTGAAGTAGTTACTTTGTCACATATGTTCTGGTCATGTTCTTTATTAAAACCATTTTGGAGATCTTTATTTTCTACAATTTCTAAAGCTCTGAAAATTAATTTACAATCTAACAGATTTACTGTTCTATTTGGAATAGTTCCGCATCATATTCAGGGTATTTCATCTTCAGATCAACATGTAATTGCATTTGTTACATTATTGGCAAGAAGAGCTATTTTATTAAAATGGAAAGATACCTCTGTCCCTACATTAATTGTATGGTTTTCTCAAGTAATGTTATGTCTCAGTTTGTAAAAAATTAGAAGTAGAACTTTTGATCCCCGATTCGATTTTGAGAGAAGATGGGGCTCTTTTGCCAAATATTATCATTTAATTTAAATAATTTTATATGGTTTCCTTCCAATCTTATTCTATATAAACATGAATTGGCAGTTGATGATTCTTTTTCTTTATATATATAGATGATGGTAAGACGTATTGCTCCAGGGCTTGATTCCTAATGGGTCCCCCCCCCCACTTTTTTTTAGTCAGTGGGGTTTTTTTCCCTTCTTTTCCTTACATATAAATTTTTTTTAAATTTTTATATATTACGATCAGTCTTTATTTTCTTCAGCTTTATTAATTGTATATATATTAATTTGTTGAAGTTTTGTATCATTTTATAGCTGTAGAAAATTATGTATCAATAAAGATTTTAAAAATGAAAATTTTGTGTTTTATATTTGTAATTAATTTAGGTCACTTTGTAAAGATTTGTTTTCACTTTGACACGAAAGAGTCTTTTTCTGTTGATCAGTGTCAAAAATACCAAATAACTTCCACTGTGATTCAATGTTGTAAAACAATAAAACATGAAAACTTCCAAGAGAACAAATATGTTTTATAGGCACTGTATATGATAGGTCCTGGACAGGTCATCTGAGATAGTGACAAACAGGAATTTTAAAGTTTTTGACTCTCCCCATTTCTGATCCTCCAATGAGTATTGGCCCATGAACTTCTGGTTTCCATCTCCAGAAGTCTACAATCAGTTCCTTGGTCTTATTGCCATTCATTGAGAGGTTGTTATTATTACACCACTCAGCCAAATTTTCAGACTCCCGCCTGTATGCTGATTCATCACCATGTTTGATACGCCCACAACAGTGGTGTCATCAGCAAACTTGTATATGGTGTTGGAGCTGTACTTTGCCTATCAGTCATACGGGTAAAGTGAACAGAGCAGCTGGCTCAGCGCACATCCCTGTGGTACTCCTGTGCTGATGGAGACTGTGGAGTAGATGTTTTACTTTGAACTTTGAGACAATATCCTCTCTCTTAAAAACCCTGTTCTTTAACCCTTTTGTTATTGACAACAATATTTTATGTTTTATGTTCCTTTTATGATCTTTGATCATTTAATTTTGTACTTCCTCTTTGTCTTTCTAAGTGTCTTTTCGAGTTTTTTCTTAATCCCTTTGCATTGGCACATCAGAATTTTCTGTTACCAACCTGCAAAGTTTGCATCTTTAATTAACATGGAAAATAGAACAGTAAACCACTAAACAGGCCTTTCAGCCCATGAGAGCAAGAGCATACCTCTGTCAGATCTCCTCATTAATAATCAACACTGGTACACCTCAAGGATGTGTGCTTAACCCATAGGTTTACTCTCTCTACACCCTATGCCTGTGTGGCTAGGCACAGCTCAAATGACATTTATAAATTTGCCAATGTCACACTTATTGTTGGGTGAAAATAAGATGGGTGACAAGGAGGTGTACAAGAGTGAGACAGGTCAGCTGGTTGAGTGGTGTCACAACAACAACCTTGCACTCAGTGTCAGTAAGACCAAGGAACTGACTGTGGACTTCCGGAAGGAGAAGTCAAAGGGACACATGCCAGACCTCATCGAGGGATCAACAATGGAAAAAGTGAGCAGTTTCAAGTCTCTGCCCAACTCATATATGCAATCCAAAGTGCCTTGTGAAGATATTCCCATTTCCCTGCATTTGGCTGAGATCCCCCTTACCCATTTTTATCCTTGTACCTGTATAAATGTTTTTTTTTGTAATTGGACCCACTTCTACCAGTTTTTCTGGCTGTTTGCTTCATATAGCTATCATCCTCTTGTATGAAAAGCTTGGATCTCAAGTCCCCTTTAAATATTTCCCGTTAAATCCATGCTCTCTAATTTAAGAAACAAAGAAAATTTGCATATATTGGAAATACAAGCAACACACACAAAATACTGGAGGAATTCAACAGGCCAGGCAGCATCTATGGAAAAAAAGTACAGTCGAAGTTTCGGGCCAAAACCTCTACTATACTTTTTTTCCATAGATGCTGCATGGCTTGCTGAGCTCCTCCAGCACTTTGTGTGTATTCGTGGAGTTTAAGTCTTCTACACCCTGGGAAAAAGACTGCAACCATTCACTTATCTATGTTTCTCATGATTTTTACGAATCCTTATAAAGTCAGAGCCATAGAAAAGTACAGCACAGAAACAGGCCATTCAGCCCATCTAGTCCATGCCAAAAACATTTCAACTGCCTTCTCCCATCAACCTGCACCAGGACCATCCACATATCTGTTCAAATTTCTCTTATAAATTGAAATGCACCACCTTCACTGGCAACTCGTTCCACACGCTCATGACTCTCTGAAGAAGTTTTGCCTTATGTTACCCTTAAAATTTTCACCTCTCACCCCTTAGCCATGACCTCTGGTTGTAGTCCCACCCAAACTCGGTGGGAAAAAAATGTTAGCATTTAACCCATCTATACCCCTGATAATTTTGTGCACTTCTATCAAATCTCCCATCAATCTTCGACATTTCAAGGAATAAAGTCCTAAACTATTCAATCTTTCCTTATAACTCAGAACCAGCAACATTCTTGTAAATATCTTCTGTATTCTTTCAACCTTATTTACATCTTTCCTGTAGGTAGGTGACCAAAAGTGCACACAATACTCCAAATTAGGCCTCACTAACATCTTGAACAACTTCAACATAACATCCCATTTCCTGAACTCAATATTTTAATCTATGAAGGCCAATATGCCAAAAACTTATGTCACAGCCCCATCTATCTGTAATGAGACTTCCAAAGAATTATGAATCAGTATTCCCAGATTCCTTAGTTCTACCACACTCCTCAGTGCCCTACTGTTCACTGTGTAAGACCTACCCTGATTGGTGCAACACCTCATATTTGTCTGCATTAAATTCCATTTGCCATTTTTCAACCCATTTTTCAAGCTGATTCAGGTCCCTCTGCAAGCCATGATAGCCTTCTTTGCTGTCCTCTATACCACCAAACTTGGTGTGATCTGCAAATTTGCTGATCCAATTATCCAGATCATTGACAGATGACAAACAACAATGCACTCAGCACTGATCCCTGCATTACTCCACTAGACACAGGCCTTCAGTAGAGGACACCCTCTGCTATTACTCTCTGGCTCTTCCCACAAATCCAATGTTTTATCCAATTTACTACCTCATGCTGAATGGTGAGCAACTAAAGGTTTTTCACCAGCCTCGCATGCGGGACCTTCTCAAATTCCATACTAAAGTCCATGTAGACAACATCCACTGCCTTGCCTTCATCCACTTTCCTTATAACTTACTCGAAAAACTCTGTAAGATTGGTTAGACTTGACCTGCCATGCAGGAAGCCACCTTAATCAGTTCATGTCTATCCAGTCCCTTAGAATATTTTCCAATAACTTTCCCACTAGTAATCTCAGACTCACCAGTCTATAATTTCCTGGTTTATGTTAAAAAGCCTTTCTTAAACAGTAGAACAACATTGGCTATCCTCCAATCCTCTGGTACCTCTGATGTTACTAAAGATGATTTAAACATCTCTGCTCAGGCCGCTGCAATTTCTGCATTGGCCTTCTACAGGGTTCAAGGGAACATCTTGTCAGGCCCTGGGGATATATATGCCCTGATTTACCTCAGGATGGCCAACACCTCCTCCTCTGTAATCTGTGCAACACATAAAAGCTGCTGGAGGAACTCAGCAGACCAGGCTGCATCTATGGAAAAAAGTACAGTTGATGTTTCCATCGAGACCCTGCGGCAAGACGGAGAAAAAAAAGATGAGTATATTTAGCGGGGAGGGGCTGAGAGAAACACGGTGATAGGTGAAATCAGGAAGGAGAGGGATGAAGCAAAGAGCTGGGAAGTTGATTGGTGAAAGGGATACAGGGCTGGAGAAGGAGGAATCTTATTGGAGAAGATAGAAGACATTGGAAGAAAGAAAAGGGGGGAGGAGCACCAGAGGAAAGTGATGGGCAGGCAAGCAGTTAAGGTGAAAGAGGGAACAGGGGATGCGGAATGGGGGGGAGGGTGGCATGACCAGAAGTTCAAGAAATCAATCTTCATGCCATCAGGTTGGAGGCTACCCAGATGGAACATAAGGTATTGTTCCTCCAACCTGTGGCCTCATCGTAGAGGTGGCCATGGATTAACATATCAGAATGGGAATGGGAAGTGGAATTAAAATGAGTGGCCTTTCTCGATCTCATTGTCTCTATCTCTGGAGACAGCTTATCAATTGATGTCTATTATAAACCCACAGATTCTCACAGTTACCTGGACTATACCTCTTCCCACTCTGTTACTTCTAAAAATGCCATCCCCTTCTCATAATTCCTCTGCTCTCAGGATGATATACCAAGGATTGATGCTATGGATGAAATGGGAGGTGAGAACCTTGATAAAATCACTGTCACTAAAGAGATAGTGATGAGCAAACTAGAGGACCTGAAGGAAGATAAGTCCCCTAGTCCAAATGGGATGCATCCCAGGGTGCTGAGGAAATTGGCAGAGGTTATAGTAGACACATTGGAAATCATTTACCTGTAGACTCTGGGCAGGTCTCGGCAGATTGGAAGACAGCAAATGTCACGCCACTTTTTTTAAAAAGGATGTTGGGAAAAGACGGGCAACTG
This sequence comes from Hypanus sabinus, assembly GCF_030144855.1. NCBI lineage: Eukaryota > Metazoa > Chordata > Chondrichthyes > Myliobatiformes > Dasyatidae > Hypanus > Hypanus sabinus. Next base: position 137,824,576 of record NC_082706.1, on the reverse strand, counting down.
TAGGCCAAACAACAGCACACAAAAAATGCTGGTGGAACCACAGCAGGCCAGACAGCATCTACAGGGAGAAGCGCTGTTGATGTTCTGGGCCGAGACCCTTCGTCAGGACAGTGCTTCTCCCTATAGATGCTGCCTGGCCTGCTGTGTTCCACCAGCATTTTGTGTGTGTTGTTGTTTGAATTTCCAGCATCTGCAGATTTCCTCGTGTTTGCAACTATAGGCCAGTTAGCTTAACATCTATAGTCGGAAAAATCCCTGAAGCTGTCATTAAGGAAGAAATAGCGAAACATTTTTTAAGGAGTGGTTCAATTAGGCAGACGCAGCATGGTTTCAGAAAGGGCAAGTCCTGTTTGACAAACTTTTTGGAGTTCTCTGAGGAAATAATGAGTGCAGTGGATAGAGGGAAATAGGTGAATGTCATATACTTGGATTTCCAGAAGGCGTTCGATAAGGTGCCACACAAGAGACTTATAAATAAGATATGGATGCATGGAATCAGAGGAAGTGTACTGGCATGGAGAGTGGATTGGTTAACCAATAGAAGGCAGAGAGTTGGTATAAATGGGTGTTTCTCCGGTTGGCAGTCAGTGGTGAGTGGGGTGCCGCAGGGGTCGGTGTTGGGCCCACAGCTGTTTACCATTTACATTGATGATTTGGAAGAGGGGACTGACTGCAGCATAGCAAAATTTGCTGATGACACTAAACTGAGTAGAAAAGTAAATTGTACAGAGGATGTGGAGAGTCTGCAGAGGGATATAGATAGGTTAAGTGAGTGGGCCAAGGTCTGGCAGATGGAATAGAACATTGGTAAATGCGAGATCATCCACTTTGGAAGGAGTAATAGAAGAGCAGATTATTATTTAAATGGTGAAAGATTGCAGCACACTGTTGTGCAGAGGGACTTGGGAGTGCTTGTTCATGCATTGCAAAAAGTTGGATTGCAGGTACAACAAGTTATAAAGAAGGCAAACAGAATGTTGGCTTTCATTGCTAGAGGGATTGAATTCAAGAGCAGGGAGTTCATGCTGAAACTACACAGGGTACTGGTGAGGCCGCACCTGAAGTACTGTGTGCAGTTCTGGTCTCCATACTTGAGGAAAGATATACTGGCTTTGGAGGCACTGCAGAGGAGGTTCACCAGGTTGACTCCAGAGATGAAGGGGTTAACCTATGAGGAGAGATTGAGTCGCCTAGGACTATACTCTCTGGAATTCAGAAGAATGAGAGGGGACCTTATAGAAACATACAAAATTTTGAAAGGGATAGATAAGATAGAAGCAGGAAAGTTGTTTCCATTGGTAGGTGAGACTAGAACTAGGGGACATTGCCTCAAGATTCAGGGGAGAAGATTTAGGACAGAAATGAGGAGAAACTGTTTTTCCCAGAGAGTGGTGAATCTGTGGAATTCTCTGCCCAGAGAAGCAGTTGAGGCTTCTTCACTAAATATATTTAAAATATAGTTAGATGAATATTTACATAGTAGGGAAATTAAGGGTTACGGGGAAAAGGCAGGTAAATGGAGCTGAGCTTTCGGACAGATCAGCCATGATCTTATTGAATGGTCGGGCAGGTTCGATGGGCCAGATGACCTACTCCTGCTTCTATTTCTTATGTTCCTATGAGGCTTTTCATTCTACAATGAAGGAGATGACCTCCTATTTCAAAGAAAAGGGCTTCTCTTCCTTCACCATTAATGTTGCCCTCAACTGCATCTCATCCATTTCACCCACATCTGCTCTAACCCAACCTCACCTAACACCCCACCAGCTTCTGCGTCCAGCACATAATGCTCCAGAACTTCCACCATCTCCAATGGGATCCTACCACCAAACACGTCTTTCCCTTCCCCCACTTTCTGCTTTCCACAGGGATTATTCCCTATACGACTCCCTTGTCCATGATCCCTCCCCAGTGATCTCCTGGCAAGTGGAACAAGTGCTACACCTGCCCCTATACCTCCTCCCTCACTACCATCCAGGGCCCCAAGTCTGTTGGGGTCACATACAAAGTCTGGTGCTTCCAGTGTGGCCTTCTATATATCGGTGAGACCCAACATAGATTGGGAGACCGCTTCATCAAGCACCTATACTCTGTCCACCAGAAGAAGTGGGATCTCCCAGTGGCTACCCATTTTAATTCCACATCCCATTCAAATATGTCAATCTATGACCTCCTTTACTGTCACAACAAAACCACATTCAGGTTGGAGGAACAACACCTTATATTCCATCTGGGTAGCCTCCAACTTGATGGCATGAATATTGATTTCCTGAACCAGTAATGCCCCTACACCCCCCCTTCACCATTCTCCATCCTCTTTTCCCTCTCTCATCTTATCTCCTTGCCTGCCTATTGCCTCCTTCTGGTGCTCCTCTCCCTTTTCTTTCTTCCATGGCATGTCCTCTCCTATCAGATTCCTCCTTCTCCAGCCCTGTATCTCTTTCACCAATCAACTTCCCAGCTCTTTACTTCATTCCTCCACCTCCCAGTTTCACCTATCACCTTGTATTTCTCTCTCCCCTCCCCCTATCTTTTAAATCTACTCATCTTTTTTCCTTCAGTCCTTCTGAAGGGTCTTGGCCTAAAACATCAACTGTTCTTTTTTTACACAAATGCTGCCTGGACTGCTGAGTTCCTCCAACATTTTGCATGTTGCTTGGATTTCCAGCATCTGTAGAATTTCTCTTCTCTGTAATCTGTTTCGGGTCCATGAATCTAATGCCGCTTTGTCTCACTTCTATAGACTCAGTGACCATCTCCTGAGTAAATACAGATGTAAAACAAAGATTTGAGATTGTCCCCATCACTTTTGGCTCCACTCACAGAGTACCTTTCTGATCATCCAGAGGACCCATATTGTCCCTTTCAATCTTTTTGCTCTTAACAGGTCTGTAGAATCCTAAGGTTTCTTCTTCACCTTGTCTAATAGGGAAAGCTCGTGTCTTCTTTTAGTCCTCCTGATTGCTTTCTTTTGTGTTCTCTTGCATTTCTTACATTCCACAAGCACCTTATTTGTTCCTACCTGCCTAAAACTGCCATGCACCTCCTTTTTTCTCTTAACCAGTGCCTCCCTATCTCTTGAAAACCAAGATTCCCTACACTTGTTATCTTTATCTTTTTATTCTGATAGGCACATACAAGCTTTGTACTCTCAAAATTTCACTTTTGAAGGCCTCCCACTTACCAAGTACACCTCTGCCAGAAAACAGCCTGTCCCAATCCACACTTGCCAGATCATTTCTGATACCATCAAAATTGGCCTTTCTCCAATTTAAAATCTCAATCCACAGACCAGACCTATCTTTTTGCTTATTTACTTTGACATTAATGACACTATGATCACCAAACGCAAAGTGTTCCCCTACACACTCTTCTGTCACCTACACTGCTTCATTCTCTAATAGCAGATCAAGTATTCTGCAGTTTCTTGTTGGGACTTCTATGTACAGTCGTCCGTCGGTATTCGCAGGGGATTGGTTCCAGGATCCCCCGTGGATACCAAAATCCGTGGATGCTCAAGTCCCTTATATAAAATGGCATAGTATTTGCATATAACCTATGCACATCCTCCATATACTTTAAATCATCTCTAGATTACTTATAATACCTAATACAATGTAAATACTATGTAAATAATTGTTATACTGCATTGTTTAGGGAATAATGACAAGAAAAAAAGTCTGTACATGTTCAGTACAGACACAACCATCGTAACTCTTCTGGGGACGCTGATGCTGCCTCGGCATCAGCCAATCCTGATTCTCATGAGTTTTAAGCTCTTGAGGCTGTAACACTTTATGTAGCTGCCAGCCTTAAACTCCTTCCTCTCGCTCACAACACAAGTAGCAAATGAACGAGATGTGAAGCGAACAATGCTCAAACAACAAGTGCTGGAGAGAGACTGAGGATCTGTGAAATGGCCGGAGGTTACAGCAGGGTATGCCTACACATCACTTCATTCGCGTTGGTTCAGCATAGTGCTTGGCGCACAGCAAATTCAAGTTTTGCTTTTTGGAACTTTCAAGAATATTTTTTTCGAATATTTTCGATCCGCAGTTGGTTGAATCCACGGATGTAGAACCTGTGAATATGGAGGGCCGACTGTACGGATGAATGAAACTTTCCTGAACACATTTGACAAACTCTAACCCATCCAGTCCTTTTACTGTATAGGATTCCCAGTCAATATGTGAAAAGTTAAAACAATAAAAGTTATAACAATCTTACGTTTCTTGCTACAGTCTGCGATTTCTCTACAAATTTGTTCCTCTAAATCCCTCAGACTGTTGGGTGGTCTGTAATATAGCCCCATTAATGTGGTCATACCCTTCTTTTTGCTCAGTTCCACCCATAGCACCTTAATAGATGAGTTCTCCAGTCTATCCTGACTGAGTACTACTGTGACATTTTCCCTGACTAGTAATGCCACCTTTCCACCTTTAATCCCTCCTGCTCTGTTGCATCCAAAACAATAGAAACCCAGAATGTTGAGCTTTCAGCCCTGACCCTTCCAGCAACCAGCTCTCACTAATGGCTACAATATCATAAATCAAAGTGTTGATCCATGCTCCAAGCTCATCCGCCTTTCATATGATACTTCAAGCTTTGAAATATACGCAGATCAGGACACCAGTCGCACTATTCTCTGCCTTTTGATTCCTGACTTTGCAATCTTTGTCTGCTTGGGCAACTTCATGGCTTCTTTTAGTCCTCTCGATTTCTTTCTTAACTGTTCTCTTGCACTTCTTATACTCCATGAGCTCCTTATTTGTTCCTACCTGCCTATACCTGCTGTGCACCTCCTTTACCTTCTTAACCTGGGCCTCAATATCTCTGAAAAACAAATTTCACTTTTGAAGGCCTTCAAATTATCCAAGTACAGCTTTGCCAGAAAGCAACCTATCTCCATCCACACTTGCCAGATTATTTTTGATACCATCAAAATTGGCTTTTCTCCAGTTTAGAATCTCAACCCACAGACCAGACCTATATTTTTCCACAAACTAATGGCATCGTGATCACTAGATGCACTGTTCCCCTGCACGAACTTCTGTCACCTGTACTGTCTCATTTCCCTAATAGCAGATCAAGCATCTCACACTCTTTCATTGGGACTTCTATGTACTGATTAAGGAAACTTTCCTGAACACATTTGACAAAGCCTATCCCATCTAGTCCTTTTACAGTATGAGATCCCAGTCAATATGTGGAAAGTTAAAATCACTTGCTATTAACAAACTTGTGTCCTCTCTACAAATTTGTTCCTGTAAATCCCTCAGACTGTTGGATGGTTTGTAATATAGCCTCATTCATGTGAACATACCTCTCTTATTTTTCAGTTCCATCCAGAATGCCTCATTAGATGAGTTCTCTCTATCCTAATTGAGCATAGTCATGACAGTTTTCATGACTAGTAATGCCACCTCTGCTACTTTAACCCTTCCTGCTCTGTTGCACTGAACCCCAGAATATAGAGCTGCCATTCCTGCCTCTCCTGCAACCAAGTCTCGCTAATGGCTGCAATGTCATAATCCCAGATGTTGATCCATGCCCTGAGCTCATTTCACTTTCTTATGATACTTTTTGCATTGAAATATATGCAGCTCAGGACACCAGTTGCACCATACTCAACTTTTTGATTCCTGACTTTGTCTGAGGTCTTACCAACATCTGTCTCCACTACCTCTCCACTAACTGTTCTGGCACTCCAGTTCCCATCCCCCTGCAACTCTAGTGTAAACCCCGCTGTGCAGCATTAAGAAGCCTTCCTGCTACAATATTAGTCTCCCTCCAGTTCAGGTGCAAACCATCTCTTTTGTACAGGTCTCACATTCCCTGGAAGAGAGCCCAATGATCCAAAAATCTTATGCCCTCCCTCCTAAAACAACTCCTTAGCCATGTGTTAAACTGTATAATTTTCCTAGTTATAGCCTCAATAGCATTTGGAACGGATAGCAATCCTGAGAACACAACCTTAGACTTTAACTTAGCATCAAACTCCCTCTGCAGTGTCTCATCACTTTTCCTACTCATGGCGTTGGTATCTACATGGACCACAGCCTCTGGCTGCTCATGTTCCCACTTAAGAATGCTGAAGACACGATCCAAGATAACTTGAACCCTGGCACCCTGGAGACACATACCATCTAGAAATCTCATTGTCATACACAGAACCTCCTTTTGTGTTTCATAGAAAAACACAGAAACATAGAAAAGCTACACCACAATACAGGCCCTTCAGCCCACAAAGTTGTTCTGAACATGTCCCTACCTTAGAAATTACTAGGCTTAGCTATAGCCCTCTATTTTACTGAGCTCTATGTACCTGTCTAAAAGCCTCTTAAAAGACTCTATCATATCCACCTCCACCACCATTGCCGGCAGCCCATTCCACACATTCACCACTCTCTACGTAAAAAACTTACCCCTGACGTCTCTCTGTACCTACTCCCAAGCACCTTAAACCTGTGCCCTCTTGTGGCAGCCATTTCAGCCCTGGAAAAAAGCCTCTGTCTATCCACACGATCAATGCCTGTCATCATCTTATACACTTCTAGCAGGTCACCTCTCATCCTCTGTCACTCCAAGGAGAAAAGGCCAAGTTCACTCAACCTGTTTTCATAAGGCATGCTCCCTAATCCAGGCAACATCCTTGTAAATCTCCTCTGCACCCTTTCTATGGTTTCCACATCCTTCCTGTAGTGAGGTGACCAGAAGTTAGTTAGTCTCCTAACTAACGAATCCCCAGGCACCAGAGCTTGTTTTGTCTCCCCACTTCCCTTCTGAATCGCAGAGTCGGGCTCAGAGCCAGAGACCTGACCATTGTGACTTTCCTCTGCTAGGTCATTCCACACCTTCCCCCCGCCCCCCCCCCCCCACCACCACCACCAACAGTATCCAAAGTATTGTTGAGGGGAATGGCCACAGGGATACTCTGTAATAGCTGTTTATCCCCTTTCCTCTTACTGTCACCCAGTTTTCTGTGTCCTGCACCTTGGCTGTAACTACCTCTCTCTATGTACGATGTATCACACTTTCAGCCTCTCGTATGACCCAGAGTTCACCCAGTTCCAGCTCCAACTCCGAAATGCAGAATGTTGGAAGTTTCAGCTGGATACAATTCTCGCATGTGTAGTTGTCAGGAACACTACAGGTCTCCCTGCCTTTCCATATACTGCAAGAGGAACATTCCACTAACCTATTTGCCATCTATACTGTTCTAATTGAGCAATTGTAAAGAAGGAGGGGAAAAAACACTACCTACAGCTGTTTTTTTTTCCTTCTCTCACTCCAGCCTCTCCTCACTGAAGCCTTGAAGAGTAAAGTCTCAAAATCTCCACTCTAACTGTCCATTCCAACAATGGCAACAATGGCCACTCTACTAGTCCCTACCTTAATTTAGTTTGTTCTTGCTAAACAATCTCAAACGCTGATTGGCCACTACACAAAGCTTCAAAACTGCCACAAGTTGCTGCCTTTTCTACCCGATCAGCAAACCTGAGTGAACTATGTCTTCTCAGCCTTCCGAACTCTCCGATTGGCCACTCTTTCCTCTGATCAACCCTCAGTTTCCTTCGCTCCAGGATAAACAGCCCCAGCCTTGTCCTTCATTCTCACAGGAACAAGTTGCCCCTGAACGCAGTCCTTTCTCCCTTTTAAAAGCTTCCCACCTGCTCTTTAACCTGCTAACAGCCTTTCTCAAACAACCTTTGCAAGTTTCTGTCTTTGCAAATGCCACCAAAATTAGTCTTGCCCCAGTTTAGGACTTTTAACTTGTGCCCCTGCGGTCACTGCAAGTTCACCCTCAATACATACTGTACACCATTTCTACAGCTATTTCTTTGAAAATCACAGCACTCCACCTAGTAGGGGGAAATGGGGATGGACAGCAATTACTCAGAATGTCTGCATGCCATGAGCAAATTAAAAAGTTCTTAAAGCAATTATTCAAGAATGTCTAAATCCTTTCAAGGGGTTAAAAAAAATCAGAAAAATGGCAATCTTCTTTGCTTACTTTCCAAATAGTGCTACAAGGTCTTATGTGACAGAATTTTGTATCTATCTGTGAAAGCAGATGAAGCCTTAGCTTAAGAGTACTGTACCTGAGAAAGGCAGCATCTGCACCCCATTACATGGTGATATCCATCTACATTCACCAACTGAGATGGGTCCATTGCACTGAGAACTAATTAAGAAAATGAATTTCTCCATCAAAAGCAGGAGAATAAGATAAATAACAGACCTACATCACTATGTTTAAACATCATTCTTCAAAGTTACCAGTATTTTTTTTTGTAACCACATGTGGAAAACAAGGCAATAGATCCTTCAAAGTGACAACTGGGGTAGATAACATGGTAAGGAACTCATATGAAACACTGGCCTTCATTAGTTGAGACAATAAATACAAAAGTATGGCAGTTATGCTCAAACTTTTACAAAACCTTAATCAGACCTTAGCTGAAGTAAAACATGCATTTCTGGTCATTATACTAATAAAAAATGTGTTGGGACAGGACGCAGAGGAGATTCACCAAGATGTTGCCTGGAATGGAGCAGTCCAATTATGAGAAATGATTGAAGAAGCTACATATTTTCCCTGGAGCAGAGAGGGTCAAATCGGGACATGGTTAAACCAGTTAAATTATAGGGATATTGTTAAGGTAGATGGCAGGAAACATTTCCCCATATCAAAGGAAAATAAAACTACAGGGCATAGCTGTAGGACAATGGGGGAGAGATTTAGAGGAAATATGAGTGGGGGAGGGAGCTTCTTCATCCAGAAAGCAGTTGGGGCGTGGTAGAAGCAAATGAGTATAGATATGTATTCACGCTTTGACTCTGTTTACACGTGTATGAGTGGACTACTTTGACCTTTTGAGGTGAAGAGCAGGAGTACTGTGAAGAGGTATGAGGTCATATGGGCTCATATTTACCGGTCTAGCTAAACAAGCTGTTCAAATTGAAGTGGCACCTTCTTTAGACACAGATTCCTTTGTTAATGCACTTGGATGCTTTATAGCAAGACAAGACAGGTTCGTGAACTGTGCTCTGATAATGCAACAAACTTAGTTGGAAGCTGAGTGTGAGCTGTGAGAAATGATCAAGTGGGATCATTCATGGATCTGTGATATCCTTCTTCAAGAAGGAATTAAATGGATTTTTAACCCCCCCCCCCCCCCCCAGCTGGTTCACATCATGGAGGAACTTGGGGGAAATTGATCAGGTCTGTGCTACCTCAATTCCACCATGAAGGTTCAGAATCTTGATGAAGAGGGTTTCCATTTATCATGTCAATCTGTCATGTGGATTGGGGAGTTGTAGAAGCAAATTAGTATAGTTATGTACTCACACTGTGTCTTAGTTCTTTAATTTAGTCTAGTGGAGAGGGGTTGAGCCACTGGGAATGATATTTTTTGTTGACCGCTTAAATACGCCAATTAGTTACGCTACCTTCATTATTTCACCAACTAGATCCCTAATTGGAACGTTATTAGAATGCTTAGTTATGCTATTCTAATACAAATATCGCTATTAGATGGCAAGTTATACTGTTACATCACTATTCCATTGCTAACTGGAACGCTTGGTTACACTAATTTAAACAAATTGCTACAAGATCTTTGCTCGTTTCGTAACAAAGAATCAAATTGACCTTTTTCAAGTTGGAAATTTGTTATTTGGAAGCGTGTCATATAGTATCTAGTCTCTGGGCAGTTTTGGTTTGTTTTCAAGTAATTGTAACATTTGTCAACAAAAAGTTACAACAAACAAACACCAGTCTGCGGCAAAGGACTGCCTCGGAGCCATTGGCGAAATTGGAATCACAACACGGAAAATAACACATCGGAAACAGGAACAACTTGCCATAGGATTCATGCTGTGTGTTTGTGGTTTGAACACGGTTTCGAATGCACTGTGCTACCCGTCCACTGGAGACCATTGCTCGATTGTGTGGTGTATGTTCAAGGGTTTGTCGCTTTTTTTTTAACTGAAATGCTGAAATATTCCGGGTGTGGGCATTTGAACTGAAGGCTGTTCTGTCTGGTTGTGCTGTGGATGCGCAGACCGTTTGTTGACAACATTTATTAAATCGAATATTACTGGAGCTGTGGGCAAACAAAGAGTTAATTGCGAGTCGCGCAACTAGAGAAAGTAACATGAGTGTATCAAAGCATGAAATTGGTGCCAACGATCCTGCAGTTGGGGCTTGCAAAAGAGAATTCAAACCTAAAACGGAGGCTAATCCAACCAAGAATCTTCAAAGGGGGCATGAAACACGTGAACAAAATCAATTAATGGACATGAAAATTAAAGAAAATGCCTTACAATTGCAACCTCATCACGAGAACTTGACTAATCTCTGTGAAGCTGTTGCTAAGTTACATTGAAGGTTAGGTTGTTAAAACGAGTGAATATGTGTCTCACCTTCCATCGGACAACTTTTCTCCAATTCCAAGGCATGTTTTGACTACACATAGAGCAGGCGACCCAGAGGATGACATTAAATCGAATGACAGTGTGTCTAATGTCAGCACTTGAAGCTCTGCTGCAGGATGAAACTATTCTGCATCTACTGTTTCTGCTGCATGCATTAAAACAAAGGTTGATTTAACTGCATTAATTGCATGCCCATGATTATTGAAAAACAAATATGTGCTGGAAGACGGTTTAAATATGCTAATTAGTTATACTAACTTCATTATTTCACCAACTAAACCGCTAACAGGAACATTACTAGAAAGCTTAGTTATGCTATTCGAGTGCTGATATATTGGACGGCAAGTTAAACCGCTATATGGCTATTTGATCACCAGCTCCTCAAATAACATCTCTAACTTCGCTCTTCGATCACTGATTGAAACACGCTAATTTGAACACTAAAATCACTATATTGTTAACGCTACAAGATTGCTCATCTTTGCTGGTTTCGTAATTAAGGGTCGAACATAACTTTTTCGATTTGAAAAATTGTTATTTGGAAGCCTGTTATACAGTGTTGATTAGCCCTGATTTAGTTTTTCAGCGGTTTTGGTTTGTTTTCAAGTAATCGCTACAAATTGCTTCAGCAATAGAAGGCTATGGACCAAGTGCTGGATCATTGGATTAACACCCAAGGGTGTCCACTGGTTAGCGTGGACAAGTTGGGCCAAATGGCCTGTTTCCATGCTGTACAATTCTATGACTCTACCCACTCTACCCAGTTCATTCAAGTAAGATGTCAAACAACACGTGGGCCAAGGGCCACAGTAGATTTATATTGCACTGTTGCAATAACTGATAGTATGAATGGTATGCAAGACAAACTTTTCACTGTGCACTAGTAAATGTGACAATAATAAACCAACACATATAGGATTCCACTTAAACAGTAAGCAGTGCCATATGTAGCCTAACCCAGAATAAGCTGGCAATTTTCCAGGGAGCACATGTGACAAAACGAACCATAGACATTAGTCTCTGACAAGCACATGTAACTAACTAATTGGTGTGTCTGGCAAAAACAATGAGAATGATTAAATAAAACTCCATGCTAATACTGCCACCTTTAACTTCATAGTGAATTTATGGGGAAAAGGAAGATTGACTTGTCAAAGTAACAAAGCAACTTCCCCACCTGATCCAGAGAGATTTTGGCTATTAAGCTTGCTGTGCATTCAACAAATACCAACCACAATAAAAATATGTACATTCAATACCACAATTTTTCACATATGGCAGACCTGTGACCAATAATCAGCATTACACTTTATTGTCAAAGGATATTTGTATATTCTTTCAACATAGGATATCCATCGGTATATGCACTCTGCTTTATTTTTGAGTTCATTAACAGAATCATTGTTGACATTGCCATCCAGAAATGCTCTTGTGAAGGTGAGGGAGATTAATGACTTTGAATCACTTTGGTAATCTTTTTTACAAGTTTTGAAACAACTGACTTGTCTCTTGGTGCTAGAAATAAGTGGACTATTTTTTCATAAAATAAAATGTATGGTATTATAGAATTTCTTGGGAAAAATGAATGGTACAACTTTTACTCAAGGTTTATTTAATTAATTGAATTTAAATTCCCTGCTGTGATGGATATGACCATGCCTTGCATTCATTATTCCAGGCCTTTCAATTACCATTGGAATAATGCTTACAATGATGTTAATATCCCACACGGCTCTGTTCTAATTTATACCCCGAACAACAAACTACTGGAGGAAATCAGTTGGTCAAGCAGCACCTGTGGAGTGAAATGGACAGTCAATGTTATGAGTTAAGACCTCCAGACTGAGAGTTAGAGGGAAGATAGCTCATATAAATAAATGGGGAGAAGTGGTGCAAAAGCTGGCAGATGATAGATGGATCCAGATGAGGAAAGGTTATAGGTAGATGGAAGAAGGAAGTGTGGAAATAGCAACAGAGGCTTGGAGATGACAGGAGTATTAAAGGGCTGTTGATCATGGAATCTGATGGAAAAGAAAAGTAGAGCATGAAACCAGATAAGGGTGGTAGGGAAGACAAATGGGAGCAATGGGATAGGAGGAAACCAAGACAGTGTGAGTGGAGGAGGGTGTTGGAGTGGGTGCAGGAATAATTGGATAAATCAGGAGAGAAAAGGGAGAGGAGAGTAGGCAACTTGCCAATGTTACTTTGAGCTGAACTGACTAAACTACAGCTGCAACTCTTTGAAGTTCAACTCTGGTAGTTTAAGTAGGACCTTAACTTTCAATAAAAAAATGTGCAAGGTTGAAATAATAAAAGCATAAGAATATGTCATTTGCCCAACACAATACAACCACAAAGGATTTGTGGTTTCCCTGGCATTCTAACATGGCTGAATCACCCAAGTTACAACAATGTTTCTTCTACCCACAGCTGCTTCAGAAGCTTCTTAAGAAACAACAGTCTCTCATGCTGCAAAGTACTCCATTGCTTAAAAATTAGGAGGATTGAGAAATACTGCTCTTAAAGCAATAGCATACAGTCATAAATCACTTTCAAAGAGCAACAGACCCTTCAGTCAGTATGTTCATTCTGATCACAATGTCCACCAAGTTAGTCCCATTTGTCCATGTTTGAGCCACATTGCTCCAAATCCTTCCTATTCATGTACTTATCCAAAAGTCCAAATATGTTATTATTGCACCCAGCTCAACCACTGCCTCTTCTGGCAGATTATCCTCTGCATGAAGAAATTGACCCTTGGGTCACTTTGGAATCTTTCACCTCTCATCTTAAACTCATTCCCTCTAGTTTTCATTTCACCTTGCCATAGAAAACAATGTCCTTCAGTATAACTCAGATCTGACTTGCAAGTGGGAGAATGGGGAACAATTCTTTACTATCTACAGGTGTCTTTATGATAGCCTTGTGAAACCTTGTTTAGGAGAATGACCCTGAAAAACAATTGATTTGTTTGAAATAGAAGGTTACTCAACTAAGAAGGCTGCATGAAAAAAAAATTGGCATCTTCTTAAAACTTTGTTGCTCTCTATTATTCGATCTTAACTATAAGTGGAGCAACCCTCCTTCAATTATTGATGCAACATGCAATTTTTCTCCAAAAATTATGCTTGAACTTTCACTGGCCATTAGTTTCTGTATTGCACAAGGAGTCTAAAAATTCAATAAAATCTTTATACCAGCATTTTATTGCCTGCAGGGTTATGCAAGACAATTGGTTACAGCTGTGAAAAAAGACATTGCAATTTTATCTGTTAAACTGAACCCATCATGAGCCACGGTAGATATCAATATTTACTTTTACTGTCAGCACTTCTTTCTTCAAACAGAATAGGTGCCTCAGTCAGGGCGGAGGATTCATTATGACCTAAGTTCCACCTCAAAGAATAACTCTTATCTGCAAAATGACTGAGGTGAAAGAATTTTAATGTTGTCCAAGATAAATCCTTACTTATAGTCAATCATAAGCTGTCAGTAGATTGCAATGTGTTAGCAAATTATTTGATTAAAGTTAACAATGGGGCAGTTTTACATGAAGTGCAAAGAGCTTTATTAATTGGACTGTTATGCTGACTTACAAGGCAGAGTGTAAAAAACACAAAGCTTGGGTTGTCTAAATAAACAAAGCCTTCAGATAAAATCACTTGATAGAATTGCTCTTGATCTAAACTTTTCTTTGTAATTGTTTCATGATATTGTCAGTCATCCAGTAAGCTCTGATCTAATGTAGAAACTAGATTTGGATTTGTACCAGATCATATAGAAAGCTTCATGGCTAAAGTACATAAGCCATAAAGTTAAAAAATAAACCTGCTTTAATCTGCATTTCTATCAGAGATACATCTCAACACAATGTCAAAATAGTTATTTTTGAATGATTAACTTTTACACCCTCATTTGAGATGACTTCTAAGACGTGGTAAACCACATGTGATGTCATTCTTGACATCACAGAACCAATTCATTCATCCTATTACTGAGCTGTTTGAAAACAGTGACTATCTGAAGGTGGCCTAATCATTTATCATAATTTTAATGCGTTAGCAAAAATTAAACAGCATTGAACTCTTACCAGCAAGAAAATGCTGTTGCAGCACTAGACAAGCTCTGAAGCATTACAAACCATCAGTTCTAAACCTTCAGCTTGTGTGACACCAATAAATACTAGATTCCTAATTTGAGTCCAGAACTCTAAAGATGCAATGTGTATTTGGTGTTCTGATGTAAATGTGTCACTGGATTTATATCAGTGGCAGTACAATATTACACGTTCATGTAATGCACAAAAATCTAGCCTATGTTGTTGCCTGCTATACTTTGATCTTTGGGGTGAAGGTAACAATGATTATCATAAGTCAACACAGTTTTGTTGTGTGGTGAAGGTAACATTCGGTGACATAAATCAACACTGATTTGTAGAGCAAAAGAAAAATAGAGGTCCAAATTGCTGTAAATTTGCCAAAGTTATGGCAGCCTCATATAAATCAACCAACATTTTTTAGTATCACACAATAAATTATAGATTTAACTATTAAAAACATTTGTCTGATTTTCTTTTGAACACTGTCCTCTCCTTGCTATATTTGAGATGAACTTTACTCATCTAGTAAGATTTCAAACATGAAATCATATTTCTCAGAGATTACCGCCAATCAAAGCTATGAGAAAAAGATTTGCAATGAAGCTGCCAGTACACTTTTGGCTGGAAAATTGTCTTCAGTGTCATCCTATATCAACAGCTCTAGCCATTTTAATAATTAATCTATGTGATCATGAATTAATTCTCAGGACAGCATAACAGAAAGAAAACTAAAGTCAAAGTTATAGTTAGGTCACTGCTACAATAACTAACACTTCTGGCAATTAAAGCTTTCTGAATATTGTATAAAATTGAGATAATCTAGAAAAAGTGAGGTTTGGAAGTGTGACTTATTCTTCGAAGAGGACAGCAGGTTTCAGGGCAGAGATGATGAGAGGAGAGGTAGAGATTTAAAGATGAAGGTAATGCCAATGCTGATGGACTAAAGAGAGTCTGAGGGTGCAAAGGATCATGGGAATTTACAGTGCTTGGCAAATTGTGAGCCTGGTCAAGGTTTCAGCAATAAAAAAGTGTTATGACTACAGAAAAGATTTGAACAGGAGAACGAGGATTTAGTAATATAAGATATTAGGAGAACAGGAAGATTAAATTAACAAGCACATAGATTGGTTAATGAATTGTTGATTGTGAGGTCATTTTGTGGTTCCCTATATTAATTAGTTGCGTATTACTACATCAGCAAAAATCATGGGTAAGCTTGCAATATTCAAATATAGACAGGTTGTATTTATGGAGAATGCCAAACAAAGGAGGACCATGCCCTTGATGAACATCAATTTTAATTTTCAAAAGAATTTAAAACCCGACTAAAATCATGTTTCTGTTTGCATATTAACAAAGTTAATAAAAAGACCAAGTACATCCTTTCTATCAATTTATACGTATCACAATTATGTACTTCTGCACTTCTAAAACAGATTGATTGTACAAAATATGAATTCCTATTTAGCATTTGTAAAAAAAACATCACCGTAAGTTCACTGTAAGTTTTTAAATTTTGGTTAAGTCGTTTCACCACAAACATGATTCTTTTCACAAAATTATATCAGGTTATCAGTGAAAAAGTTTCCTATAAACATAAAAGGATCTCTTTCTGATGCCATTTTACTTTGTGTTTAATCAGATATGATCAACAATGATGATGTTACAGATTCAAAGGGAAAATTAATATGACAGTTTAACTCTTTTCTCATCAATGCCTTTCACTTATTTAACATCAATAAAATAGAGGAATACAGTATAAACATTCTATTGTACAATAAATATGTTTGTACATAAATATATGAATGTGAAATATGATTTACCATAATACTTTACTCATTAAAACTTGCAAATATATGACACAAACAAGAAAAAATCTGCAGATGCTGAAAATTTAAGTAACATACACAAAATGCTGAAGGAACTCAGAAGGCCAGGCAGCATCTATGAAAAAGAGTACAGTTGACATTTCAGGCCAAGACCCTTCGTCAAGACCCAATATGTCGACTGTACTCTTAAATATATGACACAGTACATTTCTATATCAGCATTTTTGTGATAGGCCATATACTGTAAGATTTATATTACATTATCATCACTATTTTACCTTCATGTACATTTCTTGAAATATCCATTTTACAACCAAGAACAGGGCCTTGGACAGTGCCACTCTGTAACATTTGGTTGGGGAGAGCTTCTTGGATACAAAAACCAGTAGGTTTCAGGCAGACCAATAAGCATCTTCCACTCAGTTGATAATATCCTTATAGAATGGTTGTCACCGTGTGAATGCCCATGAACATCCCAACACCACAAGAACTCTCAGTGCTCAGTAATTTGAGATAAACTTAATTCCCAGCACAGCCACCTTAAGGTCAATGTGCGGTGGCAAAGGGTCTCCAGAACTGCATAAGAACTGAATTAATACAAGCAGCTATGTTTTATCTTTCCACAGTCGCTACCCATTCCAGTTCTAGGAATATCTTTTATTTCAGATTTCCAGCATCTCAAGGATATTTTTGTTTTATCTCTACTGCCTCTATCCATTTTCTTTTATTCATACTCCCCCAGGCAGATCAACTATGATTAAGAAACATTTAATTCCCTCTCTAAGGTGGCACCAATACCAGCTGTATCTCACCTAGACAATCCAGTCTCCAATTTATCACAACACTCCCTTTACACTGTGTCATAATTGGCCCCTCAAACCTACTCTGCTATTTAAAAGAACTTGGATGATCCCATCTTGACCTCATCACCGCTTTCCCCCATACCCTTTCACTACTTAATAGTTTAGTTGTCTACCATTTTCCAACTTAAATATATTTAATTGCTCCATCTTCTCTGCAACTTAAAACATGCTTATTTTCTCACTTGCCCAGTTTCAATTGAGGACACTAACCTGCAATGTTAACAATTTCTCTCTCCACAGATGCTGTCCAATCAATTTCTGTTGTACTTCTGGGCTAAAGATACACGTGGATTGCAAAGAAGAATTGATTCTTGTTTGACAGAGAAATTGTACTATAATGGATGTCAATGAAGCATTCAACTGAGCAATTAAGGAAAAATCATTCCAAACAAATCCAGCATGTAAGAACATAGGAATCAAGAGTAGAAGCTGGTCACTTAGATCCTTCAAACTTATACCCCACTACTTATCAAAACTGTAGTTGATATAGCTCAGTGCCATGTTTCTGCGCAAACCATCTTATCCCTTGATTCAGTTAATATTCAGACCATGGGGAAAAAGCCCATACCATTCACTTTATCTATGCCCCTCATGATTCTACATACCTCTAAAAGGCCACACCTCATCCTTCTACACTCGAAGGGAAAAAAAAAGCTTCAGCCTATTCAGCCCCTCTTTGTAACTTAAGCTCTCCAGTCCTGTTAAAATCTTACTGAAAATTTTCTGTACCTTTTCCAATTTCATAACATCCCTCCTATAGGTGGATGACTAGAAACGCACACCAAGTGTGGTCTCACCAACAACTCTTATAGCCGTAACATGACGTCCTACTTTTGTGCACCAAAATGGATCACCTCACATTTTTTCTACAATATTTTCAACATTTACTCAGCTTGTCTACTTACAAATTAAGCCTTTTCTCATCCTCCTTCCTACTCAAAATTTCATCTAGATTTGTAGCAGCAGTGAACTTACAAGTATGGCATTTGGGTCCCTTAACCAATATTTTCATCTAGATGGTGGAGGCCATGCAATGATCTTTATGGTAATTCAGTAGTTACAGCCTGCTAATTTGAAAAGGGCTAATTAGTTCCTACCCTCCAAATTCACATGCCTTAAGCTTGCTGACCAACACCTTCCATGGGATATGATCAAAGGCTTTTGAAGACCTAAGTATACCGCATCCACTACTGCAATTCACACTTTAGATTTGAGTATTTCTCCAAAAAATAATATCTGATTTCTCTGTTCTTTGTATATAGTGGAGTCACATTTGTTACCTCCAAAAAGGAACGAACCAATTCAGAATCTAATTTTGAAAAATGAAAACCAATACAGATACCCTGTGCAGGAAAGCACAGAGTCGACTGTACATCCTCAGAAGGCTGGCGTCATTCAATGTTTGCAGTGAGATTCTGAAGATGTTCTATTGGTCAGTTGTGGAGAGCGCCCTCTTCTTTGTGGTGGCGTGCTGGGGAGGCAGCATTAAAAAGAGGGACGCCTCACGTCTTAATAAGCTGGTAAGGAAGGTGGGCTCTGTTGTGGGCACAGAACTGGAGAGTATGACATCGGTGGCAGAGCGGAGGGCGCTGAGTAGGCTACGGTCAATCATGGAAAACCCTGAACATCCTCTGCACAGCACCATCCAGAGACAGAGAAGCAGCTTCAGCGGCAGGTTGCTGTCAATGCAATGCTCCTCAGACAGGATGAAGAGATCATTACTCCCCAACGCCATTCGGCTCTACAATTCAACCACCGGGGCAAGACATGTTAAGTGCCGGGGTTAGGACTGAGCTTAAGTCACCACTCAATGCACTTTAGTAAACTATTTAAGAACTTTTTAAAAGCTATTTATTAATGCTTTTTGGGAGGGTGATTTTAGATGCATATCATATTTTAAATACTGTATGTAATTAGTTTTGCTACAATAAGTGTATGGGACACTGGAAAAATATTGAATTTCCCCTTGGGGATGAATAAAGTATCTATCTATCTATCTATCTACTGTATTCTATAGTGCTCAAATGTCTGGGATCTGGATCATCACACCTTTAGGATTTTTTAGCATCCAGTCTTACCTAAGTATTTTTCTTTTTACTAATTCCAACCTTTATTCCTTGTTCTTGCTAGATACACAATTCTCTAGTATTTCTGGCAATTGTTTGAGCTGCATTCTCAACTAAGAACACAATGAATTTTTCTTGTATTTCCTATTCTACATTATAATTTTTGCTATTTCTGTCTGTAAGGCTACAAACATTTGTAACAATATTATTTCTCAATTTACATACCTTTAAAAGTTCTTACAGTCAGTTTTTTTTGTTTTTTTAAACCAATTTACTCTCTTGTTCTGTCTGTCCTTTCTAAATCAATTCTTGGTCGTCCTTTGCTGAGTTGTATAATATTCCCAGACGTCAGGCCTATTGTTATTTCTGGCATTTTTATCAGTATCTTCCTTTGATTGTTTTGCCAGCCAAGGACTAAAAATTTTCCAACGGGTTATTTCGTTAACAAAATACATGTTTTTCAAATCAGCAATTATTTCCTAAAATGCTGATGATTGCCTGTCTACCATCATAACTTGTAATGTTGTTTCCCAATTAACCACAGGCAACTTACACTTCAAAGACTACTAGGCAAAACCTCTTTCTGTTTCAAAGAGTTAATGAATTTGTGATGGAAGAGGGGCAGTGACAGAATGAAAGGAGAGGTTCACAGTATCATATGGCATTAGGACTAGGAAGAACACTGAGACAGTCAAATTTAGTGTGAATAAAATAAAGGGACAAGGATATGGGTTTCTTCCTTATAAAGAAATAAACACAAAGCAGCTTTTTATAGACGGAGAAACTGGAGAAGTGATCTCTCGCTGTGGAAGGAGCGATTGCTTTCTCTCTGGTTATGAGAGAGAGAGAGCCTGTTGGACGCTGAAATGTTGGAGTGAACAGTTAGTTTTTGATGCATTGTAGATCATGACCTCTCTTTGCTTGCATGATGGGTGGTGAGAATGCTGATGCTTTATGCTAGAATAAGAGCGGGAGGGAGAAGTTTGATGCTGCTTGTGCATGGCAGGGGGTAGGGTGCTTTGGGGTTTTTTTTCTGTTTTGAGGATGCTTGTGGAGAGTGAGAATTTCAGGTTGTATATTGCATACATTCTCATTGATTAACCATTACTGCCTCACTACTCCAGGAACCCAGGTTTGATCCTGACCCTTATCGTGGGTAGCACAGCATTTGCACCTTCTGCCTATATCTAAATAGATTTCCTCTGGATGCTCTTATTTCCCTCCACATCCCAAATGCTGGTAATTGACATGTCAATTGGCCACTGTAAAATTCCCCTTTTGTTTTGGGCATGACAAGACAATCGGGCTGAATTAATTGGCTTGTGTGAGAGAGTAAGTTAGAAGGAAAATGAAGAAAAATGTGATTGCTCTGAAGGCTAGCATAAATTCAATTGGCCAAATAGCCTCAATTTTTGTCAGAAGGACATATATCAAATATAACATGAATGCTCATGTCTGGATTAGTCAGTCATCAAGAAGTTTGAATGAAAGGTCTCTAATTTTGGGAATTAACCTTGGGAATTGATACTGGAAATGAAGGGAAAAATATCAGGAAAAAGAACTAGTTTGGCAAGCGATGGGAACCAGAGCACCAGGTCAGAAAGTGGAGGGTGGAGAGGAGGTTTTTGTCTGAGCCAGTACAAACAAGCGCAAACAGGAGCAAAGTAATAGATATGATGGGATGGATAGCTTGAAGTGTGTGCACTTTAATGCGTGAAACATTATAGTAAAAGTGATGAACTTGAAGCGTGGATCAGTAAAAGGGGCTATGACGTTGGTGGCCGTTAAAGAAACTTGGTTGAGAAACCAACAGAAATTGGTGGGTTAATATCCCAGGGTTGCGATGTTTCAGAAAAGATAGAGGAAGAGGTAAAAGTGGGAGGGGCAGTGCACTACTAATCAGGAACAATGTCAAAGCTGCACTCAAAGGGGAAATACTGGAGGGCTCATCCTTTCAGTCTATATGGGTAGAACTCAAAGACAGGAAGGGTGAAATCATTCTGATGGGATTGTACCATAGACCCTGCCCCCAATAGCCACAGGACACTGAGGAACAGATATGCAGGCAGATTAAGGTGTAAAAACAATAGTGTTGTTATCATGGAGGATGTCAACTTCCCTAATGTAAACTGGGGCCTTAGTGAAAGAGGTTTAGATAGGATATAATTTGTCAGATACATCCAGGAGGGTATCTTAAATTAATATGTAGATAGTCCAACAAGTGAAGGAGATGTACTGGACCAGGTGCTGGGTAATGAGCCTGGACAGGTGACCAATTTTTCAGTGGGTGAACAGGTAGGGAAAGATGACCACTACTCCATCAGTTTTAAGATAGCTATAGATAAGAATAAGTATGGACCTTGTGAGAGAGAATTAAATTAGAGCAGAACAAATTACGAGAGCATTAGGCAAGAACTAGGGAGAGTTAACTGAGAAAAACTGTTTTTGGGCAAATCCTCATCCAACATGTGGAGGGTGTTTAAATATCAGCTACATAGAGTACAGAATAGGTATCTTCCAGTAACAAGGAAGAACAAGGATAGAAAAGGTAAAAGATCCTTGGACGACGAGAGGTGATGAATTTAGTCAAGAAGAAAAAGTAAAAGTATGTAAAGCTTACAAATCTAGAATCAAACACAGCACTCAACAATAATAAAGAAGCCAGAAAAGAACTCAAAAAGTGAATTAGAAAAGACAAGAGGGGCCATGACAAGTCTTTGGCATTCAAAGTATTAAAAGAATCCCAAGGCTTCCTGTACATACATCAAGAGCAAGAGGATAACTAGAGAGAGAACAGGACCACTCAAGAATAAAAGAAAGGTACAATTGCTTGGATGCAAAGGATGTGGGTGAGGTCCTCAATGAGTAATTTTCATCAATATTTACCAAAGAGAAGGGAGATAGGGAGATCAGTATTGTTGGGGCATTTTGTGAGAAAGCAGGAAGCAGCTTGGGGTCTCTTCAAGAGCACTAAGGTGAATAAGGACCCAGGACCTGATGGGATATAATCCTTGTCATTGAGAGAGGCAAGAGATGAGATTGCTGGGGCCTTGACCAATAACTTCATGTCCTCTCTAGCCACAGGCAAAGTCCTGGAAAACTGGCAAGTAGATAAAGTTGCTCCATTGTTCAACAAGTGAACCAGGGATAACTCTGGAAACTATAGACTGGTGAGTCTATTGTCAGTGGTAGGGCGGTTACTGGAGAGAATTCCTTGGGACAGGATTTTTGACCATTTGGAAAACTATGGCCTAATTAAGAAGAGACAACATGGCTTAATGCGAGGCAGGTCATGTAAAGTAAATGAATGTTTTGAATAATTGACGAAAGTAATTGATGAATATAGAGCAGTGGATGTTGTCTACATTGATTTTAGTAGGCATTTGACAATGTCCCCCATGAGAGGCTCATTGAGCAGAATTGGCCAATTGGATTCAGAACTGGCTTATCGATAGAAGACAGAGGGTGGTGGTCGAAGGACCTTATTCTAGCTGTAAGTCTGTGATTAGCGGTGTTCTGTGGGGCTCTGTACTGGAACCTCTGCTGCTTATGATGTACATAAATGACCTGGATGAAAATGTAGATGGGTGGGTTAGTAAGTCTGCAGAAGATACAAAGATTGGTGGTGTTGTGGCAAAGAATACAGTGAGATATACATCAGCTGCTAATACGGGTGGAGAAATGGCATATGGAGTTTAACCTGGTCAAATGTGAGGTGTTTCACCTTGATAGCTCAAATATAAAGGGCAAGAACCTTAACAGCATTAATGAGCAGAGGGACCTTGGGGGTGGCTACACAGGTTAATAGACTGGTTAAGAAGGCATATGGCATGTTTGCTTTCCTGAGTCGAGGTACTGAGTTCAAAAGTCAGGAAGTTAATGTTTCAGATTTATAAAACTCTAGTTAAGCGGCATCTGGAGTATTGCTTGCAGTTCTGGTTGCCCCATTATAGGAAGGATGCTGAGGTTCTAGAAGGGGTACAAAAGAGGTTTACCAGGGTCCTGCCTGGATTAGAGTGCACGTGTTATAACGAGAGGTTGGACAAATTTGGACTGTTTTCTCTGGAGTGGCAGAGGCAGGGGAGAGATTGGATAAAGGTATCAGATTATGAGTGGCATAGATAAAGTGGACAGCCAGCTTCTTTTTCCTAGGGTTGAAATACCTAATACCTGAGGACATGCACTTAAGGTGAGTGGTGGTAAATTCAAAGGAGATGTGAGGGGCACATTTTTCATGCAGATGGTAGCAGGTGCCTGGAATGCACTGCTTAAGTGGTGGTAGAGGCAGAATATATTTGGGATTTTAGAGACATTTAGATATGCACATGAATGTGAAGGAAATGAGAGAATATGGACAAGTGTAGGCAGAAAGGATTAGTTCAGTTGACCACTTAATGACTAATTTAATTGGTAGAGCACAACACTGTGGGCCAAAGGGCTAAATTGTTCTAAATTCTGAAAGTTTAATAGGGTAATATTGTACAGAAAAGAGTCTAGTTTACTGCCTCAACATTTGTCTCTTGATTTTCCTCATTCACATGCATCACTGCCACATATTTGTAAATGACAACCACTACATGTCCATCAATCCCACTAACTCTATTCCCAAAGCAAGCTGCATGGACTCTTTGCAACATGATCTATCATCAAGTTCAAGCCAGATCTATAACCAGTCAAAAACAATACCCAAGTTCATACTAAGATTGCTTGTCATTTTGTGTGTACACATTTAGAATATATATCACTGGAGGCAAATACTTGTTTATTTTTCAATCATTTACTCTTGCAAAAAAATGTTGTGACTGTCAACTGCACTAATAAAATCACAGAATATTTCTGGTCCTCAGTATACAATAAACGTAAACTTTGTGAGAGAGTCATATAAGAGGTACAGCACAGGAACAGGTCCTTCAGCCCATCTAGTCCAGGCCAAATGCCTACTCTCATCAACTTGCACCAGGACTATAGCCCTCCATACCCCTACTATCCATGTACCAATCCAAACCTCTCTTAAAACGATGAAATCAAGCTCACATGCACCACTTGAGCTGGCAGCTCATTCCACACTCACACGACCCTCTGAGTAAAGAGGTTTCCCATCATGATCCCTTTAAACTTCTGACCTTTCACCCTTAACCCGTGACCTCTGGTTGTAGTCCCACCCAACCTCAGTGGAAAAAGACTGCTTGCATTTACCCTATCTATTCCTCATAATTTTGTATACCTCCGTCAAATCTCCTCTCAATCTTCTATACTCGAATTACTAAAGTCCTAACCTATTCAATCTTTCCTTATAACTTCAGTCTTCCAATTCCAGCAAGATCCTTGTAAATTTTCTCTGTACTCTTTCAACCTTGTTTATATCTTTCCAAGTAGATAGGTGACCAGAACTGCACATGATACTCCAAATTAGGCCTCACCAATGCCTTATACAATTCAACATAACATCTCATCTCCTGTACTCAATACAATAGACAATAGACAATAGGTGCAGAAGTAGACCATTCGGCCCCTCGAGTCTGCATCGCCATTCTGAGATCATGGCTAATCATTCACTATCAATACCCAGTCCCTGCCTGGTCCCCATATCCCTTGATTCCCCTATCCATCAGATATCTATCTAGCTCCTTCATTGATTTATGAAGGCCAATGCGCCAAAAACTTTCTTTATGACATTACCTGTGGTGCAAGTGTTAACAAATTGTAGATCTGTATTCCCAGATTCCTTTGTTCTACTACACTCCTCAGTGCCCTACCGTTCCCTGTGCAAGATCTACATTGGTTGGTCCTCCCAAGGTGCAAAATTTTGCACTTGTCTGCATTAAATTCCATCTGCCATTTTTCAGCCTGTTTTTCTAGCTAAGGCGGATCTCTCTGCGAGCCATGATAGCCTTCTTTACTGTCCACTATACCCCCAATCTTGGTGTCATCTGCAAATTTGCTGATCAAGTTAACCATGTTGTCATCAGGATCACTGATATAGATGACAAATAACAAAGGACCCAGCACTGATCCCTGTGGCACACCACTAGTCACAAGCCTCCATGCAGACAGGCAGCCATCTACCACCACTCTCTGGCTTCTCCCACAAAGCCAATATCTAATCCAATTTACTACCTTATACAGAATGCCGAGCAACTGAACCCTCTCAATCAACCTCCCATGTGGGCTTTGTCAAATGCCTTCTGAAGTCCAAGTCGGTAACGTCCACTGCCTTGCCTTTATCCACTTTCCTGGGAACTGCCTCATAATACTCTACAAGACTGGTCAGACATGACCCAACACGCACAAAGCCATGCTGACAATCCTCAGGCAGCCCTAACAACAGTGAGGGCAAAACTGTCCCGGGCTATCAGAGAGGCACAGCATGCACACACCCAGCATATTCACAGCCACTTCCAGGACAGCGGTGACACACGGCACATGTGGAAGGGCATTCAGGACATCACCAACTACAGGACAACATCACCTGACTGTGCGGGTGATGCCTCCCTCCCAGATATGCTGAACAACTTCTACGCTCATTTTGAGACAGAAGATGACGTGGTGGCGAGGAAGTCCACCCCTCCTCCAAATGACCAAGTGCTATGTATCACCGTGGCTGAAGTGAGGAGAACCCTGAGCAGGGTCAACCCACAGAAGGCTGCTGGACCAGACAATATTCCTGGCAGAGTGCTTAGAGGATGTGCAGACCAGCTAGCAGATGTTCCCACTGACATCTTCAACATCTACCTGAGCAGCGCCACCGTTCCAACGTGCTTCAAGGCAGCCACCATCGTCCCTGTGCCGAAGAAGTTCTCAGTGTCCTGCCTCAATGACTACCGTCCCATTGCATTCACATCATCATGAAGTGTTTCAACAGGCTCGTCGTGAGGCATATCAAGACCCTGCTGCCCCCCTCACTGGACCCTCTGCAGTTTGCGTACTGACCCAACCGTTCAACAGACCACGCCATCACCATCACCCTCCATCTGGCCTAACCCACCTGGACAAAAAAAACACGTATGTTCGAATGCTGTTCATAGACTTCAGTTCAGCATTCAACACAATCATCCCTCAGAAAATGACTGGAAAGCTGAGCCTACTGGACCTGAACACCTCCCTCTGCAAATGGATCCTGGATTTTCTGACTGGGAGACCTCAGTCAATCCGGATCAGGAGCAGCATCTCCAACACCATCACACTGAGCACGGGGGCCCCCCAGGGCTGTGTGCTCAGTCCACTGCTGTTCACTCTGCTGACCCACAACTGTGCTGCAACACACAGCTTGAACCACATCATCAAGTTCGTCAATGACACCACCGTGGTTAATCTCATCAGCAAGAACGACGAGGCAGCTTACAGAGAGGAGATGCAGCAGCTAACGGACTGGTGCAGAGCCAACAACCTGTCTCGTAATGTGAATAGAACAGAAGAGGTGGTTGTTGACTTCAGGAGGGCACGGAGTGACCACTCTCTGCTGAACGTTGACAGCTCCTCGGTAGAGATCATTAAGAGAACCAAATTTCTTGGTGTTCACATGGTGGAGAATCTCACCTGGTCCCTCAACACCAGCTCCATAGCAAAGAAAGCCCAGCAGCATCTCTACTTTCTGCGAAGGCTGAGGAAAGTCCATTTCCCATTCCTATCCTCATCACATTCTACAGAGGTTGTATTGAGAGTGTCCTGAGCAGGTGCATCACTGCCTGGTTTGGAAATTGCACCATCTCGGATCACAAAACCCTGTAGCAGATAGTGAGGTCAGCTGAGAAGATCACTGGGGTCTCTCTTCCCGCCATTACAGACATTTACACTACCCACTGCATCCGCAAAGCAAACAGCATTATGAAGGACCCCACACATCCCTCATACAAATTCTTCTCCCTCCTGCCATCTGGGAAAAGGCACCAAAGCATTTGGGCTCTCACGAGTAGACTGTGCAACAGTTTCTTCCCCCAAGCCATCAGACTCCTCAAAACCCAGAGTCTGGACTGACACCAACTTACTGCCCTCTACTGTGCCTATTGTCTTGTTTATTAGTTATTATAATGCCTGCACTGTTTTATGCACTTTATGCAGTCCTGGGTAGGTCTATAGTCTAGTGTAGTTTTTTGTGTTGTTTTATGTAGTTCAGTGTAGTTTTTGTATTGTTTTATGTAGCACCATGGTCCTGAAAAACGTTGTCTCATTTTTACTGTGCACTGTAACAGCAGTTATAGTCGAAATGACAATAAAAAGTGACTTGACTTGACTTTATCAGTCCATGTCTATCCAAATACTTACATAGTCAGTCTCTTAGAATACATTCCAGTCACAATTGATGTCAGACTTACTGGCCTATAATTTCCTGGTTTTTGTTAAAAGTCTTTCTTAAACAGCAGAACATTGGCTATCAACCAATCCTGTGGTACCTCTCCTGTCACTAAGGATGATTTAAATATCCCTGCTAGGGCCCTGGCAGTTTCTGCACATGCCTCCCGTAGGATCTGAGGGAACACCTTGTCAGGCCCAGGGAATTTATCCAGCCCAATTTCCCTCAGGGTAGCAAACACCTTCTTCTCTGTACAGATGACAGAGAAGAAGGTGTTTGCTACCCTGAGGGAAATCAGAATGCCGCTTTGCCTCAGTTTTATGGAGTCTGTGTCTGTCTCCTGAATAAATAAAGATGCAAAGATGCAAAGAGACAAGGGTCTTGGCCTGAAACGTCGACAGTGCTTCTCCCTATAGATGCTGCCTGGCCTGCTGCGTTCCACCAGCATTTTGTGTGTGTTGCTTGAATTTCCAGCATCTGCAGATTTCCTCGTGTTTGTCCCAATCCACACTTGCCAGATAATTTCTGATACCATTAAAATCCAATGGGCAGGCAAGTTTGCAGCTGGACAATGGCAGGAGACTCAGCTCTAAAGTAACGGGGCAAATACAATGTTGGTACTTACTTTGAGGGGAACAGAATATAAAAACAAGGAAATAATGCTGAAGCTTTACAAGACACTAGTCAGGCCGCACTTGGACCCCATACCTCACAAAGCAATGTATTGTCATTGGACAGAGTCCAGAGGAGGTTTACGAGGATTATTCCAGGAAGGAAGGGGTTAACATATAAGGTATGTTTGGCAGCTTTGTGCCTGTACTCACTGGAATTTAGAAGAATGCAGGGGGATTTCATTGAAACCTACCGAATGTTGAGTGGATTAGATAAGGTGGATGTGGAGAGGATGTTTCCTCTGGTGGGGGTATCCAGAAGTAGAGGGCACAAAATTGAGAGGCGACGTTTAAGAACAGAAGAAAGGAGGAATATTTTTAGCCAAAGACTGGTGATCCTGTGGAATGCTCTACCACAGACTGTGATGGACCAAGTCTATGTGTATATTCAAAGCAGAAGTTGACAGATTCCTGAATGGTCGCAGACATCAAGGGATATGGTGAGAGGGCACATGCATGGGGCTGAATAGAATCTGTGACCAGCCACAGTGAAATGGTGAAGCACACTCGATGGACTGAATGGCTTAATTCTGCTCTAATGTCTTATGGTCTAATATGTAGAAGGTTAAAATCACCTACTATAACAGTCTTATGCTTCTTGCAACAGTCTGCAATCTCTTTACAAATGTGTTCCCCTAAATCCCTGGAACTCTTTGGTGGTCAGTACTATAGCCCCATTAACATGGTTATACCTTTCTTATTTCTCAGTTTCACCCATAAAGCCTCACTAGTCACTGAATTGAGTACTGCCGTGACATTTTCCCTGATTGGTAACGCCAACCCCGCTCCTTTAATCCTTTCCACTCTGTCACACCTAAAACAATAAAACCCCAAAATACTGAGCTGCCAGTCTAGCCCCTCCAGCAACCAAGTCTGTCTAGTGGCTATAACGTCATGATTCTGGTGGTTGATCCATGTCCTGAGCTCATCTGTTTTTTCTACGATACTGCTTGCATTGAAACATATGCAGTTCAGTACATTAGTCATACCATTCTCAGCCTTTTGATTCCTGACTTTGTCTGAGGTCTTACCAACATCTGTCTCCACAACCTCTCCACTAACTCTTCTGGTACTCTGGTTCCCATCCTCCTGCAACTCTAGTTTAAACCCCACCAGATAGCATAAATAAACCTTCACACTAAGATATTAGTCCCCCCAGTTCAGGTGCAAACTGTCTCTTCTGTACAGGTCCCACCTTCCCTGGAAGTGAGCCCAATGGTCCAAAAATCTGATGCTCTCCCTCCTACACCAACTCCTTAGCCATGTGCTAAACTATTTAATCATCCTAGTTCTGGCCTCACTAGCATGTGGCATGTGTAGCAATCCTGAGATCACTAGACTGGAGGTCCTGCCCTTTAACTGTGCACCTAACTCCCTGAACTCACTTTGCTGAACCTCATCACTCTTCCTACCCACGTCATTGGTACCTACATGGACCACAACCTCTGGCTGTTCACACTCCCAATTAAGAACACTGAGGACTTGATTCGAGACGTCCCAATCCCTGAAACCTGTGAGGCATCATACCATTTGGGAATCTTGTTCTCACCCACAGAACATCTTGTCCATTCAGAATCAGAATCAGAATCAGGTTTATTATCACTGGCGTGCGACATGAAATTTGTTAACTTAGCAGCAGCAGATCAATTCAATGCATAATATAGAAGAGAAAAAAAATAAGTAAATCAAGTACAGGACACATATATTGAATAGATTAAAAACATGCAAAAACAGAAATACTGTATATTAAAACAAAGTGAGGTAGTGTCCAAAGCTTCAATATCCATTTGGGAGTTGATGGCAGAGGGGAGGAAGCTGTTCCTGAATCGCTGAGTGTGTGCCTTCAGGCTTCTGTACCTCCTATCTGATGGTAACAGTGAGAAAAGGGCATGTCCTGGGTGCTGGAGGTCCTTAATAATGGATGCTGCCTTTCTGAGATACCGTTCCCTAAGGATGTCCTAGGTACTTTGTAGGCTAGTGCCCAAGATGGAGCTGACCAGATTTATGACCCTCTGCAGCTTCTTTCGGTCCTGTGCAGTAGCCTCCCTCCCCATACAAGACAGTGATGCAGCCTATCAGAATGCTTTCCACAGTACATCTATAGACATTTTTGAGTATATTTGTTGACATGCCAAATCTGTTCAAACTCCTAATGAAGTATAGTCACTGCCTTGCCTTCTTTATAACTACATCAATATGTTGCAACCAGGTTAGATCCTCAGAGATCTTGACACCCAGGAACTTGAAACTGCTCACTCTCTCCATTTCTGATCCCTCTATGAGGATTGATATATGTTCCTTCGTCTTACCCTTCTGGAAGTCCAAAAACAGCCCTTCCATCTTACTGACGATGAATGCCAGGTTGTTGCTGCAACACCTCTCCACTAGAGGGCTCCTGTACTTGTCACCACCTGAACTTCTACCAACAATGGTTGTGTCATCAACAAATTTATAGATGGTATTCCCCTAATGAATCCCCTATCACAACAGCGTACCTCTTTTCCTCCCCTCCCCTCTGAGTCACAGAAGCAGACTCCGTGCCAGAGATCCAATCACTGTGACTTTCCTCTGTCAGATCATCCCCCCCCCAAAAAAAAGTGTTGTCAACCTGTTGTTGAGGGGGATGGCCACTGGGGTACCTTACACTAGCTGATAAATCTCTTTCCCCTTCCTGACTGTGATCTAACCTTAGGTTTAACTACCTATGTCCTATCTATCACCCCCTTCAACCTCCTGAATGATCTGGAGTTCATCCAGTTCCAGCTCCATGTCCTAGAGTGACATGGTAGCACAGTGGTTGGCACAACACTTTACAGTACCAGTGTCCCAGGTTCATTTCCCGCTGCTGCCTGTAAGGAGTTTGCACGTTTTGCCTGTGATCATGTGGGTTTCCTCTAAGTGCTCTGGTTTTCTCCCACAGTCCAAAGAAGCACCAGTTGGTAGGCTAACTGGTCATTGTAAATTGTCCTGTGATTTTAAATCGGGGGATTGCTGGGCTGCATGGTTTGAAGAGCCAGAAGGGCCTATTCAGTGCTGCATCTCAATATATGAATATATAAAATTAATGTGGATTATCAGAAGCTGCCGCTGGATGCACTTCTTGCAGTTGTATTCATCAGGGGCACTGGAGGTCTCCCTGCATTCGCACAATCTGCAAGAGGAAAGTGTGCTGACTGGCTGCATTTGGGCCTGGTATGGGAACAGCAATGCCTTTGAGCAGAAAATCCTACAAAAAGTAGATTTGACCCAGTACATACAGCACATCTACATGAAATGGTGCCATAGAAAAGCAGCATCCATCATCAAAGATCCTCACCACCCAGGCCATGCTCTTTTCTCACTGCTGACATCAGGTAGAAGGTACAAGTGCCTCAGGATCCACACCACCAGGTTCAAGAACAGTTACTACCCCTCAACCATCAGGCTCTTGAACAAAAGGACTTCTCTTATCTTGTTATTTCATGCTCATTATGTATTGTTATTTATTTATATCTGCATTTCCACAGTTTGCTTACAGTTAACAGTTCCTGATACTGTACTTACAGTTTACAGCTCCGATTCTATAGATTTGCTAAGTATGCCCGCAGAAAAAGAATCTCAGGGTTGTATGTGGTGGTGTTCATGTACTCTTACTAATAAATTTTACTTTGAACTTTGAATTTCAACTATCTTGCTTGGCATCTCCACTGTCCTAGTTGAGCAGATATAAAGAAGGAAAGGGAAAGAAAACTTTATCTTGAGCTTTTCTTTTCTTTTGCCTTCTCCGACTGAAGCTGTGAAGAGCTAAAGCCTCAAGATCACCACTCTGATTCTGTCCACTCCAAGCCTCAAGATCACCACTGTAACTTTGTACACTCTGACAATGACCACTACGATGATGGTGGTCTTAATTTGCAATCTGCCTCAAAAGAAAACCAAAATGGCAATATTTTAAAGTATTTTTCTGCCTGGATAAAATAGCACAATGCAGGCATTCTATCATTTTCTATATTTCATGGGATACATGGAAGGAATGGGAAGAATGGGCCATATTCCTTTCCGAAGTCCATGAAAAGATGATTCTGTGTGTTGAAATGCAACAGACTATCTAAAACTAAATACTATTTTGAAGTACTCAAGTACGTTAGGTGGTAACACAATTCCTAGCACTCAAAGCAATATTGGAGGACACCACAGGTTGAAGGGAAACATAGCCCATAAAGTACCAAGGACACTTTGAGCTTGTTTACTACTAATGAAGCACAATGCAGATCTGAATTATCTATGCACTCTCTTCAAACTTCAACAGATTTTAATAATTAAAATACTTGTCAAGCTCCCAAGCTCCTTTTGTCCTGCATTTGAGTCCACTACCACATGCGGGGCATGTATGCGATAATGAAGAATGGCTGACAAGAGTTTATTGCAGTTATAGAAAGGAGAGAAAAAGTAATCAAATTATTTCCTCATCTCCACCTCCTCTAGGGCCAGTCAGTCTACAATCCACTGTGCAATGGGCAAGATAAATAATTTTGAAACTCCTGGCAGCACAAGTTGACTTTCAGAGAAGTAGCATTTCAACTGGTGATACAAGAAATAAATGAGATGATGTGCATCTAGCAACAGATTAACAACTTAATTCAAAACTCGCAAAACCAGACATAATGCTAAGGTTTGCGAGAACATAGATCCTCGTTTGATTTTCTTGCCTGCATGCCAAAATCAGAAGCTTTATCAGTATAACTAAAGAAACACATTGTCAAGCTCCCTTTACAGAATTTATGAAGTTGGACTTAGCATAATTGAAAATAACTTGACAAACATACAAGAAAAGATATACAATACCTACTGGAGCTTTATTTGTTTTTACAGAGGCAGTAAGTCTTTTCTTGAACTGTCCCGCCTTGTTGGAATTAGCCATTCAATGCCATTGTCTATAAGTTTACTTAGCAGTTCTTAAATTATTGTGTTACTAGCTCAGATCAACTTTTCATTTTTTACTAAATGCAGTTTTCAAGCACTTTTTAAGAATGTAAGTTTACACAAACATAAAATGCAAAATTTCAGCAAGTAAAATAAATAAAACTGAAAAGTATCAATAAATCCAAAGATTCCAGTGTAGAAACCATGCAATCATTGCAAAATCCCTGATCTCACCAATCCTTAGAGTTGAGCAAGTGAGACAGAGGTGGAAGCCTGAATAAAATTCTCCCCTGATCTCATTCTATAGAAAGAAGCTTCCTCTCCCATCAACAACTGTGGAAAATGCAAGACAAATTGTTAATAGTATTGCACCACAGCATTATTATATTGCTGAACAGAAGCATTGAGAAGCATTGCTGTATAAGCACAAGAATTATCATACTGATTATGCAATGTATTTATCACAAATTCCAAACCACAATCAACTGAACCTATCAAACAGGAATTCCAACATCATATAGAATAGAGATACAGTAAACCCACAACTTATCCCTACATTCTAATCTTCTCCAAGAATTAGGCACAAAACAAAATTATTGAGCAAAGATCATCCAAGTCAACAAAGCTCATTATATCACTTCAATGCAGTTTAAGCTCTACTACCTTTTCCAACCATCATGCAGGCACTTTAAGAAACAACTGATTTTTTTCCATGAGCAGAAACAATGAAGTATAAGCAAGTTTGGAGCTGCCAGAAAGTTTCAGAAAAAATTGCTCCTTCATCAGAAACTAAACTACTTCAGTCAAAGATATAATACAAGCCAATGACATTTCTAACACAAGGCATGCATGTTCAAACTGTCAGCATCAGAGCAACAAGAACGTACCCAGAAGATGAACCAACCTATAATACCAAGCTCCAGCACATTTAGTCAAATGTCACATTTAGTCAACCTATAAAACCAAGCTCCAGCACATTTAGTCAAATCTATGTCCTGCTTGTTTTTTGAGGGATTTATTACACTGTATGTAAGAAAGTGCAAAGACAACATAAAACTCAGATGCATGCATTTTGACAGAGTATAATCACAAGACTGTAACTAGTTCACTTAAGTCACATTCAAATTATATATGATCATTCATAAAATGATGCAAATCATTGTCAATGAAGCCATTTAGCACAGTAAACTTCATACGGTAGTTTTTCTGCTCTATTCAAGCTATGATAGAGACTCATCAGATAATAAAGAATAATTATATTAGCATGCCTCAAACTTTGAGCTTCAAACATTGGCCAATTAAAGTCCAAAGGTAGTGAAGATTATCCTGGTATATGGCATGTGTAAAACTACCTTTTTGCTCAAAGTACAGCCTGGCACAATATTTTTCATACAGAGTTCAAGTACCAATAAACTGGGTTATTTTTAGCAAAGTGGGGGTTGTCCTGTTCTAGTTATGACTAATTTTATCAGTGGTCACTGTATTTAAAGCCAAGGAGTATAGTAATTGCATTCCACCAATTTTCTTACATTAGATCAAAAAGTAATATTAATATGAAGTTCAAAATCAAGAATGAATTTTCTTTTGTTAATTAATCTAATTTTATTCTAGCTAAACATCTGGTCATACTGAAAGCTTCTACTTTCAGTTTAAATGTAAACAATTACTCTGAATATATTAAAATTATGATTTATTCATTTATCACATGTAAATCAAAATATACACTGAAATGTCTAATTTGCATTAATAACTAACATACCCAAGGGTATACTGAGGGCAGCCTGCAAGTATCGCCACACTTTCCTACATCAACACAGCATGCCCATAATGTTCAGCGAAACAACAACAAAACAAGCCCCTTTTCCACCCACTCACACACAGGCAGGCCTCCAACCCCAGGAGGTAAGTAGAAATTAGTTAACACAAAGTACACTGCAGATGCTGTGGTCAAATCAAGACGTACAAAAAGGCTGGATGAACTCAGCAGATCGGACAGCATCCGTTGAAAGAAGCAGTCAACGTTTCGGGCCAAGACCCTTCGTTAGGACTAAAGGAGGGGGCAGGGGCCCTATAAAGAAGGTGGGGGAGGGTGGAATGTGCCAGGTGAAAAACCAATCAGAGGAAAGATCAAGGGGTAGGGGAGGGGAAGCAGGGAGGGGATAGGCAGGAAAGGTGAAGAAGGAATATAAGGGGAAAGCACTATGGGTAGTAGAAGAAGGCAGAATCATGAGAGAGGTGATAGGCAGCTAGAAGAGGAGACAAAGTGAAGGTGGGATGAGGGAAGGGAGAGGGAGAGAATTACCGGAAGTTGGAGAATTCGATGTTCAATGCCCCAAACAGTCCTTCCAGGTGAGGCAACACTTCACTTGTGAGTCTGTTGGGGTAATCTGTTGCATCCAGTGCTCCCGGTGTGGCCTCCTCTACATCGGCGAGACTCAACGCAGATTGGGGGACCGCTTCGTCGAGCACCTACACTCTGTCCGCCACAACAGACAGGATCTCCCAGTTGCCACTCACTTCAACTCTGCTTCACATTCCCATTTGGATATGTCCATACATGGCCTCCTCTACTGCCATGCTGAGGCCAAACTTCGGTTGGAGGAACAACATCTCATATACCGTCTGGGTAGTCTCCAGCCCCTTGGTATGAACATCGAATTCTCCAGCTTCAGGTAATTCCCTCACTCCCCCTTCCCCCATCTCACCTTCACCTCTCTCATGATTCGGCCTTCTTCTACTACCCATAGTGCTTTCCCCTTAGATTCCTTCTTCACCTCTCCTGCCTATCCCCTCCCTGCTTCCCCTCCCCCACCCCTTGATCTTTCCTCTGATTGATTTTTCACCTGGCACATTCCACCCGCCCCCCACCTTCTTTATAGGGCCCCTGACCTCTTTAGCCCTGACAAAGGGTCTCGGCCCGAAACGTTGATTGCTCCTTTTAACAGATGCTGCCCAACCTGCTGATTTCATCCAGCCTTTTTGTGCGTCTAGAAGTTAGTTGTCTGCACCACATTTAACGTAATTGTAAGCAAAAAAAGATGACCACTGAGGTCCTGTTGTTGAGCTGGTGGCTTTATTAATGTCTCCAGGTTAAATAAACAGTTCCTCTTGGCCTCCACAGAGAGCTTGCACACCAGACAGAATAATTTTATATATCACTGGCAGTAGTTCTCAAGTAAATTCCAGAAGGATGGTCCATGAAACATGGCCCAAAAAAAGGGAATAATTAAATTTGTAGTATTGGGGATGTGGCAACAATCCTACTTCCCTTTTCTATGACGAGTTTATCTGAGAACTTTTGCACAGTAGGAAGCATGGGGTTAATGAATAATCCCAACACTTGCCCCACACATTGGAAACAGTGATCCATCAAAAACCAGACATAAATATAATATTGAGGTGTCAACAGACTACAGATGCTGAAAGCAGGAGCAATAAACCAAGTGCTGGAGGAACTCAGCAGGTTTGACAGCATTAAGACCCTGCACCAGGATGATCGGACTGGAAAATCGCAAATGTTGCTCCACTCTTTAAGAAGGAAGGGCGCCAAAGGAGAGGAAATTATAAGCCAGTTAGTCTGACTTCAATGGTTGGGAAGATGTTTGGAGTCAATTATTAAGGATGAGGTATTGCGGTACTTGCAGGCACGTGATAGAATAGGCTAAAGTCAACATGGTTTCCTTAAGAAGAAATCTTACTTGATAGAAACATTAGAATTCTTTGAGAAAATAACAGGCAGGGTAGACAAAGGATAGTTCCTGGATGTTGTTTACTTACATTTTCATGAGGTCTTTGACAAATTGCTGCACATGAGGCTTGGGGCCTTTTCAGGTTTGATGCCAGTAACTTGTTGTGTTCTGTAGGGTTTGGTGTTGAGATAATTTCTTTTCACATTATATGTCAATGATTTAGATGATGGAATTGATAGCTTCATGGCCAACTTTGCAGATGATAGGAAGATAGGTGGAGGGACAGGTAGTGTTGAGGATGTAGGGAGCCTGCAGTAGGACTTAAAACAGATTGGGAGAATGGGCAAAGAAATGGCAAACAGAATACAGTCATACACTTTGGTAGAAAAAATAAAGACAGACTATTATCTAAACAGGGAGAAAGTTCAAAAATCTGAGGTGCAAAGGGTCCTCATGCTGGACTCCCTAAAGGTTAAAATGAAGGCTGAGTCAGTTGTAAGGAAGACAAATGCAATGTTAGCACTCATTTCAAGAAGGTCAAGAATATAAGAGTAAGGATGTAACTCTGAGACTTTATAAGGCATTGGTCAGACCACAATTGGCGTATTGTGAGCAGCTATGGGCCTCTTATATATATTAAAAAAATGTGCTGGCATTGGAAGAACTTTTCCGGGAATGAAAAGGTTATTATATGAGGTAACAGACACACACACACACACACACACACACACACACACACACACAAAATGCTGGAGGAACTCAGCAGGTTAGCGGCATCTATGGAAATAAATAAACAGTCAATGTTTTGGGCAGAGAAAGGAAGGAAAGGAAGGGGAAAGATGCCAGAATAAAAAGGGTGATGGGAGGGGAAGGAAGATAGCTGGCAGATGATAGGTGAAGTCAGGTGAGTAGGAAAGATAAAGGGCTGGAGAGGAAGGAATCTGATAGGAGAGGCAAGAGGACTAAAGGAGAAAGGAAGGAGTCCGTATTAACTTCCACCTGTCATTTCGCAGCCCATTTTTCCAGCTGCTCCACAGCCCATATCAATACGCATTCCAGATCTGCGTGACGTTTTTCCCATTACTTTTCCTCACCATCTCTTGGCCTCAAACTCCAAGCACTAGTGCTTTACATATACAGCCAATGCCACTGTTTATTTTCAAAAAATTTTTAATTCCCCTAAAATTGTGCTCTAGCTCATTGAAGTAATTATACGCTGGTTCCTGAGTAATATAATAAACTAGAAAATTAGTTTAAAGTGCATGAGTACCTTGGAGCAGTAAACATAATTTTTAAAACCCCAACAAAAAAACTAGATGGCAACAAGACCAATTTTATTAAAAATGAAATGTGATTTAACTGAGGATAACAGGAAAGAAACTTGCATTCAAGATTGTAGTTGAATTTGTAGATGTCCTTAATAACATGCTGGCCTTTATAACAAGAGGAATTGAGTATAGGAGTTAAGAGGTCCTTCTGCAGCTGTACAGGGCCCTGGTGAGATCCCACCTGGAGTATTGTGTGCAGTTTTGGTCTCCAAATTTGAGGAAGGACATTCTTGCTACTGAGGGAGTGCAGCGTAGGTTCTCGAGGTTAATTCCCGGAATGGCGGGACTATCATATGTTGTAAGATTGGAGTGACTGGGCTTGTATACACTGGAATTTAGAAGGATGAGAGGGGATCTGATTGAAACATATAAGATTATTAAGGGATTGGACATACTGGAGGCAGGAAGCATGTTCCTGCTGATGGGTGAGTCCAGAATTAGAGGCCACAGTTTAAGAATAAGGGGTAGGCCATTTAGAACAGAGATGCGGAAAAACTTTTTCACCCAGAGAATGGTGGATATGTGGAATGCTCTGCCCCAGAAGGCAGTGGAGGCCAAGTCTCTGGATGCATTCAAGAGAGAGTTAGATAGAGCTCTTATAGATAGCAGGGTCAAGGGATATGGGGAGAGGGCAGGAACGAGGTACTAATTGTGTATGATCAGCCATGATCACAGTGAATGGTGATGCTGGCTAGAAGGGCCGAATGGCCTACTCCTGCATCTATTGTCTATTGTCATGTCATAAACTTTTAAACATTCCTGAAAAGATTCAAGAACAAAAATAAAAAATACGGCTAAATTAAATTTGAAAGAGAGGATTAAAATCAAATACAGAATCTAAAAAAGTCAGTTAGAAAGAATAATGTAAAAATTAAGCATGATTTCTTGAAGTGGATGGCGGTGTTCTGTCCTATCTACTTAACAAGTGAAAGTTTAGGCAAGATGGCACCAGCGACCAACAGCAACATTTTGCAGATAGCTCACAAAACTACTAGATTTTAAATTATATCTAGAGCTATAAATTTGCTGACATAGAAACAAAGAAACATAGAAAACCAACAGCACAATACAGGCCATTCAGCCCACAAAGTTGTGCCAAATATGTCCTTACCTGAGAAATTACCTAGGGTTACCCATAGTCCTCTATTTTTCTGAGTTCCAAAGAAGACCCTATTGTATCTGACTCCACCACCGTCGCCGGCAGCCCATTCCATGCACTCACCACTTACCCCTGATATCTCCTCTGTACCTACTTCCAACCACCTTAAAACTATGCCCTCTTGTGCTGGCCATTCCAGCCCTGGGAAAAAGCCTCTGACTATCCACATGATCGATGCCTCTCATCATCTTATACACCTCAATCACGTCACCTCTCATCCTCCGTCGCTCCAAAGAAAAAAGGCCGAGTTCGTAAGGCATGCTCCCCAATCCAGGCAACATCCTTGTAAATATCCTCTGCATCCTATCCATGGTTTCCACATCCTTCCTACAGTGAGGGGACCAGAATTGAGCACAGTACTCCAAGTAGGGTCTGACCAGAGTCCTATATAGTTGCAACATTACCTCTCGGCTCCTAACTCAATCCCACGATTGATGA
This sequence comes from Hypanus sabinus, assembly GCF_030144855.1. Taxonomy (NCBI): domain Eukaryota; kingdom Metazoa; phylum Chordata; class Chondrichthyes; order Myliobatiformes; family Dasyatidae; genus Hypanus; species Hypanus sabinus. Next base: position 137,784,802 of record NC_082706.1, on the reverse strand, counting down.
AGGCCAATGCACCGTATGCTTTCTTAACCACAGTCAACCTGCGCAGCAGCTTTGAGTGTCCTATGGAGTCTGACCCCAAGATCCACACTGCCAAGAGTCTCATCATTAATTCTATATCCTGCCATCATATTTGACCTACCAAAATGAACCACCTCACACTTATCTGGGTTGAACTCCATCTGCCACTTCTTAGCCCAGTTTTGCATACCATTGATGTCCCACTGTAACTTCTGACAGCCCCCCCACACTATCCACAACACCTCCAACCCTTGTGTCATCAGCAAATTTACTAAACCATCCCTCCACTCCTTCATACAGAAGAATTGATACAGGTCATTTGGTGCTTGGCCAAGTGGCTAAGGCATTGGTCTAGTGATCTAAAGGTTGCTAGTTCGAGCCTTGGCTGAGTGCAGTGTGCACACTGAGGCAGTGTGTTGTGTCCTTGAGCAGGGCACTTAACCACACACTGCTCTGCGACAAAACCAGTGCCAAGCTGTATCGGCCTAGTGCCCTTCCCTTGGACAACATTGGTGGCATGGAGAGGGGAGACTTGTAGCATGGGTAACTGCCGGTCTTCCTTACAACTTTGCCCAGGCCTCAGTAACATTGAAATCGATGGACAGCCAAAGAGAAGAAGAGGAGACAGGTCAATTATACCCCTGAGGCCCACCACTGGTGACCAAACTCCATGCAGAATATGACCTGTCTACAACCACTCTTTGCCTTCTGCGGGCATGCCAGTTCTGGATCCACAAAGCAATTTCCCCTTGGATCCCATGCCTCCTTACTTTCTCAATAAGTCTTGCATGGAGTACCTTATCAAATGCCTTGCTGAAATCCATATACACTACATCTACTGCTCCACCTTCATCAATATCCTTAGTCACATCCTTAAAAAAATCAATCAGGCTCGTAAGGCATGACCTGCCTTTCACAAAGCCATGCTGACTATTCCTAATCATATTATGCCACTCCAAATGTTCATAAATCCTGCCTCTCAGGATTTTTGCTATCAACTTACTAATCACCAAAGTAAGATTCACAAGTCTACAATTTCTTGGGCTATCTCTACTCCCTTTCTTGAATACGTAAAAGAATAATATCCGCAACCCTCCAATCCTCGGGAACCTCTCCCGTCCCCATTGATGATGCAAAGATCATCACCAGAGGCTCAGCAATCTCCTCCCTCACCTCCCACAATAGCCTGGGGTATCTTTAATCCAGTCCCGGTGACTTATCCAATTTGATGCTTTCCAAAAGCTCCAGCACATCCTCTTTCTTAATATCTACATGCTCAAGCCTTTCAGTCCACTGTAAGTCATCCCTACAATCAACAAGATCTTTTCCATAGTGAATACTGAAGCAAAGTACTCATTAAGTATCTCTGCTATCTCCTCCGGTTCCATACACAACTGACATGATGATACAACTATTGTTGGCAGAATTTCAGATGGTGACAATAAGGCATACAAAGGTTCAAATGTTCAATTTAATGTCAGAGAAATGTATACAATATACATCCTGAAATGCTTTTTCTTTGCAAAATGCCCACGAAAACAGAGAAGTGCCCCAAAGAATGAATGACAGTTAAACATGAGAACCCCAAAGTCCCCCCCCCAGTTCCCCCCTCCTGTGCGTAAGGGGCAGCGAGCAACAATCCCCCTCCCCCCACCAGCAAAACAGAAAGTGCTCCCGCTACCGAGCACAAGCGTGAGCTAAGCGGTACAGACCTTGCAGTTACCCCAAAGACTATCACAATTCATCTGGCATTCAACAACCCACAGGTTCTCTCTCTCCCTAATAAGGGAGAGGGAGGTTGCCCCCACTTTCACAGTTAGTGGGAGACATAACAACAACCCACTGGTTTTCAATGGCAAAAAGTCTGTTTCGTCGCTTTTTACGAGCTCTGGGCCCAAAGATCTCAGGTCTTCCGGCCTACAGTGAAAGATTTTCCAGCCTTTCCGACGACACACGAGTCTCCTGCCATGACACCGACCGTCAATCTGCCCGTTTTCAGAGCCCCGAGACCTTAGGTTTCCAAACACTACGGCCTACCCCTTGGAGTGCCGAACATCAGCCAGTCCTGAAACCCTGAGAACAGGTCCCATTCCCACAGAGAACCAAAGTCAGCGTGTAACTCCAGGTCAGGGTCTTCAAAAGAACCCTGAAAGGGAAAAATAAAGTTACAGGAGCGAGATATATCAGCTAGTTCAGTGGCGTCACAGCAACGACCTTGAACTCAATGTCAGTGAGACCAAAGAAGCAATTGTGGACTTCAGAAACGATAAGACAAGGGAACACATACCAGTCCTCAGAGGAATCAGAAGTGGAATGAATGAGCAATTTCAAGGTCCCAGGTGTCAATATCGGAGTATCCATCCTGGACCCAAAACATGGATGCAGCTACAAAGAAGGCACGATAGCTGCTAAATTTCATTAGAAGTTTGAGGAGATTTGGTATATCACCAAAGACACTCACAAATTTCTACAGATGTACTGTGGACAGCATTCTAACTGGCAGCATCACCGTCTGGCATGGGGGGAGGGGAAGACTGCTTGGGATTGAAATAAGCTGCAAAAAGTTGTAAATTTTGTCATCTCTATATTGGGGACAAATATAGTGTAATTAATGGTGATTTTTTAAATTATTAACAAATTTCACGGCATTCGCCAATGATATTAAACCTGATTCTGAGATACTCTAGTAGATATAATTCTTCTTCTGAACTGCAATCACTGCAATCTGCAGCCTGTAATTTTGGTTTTAAAGATATTCTTTAGAACTGACTAAATGATCTGGTGCTTCTGTGATCTCCTGGGAGATTCAGCAAACTAGACTCACAAGAGTGCAGGTACAGAAGAGGCAGTCATTGCTGGGAATCAACACTGCGTCAAGGCCTAAGGCCCAATACTCCACGCTGAATAAAGTGTCAACAAGATTGGAATTGTCGAGGACAAGAGGGGAAAACAAACAGTGCCATCTGCCTGTGTTTGACTGGCCTCCCTCTCTTCTCAATACCAATGTCAGGTGGGAGGTGCAGAACTTGGGTCCCACACCAGCAAGCACAGGAGGAGTTGCTGCCTTGCAGCCATTAGGCTGCTGCATGGGCTTCATTAGCCTCAGTGCTTAACAGCTCCACAGCTGTGGACTCACTTTCAGAGACTCTGCAGTTCACATTCCATGTGTTTTTGTTTATTTCTTTTCACTATTTGCGCAATTTGATCAAGGCTTAGGGCAAAGGACAAACAGGTGCTCAGTTCACTACCTGCAAGGTTTACCTGCTTCATCACTGAACTGACTCTGCAGCTGCAACCTGCAACCATCAGCACTCGCCTCAGTGCTGAGCTGGCTCCTTGGTTGTGGTTTCACTTTCAGGGACTTTATGGTTTCTGGTTACTCTTTTTTTATTGCTTTTTGTGTGATTTTGATCGGAGTGGATTGGCTCTGCGGCCTGCAGTCAACAAATGACACAGCACTAACTTGAAATGAACTGAAGTGAACATTCCTAGATTGTTTCAATGACTTACTGTGGTTTGATGTTTTACTTTTATGGTTTTTTCAGTCGTTTTTTGCTATTTGAGGGATTTGGTGTTTCTTTTCCGTGTTGCGTGTTTGATTTTTTTTTGAATGGGTTCCATGGTGTTTGTTTGTTTGTAGCTGTCTGTGGGAAGATAAATCTCAGGGTTGTATACGGCATAATAAAAGTACTTTGAACTTTGCTTAATGTTCAGTGTGTTATTTGCTTACTTTTTTATTGTTGCACAATTTGTTCCTGTTTTCGCGCATTGAGTGTTTAATGGTCTTTGTTGTGTGGGGATTTTTAAATTAATTCTATTGTGTTTCTTTGCTTTGTGGTAGTCTGCAATAAGAAAAATTATAAGGTTGTATCTCCTATGAATACTTTGATAATAATTATACTTTGAACTTTGAGTCAGTAATTTAGACACAAAGCTAATAGGTATTGTGACCATCTTGGCTGGACATGTTAAAATATGAGGCACTGTGAATAATTCTGAGGATTAAAGCATGCAAAAGTTAGAAATGATGATAGAATGGTTAAAATATGAAATTTTTCAAAAATGGGAAAAAGTATGGTAAAATACTCAAAGTGATTTAGGAATTCGGGTTCTTAAATAATTAAAAATAAATTAAATCATGAAAAACTGTTAAGTGCTTGGTTTTATGTCAGAAGATACAAAACAGAAAAGTCAAGATATAATAGCGAACCTACAGAAAAACTACACTGAGACAAATTCAGAGTTCCAAATAAATCCTTCTCACACACAAATAGTTAATCTGTCACTCATACAATAAAAACAAGCTTTCCATTGATGTTTTCCACTTGCTAATAATTAATTAATTTGGAGATATTTCATAGCTTTGTGCATCAGCCTACCTGCTACTGTTGTCAAAGACAAAAGTGGGTGAAAGCTATCAAGCAAAAAAAGACAGATTAATTGAGAGTTTATTAATGCAGATTTTTTTAATTTCTATTTTTGCACTACTTACTTTATTTAACTATACACTATAATATAAAACACACTATAATTCAGTTTTTTTCTCTATTTTTATATAATGCATTGTACAGTTGCCACAAAGTGAACAAATTTCACAACATATGCCTGTGATATTCAACCGGATTCTGATCAAGTATATGTGAAAGTTTTGTATCAATTTTAACTCAAAATAATTTAAGAAATATCCAGATCATGTTAGCCTGTGCTAACATGAGGTAACTAAAAGTCAAGTATATAAATTTTAAGTAGGGCTTATAGCAGGAGAGAGGTGGAGAGACTGAGATTTAGGAAGGCAATCCATTCTAAATATCAAAGTTAACGTGCTAGATTTCTATTGGCCAAGTCATAAACAAAGAGTCATCACACTCATAAAGGAGATACCTTGTCTGATATGCAAGATAACACTGCATGTTTAAGTCCTCAGCCAGAGATTTTTATCTTAGCAGTGTAAATGTTATACTAGCTTCCATACAAATTATTTAAAAGTTAATAATATTTACAAAACAGAAAAGAATTAGCAACCAGTACTCCCATATTCTGTCCTCTCCAGCAGAAATAATTCTAAGCCTATCTTCTTTGTCACTTAATTTTTTTTCTATATAGAAAGAATGTATTTTTGGCTATGCAATTGGGTGTTTTAAGGATCATTTCCAATCAAATGGCTCAAAAAAATCTCAATTTCAAGGACTCAGTATTTCAAATTTCCACCCAAAAGAGAAATTACTAAAACCATGAAAGAATAATTTTAACTGGCAACAAGGACAGCAGGGTGGTCTAAATACTGGTAGCAATCTCTTCACAACTATTGCAGTTGCTAGTGATTTAATTACTGGCTTTGCTTATGTATTAACTACTGTAAACTGGTATCTTTGGACTAACAAACCTTTGTACATCACTGAAAATACCTGACGCACCTAGAACTGTAAAAGTACCATAATCTTAGTAAATGTACACCTCAACAATTATTTCTTTATTGTAATAGAGATTCAGCATTCTTCAACAGATTTGAATAGTCACATCCCTTTATGAAAACCATCAAGACCAAAAAAAGGACATTACAAATCAAGAAGCAAATGTTAAGGCCATCAAGTGAACTATCGAATAGCTGAAATTTTCAGGAAGTAATATTGTGCGAGTTGATACAATAAATATTGAGACCTCAAGTGAAAATGAAATAAGAGCAAAAGGAACTTCAAATGTACATCAAACTTTCCACAACACTGCACTCCTGCTCCCAACTCGAATGTCAGATGGCCACCTCAGCTTGTTTGCAACTTCTGTGTCAATTCATCTTCTCGATGAGTCTCTAACTCCAAAGAATCTCAACCACAAATATCAATTACCTCAATTAACTTCATCAGGTCCAGCACATCACCTCATTTATAGTTTTGACACTTCCCTAGTCAACTTACCATTCCAAACTTCTTTAAAACTTCAACACTGCTAAATCCACCTCAGCTTCTCTAACTCTTTCAAAACCTCTTGTAAAACACACATCCATGGACAATACTTCACCTTCTTATTGCAATTTTTTCTTTTTTTTACTCAACAAACCCTTATCTTCATTACAGTGATCTAGTGATAAAGAAGGTTACTTCAACTTAGAGAAACATAAAATAAAAATTCACTTTCTGCACTGTTTAATTGGAGGAAATATTTGCTCATTTAGTGCTATGACATGATGGAAAGGTCAACAATTCAAAGAGAAGGGAAGATGAGGTGCTAATGAAGCCAGATTCTAGAGTGAACAATAGAATTTGCTTATATTTTGAGAGGTTCCTAGTACTAGGAATAAAGTATTAGTGTCTACTGTGAGTTAAAGATCAAAATAAAGTATATTACTGTAACAATTTTTAAAGTAAGTGACTCCTGGTACAGTTTTATATAATATTTAAATAAATAACATTAATGTGTAATTTTATGCATGTTGTAAAGTTCTTGTAAAGTAACTATAAAACAATATAGAGTCTCATAAATCTGTAACACTGCACTGTTTTAAATTACAGTAGTGTGGGATTGTTAACTTTATTGCATTACAGTAATACAAGAGGTTGAATTCCTTATTCAGATCATTAACAGTACCTGGCTTTTCTGAACTGAAGTAACATTTATATTATGTGTATTTTTTAAGAGATCATAAAATAGTTGTTTCGAAGGAGGCAAAAAAAAAATCCCATAATAACTTTCTATGGCCTTCAACTTCAGCACCCTGCTACTGATATCTATTGGATGAATTTCCAGATTTCCTTTTTATAATTACAAGGTAATTACTATATATTTACTGAAGTAATTGCTGTTGATATTATTAACAACTGAAAAGCAAAATGCTGGTAGGAATCTGAAATAAAATGTAAAATGCTAAAAATACTCTGGCAGCATTCGAGGAGAGAGGATATTTCTGATGAAAGTTCATGGGTTTGAAATGCAAACTCTCAATACAGGAAAATCAGAGTAGGAGTAGGTCTCTTGGCCCTTTCGAGCTTTCCTTGCCATTCAGTATGATTGATTTATACTGATCTCAACTCTTCAGTCCCAGTTCCAATCAAACCTCAATTCCTCAATCATTTAAATATTTATCTATTTCGACCTTAAAGATATCTACTGATTTGGCCTTCAGAGAACTCCAGAGATTAACTGTCCTTTCTTTGAGAATAAAAATGTCTAGCAAGTCTATTATAAGTGACTGAGCCCTTACTTAGTAGCCATGTCCTCCTGTTTGTGATTGTCCCACTTCTGAAACACCCAAACATCTACAGTGCCTATAAGAAGTATTCACCCCATGGGAAGATATCATGTTTTATTATTTTAAATATTGTGTTGGCCAGACGTAACTACAGCCTAATCAAGAACAGGGGAAGCACCCTAGACAAGCTCCTTTTTGTGGACTCTAAACTGATTCAGCAACTGTATGTGGACACAGGAAGCTTCAGGTAATGATCTGCTAAACCTGAGACCATTCTCAAGCAAGTAGCCATTTGTTATGTAAAGATCGTGGACTCTGAACTAATTCTTGACTCTGGGACAATCTAATCAGAGCAATTCTCAGGCTACATCCACACTAGACCGGATAATTTTGAAAACACCAGTTTCGCATAAAAACGATAGGCGTCCACACTATACGTTTTTGAAAATATCTCCGTACACATTGAAACGGAGATTTCGGCGAATCTCCTCCTCCTGCGCATGCGCAGGACACATCTACCGAAACAAGCAACATGTTTGGTGTCGAATCTCGGCGTAAAAGTGCACGTTTGTGTAGTTACAGATTATAAAAACTTAAAACGACGGACAGCTATTGGCTTTCGCACTGGAGAACTTAAAAGTAAAAACAAAACAAATGTTGGTGTGTACGGAGGCAACCAACAGGGAGTTCACAGACTCTGTTGCATTAATAAAGCACCTTGTTAAATGTAAGGATAAGCGGACTAGACCGGATAAATTCGTAACTGAAACTTTTTCTCTTCATTTTGACCCTCCGTCCACACTGAAACTGTGTTTTCCTCCCCCAAAAACGGAGCTTTACTAAAATGCCCTCCAGAGTGTATAAATTTGAAAACGCCGGATTGGACAGAGTAGTGTGGACAGGGAAACCGGAGAAATCTAAAAACGTTGTCATGACTCGCCGGGACAGATGGTGACAGCAGCGCACCATTTCATTGTTTTCTTGAACGCAACCTAACAATTTCAGAACAGACAGCAACGAGACTGAAGCCAGAAGAGTTAGAAATGTACTCACCAAATACTTTGACCCATAACTTACCGAAAAAATAAGTACACTCACTTTGCCTTGTTTTCTGTCCTTGCTTGTACGAAAGTGGTTTACCTATTTATGCAATTAGTTCTCTGACAATAGATGTGTAACAGCCTAATGTAACATTGTATGGAAATACAAGATAACACTGATGCAGACATCTTTTATACATTTAACAAGGTGCTTTATTAATGCAACAGGGTTATTCAGTTTTTCAATGTTCGTTGTCAGCCGGGTCATACTGTCCGTGTACACCCTGTCAGTTGCCTCCATACGCTCCAGTATCTGTTTTTTTTAGTTTTAAGTCCTCCTGCATGAGAGCCGTCAACTGTCCGTCGTTTGGCAATTAAGTTTTTCTAGTCTGTAACTGGACAAATGCGCACTAAGTCTTTCATGACGAGATTTGACACAAATCACGTCACTTGTTTTCGGTAGATGTGTCTTGCGCATGCGCAGTAGGAGGAGATTCGCCAAAATACCCATTTAATTTGGATGGAGGTATTTTAAAAAACACTTGGTGTGGACACCGATAGTTTTTACGCAAAACTGGCATTTTCAAAATTATCCGGTCTAGTGTGAACGTAGCCTCAGAGATCATTCTCGGAGGAGTAGCTACTTGTTATGCAAATTATCAGACCTACCAAAGAAGTCATCTGTAATCTCGTTAGACTCTGTCTGAGTTGGCTCATTTAACTGGTTTGGACCAGTAAGAGTGTAAAGGGACTGAGACACAAGGCTGGAGTGGGCAGAACCATGAAACAATGTTGATTGTCGACCTGTACAATGACTTGTAAGAAGGTGACCCAGGTAGGTCAGGTGACCATGCACCAGTAGGATGAAGATCTGATGGTTCAATTGATGAGGAACAGTACAAGACTCAGGAGCTCCAAATACACAGGGGCCATAACTCTCCATCAGCCAGAGACCAACCACTGAAGATAAGGAGGACCCCATGGACATTTGGAGATCAGGACCATGAGGAACGCCTGGCCAGTGTAGACTCCTTTCCCGGGTAATGCCTTTTCTCCTCATTGACTGTTCATAGAGGTTCAGGGATTCTAGTAGGGTGCACACAGAGACAGTTTGTGAACCCACGTGCTTTTAGTTGAAACAATAAAAGTTACTTGTTGGTAAATACAGATTCTCTGTGATCATTATTACAAGGGGTGATTCTTGTAACAATTGAACCATAGGGGATTTAATTTGGCTTTTTTGACACTGATCAACATAAAAGGACTATTTCATGTGAAAGTGAAAACAGATCTTTACAAAGTGATGTAAATTAATTACAAATATAAAACACAAAATAATTGATGCATAAGTATTCACCACCTTTAATATGATACACCAAATCATCACTGGTGTAGGCAATTGGTTTTAAAAGTCACATAATTAGTTAAATAGAGATCACCTGTGTGCAGTCAAAATGTTTCAATTGATGGTAGTAAAACTACACCTGTTTCTGGTAGGTCCAATTGCTGATGAGTCAGTATAAAATTAAACCATGAAGACAAAATAATACTCCAAGCAACTCCACCAAAAGGTTACTGGAAAGCACAAGTCAAGTGATGGATGCAAGAACATTCTCAAGTCACTGGCTGTCCCTTGGAGTACATTTAAGTCAATCAAGAAATGGAAACAATATGGCACAGCTATAAATTTGGCCAGAGCAGGCCATCCTCAAAAACTGAGTGACTGTATAAGAAGGGGACTGGTGGGGGAGGCCACGAAGAGATCTATGACAGCTCTGGAGAAGTTACAAGCTTCAGTGGCTGAGATGGGAGAGACTACACATCCAGCAACTGTTGCCTGGTGCTTCACCAGTCACAGCTTTATGGGAGAGTGGCAAAGAGAAAGCCACGATCGAAAAATCTCACATGAAATCTCAACTAGAGTTTGTCAGAAGGTATGTGGGAGACTCTGAAGTCAGCTAGAAGGTTCTATGGTCTGATGAAAATAAAATTGAGTTTTTTGTCCATCAGACTTAAACACTATGTTTGGTGTAAGTCGAACACTGCACATCAGCACACTCCATCCCTACTGTGAAGCATAGCAGTGACTGCATCATGCTGTGGGTTTGCTTCACTGTAGCAGGCCCCGGAAGGCTTGTGAAGGTAGAGGGTAAAATGAATGCAGCAACATACTGAGAAATCCTGGAGGAAAATCTGATGCAGTCTGCAAGACAACTGTGACTTGAGAGAGGATTTGTTTTCTAGCAAGACAATGACCCCAAGCATAAAACCAAAGCTACACAGGAATGTTTTAAAAACAACAAATGTCCTGGAGTGACCAAGTCAGAGTCCAGACCTCAATCCAATTTAGAATTTGTGGCTACACTTGAAAAGGGAGGTTCACTCATGATCCCCATGTAATCTGACGGATCTTGAGCAGTTTTGTAAAGAAGAATGGGGAAAAATTGCAATTTTTTTGCAGTACTTTGCAATTTTTTGCAAATTGCATTATTGGATAGAGACTAGCCACACAGATTCAAGGCTGTAATTGGTACCAAAACTGCATTTACTAAATACTGACTTGTAGGGGATGAATACTTAAGCGATCAATTATTTTGTGTTTTATATTTGTAATTAATTTAAGATGACTTTGTAGAGATCTGATTTTGCTTTAACATGAAAGAGTCTTTTTCTCTTAACTGGTATCAAAAAGGCCAAATTAAATCCATTGTGATTCAATGTTGTAAAACAATAAAACATGAAAATTTCCAAGGGGGGTGGTGAATACTTTGTCAGTCCATCTGCATCCTGTATGTCTAAATCAAATTACAGTCTTTCCCCCAAAACCAAGAAATACAGACCCAAACTCCATTGTATCTCTTAATGGAACAACCCTCTCACCCAGGAATTAGCCTGGTGAACTTCCTTTGGATTGTCTCCAATGTTACATCCTATTTTTTCTAAGTGAACCAAAACTGTTGTCAGTAGTCCAGCTGAGGCCTCGCAAACACCCTGTACAGCTACAACAAAACCTTTAGCTCTAATCCCTTTGCAGTGAAGTCCAAAATGTCATTTACCTTCTTAGCAGGACCTGCCTACTAACTTCTTGTTAAGTATGGGTACTAGACAACACAGATCCTTCTGAATTTTACCTATTTGCAGTCACTTCCCTTTAGTTAATAATCTCCCTTTTGACTCCATTTGGTAAAGTGCATGACCTCACACTTCCCCACAAAATTATTTTATTGGGTTTTTGTCCAAACACTCAACCTATCTAAATATCATTGCATGATCACAATCTCCTCATGGCAACATACCCTACCACTTCCATATCAAGGACAGACTTGAAACCTACATTTCATTTCTTCAACCACGTCATTAATGCAGCTAATAAACAAATGTGAGTCAAAAACTACTCACTGTGGTACTCCACTGGTTACATCTCTCCAACCTGAAAAAGACTCATTTACTGTTTTCTAATGAGACAGCCAGTTTTCAATCCACATGAACACACTTAATTGATGCACTAGCCTCTTATATGGCACCTTGCCTAATGTTTTTTGGAAATCTAAAATACACTACTTATACACGTTTCTCTCTTTAAATTCTCCCTTTCATATTCTCAAAGAATTCAAGCAAGTTTGTCCAGCGTGATTTACAGTTCATCTTTTCGCAGCTATCATCAGGCAGAAGGTACAGAATCCTTCAGTCTTGCACCACCAGGTTCAGAAACTGCTAGTTTCCCAGTCAGTTCTTGAACCAATCAGCAAAACCCTGATCACTAAAATTTAACAACACCGTGACCACTTTGAACACTTCACAAAAAGAATCTATCAATCCCTGACCCATTTTAATCTCTTACTCTAGGTGAGAGTAAGCGTTCGGCATGGACTAGAAGGGCCGAGATAGCCTGTTTCCATGCTGTAATTGTTATATGGTTATATACACAAAATGACAATGAATTCCAGATTCACAACCCTCTGACTGACTCAGTTTAAAGGATGATCTCTAAATTTTTGTTTCTATATTCTTTCTCTGTGGACCTTGATGACCATCCCAGCCTCCATCATTGTCTGATGAGTCGAAACACTGTCACTTGGTTTCAGTCTTGTAAATCCAGCTATAATCCAAGATAGATGTACAATGTCTTCTTTCTTTCCTCTCCTTCTTTAACTCTTGAATTCCCAATACTTCAGTGTTCTTTCTACCCTACCCCCTCTGCTTTGCAACTTAAAATTAATTTTACCCTCATCGACTTCTTAACAATGTGATCATGCAAAAATATAAAATCAGATTCCACACACAAATCCACAACACACAGCACTTTATCTGACTACCAATGGTGAATGAGAATTTCATCTATCCCTTTCTGCAGTCAGTTCTCCCAGCACAGAATTTATCATCTTGTTGCAAAGAATTCCTTAATATCAGACAGCACACAGTGCACAATATGCAAATAATAAACACCTCTTAGAAAATATATTTAAAGTTTAGATTATTTAATACCTCACTTCATCATCTTAAAGAAAGCAAGCTTTTACTTTTGAACAAGAAACAACACAGCTTCTGTCTGTGTATGCCACAGAATTCTAGTTTTGGTGTCAAATCCCACAAATTCAAATAACTTGCTTCCACCTTCAGAAATAGAAATATAAATGGCCTACTTATATATATACATTTGCATTGAAATTCCGTTTAACGTTGGCTTATGCTTATACTCCATTGTTTACTTTAGCCTGCTCCATCTGCTTTCCAAAATGCTACTTGTAGAGAGTATAGCACAAATCTATGGTTGTATCATAGATGAGAATTTTTTTCTTTTTTGTGTATTTAGTCAAAAGAACAACCTAGCAAATTTCCTGTAATGTTGTCAATCAACTTCAATACTTGAGAAACCAGTGAAAGTAACAATAATAAAAAATTAAATTTGAAAAAGTCAACTATGTAATTAATCCAACCCTTCTCTACCAACCACACACATCAAATGGCAGGCACAAGAATTCAGACATTCACATGGGAAAATGAAATAACTGGAAATCTAAGAGTTTTGATGAAAATGAAAGCAAGTCACAATGATGTATTATCTCATTTTAATAAAAGGCTATTTAATATGTACTTTTCACTCTTTTTATATCGCAAAGTATCTTTCAACCAAAGGAGCACTTAACAAAATAACAGTTAAAATGTGCTAGCTCCCCAAACTAACGAACTGAACAATATTTCCAAAGAGTAGATTTAGAAAAAAATATTCTTAATTATATTTAACAGACTACCCTAACAATCATCTTTTGATTTGGCACAGCATTGTGTAAACCATTTTACAAGATCAGTGACTTAGAGTCTTGCACTGCTTAAAAGGTAATTATATGCTAAGTTTTAAATCATTGGTGCATAAATAAATCTTTTTTTTGCCATTAACTCATTGATCAGAATAGAGTGCTTTATGAAAATCATGGTGTGCATAACATTCAGTATTTCAGCAAGAAAATGCTTGCACCTATTGCTGTTTCTAACTACACTTCATTAACGCTGAAAACTGGCTTGTCAAATGGGAGCCAAATGCAACTGAATTCATTTGCTGAATGGCTCCTTGAGGAAAGACCGTGAAAACAGTGGAATTTGTTTAAAATTAGGAAATACATCCTTACAAAATACTGTAATTATCCTACACACACTATCCCACCAACAGAATAAACCTCAACAACATGAAATAGTATCTGGTAAACCAAGTATGGTTTGTGACTTAGTAATAAGCAGCAAATCTTTTTTTAATTGTAAATGAATCCTCACTACAGATTTTAATGTAATTCTAAAATCTTAATGAATAACAAAATAAAATAAACAAGATACAAAAAAAGTGTTAACAAAATTAATATAGCGCTGAAATAAAATGTTCAGTTTCATCAGCTGGATAGATTCAAAAAGCTAGACAGCACAGACAAAGGTAATTTGGCCATACAAACAAGCTATTCAGCCTATTTTTGTGAGCTATCAAGTACCCATTTACACCAATCCTACTCTCATCTTATTTTGTTATTTCACACAGCCACCATCTCCCAATTCTATTACCACCTTATTTACAGAGGACAATTAACCTACCAATCACTGAGAAAACTAGAACATCTAGAGAAACCCACAGGGTCTGAGAGAGAATGTGCAAACTCCACAAAACAACATCCACAATCAAAAGTTAAGACAGCAGTGTGCCATCACATTGTCAGTTATCTATCATTAGACACGAAATGCATCCAACCATACTATACTTTTATGTGATATTCTTACTTAAGTTCTAAAGCCTAATGTTGACAGAACTCTATCTCATCTCCCTCATCAAGAAGAAGGAAACAGGTCTAACAATAGGTCTGTGAACATCAGAGACACAATTACTGTAATTGCCATTATGAAAGAAACAAATCTGACTGTCCTTTGCAAATCTTCTCAGGGTCCTTCTCAACCTCTCTTCTGGCCACCCCCCCCCCCCCCCACTTCCCAGTGGATGCAGAACTACTACTCAAATTGCAATCAGTCTGTCAAGAGAAACAGTGGAGATAATTTCAATATGCAGTAACTCCATGAAATGCAGGGAGCAGCACCAAGACAGTACACATGGTCTTTTTGGATACCACTAAATATTTTGACCCCAACAGTTGTGAGGAACTTTGAGCATCCCTCTCAAATCCAGTGTCCTGCATAAATTCATCTCTATCTCATATCTGCTTTATGATTCTAACCATTGGTTCTAAATATATCTAACCTTAGTACAACTAAGTTAGGCCACAATACTGACCTAGCACTTTGCCATATCTCTCATCACAATACCAACAAGCTTTCTACTGGGGTAAAGATAAACTACAAGTCTGATAGCCAAATGTTCAAACTATATTGCCTCCGATTCAGAACTAAGGTTACTCCGACCTCAGACACACTTATGCAAGTATCAGAGTACAAGCTCAAAGCCAATTGGCTTTGGAATAACGTTAGTTCTTAAAATTTGGATTGAACATAAAAACTGAATTCCTAGTACTCACTTCATCCTACCCACCAAGTGCAACACACCAACACACACACACACACACACACACACACACACACACACACACATACACCCTACCTGTCTGCAGATCCCATATTGCTCTCAGTCACCTAAGGGCTGCAGAAATGGAATGAGACCATTACAGGAAGGAGCACATCTCCCAGTTATGACATCACATAGACAAAGGAATCACTTTGTACAGATCTGAGATAAACCGCCAAGCAGTTAGAGATTGAAATTCATTCATAAGCAGATGAGTCTGAAATGTAACAAACACTGGCCATCTACCCTAAATATGCCTCTCAATTTTCTATACCTCTAAAATGTCACCATTCAGCCTCATTTACATTAGAGAAAAGAGATCTAGCCTACCTAGTTCTCATTTTCACCCCTTTCCAAGCTCTCTAATCTTGGCAACATCTTTGTGACTCTTCTGCACCTTCTCTTGCTTAATCGAATCTTTCCTATTCTGTGATGACCAGAACTATACACAATTCTCCAAAATAGCCAACAATTTCATTAAAATTCCTTCTCGTTCTTTGAAACTTCAATGAAAACAATCCCAAGCAGAAATATCCACACCTCACTACTATTTGCCAGGAGCCAGGTGTCCACGCTCCTTTCTGCTTCACCAGGACCCCAGTTCCAATGCCCCATTCTGACAGCCCTGGCTCAGTCCTACACTCCCCTCCACTCACTGAGAGTGCCACCTTTCTGTAACTCACTGAGACTCTCTACTGCCTTGCAGGGCCATGATTCCAATGCTCACTTCTATTTACCAGGCTACAGTTCCCCACACTCCCTCACTTAACTTCCCAATCTTCCTCCTCTGGGAAACTTGAGAAATAAATTAATTAAAAATGTATTGGGGTTTAATTAGGATCTGAAGGATTTACTAATTCATTGCTACAGCTTAAAGTACCAAACTGCTTCAAAAGGGCAACAATCATATCAGTGTCCAAGAAGAGCAAGGTGCACTGCCTTTATGACCGTTGTCCAGTAGCACTCACACCTACAATGTTGAAGTGCTTCAAGAGGTTTTTTACAACTGGAATCAACTTCTGGCTAACCAAGCACCTGGACCCACTGGAATTTGCCTGTTGCCACAATAGGTCTACAGAGGATGCGATCTCATTGGCTCTTCGCACAGTCTTGGATCACCTGGACAATACTAAAACATGAAAAGCTGCTTTTTATTGACAACAGCTCAGAGGTTAACACAATAATTAATACAGTTCTGATCAAAATTCCCTGCTAACTGACTCTCTTTTGTCTATCCTATTGTTATTTCTTCAAAAAATTCCAACAGATTTGTTGGGCAAAACTTTTCCTTGAGGAAACCATGCTGACTACAATCAATTTTATCATATGCCTCCAAGTACCTTGAGACCTCATCCCTAATATTCGACTCTTAACATCTTCCCAACCACTGTGGTTGGGAAGATTAAAAGGTTATAGTTTCCGTTCTTCTGCCTCTCTTCCGCATTGAAGAGTGGAGTGACATTTGCAGTTTCCAGTCTATTCCAGAATCGAGTGATTCTTGACAAATCATTACTAATGCCTCCACAATCTCTTCAGCCACCTCTTTCAGAACTCTGGGGTGATCCGGGTGACTTATCTAACTTTAGGCCTTCAGTTTCCCAAGAATTTTCTCTTTACTTATGGTAACTTCACACACTTCAGGCCCCTGACACCTGGAACTGCCACCATACTGCTATTTGTCTTGAAGACTGATACAAAATACTTATGCATTTTATCCAGCATTTCTTTGTCCCCATTACTATTTCTCCAGCATATAACAATACAACAATTACAGCATGGAAACAGGCCATCTCAGCCCTTCTAATCCGTGCCGAATGCTTACTCTCACCTAATCCCACCGACCTGCACTCAGCCCATAACCCTCCATTCCTTTCCTGTCCATATACCGATCCAATTTTTTTTTAATTACAATATCGAACCTGCCTCTACCACTTCTACTGGAAGCTCATTCCACACAGCTACCGCTCTGAGTAAAGAAGTTCCCCCTCATGTTACCCCTAAACTTTTGTCCCCTAATTCTCAACTAATGTCCTGTTTGAATCTCCCCTACTCTCAATGGAAAAAGCCTATCAATGTCAATTCTATCTATCCCCCTCATAATTTTAATTACCTTTATCAAGTCCCGCCCTCAACCTTCTACACTCCAAAGAATAAAAAATAAAGAATAAAAATAAAGCATCATTTTCCAGCAATCAGATACTATTCTCGCCTCTCTTTTACACTTCATGTAGCTGAAGAAACTTTTGGTATCCTCTTTAATATTATTGGCTAGCTTATTTTCGTATTCCATCTTTACCTTCTTAATGACTTTTTCAGTCGCCTTCTGGTGGTTTTTAAAAGCTCCCCAATTCTCTGACTTCACACTAATTTTTGCTCTATCATATGCCCTCTCTTTGGCTTTTATGTTGGCTACGACTTCTCTTGTTAGCCACAGTTATGTTATCTTGTCTTTAGAATACTTCTTTCTCTTTGGGATGTATATATCCTGTGCCTTCCAAATTGCTTCCAGTAATTCCAGACATTGCTGTTCTTCTATCATCCCTGCCAGTATTCTTTCCCAAGCAATTCCTCCAACTCCCCTCTCATGTCTCTGTAATTCCCTTTACTTCACTGTAATACTGATACATCTGACATTAGCTTTTCCTTCTCAAATTTCAGGGTGAATTCGATCACATTATGATCACTTTCCCCTAAGGGTTCTTTTGCCTTAAGCTCCCTGATTAATTCCAGTTCATTGCACAACACCCAATCGGGAATAACTGATCCCCTCGTGGGTTCATCTACAGGCTGCTCTAAAAAGCCATCTCATAGGCACTCTCGGTGCTACACGAGGCTGCTTAACAAGCTGCAAGCCCGTGGTATTACACAAAAGATTCTAGCGTGGATAAAGCAGTGGCTAATTGGCAGCAGGCAAAGAGCAGGAATTAAGGAAGCCTTTTCTGATTGGCTGCTAATGACTAGTGGTGTTCCACAGGGGTCTATGTTGGGACCAATTCTTTTTACGTAATACATCAAAAATTTGGATGATGGAATTGATGGCTTTGTTGCAAAGTTTGCAGATGATATGAAGGTAAGTCAAAGGGCCAGTATTTCTAAGGCTACAGAAGGACTAAAATAGATTAGAAGAATATGCAAAGAAATGAAAGACTGCATACAGTGTCAGGAAATGTATAGTCATGCACTTGGTAGAAGAAATAAAAGGGTTGACTATTTTCTAAATGGAGAGAAAATACAACAAACTGAGACACAAAGGGACTGGAGTCTTTGTGCAGGATTCCCTAAAGGTTAGTTTACAGTTGAGTCTGTGGTGAGGAAGGCAAATACGATGTTATCATTCATATCAAGAGGACTAGAATATAAAAGGATGTAATATTGAGATTTTATAAAACACTGGTGAGGCTTCTCTTGGAGCATTGAGAGCTGTTTTGGGCACTTTATCTTAAATATGATGTACTGTAACTGGAGAGGGTTCAAAGAAGGTTCACAAAAATGATTCCAGGATTGAATGTCTTGTCATATGAAGAACGTTTGATGGCTCTGGGCTTGTAATTCACTGGAATTCGTAAGAATGAGGGATGACCTCATTGAAACAATAGACAATAGGTGTAGAAGTAGACCATTCGACCCCTCGAGTCTGCACCGCCATTCTGAGATCATGGCTGATCATTCACTATCAATACCCAGTCCCTGCCTTGTCCCCATATCCCTTGATTCCCCTATCCATCAGATATCTATCCAGCTCCTTCTTGAAAGCATCCAGAGAATTGGCCTCCACCGTCTTCCGAGGCAGTGCATTCCACACCTCCACAACTCTCTGGGAGAAGAAGCTCTTCCTCAACTCTGTTTTAAATAACTGACCTCTTATTCTCAATCCATGCCCTCTGGTACTGGACTCTCCCAACATCTGGAACATATTTCCTGCCTCAATCCTATCAAATCCTTTAATTATCTTAAACGTTTCAATCAGATCCCCTCTCAATCTCCTCAATTCCAGCATGTACGAGCCCAATCTCTCCAATCTCTCTGCGTAAGACAGCCCTGCCATCCCAGGAATCAACCTAGTGAATCTACGCTGCACTTCCTGAATTGCCAGAATGTCCTTCCTTAAACCTGGTGACCAAAACTGTACACAATATTCCAGGTGTGGTCTCACCAGGGCCCTGTACAAATGCAAAAGGACATCCTTGCTCTTGTACTCAATTCCCCTTGTAATAAAGGCCAACATTCCATTTGCCCTCTTCACTGCCTGTTGCACTTGCTCATTCACCTTCATTGACTGGTGAACTAGGACTCCTAGGTCTCTTTGCATTTCTCCCTTACCTAACTCTACACCGTTCAGAATGGTGAAAAGGCCTTGATAGTTTGGATCTGGAGAGGATGTTTCCTATGGTGGGAGAGTCTAAGATCAGAGGACATCACCTCAGAATAAAGGAATGTCCTTTTAGGACAGAAGTGAGGAGGAATTTCTTTAGACAGAGAGTGGTGAATCTGTGGAATTCTTTGTCATAGGTAGCCGTGGAGGCCAAGTCTTTATGTATATTTAAGACAAAGGTTGATAGGTTCTTGACTGGTCAGGACATGAAGGGATAGAAGGAGGAGGCAGGAGATTGGAACTGAGAGCAAAATTGGATCAGCCATGATGAAATGGCAGAGCAGACTCAATGGGCCAAATGGCCTAATTCTGCTCCTATTCTTATGGTCTTTTGGAAAAGCTCCAAAACCTGGGCATCTATACCTCCCTCTGCCTCAACTTCCTCACCAGAAGTCCACAGTCTATGTGGACTGAAAATTATATCTATTATATTTGTATGCTTATTTTCAAAGAGAGATGCACAAGAACATCCAGGTCTCACTGCACCCCCCATATCTCTCCAGTCAAATTATCATCTGCTTTTCTGCTTTGACTGCTATTTTTTATTAATATTATATAGCATCAACCAAGTCATTCAACTACGTTTGTAGATCAAATCACTCTGGTTACTCTCTGCGAACACCAATCACTCCATTCAACTTTGTGTCAATTGCATAACTAGAGACATTACTTCATCAAAATCGTTAATATTTGATGAGCCCAAACAAAATGCATGTCTCCAACAGGACCTAGACAACATTTAGACATAGGCTTCCAAAAACCAAAGACGAGTAGATTTCATGCCACCAAATTATTAGAAAATTACCATCTCAAACAAGTGTCTAATCACCTACTCTCCATATTCAATGGCATTACCAGCACTGAGCCTCCTTCATCGACATTCTGGTGGTCACCAGCAACCAGAAGTTCCTGAACCGGATACTTAAATATGAGGACTATAAGAGCAGCTCAGAGGATGGATATCTTGCTACTTATGCCCTGACATCACAAAGCCTTTCTCCCACTGCAAAGCACAAATCAGGAGAGAGTCATGCAGCTATAAAATGCATGAATTGCTTAGATCATCCAAACAGTATCTTCCACTTAGAAAAATCAGGGCTGTAGGCATATGTGAACACCACAGCTTCTAGATTCTGCCCAAGTTGCACATCATTTTGACTGAGAAACACAAATTACTTCATCACTAGTTCCAGCTCCTGAACTCCTTCCCCATCAACATTGTGAGACAACCACCACAAGAAAATAGTACATCAATTCAAGAAGGTGGGCATTATCTAAAGGCAATTAGGATATGTTGTTTTGCTAGTATGCATACATTTTAGAAATTACTGACTGGAAAGGTTAACGTTCTGGAACTGTTGAATTTATTGTTAAGTTCTCATGGATATTTATGCCAAAAGGATTAAAGTCTAGTCCCTTTATCTCCATCCTACAACACTTGGTCTGAAGGGACCATCTGCTTCTTCCTTGAACAGAGGACTGACTTAGCACCCATCCACCAAACATATTTCCTAGCTAAACTCTCATATTGAACAACTTAATCTTTAACTTCATTCACCTACTCTGAAAAAAAAGGGTTCAGTTAATGGAATCCATATTCCCCCCTCCTGCCAGACTGAAGATTTTTTAAAAAGCTGAAAAATCACACACCACAGGCTTAAGGAGAATTCTTATCCCAGTATTATAAGATTATTGAATGGACTTCTCATGCAATAAAATGATCTTATAATCTATCTTGTTATGCCCTTGCACTTTATTGTCTTCTTAACTACACTTCCTCTAGCAGCTCATTCTATATACCAATCACCTTCTAGGTGGAAAAGTTGCCCTCCAGGTTCCAATTAAATCTCTCCCCTCTCACCATAAACCAATGCCCTCTAGTTCTTAGTTTCTCAACTCTGGTGGAAAACCTATGCACATTCATTCTTTCTTTATGCCTTGTGATTTTATAACCCTCATCACTCATTCTCCTATGAGTAAAGTCCCAATCTATTCAACCTCTCTACTTAACTCAGTTTCTCAAGAATCAGCAATATCCTTGTAAATATCCTCTGCACTCTTTCTAGCTTAATAGCATCTGTCCAATACTAGAATGATCAAAACTGAACACAATATTCCAAATGTAGCCTCACCAATGTTTTGTACAACTGCAACATAAAATCCCAACTTCTTTCCTACCGATTACAGTACATCATGCTCTCACTTTCAAATGTCAGTGTCTGGCTCCTTCCATCCCTTCCTCACTTCCTTCTCCATCTCATGAGGCATATTAATGTCAGATATCTATTCAATTGTATTGACTCCTGCACCTAATGTGACTTCACCTAATCCCACGCAATTTCTCAAAAGAATTCCAGTCTGTTCTCATTGTAACCATGGCTGCACTATATCTGTTCTGACATCGACATCTTATGTGCCAGTGCTTCCCATATCTTTCCTTTATCCTTAGCAATGGGTCCCTCTCCAGCATAGCTGAGAGGGCACTCGGCCATGGCTGCTTATTTCTTGCACTTCAGCTCTCACTCACTTTCCTCCCAGCAAATACAAGTTATAGTTATCCTTTTCTTCACCTTCCAACTCACAAACCCTCACATACAATTGGTCACACTCGGTATAATGCAACTACCAGGCGCATCCACCTGTCCCTTCTCTATTTTCTGAAGATACTGTTCCCTTCATAATGTCCTGCTTCACGCTTCTCTTAGCAAGATCCACACCCCTCTTCCTGTATTTTCCCATGCAACAGAAGAATCAAAGCTTGTTCTTTTATTTCTCTTTTTAATTGTTATCCAGGACTCCAAACACACCTTCAGAGTAAGTCACTAAAACTTCTTTCAATTTAGTGTTCTGCATTTGTTATTCATACGTGGTCCCTGCTTGAAGAAATCAATTAATTTGCAGAAAACCTGCACTTATGCCTAGCAATTTAACTCTTCATTCAAATCATATTCTGCCCTCTCTTTGCTCTCCAACAGAGTTTCAATGAAGGTCAATATAAACATGAGAAAGGGTTTCTATAATCTTTAAGTCTATGGACTCAGAGTAAAAACAGGGACAAAATTAATGAGTTCAATTTTGTTTGGCAAGAACACAATTTGGCAACTAACGTCCTTTCAGTGCCATAGATGATTCTATAGAATGTATTTCAACATGACAGACTATATTCTGTAATTACAAGTTCCACTTGTTTTCATCTCAATAACATAGTCAGAAGTAGAAAAGGGATAGTATTGTCTAATGTTTACTATTGAAACAGGACAAATCAGCCCACTTGAACAGCATAAATAGTCATTTCTTCTAACACTGGCACATAACAGCAGCCACACTTAGAAAGCGCATTACAGCAACTTCGCAAAACTATTTTGAAAGCGTCTTCCAGACCTGTAAACTTGATCAAAGGACAATGATTTCCTATGTGTAGGAACACTACTATCCACACAATCCTTTCCAAGTCACATACAAGGAAATATATATCACTGATCAAAATCTTACAACTCCCTATCCAATATCAATTTGGGAACATCCATAGTCTAAGAACTGCAGTTGATCAAGATGAGCGCTTACCACTACCTTCTCAGGAGTAAGTAAAGAGGTGCATTATGTACTGGCCCAGCACTGACAGCTTCACCCTGTGCCTGAACAGAAAATAACTTCGTTTTCAGACCTCCTGGAATAATAAGCATTTCTGGAAAATCTGAATTAATAACAGCTAGCCTACTAAATAATAGCAGGAAAATACTTGCATATAATTTGGGTTCATCCTGCATTATGTTACAATAAACTACCACAAAAGAGCTTTAAATTTATCAACTGATTTAGGTACTTTCAGCTTTCCCGTAAACAAAAACAAATATTGAGAAATTAAGTAAGTATTAGCAATGCTAAGGTAAAAATAAATCTAATAGACATTGCTTCTGAAAGCATTTTACTTGAGCTGCTAGAACAAACTCATCTCACTCACTTCATTTTATAACTGAGTTGAAGCTAAAGTTCCCTGCACCACTCTGTCCTCTTTGATCACAGAAGGTGCCTCCCTTTAAGAACTGTGATAAATATAGCCTATCTGAATTCAACAAAATAGCATCTAAAGTGTCATTAAAAATGTGCCTCATGCTTAAATGGTGAGATGAGCCAAACTTCAAGCAAACAAAGCCCATCAGTTTCAAGAGGTACTAGGTTTTGCAAACCAAAAGCAAAATTTGATTCTTTTATTTAAAAGAAAACAAAAGAAATCTTATTGGTGAACACAGAAATTCATTGGAACATAGTTCATAGCAATGTTCATGAAATGGCAAAAAAAAACTGAGGAATGAAATAAGAGGAAGTAAAATTTATGCACTGAAACCATTCTCCTACATCTTCAGTTTCAGTTTATCAGACAGAACAATCTGTCCAATCGTCTCCCTTTCCTGTATAAGACTGGAGCTATGCAGGGTTCTATTTGTATTACAATTAATCTAATTCAATGCAGGACATTCAGTTTATTCTCAATAACATAGACCAGATGATGGTAGTTGACTATACATATACATGTTATAATTATAAAGTTCTCTCTCCTATCAACTAGGTCATGATGATCCACAGAAATGCATCAGCTAACTAGTCGCAGCCAGAACAAAACGGCCGACCCATTGTTAAGAATGAGTTGTCTATTTTAATATTTGTGCATCTCACTACCTATCAGCACTTTTAATCCATAAAATAGTGGTAAATTTTAACTGAATCCTAAAAGGTTTGCATTAGTTGGTTTATTGTTGAATTCTGCATAGTTTTCTTATAAATCCATCAACTGCATGCTTAATCCCCCTTGGGTTTTAATATCATGCCAACATGACTCAGCAAGTTTCTACTTTGGTATCCACAGTAAGTTTATCCATTTGATAAAGAACAGTAAATTCTTGGAAATTTGACAGTAATATGCCAATAGTCACATTGAAACTGCTCATTTAGGTTTGATGCTATTTCCTTAAACTAAGTAGCATGAATTTCTACAATTTAGCTGACATACACATTAACACATACATAAATAATGAGGTTGAGGATCGACTTCTCCAGCAGCAAAGTCTAGGCCTGGAGTGATTCTCCACAACGGGGACAGGTCCCAGTGTGAGGTTCGTACAATATAAACGCCAGCCCAGGTAGTCTGGGGGATCCTCTCTCCGTTACGCTAAGGCTGTGAGACTGCCCTGGCTGCTGTGCTTCACGTCTGTGAACCTTGCAGCGATTTGCCCCACTGATATGATTAACTGTATATTGAAGCTTTGGACCTACGCCAGGCTATCCGGGGATTTGGATCTTAGGACTTGATTTGGTTTGAAATGCTGTTGCTGTTGCTTACTTCTATTGTTTACATGATTTTTTTCTCTTTCTCACTGGCCCTGGGGGTTGGTCTTATTTTTTTTAACTGGGTTCTTTTGGGTTCCTTATTTTGAGACTGTCTATAAGCAAACACATCTCAGGGTTGTACAAGTTATACATTCTTTAACAATAAATGCACTTTGAATCTTTGAATAACACTTGAGGAAATATCCTGAAAACATTTCTTCCGCATAAGAGATAATTTAGTTAGAGCGCATGGAATGTCTGATAAGGGTTAGTAATTAGCCAGCAGGTAGAACACAGGATAAGAGAAACCTTATATGATGGGTGGAAAGCTGCAAGTAGAGTGCTCGATGGATTTGGTACCATGACCTTGGATAAATTAATAGGTAGTTATAGACCCCAATCTACAGATTGATAAGACCATGAACTGATCATTGTACAGTGATTAGGCTAGGATTAAATCAGAGGAATGCTGAGCAGTGCCGTTTGAAGGATTGGAAGGGCCTATTCCATGCTGTAACTCGATAAATAAATAAATAGATTTGAGGATGAACTAAACAGTAAGCTCTGTCGAGTTGTACGGACATGACCAATACACCACATGTGATTGCAAGACAAAGTATGGCAGATGAAATTCAACATGCATACATTCAGTGCCACTTTATTAGGTACACCTATACACTTGCTCATTAATGTAAATATCTAATCAGCCAATCATGTGGCAGCAACTCAATGCACAAAGTATACAGGCGTAGACAAGAGGGTCAGTTATTGCTCAGACCAAACATCAGAATGGAGAAGAAATGTGACCTAACTGACTTTGACCATAGAATTATTTTTGGTGCCAGACGGTGTTTTGAGTATCTTGGAAATTGCTGATCTCCTGGGATTTTCACACATAACAGTCTCTTGAGTGCACAAAGAATGTACACAAACCAAAATACATCTGGTGAGTGGCAATTCTGAGGGCAAAAATGCCTTGCTAATGACAGAGGTCCATGGAGAATAGCCAGACTGATTCAAGCTGACAGGAAGGGGACAGCAACTCAAATAACCACTCGTTACAACAGTAGTTCGCAAGAAAGCACCTCTGAATACACATGTCAAACCTTGCAGTGGATGGCTACAGCAGCAGAAGACCATGAATGTAAACTCAGTAGCCACTTTATTTGGTACAGGAGGTATCTACTAAAGTGGCCATTAAGTGTGTAAGCCAACAACCCACTGGAAGAACACAGTGGGTCATGTAGCATCTGTGGAAGGGACCGTCAATATTTTGGGTTTTGACCTGAAATGTCAACTATTCTTTTCCCTGCCACAAATGTTGTCTGACCTGTAGAGCTCCTCCAGCTCCTGTTGCGCTATATTCGTGCATCTACAGTCTCTGGTACCTCCTTGCATATAAGGTATCTATGAACTTGAGAAGGGACAAAATGATTTCCTCCAATAGTGAGGGACAAGAACTCAGAGCTTAAAAGAATTCAGATATCCTCATATGGAAATTCCTAAACATCAAAAGAGTATCAGCACAGTATGTACGAGAAAGGGAGTAAGGATAAACCCAGAAGGTATAATCCAGTTAATGCAACTGTGGTGATGGGAAAGCTTTTAGAAACATTGATGTGAAACAGGGCTAATAAAAGAAAATGACATAAGAAAACCCAGTTTGGGCAAGCTATGTTTAACCAATTTGATAAAATATATGAATAACATAACAGGGAATCAACAAGGTTACTATAATTGATGTGGTGTACATGAACTTTAAGGTGGATTTTGATAAAGCAAGTAATTGCATTTCCAGAACATGTGAAGCACAACTATGGATAAGAGGTGTTCTAAGTAATTGATGATAGAATACTATGGTGAATGGCTGCTTCTCAGGCAAGAGGCAGGTGAAGACAGACACCTCCCATGGACCTTGGCTTTCTTTTAAAAAATTTTATAGTAATGACCTAGTCATGTAAAATTGTCAATTAAATAAGATTTGGTCGAATTGTGAATAGTAAGGAGGACTGTAACAGACTGTAGCAAGATACAGAAATATGGTGGAATGAGGGGGTGAAGTTAAAGCAGAGAAACCTAAGCTGATGATTTTGGTAGGAAGAATGGGAAAGTACAACATAAAATAAAGGATCATGTTCTAAAAGGGATGCATGAGTAGTGAGACCTTGAACATGAGTGCACAAATCTTTGAAGTAAGGGAGGGCTGGTTGAGAATGTGACTAATAACACACATACATAACTTTGTGCTTTATTAAGAGAGACATAGTGTATGAGAGCAAGGAAGTTATGCTGTACCTTTATAAAACACTGGTTCAGGCTGAATTCTGATTGCCACATTATAGAAAACATGTGAGAACATTGGAGAGAATCCAGTAAAAATTTATACGAAAGCTTTCTTTGATGAAGGACTATAAGTACAAAGGCAGATTAAGGAGGCTGGGACTGTTTTCTTTTGAGAAGAAGAGCTGAGGAGAAATCCAACAGAAGTATATAAAGTAATGGGGGTCCGGACAAAATTGATAGTGGGAGGATTTCCTCTGAGATGAAGGGAAATGATGTGCGGAGACTTCAAGGGAATACAGACAGGCTAAGTGAATATGCAAAGACATGGCAAATGGAATACTATGGGGTTAAAAGAGGGTTCAAACTAGAAATGCTGAAGACAAAGCCAAAAGATTTTCTTTTTATTCAGAGCATTCGTTGCCAGCCAATGAACTGAGATTGGGACATGTGCCTGGAATCACAGCAGTTTCTTGGGTGGCAAACAAATTTTCCTCCAAAAATAATTAGTTGGTAAAAATAAATAGAAATATATTTTTAATGACAGAGAATTAAAGGCTAAGAGAGACCCAAGGGCATTTAAAAACAAGAATAATCACATAATTAACATGCAAGGCAGCAATTAGAAAGGCAAATGAACATTGATCTTCATTTCAAGAGTTTGAGTATAACAGCAGAGATGTCTAGTTCCAATTATATAGGAACCTGGTAACTTCAAATCCAGAATATTGTCTATGGATCTGGGTCATCTTGCAACTAGATTCACTGATGAAGGGTCTCAGCACAAAACATCAACCCTTTATTCCTCTCCATTGATGATGTCTGGTTTGCTGAGTTCCTTGAGTGTGTTACTCTGGATTTCCAGCATCTGCAGAAATTCTTGGTTTATACCCAATTACCTCCACTCTGGCGGGAAACTGGGAGCAACATTGTTACTTTCTGCACTGCTTTATGTGTTTAGAGTGAAAATCAAAGAGAATGCAAATGCTGGAAATCTGATAAAGGGTCTTTGACCCAAAATTCCAACTCAGTTTCTCTTCACACAGATGTGGCCAGACCTGCTGAATAGTTCCAAAGTTTTCTGTGTTTTTTTTTAATTTCAGAAAATTGATTAATCTTGAAAAGAATGAAAAGATTCAATGGGGTAGATGGAAAATACTTTCTTCAGCAAGTAAAAGGTAAGTAGGGCAGATGCTGTTAGGAATGATCTAAGGAAGTACTTTATACAAGATCTTTAATCCTGCCTTCACAAAAGGCTGTGCATATTGGGTCACTTGAAATTTTTAGAGTGAGATTGAAAGGTTTTCTTTGGACACCTAATAACATGGGTCAAAAGCAGTGTACGGATAGGCCATGAACCAATTAAATGGCAGAATACAGTGAGGGGATGAATGACTCGTTCCTCTATTTGTTTCTGCAAGCAAAACACACATCCTGGAATGCTTTTCAAAGTTCAAAGTAAAGTAAATTTATTATCAAAATAAAAATATGTCACCATATACCACCATTAGACTCATTTTCTTGTGGGCATTCTGAATAAATCCAACAACCAAAAGAGAATCTATGAAACACCATACCAACAGGCTGGCCAACCAGTGTGCAAAAGACAAAAAACTGTGCAAACACAAAAATTAATAAGCAATAAATATTGAGAATATGAGCTAAAAAGTCATTGAAAGTGAGTCCTTAGGTTGTGGGAACAGTTCAGTGATGGGGCAAGTGATGTTGAGTGAAGTTATCCCCTCTGGTTCAAGAGCCTGATGGTTGAGAGGTAATAACTGGAGATGCGAGTCCTCAACCTCCTGTACCTGCTTCCTGATGGCAGTAGTGAGAAGAAAGCATGAACTGAGTGGTGGTGGTCCCTGATGATGGATGCTGCTTTCCTGCAACAGCACTCTGTATGGAGGTGCTCAATGGTGGTCACAGCTTTACCCATGGTGGACTGGACCATATTCACTACATTTTGAAGGATTGCCCACTCAAGGGCTTCGGTGTCTCTATACCAGGTTCTGATGCAGCCAATCAATACACTTGAATGCCTCTGATCTGGCCCTCAGCAGATTGCGGATCCCGTGGTTCAGCCAGGGCATCTGGTTGGAGAAGACTCTAAATGATTTTGTGAGGACACACTCGTCTATGACTGTTTTTATAAAGTCAATGACAATCATGGTGTATTCATTCAGATCCACAGTTGAGTCCTTGAACATAGCCTAATACACTGACTTGAAGCAACACTGTAGCTGCTCCTCTGCCTCCCATGACCACCTCTTTGATGTCCTAATCTCTGAAGCCTTGCTCTTTAGTCTCTGCTTGTATGCAGGCAGAAGGACAGCCAGCCACGTCAAAGTTTGGTTACAAATTTTGACTACAATACCCACATAAAACTGTACCATCTGCAGCTTGCAATAATTAGTGTCATGTGAGAACTGTTATTAGCACATTAAAATCTGGTGAAGTTGAGTCTGTCATCTCAGCTTCAGTGGCGCCAATGACTCCTTTACGAGGTCTAACAATCTGACACTTAAAATTCACACTATAATGGACTTGTACAATGGGATGACAATCATATCTATCTGATCTGGAACAGATATTTGGACAATTGCATGCATATCAGTTCAATTTCCCACATGGCAGGTCAAGATAACACTTAAAATAATGTGTCATGATTGTGCTTTATTTTACTGTAGTATACATAGCATGTATGACAGAAAGATTTAAGTAAATTAGTACATGCTTATGTTCAATGATGTAAATAAATATGGCACAATTTTCATACATCAGATTGTCCGACTTGAATTTTTAGAGGTCTACTAACAATCCTGACATAATTGCTTCAATGAACATCGGGACTGATCGTCATTTTTTAAAAAAACAGGTCCTCCAGTCTCCACATCAATTTTGTTTTTAATTTTTGATTCTTCCCTCTCCAGTGGTTTTCTTATAAATTTTCAAGTTTAATATTTTCTTTATTAACAAGCCCATGTGTTAGTATTTCTCTCCAAGATTCTAGAGAAAAGCCAGTGAATTAACTACCAAATTGCAAAATTCAAGTGAAGAACTTGGAGAGGACAGAGTACTTCTTATTCAGCAAGTATGCTCTGAAACAGGCAACCAGTCCCTGCTAGTTAAATGCTCACACTGTAACAAAAATAGAGAGCAGTCGGTCACAGTAGAATTCTTTAAGGGATGCATGCCCCACGTTACATAATCTATAAAAATATCCAGGCAGCTAAATATCAAGTCATCATTTCTTGAACTTCCACTGCATCCATATTTTAAGATATTTTGTATGAGCCATAAAAGAACCAAAGCCATCAAGAATTCCATAGTGCTATCAACAATTCCTTCCTCTCCTAGGAACATCAAACGTCACAGAACTTACAGAACCTGGGCCTCTGTACCTCCCACTGCAATTGGATACTCAACTTCCTAACCGGAAGACTGCAATCTGTGCGGATTGATGATAACATCTCCTCCTCGCTGACGATCAACACTGGTGCACCTCGGAGGTATGTGCTTAGCCCACTGCTCTACTCTCTCTATACCCATGACTATGTGGCGAGGCATAGCTCAGATACCATCTATAAATTTGCAGATGATACAAACGTTGTTGGTAGAATCTCAGATGGTGACGTGAGGGCATACGGGAGCAAGATAAGCCAACTAGTAAAGTGGTGCTACAACAACAACCTGGCACTCAACGTCAGTATGACGAAAGAGCCGATTGTGGACTTCAGGAAGGGTAAGATAAAGGAACACATACCAATCCTCACAGAGGGATCAGAAGTGGAGAGAGTGAACAGTTTCAAGTTCCTGGGTGTCAAGATCTCTGAGGACCTAACATGGTTCCAACAAATCGATGCAGTTATAAAGAAGGTAAGACAGTGACTATACTTCATTAGGAGTTTGAAGAGATTTGGAATGTCAACAAATACACTCAAAAACTTCTACAGATGTATTGTGGAGAGCATTCTGACAGGCTGCACCACTGTCTGAGTAGGGGGGTGCTATTGCACAGGACTGAAAGAAGCTGCAGAGGGTTGTAAATTTAGTCCATCTTTGAAAATACCCAGGACATCTTCAAGGAGTAGTGTCTCGGAAAGGCAGCATCCATTATTAAGGACCTCCAGCACCCACAGCATGCTCTTTTCTCACTGTTACCAACAGGTAGGCAGTACAGAAGCCTGAAGGCACACACTCAGCAATGCAGGAGCAGCTTCTTCCCCTCTGTCATCCAATTCCTAAATGAACATTGAACCCTCGAACACTACCTCACTTTTTTAATATATAACATTTCTGTTTCTTAGCACAATTTTTAATCTATTCAATATAGGTACAATTGGCCCTCCTTATCTGTGGGGGATTGGTTCCAGGGCCTCCTGCAGATGCCAAAAAAACACGGATGCTCAAGTCCTTTATTTAACCTGTCTTAGTGCGGATGGACTTTAGGACCCAGGGGAGTTCCAGACCCGCCGCCTGTGGCTGGCTGAATCCACAGTCTTTCTGTTCTGTTGACAGAAAATGATCACAATTGAAAATAAAGTGGAAATAATAAAGCGATCGGAAAAAGGTGAAACGCCATCGGTCATTGGAAAAGCATTAGGCTACAGTCGGTCAATGATCGTAACAATTTTAAAGGATAAAGTGAAAATAATGGAGCATGTGTAAGGCCCTGCCCCAATGAAAGCTACAATTATTACTAAGCAACACAGTGGTTTAATTATTGAAATACATACATTTCTTGTGTTTTATATGCATAGAAAGGTAAAATATATACTATACACTAAGACAAACGTTTGACTAACTGATGCTAAATAATACATACCAGCTGTACCTGTTCCAACTTACATACAAATCCGACTTAAAGACTGCCTGTACTTAATATCATCTCTAGATTACTTATAGCATCTAATACAACGTAAATGCTATGTAAATAGTTGTTATACCGTATTGTTTAGGGAATAATAACAAGAAAAAAAGTCTGTACATGCTCAAACAACGAGTGTTGGAGAGAGAACTTCGGATTTTCCCAAAGTCGGTTGGTTGAATCCATGCATGTGGAACCCGCGGATAAGGAAGGCCTACTGTATACTGTAAATAACTTAATTATTTATTATTATCATTATTTTATTTTTTTTCTTCTATATTATGTTTTGCATTGAACCGCTGCTGTGAAGTTAACAAATTTCACGACACATGTCGGTGATAATAAACCTGATTCTGATTCTGACATCATTACTTGAACTAGACTTTGGTTTGACACTGTGTATTCCTGACCTGTCCCAGTGTACAAGTCTTACTTTCTGTAGTTGCCAAACAAGGCACAGAATTGTACTTTTAAGCTCACAAAGGAGGAATAAAACCGGATGGGCCACTTGGCATCAACTTCGGCACTGAGGTTACACCCAGCCTGCTGATCCAGCCAAGTCCTTCTCACAAACATCTGGCTTCTGGTGTCCAAACAAAAGTCGTATAGAATTGTACTCATAGATTTATACCTAACAGATAATGTACCACATTCCATCATCGACAATCTCTCAGTACCTTCTGCTACACCAGCAAGGCAAATCCATCATTGCAAATGGCACACTACCAGGCAAAAGTAGGCCGAGAGTCCTCAGCAATGGTTCCAGATCAATGTTGTAGCATCAGGTTAATCATGTTCCACAAGGATCAGTGCTGGGGCATCTGTTAAATGTATATATTAATGATTTGAACAAAATATGTAGACAGACTAATTATTAAGTTTGCAAACTTCGTAAAATTTGTGGAACTGTGGAATAGTGGGGAAAGTTGTCCAAGAATACAGCAGGATCTGCTAGAGGTTCAGGCAGAGAAAAGGCTGATGGAGTTTAGTCCAGACAAGAGAGAGAAACTTAATTTTGGAGATCAAATGCAAGAGGATAGTATACAGTAAATGGCAGGATCCTTAGGAGCACAGGAAAATAGAGAGATTTTGGGGCGCAGTTCCACTGTTTCCTACAATTGGCATAACAAGTAGATAAGATGGTTCAGATGATGTCTGACATGCTCAGGTTGCTGCATTACAGGAAGGATTTAGAGGCTATGGAGGGGGCACAGAAGAGGTTCATCAGAATGTTGACAGGATCAGAGATTATTATCTACAAGAAGAGGTTAGACAATTGGTTCTGTGTCTTGCACCTTGATCATTTGGCTACATTCCTGTGTATGGTTGAATGACAGTTGAAATTAAACTTGAACTTTAAATTGAGGGTAAGAGAGTTTAAAAGATTTTTAATCCAATTTTTTAAAATCAAAGCATAGTAGATGCTTAGAATGGGCTGCCAGGGTAAGAGCTAGAAGCACATTCAACAGCATCATTTAAGAAGCATTTAAACAAACACATGAAAAAGCAAGGAAGAGAGGGATTATGCACAAGTAAGTGAGATTAATTTAGACTGGTATCATGGCTGGAACACACATGATGGACTTTTCCTATGCTCTGTGTTCTATGGGCAAAGTTAAGGAATTCAACATAAATCAGTAACTGTTGGAGGAGTTCAGCAAGTCAGGCAGCATCTATGCAGGAGAATAAACAACTAATATTTCAGGCCAAAACCCTTCATTCAGTCTTAGATGAAAGGTCTCGACTCAAAACATCAATGGTTTATTCCCAACCATAGATGCAGCCTGACTCTATAATTAATTATAGAGGAATAATTAATTCCTCTATACTTCAATGCGTTCTCAAAAGTGTTGAATGCAGGTTTTGTATTATGAGGTTACCACTTTATCCTTGTCCACAACACCCTTACTCAGCGTAAGGGATTCAATTTCTGCCACTGTCTATATGGAGCTCGTACATTCTCCCCATGACTGTGTGGGTATTCTTCAGGTGCTCTAGTTTCCTCTCACATTCCAAAGACATACAGATTAGCGTTAATAAGTTGTGGACATGCTATGAGGGCACCAGAACCATGGTGACAGTTGCAAGCTGGCACAAGCCCAGCAGATCCTCAGTTGGTCAGTGACACAAACAACTCATTTCACTGTATGTTTCAATGTACATGTGACAAATAAAGATAATCTTATCATAATAGCGATGACAAGCTAAGCTTGTTTTTCCTGTATGTGCTATTTCCTGTCTTGAGAAACTTTTAGAGATAATGGTTCCACATAAGGATAACTGTCCTTGCTCAGAAGACAGTATACTGACAGTTTAGTTCCTTTGTGATATGCCAATAGGTCTAGAGCAAAATTAGAACACAAGATAATTTGAATGTGCATTCTATTGTTACAAATTCTAGCATTAAAGACTACATATCTTTAACTACCTCGACGAAAAGCACAGAAATTTGTACAGACTTTCTAGCTGGCACACATCAAATATAACTGTTAATAATGGCAAAATGCAAAAAAAATTTACATTATATTTTCTAATAGCATATGGAAAACACAAAATAGGAAAAAAATCAGCAACTTTAATTGTTTAATTTAATTTTTACCCAGAGGATTAGTTAACATTTATACATTTCAACAAATATTACTCCCAAGATATTTCATACAAACATTTCATATGCAATGATACAAGTTTAATGTCTAATGCCTCATTTAGAATTACAGCAATCCCAATGTTATGGGAAGGGGTAGAGGTTGAGTTCCTAGAAAACAATCTATACCATGATTTTCCATTACACAAAGCCACATCATTCGCGTATACATCAGGTTCAAAAAAATACATTTCATGCTTCCTTATTTATTTTCCACATAAATTCAATAAAAATTAATTTTATTCCACACCTTAAGTTTTTGGATGGTGACTTGTGAATTTTGTAAGGACGAATTTCCATCACCCAAATAGCCATAATTGGGCTTCACTTGCACTTTCAAATCTAATTTTTATGTTTGCATCAGTTTTCTAAGCCCTGAAATACAGAAGTTAACTCCAAACATTTTAACTGTCAGATCTACCAAGCGTTTTTTCAATTTCTTTGTTCTGAATTAATGTCCAAAAATAAGGCTTTTACCTTGTAAGCATTTATCTCCTTACCTTTTTAATTGATTCCAATCAATACTGCATGTTCAACATAATACTTGTGCTTTTTTCAGCAGTGTTAATTTGTTTGTATGATCTACACATTAAATAGACTATCATTCAGTAAGCTACCTTCAATCTCCCCAGATTCAGTTTCCTCTTGTCTTTGACCTTGGCTTATTTGTGCTACAAGCTGCTGTGACTGTACTTATAAATCAGCTTCAGCCTCACAGATTTGCTACGTTACTCAGAAAGAATGCAATATTAGTCCTACTTCCCAATCAACTACATCTGATTATAATTGAGACTTAATTATCACACAGCAGTTATGAATTTTTCAATGGAGCTAACAACGTACAAATAAAATAAAGCTCTCAATCAGCGTTTTTTTTGTGAGGTCCTCACCTAGAGCAGCTCAACATTCAGGAAGCACAAGATCAAGGAAAAGACCTCTATACATGGATAGTCTTACTTTTAAACATGTAACAGCCCATCCCAAGTTAGAAATACTCATCACTATGTACAGTGAATTCATCCAAACAAGCATTTGGGATACAAGTAGGATGGATTTGCTGGCTGCACAGTGGGACTGTAAGCAATTTTGTCTCCTGGATGTCTGGTTTGTGGTCACATTTCTGACTTGCAAGAGCTGTTCAAGTTAGAAAAGGCTTAAAGGAATTGAACCCTGCCCCTAACCTGGGGAGAATGTGCAGCTGATATTTACGGCAATCTTTGTAAAGTCTCCTGACAAAATGGCATATGTTGCCCATGATTAGAACAACGGGCATTCAGGATGAAGTAACTTAAACTTAAAATACTTTGTCAAAATGGATCTTACACACTTACCCTCATTGGATGAATGTCTGCATAGGGCGGCTTGCCTTCAGCCATTTCAATTGCAGTGATCCCCAAAGACCAAATGTCTGCAACACAATTGTAGCCGATTTCTTGGATCACTTCTGGTGCCATCCAAAATGGTGTTCCTATCACAGTGTTGCGTTTTGCCATTGTGTCCTGTAAGGCACATTTTATTTAACATTATTAACTGTCTCATTGAATTTATAAACACATTTTCCTAAGCAAATGTGGACTACTATTCATCAGACCTTTTCTAATATCCTTGATGAACAGAATGACCCGCATCAATATTCTACAAATATGGAAATTAAAAAATGAAATAATTTGCAAAAGTACTTACAGAGCCACAGCACCAAAACAGTCCCTTGGCCCTCATCTAGCCTACGTTAAACTGCTATTCTGCCCAGTCCCATCGACGCGCAGCAGTACCACAGCCCTCGATACCTCTTCCATCCATGTACTTATCCAAACTTCACTCAAATGTTGCAATCAAAACTACATCTGCCACTTCTGCTGGCAGCTCATTCTACACTTGCACCACCCTCTGAGTGAAGAAGTTGCCCCTCAGATTCCCTTTAAATATTTCACCTTTCATTCTTAACATGTGACCTCTAGTTCTAGTCTCACCCAACCTCAGTGTAAAAAAGCATGCTTGCATTAACCATATCTATTCACCTCATAATTTTGCATGTCTCTATCAAATCTCTTCTCACTCTCCTACACTCCAGGGGGAAAAAAAAAGTCTTAACCTATTCAACCTTACCTGACAACCTGGGCTCTGAAGTACCAGCAACATCCTTCTAAATTTTCTCTGCACTCTTTCAAGCTTATTGATATCTTTCCTGTAAATAGATTACCAGAACTGCACAGAATATTCCAAGTTTGGCCTCATCAACATTTTATACGACTTCAAGGTAACATCTCCACTCATGTACTCATACTCTGATTTATGAAGGCTAGCAAGCCAAAAGCCCTCTCTACAATCCTATCTTCCTGAGACACCACTTAAAAGAAATTATGGATCTGTATTTCCAGATCCCTTTGTTCTACAGCACTCTTCAGTGCCCCACATTCCACTAAGTAAATCCTACCCTGGCTTGTACTCCCAAAGTGCAACACTTTAAACCTGCTTTAAGTTCCATTTGCCATTTTTCAGCCCACTCTACCAGCCGATCCAGATCCTGCTGAAAGCTTGGATAGCCTTCCTCACTGTCCACTATGCCCCTAATCTTGTCTTTGTTTGCAAATTTGCTGAGCCAGTTTACCATATAATCACCCAAATCATCAACAACAGTGGATCTAACCTTGCAGCACACCACTAGTCATTAGCCTCCAGCCAGAGAGGCAATCATCTACTACCACTCACTAGCTTTTCCCACTACACCAGTGTTAAATCCTGAATGCCAAGTGACTGAACCTTCTGGACCAACTCCCATGTAGGACTTTGTCAAGGGCCTTGCTGAAGTCCAAGTAGACAACATCCAATGCCCTTCCTTTATCAACTTTACTGATAATCTCCTTCAAAAACTCTAAGACTTGTTAGAGACAACTTATCATACACAAAGCCATGTTGACTATCCCTAATCAGGCTGTATCTATCCAGTTCCTTGGAATACCTTCCAGTATCTTATCCATGACTGACACCAGGCTTATAATTTTCTGGCATATTCTTAGAGCCTTTCTTGAACAACGGAACAGCATTAGCTATACTCCAGTCCCTTGGCATCATGCTCTTGGTTAAGGATATTTTAAATACTACCGCCAGGGTTCCTGCAATTTCAGTACCAGCCTCCCTCAAGATCTGAGAGGACACCTTGACAGGTTCTGCAGAATTATTCTCCCTAATTTTGACCCTTGCTACGCTTTTGCTCTTAATATACCTATAGAAGTTCTTGGGATTCTCCTTCACTTTGTCTGCTAAGCAACCTCATGCTTACTTTTAATACTCCTGAGATCCCTCTTAAGAGTTCTCTTGGATTTCTCATACTCCACAAGAGGCTCGTCTGTTCCTTGCTGCCTTTACCTGCTATGTAACTCCTTCTTAACCAGGACGTCAATACCTTTTGAAAACCAAGGTTCCCTAAACCCTAAAGCCTTGCCTTTTACTCTAACATACAAAGTCAGTATTATCAATATTTCACTTTTGAAGACTTCCCACTTACTAAGCATTCCTATTCCAGAAAACAACCTATACCAATCCACACTTGCTACATCCTTCCTGATGTCATTAAAATTGGCCTTTCTCGAACTTAAAATCTCATCCTGAGGACCAGTCCTATCCTTCTGCATAGTTATCTTGAAACTAATGTAACTAGTTCCAAACTACTTCCCTACACACACTTCCGTCTCTTGCGCTGTCTTTTTCCATAATAGTAGATCCAGTATCACACTCTCCCTAGTTGGGACCTCTATAAATTGATTAAGGGAACTTTCAAGAACACATTTTATAAACTCTATTCTATCCAGTCATCTTATACTGTGGGAATCTGTCAATTTGTGGAATTTTGAAATCACCTCCGATCACAAATCTCTCTCTCTACAAATTTGATCCTTTAAATCCTACTGACCAATGCATATAATAAAATCCCATTAATGTGGACATCCCTTTCTTATTCCTCAGATCCACCCTCAGTAGGTGGATCCTCCAGTCTGTCCTGTCTGATATTTTTACTGATTAGTATGCCATCTCTCCTCCTTTAATATCTCCCCCTCTATCATTACCTAAGACAAGGGAACGCTAGAACAATGAGCTGCCAGTCCTGAGCCTCCTACAACCAAGCCCCAGTCATGGCTACAATATCATAATTATATTTGCTGATCCACACTCTAAACTCATCTGCCTTACCTGCAATAATCCTTGCAATGAAATAGATGCAATGCAGAACATTAGTTCCATCATGCTCAAACTTTTGGTTCCTGCCTTTGTTTGTCAGCTTAACATCTACTTATACGCGGCAAACAAAATTAAATTTGGCTCCTTTTAAATGTATGGACAAGTTATTATATTTTGTGTTACTACATAATGAGAAAATTCTAAGAGTTCCAACAATGATTTGACAACCCTGATGATATGCTTGCATCTCTCATTGGAAAATGGTGAAAATTATCATTTCAACTGTTTTCCTTGGACTTCAACCAGAATCCCATTCGTATTACGGGGAGGGAATGGCTGGAATTTCAACTCCATATGGTTCTTGTTCAGATGACCCAACACATGTTAGAACTAACAGAGATCCAATTGCAGTGTATCTAGAGTGAAAACAAATAACGTGATTTTTTCTAAAAATAGACCACAAGCATCTCAGGGCTTGCATAACTTTCTCATTCAGCGCTGAATAGAAAATTATTTTAAAACAAAAGTAATTGTAATAAAATTGAAAGGAGGGATGTCTGGGCCAAAGATGCACAAGGACCAAATAAATATTCAGCATTAAATGTTGCTTCAGAAGTTTACTAATGTTTTGAAGACTATTCCGTGAACACTGTAAAGAAAACTAATTGCAAGTAAATCTTCAATCTATTATTTTCAATCCCTTTTTAGCTTTAAGGTTAAGATTGTATGCTAATTTTGAAAGCTGCATTCTTGTGGTACCTCTACATAGGTCAAGTCAAGTCAAGTCACTGTTATTGTCATTTCGACCATAACTGCTGGTACAGTACACAGTAAAAACGAAACAACGTTCCTCCAGGACCGTGGTGCTACATGAAACAACACAAAACTACACTAGAGTATGTGAGACAACTCAAAACTACATTAGACTTCAGACCTACACGGGACTACATAAACTGCACAGAACAGTGCAAGACAGAACAATAATTATGTACACTGTCCTGTGTATGTTACTCAAAATGGGTTTTTTGGTTTGTTAAGAGTAGACAATAGACAATAGGTGCAGAAGTAGACCATTCAGCCCTTCGAGCCTGCACCGCCATTTTGTGATCATGGCTGAGCATCTACTATCAATACCCAGTTCCTTCCATGTCCCCATATTCCTTGATTCCCCTATCCATAAGATACCTAACTAACTCCTTCTTGAAAGCATCCAGAGAATTGGCCTCCACTACCTTCCAAGGCAGTGCATTCCAGACCCACACGACTCTCTGGGAGAAGTTTTTCCTTAACTCTGTCCTAAATGACCTATCCGTTATTCACAAACCATGCACTCTGATTCTGGACTCTCCCAACATCAGGAACATATTTCCTGCCTCTATCTTGTCCAATCCCTTAATAATCTTATATATTTCAATCAGATCCCCTCTCAATCTCCTTAATTCCAGTGTGTACAAGCCCAGTCTCTCTAGCCTCTCTGCATAAGGCAGTCCAGACATCCCAGGAATTAACCTCGTGAATCTACTCTGCACTTCCCCTACA
Organism: Hypanus sabinus; assembly: GCF_030144855.1. Classification (NCBI taxonomy): domain Eukaryota; kingdom Metazoa; phylum Chordata; class Chondrichthyes; order Myliobatiformes; family Dasyatidae; genus Hypanus; species Hypanus sabinus. Next base: position 137,744,304 of record NC_082706.1, on the reverse strand, counting down.
GCCAGGATGTCCTTCCTTAACCCTGCAGACCAAAACTGTACACAATACTCCAGGTGTAGTCTCACCAGGGCTCTGTACAAATGCAAAAGGATTTCCTTGCTCTTGTACTCAATTTACTTTGTAATAAAGGTCAACATTCCATTAGCCTTCTTCACAGCCTGCTGTACTTGCTCATTCACCTTCAGTGACTGATGAACAAGGACTCCTAGATCTCTTCGTATTTCTCCCTTACCTAACTCTACACCATTCAGATAATAATCTGCCTTCCTGTTCTTACTGCCAAAGTGGATAACCTCACACTAATTCACATTAAACGTCATCTGCCGAGTATCTGCCCACTCACCCAGCCTATCCAAGTCACCCTGAATTCTCCTAACATCCTCATCACATGTCACACTGCCACCCAGCTTAGTATCATCAGCAAATTTGCTGATGTTATTCTCAATGCCTGCATCTAAATCGTTGATGTAAATTGAAAACAGCTGTGGTCTCAATACCGAGCCCGGTGGCACCCCACTAGTCACCACCTGCCATTCCAAGAAACACCCATTCACAGATACCCTTTGCTTTCTATCTGCCAACTAGTTTTCTATCCATGTCAATGTCTTCCCCTCGATGCCCTGAGCTTTGATTTTACCCACCAATCACCTATGTGGGACCTTATCAAACGGCTTCTGAGAATCGAGGTGCACTACATCCACTGGATCTCACCCTTCTAACTTCCTGGTTACATCCTCGAAAAACTCCAACAGATTAGTCAAGCATGATTTACCCTTGGTAAATCCATGCTGGCTCGGTCCAATCCTATCACTCCTATCTAGATATGCCACTATTTCATCCTTAATAATGGACTCTAGCATCCCCACCACCACTGATGTCAGGCTGACAGGTCGATAGTTCTCTGTTTACTCCCTCCCTCCTCTCTTAAAAAGTGGGATAACGTCAGCCATTCTCCAATCCTCAGGAACTGATCCTGAATCTAAGGAACATTGGAAAATGATTACCAATGCATCCGCAATTTCCAGGGCCACCTCCTTTAGTACCCTAGGATGCAGACCAACTGGACCTGGGGATTTGTCAGCTTTCAGTCCCATCAGTCTACTCATCACCGTTTCCTTCCTAATGTCAATCTGTTTCATTTCCTCTGTTACACTATGTTTTGGCCCAACCATACACCTGGGAGATTGCTTGTGTCTTCCTTAGTGAAAACAGATCTAAAGTACTCATTAAATTCTTCTGCCATTTCTCTGTTTCCCATAACAATTTCACCCAATTCATTCTTCAAGGGCCCAACATTGTTCTTAACTATCTTCTTTCTCTTCACATACCTAAAAAAGCTTTTGCTATCTTCCTTTATATTCCTGGCTAGCTTGCATTCGTATCTCATTTTTTCTCCCCATATTGCCTTTTTAGTTAAGTTCTGTTGTTCCTTAAAAATTTCTCAATCATCTGTCCTCCCACTCACCTTAGCTCTGTCATACTTCCTTTTTTTAATGCTAAGTAATCTCTGACTTCCTTTGTCAACCACTGTGGCCCCTTTCCCCACTTTGAATTCTTCCTTCTCTGGGGGATGAACTGATTTTGCACCTTGTGCATTATTCCCAAGAATACCTGCCATTGCTGTTCCACTGCCTTTTCTGCTAGGCTATCCGTCCAGTCAACTTTGGACAGCTCCTCCCTCATGGCTCCATAGTTTCCCCTGTTCAACTGCAACACTGACACCTCCAAGCTGCCCTTATCCTTCTCAAACTGCAGATAAAAACATATCATGTTATGGACACTACCTCCTAATGGCTCCTTTACTTCAAGATCGCTTATCAAATCCTGTTCATTACACAAGACTAAATCCAGAATAGCCTTGTCCCTGGTCGGCTCTCGTACAACCTGTTCCAAGAATGCATCCAGTTGGCACTCTACAAACTCCCTATCCTGGGGTCCAGCACCAAACTGTTTCTCCCTGTTCACCTGCATGTTGAAATACCCCATCCCCCCTCCTCCTATGGGATCTCTTTTTCCCCATCCATTTGCTCCTGTGGGATCTCACCTTCCCATTCCCTTCCTCCTGTCGCATCTCTCTTCCCCATCCCCTTCCTCCTGAAGGATCTCTCTTCCTCATCCCCCTTCCTCCTGTGGGATCTCTCTTCCCCATCCCCCATCCTCCTGTGGGATCTCTCTTCCCCATCCCCCTTCACGATGTGGTATCTCTCTTGCCCAGCCACGTTCCTCATTTGGGATCTAGGAATGCTTCTTTGTCTGACAAGTGTTTCTCTCGCAGTTGTTTTGCTTTATACTTGTTGATATGGTAATTGTATTCATTTGTTAACCAATGGGGAATGTTATTTTGTCTTGTGAGGCTGAAAACTTGGGGGAGGGGTTTTTCGCGGGCTTTTGGGTGAGAACGGGAGGAAGACGTCGAGGAAGGTGGGCGTGCACTGCACTGCTCGGAAGACCACCGGGCATGGTCCTAGGTGCGAAAACGTGGAGGTTGGAGGCAAGCGACGAGGGGTCGAATTGTTCGATGTTTGAGCTCCAACGATGTGCACTAAACTGACTGAACTTTGATAAGTTGGCGCCTTTTTGTTTTTTTCCCTTGCATAATACTTGCATAATGTATTGCCTAATACTCTTTTAATTTTAGTAAACTCTTTAAAGTGTATTTCATAACGGTATTTGTTGTGGGTTTGATACTGTGGGCGGGCGCGAGGCATAAACTCAATTCTCACAGCACCTGCGTGTACGGGAGGTGGGGTTGGTGTGTGGCTGGATCTCCTTTTTCCCTAGACATATACCAGCCTGTTGGGTAAGTGTTACAATTAATAAAGAAGACAATAGGCACCGTGAAGGGCAAATTACAATATAATAATAAATGATGTAAGTGTAAACAATACAAACAATGTTTTACCAGGAATTGTGAAATAAATGAGCAAAAATGGAGCGAAATGGTGTGTGTGTGTGTGTGTGTGTGTGTGTGTGTGTGTGTGTGTGTGTGTGTGTGTGTGTGTGTGTGTGTGTGTGTGTGTGTGTGTGTGTGTGTGTGCAGGTTGGTGTCAGACTAGACTCTGGGGATTGAGGAGTCTGATGGCTTGGGGGAAGAAGTTGTTACACAGTCTGGTCGTGACAGCCCAAATGCTTTGGTGCCTTTTACCAGAGGGCAGGAGGGAGAAGAGTTTGTGTGAGGGGTGCGTGGGATCCTGCACAATACTGTTAGCTTTGTGGGTGCAACGTGTGGTGTAAATGTCTGTAAAGGTGGGAAGAGAGACCCCGACGATCCCTTCAGCTGACTTCACTATCCGCTGCAGGGACTTACGATCTGAGACGGTGCAATTTCCGATCCAGGCAGTAATGCAGATGCTCAGGATACTCTCGATACATCCTCTGTAGAATGTGGTGAGGATGGGGAGTGGGAGATGGACTTTCCTCAGCCTTTGCAGAAAGTAGAGACGTTTCTGGGCTTTTTTGGCTATGAAGGTGGTATCACATTCATTCTGCTGTTTGTATACTGCCTTGGTTACATTCTTATGGTAAGGAATCGGACTTTGTCTGATGTAACCAGTAACCTGTTCGTGTTAATTTTTTAAAGACCCATTAGGAAGTTTGATTGAGATGTAGAAAGCGAACTAATTAACATGTAAAGCAATTAGAAAAAAAATCAGGAAATTTGAGAAATAATATATGATATTTCAGTAAAGAGTCAAAGGTTCATTTTATTGTCAACGTATTGTTGTTCCTTTTTGCAGGTAATGCCCTGCTTCATATTTTTTACTGTTCTGCTGTTTGTATTTCATTTTGGGCAGTTCTGTAAAAGCAGCTTGTTTTCAGCTTGTTTGGGTTATCCATCATCATGAAGTGTTTCAAGAGGCTTGTCATGAGGCATATCAAAACCCTGCTGCCCCCCTCACTGGACCCCCTGCAGTTTGTGTACCGTCCCAATCGCTCAACAGATGACGCCATTGCCACCACACTCCACCTGGCCCTAACCCACCTGAACAAAAAAGACACATATGTTTGGTTGCTGTTCATAGATTTCAGTTTAGCATTCAACACAATCATCCCTCAGAAACTGATTAGAAAGCTGAGCCTACTGGGCCTGAACACCTCCTTCTGCAACTGGATCCTAGGCTTCCTGACTGGGAGACCTCAGTCCGTCCAGATCGGGAGCAGCATCGCAAAACACCATCACACTGAGCAGGGGGGCTCCCCAGGGCTGTGTGCTCAGTCCACTGCTGTTCACTCTGCTGACCCACAACTGTACTGCAACACACAGCTTGAACCATATCATCAACTTCGCCGATGATACAACAGTGGTGGGTCTCATCAGCAAGAACGATGAGTCAGCTTACAGAGAGGAGGTGCAGCGGCTAACGGACTGGTGCAGAGCCAACAACCTGTCTCTTAATGTGAACAAAAGAGATGGTTGTTGACTTCAGGAGGGCACGGAGCAACCACTCTCCACTGAACATCGATGGCTTCTCTGTAGAGATCGTAAAGAGCACTAAGTTTCTTGGTGTTCACCTGATGGAGAATCTCACCTGGACCCTCAACACCAGCTCCATAGCAAAGAAAGTCCAGCAGCATCTCTGCTTTCTGCGAAGGTTGAGGAAAGTCCATCTCCTACCCCCCGTCCTCATCACATTCTACAGGGGTTGTACTGAGAGCATCCTGAGCAGCAGCATCACAGCCTGGTTCGGAAATTGCACCAACTCGGATCGCAAGACCCTGCAGCATATAGTGAGGTCAGCTGAGAAGATTATCGGGGTCTCTCTTCCCGCCATTACGGACATTTACAATACACGCTGCATCCGCAAAGGAAACAGCATTATGAAGACCCCATGCACCCCTCATACAATCTCTTCTCCCTCCTGCCATCTGGGAAAAGGCTCCAAAGCATTTGGGCTCTCACGTCCAGACTATGTAACAGCTTCTTCCCCCAAGCTATCAGACTCCTCAATATCCGAAGCCTGGACTGACACCTTGCCCACTGTCCTGTTTATTATTTATTGTAATGCCTGCACTGTTTTTGTACACTTTATGCAGTCCTGTAGTCTAGTGTAGCTTTCTCTGTGTTGTTTTTTTTTTACGTAGTTCAGTCTAGTTTTTGTACTGTGTCATGTAACACCATGGTCCTGAAAAACGTTGTCTCATTTTTACTGTATACTGTACCAGCAGATATGGTCGAATTGACAATAAAAGTGACTTGACGACTTGACTTGTCGAAGATAAGAGATGAGGAGAAATGTGCGCCATCCAATTAGGATGGTCAAATTAAGCGGAGGTTTCTCTGGTGAGGGACACTAAGGTTGGGCTCGGGGTTTTTTTTATTTGGCGGGAGATTAAGAGAGAAGATGCTGAGGAGAACCAGTCACAGCTTACGATCCGGTGAGTGAGATGGATTGCAAACGATGTTCAGAAGGTGGTGTGGGCATTCACACTGACCGAGGACCCAGCACATGAGTAACAGAGAAGGTCAAGATAGCTCCAACTTGTGCACATTTGAATGTTTAATTAGAATGGGCCCTTTTCTTTTTGTTATTCTTCACTAACCCTTTAATTAAGATTCATAAATATAATTCCTTTAATGATATGCAGTGTACTGTCTGTTATTTTGTGGCACTAATTTGTAACAGGGTAGCAAATTACACAGCAACTGCACAAACCGAGGTTTGGGGTGGGATCAAGCCACCACAATCTCATGACTTTGGCGGACTTGAGAATGACTTCCCTAGACTTACACAGCCAAGGAAACCAGGGTGTTTCACGCAGATGGGGGCAAGATTTTTGCCAAATCTGCAGAATTTGTCAGTTTTGTTTTACGAAGCTAGCTTGACACTCAACCTAGCACAGATGGAAAGCATACAAGAAGCCAATCAGATTCAAACTCAGGAACTTTCACAATACCACTGGCCAGTTATTGTCAAAGTATGCATGTACAACTCTGATATTTGTCTTCTCCAGATAACCATGAAATATAGAAAATTAATGGGCTTTTCCACATATAACACATATAGATATTTTGATAATAAAGTTACTTTGAACCTTCCAGTGGCTCTGCCTCAGAACAACTTGGTCACAAGCTTCTACAGATTTGTAGCAATGCAACTTTTAAGAAAACGCAAGTTTGTTTTTTAAAATAAAAGAGATTTTTGTTTCATAACAGGTAGACCTAAATTATTCTTCTTTACATGGGATAACAACATGCACAACATCATCCAGTGTCAACTTATCCACATTAGCTCCTCAGTTTCCCTTCTAGTCCCCGCTGATAGTCATAAGGTGGCAAACTATTGGATATTACAGTGCACGTCTTTGCTTCCTCTAAACATAGAAACATAGAAAATAGGTGCAGGAGTAGGCCATTCGGCCCTTCGAGCCTGCACCGCCATTCAGTATGATCATGGCTGATCATCCAACTCAAAACCCTGTACCTGCTTTCTCTCCATACCCCCGATTCCTTTAGCCACAAAGGCCATATCTAACTTCCTCTTAAATATAGCCAAAGAACTGGCCTCAACTGTTTCCTGTGGCAGAGAATTCCACAGATTCACCACTCTCTGTCTGAAGAAGTTTTTCCTCATTTCAGTCCTAAAAGGCTTCCCCTTTATCCTTAAACTGTGACCCCTCGTTCTGGACTTCCCCAACACTGGAAACAATCTTCCTGCATCTGGCCTGTCCAATCCCTTTAGAATTTTATACATTTCAATAAGATCCCCCCTCAATCTTCTAAATTCCAGTGAGTATAAGCCTAGTCGATCCAGTCTTTCTTCATATGAAAGTCCTGCCATCCCAGGAATCAATCTGGTGAACCTTCTTTGTACTCCCTCTATGGCAAGAATGCCTTTCCTCAGATTAGGGGACCAAAACTGCACACAATACTCTAGGTGCGGTTTCACCAAGGCCTTGTACAACTGCAGTAGAACCTCCTTGCTCCTGTACTCAAATCCTTTTGCTATGAATGCCAACATACCATTTGCCTTTTTCACCGCCTGCTGTACCTGCATGCCCACCTTCAATGACTGGTGTACAATGACACCCAGGTCTCGTTGAACCTCCCCTTTTCCTAATTGGCCACTGTTCAGATTATAATCTGTTTTCCTGTTCCTGCAACCAAAGTGGATAACCTCACATTTATCCATGTTAATTTGCATCTGCCATGAATTTGCCCACTCACCTAACCTATCCAAGTCACCCTGCATCCCTTAGCATCCTCCTCACAGCTAACACTGCCGCCCAGCTTCGTGTCATCCGCAAACTTGGAGATGCTGCATTTAATTCCCTCGTCTAAATCATTAATATATATTGTAAGCAACTGGGGTCCCAGCACTGAGCCTTGTGGTACCCCACTAGTCACTGCCTGCCATTCTGAAAAGGTCCCGTTTACTCCCACTCTTTGCTTCCTGTCTGCCAACCAATTCTCTATCCACATCAATACCATACCCCCAATACCGTGTGCTTTAAGTTTGCACACTAGTTTCCTGTGTGGAACCTTATCAAAAGCCTTTTGAAAATCTAAATATACCACATCCTCTGGCTCTCCCCTATCCACTCTACTAGTTACATCTTCAAAAAATTCTATAAGATTCATCAGACATGATTTTCCTTTCACAAATCCATGCTGACTTTGTCTGATGATTTCACCTCTTTCCAAATGTGCTGTTATCACATCTTTCATAACAGACTTTAGCATTTTCCCCACCACCGATGTCAGACTAACTGGTCTATAATTCTCCGGTTTCTCTCTCCCTCCTTTTTTAAAAAGTGGGGTTACATTAGCCACCCTCCAATCCTCAGGAACTAATCCAGAATCTAAGGAGTTTTGAAAAATAATGCATCCACTATTTCTTGGGCTACTTCCTTAAGCACTCTGGGATGCAGACCATCTGGCCCTGGGGATTTATCTGCCTTTAATCCCTTCAATTTACCTAACACCACTTCCCTACTAACATGTATTTCTCTCAGTTCCTCCATCTCACTAGACCTTCGGTCCCTTACTATTTCCAGAAGATTATTTATGTCCTCCTTAGTGAAGACAGAACCAAAGTAGTTATTCAATTAATCTACCATGTCTTTGTTCCCTATGATCAATTCACCTGTTTCTGACTGTAAAGGACCTACATTTGTCTTGACCAATCTTTTTCTTTTCACGTATCTATAAAAGCTTTTACAGTCAGTTTTTATGTTCCCTGCCAGCTTTCGCTCATAATCTTTTTTCCCTTTCCTAATTAAGCCCTTAGTCCTCCTCTGCTGGTCTCTGAATTTCTCCCAGTCTTCAGGTGTGCTGCTTTTTTTTGCTAATTTATATGTTTCTTCTTCGGACTTGTTACTATCCCTCATTTCCCTTGTCAGCCATGGGTGCACTACCTTCCCTGGTTTATTCTTTTGCCAAACTGGGATGAACAGTTGTTGTAGTTCATCCATGCGATCTTTAAATGCTTGCCATTGCATATCCACCGTCAACCCTTTAACTATCATTTGCCAGTCTACCTTAGCTAATTCACGTCTCATACCTTCAAAGTTACCCTTCTTTAAGTTCAGAACCTTTGTTTCTGAATTAACTATGTCACTCTCCATCTTAATGAAGAATTCCACCATATTATGGTCACTCTTACCCAAGGGGCCTCGCACGACAAGATTGCTAACTAACCCTTCCTCATTGCTCAATACCCAATCTAGAATGGCCTGCTCTCTAGTTGGTTCCTCGACATGTTGGTTCAGAAAACCATTCCGCATACATTCCAAGAAATCCTCTTCCTCAGCACCCTTACCAATTTGGTTCACCCAATCTATATGTAGATTGAAGTCACCCATTATAACTTCTGTTCCTTTATTGCACGCATTTCTAATTTCCTGTTTAATGCCATCCCCAACCTCACTACTACTGTTAGGTGGCCTGTACACAACTCCCACCAGCGTTTTCTGCCCTTTAGTGTTATGCAGCTCTATCCATATCGATTCCACATCCTCCAGGCTAATGTCCTTCCTTTCTATTGCGTTAATCTCCTCTCTAACCAGCAATGCTCCCCTACCTCCTTTTCTTTCCTGTCTATCCCTCCTGAATATTGCACATTCCTGGATGTTGAGCTCCCATCCTTGGTCACCCTGGAGCCATGTCTCTGTGATCCCAATTATATCATATTCATTAATAACTATCTGCACATTAAATTCATCCACCTTGTTACGAATGCTACTCACATTGACACACAAAGCCTTCAGGCTTGTTTTTACAACACTCTTAGCCTTTATACAATTATGTTGAAAAGTGGCCCTTTTTGCTTTTTGCCCTGGATTTGCCTGCCTGCCACTTTTACTTTTCACCTTACTACTTTTTGCTTCTACCCTCATTTTACACCCTTCTGTCTCTCTGCACTTGTTTCCATCCCCCTGCCACATTAGTTTAAAGCTTCCTGAACAGCAATAGCAAACGCTCCCCCTAGGACATTGGTTCCAGTTCAGCCCAGGTGCAGACCGTCCTGTTTATACCAGTCCCAGCTCCCCCAGAACTGGATCCAATGCCCCAGAAATTTGAATCCCTCCCCCTTGCACTATTTTTCAAGCCACATATTCATCTGAAATATCCTCCTATTTCTACTATGACTAGCATGTGGCACTGGTAATAATCCAGAGATTATTACCTTTGAGGTCCTACTTTTTAGTTTATCTCCTAACTCCGTAAATTCACCTTGTAGGACCTCATCCCGTTTTTTACCTATATCGTTGTTAACAACTCAGTTCACTTCCTCCTATCTGCTTCTCATGTCAATTAACAAAGTTGAATATGCTTCTATCAAAACTCAGATTGGATTTATCAAAAATACACATAAAAAACATGACCAGCACTACAAATGTTATATTCATTGCCTACAATAATGCAGCTTTATAAAATCTTTATAGAATGAATGATGTCCACATGAAAATATTATGTGATAACAGAAGACAAAACACAGTAAATTTATTCCAATTACATATTTTCCTTAATGTATCTTTCACTTTTCTTTTTTTTATTTGTTTACTGTAGAATCAAGCATCTACGAGGGAAAAAAAAGAAATCTTTAGAAATATATGAACCAAAGGCTCGGGGGATACAATTCAACATGTCACTTATGAGAGAGCAAAGAACAATAATGGAAATATGTCTGACAAAGATGTAAATTTGGCCACTCCCATAGGAAATGTAATATATTTGAACTCCATTCCAAAATCAAGGAACGTCTGTTTCTTTATTACTGGTATGTACTGCGCTCAGTACAGTCCTGTCATCACCTGCCTGTATCACATCCCCTCAAAACCATCTGCTTCCAATTGCAATTCATTCACGAAATCAGATTCATCAATATGTACCAAATAGATGCAGAAACTCACTAGTTGCACATATTTTACTACTATTTACCTACTGTACTACTGAAATCTGAATAGGTAACACCAATATTATAGTATTAAAATATTATATATTACTAACAACTAAAAATCTTCAAGAATTTACACTCTAAAAATTAGTCAAACAGAATACCATGACTCCAAATGGTTTAGCCAAGACTAATTCGATCAGATGAGTGGCCGCCTGTGTCTTAACAATTTCTGCATCTCAACTGGTTTATTTTCCAACCGGTTGCTCTCTTATTGTTTCCCATCATCTTGCTTATGTCCTTTTCTCATTCCATTTCGTTAAAATATCTTGCTTACTCCTCACACGATTTTTAAACTTTTTTCACATAAGCTTTTATCTCACACCTCACTCCAGCCACCACCTCCACCCCCAACTCTGCTTTGCAAACTGTAAGCTCTCCACTCTCCTCGCAGTTCTGAAGGTAAGTTGCTAACATGAAAGGTGAAATTGAGGAAGAAGTCACCTACATCTCGGATAATCTTGGCCAGATCATCTTGGTAAGAGTGGCAAGCTTTCTCTCCAGACTTTTTTTCAAAAACACTAGATTTATAAATTACCTATTTTATTGATTCCATTATGACAGCTGTCATATTGATTTTTAAAATTCTGGTTAGCCCTTCGTGTTCCTGCTTATCTCCCTCCAACAGTTGTCTCGAACCTTCGCACTCTTCTCTCCTCAATCTTATCTTTTGAGGAAAGGCAGAGTAAGCTAGGGCTTTTCTCTTCAGAGCAAAGCATAATTAAGAGGCAACTCGAGAGGGGTGTATAAGATTATGAAAGCCATAGATAGAGTGGACAGCCAGCACCTTGTTTTCTCGAAAGCAGCAATGGCCAATACCAGAGGACATCTATTTAAGGTGAGTGGAGGAAATAATAAGAAAGATGTCAGAAGAGGTTTTGTTTTCACCAAGAGAGTGATGGGTGCATGGAACACTCTGCCTCTGCCTGGGATGGACAAAGAGAATAATATCATAAGACCACAAAAAAGTGAAAATCTGCACATGATGGAAATCCAAGCAATACACAAAATGCTGAAGGAACTCAGCAGGTCAGGCTTTTCCATTTATGGAAAAAAAAGCCATTGACATTTTGGGCTGAGACTCTTCAGCAGGACTGGAGAATAAAAGATGAAGAATGGAATTAAAAGGTGGGAGAGGGGAGAGAGAAACATAAGATGATGGGTGAAACTAGGGGAGGGATAAAGTAAATAGCTAGGAAGTTGATTGGTTAAAGAGATACAGCACTGGAGAAGGGGGAGTCTGACAGGTGAGGACAGAATGCCATGGAAGAAAGAAAAGGGGGAAGAACACCAGAGGAAGGAGATGGACAGGCGAGCAGATAAGGTGAAAGAGGGAAAAGCGGATGGGAACTGGTGAAAGAGAGGTCATGGGTGGGGGGGAGCTGCCATTACCAGTAGTTCAAGAAATCAATGTTCATGTCATCAGGTTGGAAGCTACCCAGACAGAATACAAGGTGCTGATCCTCTCTCATGAGTATGCCTTCATCCCAACAGTAAAGGAGGCCATGGAATGGGAATTTTTTTTTGAGGCTGTGTCCTCTGGTCTTACACCATTCGATAGGGTTCAACCAGATCTTCCCTCATTCTTCTGAATTCCAGTAAATACAGCCCCAGAGCCATCAAACTCTCTTCATATGACAAGCTGTTCAATCCTGGAATCATCTCCATGAACCTCCTTTGAACCCTCTGCAATGTCAGCACATTCTTACTCAGATAAAAGGCCCAAAACTGCTCACAATACTCCAAGTGAAGCCTCACCATTGCTTTATAAAGTCTCAACATTACATCCTTGCTTTTATATTCTAGTCCTCTTGAAAAGAATGTTAACATCAATTTTGTCTTCCTAACCTCTGACTCTACCAGCAAATTAGGGAATCCTGTACAAGGTCTCCCAAATCCCTTTGCACCTCAGATTTTTGAATTTTCTCTCCATTCAATAGGGACATTTAAGAGACTCTTTGATGAGCACATGGATGGCTGCAAGTCAAATCATTTAACCACTATTCTATATCACTATCAGTTCTTGTAACAGCTACACATCAGGATAATTCAGCAGCAGATGAGACTTTCAGTAGAGATTGACTGAACTACAGTAATAATACAGAGGCTGTGCACACATTTACTTTGATATTACACATTCATGGATTTTTGTTAAAATGTTGAGCATACTGCTGTTTATTTCCATTATCTGACTTAAGCATCCATCCCCATTCGTAACACGTCGGAGAAAATTAACATGTCAACAAGCTTCAGCTATAAGTTTGTGACTTGAATCCAGTCAGTTGAAATAAAGCTTCACTGAATGAAGGACATTTTAGATGTACTTATCAAGTAGAAGGGTGATGCATAAGACTGCCTCTAAATGTTCTTACTGGCAAATTTGCTGAGAAAGGGCACAAAGTAAACCTCAAAGATGAAATGAGCTACATTTCTGAGGCTAAAGAAAGTAAGAGTTGCTTTGCTTTGTTTTTCTCTTTGGGATTTATCACTGAAAAAGGCTAGTTTTAACCCCAGGCTAGTTCCCTTGAAAAGGTCTTTTAACTCAAGTAATGTCTGAGAAGTATTAATTATTTAGATTTATTCTTACTGATTACTTACTGTCAGCTGACCTGCAACACCAAAATCCGCCAGCTTTGCATGGCCCTCAGTATTCAGTAGAATATTTCCAGCTTTGATATCTCGGTGGATTTTTCTCATGAAGTGCAGATATTCCAGACCTTTCAAGGTGGATTTCAGAATTGTTGCTATTTCATCTTCAGTTAGCTATAATCAGATCACATAACAGCATTAAGAATTAATGTTATTTGCACACACGTAGTGCAAGTAATACTTTACATTCATACAAATTTAGTTTCTACTTTATAATTAAATATTCCCCATTTCTGGTAGCAGCAGCTAAAGTTAAAAACCTCATACACATTTCTCTTGGGTCAGACCAACATCTAAGCAGAGAGATACAAGTCGGTTGGTATACCACACTTCATCTGAAAAAGTTCAAAGCTTAAGATGACAAAATCTTCCAAAGAAGTAATGGGATAAGTAAGAAGGAAAACATCACTCTTTTGGCAGTTCCCAGTACTACCTGAAGTGTGGCTCTAGGCTCACTGGCAATGATTTGGCATCAAATGCATTGGAGTCAAAGTTCAAAATCAAAAAACAAGTATGTCTTGTGGGCATACTCAATAAATCCATAATAGAATAAAAACCATAAAAGAATCAATGAATGACTGCACCAACTAAGGTTCAGCCAGTGTTCAAAAGACAACAAACTGTGCAAATGCATAAAGAAAGAAAGAATTAATAAACAAATAAATAGATAGATAGATAAATAAGCAATAAATACAGAACATAAGATGAATCGTCCTTGAAAGTGAGTCCATAGGTTGTGAGAACACATCAGTGATGGGGCAAGTGAAATTGAGTGAAGTCATCCCCTCTGATTCAGCAGCCTGATAGTTGATGGCTAGTAACTGTTCCTGAACCTGGTGGTGGGAGTCTTAAGTACCTGAACCTTCTTTCTGATGGCAGCAGTGAAAAGAAAGCATAACCTAGGTGGTGGGATCCCTGATGATGGATGCTGCTTTCGTGCAACAACATTCCATGTAGATATGCTCACTGGTGGGAAGGTTTACCCGTGTTGGACTACGCCATATCCACTACACTTTGGAGGACTGTCCATAAAAGAACTTTGGTGTTTCCATACCAGGCTGTGATGCAGACAGTCAATAAACACTCCATTACAGATCTATAGAAGCTAATCAAAATTCCAGGACATCTCAGATCAGGCCCTCAGCATTCTTAAGTGTGTTGTTGCATGAATGAAATCACCAGAGAGAGTTACTGGTAGACACAAAGCCGCTTCTTTATTCAACAAAAACAAGGTACAGCAGGCATCATAGAGAGACACTTTCAGTGGAAAGGTCTGCTGGCCCAATGTGGGGCTTGATATTTACGTGCTAAACACAAAGGACAATTCCATATGTACAAAGTATAGACAATGCTTTCTTTTGAAACTACATGCAAACTTCACACCTTCTGCTTCACATCCATCCCACAGGTGCCAGCAGTGCCTGGACTGGGCTTTTAGGAATTCTTTGTTCCAAACTGAATTGACAATACATTTACTTGGTATTTTACGTGCTAAACATAAAGGACAATTCCATATTTACAAAGTATAGACAATGTTTTCTTTTAAACTACATGCAAACTTCACACCTTCTGGTTCACATCCATCCCACAGATGCCAGCATTGTCTGTGGACTGGGATTCACAGCTTTGAGGAAATGCATTGTTCCAAATTAAATCCACAATACATTGTCAAGGAACAGAAGACTGGTAGCTAAAGCCATTTGCTAAATGTAAATGACCTAAACCAAAAAATCACTCTAACAAGGTGAACAGCCAGATCTCATGGTCCACGTAGTTACCAATGACAAATGTATGAAGAATGACGAGGTTCTGCAAAGGGCATTCAGGAAGTTAGGAGCTAAGTTAAGAGGCACAGCCTCCAGGCTAGTGATCTCAGGATTGTTACTCATGCCACGTGCTCGTGAGGCTAGAAATAGGAAGATTATACAGTTTAACATGTGGCGAAGGAGTAGGTGTAGGAGAGAAGACAAAAGGTTTTTGGATCATTGGACTCTCTTCCAGGAAAGCTGAACCTGCACAGAAGAGACACCTAAACTGGAAGTTGATTAGTATCAAAGTGGGAAGGTTTGCTAACTCTGCACAGTGGGGTTTAAACTATGGTTGCTGGGGGGTTGGGAACCAGAGTGCCAGAACAGTTAGTGGAGAGTTGTAGAGACAGATGTTGGTAAGACCTCAGACAAAGTCAGGAATCAAAAGGTTGAGTATGGAGTGACTAATGTCCTGAGCCTCATATATTTCAATGCAAAAAGTATCGTAAGAAAGTGAAATGAGCCCAG
Source organism: Hypanus sabinus (assembly GCF_030144855.1). NCBI lineage: Eukaryota > Metazoa > Chordata > Chondrichthyes > Myliobatiformes > Dasyatidae > Hypanus > Hypanus sabinus. Next base: position 137,728,982 of record NC_082706.1, on the reverse strand, counting down.
GGCATGGATCAACATCTGGGATTATGACATTGCAGCCATTAGCGAGACCTGGTTGCAGGAGAGGCAGGAATGGCAGCTCTATATTCTGGGGTTCAGTGCAACAGAGCAGGAAGGGTTAAAGTAGCAGAGTTGGCATTACTAGTCATGAAAACTGTCATGACTATGCTCAATTAGGATAGAAAGAACTCATCTAATGAGGCATTCTGGGTGGAACTGAAAAATAAGAGAGGTATGTTCACGTGAATGGGGCTATATTACAAACCATCCAACAGTCTGAGGGATTTACAGGAACAAATTTGTAGAGAGGACACAAGTTTGTTAATAGCAAGTGATTTTAACTTTCCACATATTGACTGGAGCTCACATACTGTAAAAGGACTAGATGGGATAGGCTTTGTCAAATGTGTTCAGGAAAGTTTCCTTAATCAGTACATAGAAGTCCCAATGAAAGAGTGTGAGATGCTTGATCTGCTATTAGGGAAATGAGACAGTACAGGTGACAGAAGTTCGTGCAGGGGAACAGTGCATCTAGTGATCACGATGCCATTTATGGAAAAAGATAGGTCTGGTCTGTGGGTTGAGATTCTAAACTGGAGAAAAGCCAATTTTGATGGTATTAAAAATAATCTGGCAAGTGTGGATGGAGATAGGTTGCTTTCTGGCAAAGCTGTACTTGAATAAGTTGAAGGCCTTCAAAAGTGAAATTTGTTTTTCAGAGATATTGAGGCCCAGGTTAAGAAGGAAAAGGAGGTGCATAGCAGGTATAGGCAAGTAGGAACAAATAAGGAGCTTATGGAGTATAAGAAGTGCAAGAGAACAGTTAAGAAAGAAATCGGGAGGACTAAAAGAAGCCATGAAGTTGCCCAAGCAGACAAGGGAGAATCCTAAACAGTTGCAATTTAATGAAGACAAGTGTGAGGTGTTGCACTTTGGGAGGACCAACCAGGATTGACCTTACACAGTGAACAGTAGGGCATTGAGGAGTGTGGTAGAACAAAGTGATCTGGGAATACAGGTACATAATTCATTGAAAGTGGTGTCATATGTAGATAGGGTCATAAAGAAAGCATGTACTCATGTGATATCCCAAATACCTGATCACAGTCAGCCGATGGTGGTATCTAAGCTAAGGTCAGGATCAGGGAGAACTCTCTTGGTGAATCAAATTGTTGGTATTTGATTGTTAGGTGTTCAAGTCTGGGGAAGATTTACTAGAATGTTAACTGGGCTTCAGCACCTAAGTAACAGGGAAAGGTTGAACAAGTTAGGTCTTTATTCTTTGGAGTGTAGAAGGTTGAGGGGGGACTTGATAGAGGTATTTAAAATTATGAAGGGGATAGATCAAGTTGACGTGGATAGGCTTTTTCCACTGAGAGTAGGGGGAGATTCAAACAAGAGGACATGAGTTGAGAGTTAGGGGGCAAAAGTTTAAGGGTAACACGAGGGGAAATTTCTTTACTCAGAGAGTGGTAACTGTGTGGAACATTCCAGTAGAAGTAGAAGAGGCAGGTTCGGTATTGTCATTTAAAATAAAATTGGACAGGTATATGGACAGGAAAGGAATGGAGGGTTATGGGCTGAGTGCTGGTCAGTGGGACTAGGTGAGAGTAAGCGTTCGGCATGGACTAGAAGGGCCGAGATGGCCTGCTTCTGTGCTGTAATTGTTATATGGTTATAAGAATAAAGAGTATAATAAAACCACCATATCAGAGCACCACAAAGAGAGTATCGCCATACACACCCTTCCACCTTTTGCCTTTTCCGAATCAGCAGTTCAGTCCATTCTACTTATCAAGAAGCCTTCAGCTAATTGTCGTATCAGGTGTACTCTGAGTAAGCCACATCTCAGTGAAAAACAGAACACAATAATTTCTCATTTCCATTTGATACAGCAGTCTTGGCGTCAGGTCCTCAATTTTGTTCTCCAATGACTGCACGTGTGCTAACAAGTTTCTGGGTATAGGAGGCCTCATCCCTCTGTGTTTCAGCCTGGCTTGGAGTTCCACCCCCACCCCCACCTCACTTCTAGCCATGACAACAAACCTTTATCCACTTAAAGATGCCATATCTGCTGGTTTGAGGTGTGGGAATTTGTTTACTGGAAGGTGAAATCGATATTGTTGCCATTCGGTTGGAGGCTACCAAGGTGATACTCCTCCACTCTGAGAGTGGCCTCATCTTGGCACAAAAGGAGGTCATGGATTGATCTGCCGTAAATGGAATGGTATCAGAATAAAAATGTTTGCCCAGTGTGAAGTTCTGCTTGTGGCAGATGGAGTGGAGGTGCTCAACAAAGTGGCCCACCAACTTATGGCAGACCTCACCAATGTAGAGGAGACCACATTGGGAACTATAGAAACCCAAGCAGATTAACATGTGAGGTGTTGTCTCACTTTGAAGGACTGCTTTGGGCCCTGAACAGAAGTTAGAGAGGAGGTGAATTGGCAGGAGTAACACTTAGGTCGCTTGCAGAGATGAGTGCTGGGAAGGAGATTAGTGGGGATGGAAAAATAGACAAGGGAATTGCATAGGGAATGATCCCTTCGCAATGCGGAGTGGTGTTAAAAATGTTTAGAGGCAAGATCCTTTTAGAGATGTCGTAAGTTATGATGTATGATGAGTTGGATGTGGAGGCTGATAGGGTGGCGGGTAAAGACAAGAAGAACTCTATTACTGTTAAAGCGGTGGGAAGATGGGATGAGTGTAGATGTTTGAGAAACTTAGAAATACTGTACATAGCCCTCAGAACATTGCCATGGTTCACCAGTTGCATCTTGGCTTCTTGGCTGGGGATAGACTGGGCCATATCCACTACTTTTTGTAGGTTTTTCCAAACAAGGGTATTGGTGTTTTCATACCAGGCTCTGATGCAACTAGTCAATAGATTCTCCACCGCACATCTATAGAAGATTGTCAAAGTTTTAGATGGCATGCTGAATTTTCACCAACTTCTAAGAAAATAGAGGCACTGCCATACTTTCTTCATAATGGCACTTACATGCAGAGATTCAGGACCATCTCAGGCAACTTACAAAACTTTCATGAAATAATACAGTTCACATTGAAGTTACACAATTTCAAATGTAATTATGAGTTCATTCTTTAAATTATTTATAACAACATTTAGTTTTTAATTCTTATGAATTATTCTTGTAAACCTCCTCTGGACCCTATCCAGGGCCAGCAATCTTTCCTCAGATGTTGAGGTCAAATGCCAACTCAATGCCGATGTAACATCTATGAGCTTCTTCATATGCAGTTTACTGAGACAATCAGGTTCAGCTACCAGCACAGCAATCTACATTGAGAGAAATCTTCATTCAATCTTCACTTGAGAACAAGTCATATGAAGCAAGGTTAGCAGAGCTGGGACTTTTCCCTTTGGAGCATAGAAGAATGAGAGGGGACTTGATAGAGGTCTACAAGATTATTAGAGGCATAGATAGGGTGGATAGTCAGTACCTGTTTCCCAGGGCACCAGTAGCAAACACCAGAGGGCATATGTACGAAATTAAGGGAGAGAAGTTTAGGGGAGACATCAGGGGTAAGTTTTTTTAAACAGAGGGTTGTGAGTGCCTGGAATGACTTGCCAGGGATGGTGGTGGTGGCTCTTTAAGCGCCTCTTGGACAGGCACATGGATGAAGAAAAATAGAGGGTTATGGGTTAGTGTGGATTTAGTACTTTTTGAAGGATTATATGGGTCAGCACAACATGGAGGGCTGAAGTGCCTGTACTGTGCTGTAGTGTTCTATGGTTCTATGGAGACCAGCAAACACATTAGGCTAAATCATTTGGTATACTCATATGCTACAATGCTCAATGAAATAAGTAGGGGGCCTTATTTTTAAATCTGTCAGGATGGCAACACCAATAACTTTAATGACTACCCAAAAGAGTCTTTGCATCAAATATCAGAATGAAAGGGCCAGGTAAATTTTCTACTCTCTAGATTTACTACTCCCCATTATTTGGGATGATAATGGGGGGAGAGAGTCACACTGAAACTTTTCAAATGTTGTAAGGCCTAGACAGAGTAGATGTGGAAAGGAAGTTTCTCATGATGGGAGAGCCTAGGATAAGAGGACAGAGCCTCAGGATAGAGGGCCATCATTTAATACAGAGATGTGGTAAAATTTCCTTAGCCAGATGATGGTAAATTTGTGGAATTTGTTATCAGAGGCAGCTATGGAGGGCAGGTCATTGGTTGCCTTTAAGACAGAGATTGATAGGTTCTTGACTGACCATGACACCAAAGGTTACAGGGAGAAATGGAGCTGAGGAGGGGAAAAAAAGAATCAGTCATGGTTAAAGAGAAGCAGATTTGATGGGCCAAATGGCCTAATTCTGCTCCTATGTCTTATAGTCTTATATCTAGTAGTATAAGCACCACAGCGCGGCAGCTTAAGAACCTACACAAAAACTATGCTTATCAACTCAGAAAAAAACTTAGATTCTGCATCAGCTCTACTCATTCTCAGTGCACAGTAAAAAAAAACACCCACTCACTCAAGTTCAACCAAAAGGCAACTAAACACAAGGGACCACAGCTACCATTTGTTGTTTGATGTGGTAATCACACAATACCAAATTGTGTGGTAATGGAATGTACAACACCACTGGAAGCCAAAATTGCAGGAGAGGAAAAAATTGATCAGATTCACAGTAAGATGCAATAATAACAAAGCCCACATGTAACTAGTTTGCTCGGATCATAAAGAACGCATCCTAGTCTAATCATCTGCAAAGCATGAAGAACTAGATTGGCAAAAAAGGAGCAATACTTTGATAATATTTTCACTAAAATAAAAGCTGCCAGTTAAATTGTGCAATGCATTTAACTTTCTGAAGCCTGGAGATCACAATTTGTATTGCTATTTTGAAATTTCACGCCCATTCCTTACTGACATATATTACCAATGTAATGCAGTTGAATCTTGTACAACACTACATGTATTTATATAAATGAATAGGATGTGATATTTCAGTTACAGACCCTAAAATATTTACAAAATGAACTATAATTTTCAGAAGGAAAATGCACAAAATGCTTAATGTAAAAACTGAAAAAACAGATTTTTTTGTACAAGAACATGTTACATGCCTAGCTCTTTATATTCAGCTCTTTGCCTAGCTGAAACGGTATGCAAATCAAAAGCTGAGAAAAATAATTTAGGAGAATTAAATGTAAACACATTCAACAATTAAAATACAGTGTAAGACTAGTGTTTGTGCTTAAGTAGATTAGCGACGACTAAGAATACTCCGCTCCGTATGAAGCGGAACCCATTGCAAACAACAGGATCAGATTACTGAAATTATCATAGCAAGAAGCATTAATAACCATGCCACACTACATTAATGTAGAATTGGCAAAGGGGTTGACTTAAAAAAATAAAGGAAACTTCCTCTAATCAAGAATAAATCAATTTCTGCAATACAGCATAAAAATTCAAAGGCTGATAAGCTTATTACAAACATCTGGACAGCATTCCTGATTAAGCATGTTAAATCACACATAGTTAAAATGAAAGCAGAGGAAACTATTGATGGGAAATATTACTTCAAATTCTTCAACCAAGAAATAAAAATCAACTGCCTCAAAAACAAAGCCTAACTTTTAATCAAATAAATTATTTACAGCAGGTAAAACTTTACAAACTTTTGCAATTGAAATAGATCATAAAAGAAAGGCAGTTAAGACTCACAAATATGATTTGAGTTTTATAAAATGCAAAATGGGCATTTCAACTGTCAAGAATTTTAACAAGATGATTACAACAAAACTGTACCCATAACAAAACATTAAAGATAAGAATTTTTAACCAATTAGCATGCAAATTAAGCCAAAAAACGTGATTTACTTTAAACAACACACACAAAATGCTGGTGGAACACAGCAGGCCAGGCAGCATCTATAAGGAGAAGCACTGTCGACGTTTCGGGCCGAGACCCTTCGTCAGGACTAATTGAAGGGAAAGACACTAAGAGATTTAAAAAGATTCACTTTAGATCCATATAGCATCCCAAAGTTTTCCAAGTTAGGATTCACTCATATCGGGCACTTCAGATAACCCAGCATTAGAAGTTACAAACAAAGGAGGATTGTCATCTATTCTGCACCAATTAAGAATATAGCGTAGTTTGCTTCTTTTTTGTTGCAGTATACTTAAAGGAGACAAAATAGTGAACTCAATAAGTGTAACATGTAATACAAGGCAGAATTGAAGTAATAATTGATACATAAAATGCATTTGATAAAATACAAAAATCCAGATTCTTCATTACCATCATTTGCCATGGGCTATACCAATTCAAAAACACTGGAGGTAAACATGAGAATAAAAACTCAATGTATATTGGAAAAGGATCTAGTGCTTTCCTGGCATATACGACCAATAAACTCTTCTTGAGCTTCCAGCCAAATACAAGTATTTATGATTATACCAATGTTTTGATGACAAACTCTGCCATCTGAAGATGACAGAATTTGTCATTGAATCATTGGTTATAATTGATACCTGTACCCTACTAGAAGCCCAAGAAGAGTTTATTCCTCTATGCATATTGTAATTATACTGAATTACTGATTATACTCTGAAAGCTCTTGCTGGCTTTCACAATGTGTGTATGTTAATAATACCATTGATATGGTGATCAATATTCATAATTAACAATGTCATTTGTTTTGCAAATTTGTCCCAAGATACAAAATAAAACATTGTTATTGTAGAGAGTCCAGAGGAGGTTCATAAGTATGATTCTGGGAAGGAAGGGGTTAACATATGAGATACATTTGGCCACTTTGGGCCTGTACTCACTGGAATTTAGAAGAATGTAGGGGGACCTCATTGAAACCTACAGAATGTTGAAAGGATTAGATGGATTGGATGTGAAGAGAATGTTTCCTATAGTGGAAATGTCCAGAACAAGAGAGCATAGCCTCAAAATTGAGGGGTGACACTTTAGAACAAATTAAATAGGAATTTTTGTAGCCAGAGAGTGGTAAATCTGTGGAATGCTCTGACCCAAAATGCAGTGGAGACCAAGTCTGTGGGTTTATTTAAGGAGGAAGTTGATCAGTCAAGGCATCAAAGCATATGGCGAGATGGCAGAAGGATCCAGAATCAGCCATGATGGAATGGCAGAGCAGACTCAATGGGCTGAATGACCAATGGTCTTATTTATAACTCTGTATAGGTCTAACCTAATAAACATCAAAAGTGCTTTACTTCATGGCTTAGTTTGAGAGATTTGCTAATTAAGACTTAATGCTTAAGGAGGGATATGAATACGGCTTCATAAAATTCCTAAACTCTTTCTTTGCTGGCTCATTTTCTCCATGCTTTTGTCATATGAAATTTATAGCAGCAGAACTAGCCTGATCTAGTTAACTTAGGGAATTTTTGACTCTCTAAAGAGAGAATTCCACGCTCGAAAAATTCAGCTAGACCCATTTGCCAACGTTCTCTCCCTTGCCCTGCAAATTATTTTCTTTGGAATGCTGATCCAGCTCTCTTCTAAATGAATCAATTTAATATTCTTCCTCTCCTATCTGTGTCAGGACATTCCAGACCCTAACCTCTGGCTATGTAAAAAAATAATTTCCTCATTTGTGAAACAAATTACTTTGTGTTACAAGCAAACTGCATGAATTTTAGGAAGCTGGCAGCTAACATATGAACAAAAACATACAAACTGCACGAGGAACTCAACTGCTCGGGAAGCATTTACAGAGGTAAGTGAACAGCCAACGCTCCAGTTTGAGACAGTTCATCTTACTGGATGAAGGATCTCAACCCGAAACATAGATCACCCATATCCCTCCACAGATGCTAATTGACCCATTGAGTTCCTCCAGAAATGTATCTTTTGTTCCATATTTCAACATCTGCAGTCTCTTGCACCTCTGAACTGATCTATGATCTAAATTTGGTCACTTATTCATGTGCTAAGCATTAATTAGATTGTTCTTGTGAATCTTAATGGAAGACCATCAATTTGGAAAATAAACTTCGCTTCCATCTCTAAGTACTGCCTGACATGCTGAATATCTCTTGCATTTAATGTTTTTTTTTAATTTCAGATTTCCAAGCTTTTGAACTAATCTGCCTTGTCAATTTCACATCTATTGATTAATTCTTCAAAACAACTTGTCTATGAACAAACATAAACCAGAAACAGGGTATGAGGAGATAATTTGTGGGTTCAGGAGACAGCAAAGAGCTTTTGAAATGGTTACGAGATATAGGACAAGGGGAAATAAAATTTTGATTAAGTAATGAATAATTAAATTATGTGAAGTCATGTAACAAATACAATAAATTTATGTGAAAAAATTGTATCAAACAAGCTGCGAACTTGACCTCAAATGTTCCGTTTGTTCATTTGGTGTAAAATAGCTTAATATTTTGTATTATGACTTTTGAACCCACATTTATTCAATTAATTTGAAAATTTAATTTATTGCTCTGTCCACATCACCTGCACATGAGTAAGATGGTGCATTTGTGTGTGGGGAAAATTAGAGGTGATTAGGGGTTTGATGTTGTTACATCTCTGATTACTCTATTCTGCAGTATTTTAGAAACACACAGGATAGAAAATGTTCTTTTTTGGCCAACCTTGTCCATGCTGACCATGATTCTCATCTGCACTAATCCCACTTCCCTGCATTACATCTACCTCCTTCAACAACCTTCTAATCTAAACACCTTTAAAACATCATAATTGTGTTTGCCTCCACTTCCTCTGCCAGCTTGCTTCATCAACTGCAGTATATGGAAAAACTTAACCCTGTGATCTCCATTAAATTTTCCCTTCTCACCTTAAACATGTGCCCTTTAATTTGAGACCCAACCCCCTTGCCCTGGGAAAAATATTCCATCCTCATTATTTTAGAAATCTCCATTAAGATCATCCTGCTACATCCCAATGAAGATAAACCCATCCTATCCACTCTCTCCTTATAAACTCACACCCTCCATTCTGATTATAGATTTCTTCTATAATTCCAATTGGTACCTCATCCTTGCTGAAGTGCAATGACCAGGATTTCACAAAATACTCCAAATGCAATCTAACCACTGTTTTGTAAGACCATAACATGACATCCAAATTCTTATGTTTCAGCCTATGAAGGCAAGCATAATAAATGCCTCTTTTACTATCCTACCCATTGTTTTGCCATTTTCAAGGAACTATGGGCATGCTATCACTAAGGTATGGATAGATTGCCTCAGAAACCCAAAATGTAATCTATTTAGCTCAGGGACCTAAAAGGTAAGCCAAGGAATAGGAGTCAGATCCAAAACAAATACTTCCCAAGGAGCACTTCTACCAAGATATGCTGCAGAAGATCAGCCTGTATTTCCTTAACTTTTCAGCCTCCATGTTCTTTCTCCCTGGTGAAGTTAAAGGAAATATAGGCTGCAGCATATCTGGGAAGAAGTGCTCCTTGGGAAGGAGGAAGTGATACACAAATTAGAGCACATCGAGATGCCAAATAGAGCAAGGGAGGAGATTGCTGTCTCTTTACATCTTTGTTAGCCACACAAAAGGTACCAGATGTCTGGAGGGCATCTAATGCCTCTTATTCAAAAAGGGCAGTTGGAATAAGCCTGGAAACTAAAGACTGGTGAACTTTACTTCAGTGGTGGTGAACTGGCCAAAGAAGATACTGACAGACAAGATGTATGCTCACTTGGAAGGGCGCACAATGATTAGAAGTCAGCTTAGATTTGATCAAGAGATCATGTCTCAGAAATTCAACTGAGTTTTTGATTAGGTGACTTAAAAAATTAATGAAGGCACAACCATAGACATGGTTTACAGCAAGACTTCTGACTGGATACTGCATGGTAGGATAATCCAAAAAATTAGGACATAGGGGATCAGAGGTATGCTGGCAAACTGGATACAAAATTGGCTGGGTAGTAAGCAGAGGGTCATGGTAAATACTGTAGGTGTTTTTCTGACTGGAAGCTTGTAAAAAGTGCTGCACTATAGGGACTAGTGCTGGACTCTTCCTGAGTGCAATTTATATTAATGACAGATGAGAAGGTAGGAGGTACATTTTAATCACTGAAAGTCAATATTCAAAGATAACATGATAAGGTTGCTTATAAAATCAATTTATAACACAGAATATAGACAAAGTAGATAATAAGTTATATGTGTGTGTGGCACTTTATTCTATTGTTTTACTTGCCATATATAATTATGTGCTAACCTGATGAATCATTTCCCATCACTCTTAGTTCTATGCCAAGCAATTTCTACCTATTTTCAGGAAATTATTACTACCATAGAGAATTAATCCAGGATAGTTTAAGATTATGGAATCTGGGAGGTCAAATGTAAGAGGAAAATACATGCATATATAAATAGCAGAAATTTTTAGCACATGGATGCACCTGTGCTTAGATTTTAGAATGCAAGTCCAAAACTCCATGAAAGTGACAACGCAAAAGTATAAAATGGTAAAGATGTACAGCATGCTTAACTTTGTCAGCTGGAGCACTGAGTATAAAAGTTGGAAAGTTATATTGCGGTTATATAGAACTTCGGTTAGGCCACATCTTTAACACTGTATTCAGTTCTGGTTATTACGTTACAGGAAGAATGTGGAAGTTTTAGAAGGGGTACATAAAAGATTCACCAGGATGGTGCCTGGGTTACAGAGTATCAAGAGAAGTTGAACAAACTTGCAAACATGAGGAAATCTGCAGATGCTGGAAATTCAAGCAACACACACAAAATGCTGGTGGAACGCAGGCCAGGCAGCATCTACAGGAAGAAGCACAGTTAACGTTTTGGGCTGATTCCCTTCATCAGGACTTGGACTGTTTCCTCTGGAGCTTCAGAAGCTAAAGGGAAACCTAACAGAAGTATATAAAATGATGACAGGTTTACATAGGTACATATAATGATTCATTTTCCCAGGATGGAAATGTCAAATACTAAAGGGCACAACTTTAAGGTGAGAGAGGGAAAATTTATAGGAGACGTTCAGGACATTTTCTGTTACACTGAGTGTGGTAGATGCTGGAACACAGTGACATTAACATAAGGCATAGGAGCAGAATTAGTCCAGTTAGCCCATCAAGTCTGCTCCTCCATTTAATCCTGGCTGATCCTTTTTCCCCCTCCTCAGCCCCACTCTCCAGCCTTCTCCAAGTAACCTTTGATGCCATGTCCAATCAAGAACCCATCAAGCTCTTCCTTAAACACACCCAATGACCTGGCCTCCACAGCTGTCTGTGGTAATAAATTCAACAAATTCACCACCCTCTGGCTAAAGAAATTTCTCCACATCTCTGTGTTAAACGGACACCCCTCTATCCTGAGGCTGTGCCCTCTTGTCCTAGACTCTCCCACCATGGGAAACATCCTTTCTACATCAATTCTGTCTAGAACTTACAACATTTGAAGGGTTTCAATGAGATCACACCTCATCCTTCTGAATCCCAACAAGTACAGACCCAGAGTTATCAAACATTCCTTATATAACCCTTTCATTCCCATAATCATCCTTGTGAACCTCCTCTGAAACTTCTCCAATGCCAGCACATAAATTCTAAGATGAGGAGCCCAAAGCTATTCACAATACTCAAGGTGAAGCTTCACCAGTGCCTTATTACGCCTCAGCATCACATCCCTGCTCTAGTACTCTAGATTTCTTGAAATGAATGCTAACATTGCATTTGCCTTCTCTCAACACCAACTCTACCTGCAAGTTGACCTTCAGGGTTTTCTGCACAAGGATACCCAAGTCCCTCTGCATCTCAGATTCTGGGTTTTTCTCTCCAGCTAGAAAATAGTCTGCACATTTATTTCTTCTACCAAAGTGCACAACCATGCATTTTCCAACATTATATTTCATTTGCCACTTTCTTGCCCATTCTCCTAATCTATCTAAGTCCTTCTGTAACATTCCTGTAATCTCAACACATCCTGTCCCTCCACCAATCTTCACTTCATCTGCAAGTTTGGCATCACAGCCAACTATTCCATCATTTAAATCATCGATACACAGCATAAAAAGAAGCGGTACCAACATCAACCCCTACGGAACACCACTAGTTACTGTCAGCCGACCAGAAAAGGATCTTTTTATTCCTACTTGCTGCCTCCTACCAATCAGCCAATGCTCTAACCATGCCAGTAACTTTCCTGTAATACCATGGGCTCTTAACTTGGTAAGGAGCCTCACATGTGGCACCTTGTCAAAGGACTTCTGAAAGTCCAAATATACAACATCCACTGTATCCCCTTTATCTATCCTACTTGTAATCTCCTCAAAGAATTCCAACAGGTTCGTCAGGCAGGATTTTCCCTGAAGGAAACCATGCTGATTTTGTCCTATCCTGTATTTGTGTCTCCAAGTACACCACTAACTCATCCTTAACAACTGACTCCAATATTTCCCAGCCACCGAGGCCAAGCTAACTGGTCTATAATTTCCTTTCTGCTGCCTTCCTCCTTTCTTAAAGAGTGGAGTGACATTTGCAATTTTCCAGTCCTCTGGCACCATGCCAGAATCCAATGATTTTTGAAAGATCATTACTAATGCTTCCACAATCTCTACTGCAATTTCTTTCAGAACCCTAGGGTGCAGTTCATCTGGTCTGGGTGACTTATACACCTTTAGGTCTTTCAGCTTTTTGAGCACCTTTTTTCTTGTAACAGTAACTGAACTCACTTCTCTTCCTTCACACCCTTATATAACCATATAACCAGATAACAATCACAGCACGGAAACAGGCCATCTCGGCCCTCCTAGTCCGTGCCGAACTCTTAATCTCACCTAGTCCCACCTACCCGCACTCAGCCCATAACCCTCCACTCCTTTCCTGTCCATATACCTATCCAATTTTACCTTAAATGACACAACTGAACTGGCCTCTACTACTTCTACAGGAAGCTCATTCCACACAACTATCACTCTCTGAGTAAAGAAATATCCCCTCGTGTTTCCCTTAAACTTCTGCCCCCTAACTCTCAAATCATGTCCTCTCGTTTGAATCTCCCCTACTCTCAATGGAAACAGCCTATTCACGTCAACTCTATCTATCCCTCTCAAAATTTTAAATACCTCGAACAAATCCCCCCTCAACCTTCTACGCTCCAATGAATAGAGACCTAACTTGTTCAACCTTTCTCTGTAAATTAAGTGCTAAAACCCAGGTAACATCCTAGTAAATCGTCTCTGCACTCTCTCTAATTTATTGATATCTTTCCTATAATTCGGTGACCAGAACTGCACACAATATTCTAAATTTGGCCTTACCAATGCCTTGTACAATTTTAACATTACATCCCAACTTCTGTGCTCAATGCTTTGATTTATAAAGCCCAGCGTTCCAAAGGCCTTCTTCACCACCCTATCTACATGAGACTCCACCTTCAGGGAACTATGCACTGTTATTCCTAGATCTCTCTGTTCCTCTGCATTCCTCAATGCCCTACCATTTACCCTGTATGTTCTATTTGGATTATTCCTGCCAAAATGTAGAACCTCACACTTCTCAGCATTAAACTCCATCTGCCAACGTTCAGCCCATTCTTCTAACCGGCATAAATCTCCCTGCAAGCTTTGAAAACCCACCTCATTATCCACAACACCTCCTACCTTAGTATCATCTGCATACTTACTAATCTAATTTACCACCCCATCATCCAGATCATTTATGTATATTACAAACAACATTGGGCCCAAAACAGATCCCTGAGGCACCCCGCTAGTCACCAGCCTCCATCCCGATAAACAATTATCCACCACTACTCTCTGGCATCTCCCATCTAGCCACTGTTGAATCCATTTTATTACTCCAGCATTAATACCTAACGACTGAACCTTCTTAACTAACCTTCCATGTGGAACTTTGTCAAAGGCTTTGCTGAAGTCCATATAGACTACATCCACTGCCTTACCCTCATCAACATTCCTCGTAACTTCTTCAAAAAATTCAATAAGGTTTGTCAAACATGACCTTCCACGCACAAATCCATGCTGGCTACTCCTAATCAGATCCTGTCTATCCAGATAATTATAAATACTATCTCTAAGAATACTTTCCATTAATTTACTCACCACTGATGTCAAACTGACAGGTCTATAATTGCTAGGCTTACTTCTAGAACCCTTTTTAGACAATGGAACCACATGAGCAATACGCCAATCCTCCGGCACAATCCCCGTTTCTAATGACATCTTAAAGATCTCCGTCAGAGCTCCTGCTATCTCTACACAAACTTCCCTCAAGGTCCTGGGGAATATCCTGTCAGGACCCAGAGATTTATCCACTTTTAAATTTTTTACTTCCACCTCTTTAATTGTCATAGGTTCCATAACTTCCTTACTTGTTTCCCACACCTTACACAATTCAATATCGATTATGCATCTGGTATATTGTTAGTGTCTTCCACAATGAAGACTGATGCAAAATACTCATTTAGTTCATCTGCCATCTCCTTGTCCCCCATTATTATTTCTCTGTCCTTATTTTCTAGTGGTCCTATATCCACTCTCTTTTATTTTCACATACTTGAAAAAACTTTTACTATCCACTTTGATATTGTTTGCTAGCTTGCTTTCATATTTCATCTTTTCCCTCCGAATGATTCTTTTAGTTACTCTCTATAGGGTTTTAAAAGCTTCCTAATCCTCTGTCTTGCCAATAATTTTTGCTTTGTCATATGCCCTCTCTTTTGTATTTATATTAGCTTTGACTTTCCTTGTCAGCCACTGCTGTATTATTTTGCCATGTGGGTATTACTTTGTTTTTGGAATATATCTATCCTGCACCTTCCTCATTTTCTCTAGAAACGCACGCCAATGCTGCATTCCCTGCCAGCATCTTCTTCCAATTTACTTTGGTCAACTCCTCTCTCATAACACTGTAATCTCCTTCAAGCCACTGAAATACTGCTGTCAGAGTTTACATTTCACCAATGAAATTCCAAGTTGAACTCAATCATATTGTGTTCACAGCCTCCTAAGGGTTCTTTTATCCTAAGCTCCCTAATGACCTCCGGTTCACTGCATAACACTCAATCCAGTCCAGCTGATGCCAGAGTAGGCTCAACGACAAACTGCTCTAAGAAGCCATCATGTAGGCATTCAACAAAGTCACTCTCTTGGGATCCAACCTGATTTTCCCAATTGACTTGCATTCCCAAATCTCCCATGACTATCATAACATTGCCCTTTTAACATTGCCAGGAAAGGTGGTGGAAACAGATACAACAGAAATGCTTAAAAAGCATTTGGGCTTACAGGCAGGGAATGGGGAGATACAGACCATATTTAGGCAGATGGGATTAGTTCAATTTGATATTGTGACAGGTACAGACACTGGTGGCTGAAGGACCTGTTCTTTGCTGTACTGTTTCTTCATGAGCTGCAGTAAGCATTAAGCAAACAAGAAAAAATAAGTCACCGGAGGGAGAGGAAAGGCCAACAGAAGTAAAAAAAAACAAAGGATTTTTCACATGTAGATAAATGTTGTAAAGTACAGCAAAAACATTACCTTTGTCTCTTTGTACAAGATGTTTTGGGTCTCAGTTTCAAAAATGTGCCAAAATTACTTGCACTCCTCACTTCTGCGCCTTGCTATATGTCTACTTTGCACATCATATGCAAAAGCTGGTGCATATTTGGAATAAGCTGCCAAAAATTGTGTTTGAGGAGGGAACATATGCTACATAAGAACATGGATACGAAAGGTTTAGATGGCTATGGGCCAAACAGTGAAAGGTGGGACGAGCTCGTTCTACAATCAGTCAGCATGGATGAGAGGATTGAAGGGCCTGTTTCCATGCCATATGACTTCATGACTCGGAGGACAACACCATCAAGCAACAGTCATATGTTCCCACTTAAAAGTTAAATTTGCATATAAAGGCTCCATAGATGCACATGACATGATGGTGCTGTGGATAGTGCAGAAGGTTGTTTTGGGTTACAATGGGACATCAATAGCATGCAAAGCTATGCTTGGAAGTGGGAGATGGGATCCAATCCAGGAAAGTACAAAGTGATACATTTAAAAGGTTAAATTTGAAGGCAAAATACAGACTTAATGACAGGATTCTTAAAAGTGCAGAGGAATAGAGGGATTTTGGGGTCCACATCCATAGATCCCTCAAAGTTGCTGCACAAATTGATAAGGTTGCTTAGAAGGCATGTGGTGTATTGCCCTTCATTGTATGGGGAATTAAGTTCAAGAACCATGTGGTAATGTTGCAGCTCTATAAAAAACCAGACATCTGGAATATTGTGTCCAGATCTGGTCACCTCAATAGAGGAAGGTACGTGGAAACTTTAGAGAGGGTACAGGGCAAGCTTACCAGAACGCTGTCAGGATTGGAGGGCATGTCTTCTGAGGACAGGTTGAGTGAGCTAGGGCTTTTGGAACATAGGAGGATGAGAGGCAACTTGATCAAGGAGTACAAGGTGATAGGAGGCATAGATTGAATGGATAGCCAGAGACTTTTACCAGGACAGAAATGGCTAATATGAGGAAGCATAATTTTAATGTGACAGGAGGAACAATATATGGGGATGTCAGATGTCAGAGTGTTGTGGGTACATGGAACACATTGACATGTTGCCAGGTGGTGGCAGAGACAGATAAATTTAAGAGGCTCATAAACAAAGACATGCATGATAGAAAAACAGAGGGCTATTGTGGAAGGGAAGGTTTAGGAGTAAGTTATAAGGCTGACAGAACATCGTGGGCTCAACGGCCTGTACTGTGCTGTAATTTTTTATGATTTATATCTGTTAAATCACATTTGTAAAATTGCCAGGTTTATTAGCAATAAGCTAGATAATCAAAAAGATACAACAACACACACAAAATGCTGGTGGAACACAACAGGCCAGGCAGCATCTATAGGGAGAAGCGCTGTCGACGTTTCGAGCTGAGACCCTTCATCAGGACTAACCGAAAGGAAAGATAGTAAGAGATTTGAAAGTAGTGGGGGGAGGGGGAAATGCAAAATGATAGGAGAAGACTGAAGAGGGTGGGATGAAGCTAAGAGCTGGAAAGGTGATTGGCGAAAATGATACAGAGCTGGAGGATCATGGGACGGGAGGCCTCGGGAGAAAGAAAGGGGGAGGGGGGAACACCAGAGGGAGATGGAGAACAGGCATACAACTAAATATGTCAGGGATGGGATAAGAAGGGGAGGAGGGGCATTAACGGAAGTTAGAGAAGTCAATGTTCAGGTTGGAGGCTACCCAGCTGGTATATAAGGTGTTGTTCCTCCAATCTGAGTTTGGATTCATTTTGACAATAGAGGAGGCCATGGATAGACATATCAGAATGGGAATGAGATGTAGAATTAAAATGTGTGGCCACTGGGAGATCCTGCTTTTTCTTGCGGACCAAGCATAGGTGTTCAGCGAAACGGTCTCCCAGTCTGCATCGGGTCTCACCAATATATAAAAGGCCACACCGGGAGCACCGGATGCAGTATACCACACCAGCCGACTCACAGGTGAAGTGTCGCCTCAAAAAGATACTTCTGGATATGATTCACCTCAGCACTTGTTATGATATTTGTCTATGGTCAAACACATATTTAATGGCATCTTCCAGTGCACAGTGGTCACTTGCCAATAGAAGTAGACAGTAAAAGGTGTGATATTTGATCTGTGTTTTCCCTCACAGTAAGACAAGAAGAAAAAGTCAATAAAGGAATGAAAATTGAAGAATCCTCCCACTACACCAATGTTTTACCTATATCCTCTGCCAGACTTTTTTGGTACTGTGTTTTTAAACACAGGCATCATTGACAAAGATTGCTGAACTTCAATATTCAATATTAACCTCAGTGCAAGATGCTACACTGCATGATAGCTCTGGCCAAGCTGTTTTTTCAAGAAGTATTTAAGTTGGAATGGTGGGTGGAGGTTGTGGTTGATATTCAGACAGATAGGACATCATCATGTACTCTTTTCCCTGGGTTTTCTCTCATTCAGTGGTAACTGCAGCACTATGGCTGTTGATGTAGTGTGTTCATTTCTGACTTATTTCCCATCTATCAATACAGCAGTGACATGACAGCTGTGCAGTACGCAAACAGTTACTGTTTGGGAAACTTGCAGATAAAATTATTACACATGATTGAGGATGAAAAATCATCTTATTTCTTGAATTGACTTTTTTAAACCATTTTCTATTTTGCAAATCACCCATTTGTGCATTAGAACATAGAAATTTACAGCACATGGTAACCTACTCTTGAAACTGCCTCGAATTATCCTACTGCATAGCCCTCTACTTTTCTAAGCTCCATGTACCTAAGAGTCTCTTAAAAGACCCTATTGTATCCGCCTCCACTACCATAGCCAGCAGTGCATTCCATGCACCCACCACTCTCTGTGTGTAAAACTTAACTCTGACATCCCCTCTGTACCTACTTCCAAGCACCTTAAAACTATGCCCCCTTGTGTTAGCCATTTCAGCCCTGGGGAAAAAGCCTCTGGCTCTCGACACGATCGATGCCTCTCCTCATCTTATACACCTGTATCAGGTCACCTCTGTCACTCCAAGGAGAAACAGTCAAGTTCACTCAACCTATTCTCATTAGGCACCCTCTCCAATCCAGACAACATCCTTGCAAATCTCCTCTGCACTGTCTCTCTAGTATCCACATCCTTCCTGTAGTGAGGTGACCAGAAATGAATACAGTACTCCAAGTGGGTTCTGACCAAGGTCTTGTATAGCTGTAGCATTACCTCATGGCTCTTGAACTTAATCCAATAAACCTTCTTAACAACATGTCAACTTGTGCAGGAGCTTTGAGTGTCCCATAGACACTGACCCAAATATATTGCTGATCGTCCAGACTGTCAAGACTCTTACCATTAATACTATATTCTGTCTTCAAATTTAAACCACTTTACATTTATCTTGGTTGAACACCATCTGCCAATACTCAGCCCAGTTCTGCATCCTAACGATGTCCCACTGTAACCTCTGACAACCCTCCAGACTATCCAAAACACCCACAACCTTTGTGTCATCAGCAAACTTACTAACCCATGCTCCTACTTCTTCATCCAGGTCATTTATAAAAATCACAAAGAGTAGGGGGTCCCAGAACAGATGCCTGCGGAACACCACTGGTCACCAACCTCCATGCAAAATATGAGCCCTCTGTAACCACCGTTTGCCTTCTGTGGCAAGCCAATTCTGGATCCACAAAGCAAGGTCTCCTTGGATCCCATGCCTCCTTACTTTCTGAATGAGTCTTGCATGAAGAACCTTATCAAAGAGTCCATCAGCAAAGAGGTCAACCCCAACTTGTAGGCATCAGTTATAAGTTTTAAAGATATGCTCACTTTATTTCCTAATACAGTACTCAGAGTCAGAGTAATATTCTTTGCTTTTTACTGGCTAGCCATCAAAGCAACTATGAAGTGTAAAACGAGTGTTATTATAAATGAGCTCTGAATAGCCTTATACCTAATAATCAGACAGGAGAAATACTACCATAAAATTCACTAAGCAGAAACAGAAATTGGTATTTATATTTGGAAAAAACAAAGAACAGATCATTATTTCTGAAAATGGAAAATAAATTGGTTTAATTAACACCAAAAATTCCTTTTCTCCCAATCACATCTGCTGTCAGATTATTATTAAACTTCACAACATCAAGAGCAACTTACTTTTCCCAAAGGCCTCTGAATCTGCTATGTAGGTTTAATTGCTTCTCCAAATTTGAAATATCCTTGCTTTGACATAATAATCTTTCTGGTATGCATGCTTTAACTGCCAACTTAATCTATCAAAAGGCCCATTACATTTTACAGAATATCTATTGTTGTAAGGTTCTCAAAGTTGTTAGATTCATCAATCAATTAAATCATGTTGTACTAGTGAAATGCTTTTTTTCTCAACTTAGCAAACATCATTCTGTTTTTTTTCCCCATCAAAGTTGCTTGGGTACAATTTGGTATATGGTTCAAGGACAGAATTTGTAATTAGTCCCCAATTTAAACAACAGTAACTTGAGGGGCCAGATCAGAAGCCAATTAGTAGTTCAACATACTGGTATAGCATCATTGCCATACAGCCTTCATTGGGTAACTTCCAGAAGATTCGAATGATCTAAAAAAGCATCTTCCAAACACTCACAGTGTATTTTAATTGTGAGCTAGGGATTTTCTTGCATATGGGCAAATAAAGTGTAGGTGGATGTGTCTCACAGGCACTACATCGTAGGATTTATTTGATCACTTTCAGGAGGTCAGAGATGAGATCCCTCACTAATTTACTTCACAAAAACTCAGCTATTTTTCATTTCCCTTTCGCTAGATAATTGCAGAGTTAGTGGGTGGGGCAAACAGATGGGATTGATCATATATATAAGTCATACCATGACAATAGGCAGGCATGATGGTCCAGCTGTTTTTTTTTTGCCTTCCTTACTTCATTTCCACATGTTCGTAAGCTTGATTAAGGAGATTTTGGCTCAAGTCCACTTCCAGGACTGGAACTAATTTAGTATGATAAAACAGAGTATTGAGGGGATTTTTACTCTCAAAAGTCCCTTATGTTTTTATCTGCTACTTCAGGTGATTAATAAAAATCTCAATATAAATTTACCAGCATTTGTTTCTTACACAACTGTACTAGAATTTACCCTCTTCTTACCATCAGTAGAAATTGATACCTGGACTTCTTGTATTTAACTGGATCACAAGTTCTGAACACCACCAATCTAGCCCTCAGTGGATTGTGAATCTCTTGATTCTTCCAGAGCTTCTGGTTGGGGAAGAATCTGAATGATTTTATGGGGACATAGTCATCCACAAGTGTCCACAATAGTCTATGACAAATGTGGCATATTCATTCAAGTCCACTGATGAGTCGGCGGCCCAGTCCACCAACACAAAGCTGTTCAAAAGCCAGTCCTCTGTGCCCCATAACCACCTCATCATTGTCCTTCCTCCAGTGATTTGCTATTTAGTCTCTGCCTTCATGCGGCTTAAAGGAAGGCAGTCAAATGGTCAGATTTCTTGAAATGTGGTTGAGAGATGTGTTCTTGATGGCAGCTTAGCAGTGACTGAGTGTGTTGGGTTCTGTCGTACCATAGGTGATGTGCTGATAGTAATTGGGCAGTGATTTCTTCAAGCAAGCCTGATTAAAATCCCCAGAAAGGATGTGAATAGCATCAGGGCAAACAGCACTGCTCATAAATCATGACACTTCAATGCATCCAGAGCTACTAGAGTGACATCGTCCTTTGACAGTGTGTGAACTGTGGTCAGGATCACGGCAGAGAATTCTCTCAGGAAGTAAAACGATCAGATGATCTGGTCAGAGACCACTACACCCAAGCATCACGATGACTTTATCATGAAGCAGATGCACTATCTCTGCCCTTTCTTGATTCTGCTATTAGGTGGACTGAGAACCCCTTGGACTGAAGCATGGTGCCCAGAGTGTGGGAGTATGCCATGCCTCAATGAATCAGAGAACACAACAGAAGCAGAACAGCTGAACACCATGCCAGGCACAATAAGATGGAGGTGTAGGGCAATGAAGCTGAGGCATCTACTCAGGGCCTAATAACTTTTTAGACAATCTTGTCATTTCAGCTCATAGTGTGTTCATCAAAGCTTAGCTGATTCCAACTGCTTTAAAATCTGCCTTTACCAGAACTATTTGCTGCTTCTAAAGTAATTCTCAGCAGGACAGCAACTCAGAATGAAACTGCTTCTGTTGTTTTCTCCCTGTAGAGAAATCCTGAAAGTCTGCTTTAGAGCAAAAGCAGACTGGAGAGGCAAAATATACCACCATTTATCCAATCTCTCCAATAGCATTCTATACCACATGCCAAATATACAAAAGGACAAGATTTGCAATATGTTCTGTCATCACATCTATTAAATTACACAAGTGTGTATCTTTAACGGAAATAACAGTTTTGTTGCAAAATATATTAACATATAAACATACAAAAACATTAGTTATGTTAGAATTTTTTTTCAATTTGTAGCATAAGGGTACGTTCAAGACACACAGAGTTAAAATGCAGCTAAAAAATAAGACCTGTCGGCATAAACCATTATGTTCAAAATTCAAAGTACATTTATTATCAAGTACATATATGTAACCCCTATACTATCCTGGGTCCTGACTATACTATCCTGACAAAGGGTCTCAGCCTGAAACGTCAACAGCGCTTCTCCCTATCGATGCTGCCTGGCCTGCTGTGTTCTACCAGCATTTTGTGTGTGTTGCTCTTTATACCATTTTTATTTACCTATTAACTTCATTGAACTTCAATTTAAATTTTAATGTCACTGCTTCTTTGCATAGATTGTAGTGTTTATATTTGTGTCAAATGGAGTAGTTGTTCATTCTTCCCATTCTGATGGAGAAGTAGGCCTAGGAATAGCAGATAGAATTTAACTTGATCTATTATGAGCTGTTGGTCTTCAGCAGGCTAAACCAAGGCAGGACTTGCACAGTAAATGGCAAGGTCTGGAGAGTGTTTTAGAACAGAAACAGTACATAACACATAGAGAAACAGGGACATGGTTCCCTGAAAATGGAGACCATGGAAGACAGGGCAGTGAAGAAGTTACTTGATACACTGGCCTTCATAATTCAGAACACTTTGAATTTATCACTTCGGGAACTGAATGCAAAGATTGGGATGTCATGTTACACTGTACAAGTCACTGGTGAGACCATATTTCGAGTATATTTGTGTAGTTCTGGTTGCGGAGCCTTAGGAAGAAAGTGGAAAGGGTGCAGGAAAGATTCACGAGGATGTTACTGTGACTGAAGGGACTGAATTATAAAGAGAGACTATTTTTATCCTTGGAGCATAGGAGGCTGAGGGATGACTTGAAATAGGCCTATAAAATTATAAGGGATGGAGTTAAAGTGACAGCTTTTTCCCCCAGATTAAGGGAGTCTAAAGCTAGAGGGAAACAGTTTAAAGGAGAGGCAAAAGATTTGAAAAGGGTCAAGTTTTTCATACAGAGGGTGATGGGTAACTGAAATGAGCCCAAGGGAAGCTGTAGAGGTGGGCACAATTAGAATATTTAGAAGATATTTAAACAGGTATATAGATAGGAAACATTTAGAGAGATATTAGCCAAACAGAGACAAATATGACTAGCTTAGATAGACAACTTGGTTGGCTCTATGAACAATGTAACAGGGAGTAAAATGCCTTTAATTGAAATACAAGTTCTGAAATATGTGTACTACTCAATCAGTTTTGCATAAACATGATAACCATCACTATCTCCATGATAGTCAAACTTTTGCTGAGTTTGCACTAAGTTCTATCTTGGACTGTCATTTCATAATGCAGAGACTGTGAGGAGATTTATCGCCAAGGAATCACCCATACCCGAAGACCAAATGTGTCCACTCACTGCTGCAGTTACATAAACAATTATTACAGATCATTAAAATATTTCCTGCCTTTTCTATCTTATTTTTCTTATTCATGATCTAATCTTCCTTCTTCCCTTTACTTTCTGCATTTAAGTTTGTTCCATTATATGTCAGATCCCTCTTCATCATTAAATTTTCGGGCCGAGGCACAGCGACAACTCTCCGATACCTCTGCTTATTTAGAGTCCTGACGAAGGGTCTCGGCCTGAAACGTCGACAGTGCTTCTCCCTATGGATGCTGCCTGACCTGCTGTGTTCCACCAGCATTTTGTGTGCATTGTCAGCATTTAATAGTAGTTAATCATTAGGCAGAACACTTAAGTACATTTGTACATTCTATATTCGTTTAGGTTTATTTTGAATGACTTTTTTTGTTGTGGGAAGAGGGGGATTTGGAAGCTGATGTGTTTCATGGGGGGGTGGGTAGGTTTGGGGGTCAATGTTCTTGTTGCATTTTGTATGGGAGGAAGGAGGTTTGGGGTTTGATGATCACTTTGCCAGTCTTTTTGTGCAGGGTGGGTTTGCTGTTTCTCTCTGAACTGGCTTTCATAGTTTGTCTTTGTTTCCTGCCTGTCTGGAGGAGAAGAATCTCAGGATTGTATACTGCATATATAGTTTAATAATAAATGAATCTTTGAACCTTTGTAATTGCTGAATAAAAGAGAGTGTTCAATAGGTGGAGTTTTTGAAAACTCTGGCAATAAGTTGGATGTTTAAGGAATGATTATTGAAAATATTCCTAAGAAAATTAACTATACCAAAGGGACAACCACAAAAAAAAATCCTTTATTGCCCATCAGAAAATGCTTTGCAATAAATCAGCAGCACATCAGAAAGTTTCGGGCCGAGACCCTTCATCAGGATTCTAAATAACCGGAGGTATCAGAGGGTTGTCGCTGTGCCTCGGCCTCGGCCCGAAACGTCAACAGTGCTTCTCCCTACAGATGCTGCCTGGCCTGCTGTGTTCCACCAGCATTTTGTGTGTGTTGTTGTTTGAATTTCCAGCATCTGCAGATTTCCTGGTGCTTGCTTATTAAATACTAACCCAATTTTCTGCTTTGAGACTACATCAAAGCTTCAATACAATGCAATTCTGACCACCACACTGCAGGGAGAATGTGGTTGTACTGGATAAAGCGCAGGGGTTGTTTACCAACATTCTATCTGGACTAGAGGACTTAGTTATGGAGGAGAGATTAGGTAGGCTGGGTTTCTTTTCCCTGGAGGAAAGCAGGATGAGAGGGGCTACCTGGTGGAGGTATATAAAATTATAAAAGATGTGCACAGTGTAGATAGTCAGATGCTTTCTCCTAATGGTTGGTATATCAAAAACAAGTCATAGGTTTAATGTGGGAGAAAGATTTCAAAGGGATTAGAGGGGCAAGTTCTCTTTTAAAAACAGAGTTCAAGATTCAGTATTGTTTATTTCCAGTATACAAGTGGAGAATGAAATAATTGTTACTTCAGATCCAATGCAACACAAAAAAATAAGATGAAGAATATAATATAAAAAACACAATAAGTATAAATACATAAGATACTTTATATGCATAGATAGATTGTATGCACTTAAAGTGATGCGAGGGGCAAGACTGTCTGTATATCAGGTGACTGACAGAAAATGATAATGTAGTGATTGTGGGGGGTGTAGTGGGGTGTGTTAGTGGAAGGAAATGTTGATCAGCCTTACTACTTGGAGAAAGTAACTATTTTTAAGTCTGGCAGTCCTGGTGGCATTAATGCTGTGTAGCCTCCTCCCCGATGCTCATGGGACAAATAATCCATGAGCAGGCTGGGGTGGGTGGGGGGGAAGGTGGGATCCTTCATGATATTGATGACCTGTTTTCTGGTACTTGATGGTGTGTAGGCCAGTGACACTGATGTACTGGGCAGTTTTGTCTACCCACTGCACTGCAGTTTCTATACCATGCATTCTTTGATGCAGCATGTTAGAATGCTCTCTACTGCACATTTGTAGAAGGTCGTGAGTATTGATATGCAGAGACAACTCTCTTCAGCCTTCAATAGAGGCGGTTGTGAGCTTTGATTGTGTAGGATGTGTTCTGGGACCATGAGAGATTGTGCAAGATGCGCACTCGTAGGAGTCTGAAACTGCTCACATTTCCCACTGCTGTGCCACTGATGTAAAGAAGGGTATGAGTGGTGTGAGTTTCTGAAGTTGAGCTTTTGAATAGACAAGACAGAGACCCAAGTGAGGATTATTGTCGATCGGCAATAAGCTCAGCATGGATGCTCTGGGCCGAAAAAAAGAAAGACGGAATTTTAAGGGGAAGTGCAAGCATTTCCTTGTGCAGGTGCCAGTGAGTTCAGGATTTTTATTTATGTTTAAGTCCCATACTTGCTGGTATAAACAAAACATACTTGAAAAGATTTAATTCAACTCCAAAAGCAAACACCTTGATCCGTTATAACATTCTTCTGCCACTGAAATCCTGGGAGAGAACTCCATTTATCAGATCTGATCTGAAGCAGATTCTCTAGTCCTAGTGCTGGGGAAATGACTCAACTCACAGCTGGATTCAATAAGGAGTTCAATGGAACTGCACAGTCGAGCAATCGCCAGCTTACAATTGCCAATAAGTATGGGACATCACACATAAACAGAAATACTGAACACAATGGCACCTGTGCAAGGAAATGCTGGCATTTCCCCTCAAAATTCATCCTGTTGAAATAGATAAATAACAAGAATATAAATGATTCCTGATCTTCTGTCACTGTACATTTAATCTAATCATCCTATATTTGTGCTAAATGTGTATCTTCAGTTTGCAAGTTTGTCCCTTTTCGAGTGCACTTAAATTATCAGTAGAATTACTTTACACTTCCAATCAGTTGAATTAATAAAATAATGATCTACCCTCCACAACTAGAAGGCCTCCAGAGTGTGGACATGGAGAGAACATTTCAGTTGTGTGGGGAAAGGGGGGGTGCGCTGGGCTAGGACTACAGGGCACAGCCTCAGAATAAAAGGATGCCCTTTCATAGAAACATAGAAAATAGGTGCAGGAGTAGGCCATTCGGCCCTTCGAGCCTGCACCGCCATTCTGTATGATCATGGCTAATCATCCAACTCAGAACCCTGTACCTGATTGTCTCCATACCCCCTGATCCCTTTAGCCACAAGGGATGAGAAGGAACAGAGATGAGGAGGAATTTCTTCACCCAGATGGCTAAACTGTGGAATTAATTGGCCAAGTCATTGGATAAACTCAAAGTGGAGGCTGAAAGACTCTTAATTAGAAAAATGTCAGCAGTTAGGGAAAAGGCAGAAAATTAGATTTGAAAGGGAATAATTAAAAGTGTCAAGATTGGCAGAATATTTATTAATAAATGGATAGACTGCAGAATTCTGAGATACAGAGGAAAACAAGTTTCACAGAACATGATTCACAAAAGGCTGGTATGCAAGTACTGTGAAATAACAACACTATTGTTTATTCTAGGATAACGGAATACAAAAGAGAGGTTATGCTTTGGCAACATAGAATATTGATAAAATGACATCTGGAGGACATCCTGTTTAAAGAAGCATGATAATGAGTTGGAAGCATTTCAGATAAGTTTTACTAGACTAATACCTGGAAAAGGTGAGTTATCTGAAGAAGAGATGTTGGACGGGTGAGGTTTGAATCTGCCTGAGTTTGGAAGAGCAAAACGTGACCCATTTCAAAACATATGAAATTCTGAAGGATGCTGATATTGTGGACAATGAGAGAATGTGTCCTTTAATTAGAGAATCCAGAACTATAGACTAACATTTAAAATTGAGAGGTCACCCATTTAGGACAACTGAGAATTAAAAAAAAATAAATTTTCAGCAACATGTGAGTGTTTTTAACTCTACCTCAAAGGAAAGAGATCCTTTAAATACTTCAAGGCAGAAGATGATCAATACATGATAAGTATGAGAGTGCAAGATTTGAGGTTACAATCAGATCAGATATTGAATGGCACAGTAAACATCATAAAATTATGTTTGCCTTAACAAAACAATTAAAATAATGAGTTATATCAATAAAGTCCACTTCAAAAGGCAATTTTGAATTTAAACATGCAACACATGTGCTTTGAGGCTATTTAGGTGTTTCTGACATTTAAAAGATAGCCTTGAATTTACTTGAAATGAGCCAATGTTTGTGTACACAGCATCAATGTAGTCTATAGAACATAATGATCACACAGAGTAATGGAAACATGAAGAAATAAACAATACCATGCAGTGAGGTTCGTGTGAACTGTATCCATTCCTTGATAATTTATTGTCATAACACTCTAAAAACAAACATTGTAGAGACCATTTATTAATTACAGTATGCCTACACTGCAGAAGGTCATAGTTATAGCTGTTTACTGAAAATCTGCCACAACAGTCAAATTCTAATCCCATAGGATATTTCAAAAATGTTATTCATTCGCACATTCTAATTATCAAGTCAGATGTCAATTGCATATTCCAGAAAAATACATCAAACTCAAGATATAGATTTTTCCAAGGCTTTTGAAAATCAGATTTATATTAAATATTATGTACCTAATCAGTTGTTTAAAATGTACACTATCTCAAATTTACTCCAGGAATAATGCAGCTAGGGGATTTCAAAAGCTCTCAAACATATAAAATACATTTATAGAAAACAGTGATTTCCCGTTTGGCTGCTTATTGATCAGAAAAAAATATGGAGTTTCAAGCTCCAGTTTAAAGAACTTTTTTAAATGAGCTTTTACATGAACCATCTGATCACCAACAGATCTCTATCATTTAAAAAAAAACAAGTTTTAAACTCCAATAAGATAATCTCCAAATAATCACACAAGTATCTTGAGATGTAGTAGAAGATGTGTATCTAGTAGTTTTTAAACTGTTTCGGCAACCTAAAGAATCACTTTCAAGGACTTTACAACTCATGTTCTCAGTATTATTTTTTGCACTATTTGTCTTCTTTTGCACATCAGTTTTTTCTTGGTCTTTGCGTATAGTTTTTTATACATTCTATTGTACTTTATTTTCTTGCAAATGCCTGCAAGTAAATGAATCTCAAGGTAGCATATAGTAAATGGTAGTGTTGGTCAGTTATTATGCATTTTGCTACAGGTAGCTTTGGAAAGGAACTCATGCCACATTCAGCTATATTGAGAACTTATGAAACATGATTACAAATCCTTAGAAAAATATTCAAAACATATTCCTAAGTATTTACAATAATCGATTTGGATTTCAATTGAAACCCTTACTCTATAGAAGAAAAGGAAAGTTACTTTAAAATTCTTAATATTCTAACAATATTACAACATTGTGGGGATGTACCTTTTTTCAATTTGAGAAGGAAAAATAGGAAAAATAATTTAGTTGCAAATATTATCAAAATTACTAAAAACTATTGTTTTAACGTACATGGCTTTCATCATTTAACCTGTTAATCACTTCAAAATGCATCACCATAAATATGAATTTTGCAGAATTCTAACCATTTAACATATTATTTATATCTACTGATGCTGATGTTTGTTTGCCAAGATTACCATTTTTTGAGAATAAATATTAGAAATACATATTTCAAAAAGATACATTTTCCAACAACCAACCTTGACCCTAGATTGGGCACCACAGTTGTAAAGCAGTTAGCACAACACTATTACAGCTCGGGGTGATCTGGAGTTCGGAGTTCAATTCCAGCACAGTTTTGTAAGATGTCTCTGGACATGGGTTTTCTCCGGGTGCTCCAGTTTCCTCCCAAAGTGCAAAGTTGCACCGGGTAGGTTGATTGGTCATTGTAAATTGTCCCATGATTAGGTTATGGTTAATCGGGTTGTTGGGGTTGCTAGAGTGGCATAGCTCTAAGAACCAAAAGAGCCTACTCCACGCTGTATCTTTAAAGAAAAATTTTATTTAAAACATGATAAACAAAACTTGAAAAATATCCAATAAAAATGACTTGAGTTATTAGATAAAACTTTGCCAACTTGGTGTCAAATAACTAAACCATTTCCCATGATTATATTCTGATATTTAACCAAATCCAAAACTATTTTTTCTAATATTTTTCTTCACCACCCCCTTTCCAAAAACTACCCGCCTACACTAACTCCCTGTTTCACCCATATCTGAGGTGATTTTTGCATAGAACTAACTCAACCCACGTACATTCAGTTTCATATAAAACATAAGGGAGTTTTTCCCTGCATTTTTTGGTCCCTGTGGGTCATTGAAAGAGAACTGCCCAAACCAATTACATTTGTTATCAAACTGCACCTAGAGTCTACCTGGATTTGAATAAAAGTACAGATCTAAATTTTTTAGTGTTTCTGTAACAAACCACTGTGGTCCATTTTACCAAATAGGCAGCACCTAAATGATGGTCTACACCACATCATATACTCTGTATGTTTTAAGAAATATGAAAGCATGAGAAAAGAGACTATGCACAACAAAGATCCAACATGCATCAGACTAGAGCTCCAAGATCTTCAGACTTGTCTTTTTGGAAATTAGGAAATGGCTACAAAAGAAAATCAATAGAAGGGTACATTAAAAATATAGTGTGCATCAGCTTCAATATTTTTTTTTAATTTATTAAACACTTAAAAAGTCCCCAGAATTATGCAAGAAAAGCAGTCAGCAAAAGTTTGATCTTGAAATCACGATAAGTTTTTTTTCAATTCTTAACTTTTTCCACAGATGCATACTTGGCGAGAGATTAACCAGCCTGTGATATGACCAAAATAAGACACATTTTATGTTTTCCTTACCCTAAACAAAAGTAATTTCTGTTAGCTCTTGGGCGGCTGTAATAACCTCTTGATGAAAAGCAGTACAAAGTGATTGAATGATTAACAGAAATGGAAAGCGCTTTGAGTAATGCAGAAGAAAATAAAATAGGCTGCAATTTAATGCAAATATTTCAACAATCTAGAATACTAAAATTAATTGCTGTATCTGTGTACTAGAGCAAAGACAAATGCTATTTCTGAGTTAAACCACAAATAAAAAGATGCACATTTGTCTGCAAAATTGAAAATCTTCATCTCCGGTACAAAAATAAAGTTACTACCATTCTGATCTTTTTTTCCCTACATCCCAGATTGTGCATGAACTCCCATATACAACAAATTAAAGGAGGCAAGATGTTTGTCAGCATTCCTCATTGCAGATAACCAAATTTTCTGTGGTCTTGCAGATTAATGTGAAATGGCCACTTGAAACCAGTTATTTTCCCTTTCTCACCGAACTTTGAAGAGTGCAGAATACATAAATAAAGTGAAGATTTCTGAGATTTTCTCCTGTTAGATACAATGGTAGGGAAACATATTAGCCACACCTTCCTTGTATAACCATAACTGCTCAGCAAAAGAGACTAAAATGTAAATTGAGAACCAGGAGCCAAAGTCGAGCAATAGAGTTACTATTATTGCAGAAATCTATATTAAGTAGGGAGGGTGTTAAGATTATTTGTTAACAAGACTTCCATCAATCCATCCCCTAATATTGTAATATAAAGCATTATAGTCAAAAACATGTGAAACATTTTCCACAACACCAAAATTGAGGCCACTTGGAAGATATATGGTTGAAACAATATTCATGTATTGTCTCCACAGACAGAAATTCACATTTAGAATATATTAATAAACTTTTAAGAGTACCATAGTGAAAAATTCAAAACGTTATTTTGAAGTTCACAATAAATAATGAAGTTCCGAAACAAAAACTCATTCTTCTATCACACTTGCTGAGATTCCCTGACTCACAGCATTATAAATTCAGAGTTGCACAGCACAAAAAGTGGTCCTTCACCCAGCTATTCCATGAGCTTAAATGTCCATCTGAGCTAGTCCCTTTACCTGCATTTGACCCATATCATTCTCAACTTTTTGTAATCCATATCATCATCATCATTATGTGCCCTGCCCTATGATGTGGGTGATCATGGTCTTTTGACCATGATTGTTCCTGGCAAATTTTTCTACAGAATTGGTTTGCCATTGTCTTCTTTCTTCCTTACAAGACGTGACCCCAGCCAACATCAATACTCTTCAGAGACTACCTGCCTGACGTCAGTGGTCACATAACCAGGACATAGTACATACCAGCAGCTCATACGATTATCCACCACCTGCTCCCAAGACTTCATGCGACCCTGACTGAGGGGCTAAGCAGGTGCTACACTTTGCCCAAGGGTGACCTGCAGGCTAGTGGAGGGAAGGAGTAACTTACACCTCCTTTGGTAGACACACAGTTCCACCCCACTACCTGTTTTATCCATATACATGTCCTACAATTACTTAATGTTCCAGCCTGTTTTCTTTTCTATGCTCCTCTTGCAGCTCAATCCATAGGACCTGTGAAAAAATTTGCTCCTCGTGTTCCTTTTATATCTTTTCTCCTCATCTTAAATCTATGCCCAAACCAAGGGAAAAGACTATGACCACCCACTTAAACTTCTCTTATATATACCTCTAAGGTCACCCACAACTTCCTATGTTGCAGTGATAACTCAAGCACTCCAATCACAGCAGCATCTGTATCTTTTCCTACAGATTTGTGACCAGAACTGCACAGAATATCCCAGTAGGATCTCACTAATAGTTTACACTGTTGTAACATAAAGTCCCAACCACTTTACTCAATACTCTGTTTACTTGTATTACAACTTTCAGAGAAATAAGTTCCTGTATCACTTGGTCTCTCTGTCCCATAACATTTTCCAAGACCCCACCATTTACTGTTCAAGTCCTGCACTGGGTTAACTGACTAAAATGCAAAATCTTGCACTTGTCAGAGTTAAATTATATCTGCCAGCCATTGGATCACTTCCTCAGTTCATCTGGATTCTGTTATCTTCACCATCAATTATACCATCAATTCCGGCATCAGCCACAAACTTACTAACCATGCTAATACACTGTCATTTAAATCATTAATGCAGATGTCAAGTGACAGTAAACCCAGCAACAATCTCTATGACACACCACTGCACACTTCAGAAAATAGATGAATGACAAATTAATATTTTAACTTATGGATTTTGCATGTCAGGTTGATGAATACAGCCTCAGGTATATCTTCACTGAGTAATTCTAGTGGTTTCAACAATCAAACAGAATAACATAGGATCTGACATTCCACACATTTCTCAGTTTCCACCAAGTGTGGATCATGCAATTCCTTCACTGATTATAAATTACACACAATCTTAAACATACTGAAATGATTTGGCAGAAAAATACCTTCAGTGTCCTATCTATTGAATTATCTATTCACTCAATCAGCAGGATTTAGCAAAAATTTACAAATTGATTCCGTGCTCACTGTTAGTGAATAGTTTACAGTATGCATGGAGGCATGATGCCAATTTCCATGATCAAAAGACATTTCATATGATTTTGTTCACAATGTTTAACAAAAAAGAAGTTTTTTGCATTGTTGAAGCTGAAAGAAATTATGGCTGCCAATGCTGGGCTGTTGACATTCTTTCCTTATGGATTATTATATGGTTTGGCTTCATATTCTCAAAAAGCAACATCCTGAAATGCATTAATCTCTTAACGTTCATTGATGATATAGTTTCCTGGATAATACATGATGATCTACAGCTTGTACTTGATACTCTAAAAGCTTAATCATAAAGAGAAGTGTTTTTTCTTAAATCAACACAGGGTACTTAAATAATACTAAACTCATTGTCCCTCTCCACTGATCTTCCACCTGGCATTTACACCTGCAAGCAGGACAACAGCTGCAGCTGCCTCTATGCAATCTCCCTCAGCACATTCAGGACCCAAACAATTCTTCCAAGTAAGGTGACACTTCACCTGAAAGTTTGTCAGGGGTGTCTCCTGTACTTGGTGCTCCTGCTGCAGCCTCCTCTACATCGGTCACATCCAATATAAATTGGGAGACGGCTTTGTCAAGCACTTTTGCTCCGTCCATCACAAAAGGCAGGCTTTCCCAGTACCACTCATTTTAATTCTACTTCCCATTTTCCATTTCCATTTGATATGCAGGTGCATGTCCTCCTCTGTTGCCACGATCAGGTCACTCCAGGTTAGAAGAACACCTTATATTCCATCTGATTAGCCTCCAACTTGATAGCATGGACATCAATTTCTCTAACATCTAGTACTTTCTCCTCCCTTCCCTCCTCCCTCTTTTTCCATTCCCCATTTTGGCTCCTCACCTGCCCATGACCTTACTCTGGTGCCCCTCCTACTTCCCATTCTCCAGGGACCATTCTCCTCTCCTATTAGACTCCTTCTACAGTCCCATACCTCTTTCACCTGTCATCTCCCAGTTTTTCACTTCATTCTCCTCGCCCCCACCCACCCACCTTCCCCCCTCACCTGGCTTCACTTATCACATTCTAGCTTGTATTCCTTTCCCACCCACCTCCACCTTTATTTTTTGGATTCTTGCCCACTCCTTTCCTGTCCTAATGAAATGTCTTGGCCTAAAATGGCAATTGTTTATTCCTCTCCATAGATGGTGCCTCACCTGCTGAATTCCTCCAGCATTTTGAGTGTCCTGCACTAAACTTTGTCACATTCTCAAAACGCACGGTTAGTACACAAATTCCTTCCAATGATCCTCCTTATTTTTGCAATTTTCGCCAGTTTCATTCAATGCTCCAAAATACAACTGTTCTGAAAGAATTGGCCTTCTGCTCATTTTCACTTTTCATCACTCCATCATTGACAGTGGTGCCTGGGCCCCAAACTCTAGAGTTCCTGATGTTAAAGTGAGCCTGATAATGCTTCAATGAAGCACCCTGGGAGAATTAACAATTTTAAAGATGTTACCATTGTATGAAAAAAATATGAATTGCTTCCAGAAGGCACACCTAAGATATGATTTTTTTAAAAGTCCTTCTTTTGTCTGGAATCGTAATATCATTGAGTTTTACAGCATGGATACAAGTCCTTTGGTTCACCTTCTACCTAGATACCTGATCCCATTTTCCCGCATTTGGCCCATATCCCTTTAAGCCTTTCCTATTCATGTACCTGTTTAAATGATGTGGGAACATAACTTTCCTCTATCACTTCTCTGGCAGTTCATTCAATACACCCACCACTCTCTTTGTGATAACTTGTCCCTCAGGTCCCCTGTAAATCTTTCCCCCTCAGTTTTAACCTGTGCCCTCTAGTTTATAGTCCCCTACTCCTGAAAAATCAAGCTTATGTATGCAGTTCATGATTTTCTATGCCCCTTTTAACTGCACAGTCTTGTATGCTCCAGAAAAAAAACAGCCCCAGTCTATTCAGTTACCCATTACAACTATAGCACTCTGGTCCTGGCATTATCCCTGAGGAACTAGCCTCAATTGACTAACTGGAGGATGAATAACTCTCCAGAAATCAAATGAAGAAGAGGTAATTAAATTCAGGCTAGGAACTCACTAATGAGAAGATCTAAAGGCTATTGGGTTCACATTCCAAATTTACCCACAAATTAGAATGCTGTAACATTTTTTGGCAGCTTTTATTTTCAAGAGCCTGGTGATTAAGATCCTTGAAAGTGCTAGAACAGTTACTGAATCTAGGAAAAGTGGTGGAAGTCAACAAAAAAGGGAAAGGACAAGAGTGCCTTTGGGTGTTTAAATAATTTCACGTCATCACATAAAACAAATCAACTGAAGATTCACTTCTGTGATAGCAGGGACCTCAGAAGAAACCCTGGTTTAACATGATTGCACAAGCTGTAGCTCTGCCTTGAAGTTTCACATGCAAGGCCTTATCATCATTTTGAGGAAGTGATTATCTTTGGATACTCTTTGTGCTGTTAGTTATATAATTGCCCACCATCGTTTACAGCTAATTGAAATAGGGCTGCAGAGATTCATGCTGATCTGTTGATTATTAAATGACAGGATTCTGTCCATTCCATGTTTTTGCTGCTTAATACATGTTACAGTTTCACTAAGCTAGTTCCTCATTTTAAGATATGACTGATGCCGCTTCTGGCATGTACGTTTGAAAGCTTTATCAAACTTCATAAGAGAAGGAGCAGCTTAAGAGAGACAATGGCACCTAACAGCAACTCCTCTGCTTACGTATTTGGAAACAACTCTATTTCTGTCTCTATTTTCACTTTCCTGGAGTTACACACTGACTTTGGTTCTTTGCAGGAATGGGACCCACTCTCAGGGTCTCATGACTGGCTGTTATTTGATATGCCAAGACGCGGCCTAATTACCTCGCCTTCGGAGTTTCGGGATTTCAGCGCCTCTGTAGGAAATCAGTGTCATGGGAGACAGAAGATTGAAAGCAGCAAGCTGGCTGCTGGTTGTGTGCCCAGAGACACAAGCTCTTTGGGCACAGAGCTCGGAAAAAGCGATGCCACGGATTTTTAACACCCTAAATTAGCGAGTTATTTGTTATATCGCCCCTCTCGCTGTGAAACAGAGACATCTTTTTTTCTCTTATTAAGGAGAGAGAGAGAGAGAGAGAGAGAGAGCCTGTGGTATGTGGAATTACCGGGTGAACAAGTAGTCTTTGGGGTACTGCCTTTATTGGTGCTTTGCTGCATGCTTGAGCGCTTGGTGGGGGGGTGCTAATGCTTTTTTTTGCTGGTGGGGGAGGGGATCCGTTGCTTTGCTGCTGCTCACTCATGGGAGGGGTAAGCTGGGGGAGGCTTTGGAGTTGTAACATTTAACTGTCATTCATTCTTTGGGGCAGTCCTCTGTTTTCGTGGATGGTTGCAAAGAAAAATATTTCAGGATGTATATTGTATACATTTCTCTGACATTAAATGTGCCCTTGACATCAAACAATTCCCTGGTTTAATTTTATTGATAGAGTGAGGGATATGTTGAACCATACAGACTTTTCTTACATTGGACACGAACTCTTGACCACACAACTTACCTCACCATGGCTCTTTCACCTAATTGTCTAACCTGCACTGTGCTTTCTGCATGCTGTTTTGCTTTTCCCTTGTACTACCTCAATGTACTTGTAGTTTCAAATTATCTGTATGGATGGTTTGCAGAACTAATATTTTCTCTGTATCTAGGCACTATATTACAATAATAAACCAATTCCCATTATAGATTGTGATGGTCCACGGTAACTCTGGATGTCCAGTTGAGCTGCTCCTATCTTTTTGTGTGATAATAACCATAACTACCCTAATATTAATTGGACAGAAAAGTAGAGGGAGATAAAGAACAGCCAATGCACCATGGACCCCATGCATCTTAATCTTCAGGATGAGCCTCCAAGAGGGATCTTGTCAAATACCTTTCTAAAATCCAAGCAGACAACATCTCAACTCTACCTTTATCAATCACCCTTGTCATTTCATCAAAAAACTCAATCATGTTAGTAAAACATCACTTGCCCTGATCAAAGCTGTACCCACTCTTACTAATTAGGCCAGGGTTTTCCAAATGCTCATAAATCCTATCGCAAAGAATTTTCTCCAGTAACTTTCATACGACTGGCGAGAAACCCCAGTTTATAGTTTCCAGGATTATCCCTTGCTCCCTTCTTGAATAATGTAACAATATTAGTTACCTGCCAGTCCTCCAGGGCCTCTCCTGTGGCTAGAGAGGACATGAAGAGGTTGGTCAAGGCCCTCTCTCAGTAACCTGGATTAATCCCATCAGGATCTAGGGATTTAGCCACCTTAATGTTCTTTAAGAGATCTAGCACTATCTCCTCCATATTTCAAAATGCCCTAGCATATCAATATGCTCAGCAATGATCTCCCTATATTTCATGTCCTTCTCCTTGGTAAATAATGGAGTAAAGTACTTATTAAGCACTTTACTCACATACAAGCAAATGTTCCTCTCTTTATTCTTGAATGGTCCCACCCTCTCCCTAGTTATTCTCTTGCTCTTGATGTATGCATAGAATGCCCTGGAATTCTCTTTAATCCTACTTGCCAATGACTCTTCATGGCCCCTCCTGGCTTTCTAATACCCTTCATGTTCTTTTCTAGCTTTTTTATAATCCTCAAGAGCTCTGTTCAATTTTAGCTTTCTAAGCTTTACATAATTTTATTTTTTCTTCTTAACTAAATTCATCAGCTCTCTCGATGTCCAAGATTCTCTTACCTTTCCACCTTGGTCCTTCTGACAGGAACATACCTGTCCTGTACTCTGTGCAGTTGGTCTTTAAATACCCTCCACATGTCAGATGTGAACTTGCCCAAAAACAGATGTTACTAATTAATTCAAATTAATTTCTGCTTAATGTTCTTGTAACTTGCCCTGCTCCAATTTAATACTCTCCCACAAGGTCCATACTTATCCTAACTGTCAGCTATTTTAAAATTTAAGCATTTGTGGTCACTGTTCCCTAACTGTTCACTAAATAGTCAGCCACCGAGCCAGGCTCAGTACCCAAAACCAGGTCCCGTGCAGCGCCCCCTCCCCCACCCGTAGGACTATCTACATATCAATTTAACAAGCTCTTCTGCATGTGCCTAACTACTTCTGGCCCAACTAAACCTCTTACACTCAAAAGATCCCAGTTTATATTACGGAAGTTGAAGCCCCAGTGACAACAGCCCTAATGCTTTTACACCTTTCCCTAATCTGCCTGCATATCTGCTCCTCAATGTTCTAGTGGATATTGGGGACGGGGGCCTGTGGTACAATCCCAAAGTGATTGCACTCTTCCTATTTTTGAATTCTACCCATATAGACTCAGTGACAAACCCTCCATTATTTCCCCTCTGAGTGCAGCTGTGATATTGTCCGATTAGCTGTGTAAGTCCCCCATCTCTTATACCTCCCTCTCTATCTTTTCTAAAACATCCAAACCCCAAGTAAATACCCATTCCTGTCTCTCTCTCAATCGTCGCTATGATGGCCACAACATCAAAGTTCCATGTACTGATCTATGCTCTTAGTTCATCACCTTTATCCTAATACACCTAATGTTAAAGTACATACACTTCAAACTATCTGTCCCATTGTATTTATCACTTTGCTCCTGCCTGACATCCATCTTCCTCTCCATCCACCTCTCCACCCCTCCACTTTCTGACTTGGTGTTCTGGTTTCCATTCCCCGCCAAACTAGTTTATACTCTCCCGAGTAGCACTACCAAATATTCTGGCCAGGACATTGGTTCCCCTCCAGTTGAGTTGCAACTCATCCCTCTTGTAGATGTCACCCCTGCCTCAGAAAAGGTTCAAATTATCCAAGAACCTGAAACTCTACCCCGTTCACCCAGAAACCTCAGCCACACATTCATCTGTACTACCATCCTATCCCTGCCCTGACTAGCACATGACACTGGGAGTAATCCAGAGATTACTACCTTAGAGGTCCTGCTCTTCAGTCTCTTTCCCAATTCCCTATATTCACTGTGCAGGGCCTCTTCACCCTTCCTACCTATGCCATTAGTGCGCTCATGTGCATCACGACCTCTGACTGCTCACCCTTCCTTTTGAAAATATTCTGCAGCTGCTCTGAGGCATCCTTGACCCTTGCAAGTGGGAGGCAACACAACAATCTGGCATCTCTTCACAGCCACAGAATCTTCTAATCGTCCCCTTAACTATCCGAGTACCCCATTTTGATCATTTTGACTTTACCCTTCCCTACTGAGCCTGACAGCTGGCCACAGTGTCATTGGCCTGGCTGCTGCTGGGGTGCCCGGGTAAGTCAAACCCACCAGCAGTATCCAAAGTGGTATTCTTGTTGCTGAAGGGAATGGCCACATGGAACCCTGCACTAACTACTTACTCCCCTTACTTCCCCTGAAGGTCACCCATCTATTATCTGAAGTCTGCACTTAGGGTGCAACCACCTCAGTAAAGACTCATCTACGAGGTTTTCTGCCTCCCGGTTGGTACCAAGTACGTCCAGCTCTAGCTCCAGTTCCTTGAGCTTGTCAGTCAGGAGCTGAAGTTGTGTGCACTTCCTGCAGATATAATCATTCGGGAGACCATTAGGTACCTTGCAATCCCTGAGTAAGAGTCAGATACTAGAGAGTACCCCATTAGCTGTCTCCCTTAACAGTAAGTACTCCTGTTTGAGTACTGTTGGGGGGGGGGGGTGCGACCTACATAAGGGAACCAACAGTGGCCACGCCTCTGGCACAAAGTCTAGTCCTGTGGCTCAGAAGGGTAGGGAAAGGAAAAGGATGGCAGCAGTGATAGGAGACCCTATAGTTAGTGGGTCAAACAAGTGATTCTGTGGATGCAGGAAAGAAACACGGATGTAGTTTGCCTCCCAGGTGCCAGGGTTTGGGATGTTTCTGATCGCGACCACAATATCCTTAAGTGGGAAGGTGAAGAGTACATATTGGTATTGGTATGAAGTGGGAAGGTGAAGAGTACATAAGAGGTCATGGTACATATTGGTATCAACGACATAAGCAGGAAAGGGTTGGAAGTCCTGAAAACAGACTTCAGCGAGTAAGGAAGTTGAGAAGGTAGCAATCTTGGGATTGCTGCCTGTGCCATGCGAAAGTGAGTATAGGAATAGAGTGAGGTGGAGGATAAATGCATGGCTGAGGGATTGGAGCAGGGGTCAGGGATTCAGATTTCTGGATCATTGGGTCCCCTTTTGGGGAAGGCATGGCCTGTACAATAAGGAAGGACTGCACTTGAATCCAAGCGGACCAACATCCTGGTAGGAAGTTTTTCTAAGGCTTTTGGGGAGAGTTTAAACTAGAATTGCTGGGGTGTGGGTGATTGGCTCACAAAAAGAGAAACCTTATAGGCATATGAGAGAGGGAGGATAGGCAGGTGATAGAGAAAGGATGCGCTCAGACTGATGGCTTGAGATGTGTCTATTTTAATGCAAGGAGCATCATGAACAAAGCAGATGAGGTTAGAGCGTGAATCAGTACTTGGAGCAATGATGTTGTGGTCACTACAGAGACTTGGATGGCTCAGGGGCAGGAACAGTTACTTCAAGTGCCAGGCTTTAGATGGATTAGAAAGGACAGGGAGGGAGGCAAAAGAGGTGGCGGCGTGGCACAGCTGATCACGACTGCAGAAAAGGAGGAAGTCATGGAGAGATTGTCTACTGAGTCTCTATGGGTGAAGTTAGAAACAGACCACCCAACAGTGGTAGGGACATCAAGGAGCAGAAAGGGAGACAGATTCTGGATGCAATAATGACAGGGTAGTGATGAGAGATTTTAATTTCCCCAATATTGCTGGCATCTCCCTAGAGCAAGAAGTTTAAATGGGGTGGAGTTTGTTAGGTAGGTTCAGGAAGGCTTTCCAACTTCTTCTTATCATGTCCATGGATAATCTATACATGGCCCAGCCAGAACTGGACACATTTTTGCACCTTGTTGTTGAATTTGGCAAGATCTGCAACAGTACAGGGTTCGTCAAGCGATGGTCATTGCAGGAGATGGTGCACAGTTTGTGGCTCAGTTCCACATTCACAAGTTGTCGGGCTGGTTGCATATCCCCATTTGCTTAGTGACACCCTTGAACGACCTCCACCAGCCCTAAGTCTCTTAAGGCACTTCCAGGTTGCCCAGTTGCAATTAGCTCCTGGGGGAAGGCTTTCATCCAGTGGGATTTCCATCGTTGGAGGTTGTTTGAGACTGGTGAGCCAGTCTTTCCACAAGGCAATATGGGCTTCAGATGGGGTTGATTGTAATGGAACAACACTGCTCATGAAGCTCTTCCTTGGCTTTAGCCTGCTGGGTGTAGGTGTGTGACCATGTAGAGGGTGCCTCTCATCTGATGTTTGACAGAGTCGTTCTTTCTTGCTGGCTACCGTTCTTCTTATATCAGGGGGAGAGATACCCGTCAGGATATATAGGCTGTTGGTGTTTGTTTGTTTTAAACAACCTGTGATAAGTCGGCAGCTTGCATTCAGAACAGTATCCATCTTCTTAGCATGAGTAAATCTTTCCCATGCAGGGCAGGCGTATTCGGCAGAAGAGCAAGTGCATTGGCTCACAAT
The DNA here is from genome assembly GCF_030144855.1 of Hypanus sabinus. Classification (NCBI taxonomy): domain Eukaryota; kingdom Metazoa; phylum Chordata; class Chondrichthyes; order Myliobatiformes; family Dasyatidae; genus Hypanus; species Hypanus sabinus. The sequence goes on along the minus strand of NC_082706.1, from coordinate 137,687,631 downwards.
GTTTTCGAGCTTGCTCCCTATTTTGTGTTAGTGAGCTTATTCAGGATGTTGTTTCATGCACTCATTTTGCCTTTGTCTTATTGATGTGGTTCTTGAAAGAGAGTCATCTGTCAAGGGTGACTCCTAAGTAGATATATTGCTCGCAATGCATCAACGTTGCTCCACACCAGGTTACTTTAAGCTGTCATTTGGCTTCACGGTTCCTGAGGTGGAATGCACAAACTTGCGTCTTTGATGAGTCTGCGCGGAGATGGTTTTCTTCATTGTAGGATGCTAGTCCTTCCAAGGCCTCAAAAAGTGTTTTCTCCACGGTGTTACAATCAGTGCTTTGGACAGGCTTTCTGACAATATGTAGTAAGCTGACAAGAGGAGAGGCTATATTGGGAAATGAATCTGATCAGGTGTCAGATCTCTCAAAGGGAGAGCATTTTGGAGATAGTGATCACAATTCTATTTTCTTTACCATAGCATTGGAGAGGGATAGGAACAGACAAGTTAGGGAAATGTTTAATTGGAGTAAGGGGAAATAAGAAGCTATCAGGCAGGAACTTGGAAGTTTAAATTGAGAGCAGATGTTCTCAGGAAATGTACAGAAGAAAGGTAGCAAATATTCAGGAGGATATTTGCATGATGTTCTGCATAGGTACATTCCAATGAGGCAGGGAAAAGATGATAGGGTACAGGAACCATAGTGTACAAAGGCTGTAGAAAATCTAGTCAAGAAGAAGAGCTTATGAAAGGTTCAAAAAACTAGGTAATGATAGAGATATAGATAATTATAAGGCTAACAGGAAGAAGCTTAAGAATGAAATTAGGAAAGCCAGAAGGGGCCATGGTGAGCAGGATTAAGGAAAACCCCAAGGCATTCTACAATAAGGCTTTTTAAGAGACTCTTGGATAGGTACATGGAGCTTAGAAAAATAGAGAGCTATGGATAAACTTAGATAATTTCTAAAGTACATGTTTGGCACAGCATTGTGGGTCGAAGGGCCTCTATTGCGCTGTAGGTTTTCTATGTTTCTAATCCCACATTTTACAATGGAGGAGGATTCCACTGCCTTAACAACCTTCCTGCCTACACTTGTTCAACATTTAGCTCTAACTTCTAAATGACTCCAAACAACTCAGCACCCTTAGCCTCCACCTGTTCTTGCCAAAGCCTGTTGAGCCAAAGCCTCCCTTCTCTAACCTTGGCTCGCACCAACATTTGGCAGCTTGCACAACGGTCACCCTGTTTAAACTTTGCTTCTTCTTATTGGCCATTGTTAAGTTACTCCCAAGCAATCTCCAGCTCTACAGATAAGTCCAATAGGCCCCACTCAGTTTGTAAAACTGGCACTTAAAGTCCACAAGGAACTCTCTAATCACTCTGCAATCTCCCACTCCACAGACGTGTTCCAACAGGCCCCATTTGCTTTTTAAAACAGGCACATTATTCTAAAAGGAACTGTTTCCAACTCAATTTGTGATCTCCCATTCAACAGACAAGTCCCAACAGGCCCTACTTGCTTTTTAAAATTGGCACGTAAATTCCACAAGGATCTGTCTCCAACTCACTCCACAATTTCCCACTCCACACAGGAATGGAGTTCTGACAACACAAACGGATTTCCTTTCCAACCCAATAAATAAAAAGTCCAACAAGAGAAGATTTATTAAGAAATTTAATAATGGAGAAAAGAAATTAGACTTGATTGTAGTCATAAAAGTAGGAAAACATCTGAGTAACAGTAACTAAAACAAAGAAAATTCAAGATTCAGGATGGTTTAATGTCATTTCCAGTACAAAATTGTAAATGAGAACATAATAATTGTTACTCTGGATCCAAATTCAACACCAAAAAAAAAACAAAAGACAATAAGATAAAGAACACAAAAATTTTAAAAAGCGCTATAAATATAAATACAATAGACAACTTCAGTACATAGATTGATTGTATGTCCATAAAGCGACGCTAGGCACAGGAATGTCTGTACATAGGGTGACTCTCACAGAAAATAATAATGTAATGGTTGTGGGGGATGTGAAGAGATGGATTAGTGGGTGGATCAGCCTTATTACTTGGGAAAGTAACTGTTTTTGAGTCCGGTGGTCCTGATGTATATACTACATATCAATGGAATGGGATAAAATGTATATGAGCAGGATGGGTGGTATCCTTCATTATGTTACTAGCCCATTTCCAGCAGCTTTCTGCATAAATGTCCTTAATGGCAAGTAGGCTAGTGCTGGTGATGCATGGGCACTTTTGACTACCTGTCGTAGAGTCTCCCTGTCTGTCACAGTGCAGTTTCCATAGGGATGCAGCAGGATCTGCAGAAGGGTCGTCAACTGTACTTTTTTTTCCTATAGATGCTGCCTGGCCTGCTGAACTCCTCCAGCATTTTGTGTGTGTTGCTTGGATTTCCAGTGTCTGCAGAATTTCATAAACAAGAGAAAATCTTGTTTCGAAACGTTGACTGTATTCTTTTCCTAGATCTGCAGATTTTCCCTTGTTTAAGGTTGAAATGGGAACAGTACATTCAAGGGCAAACAAGACACTATCAATAACTAGAAATATTAATATGGGTACTTTACTTCAATATTTATCAGGGAGATGGAGCAAGAGGACATGAAAATGAATGAAGAGTTGTAATAGAAAAATGCATTTAAGATGCAAATTTTGTTCAATCAATTAATCAAGTTCAAAGAGAATGCAAGCCCCAGTCCAAAAGGATTGAATCTACTCACTTTAAAATAATCTCAGGACAAGACCCAAATATATTTAATAATGTTTTTAGAGAATGGAACAGTCCACAGATCTGGTGAATGGCTAACATAATAACTATATTGATGAAGGATGTTAGAACAGTTCCAGCAAATTAAGAAACAGCCAGCTTACCATCAAACGTAGAAAATTAAAGGCTATTCCTCTTTTGGACTATTTATTAATTTTTATTGTATCTTAGTAATATTTTATGCCTTGCACTGTACTACCGCCACAAAACAATAAATTTTATGGCATATATCAGTGATAATAAACCTGATACTGATAATAACCTCTAAAAACAAAATATAATCAGCACATATTTCAAAATGAAAGGCTAACTCAATAACTTTCCTGTTGAAAAGGCAAGAGTGATCAAAGAATGGCAATATATTTAATATGTATTTAAATTTTTGCAGGGACTCCATGAACGGTGAATGATATCAGAAAAGGCAGAGTCAAGGTACACAAAATGGATTGTGAGTCAGTTTCAAGACAGAAAACAGACAGCAGAAGTGAAACAATACACACAAAATGCTGGTAGAACACAGCAGGCTAGGCAGCATCTATAAGGAGAAGCGATGTCGTCATTTCGGGCCGAGACCCTTCGCCAGGACTAACAGATTTGAAATTAAAGGGGGGAGAGGGAAATGCAAAATGATAGGAGTAGACCAGAGGGGGTGGGATGAAGCTAAGAACTGGAAAGGTGATTGGCGAAAGTGATGCAGAGCTGGAGAAGGGAAAGGATCATGGGACGGGAGGCCTCAGGAGAAATAAAGGTTGGGGGGAGCACCAGAGGGAGATGGAGAACAGGCAAACAACTCAATATGTCAGGGATGGGGTAAGAATGGGAGGAGGGGCATTAACGGAAGTCAGAAAACTCAATGTTCAAGTTAGAGAAGTGAAAGACAATTACTATTCACAGCAGTAGGCAAATAGTGGATCAGTGTTGTGACCAATTGCTATTCCAGATCTCCAGTAATAATTTAAAATTTCATATCAAAAATTATAAGGGATGATCAATAATGAGGACCGTAACAAGTATCCAGAGTACATTTGAAAGGTTGCAGAATGATCAAAAGAAAGAAATAATCAGCTTTGATAAACACAACAGTATATTCTGGCAGGAAGAATAGATCACATTTTACATGAAAGATGCGAGACAGATTAGGATAAGGAGCAATTGGATTTTGAAATATGGGATGGAATCTTGTATAATGTTCAGTATTAGGCCATTTAGTAAAGCAAGACTATGACAATAAAATAAAAAAAGCATTCAACCTAATTATACCTTCCAGCATTTGCTCTATAACTCCGTGGGCCACAGCTCCTCAGGTAAAAATCTAGGCATCATATAATCTAGGCATATAAATATCATAAGTGTATACAGATCTCTCTCAAGCTCTGCTTCAAGTGTTTTTCCTCATCTCTACTGACCTCCAATCCTTTATCTAGAGCACTTCTTTCTAATCTAAAGGGTATACCATTGTTTAAAAATGAAGGAAGAGAAAAAAACTCCAAACTGAAGTAAGTTAACATGCTTAACAAATCTTGATTCAATCACTTTGAGAGAACATTGATTATCATGGAAAGGAAATGCAGACAATGAAATCAGGAAAGGCTCTTGAGAAAAGGTAGCTAAGAAATGACATAATAAAAGTAGGGAAAACATTTCCATGAAAAAGAGCATAACCTAAAACCATTAACGTAAACGACGAAATCCAAAAGGGAACTTACAGGACTAAAGTTAAAACAACTATGCTGAAACTGAAAAACATGACTGCTAGAAACACCCTGAAAGAGAAAAACTGTTAAGATTACAAGGTTAACCTTTTGTCAGAACTAGAAAGGCTGATTATCCAAAATAGTTGCATTTAATAGAATTCAGAGGAACAGAAGGGAATACTGATAAGATTAATTGGAATGACAAGGAAATACACCATTATGAAAAGGCTCAATTATATCCTATGTGATCGATTTGCATACAGCAAGTCTCCTAAAACAACAATAAACTGATAACATTATTAGTTTTTCTGAAATTAATTGATCAAGATTACAGGAATAACTTCAACAGCATTAATATCCAGCTGAAAGTAGATTAGCCTCAGAGAGATTGAGGATTCTGACTTTACAGCATCCCAACGACTTTTTTGTGTTCTCTGGAGTAGGTTCTCAATCCATGGGCTCCTGATTCAAACCATCAAATGAACTGCAGGCGGCACTGATTAAAATACATAACTGAAGCCAAGGCACTGAAGGATGCTGAATGACATTAAGTCAGTTACCTTACACTGTTAGTTGACCCTCTGTCAGTATTCCCTATACCACTTTCAGCGGAATTTATAAAATGATGTTTTCCTGCAAAGAGCACTGGAGGCTAAAAATCCTTTATGATAACTTAACTTAACAAACAGTAACAACTAAAAAAATCTTTATAAAACTGTATACTGATGAAAATAAACTTCAATTTATGAGCAAACATCTTTCCTCTAACATTTAACTAACTTGTAGTAGCAAATTTAAATCAGGAGAGGGTGGTGTAATCTTGAACATTTCCTTAGCTTTCAATGAAAATGAATTTTTCTTCAGAACCATCTTTATCACATAATGCCTGCAAATTCTGATCAGTAAAAATATCTCATCATCCAGCACATTTGTTAGATGTGAGCAAATTCTTTCAACAATGAATCACAAAAAGCTCACTTTATTTCAATAACTTGGAAATTTAATATAATCCCACATTTCAAATGACATGCAAACTTCCTCAAATTTCTAAAGAAAGTCACTCTTCTTGAGAAATAGGGACAAAGGTAGAGCATGTGACCATTCACGGCTGATCATTGGCCTCAATTCCACTTTTCAGTTTCCTATGGCCTTTAATGTTCCTGTAGTCAAAAATCTACCCCAGTTTTCAGTATGCTTAAAAACATCTATAGTTGTTTGAGTTCAAAAATGCCAAAGAATGATGACTGCCAGGGAAGGAATTTCATTTATGCTGAAATTATCCTGCTCAGTTTGAGATTTTCCATCAACAGAAACATCCTCTCAGCATCTACCCTGTCAAGGCCCACATTACAATCTTCTCGGGCAATTTGCTTCAACTTCTAGGGCAATTTATGTGGATACTTCTGTTGCAATAAAAAAGCCAATATTTAATTTGCTTCTCCAATTAGTTATTGCATCTCTAGATTCACTTTGTTTTTTGTGTGAAGGCACCCAGATCTGTCTAAACAGCACAATTCTACTCACACCAGATACTATTTTTCTGTACTTTCTACAAGAATTGATCATCTCATTAACTCCTACATTATACTTACTTCAATATTCAACAAGGAGGGAAAAAATGCAGTCACATTACTTTAAACATATGTTGACAAACTTGACATACTTACTGTTTTGTTTCGTAGTCGGATAATATCAGACACAGAACCAGCCCCACAATATTCCATAACTATCCAGAGATCCGTATTTTTAAAATAGCTGCCATAGTAATTCACTACATATGCACTGAAAATAAAACAAAATAATCATTAAAAATCATAATTTTTCTATTATCAGCCTCAAAAGAGTCTGATTTTCTCTAATGTAAACAAAAGAAAGATAAACCAACCAGCACTGTTCCAAGCCATTTTCCAGCTGTGCAACAACTTTGTTCATAATACTAAAGACCCACCAGGCAGACACACTATCTTCCTGCATTACATGAAAACTGCTCAAGCATTTCATATGAAGTTATTTATTCTGCACTAAGAAATCCAATGATTTTATTGATGTGATTCTTAAACTTCCAGCAAATGATACTATTATGAAAAGAAACATGAAAACCTAACTTAATTTCAAAATATTTCATCAATTTGGTTAATTCATTATTAATATTTAAGCTTGTGCTGTAATGTTGTAATTCCTTTGCACTAATTTAAATAATGCCCATCCTTTCACATGATTTGCTCCTCTAGAGACATACAGTTCCTTAACAATTTAGGAAACCCAGGAGCAGATTAGTTAACACTTTGAAGACGTATTGCAAAACAATTGGCACATGCAACATGACATAAATAGAATAGACTAAGTAGAATTGTTAATTCCCATTACTCACACAATACAGATCTGATGTTACTGAAAACACTTAACAAAAACAAGCTACTGCCCTGTTACCACTGAGGAATTAAAACCAGCTCTTTAAAAAATAAAATTCTGCCCTAAAGAGTATAGACTTGGTAAGCATCCATTTGACTGGCAAGAGTTAAATTAGTTTGCTTTTTTTAATGAGAGGAACCAATATGCATTTTTTTTAAATATGAGGAATAACCACAATGCAAACAGCATTTTTACAATAGGATAACCCATAAATTCCTTTACCACATTATCCCAGTGGAACTATTAGCCAAATTTCATGACATAATACATACATAATCAAACGTACAAGAAAGCAGCATCAATTGGATTATATTCCATGTCTTTGCATAAACCATGAAGACAGATGGCTGAATAATATTACTGAGTATTTGAATGTGCAAGGTATTACATTCCAGAAAGAAAGAAAAAATGAAGACACCAACAAATTCAACAGAACACAAGTGCCAACTTATCATGGTTTGTTGCATAATATTGGAAAAGGCAGAGCTGAAATTATACTAACAGAAATATAGAGGTTATTGACACTTTTTCAAGTAACTTCTCTTCTGTAGTTACTTTAATTATGCAATTCTTTGTAAATTTATGTACTCCTGTATCTGAGAAAATATCCAATATATAGCAATTCTTATATTTCATTTGGCATTCATCAAGGTTTTAAATTTCCTCATTTCAAATATCCATAAGCCCAAGTTCCTTTATTGATGTTAATAATACTTTAAAGAATAAGAAATAGAACCAGTTGGATTTGAATAGTTAAAAGTGAGCAATTGGTTAGATCAATTCACTTATAACATTTTTTGAGCAAGCATAAGGTACACATTCACGATTGAAGGAATTGGGAGCATTGAACCAAAAAGCAACTATCATATTACTTACAAAAGAATGATAAAAATGAATGATCAAATTCAAGTTCAAGTTTATTATCATCTGATTGTACATATACAACCAAACAAAACAATTTTCCTCAGGACCACAATACACCCACAAAACATAACCTACCGCATGAACCAAAACATTACCATAAGTAAGTCAATAAAATATAATTCAAAATGCATGCAGCACAAGTAAACAGTAGAGTATATAGTAAACAGCACGCTGACCTAGTGACAAAACCTTGGTGGTAGCAGGATATACATTAGTCTCACAGTGCAAGGTAAGTTGTTACACAGTCTGGGAGTCCTAGTCCTGATGCTTTTGCACCTCCTTCCTAATGGTAGTGGGTCAAAGAGATAATGAGATGGGCGATGGGAATCCTCAACAATGGTTTGGGCCCATTGTCTGCAATATTCCCAGTAAATGTCACAAATAGAGGTGAGGGAGACCCCAGCGATCATCTCAGTGCTTTTAACTATCCTTTGTAGGGTATTAGAGTCTGATGCCTTGCAGCTTCCATACTAGACAATGATGCAGCCAGACAGGATACTCTCAGTGGTGCTCCTTAAAGGTTGTTAGAATGGGGACAGGGAGCTTTGCACTTCTCAACCTCCACACAAAACAGTGTAGACGCTGCTGTGTCTGCTTGACTACTGAGGAAGTGTTGTGGGTCCAGGTTAAATAAAAAAATGTGTTAGTTTATCCGACATTTTCATAAGTGATAATTGACTAAAACGTAACAGCAAAACTGAGTGATAGAAGGGCTCCATTCAAGCTTAAGGCTGCAATTTACCAGATATGTTACAGCTATACTGAGATACATGTTAGAACAGCAGATCAAGTGTATCTGTAAACACACTTATGTCAATATAAACAAGGTGGACACAAATTCCCTCATGAATCCCCAATGAACCGAAGATCCCTCACTCCTTGCACTTCCCAGGAGGACATTCCATTGATACTGTGGAACTTAGTAGAAGAGCTCAAGCAAATAGTTCTGACAACATAAGCACCAGGAGGAAGAGAGTTTATGATATCAGAAAATATTTTTTTTCCTTTCTAAAAATGCACTACCAAATCAGTGACTTGTGGGTACTGATTGTTTTGTTTTAGATATGAAATTGACTAGACCTTGAAGCTAAAATTAGGACATTTCATGACAACAAATCCCTGTCTATTTTAGCAGGTGCCAGATTTTGAACTGCCAAATTACTGCAGAGGACTTTCACAGGGTTCACGGGAAGCCCCTTGATTTTTTGTGCTTTGTGCCAAAAAAATTACACTTAAATGTAGAACCAATGCCTTTCAGAAATTGCAAAAATGACCTGAGGGGTTGTAAGGAACTAACTACAGACCTCGGTAAGGTATCAATAGATTCATCATGCAGACAGAGAAGTGGCAATTATAAAGTAATCAGAAGAAATATGACAAAAGGTTTTGGGAAGAAAATGTAAATGAAGGGAATGCACAATAAATAGTAGAAAATGTTGAGAAACATACTGGTATTTAAATACTGTACCTTGAAATTAATGGCATTATGATTATTAGATGCAAAGTGTTACCCTACACAAAACTTCTGCCATCTGTCCTGTCTCATTCCCTTAATAGGAGATCTGGTATCACACTCTATATACTGATTAAAGAAACTTTCCTGAACACATTTGACAAGCTCTTTCCCATTCAGTATGGAAGTCCCAATCAATATGTGGAAAGTTAAAATCACCTACCTTATGTTTCCTGAAAAGTTCTGCCATCTCTCTACAAATTTGCTCCTCTAAATTCCCACACACTGTGAGAGATCTATAATATAATCCCATTAACTTGGTCATAACTTACTTATTCCTCAGTTCTACCTAAAAAGCTTCACTAGATGAGTTAACCAGTTTGTCCTGAATTGAATTAAATTGACTTTACTTCTTACAACCTTCACATACATGAAGAGTAAAAATCTTTACGGTACATCTCAGTCTAAATGTGCAATGTGCAATCATAGTAATTTATAATTAACAGAACATTCAATATATAGAGTACACTCAGATCAACGTAAGTTCATCAGTCTGATGGCCTGGTGGAAGAAGCTATCCCAGAGCCTATTGGTCCTGGCTTTTATGCTGCGCTACTAAAGTACCAAAATACCAGTATGTTTCTCAAGATTTTCTACTATTTATTGTGCATTCCCTTCATTTACATTTTCATACTAAAGTCTACATGGATTTTATGGGGTGTTAGCTTTCATAAGTCGAGGGATAGAGTTTAAGAGACACGATGTAATGATGCAGCTCTATAAAACTCTAGTTGGGCCACACTTGGAGTACTGTGTCCAGTTCTGGTCGCCTCACTATAGGAAGTATGTGGAAGCATTGAAAAGGGTACAGGGGAGATTTACCAGGATGCTGCCTGGTTTAGAGAGTATGGATTATGATCAGAGATTAAGGGAGCTAGTGCTTTACTCTTTGGAGAGAAGGAGGATGAGAGGAGACATGATAGAGGTGTACAAGACATTAAGAGGAATAGGCAGAGTGGACAGCCCGCGCCTCTTCCCCAGGGCAACACTGCTCAGTACAAGAGGACATGGCTTTAAGTTAAGGGGAGGAAAGTTCAAGGGGGATATTAGAGGAAGGTTTTTCACTCAGCGAGTGGTTCATGCATGGAATGCACTGCCTGAGTCAGTGGTGGAGGCAGACACACTAGTGAAATTTAAGAGACTACTAGACAGGTATATGGAGGAATTTAAGGTGGGGGGTTAAATGTGAAGCAGGGTTTGAGGGTCAGCACAACATTGTGGGCCAAAGGGCCTGTAACGTGCTGTACTATTCTATGTTCTATGTACCATTTCTCAGATGTTAGCAACTGGAATAGTTTGTGGTTGGGGTGATTCGGGTCCACAGTGATCCTTCGGGCACTTTTTTCACAACCGTCTTTATAAATGTCCTGAATCACCACTCTCCGGAGAATCCTGCAATTATGGAAGGTACAGTTCCCATACCAGGCAGTGATACAGCCAATCAGGATGCTCTCAATTGTGCCCATGTAGAAAGTTAAACACAGAAAACCGACAGCGCAATACAGGCCCTCCGGCCCACAAATCTCTGCCAAACATGTCCCTACCTTAGAAATTACTAGTCAAGTCAAATTTATTTATAAAACACATTTAAAAACACCCATGTTGACCAAAGTGCGATACAAACCATAACAGGTAGCTAAAATCAAAAATACAAGAAACACAGATATAAACAAGGCACTCAGCTTATAGGCACAAAATAAACAACACGAGCCTAGGCACAAGCCAAAAATCAGCCACATCAGGAAGATTCAAATGCTAGTGAATAAACGTAAGTTTTGAGTCTGGACTTAAAAGAGTCAATGGAGGGGGCAGATTTGATAGAGAGGGGAATGCTGTTCCACAGTCTAGGGGTTGCAACTAGGCTTACCTATAGCCCTCTATTTTTCTAAGCTTCATGTACCTATCCAAAAGTCTCTTAAAAGACCCTATCACATCCGCCTCCACCACCATTGCTGGCAGCCCAAGTAAAAAACTTACCCCTGACATTTCCTCTATACCTACTCCCCAGCACCTTAAACCTGTGTCCTCCTGTGGCAACCATTTCAGCCAGGTCATTTATAAAAATATTGAAGAGCAAGAGTCCCACAACAGATCCCTGAGGCACTCAGCTAGTGACCGACCTCCATGCAGAATATGGCCCATCTACAACCACGCTTTGCCTCCTGTGGGCAAGCCAGTTCTGGATCCACAAAGCAATATCCCCTTGGATCCCATGCCTCCTTACTTTCTCAATAAGCCTTGCATGGGGTACCTTATCATAGGATAGATAAGTTCTTAGGATCTGGGGGGCCCATACCAAACTTCTTCAACTGTCTTGAGGTGAAAGACGCGCTGTTGTGCTTTTTTCATCACACAGCCAGTACGTACAGACTACGTGAGATCCACAGTGATGTTTATGCTAATGAATTTAAAGCTGTTTACCCTCTCAACCCAAGATCCATTGAAGCCAATAGGGGTTAGCCTGTCTCCATTCCGCCTGTAATCCACAACCAGCTGCTTTATTTTTGTGACATTGAGGGAAGAGGTTGTTTTCTTCACACCACTGTGTCAGAGAGATGACCTCTTCCCTGTAGGCCATTTCGTTATTATTTGAGATTAGGTCAACCAATGCAGTGTCATCGGCAAATTTAATTAGCAGATTAGAGTTGTGGGTGGCGACACAGTCATGGGTATACAGGGAGTAAAGGAGGGGACAGTACACAGCCCTGGGGGGTCCTGTGTTGAGAGTCAGAGGGGTGGAGGTGAGGGAGCCCATTCTTACCACCTGCCAGCGAATTGACAGGAAGTCCAAGATCCAGATGCACAAGGCTGAGGTCTCTGAGCTTCCTGTCGAGCCTGGAATTATGGCGTTGAATGCTGAAATGTAGTCCAAGAACAGCATTCTCAGATAAGCATCCTTCTTCTCCAGATGTGTAAGGATGGCATGTAGAGCAGCAGCTATTGTGTCGTCTGTCAATCGATTGTGTTGGTAGGCGAACTGTAGAGGGTCCAGAGGGTTGTAGAGGGTCAACTGTAGAGGGTAACGTGCTATAGATTTAGTCCTTGACCAGCCCCTCAAAGCATTTGCTTATCATTGAGATGAGTGCGACAGGACACCAGTCATTCAGGCACGTTACCTTGGTCTTCTTTGGTACAGGGACAATGGTGGATAATTTGAAGCAGATGGGCATTCTACTCTGGGAGAGGGAGAGATTAAAAATGTCAGTAAACACACCTGCCAGTTGTGCTGCGCACATCCTGAGTACTCGCCCTGGGATACCGTCCATCCCACAGCTTTGCGACTGTCCACTCGTTGGAAACATCTGCATCCCTCAGCCTCACAGATGACCAGGTTGCAGGTTGTAGCGGTGGCTTTCCTCTGAGGTTCTGAGTTAGCGACATCAAACCCAGCGTAAAAGCAATTAAGCTCATCTGGGAGAGGCCGTGACTTTGGCGGCGCCACTACATTTGGCTTTGAAGTCTGCGATGGTATGCAACCCTCGCCGCAAGTCACGTGTGCTATTCGTTGTGAATCTTGACTCAATCTTGTCCCTGTATTGTTGTTTTGCAGCCCTAATAGGTTTGCACAGATTATAGCTGCTTTTCTTGAGCTTCTGCTGATTGCCGACAGCATAAGCTCTGTGTCATGTGGGAGGTGCTGCTCACACAGAACTAATGATCCAGGGTTTCTGTTTTGGGAAGACCCTGGCCAACTTCTGGGAAACAAAATCGTCGATGCACTTCCGGATGAAGCACGTGAACTCACAGACATCCTCATCATGCAAGACATTCCAGTCGATGTCATCGAAGCAGTCCTGCAGAATGGAGGCCAATTAGTTGGACCAACAGTGGATGGTTTTAACTATGGCCACCTCTTGTTTCAGCTTCTGCCTGTATGTCGGCAAAAGGAGATCAAAGAGTGATCTGATTTTCCAAAAGCTGGGCAAAGACATAGAGATTCCTCTGAACAGCAATACCTTTCAATCTCCCACAATTAAAAATTAATCTTCCCTTCCAAATAAATAGATGGCCTTGTATATTCCTACAGCACACCTCATTTGCCTTGTCCTTCCTCATTCACTTAACCTGCTCATATCTTCCTCAGGCTTCCCTGCATCCTCTTCACGGGCCACACTACTTCACAACCTTGTTCATTAGCAAACATGGATCTTCTCTTCCAAATTATTGAGGTAGGTTGTGAAAAACTGGCATCCAAGCAGCACAGCCTGCAGCACTCCACTAATCATAGCCTTCTAGCACTTAAATTAACCACTTCCATTTTCTGTCTGTTAACCAATCTTCAATCCATGCCGGAAGATTACACCAATAATGTGTGACCCAATCTTTTGACAGGCCTTCATAAGTCCAGATACACCATGCTAACTTTTTTTCTTACCTATTCTGATAAAAACATTAAAAATCTATTTAAAGAACTCTAAAATATTCATTAAATCATTATTTTTATGAGTATCTCAAATATAATTTCATGAATGACTCTTAATTTGAACAGAATCAACCAATGCAGTTGAGCAGATCCTATAAAATGAGAGAATCCAATACCTATCACTTTATGGATTCTACCAGTGCTCAGTGTATCACCTGAATGGTGTGTGGCAATTCGCTCTTGATTTTTTTTCCTGTTTCAGGAAATAGAGATCACTATAATTATAGTACCTTTTGGAGATACAAGTATTCTCCCTGGTTTAAGTTAAACTTCTAAATGTACACTGCCAGATTCACGGCATACTTTGAGGCAGCAGTAAAAGCCCACCCCTACCCACAAGCAAATCTGTTGTATGTAAGCTCAATATTAAAGCACAGGAAACACATTCAATACTAATCATTCCAAATACTTCTGAAATTTGCACAAAATTGGCTGAAATATTTCAACACTCTCTAACCATATAAAACTTAACAATGGGTGGAGCTCAGTATACACATGGAAGCATGTGGAGAGCTGTAAGAATTCACTTTGATGCCAAACAGTATAAACAAGGCTCTCTGCCTTTTACTAAAAGATTCTGCAGTTGTTGGTCTTGGACCAGTAGCAACCAGACAGGATAATGACAGCAAACTCTAAATTGCCATACCAAAATAGTTTATTTAAACACAAATAATTGATGAAAATATGATTGCTGAAAGCATGTTCAATGGGAATCATGAAACAGAATGAACAAAGTAAAAGGTCAAGGACAGATGTTACAAACCCATATCACAGCAACTCAAAGTCTTGATCCAAAAATAGTGAAAAATGTTTATCTCAATAATATTTTGGTTTTACATTCTGACTAAATTATAACACTTAAGGTTGAACATCTGTAAAAAGCACTATGTTGCTAAGTGGAATTGCCACATTCCACTACTCATACCTGTCACATTGTTGCATTATTGAAATTTCCTTAATAATTTCCTGTAAATCAGACTCCACTGGCACTTGCTTTATGGCAACAACTTGTCCTGATTCTTTATGTATTGCTTTAAAAACACTACCATACGACCTGGGACAAAGAAAAGGAAAAGGATTTTTATTATGTACTAAATAAATTAATAGTTAATATAGGACTTAAATATTTGCATTTAAGTATAGCAATGTTATTCATGTAATGGCTGAAGTAAATACAATTAAATTCAAAATATTGCCAAACATTTCTACCAGCCCATGCCAATCATGAACCATTTACCACTTGTTGAAATAACAGACAAGGCAAATACCAATTTCCTTTTGCACAGCCACATTTATTAAACTATTGCAATGCAAATTAAAACAAGGAAATTCATTTGAATTATTCAGCTAATCCACATTTCTCTTGTATCCTGAATGAAAATTGGCCAAAGGGTCATTAGGAAATCACACATCAAGACAAAAGGAAGAGAGCTGATGTGGGGGACTGACAGATTTTAAGCAGTTTCATAGGTTGGTATATTAAAGATTAAAGAATACCTTCAGCCCACGCCAATCACCAACTGCTAATTTTTACCAATCCTATATTAATCTCAATGCTTTTATTCTCTCTATCTTTTTGTTCACCAGCTCCCCAAAGCTGCACAGTTGACAGAATAAATTTAGCTTGGGAATAAGTTACAGATGCAAAGCGGAAGGTTTCTGACCTTTGTCCAATTTTAAACAATTGTAATTTTTATAAAGTTTCTGCAAGGTAACTACAAAGACTTCTATTCAATTACTTCCCAAACCAGTTAAGCTTCAAATCCAATTTTCTAAAAACAATTATATCTCAGGTAACTAAATTGACTAACAAAATCACTCACTTATTAAGAACTATTAGTAATGAAAGACAGTTTAAATGATTAATATGATTGACCTATGAAAGCAATATTTAATTACATAAAATATAAGCATTTAGCAATAATTTTGATCAATTAAATAAGTGATAAAACACCATTCTACAGCTATTTCAAGTACAAGAATAAAATACTGGTGAATTGGTTTGCATATTGCAGGGGAGGCAAAGAAACTTAAATGTTGGTTAAGGTTTGTATCAGAAACCTTGACACATAAATCTTTACAGTGTGAACCCAGACTATTTTCAAACCATGTTACTTTAAAGCAGAATAACAACTTCAGTTTTCTGTGACAGCAGGAAAGGATCCAGAGAATACAATTTCTCTGAACAAAATCTGAAACATTATGCCACTCACCCTTCACCAAGCTTTTCCAATACATCAAAAACTTCTTCAGGCTGTTTTGTGAGGCTGTCTTCACTCAGTTTCTTCAACTTGCTAAAAAAAATTTAAAAAGTCAATGCACTATGGATTAAGATATGCACTTTTGTATCCACTCCTAAATACCACATACAATTATTGCCATACAGATCAAATTAGTAATAAAGCAGATTCACCTTCACCTCCTTGTCACTTCCACCTATCATCTCCCAGCTTCTGACATCATTCTTACACTCTCCCCTTCCTCATTTGCTAACACCACCTCCTCACCTGCATCCACCTATCAGCTGCCAGCTCGTGTTCAAGCCTTTCTTTACTCCTGGCTAACTCCCTTTTTTTCCAGTCCAGAGGAAGGATTTTGACCCAAAATTTCAACTGTCTATTTCCCTCCATAGATACTGCCCAAACTACTGACTTCCTCCAAAGTTTTATGTGTTGCTATTAATACAACATGCTTATTCCTAAAATATGATTTTAACCTGCAATTAAAACCAGAGATTATCCACATTGTAAGACTATAAAAGATAAACACTGGTTTAGATTTATTGGGCTAAATATATCCCACTAAACCTAAAGGACCTGTTTTCATCTAAGGCCATCAGCATATCCTTCTATTCCTTTCTCCCTGTGTTTAGTGATGCCTTTTTTTAAAATAAACCAGGCTTCATTTGCACCAACTATTTCTGTACCAAAAGGTCTTCTATTCTGAACATGCTATGTAGTTTTCCTAGAATTTCCTAAATTCCCAACTGATTTTAATGCTGCCAAATCTGATAGAAATGGTTTGCAGCTTCATTTTTTGTTCCTATTATTGACAAATGTGCCTCAAAATACTCCCAAAAAAATTACTTTACAGAGACAAATTTTAAAATAATGTTTGTCAACACCTCAAAACATGGAGATTATCAGCACATCTTTGTAATCTTCAACTTTCAATGTGTTCATCACATTTCCACTAACACAGTAGCATAGTAGTTATACACAACACATACAGTACCAGCGACCCGGTTCAATACCCACCACTGCCTATAAGGAGTTTGTACATTCTCACCGTAACCACATGGGTTTCCTCCAGGTGCTCTAGTTTCATCCTTCTGTCTAAAGACATACTGGTTGGTAGGTTAACTGGTCCCTGTAAATTTTCTTATGATTAGGCAAGAGGTAAATTAGAAGTTGCTGGGCTCTAAGGGCCAGGTAGGAGGGGAGGGGGGCAGGGGATGGGTTGGTAGGTGGGTAGGTAGATAGCTCTCCAACAAGGTCAACTAATTGATTAGCCTTCATTCTCTTCAAAGACTCTATAGCAGACAAATTACTTCCTACTAAATATTCCACTAGATAAAGGAGAAATTACAAAGCAAAGCACATTTTAAGATTTGAATAATAAATCACAATAATGATACCACTTGTTTATTTGTGTGCACTCAATATTGCTGCATTTGATGTTTCCTCACAAAAATACTATTCAGTATAAAAAATAAATTAGTCACAACAGTACATTTCCATTTTGGCTCAAGCAAACTGCCTTTATTCAGATCTCCCAGTTGAGAAAAGTTTTCAATTATAGCATCTAAGATATTTCCAACTTTGAGCCAGCAACTTGGCCTGCTTTGCCTGTGCCAGGTCCATGATATCATGCCATTGTGCCCCTGTTCTTCAGAGCTTTTTTAATATTTATTTATTATCTCTTTAAATTGGGGTTCCAACCCTGGGGTCCACAGACCCCTCAGTAAGGGTCCATGGCATAAAAACTGTCATATCCCTCACCCAAAGAACACAAAATTTATTTACTTCTGCTGTAACACAGAGGCCACTCCCCAACTTCTGCAGTAGAAAACTTCCACACAAAAACAGATATCTAACAAACATCAAGCAAATCATGCACATCTGTATTTCTCTGTAGAACATAGACCCAGCTCTTTACACTATATTAGACTTGTGTTTCAAGCTAGGAATGTTTGTAACCCTTGAACATCCACTCTGTCATCTACCACATAAGGAAACCAACAATGCAGACATTGCTGAGACTAAGACTGTCAAACACAAACTGAAATTTTGTCACATGCTTATGATGTCATACTACTTTCTTGAGTACACCATCACAAATAAGTCATAAAACTTTAGATATTAATGTACTAAAACAATTATAATTCTTTCCCAATGTTTCTGTGATAATGAAAATAAATTACTTTCATTGTGAATTGCTGTATTTGTAAGTGAATAATATAGATGCATCAAGAAAATAGGATCAATTGAATATTCGCAAAAGACACAAATTAAAATCGCCTGAGATTTAACATGGCTTGGACCCAAATCTAAGTCATGTCAAATCTATTTTGTGTGCCTAAATGGAAGGTAAAGTGCTGGATTCAACGGTACTCCAGGCCTCATTGCATCAGTACAGGAGGCTACACAGGGTGAGGCACGACTCTCCCCACCATTGAGGACATCTTCACAAGGCAGTATTTCAAGGAGGTAGTATCCATCACAAAGGTCCTCACCATCTGGGATATGCCCTTTACTCATTGCAACAATCAGGAAGGTGATATAGGAGCCTGAAGACTCGCACTCAGTGATTTAGGAACAGCTTCTTTCCCCTCTAACTTTATTTTTGTAACTTATCATCATTTTTATGTCCTTTCACTGTACTGCCATTAAAATAACAAATTTCACGATTAATCTGATTCTGATAGTTAAGTGGGAGACAACAGGAAACACAGGGTTATTACTGCAGATTGAATGCAGAGTGGTCGCCCAATCTGTATTTAGGTTTGCTTTTGTAGAGAAAACCACATTGTGAATACTGGGTGCATTACACCAGATAGGAAAAATTGTAAGTATATCATTGTTTCACTTCATAAGACTGTTTGGGTCCCTCTATGCAATTGCAAAGCAAAATACCCAAAAAGGGTGGTTGTTGAGAACAGATGAGTGGACCAGGAACTCGTGAAGGGAATAGCCCCTTGAAATGCTTGAAGTTGAATAGGGGAAGATGTGTCTAGTGGTGTAAATGCTGAAGACAGTGGAAAATGTAGTGAATAACCTGTTGAGTAATGAGGCTGGTGGGGATAAAGGAAAGACACTAAGGGAACTCCATCCTTGCTCTTGAGTGGAAGCTGTATCAATAGAAATTTGTCAAACTGGACAATAATGCATTTTTCATATGCATGGAAATTGGATTGAAGCTGGATAAAGCCAATTAAATAGCAAAAAACCTGAAAATCTGTAAGATCATAATCCTTAAGTGCTAACGCTGTTACTCTCTTCACAGACTTTACCTAACTCAAGCATTTCTAACATTCACTATTTATACTGTAAATAATAAAGCTATCAATCAGTCATACAAGCAATTTGTGCAAACAAAAATAAATTTGCTCTAATCACTGCAAGATGGATCATTTAAAACAAAACACCAACAGGATTTCCAAATAGTGAATATGCCAGAAGTTGAATTCTGAACAAGTATCTCATTACTTCCAAACAGTACTTATTACCCTTCCAGCTTCTTCAAAAATTACATTGTGCAAAAAATGTTCTCAACAATTCTACTGTAGAAAATTATTTTACTGATTCAAAATATCAACAGGTGACCTGTCAATGTCCTGTGCAGGTGGGGAAACATTAACAGTCTCAATAATTAAATATCAAAGGAACATTGAAATAGTAAGTGCTATTACACATATGACAAGTTACATCATGGTATGATGGAGCAATTCAAATGTGCAGGAACAGAAGCTGCAGACAATTGTAGACCCTCTCGAATATATCACATACTGTATACCTTCCTACCATTGTAGCCATCATCAAAGATTCCCATTATCTAAACCAGGCCATCTTTTCAGTTATCATTGGGCAAGAACAGGAAGGCAGATTACTATCTGAATGGTGTCAAGTTAGGAAAAGGGGAAGTACAATGAGATCTAGGTGTTCTTGTACATCAGTCACTGAAAGTAAGCATGCAGGTACAGCAGGCAGTGAAGAAAGCTAATGGCATGTTGGCTTTCATAACAAGGGGAGTTGAGCATAGGAGCAAAGAGGTCCTTCTGCAGTTGTGCAGGGCCCTGGTGAGATCACACCTGGAGTATTGTGTTCAGCTTTGGTCTCCAAATTTGAGGAAGGATATTCTTGCTATTGAGGGAGTGCAGCATAGGTTCACGAGGTTGATTCCCGGAATGGCGAGACTGTCATATGTTGAAAGATTAGAGCAACTGGGCTAGAAGGATGAGAGGGGATCTGATTGAAACATATAAGATTATTCAGGGATTGGACACGCTAGAGGCAGGAAACATGTTCCCGATGTTGGGGGAGTCTAGAACCAGAGGCCACAGTTTAAGAATAAGGGGTAGGCCATTTAGAACGGAGTTGAGAAAAAACTTTTTCACCCAGAGAGTTGGGGATCTATGGAATGCTCTGCCTCAGAAGGTAGTGGAGGCTAATTCTCTGGATGCTTTCAAGAAAGAGTTAGATAGAGCTCTTAAAGATAGTGAAGTCAAGGGATATGGGGAGAAGGCAGGAACGGGTTACTGATTGTGGATGATCAGCCATGATCATATTGAATGGTGGTGCTGGCTCGAAGGGCCAAATGGCCTACTCCTGCACCTACTGTCTATTGTCTAAGAGGGAGAGAAGCCTGAAATCCCATAGCACCAGGCTGAAGAAACTCAGGGTTGTATATGGTGATATATATATATATATATACATATACAACTGGGTAATAAGTTTACTTTGAACTTTGAATAGCAGCTACTTCAATTTAGCAACACTATGACCACTTTAGTCACTTTGCACCAGAATGGAATTTCTTTGACTAATTGTGTTCTTTCCTTCTGAAACTTGTGTATAATATTTAATTTCTGTTTTTCTTATTAATGCTGCTTACCTGATGCCATATGCCCGTGAAGATGCTGCAAGTAAGCTTTTCATTGAACTTGTGTATACATGTACTTGTGCACATGCTACTAAATTTGACTTTGATTTTCCAAAACCTCACTAAAATTAGTCTTGATTACAATTAAAACCACCATTTAAAAAAAAAACCCTTTTCATACTATATCATTAATTTCTATTTGGTGGCTGATATAATAAAAGGACTACTGAATGAGAACATTCACGGTTTAACATTAAATCCTAATGGTCTCAGCTCAAAATGTTGACTATTGATTCCTTTCCATGGTTGCTGCTTGACCTGCTAAGCATTTTGTATGTTGCTCTCGATTTCCATCATCTTCAGAATTTCCTGTCATTATTATTGTGGGTTTAAGATCCACTTCAGATACCTGAATACATAACCCCTTGAAGGCACATTACAACGTCAGGGTAACAGATTACATACAGGAAAAGACAAAGTTCCTAGCCTTGTGATAGTACTGTATTAATTCTTCAGAGCGGGGTCCTCTGCCGAACCATCTTCAGCTGCTGTATCAATGACCTTCTTTCTGTCATAAAGGCCATTTGCTGATAATTACAGCTCTTCACAAAATGAAATAGTTCATCATACACACAGCAACACAAAGACAACACTGTGCCAAGGTTGATAAGTGTAAAGTCAGATTCATGTCTCAGAAGTGCCTGTCAACAACCATCTCCAAAAGTGTTATTCCTCCGATATTGGGCAAGACCAGAACCAGAGGTCATGGATTAAGAGTGAAAGGTGAAATGTTTAAGGGGAACATGAAGGGTGACATCCTCACTCAGAGGGTGGTGAGAATGTGGAATGAGCTGTCCGTGCAAGTAGTGGATGCAGGTTTGATATCAACATTTAAGAGAAATTTTGACAGGTACATAGAGGAGAGGAGTATAGAGAGCTATGGCCCAGGTGCAGGTCAGTGGGACTAATCAGAATAATAGTTCCACCTAGACTAGATGGGCTGAAGCACAGTTTCTGTGCTGTAGTATTCTATAGCTCTATGAGAGTCCAATCACATACCACTAACAGTCAATACTCTTAGGTCCTTCACATCTTGGAGGTCATTCACTGACCAGAAACTCAAATAGAATAGACACATTAATAAAAAAACACAACAATCTGAAGTATTTTTTCTCATTTCTCTGTGCATTGGGTTGTTGTTGGTCTTTTGTAATGGATTCATTTGAGTTTCTTGTTTTGTGGCTGCCTGTAAGGAGATGAATCTCAAGGTTCTATAATGTATACATACATACTTTGAACTTTAAACTACAATAGAAGGTATCCTGTGAAAAGTGACACACTTCCTTTCATCTACAAGATTTATTGCAGGATTATGACACTCTCCATGGAGTCCAACACTCAAGAAATGAGATTCTAATCAAAGACAGGCCAAGCCCATAAATGGCATTCCCTCTATGACCATAAAGATTCATTACCTTTACAGACTGTTCACTGTAACATGTACTACTAGCCACAAAATACACTGCAGAAAACTTAACCTATTCCAATTTTACCATCAAGAGGAACAATGGAAGCAGGCACATGACTGCACCATCATCTGTTGGTTCCTCTCAGGTTACACACCACCCTACCAAATATCAGTGCAGATATATCTTTGGCAGAAGGACCACAGCATTTCAAGATGGCTCGTGCAAACTTTACAAGAGGAATTAGGAATGGCAATAAATGCCAGCTTTACCCACACTGTGAAAAATTGAAGAAGAAAAAAAGTGAAAATGCTGGAAATATTCACACCTATCTGAGAGAAGGGAAAATTAGCATTTCAGCTGAGAGACCTTTCAAAATGATCCTGATTAACAGTTTTATACCCAAAATATTAGCTGCTTCTATTTCTACAAATACAGCATGACCACTTAGCATTTCAACATGTTTGCTTTTTATTTTAGATTTGCAGTTATTTTGACTTTCA
This sequence comes from Hypanus sabinus, assembly GCF_030144855.1. Lineage (NCBI taxonomy): Eukaryota > Metazoa > Chordata > Chondrichthyes > Myliobatiformes > Dasyatidae > Hypanus > Hypanus sabinus. The sequence goes on along the minus strand of NC_082706.1, from coordinate 137,664,817 downwards.
AGTAATAAATATAACTCCATAATGTTATCATAGTTTATTTATTCCACTGAGTTTTAATCATGCCTTGTAGAGGGGATCAGATGCATACAAAGAGAAAAGGGGAGGAAGAATACCTAATGTTCTGGCTGAATATTTTTCTTCAAATAGTACAGATGAAGTGGTGATCAATAGTTGATAATTTATTTGCTTAACAAGTTATTTTATTTCAGAAAATTCCATTACATACAAGAGGCACTTTATGTTTTCAGAAATTATTATGTATTTATCAATACATGCCTTTAATGTTATTTGCCATATTTCATTTAAGAAAGGAAATTTCCCTTCAAAATATGCTCCAATATCCTTTTATTTACATAGAATTCTTTAACTGTTTCAGGTTTCTCCCACCACTACGATCTTCAGTAGCAGAATGCAATCCACATCATGGCTTTAGTTCTAAATCTCAATTTTCAGCCACTTGCTAAATAAATGACAAAATCTAAATGCACTATTAGGCATTTCTCACAGGTTACTTTCACACATCTCCCTGGGGATTGTTTCAGACTGTAATTGGTAGATCTCAAATATCAAGTTGCCTAACCCCCGCCCCCACCCCCCCTCAGCTGGAGATGATTTATGGTACCAAAGTGGAGGAAAAAAATACAAGTACTCAAGACTTGGAGAACTTACATTACTGAAGCCCCATCAGGAATTATTAATCAAGATTAATTGTAGTTATGAACACACTCTAACTTATACGATTGTAGTAGCAATTAGCAACACGACCCTAACCTCACTAAGCATAAATACATACAGAAGAATCAGAATCAGGTTTAATATCAGATTCAATATCGTGAAATTTGTTGTTATGGGACCAATCAAGTGTGACAGTGGAAAAGTGTCTATGGAACCAGAGGAGATAGCAGAGATACTTAATGAGTACTTTGCTTCGTATTCATTACGGAAAAGGATCTTGGTAATTGTAGGGATGACTTACAGTGCACTGAAAAACTTGAGCATGGAGATATTAAGAAAGAGGATGTGCAAGAGCTTTTGGAAAGCATCAAGTTGGATAAGTCACCAGAACTGGACGAGATAAACCCCAGGCTACTGTGGGAGGCAAGGGAGGAGATTGTTGAGCCTCTGGCAATGACCTTTGCATCATCAATGGGGGACGGGAGAGGTACAGGAGGACTGGAAGTTTGCGGATGGTGTTTCCTTATTCAAGAAAGGGAGATAGCCTTGGAAATTATGGACCAGTGAGCCTTGCTTCAGTTGTTGGTAAGTTGATAGAGAAGATCCTGAGAGGCAGGATTTATGAACATTCGGAAAGGCATAACATGATCAGGGATAGTCAGTATCGCTTTGTCAAAGGCAGGTTGTGCCTTATGAACCTGATAGAATTTTTTGAGGATGTGACTAAACACATTGACGAAGGTAGAGCAGTAGATGTAGTGTATATGGATTTCAGAAAGGCATTTGACAAGGTACCCCATGCAAGGCTTATTGAGTAAATAAGCTAGCATGAGGGGGCACAGTTTTAAGATGCTTGGAAGTAGGTACAAAGAAGATGTTGGGGCAAGTTTTGTTTTTACACAAGAGTGGTGAGTGCATGGAATGGGCTGCCGGCGACGGTGGTGGAGGCAGGTATGATAGGGTCTTTTAAGAGACTCCTGGACAGGTTATGGAGCTTAGAAAAACAGAGGGCTATGGGTAACCCTGGGTAATTTCTACAGTAAGGACATGTTCAGCACAGATTTGTGGGCCAAAGGGCCTGTATTGTGCTGTAGATCTGTTTCTATGCAGCACATGTATTTTGCAATACTTAATACAAAAAACTGTAAATTACAGTCTATATATATTTTTTAAAAAGTTAAATTAAATAAGTAATACAAAAAGAGAAAAGAAGTGGTGAGGTAGTGTTCATGGGTTCAAATGTCTATTCAGAAAACTGATGGCAGAGAAGCAGCAGCTATTCCTGAATCATTGAATGTGTGCCTTCAGGCTCCTGTACCTCCTCCTTGATGGTAGCAATAAGAAGAGGGCATGTCCTGGGAGATGGGGGCCCTTAATGATGGGTGCCACCTTCTTGACATCACTCCTCCAAGATGTCCTGGATGCTGGGGAGGCTCATGCCATTGATGGAGCTAACCCGAGTTTACAACTTTCGGCAGCTTATTTCCATCCCGTGCAATGCCCTCACTCACATTAGATGGTGATGCAGCCAATTTGAATACTCTTCATGGCACATCTGTAGAAATTTGTGAGTGCTTCTGATGACTTACCAAATCTCGTCAAATTCCTAATGAAATATAGCTGCTGTTATGCCTTCTTTGTAACTGAATCGATACATTGGGTTGAGGATAGATCCTCACAGATGTTGACACTCTTGACAACTTGAAATTGTTCACCTTTTCCACTTCTGACGTCTCACTGAAAACTGGTATATGCTCCCTTGTCTTACCCTTTCTGAAGTCCACAATCAATTCTCACTGACATTGAGTGCAAGGTTGTTGCTATGATACCACTCAACCAGCTGATTTATTTCACTCCTGTACATCTTCTCATCACCACCTGAAATTCTGCCATTAGTTATGTCATCAGCAAATTTATAGATAGCACTTGAGCTGTGCTTTGCCACACTGTCACTGTGTAGAGAGAGTACAGCAGTTGAGGTTTTTGTTGGTTATTAGAGAAGTGAAGATGTTATTTCCGATCTGCACAGACTGTGGTCTTCCACTGAGTAAGTTGAGGATCCAGTTGCAGAGTACGGCACAAAGGCCCAGGTTTCGGAGTTTTTTGAGCTGTGGTAATGATTGTGTTAAACAATGAGCTGGAGTCAATAAACAGCAGCCTGACACAAGTATTAGTATTATACACGATGATCCACAACCACGTGAAGAGCCAATGAGATTCCATCCAATGTAGACCTGTTGTGGCAATAGGCAAATTGCAGTGGGTCCAGGTCCTTGATTAGGTAGGAGTTGATTCCAGCCATGATGAACCTCTAAAAGTACTTCATCACTGTAGATGTGAGTGCAACAGGGCAATGGTCATTGAGCCAGCTCACTTTGCTCTTCTTGGGCACTGGTATGATTGTTGCCTTTTTGGAGCAGGTGGGAACTTCTGACTGTACCAATGAGAGACTGAAAATGCCTTTGAACACACCCGCCACTTCGCTGGCACAGCTTTTCAGAGTGTAGCCAGGTACACCACTGGGGCCAGTTCACCCTCCTGACAGACATTCTGACGTCAACTTCTGAGGTAGAGATCACGTGGTCACTGGATGGTGCAGTGATCCTCATAGCTGTATTTTTAGTCTCCCTTTCAAAGCGTGCACTGAGGTCATCTGGGAGTGATGCATCGCTGCTATTCATGATGTTAGGTTTCGCTTTGTAGGAAGTAACAATCTGCAAACCCTGCCAGAGTTGATATGTATCTGATTCCGCCTCTAACCTCAGTTGGAATTGTCCTTTTGCTCTTCAGATAGACCTCTATAACTGAGCCCTCCGCAGACTACAAATCTCCTGGTTTATCCACAGCTTTTGTTTCAGGTAGGTACAGTATGCTCCCATAGGCACATACTCATCTACACAGATATTAATGAAGTCACTGACAACTGTGGTGTATCCATTCAAACTCAAAGATGAATCCCTGAATACTGTCCAGTCCACTAACTCAAAGCAGTACTTTAAGCGTTCCTCCACCTTGTCCAAAGCTTCTTGGTTCACTCTGCTGGTGCAGTGTGGTCACTGCCTATACTCAGGGAGTAGAAGTACAGCCAGGTGATCAGATTTTCCGAAGTGTGGACATGGGATGACACGACAGGCATTCTTGATGGTGGTATAACAGTGGCCCAAGAGCGTTGGCTTCTCCAGTTTGACAAATGACATATGGCACACATATATATTCAAATGAACACCCACTCAGGTCATTTTGAATCCAAGGTTAATTTAATATCAAAGTACACAACTCTGAAATTCTTCTTCTCCAGGTAGCCACAAAACCAAGAAAAGAATGACAACACAATTATCAACCACAAAATCCCCCTCTCCTGCCCAAAAACCGAATAAAAAGCAAACAGGATCATCAACCCACCAAATCACTCCTCCCCTGCATGAAAGAAAACAAGTAAGATCAGGCAAAAAACAAAGAATAGAAAAAAAACTGTAAGACTTGGGTGGGAGGGGCACTAAAAGTTAATTGTCCGCATTAGTCCATATCCAAAACGCAAAAACCTGGGTAACATTCTCCGGGCACAGTGACAGGCCACACAGGCTTCCTTCTCTAGCAGCAGAGCAATCCCACCAGCGATCAGAAAGCAGTCTCCTTCTCCGGTAGCAGAGCAATCCCACCGGTGATCAGAAAGCAGTCTCCCTCTCCGGTAGCAGAGCAATCCCACCGGTGATCAGAAAGCAGTCTCCCTCTCCGGTAGTACAGCAATCCCACCAGCGATCAGAAAGCAGTCTCCCTCTCGGGTAGCAGAGCAATCCCACCAGCGATCAGAAAGCAGTCTCCCTCTCCGGTAGCAGAGCAATCCCACCGGTGATCAGAAAGCAGTCTCCCTCTCCGGTAGCAGAGCAATCCCACCGGTGATCAGAAAGCAGTCTCCCTCTCCGGTAGTACAGCAATCCCACCGGTGATCAGAAAGCAGTCTCCCTCTCCGGTAGCAGAGCAATCCCACCGGTGATCAGAAAGCAGTCTCCCTCTCCGGTAGCAGAGCAATCCCACCGGCGATCAGAAAGCAGTCTCCCTCTCCGGTAGCAGAGCAATCCCACCGGTGATCAGAAAGCAGTCTCCCTCTCCGGTAGTACAGCAATCCCACCGGTGATCAGAAAGCAGTCTCCCTCTCCGGTAGCAGAGCAATCCCACCGGTGATCAGAAAGCAGTCTCCCTCTCCGGTAGTACAGCAATCCCACCGGTGATCAGAAAGCAGTCTCCCTCTCCGGTAGCAGAGCAATCCCACCGGTGATCAGAAAGCAGTCTCCCTCTCCGGTAGCAGAGCAATCCCACCGGTGATCAGAAAGCAGTCTCCCTCTCTGGTAGTACAGCAATCCCACCGGCAATCAAAAGACAGGCAGCCGGTGCTCTACTTCAGCATTTGCCTCAATATTTCAATCTCCCTCATCGCTTTAATCAGTGGACAATGGAAGCTTCAATTGGCTTGCACCTGTCCTGCAGTCTTCTTACCATGAGGTTTGCGCTTGCTGCCTCTGCCTCCCAGAATCCGCTCAGAGTTAGCAAAGCAATGACCCCCCCCCAAACAATCTCCAAACTGCAAATCACAAGCTCCAACAGTTCCAGAAACACTTTCAAGATGAAAAGCAGACTTATAAGACATAAAAGAAGTGAAATGAAGTTTCGTGAGCTTTCCAGAAGATTGTGGGAGGCACCATCTGTAAAATATATAGATAAACTGCATTTGCAGTAATTAAGGCAATGGTTAATATTAATATTCTATTCAGAGGCAATTTTGCATGGGACCAAAGTCCAATGTAATAGAAATTCCTGCAACAGTTCATAACTATCAATTCTCAACTAAACAAAATGTTTTCCATCATGCACAACATTAATTATCTTTACTAACACAGTGTCAATTAAAAAAATCACAATGTATGAATGCCAAGAAAAAAAAAACAAGGAGTTGTTGATAATTTATAGCTCATAATTTATTTTATTCGTTTAGCCTCTAAAAAATGAAACATGAATAGGAATCCTTTCTTTCTAAATTCAGAGGTTATTATCCACTTGTAACCCAAACTGGGACAATGAAACTTTCTCACTGTCAAGAAAAAATTCACAACAGGGCTATGCACTTATTGGAAGAGTTGACTGCAATGTTGGGTTAACAAATGAAGCATTTTAAACAACAACCTCAAAACTAATAACTGAAGCCAATTTTAACTAGAATCTACAGGCTCCAAATAAAGCTCACTTGTCTCAACAAAATATTATGGAAGCAACATTTCAAGATGATGACTCCATTTCATTCTTCAAAGATGTTTCCTGACCTTCTGAGTATTTACAGTATTTACTATCTTTAATCACATAAATATGAGAAATAGGAGGAAGAAAAGGCTCTCTAGTCTTTCAAACTCACTTTGCTATTAACAAAATCATGGCTAATCTTGTAATCTAATGTGTAGGCAGAAGGAATAAGTTTAATTAGACATTGTCTATATTAGTTCGGAACAACATCTTGGGACAAAGAACCTGTTCCTGTCCTGTGTTGCACAATTCTATGCTCTACCTCAGTGCCATTTTCTTCCACCATCACAATATTCTGAATATGCAGAAATCCTACTGATCTATCACTTTGAATGATTTTGTTGGCCAGGTCTCCGCAACCTTCCAGAGACAGAAAATTCTAAAGATTCATCATACTCTCAATGGAAAAAGTTTAACAGCCTGCTGCATGTTCTCAAACTACACTTCCTGACACTGGTCTACTCAGTCACACATATCCTCACTATAACTGTCCAGTCTTTACATAAATTTGCAGATATCTCATTCTCCTAATCTTTAGAGAATATAATTCTAGCATACTCAACGTTTCCTTATTCCCTGCCATCCTTGGAACCAGTCTGGTGAATCTTCCATGGACTCCCGCTCTGACAGTACATACCGGTACTTTCTTATACAAGAAGACCAAAACTGTACACAATTCTTGAAGTGTGATCTTAACAAGGCACACCTCTAGCATGTATGCTAAACCCACTGCTCTACTCTCGCTATACTCATGACTGTGTGGCTAAGAACAGCTCAAACACCATTTATAAATTCTCAGATGAAACCCTGGTCAGACCCCACTTGGAGTACTGTGCTCAGTTCTGCTTGCCTCACTACAGGAAGGATGTGGAAACCAATGAAATGGTGCAGAGGGGATTTACAAGGATATTGTCTGGATTGGGGAGCATGCCTTATGAGAGTAGGTTGAGTGAACTCGGCCTTTTCTCCTTGGATGACCTGATAGAGGTGTATAAGATGATGACAGGCATTGATCACGTGGATAATCAGAGGCTTTTTCCCAGGGCTGAAATGGCTGCCACAAGAGGACACAGGTTTAAGGTGCTGGGGAGTAGGTACAGAGGAGATGTCAGGGGTAAGTTGTTTTTTTTTACGTAGAGAATGGTGAATGGTGTGGAATGGGCTGCCAGCAACGGTGGTGGAGGCGGATACGATAGGGTCTTTTAAGAGACTTTTGTATAGGTACATGGAGCTTAGAAAAATACAGGGCTATGGGTAAGCCTAGTAATTTCTAAGGTAGGGATATGTTCAGCACAGCTTTGTGGACCGAAGGGCCTGTATTGTGCTGTAGGTTTTCTATGTTTCAATGATGAATGGTTGGTGCACTGCTCCCGCTCAACAGCTACACCATTTGCCTTTCTGGAAGGTTGGATTTCAGCCAACAGAGAATTATCTTTTTAATCCCCTCAATCAGCTTTACCAAACCTCTGATGAGGGTAGAGGTCTCAGGTTATCAATGGAATTTAAATACTTTTGTCATTCGCTGAGTTAATATCTTCAAACTACTTACACAAACACTGTGGAAATAGATTTACCAGAAGAAATCATGCAGTTCACTAATGTGTTGCTTCAAAAAAAAGCATGCAAATTACCTTTAAAGACGTAGTCAAAAGTTATTAAACATAGAAAACCTGCAGCACAATACAGGCCTTTCAACCAACAATGCTGTGCCAAACATGTACTTACTTTAGAAATTACCTAAGGTTACAGATAGCTTTCTATTTTTCTATTTTTTCTAAGCTCCATGTACCTATTCTTAAAAGACCCAATTGTATCTGCCTCCATCACCATCGCCGGCAGCCCATTCCATTTACTCACCACCCTGACATCTCCTCTGTACTTATTTCCAAGCACCTTAAAACTGTGCCCTCTCACGTTAGCCATTTCTCTTCAATCAATTCACTGAAGTCAAGACACCTTTGCGTATCACATTGCTATGTTCTGAAGCAATGCTGTGCGAAGACAATTTAAATGCAGGCTCAGTGATGCAACATCAATAACTCTCTCTGAGACGTAAAGGCGAGATATCGGCTTTTATTGACTGGAAGAAGGAACAAGCAGTGGTTGACCACCATACTACATCCTGGAGACTGAGAGGCCAGGCTCAGGCCTCAATCGCCATTATACAGGGGTCTGTGGGAGGAGCCACAGGAGCAGTCAGCGGGGAGGGGGGGGGGGGGCGTGTCCAGACAGGTATATGTAGTTCACCACACTCAGACAGACTGGAAATCCCAAGTGTGGAAGTGAGGGTCAGGCTGATTTTGCTCACCGTGCCTCGATGTTCATTCCTCAATCTGGTGGCTGTCATCCATGTGAGTTTTGCCCCACTAATATGATGAACTGAGATCGAGGCTTGGGCCTACTACTCCAGCTGCTCCAGGGAGCTGATCTAAACATGGTTCAAAATGTTGTCATTTGCATCTATTATTTGCAATGATGTATGTTTTTCCCCTCTTTCTCTGCAGAGTGGTTATGATTCTTTTCTAAAAGATTGTGTTCTGTGGGTTTCTTGATTTGTGCCTGCCTATAAGCAAACAAATCTCTAAGTGTATACTTTGATGTCTTTGATGTCATCTAAATGTTACAATGAAAATGAAGATTTGGAGGATGCAATCGTTTAAGGACTGTATGAAGGCAGTCAATTATCTACACTAGGTATCTGCATTGATTTTGTTTATTTACAGTCAATCAAAAAAACATGACAGCGTAAATTAAATGACTTCCAACGTCGATGAGGAACCAATCCAGTTTTATAAAGTAGTAGTTTAGATAGTGTGCTAATTTGTCTATATTTCATTTAAATACATAATTTGTCACTCAGTTAAACATTTTTTCATAGTTTAACTATTTCCATAAAACTTTGGCTAATTGGGCCAAAATGTACTGGTCCCAATATGTTCCAATTAACTGGAATCCATTGCATTGCTAAAAAGATCAAGTCAAAATTAGAAACCAGTAGACCTGTTATAATATGTAAAGGAAATCTAATGAAAATTGAGTTATTATGTTTTAAAAAGAAGCCTTTTGTCAAGCTTCTAGGCTCAAGGTTAATAACTTGAAGCAATGTGGAAAGGAATACAAAGTGCTACACAAAAACTTGACTGAAAACAGCAAACCAGGATAACCATAAATGGATGGAATGGGATTATCAGCAGATAATGTGGGGATTTCATGAACTTTTTATGTATTAAGCAATTACTTTAATGATAGTTCTAGAAGCAAAATTTCCTAAGTTTACAAACCATTGGCACAAGAAATATCAGAGAAAAGATGAAAACAAATTCAAATCAACATAAGCACAAAAGGTAATTATAGTCAATGCTTACTAAAATCAGAACAAAGGGTTTCAGTGATAAGCCTAGACCAATTCTTTAGGATCATACCCAGGTACAATGTCTCCCTATGCAGATGGACACACAAATATTTTGGTAGTAATTAAAGAAAAATTGATACATTGCCCCAAGCCTAACTTTCAACCAATAGATTAACCAATTACTTAGAAGAATTTGATGTGTCCAAAGACCGATTACTGTTACCCACAGAACAGAGACTGCATATCTTAAGCAATGCATGGGTAGGAAAACACCTTGGAAAACAACAAAGATCTAAAAGACACTTTATGACCAAGTTCTTCTACTTTAGAAAATGAACCAATCAAGTGCATAGTAGACAAATGTAAAGAGCAAGTAGAGAACAAAAATATAAATATAGATTAAGTATATCATTTACATAAATGTGCTCATAAAGAAGGAATTTAGTCATTGTCATAGAAATAGCTGAAACTAAAGAAGTCATGACATTTAATATTCTAGCAAAAATAATTCACCTCAAAGTACAGCTTTATTGTGCAAGACATTTATTGGAGTTATGCAGTTCTAGTATTTAAACAGTACTTGGTCTTGAAAAATGCCGCATAATATAACAAAAATGGTACCATCATGAAGAAACTGAGTATCTTTATAATGAGACAAAGTGACAAGGGAAGTTCTGAAAATAAAATGGGGAAAGTTAATAGAGTTGACTCAGGCAATTTATATTCATAAAAGGGTACTATGTATAGCAGAAAATTTTAACACAGTGGGTAAGCAGGGAATCAAAGAGAAGTTTCACACCAAGCCTAGTGAACATGCGGAATACATTACCAGTGAATGTTGTTGAAGCAAATACAAATGGTTTCAAGGGACAACTAGATAAATTTCTGAAGAAAGAACAGACTGTGGGATTTGGTAATCAGCCAAGAAAACTGATCTACTAAAAATGGGACAGGTTTGTTGGACCAATCATCAATGTTTATAAAATGTCCTATGTTCCTATAAGTACAATGCTAAGTGGAAACATTTTAACACAAATAAAATTTGATGCAACACTGAAAATGAATATAGGGATGATGGATTGCCACAAACCACTACATGTAACTAATACATTATGAAAGCTAAGCAGGTGAAATTTGCGAGCATAAGTTTAGTCTAGCTAGTAAATCTCTAAAATGAAAAACAAATACAAGCCAAATCTAACAGCCCTGCAGAGCTGTTTGTGCAAAAAAATCGACAGTATCTGATTTCTCCCTGTTTTAGATTTACACAATTGCTGAGCAAAATAATTCAATGTACCCTTGGCATAGAGTAAGAGTTCTGTGCACATACTGAGATATTAAGAATTCCTTACACAATACTGTACCTATACAAAACACTGAGAAAGAAGATAAATGTTCCTGATCATGGCAATTGATAGAAATTTATCACAAACTCCATAAAATTATGATAACTAGCTCACAAACAGCAACTGACATCTGCCAGCTATCTGGATTGGCAGCAATCCATGGCATCAGCCAGAAGTTGCTTCATCCTCTACAGCTTCAGGGAATGGCACTGAATGTGAAGTGTACTAGAATTCTTTTCTATAGGTGTTTTAATACTTTGATTCCTCAAATGTCTAGAGCTATCGGAAAAAAGTAAGTTCTTTTTCACAACCAGTCGTGAAAAAAACGGCTCTGCATCAGACCCATCGGCCTTCGGTCACCAAGTGGTCACGGCAACATGATACTTAACACAATCATCATCTTGATTGCAAACTCACATAACATTTTACTTAATACAACAGGAATTACAGAAACCACACAATTCAAACCAAACATCTGTCTCTTTGGTTTCTTCCTCTGAATTGTACTCTTTTAATTGTAGCCAACTAATAACCGCAACCTACTGGAACTATCCGGGCTTCTCTTCTCACTGCAATTGAAACGAAGGTCAAAACGATCTGCATTAGCCATCACCTGAAAAATTAAGAGGACAAATTCTATCCATCTGGAAACTCCGAATTTCCATAACTTCAACTATGTCACCCCATCTGTTCTGCAGCCTTCATCTATTATATTAATCTACTAAATAATTATCTGGGCATCTATCCAAAGATATATCCTGTGCTTTCTTTATGAAAAACACCCATGTCTCATTTTATTCTCTCATATTGTTGTTTAATTTTTTAAAATTCAGCCTTCATCACTATCATGTCAATACAACAAGGCCTTTATTCCGCAGTAGCAAATATTTAAAAACTGCAAGCCACCATTTTCTTTTACTGTGGCCTCTTCCATTCTGTCAATCAGGAGCATCAATATCAATTTGAATTGTAACTGCAGGAAAAGGACTTATGTCGATTGTAGTCACAGTATAACACAAAACAACATACAGATACTGTGGTGAATGTTTCAATTTTATTTAGTACCTGCCACCAATTTGATTTCCAAATAAGCAAAATCATATTTTCTCTCAAAAGTCTGAGAATATTTCACATTCTTTACAATTCCACAGCACAGAAATTGTATAAGTAGAGAAATATATAGTTTTTCAAATATTCAGAAATTATAGCAAGTCCTCGGTCTGTCCAGTAGCATCTATAGAGATAAAAAGAACCAACACTACAGGTCAAAGACCTTCTGTTAAAACATGATGAAGGGTCTTTGACCTGAAACATCAATTTGCCACAGTTGCTGCTGTTGACTAATGTGTGTTTTCAACATTTTCTCATTTTACTTCAGACTCCCAGCATCTGTTGTATTTTTGTATTGTTTGAATTAACAAACATTCATTTATCTATTTGTCCCTTCGAACATTTGATGAAGTTATTATCTTCAAGTTTAGTTTATTGTCATTCAACTGTACACATGTGCACTGCCAAATGAAACAATGTTCCTCTGAACCAAGGTGCACAACAATACATATAACTCACGCACACAGCAAAAAGTTATATTACCAGAAATAAATTAACAAACACTATGGTACATTTCTTTCCAAACTTGTTGCTTTACTTTCCATTTTACTTTCCAGCTTGCTTTCCAAACTTGCAAGTTTAGCATCCAGAAGATTAGAAATTGCGTCGATAGATAAAGGCTCCTTAGACGATTTCTTGCTTGTAGCCATTTTAAGTTTGACAGAATTAGATCAAATATAGTTTTAGGAAAAAAAAAGTTAATCGAAAGTATCAACTCATATGATTAAATTCGAAAAGATTTGATTAAAGGGTGATTATAGTTGAAAAAATAAAGAGCGCCTAAAAGGCAGATGTTTACGTCGCCATCTTGAAACTCCACCCCCGGACATCGGTACATTTCTGAGGTAAGTTTAAAAAGTAAATAGCACAACACTTATGGCGTTTCATATGTGATGAGACCAGGGTGGTGGCAGAGAGCTCAATAACCTTACAGCTGGGGAAAAAAGCTGTTTCCTATCATAATAGATCTTGTACTAATGCGACAGTACCTTCCGCCTGATAGTAGGAGGTCTAAGAGATTGCTGGATGGATGGGAGGAACCAGTGACAATGTTAACAGCCTTGCATACACAATGCTATGGATAGATATCTCTGATAGGAGGAAGAGAGATGTCGATGATCCTCTCGGCAGTCTTTGCAATCCTTTCACAAGCAATTGAAAATCTACAAATGCTGGAAATCCAAGCAACACACAGAAAATGCTGGAGGAATTCAGCAAGCCAGGCAGCATCTATGGAAAATGGCATAGTCGATGTTTCAGGCACAGACCCTTCAGTAGGAGTGGAGAAAAAAGATGAGGAGTCAGAGTTAGAAGGAGGAGAGGAGGGAGGAAGAAACACAAGACGATAAGTGAAAGAGCGGGGAGGGGTGAAGTAAAGAACTGTGAAGTTGATTGGTGAAAGAGATACAGAGCTGCAGAAGGGAAAATCTTATAGGGGATGAAGAAAGGGGGGGCACCAGAGGAAGGTGGTGGGGAGGTAAGAGATAAAGTGAGAGAGGGAAAAGGAAATAGGGAATGGTGAAGGGGGGGGGCCTTACCAGAAGTTGGAGGAATCGATGTTTATGCCATCAGTTTGGACACCCAGACAGAATACAAGGTGTTGCTCTTCCAACCTGAGTGTGGCCTCATCGCAGCAGAGGAAATGGAAATGGAATTAAAATGGATGGCCAATGGGAGATCCTGCTTTTTCTGGTGAACGGACCCTAGATGCTCAGCGAAGTGGTCCCCCGATCTACGTCAGGTCACACTGATGTACAGGAAGGCCACATACCCTTTTCCCTCTCTCACCCTATCTCCTCCTTCTGGTGCTCCTCCTCTTTTTATTTCTTCTGCGCTCTCCCTTCAGATTCCCCCTTCTCCATCTCTGTATCTCTTCCACCAATCAACTTCCCAACTCTACTTTATCCCTCCCCCTCACTCCCAGTTTCACCAATCACCTTGTGTTTCTTCCTTCCCTCCTCTCACCTTCTAATTCCATCTCCTCATCTTTTTTTCTCCATCCCTGATTAAGGGTCTCAACCCAAAATGTCGACTGTACTCTTTTCCATGGATGCTGTCTGGCCTACTGAGTTCCTTGCAATCCTTTGTAGGGATGCGATTAGATGCCTTGCAATTCGCACACCAAACAATGATGCACCTGGTCAGAACACACTCATTGATGCTCCTGTGGGATGGTAGAAGCCGTGCTTGCCTCAATCTCCTCAAGAAGAGATGCTGCTGTACCTTCTTGACCAAAGAGGTGGTGTTGAGGGACCAGGTGAGCTCATCCATTATGTGCACTCCCAGAAACTTGGTGCCCCTTATTCTCTCCATATGGCATCCATTTATGTGCAGAGAGGAGTAGACAGGCTGCACATTCCTAAAGTCCACAATCACCTATTCAGTCTTGTTCACATTGATACGCAAGTTATTGAGGTTGCACCATTCTACCAGCCACTCTACCTCCTCTCTGTACTCCTTGTCATCACTGGCCAACCACAGGTGTGTCATCAGCAAACATGATGATTCAGTTTGAAATGGATTGACCAGTACAGCAATGTGTCAGGTGCCCTAGGTACACAACCCTGGGTGGTGCTGGTGTTTAACATGATGGAACTGACAATGGCTCTTCTGCCAAAAAGTCCAAAATCCAGTTAGAGAGAGCTATTGAGACCCAACAAGGTCAGTTTACACACCAGACCTGGTTGATAAACAGCATCTTGGTGTACAAAGCACCATTTTCCAGTTGGGACAGGACAGAGTAAAGTGCAGAAACAATGACTTCATCAGTAGACTGATTTGAGCAATAACGAACTAGAAAGGGTCTGATGTAGCAAGAAAATGGGATTTAATGTGATCCATAACTAGCTGCTCAAAGCATTTAATTATTGTTGAGGTCAGTGCCACTAGATGATAGTCATTGAGGCAGGTTACTATCACTCACTTGGGCATTAAGATGATGGCATCCGCCTTCAAGCCTGTGGGGGTAGCCGACTGTACCAGGGAATTACAGTATAAGCTTAAAAAAATATGGTATCCTGGTCTGCAAATTGTTACTGGAAAAGTATTTGTTTGTGCAGATGCCAACTGTTCTCTAAAAATACTTGAGGCAATGTAAAGTGGTATCAAGGGAGTCAATGAATTCGGACAGAGAGCAATTAATTTGATTCCGAACATCAACCATGATTGCGTTCATCTCTTCATTCTTAGGCAGTCCCACAGGGACAATCATGAATTTTTGCACTGGTTCTATGGATTCTGGGTGGCTGATGGGAACCAGATAGTGGGGAAACTAGCGTTGTTGAACCTTAAGGTGCAGTTCTTCAGCCTCTAGTATTTCCTGCCTAATGGCAGTATCAAGAAGAAAGTATGGCCAAGATGGTGAGCATCTCTAATGATGGATTCCACCTTCCTGAGACATCACCTCTTGTAGATGTCATCCCTCAGCTTGAACCTTTCAAATTAAAGGACAAGTGATACAGATTTCGACACTACATGAAAGCAAGCTCCTGTGATATTCTGACAAACAGCAGTGTCACCTTGAATCAGAACACTACTATTTCAATTTCCACTATGGAATTATGAACACCAGATAAAGTCCAGCTTTACTGAACAGAACAGAGTGAATGCCTTATTGCTAGAGGTCAGCATGAACTTTAGTTAATAACTTCACCTGAAGTCTATTCCATTCAGGAAAGCAGATTTCCTGATCACTACAATACAGCAGCTGATGTACAAATAGACTACATTCCATACATTACAAAAGTAATTATATTTCAAAAAAATATATCAATAATTGCTCAGAACTTGTAAGAGGGACAGGTGACAGCAGACCAACATCCCATACAGGTTAAAACACACACACACACTCACTCACACTCAATTATAGGCATACAAATTTGCAAGCTTTAATGATAAATAGGACTGAACTAACTTTGTATCCAAAATGTGTGATCAACTTGAAGACCCTGCTTCTCTTGTAGATCTGTATCACAATAATCACATTCAGAACTAGATTCACTTCTTGACTTGTCAAGCACATTTGACTTTCAATTAAAGTTGTCCCCTACAAATAATCAGTCAGAGTTTCCATCAAATAATGTTTGTAGATACAAAACTTTTCCTTTTATCATCATCCATATACACACTAACATGAAAGCAAATATGGAGGCCTGGAACTGAAATTATTAAGCACATTCCTTAAAAATGCAACTGCTGTCAAAAAGTACAATATCTGCCTCTTTATCCACTGAAAAGGTCTAATCAACGAAAGCATCACATATCTGCAAATTAAACTAGCTCATTTCAAGATTTTATACATCTCATCTTTGCAAATGCAAAGAACTCATTCGTATATAATCATCTCATTATTAATGCTCATTTCATCTAAATAATTCTCGCAATACATATGGTCACTGAGCAAAGTTCAAATGAAACAATACCAACTTCATTTGCAAATCCGATATCTTGACCAAAATATAAAAACACACTCATTCAAACATGGTAGAGCAAAGAGAGTTTTATACAAAAATTTCCACCTTAATAAAAGGCTTCATATAGCCTAGAAAGAGGCAAGCTAATATCAGAAGTTTAAAAGAATTTTTCAATTTAACCCAAATCTTATCATTTTTATGAATATATACTATATCATTTTGGAAACAATAAGTAAAATACAGCCACAATTTTTCAGAAAATGCATCCAGATTACATTGTGTGTGAGAAATCAAATCTCATTTCATCTCTTCTACTTTGGATTAATGGATTTTGTCTTCCTGGCAGCAGCAGCATTCCTTACTTTAACAAAAGCCACTTAAATAAAATTACTTATTCTCAACTATTTTAAGTACAGCCATCTCCATTCTTGTGAGTATTCAAATACATCACATCAGGTACCTGTCTATTAAATATCCTCTGCACACTCTCAAAGCATTTGACTGAATTTTGAAATATGTTTTAAATATATTCTGATGCCAGAAAGGGTAATAAATAGTTGATTGTGAACAGGCTTTCAAAAATTAGATTATTCCCATTTGTGCTACAATTCTTGCTAACCTTTAAGGTGCCACTTTTAATTTGTATGCCAAAGGTGAATGAATGCTCCAAAACTATTCAAAACGATTTGGTTTTTGCCAGTAAACCAGTAACTTCTGCTGCTGGCTCTTATTAACCATAGGTGAAACCAACATGAAACCAACACCAACACAACTTATCCTTTCACCGTCATCCATATACACACCAACATGAAAGCAAATATGGAGGCCTGGAACTGAAGTTATTAAGCACATTCCTCAAAAATGCAACAGCTGTCAAAAAGTACAATATCTGCCCAGACTTGCACCTCTTTATCCACTGAAAAGGTCTAATCAACAAAAGCATCACATATCTAGCTCATTTCAAGATTTCCAAATACCTACAACACCTACATAATCAGCACTTTAATATTAAAACACAGAACGCTATAGCACAGTCCAGGTCCCTTCAGCCCACAACATTAAGCCAATCTTTCAACCTACATCAAGATCAATCTAGTCCTGCCCTCCCACATAACTCTCCATTAGTCCTTCCTCTTTTATCCATGTTCCTACCTAAGAATCTTTAAAATATCCTTAATGTATCTGCCTCTACCACCACCCTTGGTAGTGTGCACTATTCACTTTCCTCTCTCTGTGCAAAAATCCTATCTGTCATCTCGATGACATTTTCCTACAATCCCATTAAAAGTTTGTCCTCTCGTATTAGCTACTGCCATCATGGGAAAAGGAGCTTGCTGTCCACTTTATCCATGCTCATCATCTCATAGACCACCCAACAGTAACAGGGACATCGAGGAGCAGATAGGGAGACAGATTCTGGAAAGGTGTAATAATAACAGGGTTGTTGTAGAGGGAGATTTTAATTTCACAAATATCAATTGGCATCTCCCTAGAGCGGGGGTCGGCAACCCGCGGCTCCGGAGCCACATGTGGCTCTTTTACGTCTGTGCTGCGGCTCCCTGTTGCTTTGGGAAATAATTGGTTGTGGCGACCCTTTTCCTGGCACATCCGAACCGACTCACTATTAGATAGCCTACGGGGGTTTGCGAGCACAGAGCTTTGGAGCCTCTGCGCCATGGGGGGCAGGTTGAGGGAGGCTTAAAAGTGAGGCTGAAGATTTCGAATAAAGTTTTTTCCTTCGACTGCAGTTACCGACTCCGTGTCGTAATTTTAGCGCTGCGTGTAGCACACCGCTACATGGTCAGTATTTAATTAAAATGTATTTTATGTTAGTTTGTTAGTTTTTGAAATGTAATTCTAAATTTGAAGATTATGGTGATCTTGTACAATCTAAATAAGACGTTGTGGCGACCCATTTCCTGACACATCCGAACCGGCTCACAATTAGCCAGCGCTCAGGCTAAGGGAGATAGCCTACGGGGGTTTGTGAGTACGTGCCTTTTGCAGCATCCGCGCCCATGGGGGGCGGGTTGAGGGAGGCTTAAAAGCAAGGCTGTTTAGTTCGAATAAAGCTATCTTTGACTGCAGTTTACTGACTGCGTGTAGCAACCGCTACAACGTGTTTTTATCGCTGGCTGTCCAGAGGGGAGGTGCTGAAACGCTTTGTCGCGTGTCTGGAAGAAGAGAAAACTTTCCTGGGCAGCAAAGGGCTCACCTTTCCTGAGCTGGAACAGCCAGAGTGGCTGGAAAAGCTACACTTCATGGTAGACATGACAGCGCACCTGAACACGCTGAACACAGCACTTCAACGGGGTAAGGACGTACAGCCCTGCACATGTTGGAGGATGTTTTGGCATTCCAGCGCAAGTTGACGTTGCTTGCCAGAGATTTACAGAAAGGCACATTGTCTCACTTCCCCAATTTGAGAGAGTTCAAACAAGGTCACGACATGATAAATTCGGAGTATTTACATTCTGCAATCATTGCAATGCAAACATCGTTTGGGAAACGCTTCTGTGAGTTCAGAGAGGAAAAAAACACATTATCCTTCCCGGTCACTCCCCTAAGCATCGATCCATCCCTACTGAATACGACTGCATTGTCAGGTGTGAGTCAACCTGAACAAGTATGATAAATATTTTAATTGCCTATTATTTTACGTATATTCATATGTTTTCATTGTTCAGTGAAATAGTCCTTTTATTTTTCAGGTTGACAGCTGGCTGACATTATTTTTGGTTTGCTGCTGGCGGCAAATTTAAGTTTGGCGTTTTTCATAAATACAAGAAGGACTCAAATAGACGTTGAGTATTTTACTTAAAAGTAACCTTCAACCCAACGTCTTTTTTTCGGAGTTCAAAATGTTTTTGTTGCATGCAGAAATATAATTTCGTTTTCTCTGCAGGAGTTCATCAATTTCATAAATGCAACACATTATAGTTTGTTTATACATAGCATAAAGGCAAAACAAAATGTTGTATGCAGTGTTATTTCATTTTAAATGTCAAACGGGTTTTGCGGCTCCCAGTGTTTTCTTTTCTGTGGGAAACGGGTCCAAGTGGCTCTTTCAGTGGTAAAGGTTGCTGACCCCTGCCCTAGAGTGAGGGGTTTCGATGGGGTGGAGTTTGTTAGGTGTGTTCAGGAAGGTTTCTTGACAGAATACGGAGATAAGCCTACAAAGAGGAGAGGCTGTACTTGATCTGGTATTGGGAAATGAACCTGGTCAGGTGTCAGGTCTCTCAGTGGGAAAGCATTATTGAGATAGTGACCACAATTCTATCTCCTTTACCATAGCATTGGAGAGGGATAGGAACAAACAAGTTAGGGAAACCTTTAATTGGAGTAAGGGGAAATATGAGGCTATCAGGCAGCAACTTGGAAGCATAAATTGTAAACAGATATTCTCAGGGAGATGTACAGAAGAAATGTTGCAAATGTTCAGGGGATATTTGTGTGGGGTTCTGCATAGGTACATTCCAATGATAGGGATCTAGAAAGTTATAAGGCTAGCAGGAAGGAGTTTAAGAATGAAATTAGAGCTTGAAGGGGCCATGAGAAGGCCTTGGCAAACAGGATTAAGAAAAACCCCAAGGCATTCCACAAGTATGCGAAGAGCAAGAGGATTAGATGTGACAGAATAGGACCAATGAAGTACATTCATAATGAATTCCTTGATTCAGTATTCACTACGGAAAAGAACCTTGGCAACTGAAGGGATGACTTATAGCGGACTGAAAAGCTTGATCATAGAAACATTAAGAAAAAGGATGTGCTGGAGCTTTTGGAAAGCAATAAGTTCGATAAGTTACTAGGACCAGATGAGATATAGCCCAGGCTACTGTAGGAGGTGAGAGAGGAGATTGCTGAGCCTCTGGCAATGATCTTTGCATCATCAATGGGGAAGGGACAGGTTCTGGAGGATTGGAGGGTTGCAGGGTTGCAGATGTTGTTCACTTATTCAAGAAAAGGAGTAGAGATAGCCCTGGAAATTACAGACCAGTGAGTCTTATGTCAGTGGTTGGTAAGTTGATGGAGAAGATCCTGAGAGGCAGGATTAATAAACATTTGGAGAGGCATAATATGATTAGGAATAGTCAGCATGGCTTTGTCAAAGGCAGGTCATGCTTTACGAGCCCGAATGAATATTTTGAGGATGTGACTAAACACATTGATGAAGGTAGAGCAATAGATGTAGTATATATGGATTTCAGCAAGGCATTTGATAAGGTACCCCATACAAGGCTTATTGAGAAAATACGGAGGCATGGGATCCAAGGGGACATTGCTTTGTGGATCCAGAACTGACTTGCCAACAGAAGGCAAAGAGTGGTTGTAGATGGGTCACATTCTGCATGAAGGTCAGTGACCAGTGGTATGCCTCAGGGATCTGTTCTGGGACCGCTACTCTTCGTGATTTTTATAAATGACTTGGATGAGGAAGTGGAGGGATGGATTAGTAAATTTACTGATGACACAAAGGTTGGGGGTGCTGTGGATAGTGTGGAGGGCTGTGTGAGGTTCCAGCGGGACCTTGATCAGATGCAAAACTGGGTTGAGAAGTGGCTGATGGAGTTCAACCCAGTTAAGTGAGGTGGTTCATTTTGGTAGGTCAAATATGATGGCAGAATATAGTATTAATGGTAAGACTCTTGGCAGTGTGGAGGATCAGGGGGATCTTGGGGTCCGAATCCATAGGGCACTCAAAGCTACTGCACAGATTGACTCTGTGGTTAAGAAGGCATATGATTTATAGACCTTCATCAACCGTGGGATTGAATTTAAGAGCCGAGAGGTAATATTGCAACTATATAGGACCCTGGTCAGACCCCACCTGGAGCAATGTGCTCAATTCTGGTTGCCTCACTACAGGAAGAATGTGGAAACCATAGAAAGGGTGCAGAGGAAATTTACAAGGATGTTGCCTGGATTGGGGAGCATGCCTTATGAGAATAGGTTGAGTGAACCTGGCCTTCTCTCCTTGGAGCGACAGAGAATGAGAAGTGACCTGATAGAGGTGTACAAGATAATGAGAGGCATTGATCATGTGGATAGTCAGAGGCTATTTCCCAGGGCTTAAATGGCTAGCATGAGAGGGCATAGTTTTAAGGAACTTAGAAATAGGCACAGAGGAGAGGTCAGGGGTAAGTTGTTGGTTTTTTTTTAAACGCAGAGGGTGGTGAGTAAGTGGAATGGGCTGTCTGAAACGGTGGTGCAGGCAGATATGATAGGGTCTTTTAAGAGACTCTTGGATAGGTACATGGAGCTTAGAAAAATAGAGGGTTATGGGTAACCCTAGGTCATTTCTAAGGTAGGGACATGTTCTGCACAGCTTTCTGGGCTGAAGGGCTGTGTCTCTGGTGTCACAAAAATGGCTGAAGAGCCCATATTGTGCTGTAGGTTTTCTATGTTTCTATATCATCTATCAAATCACCTCTAATTCCTTCACTCCAAAGGGGAAAGCCTTAGTTTGCTGAACCTTTCCTCATTAGAAGTAACTTGCATTCACAGAAAATAAAACTGATCACATGTGCCTGCACATGGTCCATATCACTTCATTCCTATCTGTTCAGGTGTTAATCTAAATACCTCTTAAAGTTGCTATAATACTAACTTATATCTGCTTCCATCACAACTCCAGGCAGCATATTCCAGGCACTATGCTCTGTGTAAAAACATGCCTTGAAATTAAACTTTTCCCTTCTTGCTTCGAAGCCATGTCCTGTAGTGTTTGACATATCCATCCTGGGAAAAGTAACTCTATCTATCTACCTTATCTATGCCTCTCAATTTTATAAACTCCTTTCAGGTCACCCCTCAGCCTTAGTATCTCCAGAGAAAACAATTCTAGCTTTCCTGACTTCTTATACCTAATACTTCCTAATCCAGGCTCATTCTTGGTGAATCACATCTGCACTCTCTCTCTCAAAAGTTTCCATATCTGTACCATATGGAGTGCTAAGAATTGCACATAATATTCAATAATGCAATATTGAGTACAATACAATAATACATGATTTATAATAATGCAAAATACATTTTGCGTGCCACATTCCTGTGGCGACACCACATTGAGTGGAGAAAAAGAATTAAAGTGAGCAGGGCCCTGTACAGAAGGGATGGTTTGCACCTGGACCTGAGGGGGGCTAATATCCAAGTGGGAAGGTTTGCTATGCTGCATGTATGGGTTTTTTAAAAACTAAAGTTGCAGGGGAATAGGAACCAAAGAGCCAGAACAGATAGTGGGGTGGTGGTGGAGAAATATGTTGTTAATCCTAAAAAGTTAGGAATCAAAAGGTCAAACATGTGGGACTAATGTTTTGAGCTGCACCTATTTCAATGCAAGTAGTACTGTAGGAAAGGCAGATGTGTTTACAACGTGGATCAGCGAGTGGAATTACAGCATTTTAGCCATTAGCGAGACTTGGTTCCAGGAGGGGTAGGATTGGCAGCTCAGTGTTTCAGGGGTCCATTGTATTAGACATGTTAGAGTGGGAGGGATTAAAAGGAGAGAGGTAGCATTCGTAGTCTGAGAAAAATTCACATAAGTGCTCAGTCAGGACAGAGTGGAGAGCCTGTCTAATGAGGCTTTATGAGTAGAACTGAGGAATAAGAAAGGCATGACCACTTCTTTCGAAGGGAAGCCTTCAAAAGTGAAATTTTGAGAGTACAGAGTTCGTCTGTTCCTGTGAGAATAAAAAGCAAGAATAACAGGTTTTATGAAGCCTTACTTTTCAAGAGATATTGAGGCCCTGGTTAAGAAAAAGGAGGTGCCTAGCAGTTAAAGGCAGGCAGGGAACAAATGCCGTACTTGAGGAGTACAAGTAATGCAAAGAACACGAAGAAAGAAATCAGGAGGGTTAAAAGATGACAAGGTTGCTCTAGCAGACAAGGTTAAGGAGATTCACAAAGACTTTTACAGATATGTATATTAAGAGCAAAATGATGGCAAGGGACAAAATTGGTCCTCTGGAAGATGAGTGTGTTCATCTATGTGTGGAGCCAAAAGAAATGGGGGAAATCCTAAATGGATTTCTCTTCCATCTGTACTTATTTAAGAAACAGACATTGTCTCCCGATGTGAGGCAATACAGCAGCATGGTCATGAACCCTATACAGATTACAGAGGAGGACGTGTTAGCTGCATTGGATTGAGTTGTTCTCCGATCTTGGCAATACACTTGCAAATGTTTCATCGCCATATGAGGAGATGTCATCAGTGTACTGTTCACTTGTGGTGTGTCCTCCGAATGCTTGACTTTTATGTCCTTATCAATGACTAGACGTCATTACAGAAACTCAATTGTGATGTACAGAGGGGATCTCATCACTGATAGATTACATGAAGAACTCTGTGCGTTGTCTGCAGTTTTCCCTGTATTGGCTTAGAAGTAAGATTGAGGTCTACATGTCTGTTTATAGAATCATTTGCGGAAAACCATGCTTCTAGGAATTCTCTCGTATTTCACGTGTTTGCTTATGCAATGACTTTCCAAGTTATTTCCAGGTGTTTGCTGTCAAGGTAAAATAGAGTTGATAATTCAGCAGGCCCTAACAAGCTGTTCTCTCAGACCTAAGGGAGGCTAATCCAGAAATTGCAGGGCCCCTAGCAGAGAATAATTAAAACAACCTTAGCCACAGGTGAGGTGCCAGAGATTGGAGGATAGCCAGTGATGCTCCATTGTTTACAGAAGGCTCTAAGAATAATCTAGGAAATTAAAAGCTTTCCCAGTAGTGGGAAAGTTATTGGAAGGTATTCTAAGGGACCACATGTACAAGTATTTGGATAGACAGGGACTGATCAGCAATAGTTAACATGGCTTTGTGTGCATTAAGTCATGAAAACCTATCTTACAGATTTTTCAAAGAAGTAACCAAGAAAGTTGATCAAGGCAAGGCTTAAATGATGGTGCTTAAATGACCTTAGCAAGGTGCTTGACAAGGTCTCACATGGAACTTTCGTCAAGAAGGTTCAGTCCCCTGGCATTCAAGAAGAGGTAATCAACTGGATTGGACATAGGCTTTATGGAAGAAGCCAAAGAGTGGTCATAGATGGTTGCCTCTCTGACTGAAGGCCTGTGAGAAGTGGTGTGTGGCAGGGATCGATGCTGGTTCCATTGTTGTTTGTTGTCTATATCAATGATCTGGATGATAATGTGGTAAACTATATCAGCAAATTTGCAGATGACGCTAAGACAGCAAGGGAGACTATCAAAATCTGCAGCAGGATAAGGACCAGCTGGAAAATGGCAGTTGGAACTTAATACAGACAAGTGTGAAGTGTTTCACTTTAGGAGGTCCAACCAGGGTAGCTCTTACACAGTGAATAATAGGGCACTGAGGAGTACAAAAGAAAAAGATGTGGGAAGATTAATAGGATACTTGATAGAGGTATACAAAATTAGGAAGGGTATAGATAGACTAAATGTATTTCCAACTGATGTTGGGTGGGACTACAAATAAAGGTCATGGGTTAAGGGTAAAAGATGAAAGATGAAACTTTTAAGGGAGGACGAGGGGAAACTTTTTCATTCAGAGAGTGTGGAATGAGCTGCCAGTGCAAATGGTGGATGCGGGGTCAATTTCAACACTTAAGAGAAATTTGAATAGGTCCATGGAAAGGGAGGGGTATAGAGGGCTATGGCCCAGGTATAGGTCGATAGGACGAGGCAGATTAATGGTGTGGCATGGACTAGATGGGCCAAAGAGCCTGTTTCTGTGTAGTGTTCTATGACTCTACTCCAAATATGGCCCAACCAATGTTCTACACAGCTATAAACTAACTTCCCAACTTTTATACTCGAAGAATTAACTGACGAAGGCCAAGCACTATGCCTCCTTTCCCACCCAATCCACTGGTGAAGCCACTTTCAGGTAGCATCTTAAGACCTCTCTATAAATCAGTTGTCCCATGAGTCCTGTGATTTCCTGTATACTTTGATATGACATTTGACTTCCTAAATTATAATACTGTAGCGATGTGCTACACACAGCGCTGAAATAACGACACGCAGTCAGTAAGTTGTTTCGAGACTAGTTTATTCAAACTTCACGGCACTGGCATTTAATTCCTAGCGCCCGCACTCTCCGGGTGGAAATGATGTCAGGGGTGCATTACCAAAGTCTCCCCCTGCGCACTGGCATGTGTGAGCCAGTTCTCCTGCGCAAAAAGTGGGTCGCCACATAACCCCCCCACCCCAGAACCGGCAATACATCCCCCAATGTCCACAGTCTGGATCAGCCTCTGTTTGGGAGGTCTGCCTCTGCGCCGTGGTGCCTGAACCTCGACCGGCTGCTCCAAGTCCACATGGGCTGGTTTGAGTCAGTCCACTGTGAAAACCTCCTCTTTCCCCGCCAATGTCCAGAACGTTCGTGGACCCATTGTTGTTGATCACCTTGAACGGCCCCTCGTACAGCCGCTGTAGCGGTGCCCGGTGTCCGCCCCTTCGTACAAACACAAACTTACAGTTCTGCAGGTCTTTGGGTACATGGGTCGGGGTCCATCCATACTGTGAAGTTGGTACAGTGGCCAGGTTGCCAAGCCTCTCGCGTAGTCTGTCCAGGACTGCTGCTGGTTCTTCCTCTTGCCCCCTTGGGACTGGTATGAACTCTCCTGGGACAGCCAGGGGTGCGCCATACACCAACTCGGCCGACGAGGCATGCAGATCCTCTTTGGGCGCTGTGCGAATTCCAAGCAGGGCCCAGGGAAGCTCGTCCACCCAGTTAGGTCCTTTCAGGTGGGCCATGAGAGCCGACTTCAAGTGACGGTGAAAGCATTCCACTAGTCCGTTCGACTGTGGGTGGTAGGCAGTTGTGTGGTGTAGCTGCGTACCCAACAGGCTGGCCACAGCCGACCGTAGGCTGGAGGTGAACTGGGCACCTCTGTCGGAGGTAATGTGGGCCAGTACCCCGAAGTGTGCTACCCAGGTTGCAATCAGTGCTCAGGCGCAGGAATCGGCAGATGTGTCGGTGAGCAGGACCGCCTCTGGCCACCTTGTGAACCGGTCTACCATAGTTAGAAGGTACTGCACTCCTCGGGACACTGGTAGGGGGCCCACGATATCCACATGAATGGATATCCTCCGGTGGGTGGGTTCAAACTGCTGTGGCGGGGCTTTAGTGTGCCACTGCACCTTGGCTGTTTGGCACTGCACGCACATTCTGGCCCATTCACTGACCTGCTTGTGAAGTCCATGCCACGCGAACTTGCTGGAGACCAGACAGACAGTTGCCCTGATAGAAGGGTATGCCAAACCATGTATGGAGTCAAAAACTCGCCACCTCCAGGCTGCCAGGATGATGAGGCGAGGTTGGCCAGTAGCCATGTGGCACAGGAGGGTCCTCTCACCTGGACCTACGAGAAAGTCCTGCAGCTACAAACCTGAGACTGCGGTCCTGTAGCTGGGCATCTCATCGTCTGCCTGCTGCGCCTCCGCCAGTGCTGCATAGTCCACCCCCAGGGGCAGGGCCTGGACAGCTGGTCTGGAGAGTGCATCCACCACGATGTTGTCCTTTCCCGACACGTGCTGGATGTCCATTGTGTACTCGGAGATGTAGGACAGATGTCACTGCCGGCAAACGGACCAGGGATCGGACACCTTCGTGAACGCGAAGGTCAGCGGTTTGTGGTCCGTGAACGCAGTGAACGGCCTGCCTTCTAAGAAGTACCTGAAATGCCGGATTGCCAGATACAGTGCCAACAGCTCCCGGTCAAAAGCACTGTACTTGAGTTCGGGTGGTCGTAGGTGCTTGCTGAAGAACACCAAGGGTTGTCAGCGCCCCTCAATGAGCTGCTCCAGCACCCCACCGACTGCTGTGTTGGATGCGTCCACCATGAGTGCGGTCAGAACGTCCATTCTGGGGTGCACCAGCATCGCGGCATCTGCCAAGGCCTCCTCGTCCCAAATAATGTTCTTGCCTTTACCTGACATCAGGGTGTACAAAGGGTGCATGATACTGGCTGCTGAGGGGAGGAAACAGTGGTAAAAGTTCACCATACCAACGAACTCCTGTAGTCCTTTGACCGTGTTGGGCCGGGCAAAGTGGCGGATCGCATCTACCTTGGCGGGCAGAGGTGTTGCCCCGTCTTTGGTAATCCTGTGGCCCAGGAAGTCAATGGTATCGACACCGAACTGGCATTTGGCCGGGTTGATCATGAGGCCGAAATCACTCAGGCGGGAGTAGAGCTGGCGAAGATGGGACAGATGCTACTGGCGACTACTGCTGGCTATAAGGATGTCGTCCAAATAAATGACCGCAAAGTCCAGGTCGCGTCCCACTGCATCCATTAGCCACTGGAACGTCTGTGTGGCATTCTTCAGGCTGAACAGCATTCGGAGGAACTCGAACAGGCTGAACGGGGTGATAAGTGCCATTTTGGGGATGTCTTCAGGTTGCACCGGGATTTGATGGTATCCCCGGACAAGGTCTACTTTGGAAAATATCCTTGCCCCGTGCAGGTTTGCTGCAAAGTCCTGTATGTGCGGCACGGGGTAGCGGTCTGGAGTTGTAGCCTCGTTCAGTCTGCGGTAGTCGTCGCATGGTCTCCAACCCCCAGCTGCTTTGGGCACCATGTGCAGGGGGGAGGCCCATGGGCTGTCGGAACTCCGTACGATCCCCAATTCCTCCATCCTCTTGAACTCTTCCTTCACCAGGCAGAGCTTTTCCAGGTGGAGCCTTCGTGCGCAGGCATGGAGGGGTGGTCCCTTGGTCTGGATGTGGTGCTGAACCCCGTGTCTGGGCATGGCTGCCATGAACTGCGGTGCCAGAATTGATGGAAAGTCCGCCAGGATTCTGGTGAATTCGTTGTCCGACAGCATGATGGAGTCCAGGTGTGGGGCCAGCAACTTGGCTTCAGCCAGGGAGAACGTCTGGAAAGTCTCGGCATGTACCAGTCTTTTCCCTTGCAAGTCGACTAGTAGGCTGTGAGCTCGTAAGAATTCCACCCCCAGGAGTGGTTGGGCCACCGCGGCCAGTGTGAAGTCCCACGTGAACTGGCTAGCGCCGAACTGCAGCTGCACTGAGCGGGTGCCATAGGTCCGTATCGTGCTGCCATTTGCGGCCCTCAGGGTGGGTCCTGGCTTCCTGTTGCGGGTGTCGTACCCCGTCAGGGGCATGACACTGATTTCTGCTCCGGTGTTGACCAAGAAGCAACATCCCGACTGTTTGTCCCAGACATACAAGAGGCTGTCCTGGTGGCCAGCCGCCATAGTCATTAGCAGCAGCTGGCCCTGGCCCTTGAAGGGCGGGCAACAATGACGGGCTTTTGTGCCCCACCGCTGGTGGTAGGAACATCACTATTCACTGGCTTCCTCACTCCTGCCACTGTGTTGTGTGCACCCACCTACCGGGCCTGGTCTGGTCCGCTATTGGGCGTGTGGCCTGGTAATCTGACCAACGGACGCCACGCTCTCCCTCTTGGCTTTCCACAGCACGTCTGCCCGGGTCGCCACCTTCCGGGGGTTGCTGAAATCTGCGTCGACCAGCAGCAAATGTATGTCCTCGGGTAGTTGCTCTAGGAACGCTAGCTCGAACATGAGGCAGGGCTTGTGTCCATCAGCCAGGGACAGCATCTTGTTGATCAATGCTGATGGCAGTCTGTCTCCCAAACCGTCCAGGTGAAGCAGGCGGGCACCCCGCTCACACTGTGAGAGGCCAAAGGTCCCAATGAGCAGCACTTTGAATGCTTCATATTTACCTTCTTCTGGGGGCGACTGTATGAAATCTGCAACCTGGGCGGCCGTCTCCCGGTCAAGGGCACTCACCACGTGATAGTAACGCGTGGAATCAGAGGATATCTGCCGAATCTGGAACTGGGCTTCTGCTTGTCTAAACCACACGCGTGGTCGCAGTGTCCAGAAAGTCTGCAGTTTTAGCGAAAGTGCGTGAACAGATGAAGAGTCGGTCATCTTTGGTCCAAATCCCGTTTGGACCGTCGGGGTCACCAATGTAGCGATGTGCTACACACAGCGCTGAAATAACGACACGCAGTTGGTAAGTTGTTTCGAGACTAGTTTATTCAAAATTCGCAGCGCTGGCATTTAATCCCTAGCGCCCACCCTCTCTGGGCGGAAATGAGGTCAGAGGTGCATTACCAAAGTCTCCCCCCACGCGCTGGCTATTTGTGAGCCAGTTTCCCTGCACAGAAAGTGGGTCACCACAATACTTCATAATTGTCCAGATTAAAATGCACCTTCTACTTCACTGCCCAATTTTCCAAATGATCTATATCCCATTGCTCTACCTTGACAACCTCCTCAATTGCCTCGAACTCCAATTTTTGCATCATCTGCAGGCTTACTGATTAGCACACCCACAATTTCATCCAAATCATTTAAGCACACCATAAAGAGATATCCCAGTACTGATTCCCTGTAGAACACCCCTAGTCAGAATAGCTGTTCTCCACTACTATCCTCAGTCTTCTATGGTCAAATGAACTTTTAATCTAATTTACCAAGTCACCATTAATCCCATGTGCCTTAATCTTCTGGATCAGCCTGCCAAGAGAGATCTTTTCAAATGGATTTCTAAAGTCGATGTAAAAAATACACCATCAATCATCTTTGCCACCTCCTCACAGAATTCAATTAAGGTCATAAAACAGGACCTTTTCTACACAAAGCCATCCATAATAAACCCATGGTTTCCTAAATGTGAGTAATAATTCCCCTATCACTGATGGAAGGCTCACAAGCATATAAATTGTCATGTTATTTCTTTCTCTTCCAAAACAACCAAACATTGATTATTCTCATCAGTTATTGGTCCTCTGGGGCCTCTGGTTAAAGAAGATACAAAGATCTTTGTCAAGGTACCAACTATCTTCTCTTTTGACTCTCTCAATAAATAACCTTGGAGAGACCAAATCAGGCCCTGAGGCCGTATTCCATTAATATTCTTAAAGAGAATCAACACCTCTTTTTTCCCTGACATTATTGACATTACCCGACAGCAAAGTAATGGAAGGGGTCAGCAACACTGCTATCATGTAGCACCTACTCGGCAACAACCTGCATACGGATGCCCAGTTTGGGTTCCATCAAGGCTACTCAGCTCCTGACCTCATCATCTCCTTGGTCCAAACATGGACCAAAGAGGTAAATACCAGAGGTGAGATGAGAGTGATAGCCCTGAACATTGAGGCAGCATTTTTGTGACTATGGCATCAAGGTGCCCTAGCTAAAATGGAATCAATGAGATTTAGGGGAGAACCCTCCACTGGTTGGAAGCTCTGCTGACACAAAGGAAAATGGTTGTGGTGGTTGGAGGTCAATCATCTCATCCTCAAAACATCACTGCAGGAGTTCCTCAGGAAAGTGTCCTAAGACCAACCATCTTCAGCTGCTTCATCAGTGATCTTCCTTCAGTCATAAGGTCAGAAGTGGGGATTCTCGCAGAATACTGCACTATGTTCTGCACCATTCGTGACTCCTCAGATAGTGAAGCAGTTCATACCCAAATGCAGCAGGACCTGGACAATATCCAGGCTTGGGCTGACAAGTGGCAAGTAATATTCAAACTATACAAGAGCCAGGCAATGGCCATCTCCAACATGAGTGGCTCTAACCATCATCCCTTGACATTCAGTGGCATCACCATTACTGAATCCCCTACTGTCAACATCCTGGGGGTTATCATCAATCGGAAATTGAACTGATCTAGCCATAGAAACACAGTATGTCAAAGCAGGTCAAAGGCTAGGAATCTTGCTCAGTGTAACTCACCTTCTGACTCCCCAAATCCTGTCCACTATCTACAAGGCTTAAGTCAGGAGTGTAATGGAATACTCATCACTCACCTGGACGAGTGACAACAGTTCAAGGCCCACTTGATTGGTACCCCTCTAGAAGCATTCAATCCCTCCACCATCGATGAGCAGTTGCAACAGTATGTACTATCTACAAGATGCACTGCAACAACACACCAAAGTTCCTAAGGCAGCACTTTCCAGACCCACGACCATCTAGAAGAACAGCAGATACCTGGAAACACCACCATTTGGAAATCACCCTTCAAGAAACTCACCATCCTGACTTTGAAACATATCACTGTTCCTTCATTGTTACTGGGTCAAAATCATGGAATTCCCTCCCTAACAGTACTGTGATTGTACCTACACCTCAAGAAGGCAGCTCATCACCACCTTCTCAAGGGCAACTAGGGATAGGCAATAAATGCTGGCTTAACTGGAGACGTCCACATCCCATAAATGAATAATTTTTTAAAAATTAATATGCCCTATATTAGCAGTATATCCCTCCTTGATCTCACTACCTTCATGTTCATTTCATTGACAAAGTACTCATTTAAAAACTCACCTAAATTTGCAAGCATATATTCCCTCCTTAGTATTCAAGTGGTCCTACCCCTTCCCTTGTAACCCTCATTTGTAACACATGTACAAAAAGGCCTTCTGATTTTCTTTCATCTCACTCACCAAGGACAGTTCATGTGCCCTTTTAGCACTTGTGATTCCCTATTTAAGTTCTTTCATGATTCCTTATTAATCAGGGGCTGGCTGAATTTGAGCTTCCAAATTTAAGCTTTCTTTATGACCAAATTTGCAACATGACATGCCATCCAATGTTCCGAAACTCTGCCATCCTTGTCCTTCACTTTCACAAGAATATATCTTTAAGTGATTTCCATATGTCAGAAGTGGACTTGCATAATAAGAGTTGCTCCCAATATACTCTCCTACATTTCTTACTTAATACTCTGTAGTCAGCTTTCCACCTATTTAGCATATTCCACCAAGGTCCAGTCTGATGCTAATCCATAATATCTTAAAGCTTACAGAATTATAATCACTGCCCACAAATTGCTCTCCCAGTGGAACTCTGATCACTTGTCTAGGGTCCAAGATGTGATATGGCCCATTCCCTGGTTAAACTACTGTTTCAAGAAACCATCCTAGATTCATCTAACAAATTCTGCCACATTTAAGTCTCTGATGCTAAAACCAAAATTAAAAATAGAAGCAAAATACCAAAAAATAGGAGGAAAAGAAATAATGTCTTCAGTTATACCTTTTTCAAAAATGTATCCTGGAAATTTGAAAAGCATATAACCCACAAGATACATTGATTCAATTATGGTACAGTCTTTTCCATCACAATCCACAAGAATTCATATTCTTCACTCAAGACAACTTCTTTCTAACTCTATTTTCTTCTGTCCACACCCTGATTAAAGAAATTATTTCCAATAAATCACTTGCAAATGCAATCAATTTAGCCTATAACCTCTATTGATCACAATACTTTTACACCTGTGTTGATTCAACTGTTCCCACATTCCACTGTGAATGCCATTGTCCATAATACAACTTACTGCCACCTGACCTTCCTATCTACCATGATATTGCCCCAACTTATATTTTTTCCCCAATCTAAAGGGGACAGGCCTGAATGCATCCTCTGGACACTGTTTAAAACACCTCCAGATATTTTTGGACAAAATCTCTTCAGCCTGAAGTGTTCTTGATACCATAATAATTTTGAAATGTAACTTTACAATATTAACATCTTGAACCACCTCTCCATGGATCCTCTTTAAAAAAAGTACAGGAGATTGTAGGAATTGGTCTACAGCCTTCAGAGCCTACTTTGCTTTTGCTAAGCTTGTTAAAAGACCCAATCTTTCAGTTCAACATCTCTCGCCCTGTGATCCTGAAGAAAGTCCTCATCTTCGTCAAAAGTGTTCAACCATTTATCCTAAGACTATGTTCCTTTATCCCAGGGAAAATATCCTTACAGCATCTATCCTGTTAAACACATTCAGAATATTGTGTTCACTATGATAATCTCTTACTATTCTACACTCTAAAGTACAGGGATCATACTAAACATAGAAACATAGAAAACCTATAGCACAATACAGGCCCTTCGGCCCATAAAGTTGTGCCAAACATGTCCCTACCTTAGAAATTACTAGGCTTACCTATAGCCCTCCGTTTTTCTAAGCTCCATGTACCTATCCAAAAGTCTGTTAAAAGACCCTATCGTATCCGCCTCCACCACCATCGCTGGCAGCCCATTCCACGCACTCACCACTCTCTAAGTAAAAAACTTACCCCTGACGTCTCCTCTGTACTTACTCCTCGGCACCTTAAACCTGTGTCCTCTTGTGGCAGCCATTTCAGCCCTGGGAAAAAGCCTCTGACTATCCACATGATCAATGCCTCTCATCATCTTGTACACCAGTATTATTAGGTCACCTCTCATCCTCTTTCGCTCCAAGGAGAAAAGTCAAGTTCACTCAACCTATTCTCATAAAGCATGCTCCTCAATCCAGGCAACATCCAATATTTCTGTCCAATACTGTCCAATATTTCTTTACAAGACAATCCCTTCTTCCCAGGAATCAATCCAAATATGCATTCCTGCACCACATCAAGAGCCAGTATATCCTTCATTAAATAAATAATTCAAAATTTAACACTGTAACTACTTGTGGTCTTAAACTTGGAAGAGTTTCAGCAAGACTTCCATTCTCTAATTTTCCATTACACTTCTCTACCTCAGAAGCAGGTTTATCGTTGTCTTATATGTTGTGAAAAATTGTTGCTATGCAGCAAAGCAGTGCAAAATAAACAGTGCAAAAAAAGGAATAACAATAAAAAAAGTTAATGAATTCATGTTCAATTCAGAAATCTGATGATGGAAGGGAAGAAGCTGCTCCTGAATCATTAGTGTGGATCTTCAGGCTCCTGCACTGTTTCCCTGAGGGTAGTAATGAGAAGCGGGCATAACCCAGTTGGTGAGGGTCCTTAAATAATGGATGCCACCTTCTTGAGCCACTGCTTCTTGAAGATATCCTCAAAGGTGAGGAATGCTGTGCCCCTGGATGAGTCTGGAACCCTCTGCAACCTCTTGCAATCCTGTGTATTGGAGCTTCCAAACCAGGCTGAAATGGATCCAGTCAGAATGCTCTATAGAAATTTGTAAGACTCTTGGATGACACACCAAATCTTCTCAAAATTGAAAATAAATACAGCTGTTGGTATGCCTTCTTTGTGATTACATTGTTCCATTTAGGGAAGAGGCTATTCAGCATCCAGGACAGGTTGATCATCACCTCCATCCATTTACCCACTGCACCAGCACTTCATACACATCACCTAGCATCACTTCATGTACATACAATCAGTCTATGTATATAACAGTTTCTTCCATGCCACCATTCGATTTCTGAATGGACACCATCACATTTCTTTGCTCTTTCTGCACTACTTATTTAACTTTACATATACACACACAAAATGCTGGTGGAACACAGCAAGCCAGGCAGCATCGACAGTGAGAACCGCTGTCGACATTTCTGGCTGAGACCCTTCGTCAGGACTAACTGAAAGGAAAGCTAGTAAGAGATTTGAAAGTAGTGAGGGGAGGGGGAAATGCAAAATGATAGGAGAAGACCGGAGGGGGTGGGATGAAGCTAAGAGCTGGAGGAATTGTGAGGGGATAGCCTTTTTGCAAGAGACAGGGTGGGACCTTGCAAAAAGGCTATCCCCTTCTCACAATTCCTACGTCTCTGCCACATCTGCTCTCAGGATGAGGCTTTTCATTCCAGGACGAAGGAGATGTCTTCCTTTTTTAAACAAAGGGGCTTCCCTTCGTCCACCATCAACTCTGCTCTCAAACACATCTCTCCCATTTCCCGCATATCTGCCCTCACCCCATCCACCCGCCACCCCACTCAGGATAGGGTTCCCCTTGTCCTTACCTACCACCCCACCAGCCTCCAGGTCCAACGTATAATTCTCCGTAACTTCCGCCACCTCCAACGGGATCCCACTACCAAACACATTTTTCCCTCCCCCCCCCTTCTGCTTTTCGCAGGGATCGCTCCCTACGCGACTCCCTTGTCCACTCGTCCCCCCCCATCCCTTCCCACCGATCTCCCTCCTGGCACTTATCCTTGTAAACAGAACAAGTGCTACACCTGCCCTTATACTTCCTCCCTTACCACCATTCAGGGCCCCAGACAGTCCTTCCAGGTGAGGCGACACTTCACCTGTGAGTCCGCTGGTGTGGTATACTACGTCCAGTGCTCCCGGTGTGGCCTTTTATATATTGGTGAGACCCAATGCAGACTGGGAGACCGTTTCACTGAACACCTACACTCGGTCCACCAGAAAAAGCAGGATCTCCCAGTGGCCACACATTGTAATTCCACGTCCCATTCCCATTCTGATATGTCTATCCATGGCCTCCTCTACTGTCAAAATGAATGCAAACTGAGGTTGGAGGAACAACACCTTATATACCGGCTGGGTAGCCTCCACCCTGGTGGCATGAACATTGACCTCTAACTTCCGTTAATGCCCCTCCTCTTCTTCTTACCCCATCCCTGACATATTTGCTGATAGATTTCCATCAAGCAGAAAGAGGTATATAGCAAAAAACAGTAGTCATTAAGTGGAATGATTGAGAAATTTCTGTCCTGTACTTCATATATAGTGCTTTCTGCATCTCTTTATCTTAAAAATGTTCAGAAAATATGTGAACTTAAACACAAGGCAACTCAATTATAAACAAATTGGAATCAAATGGCCCATAATCTTTGCAAAAAATAATACAAGGTCAAAACTTGCGTGAATTACCTTTGCAGTGATGATACTCTTCCTCGGCTCTGTTAGAAATTTCCAGATGTAATTCCCACACCAAAAGATTCAGCCTTCAAACCCCACTGCAGAATATCAATGCATAATCTATACTGGCACAAAGTAGTACAAAGGGAGTACTGTACTGCAAGATAAGGCTCATAAATATAACAGAGAAAAAGATCATCAACCCAATCCAAGCAACATACAATCTCAAGAGAGTGACAAAAAATCTAAAGGGTTTAAAATGGTTTAAATCTGGGTTCCATGTTGGTCACTATCCAACAATATATTCCCGCAGTCAGCTGGTGTGTATCACCTCGGATCTATTACAGTGTTATGTTATTCACCAAGTCTACACACGTAACTGTTCATCTTCAGGATTTAATGTGCTATTACATTACATGTAGTTTTGTCTGCCTAAAAAAGATTAAACTCCCTTAAAGAGGCCACAATGTTTCAATTGATTACTGGAATGAAAAGTCAACCCTACAAAGGGAAGTTCTGTAGAACAGGCCTTCATTCAACAGATATTCACTTCAGGAATCCTTGAAGTTTTTCTAACATCTCCAACACACAAGATGAGAGTATGTAGGAGAACCTTCATCAAAAAGCTTGCAGTAGTTCAAAGCAGCATACCACTTTTTTTTTAATGATTACATACAAATAAATGATTACGTACCAAGTGGAATACTGAAATTGTAGTTCCATACAAGGACAGTCCAGCCTTAATGCAATCATCTGCTTTGGATCCTCCATTCTACATGTAGCAAGTACTAAGTGTCGTTCTTTACTGATGTCAAAATTATCTGATGTGTAGCAGATCATTTCCACACCATCAGTCCAAGCAGTGAAAAAGTCGTTTCACCTCAGATTTTGCAGCAAGACAACTTTCACTGTAGCTTTCACTAACACCTGTATAGGTTGCATGCTGTAATCATCAGGTCTGTCATCAACTATGCTTGTGTTGGCAACAAACAGTGGATCAAATGCAGCTGGCACAGTAAAATGTCAGGAAAAAGGGAGGCCATCATTTACACCAGGCATTCACTTACATGATTTGTTGGCAAGGTTCACATACCTGCTGCATATTCCGCTGAAGCAAAATAACTTTTGGTTTCAGTACAGAGCGGAGAAGACGAGCAGCACCAAAAAGTAATGTGACCAAAGGCAATAGTACTCTGTTCACAGAAAAGGCTGAAATCCTAGCAATCAACTTACTGGGCTCTGGTAGGAGAACGTGATAAAGGTGGCTCCCTTTGAGCACACCACGTCACCAAACCCCTCTACAAAACTGCGACACAGCCTGCAAACTGGTGCAAATATTTCTGCAACATCTGACATAGAATCATCTTTACCCTCACTGCCAATCAAGTCCTTACCTTGCTCCAAAGTTATAACTGTATTGCTGCACATACAAGGTATCAGTGAAATCTTGTCCCTTAATGAGATCCAGTTCAAATTGCTCCCTAAACACATTTGACAGATATAAAATGCTGCGAACAGGCTTTCCCACTCATGGAAGTTCATCAACATGAAAGATTTTGCTTCCACCTCAAAATTTGCCATGCTTGATGAATATTTCTAGATTTTCTAGTGTTATTCTGGATCACCCAACTAATGAAATTTGAGAGGTAAATTCTAAGTTGATAGAATAGTATAGAACACAGAGTGTAATTGTGGAAGGGAGATCCTAGATGAGACATTATGATGTCTTGCCTACCTCCAAATATAATCAAAACAAACCTCTGCATTATTCAAAAAAAAAACCTCAACAACATTAATACAAGTTAAAAGTTTCCAGTGCACCTTTCATACTATCAGGAAGCCTTAAGCACTACAGGCAACAAAGCAACTTTCAAGTCTGCTTGTTATCTGGCAATTTCTTGGGGTTGAGGAGAATTGGCTTTGACTCCCATTCTGTGGGTTCTATTTAGTCTCATGTCTCCATGTTGCTGCTCCAGCCAGGGTTCTGAAATGGCCGGGGTCAGTATGAGATCTACAGACTGCCAAAATTAAAGCAGCAAGTCAACATAGGATAGCCAACATGGCTTTGTGCATGGTAGGTCACATCTAACAGATCATACAGAATTTTTCAAAAAGTTACCAGGGATGTTTTCTACATGGCCAACCATCGAGCCTGGTATGGAAACACGAATGCCCTTGAACAGAAAATCCTACAAGTAGTGGATAGGGCCCAGTCCATCACAGATAAAGTCCTCACCAATCACTGAGCAGATCCATATAACAATATAACAATTACAGCATGGAAATAGGCCATCTTGGCCCTTCTAGTTCATGCCGAACGCTTACTCCCACCTAGTCCCACTGGCCCGTACTCAGCCCATAACCGTCCAATCCATTCCTGTCCATATACCTATCCAATTTTACTTTAAATGACAATACCAAACCTGCCTCTACCACTTCTACTGGAAGCTCGTTCCACATGGAGCTGTGACACAAAAAAAGTAGCATCCATCATCAAGGACACCCCACCAACACAACCACCCTGGTCATGCTCTCTTCTCACTGCTGCTATCAGGAAGAAAGTAGAGGAGCCTCAGGACTCACAGTTCCTGATGAAGCGTCTTGGCACAAAATGACAACTATTTACTCCTGCTAAGTTCCTCCAGCATTTTGTGTATTGCTTAGTAATAGTTGTCACCCCTCAACCATCAAGCTCTTAAACCAGGGGAATAACTTAACTCACCTTCACTTGCCCCATCACTAAACTGTTCCCACAACATATGGACTCACTTTCAAGGACTCTTCATTACATGTTCTCGATACTTATTGCTTACTCATTTATTTATTTTTTCTTTCTGTTAGTATTTGCACAATTTGTTATCTTTTGCACACTGGTTGTCTGCCTTGTTGGTGTACTATTTCATTGATTCTATCAAGGTTATTGGGTTTATTGATTTTGAATGGAAGAAAATGAATATCAGGGTTGTATATGGTGACATATATGTCGTTTGAAAATAAACTTTTTTTTTAAAACTTTAATGCAGACAAGTGTGAAGTGTTGCACTTTGCATGACAAACCGGATTAGGTCTTACACAATGAGCAGATGGGCACTGATTAGTGTGGCAGAACAGAGGGATCTGGGAATACAGGCCCATAATTCCTTAAAAGTAGCATCACAGGGAGATAGGGTCATATCTCCCTGTGATGCTTTTGGCTCATTGGCCCTCATAAATCAAAGTATTAAGTACAGGTATTGGGATGCTGTGTTGAAGTACACGGCATTGAAGTCTAATTTTGAGTATTACATGCAGTTTTGTCACCTACCTACAGGAAAGAGATCAATAAGATTGAAAGAGTACAGAGAATATTTACGATTTTGTCAGGACTTGAGGGCTGAGTAGGAGGGAAAGATTGTACAGGTTAGGAAGTTATTTCCTGGAACGTAGAAGAATGAGGGGAGGCATACAAAATTATGAGGGATAAAGATGAGTAAATGCAGGCAAGATTTTCCACGGTGGTTGGGTGAGACCAGAACTAAAGGTCATGGGTTAAGTGTGAAAGGTGAAATGTTAAAGGGGAAGAACACGAGGAGGAATTTCTTCACTCAGCAAGTGCTGAGAGTATGGAACGAGCTGCCAGCAGTGTGATGGATTTCAACATTTAAGATACATTTGGACAGATACATGTTTCTGCAAATATCTAATCAAGTAATCATATAGCAGCAACTTAATGCATAGAAGCATGCAGACAAGATCAAGAGGTTCAATTTCAAAGTACATTTATTATTAAAGAACATATAATTATACAACCTTGAGATTTGTTTGCTTACATACAACCACAAAACAAAGACCCAACAGAACCCAACCTTAAAAAAAAAGACCAACACCCAATGCAGAGAGAAAGGGGTAAAAAGCACAAATCATGCAAACAGTAGACACAAGCAACAACATTCCACACCAAAATGAGGTCTTAGATCCGAAACCCAGAGTAGGCCCAAAGCCTCAGTTCATCATATTAGCCGACACAGAGCACAACAGCTGCAGCAGTCTTCATAGCCAGCGCCACAGAGGGAGAAGTGAACATCATGGCAGAGTGAGCAAAATCAGTTCTTGCTGCCGATCCTGACACCGTCTTTCCAGTCAATTGGGGCAGGTGTTTAAATTGTCAAAACAGCTATCGTACCTCACACTAGGACTGGGGACCGCTGCAGCGAAAGGCTCTGGGCCTAGACCACAACACCCAGCACTCGTCCCAGGCACAGATTTTACTGTCCAGCCTGAAGCCACTCTTGATTTTTCCTAAATTGGCTTGGCACCCAGAGCAATCCATCAGACCACATATCACAATGGGGAAAACATGATCTAAGTGACTTTGACCATGGAATGATTGTCGGTGCCAGTCAAGGGGATTTAAGTATCTTAGAAACTACTGATCCCCTGGGATTTATGCACGTCAGCCACTAGAATTTAAAGAGAATGGTGCAAAAAACAAAGAACATATAGTGAGCAGCAGTTCTGTGGGCAAAAACACACTTTTAAGAAAATAGGTCAGAGGCGAATGATCAGATTGATTTAAGCTGACAGGAAGGCGACAGTTACTCAACTAACCATACACCACAACAGTGATGTGCAGAAGAGCATCTCTGAATGCACGGCACATCGAACCTTGAAGGTACCTAATAAAGTGGCAATCTAGTATAGAACAGTACAGCACTCTACAGGACTACGACCCACAATGTTGTGCCAACCTTTTAATCTACTCCAATATCAATCTAACCCTTCCCTCCGACAGAGCTCATAACTATCCATTTCTCTTTCATCCATGTCCCTTTTAAATTAGTCTCCTAAATGTCCCTAATGTATCAGCCTCATCCACCATCCCAGGAGTGTAAAAAAATCTACCTCTGACATTTCCCCGAAACCTTCCTCCAAACACCTTAAAAGGATGTCCTCTGATATTAGTCATGGTTACCCTAGGAAAACGAACTGGATCTCCACTTTATCTGTGCCTCTTATCATCTTTTATACCTCTATTAAGTCGCCTCTCATCCTCCTTTGCAAACAGCTCACTCAACCTTTCCTCATAAGATATATTCTCTAATCCAAGCAGTGTCCTGATAATTATTCTCTGCACCCTCTCGAATGCTTCCACATTCTTCCTATAGTGAGGTGACCAGAAATGATCACTGTACTCCATGTGTGGTCTAACCAGGATTTTTCAAGCTGCAACATTACACCATGAATTCAATCCCCCAACTAAAGAATGTCATTACATCATATGTCTTCATAACCACCCTATTAACATGCACCATCTTTGAGGGAGCTAAGGAAATGATCCCCAAGATCCCTCCGTTTCTCCACACTTCTAAAAATTCTGCTATTGACTTTGTACTTTGCCATCGTGCAACCTTCCAAACTGTGGCAATTCACATTTTTCTGAATTGAGCTCCATTTGCTCTCAACCCCTTCCTGAAGTCCATAATCAACTCCTTGGTCTTGCTGATATTGAGTATGCAGTTGTCTTTGCAACACCATTCAACCAGCCAATCTATTGCACTCCTCATTGCCATCTAAGATTTTACCAAACATTGATTCACTTATGCTAATAATGAATTTGGAGATATTTGCAGAGAATGTTGGTGTTATATAACCAGTGCCACAGAGGTCCTTGTCTTGGAAAGGAACAAGATGGCAGGGTCATTACTGCCCAAAGGACAGTGATGAGTATGAGTTTTTAACCATGAACACTTGAGATGGGCAAAGGCTGTGCAGAAGCTAATCTCCCTGAAGCAAAACAATATCCAGGTAAACTATCTTAATAAAACCGATAAAAGAGAAATAACTGCCCCAGGATAAACATTTTTAGTCTTTGAAATGCCCCCCCAACCTCAGATGGGATTCGGGACCTTGGATTCACTTCATGTTCAGGCAACAGGATCTCTAGTATTGCTGGCTTCCTCAGTTCAGATAAATTTGTTGTGAGGTTCGTTCATCAGATGCACAAAAGATAAATGGAGCAGGAATTGACTACCAGCCCCACAAGCCTGCCGCACCATTCAAAATGATTGTGGCTGATCCTCACTGGCCTGACTTCCTTTCTCTGCCAGTTCCCCATAGACGTTGAGTCTTTCAAAACCTGATTAATCTTAAAAACTTCACAGGATCTAGGCTCTATAAACGGCTGGGTAAAAGAATTCCAGATTCATCACCTTTTCCAAAAATAAATTTCTCAGCACCTCCATTCTAAATCTAGCCCCTTAATTTGTAATTATGCCCCCTTATTCAAGATTCGGATACTGGAATAGAGAATACACATTAATGATACCATTATTGATCGTAAACAATTTGAATATAAAAACTAATATAAAAGAAAGTTCTCCTTTTTTCTGAGGTATTTAATGTCCTTTTCCAAATTGCTGCTAGTTACAAATCAAATTTGAATATAACCCCTATATCCAAAGTAACACATACAGATTGCTCAAAGAACTCAGAAAGTCAGGTAGCTCTGTGGAAAGGAATAAAAAGAGACTCTTATGTCCTATCCTTGCTTACCAAATGTTGGCCTATCAATCTGCCAGAAATCAGGAAAAACCTGAATATATATCGGTTAATTTATTACATTTGTACTTCAAACACCACCCCCCCAGAATCCAGCAGAAAGTGAGCAAGTCCTTCCACATCACATCAGCACCAGTAATAATTTTTGTTAACAAAACACTTTGAACATAAACTTTAAATATATCTCTCGCAACTTCTATAAAAAAAAATTAGTGGCAAAAATTATCACACAAAGCATCCATGATATTAGGGCAGATAACTAAAATCTCTGAGGCAGGTTGTAAGGAGCTTAGGGATAGAATTCAGAATCAGAATTATTATCACTGACAAATGTCATGAAATTTGTTATGTCACAGGACAATGCAAAATATAAACTATACTATATAATGAGAAACATAAAAAATGAGTAATCACTGCAAAAAAAAAGTGAGGTAGTGTTCAAGAACATGGAGATTTAGCAACTGTAGGATGGGAAATCATTGAGAGTGGAGCACTTAAACTCAGGAAGCGCAATAGTTACCAAAGGTCAAAAGATTGGCAATTAAGGATGAGACTTCTAACCTAAAAGTATTGCTTAATCAAGAGCCACTGTGACCAGCAGTAACACAAGGGCAGCCTATAAATGTGATTTTGGAATAAGTTAAATAATTGGCAGCAGAGATATCAATACCTCAGATTTGGCCTTCATTGCACCAGAGTACAGATGGTTAAGGTAGAAATAACTCATCATCTCTTTGTTATAAAAAAGTGAAAAGGCTTATTATTTTATAAATGGAAAGAAACCGAAAGGAAATGGCATCTCAAGAGGTCTGATTGCCCTCGAGTATGAATCCCTAAAAGTTCATGTGCAGTTTCAGCAAACAATTTGGAAAGCAAAGAATATGTTTGTATTTATTAGGAGAAATGATTGTGGAACTGATTTCCTGTTATTTGTCAAGTGCGGTGCCATGTGCAATCATAATCGATTGAAAACGGATGTGGAAGCACAGAGAAACATCGGGAAATTCCAGGAAGATCTTCTTCGTTGCTGCTGCTGCTGTGAGTTCCAGATCTCTGCTGGGAAGA
Organism: Hypanus sabinus; assembly: GCF_030144855.1. Classification (NCBI taxonomy): domain Eukaryota; kingdom Metazoa; phylum Chordata; class Chondrichthyes; order Myliobatiformes; family Dasyatidae; genus Hypanus; species Hypanus sabinus. Next base: position 137,621,434 of record NC_082706.1, on the reverse strand, counting down.
ACAAGCTCCCAGTCCTCGGGGTCGCGTTGACGATGGCAGGGCCGTCTTAATACGCTCGGCAGAGGATGGAGCTCGGAGAAGCTGTGCCAGAGGGGATGGTTGTTGGCTCGGAGGTTCGACGGACTCGGGTCGCTTTCGGTGTGTGCAGCGTCTGTGAGGCTGAGTCGGGCGGCGCCTTGGAAGTCCATAGCGGGGGTACTCCCTTCTGCCGCCAGCGTGGGATGGCGAGTCTGTCGGGACCCTGGGGACTTGTGGAAACTGTGGTGATTTCTTTTGAACTTACAGTCCTTTAACATCTTGGACTATTTTTACTGTGCCCATAGTCTGTTTTTTTTTTAATCAATTATGCTATTGTTTGTACTGTTGTAACTATATGTTGTAATTATGTGGTTTTGTGCAGGTCTTGTAGCTTTAGTTTTTGGTCTTGTTTGTCTGGTGGGATTGGAGCTCCTTTCCGGAGAACGCGCTAGATGGTAGTGTGATATTAATATGCAGCAGCCTCTCCGGACTCTGGATTGGGGATTGCCAAATGTTATGTGGATTTTCTAGTGTAATCTGTTTTGTCATATGCTTTTGTGATATCATTCTGGGGGAACATTGTCTCATTTTTTAACTGCATTGCATTTGTGGTTTCTAAATGACAATAAACTGAATCTGAATCTGAATCTGAAATCTGAAATCCTTCATCCAGAAGACCGTGGAGGCTCAGAGACCAAGTACAGATAGTTTTACTGTATTATGATAATTTTATTCCTCAGAAACATTGCATTGTAAAAAAAAAATCACAACATAAAGACAAATGTGTCAGTAGTACATAGGTGGAATAATCTCTTCTCGAGTTTCCTACTGGGTACAGATATCAATTATAATCAGCATTTCATTGACAAACTCTGCAATCTTCATCAGGAATGATCCCTGGACATGTCTAGTTCAGTGGTATTTATACCCCCACTGTAGTCAGTCCCTTCTGATGGTTAGTCCTCAACTAATCAGGTTTCTGCTCTCCCACCTTGTTTACAATCAAATTCCAGTTCTTACTTAGAGCGAGACCTTTGTCTTTGTTAAAATTTAAAACAAAGGTCTCACTCCAAGTAAGAACTGGAGTTCGATTTTAAACAAGGTTGGAAAGCAGAATCCTGATTGGATGAGGACTAACAAATCAGCAAGGACGTAATATACCACCGGACTAGACATGCCCAGGCATCATCCCTGATGAAGACCACAGAATTTGTCATTGAAACATTGGTTACAATCAATACATGCATTGGCTGGTAGCCCGAGAAACATTTATTCAATGTTCACGCCAGAAAAGCACTAGATCCTTTTTTTTAAAAGGAGAAAGGGGGGTCTAGGTTTAGAGTTTCAGATTTGTGGTAACAAAGTTAATTGTCCACGCAGCTTTTAAATAAACTCAAGAGATTCTGAGCAACTGGAAATCCTGAGCAACAAACACAAAATTCTGAAAAACTCAGTAGTCAGGCAGCATCCATGATGAGGATTTAGCAGGCCAAGACCCTTCATCAGGTCCTAAGAGCTGCCTGACCTGCTGAGACATTTTGAATGTTTAGAATAGGTGTTCGTTTTGTTAAATATTAAAGGACAAATGTTACATTGTATAATAAAATCTCCTTGCACAAATATCAATAGATACAATTATGTGTCAATTTCCATTGGCCTCCTGTGGTGAAACTAGTAGCCTGTTTCCTTAAAAGACAAGGGTATCTGATTACTGCAGGGAGGTTACAGTTTACATGGAAACAGCCTTTCATCCGCAATGCCCAGACTTATTTTTTCTTCCTGCTTTCTTTCCCCCACTCTTTCACTTGTCGATTTCAGCTTATGTGTTCCTCTCGTTCCCAAACAAAAATAAGTTACAACCAATTTGGTCCCCATAATACAAAGTGTTCCCTAATTAATTGTTTGCCTTATATTCAATTCATGTTATGGAAATATGCTTTCCAGCACAACCATCAGTATTTCAAAACAGAGGTAGGTTTATTTTGCAGGGAAGTGCTATTAAGTTAAGATCATAATCATATTGATAGAATGAGGATGAAAGACAATTCGGCCTTCTACGTCTATTATGTGTTTATATTCTAGAAAGAATGAGAGAAACCAACTGAGTTTCAGTTTTGTGTTTGAGTTAACAGAGGGCTTCACTAGCAGAGCTGAATCAGACAACTGCTATAGAGCTTGAAATAAATGGTTTCATTGATTGATAGCTACAAGATCGAAAGTACAACAATGTCAAACGTTACAAAGTAATACAGCAAGGAAACAGGTCTGTCGGTCTAACTCAGCCATATTAAGCTCATCACATTTGCTCACTTTTGGCCCATACCTTCAACTTTTTCTATCTATGTAGCTGTCCATCAAGTCTGGCATCAAAAAGCAAAAATCATGGATATTAGAACTCAAATAAAGATAGAAAATACCATAGTCCTGAAGCATAAGTGGAGAAAGTAACATTTAACATTTCAGGTCACTGGCCTTCCATTAGATTACTGATGAACAATCACTAACTTAGGCCATTGACTCTCTTCATGAATGCCACCTTCAGTACTGCCCGTGTTTTCTGTTTCTAAGTCTGCAATCAATCTGGTTCAGTTTGTGACAAATACCTGTGTAAAGGATTTGTGATCACTGTTTCCTTATCCAGTACTGAATGTCAGACCATTCAGAATGGCCAAAGAGGAATCATACTATTTATTACCTTCATCTGTACTTCAATAAGAGCCCACTCTTCTCCAACATATTGTATCTTTTATCATGGTTACTGACACCACTGTTCTGAGACAGGAGGTGGAGAAAAAAAACTTAAGAATAACACCGAATATTATTATCTTTACCCTTTAGAAGTTTATAAAAATTACAAGAGGTATTGATAGGTAGACAGTCAGAATATTTTCCCCAGGGTCGAAGTATCAAATGTTTGAAAACGTACATTTAAGGTGAAGGAGGCAGGAAGGAGCAACACATACAGAATACGAGAGGAACTCAGCAAAGTTGTACAGTATCAATGGAGGGGAATAAAGGTTTAAAGGAGATGCGGGTGCCTAGAACAAGATGGTGGTGGAAGCAGATGTGACAGTGACATTAAGAAACTGTTAAAACACACAAATATGCAGGGATGGAGTGATATGGATCATGTGCAAACAGAAAAGACTTAACTTAGCAAAAATTTGGAGTAACTGAGCAGATCAGGTAGCATCTATGGAAAAGAATAAACAGCTGACACTTCAGGCTAAGAAACCTCATCAGGACTGGAAAGGAAGGGGGAAGATACCAATAAGAAGGTTGGCTGAGGGAGTAGAGAACAAGCTAAAAGATGATAGGTGAAGCCAGGTGGGTTAGGGAGAGGGGTGCAGTAAGGAGCTGGAAGCTATTAGGTAGAAAAGGTAAAGGGCTGGAGATGAAGAAATCTAATAGGAAAGAAGAGTGGACTATGGGAGAAAGAGAAGGAGGAGGGTACCAAGGGGAGGTGGCATCTGCAGAATCTCGTGTTTTTAATTTGGCATCATGTTCAGCACAGACATGGTTAGCCAAATGGTCTGTTCCTAACCTGTGCTGTACAACATCACTTCTACTTAAATTAAGGACTATTTTTAAATGCTTCTATTTTAGCATTAACTGTGGTTATTTCTACGTATTTCAAATATTGATTTTGTCTAACTCAGCTTTGTTCAAAATAATGATCATTTATATTTGAATATTGCTTTTAAATTATGAGCGTTTTAAGCAATATTCAAATCAGAGGCTGGTCTCTATAACAATCGTGAAAAAAAAAGCCAGACGAAAATAAAGTGCAGAGCAAAAACAAAACCACAACTTGTCCGTGGTTGCCGGAATTCTAGGCAAGTTTTTCTTCCTACAAGCACCCGTCAGATGCCAGGGATCGCACCCTCTCCCCGCGCCTCCCAGCCAGAGGGTAAGGTCACTACCTTTTTGGCGCAGGCGGATCCATTGCAGCGATTTGAATCGGGCAAACGGTTGGACTCGGCCGTAACTACGGCCCCCGTTCAAACCCGCGTCCTCCCGGCACAGGGTCACTACCCGGGCCGGCCTGCCGGACGTCACCACGGCCAGCTGCGGCGGTGGCCGCCCACCTTCTACGCCATTGGCTCACCAGCTGCCTTTGCGCCACTTCTTTGGCTACGGCGGCCTGTCAATCAATTTAAACCCGGCAGGATCATCGTGATTGGGAATGTCAGACCGGAATGAAGGATTCTGGGATCAGATGACATGTTTATGGTTTATTTACAGTTTGGGGTTTGGAGAAAATGATGCAGGAATGTCTTTTGTGAGTGTGTCTTGTTAATCTAAGTCTCCAGCCTTAACAAGAAAAGAAACTCAATTACACAATGTCAAGGTGACCGAAGATTAGGTGACATATTCATCCTGGTTTGTTTGGGGTTTGGAGGAAATAATGCAGGAATGAATTGCGAACACGAGGAAATCTGCAGATGCTGAAAATTCAAACACACACACAAAATGCTGGTGGAATACCAGGAATGAATTGTGTGTTTTGTAACCAAAGTCTTACTAAAGCATTACTAAAAAGAAAAACGTGATTATATAAAGGGAAATAGGATCACCTCTACCCGATTGGATGATTTTGTCAACCTTTATTGCTGGGAATGATTTTTCAATAACTATTCAAACAACATTTCAAGAATTTTCTTTTAATACCATTGCTTTCCCTTTTCTCCCCAGGTCACAACACCATCCAGGATAGTTCTATTTTTAGAAGTCTCAAGCAAACTAGGAGTGTGTGGAAGGGCCCAACAAGCATAAGAGTCATGGAACTGCAGGAAATAATGGAACATCATAAGGGTCTGCATCTGTAGGAGAGATGTAGAAGATGTGATTGCAGGGAAAATGAACTTATGTGGTAATAAAACAGCAAAAACATGCAGTAGGTTGGTAACATTTTTACGGCACATTTTGACTCTTAACAGTGTTAGGAAAGCAGTTTCTAGATTGAGAAGTGGAAATAAAAGGAAAATATGAAGTTAGGGTTGAAGGCTAGAGAGAATTAAATTACAAAAAGGATTAAGTGACAAATAAAGAAATAATAATTTTATAGAGGATGTATTAATGGTTGAAGCTAAATCATTATTTGAAATTATCAAGGGCAAATGATGTGGATTCTGAAAATTTGAAATATACACAGAAAATTCAGGAAATGCTCATCCTCTGAGATTATTGAATTTTAAATTGATTCTGGGGGATGGTAACATGCTTGACCAGGAGGGGAGGGAAAATTGGGTGTAAATGTGAATTGGAAGATAAGATAGTTTGGAAGTGTATTCAGCATGGTAATGGAGAAAGACAGTGGAGCAAAGTCATATGCTGTAGATGAAGAAATCAAGTTCTGTCAAATAATGAATATTAAGTAGAGCATATAGCAGCAATCCAAATACTAGAGGTTCAAAAAATTGAAAACAATAGTCAGGAAGCTACGTCTTATCACTCCACATTGCATTGCAATGTGACAGCACACTGTCTTGTACTACCAAGATTACTTGTCATTTATTCTTCGGCCAACATACTATAAAGAAACAAATTCATACAGTCAAATACACGGTTAAATAAAGAGTTGACCTAGTTTCTGCTTTGGTATTGGCCCAGCTTCTCTTTGAAATGCCCATGACTAAAACATGGAACTAAGCTTCTACTCTAATTAAAACAAAAAAACCCGATCTCTCCCATTTCCTGCACATCTGCCCTCACCCCATCCGCCCGTCACCCCACTCAGGATAGGGTTCCCCTGGTCCTCACCTACCACCCCACCAGCCTCCAGGTCCAACGTATAATTCTCTGTAACTTCCGCCACCTCCAATGAGATCCCACTACGAAGCACATCTTACCCTACCCCCCTCTTTCTGCTTTTCGCAGGGATCGCTCTCTACGCAACTCCCTTGTCCACTTGTACCCCCCATCCCTTCCCACCAATCTCCCTCCTGGCACTTATCCTTGTAAGCGGAACAAGTGCTACACCTGCCCTTACACTTCCTCCCTCACCACCATTCAGGGCCCCAGACAGTCCTTCCAGGTGAGGCGACACTTCACCTGTGAGTCGGCTGGTGTGATATACTGCGTCCGGTGCTCCCGGTGTGGCCTTTTATATATTGGTGAGACCTGACGCAGTCTGGGAGACCATTTCGCTGAACACCTACACTCGGTCTGCCAGAGAAAGCAGGATCTCCCAGTGGCCACACATTTTAATTCCACGTCCCATTCCCATTCTAATATGTCTATCCATGGCCTCCTCTACTGTCAAAATGAATGCAAACTGAGGTTGGAGGAACAACACCTTATATACCGGCTGGGTAGCCTCCACCCTGGTGGCATGAACATTGACCTCTAACTTCCGTTAATGCCCCTCCTCTTCTTCTTACCCCATCCCTGACATATTTAGTTGTTTGCCTGTTCTCCATCTCCCTCTGGTGCTTCCTCCCTCCCCCTTTCTTTCACCCGAGTCCTCCCATCCCATGATCCTTTCCCTTCTCCAGCTCTGTATCACTTTAGCCAATCACCTTTCCAGCTCTTAGCTTCATCCCACCCCCTCCGGTCTTCTCCTATCATTTTGCATTTCCCCCTTCCCCCCACTACTTTCAAATTTCTTACTACCTTTCCTTTCAGTTAGTCCTGATGAAGGGTCTCGGCCCAAAACGTCAACAGTGCTTCTCCTTATAGATGCTGCCTGGCCTGCTGCGCTCCAACAGCATTTTGTGTGTGTTGTTAAAACAAAAACATTATGTTTCATGAGAGCAAAAAAGGCAGTTCTGTCAGGAATTAGATACATAATCAGATGCATGAAAGCTGTGGCAGAGCTTGCATGCTATTATTCCCATAAGGCAAAACCTAACAGCATAATTGGCAGTGATGCTTCACTTCCCATTGAGCTCCATGACATTTGTACACACTTTGAAAGAGAGAGTAACACTACTCCTGTGCAAATCCCTACAGCTCCTGGCAATTCTGTGATCTCTGTCTTGGAGTCCAATGTCAAAAATTCAGCGGTCCCAATTGTATACCTGGCCAGGTACTGAAAAACTGTACCAACCAACTGGCTGGAGTGTTCAAGCCAATCTTGATCTGCTCAGTCCTAAGTCTGAAGTTCCTACCTGCTTCAAAAGGCCAATCATGCCAACTCCCAGGAAGAGCAGAATGAGCTGCCTCAATGAATATCACTTGGTAGTACTCACATCTACCGTAATGAAGTGCTTTGAGAGGTTGTTTATGGCTAGAATGAACTCCTGCCTTAGCAAGGACCTGCACCCACTGCAATTCACTTACTGCCACATCAGGTCTAAGCTGGATGCATTATCACTTAGGAGCACCAGCACCAGACAACAGCAAAATATACATAAGGCTAATTTATCAATTACAGCTCAGTGTTCAATACTATCACCCCTCAGTATTAATCACCAAGCTTCTAAACGCAGGCCTTTGAATCAGGATCCTTGACTTCCTCGTTGAGAGGCAGATCAATAATAACATCTCTTCCTCGCTGACAATCAACACAGGCATACCTCAAGACTGGGTGCTTAACCCATTGCTCCACTCTCCTCATTCACGACTGTATGCCAAATGCTATCGATAAGTTCACTGATGACTCCTCTGTCAGGTCCAGGTCACACAGTACATTGGGCAGTTGAGTAGTGTCACAACAACAACCTTGCACTCAACATCAGTAAATATATCCTAGTTGTCAACATTCAGTAAGATCTATCCTGGGCCCAGCACAGTAAAGGAATCATGAAGAAGGCACACTAGCGGCTCTGTCTCATTAGGAGCTGGAGGAGATTTAAGATGGCATCAAAGACCCTTGCAAATTCCTATGGATGTACAATGTAGAGCATTCTGATTGTTTGCATCTCAGTCTGGTATGGACGCTCTGATGCACAGGATCATAAGAGGCTACAGAGGGTTGTAGACTCAGCTAGTTCCATCACAGGCACAACCTTCAAAGACATCTTCAAGAGACAGTGCCTCAGGAAGGCAGTATCCATCAATGAAGGCCCTCATCATCCATGTCATGCTCTCTTCTTATTACTAGCATCAGGGAGGAAGTACAGGAGGCTGAAGACCCACATTCAATGATTCATAAACAACTTCTTCCCCTCCACCATCAGATTTCTAACGGCTGTGTTATTGTCCATGAACACTACCTCATTATCCCCTTTTTGCATAATTTATTTATTTTGTAATTTATAGTGATTTTGTACCTTTGTATACAAAGCAACAAATTTTGTGTCATATGAAACAATGATAATGAATCCAATTCTGATTCAGCAATCTTACATTTATTATTGTTTTTGGGGCTGCTACACTTTCTAACATTATGAATCTAAAACTAATCAGGAGAAAAGCAAAGCAAACATTTAAGGAGATTTAACATGCAACAAAATATACCTCAGTATGGAGGAAAAACTTCAAAGGAAGGAATGAACCAACCATAGCTAAATATGGAAATTAAGGAGGGTATTAAGTTGAAAGAGAAAAGGCATAAAAAAGTTAAAGTAAATGGTAGACCTAAAGACCAGGATAAATTCATAATCCAAGATATTAAAGCAAGAGGAAATAAACTATGAGGGCAAAATAGCAAGGAAAGGGATGTTTACAAGAGATCATCTGAGAAAATAGGTCAAGCGATGACAGATGGAATTCAACTCAGACAAGTGGAAAGTGTTGTAATTTGGTAAGTCAAAGGAAGACAGGTTTACACAGTAAATGGCAAAGTCTTGGACAGCATTGTAGAACAGAGAGACTGAGTGGTACAAGTACGTATTTCCTTCAAAGTGGTGACATACAAAGAAGGCATATGGCCTGCTTACTTTCATCAAACAGGACACTGAGTATAAGGGTTAGGGCATCATGTTGCAGTTGTTTCACTCAATAGTGAGACTGCACCTGGTACATTGTGTACAGTTCTAGTAGGCATATGGTAGGAACAGTGTGATAAGCTAGAGAGAGTGCAGAAAAAAATGAAAAGGATGTTGATGGAACTGGAGGGCTGGATTTATGAAGAGAGGCCGGATAGACTGGAGCCATTTTTTCTGGAGTGAAGTAGGAAGAGGGGTGACCTTATGGCAATTTATAGAACCATAGGAAGGAGAGATAAGGTGAATGCCAGTCTTTTTCACAGGTTAGGAAAATCTAAAACTAGAGGGCAAAGGTTTAAAGTGAGATGTGAAAGACTTAATGAGGAATATTTGGAATGAGCTGCCAGAGGAAGGGGTAGAGGTGGGTATAATTACAACATTTTAAAGACTTACAAATAGATAAATGGATAGGAAAGATTTAAGAGGATATGGGTCAAATTCAGGCACATGGGACTAGCTCAGACAAGCAACTTGATCTACATGATTGAGTTGGGCTGAAGGTGTCCTTTCAAGACTGGGAGTCGGAAGAATTTTGGCGCTCAGAGGGATTTTAAGTCTTTGGAAATCCTTATTGCAGAAATTTGTGGGGGAAGAACCTTTGATTGTATTTAAAGGATAAGACAGATAATGAAAAGGACAATACAAGGAAAGTACAGGAACATGGAGCTGAGCAATGTGGGATGAGCTGAGATTCTACTAATGGTAGAGCAAGCTTGTGGGGACGAACGCTGTACTCTTTTATGGTCAAATTGTCTGAAGTTTTTAGACTATCTTGATATATTGTAAAATACAATGTATATATTTGTTCATTTTTGAAGGCAACCTTTGCAACAGAAGCTAATCTTTATGGTCCTATTTTCCTAAAGTATTTAATATTCTAGTAATGACTTAAGTTTACTTTTCCGTTTTTTTACATTCCTGTAAATTGTCTCCATCTTCCTCAATGTGAGAGGTGTTATTTTGTCCCACAATATACAAAAGAAAACCACATCTTTGAAAAATTAAAATAATACTATTTTTATTTCTTCATCAAAGTATGTAGGGATGATTCATAATTCTTACAATTCAGTCATTAAAATGCATGCAGAATAAGGGGGTACGTGAGACACAAAAATGTACTGAAAGTTGAGTGCAATCATCAAGTTGCATTAGGAACCTAAATGATGGAAGTCACTGATTGGGAAAATGAGCATATTTCTGGGACAGAGAAGATTCAGCAACTAACCCTCTATTTATAGTGCCTATAATATGCATCAAGAAAGATGTCTGTGAGTTGTGTTATGGCAGGACATCTCATTGTAGCTCTTTTAAAATTGCATGTTACTAAAGCTCTGTGGAAGATCTCCAAACGTGCTGCAATTCTTCAGGAGCAGAGGTGCAGAGGTTCATAACATTGCAAAATTAGACTGATGCAGTAGCAGATGCTACAGACATGATAGAGCTGGGGGTAAAAGAGATGGGAGAACTGTGTCTCTAATAGAGAGAACATCACAACAGTAGCTGGAGAGAATATTTCTGAGTTAATGTCCAGTAAGGCATAGAACATGCACAGCACAGTCCGGGCCATCAGGCCCAGGGTATGACAATCAGAATAAATCTACCACATGATCAAACTAATCCCCCTCCACACAGACCATAACTCTCTATTGTTCTAACATTCATGTGTCCATCTAAGAGTCTCTAAAATGTACCTTATGCACCAGCCTCTACCACCACACTGGCAGTGCATTCTAGACAGAGCTTGGTAGATATTGTTTACCATTCCTGGAAGCTAATCACAGTATTACTTTCATCTGATAATTCTCATTTTAAATATATATATTAAGAGAGAGAGAAATAACAGCTCATGAGAGATAAACAATTGTAGTAAAACTCCAATAATCCAATAAACTTCACTTGTTCAGAAATCGTGATGGTTTGACATCTGACTTGCTCATTTGTCTGGAATGTGATCTGGGTTTCAGAGGGCAAATGAGATGTGTGGATCAAACTTGGATCCAAAGTACAGCCAATCAGAGGTTAGAACTGTGGGCTGTGGGTTTGGCTCAGCCAGGCTTAAGGTCAGGAAAGTGTGCAGAATTGTGGCCAGGTTTGAAGTTGAACTGCTGTTTATTCCTTGCTCTCTTTAGACTCACAGGCTCACTGGAATTGGAATAGGTTTATTATTGTCACAGCTACAGTGAAAAGTATGTCTTGCATACTCTTCATATAGGCAGATCAATTCATTACACAGTGCATCACTAAGTGTGAGAGCTACAGAGAATGCGCTGTGCAGTCAAATAATGAAGTGCAAGATCATAAAGAGATAGACTGTGCAATACACCCTAGATGCTGGACTGATAAAGGGTCTCAGTCCAAAAGATTGACTGTTTATTCATTTCCCTAGATGCTGCCTGACCGGCTGGGTTCCTCCAGAATTTTGTGAACAAAATCACTGGACAATGGCACAGTAGTGTAGCAATCAGTGTTTCACTCTACAGCGATTACAGATCAGGGCTCAATCTGGCGCTGTCTGTAATGAGTTTGTAAATTATCACTATGACTTTGTGGGTTTCCAGCCACATTCCAAAAATGTACAGTTAAGATTAATGAGTTGTGGGCATGTTATGTTGCTGCCGGAAGTGTGCCACACTTGCCTGACACAATCCCCGTTTATTTGATTTGACGAAAACAACACATTTCACTATGTGTTTCAATGTTTCGATGTACATGTCACAAAAAAGCTAATCTTTATCTTTTTCAAATGTTTGAGATCAACAGTAAAGCAACAGAGTTTATCACTTCCCACACAAGCCAACAACCTCTGTGGTGAGAGCTGTACTACTTTTACCATATCACCTGGTGTCAGCTATCAGTTCTTGATTTCAGTGGAATTCACTTATAAAGTGCAACACACACACCCAACAGCTATATCACCTGTTTAGTATATCCACCCAACGATTATTTTTTTACTGTTATCTTAAATTGATATGATTTCTTCAGCACTGGCTCATTGAGGAAGGTTCAAGAGTCATAGAGTTCGGTGGCACAGAAACAAGCTCTGAGGCCTAACTCTTTCATGCCAGCCAATATGTTCATCTCAGATGGTCCCACTGGTATGCATTTGGCCCATGTCCCTCTTGGCCTTTCTTATCCATGTACCTGTCCAAATCTCTTTTTAGCATTTTAATTGTACCAGCCTCCACCACATCCTCTGTGTGAAAAAAAAATCCTCAAGACTTTTGAAAATTTTCCCCTATCACCTAAGTAATATGCCCTTTAGATTTGGGCTTCCTTGCCTGGGGAGAAAGCTACTCTTGTCATGACTTTATAAACCTCTGCAGGTCACTCCTCAACCTTGTTTGTTCCTGGGAAAAAAGTCCCAGCCTATCAAGCCTCCCCTTATAACGCAAGCACTCCAGTGCCAATAACATCCTAGTTCATTGCTGGTTAGCGAATCGGATTCATTTGCCTAGTGAAACTCCCTGGTTTTCTTGGCTGCAAAAGTCCAGGGAAGACACTCTCCAGTCCCGCCAGCCCCGTGTGATTGAGACGGCTCTCCCTCCCCAAACCCCAGTTTGTGTGGATGCTGTGTAATTTGCTACCCTGTTACAATTCAGTACCACAAAATAACTGACAGTACACTGCAGTCAATTAAAGGAATTATATTCATGAATCTTAACTTGACTAGAGGGTTAGTAAAGAAAAACAAAAAGAAAGGAGCCCATTTTAATTAAGCAGTCAAATGTGCACAAGTTGGAGCTCATCTTGAACTTCTCTGTCACTCACGCACTGGGCTCTTCGTCAGCATGAAAGCACAAGTCACCTTCCGAACGTCGCTCGCAATCCACCTTGAACAAATGGGCCTCCCACCGGGTCGTATCCTACGACTGGTTCTTCCTGGTGTCTTCCCTTTTCATCTCCCAGCGAACCAAAGACTCAAGCCCAACCTTAATGTCCCTCACTTAAAAAAAAACCACCCCCCAGTTCTGTCATTCTAATTGGATGGCACACATTCCTCATCATCCCTTATCTTCAACAAAACCCAGACAGGCTGAAAGCAGAACCGACTGCTCTTACAGAACTGCTAGATGAAATACCTACAGCATAACAGTAAAGATGTGAACCAGGGTATTACACTTTACTTCTATTAACGTAATTTACCACTGAAACCTCATACTATATTTTTCACCCATTATTTTTTTCTTTCCTTTGTCTTGATTGAACCATAAAACTGAGGGGATTTTTGATCTTTTAGACAAATAGTATATCACAGCCCATCCAGTCCATGCCGACATCTTTTGCCTAGTCCCCTCTACCTTCACCAAGACCATATTCTTTCAAAACCCTGTCTTCCATTAACCTTTCTAAACTTCTCTTAAATTTGAACCCACATCTACCACATCCATTGGCAGCTCATTCCACTCTTACACCACCCTCTGAATGAAGAAATTTTCCCTCAGATTCCCCTTGAATATTTCACCTTTCACCTTAATCCTTTGACCTCTAGTTCTAGTCTTACCCAACCTGAGGTGGAAAAAGCCTACTTGGTAAAAGCAAGTGGTAAAATCTATTTAAGTGATTTCTATTTCAGATTTTCCTCAACTGAGTTTTAGGAAATTGAGAAGTTATAAACCTGCTGTACTTGTCTTTGTCACAAGTTTTGAAGTTCCATTGAATGAAATTCACAAACAGCCAGGTATTTTCAACACTGCAATGAACTGCTGGAGGAACTGAGTCAGTCAGGTAGCATCTGTGGAGGGAAAGTTTCTGTCAACATCTGAGGTCGAAACTTTCATTTGGACTCAGCTGATCAGGTCTCGAACCAAGATGATGACTGTCCATTTCCTGCTACAGAAGCAGGTTAACCTGCTGAGTTCTTCCAGCTGCTTGTTTTTTTTTGCTCCAGATTCCAGCATTTGCAATCTCTTACATCCCCATTTTTTATACTGACAGGTATTGTTGTAAGAAGGAAAACACTTTTAAAAAGTGCTTCCCTCACTCTAGGACATATCAATTTGTTCAGCAGATATGAAGCACATTTAAAGATATTTATTGTTGGAATGAAGAAAATGCAACAGCAAATTTAAACAAAGCAAACTCCCACTAAGGGCAATGCCATAAAATAACCTCCTAAAAGACATCAGGAGAATCATCGATGTATAGAATCCAGGAATTGTTGTGGTGCTATAAGCCCACTGTGTCTAGTAGGGCACCCTCATCAGTGCAATCATCCGATCAGCCTGTTAAGTTACTTTCTCTCACATGACCATCAAACATGCTTTTGAACACTCTGATTGATGCTCTTTCCACAACTCCACAACACTGAATTTCATGTCTTTACTATCCACTGGCAATATTTTCTATCATTGTCTCCTTTTATCTCCAGTCACAACTGCAATCCATATCTATAGTCACCTGAGCCAGTGATGTTGGGATCAGCTCCCCCCAACTCCCTTATCAAAACTGGTCATAATTTTATATCCTCATTCAAATCTTTTAAAGACAAATACAAACTTTCTTCCTTTAAATAGTGCCTCTTACTCTGCCTGCGACGCATGTTTATTCATTTTACACATGACACAGTGGTATACAGTATTTCTTTAAAAGCTCTGACAAAAGCATGGATGCATCAACTTTGTGCACTATGTTGGTATGATGGAATGAATAAGTTCCAAGGATGACTGAAAATGCCACTTCTCATAATGCATAAATAGATGTTCCCTATTAGAAGTAAAGAATGTCCTGAAGAAGGGTCTTGACCCAAAACATCGACTGTTTACTCTTTTTCATGTGTACATCCTGACCTGCCCAGTTCCTCCAGCACTTTATGTGTGTTGCCAGCATTTGATCCAAGACATTTTGGAAAGTTTTTTTCAAGCTTGAAGAAAATAAGTTTACCCTTCATTTGAAGATTGTGATTTTATCTATTGGTGAATGTAACTAACTGGCCAAGGAGCATTATATTTTTAAGTACTTCAACCATAGTAAAATAAGGTAAAGCAGCAGGTTTCTTTCCCTGAAGAACTTTAGTGAATCCAATAATTTCTGAAAGACTGTCCAATAGTTTTGATCCATTACAGATCCTACAGTGGCCATAAGCCCTTGTTATTATGATATTGGACAAGCAAGAAGGATATGCCACCAATAATGCATTCTTTACTGAAGACAGTTAACAATAAAATAACAGCGATGGCTGGTACAGCTTTGTATCATAAAGTATGCCCTTGATACACCTTGTTCTTACAGGTACATTCACAATTATATATACAAATAGTTGATTTATGTCATCAGCCAAATTAAAATTCCTCTTTTGACATGGTGGGATTTAACCTCTGGTCCCTAGATCATTAGTTTAGGCTTCTAGAATCTAATTCAGTAAGTTAATAAATTGTGTATAGAGATTGTAGCCAATTTCCATTGACAAATTTTGCTTAATGTAATATCCTCTACAAACAGAGGAGTTTGTTTTGATTTATGAATTATGTTGGAACATTTGGGTTAATTCTTTTGTCTAGCTTAGCACCATGCAGATGTTTCTGTAAGAAGAACGGGTCCCCAGTCTTAATAAATAGTCCAATGTAGTGAGGAATGAAATTCATCCGTTTTCCATTTGTCCTGGGCCTTTTTATATTGACTGTGATAATTTTCCTTCACACTTCATATATACTGTAAGTAGGAACATAAGTCCCCAACTTGGCTATGGAGCCAGATATGTGATTATTTAAAGGTTTCTGGAATCATCTCTTCAACATGGCATTCTTTATATTGTGGGACGTGCTATCATCATTTACAAATTAATGCAGCATGCGGTTTGGATAGAACAGCTTTGCAAAAATGCATCAATTATTTGGATACATCATAAATTTACTGAAGCATATCTTACAAGAATGCTCTTCCACTGAATAGTGTGGATTTACACTAATATTAAGTACCTTAAAGTGTAAAAATGTCCATTGTATCACAGTTTAACAAAATATTCTGTTCAGCTTCTGAAGAAAGCCAATATTCCAAAGTTAAAATGGGACACACAGTTCACTCTGAATTTTAATCCATCTGCCTCCAATAATTGACTGAACCAAATGTCAACATGTTTATGACATCTGGTTATTTTTCATCCTGCAACTAAGTAAGTTGAAACTCATGTTTATGTTAAAAGTCTAACTTTTCATCTGGAAAAAATGGACAAAAATTTAACCATCAACTGAACAACTGAATGACTCAAGCCTAACTGTATCTTATACAACTTCAATTTAACATCCCATTGCCTGAACTCAATACTTTGATTTATGAAGGCCAATATGACAAAGCTTCCTTTACGACCCTATCTACCACTTTCAATAAATTATGAACCTGTATACACAGGTACCTTTTTGTTCCACAACACACCTCAATGCCCTACATTCACTGTGTAAGACTATCCTGGTTTGTCCTACGTAAGTACAGAAAGCAACAAATTCTGGACTGAAAGTTTTGTATTTTAATGCACACAGCATAAGAAATAAAATGGACGATTTTGAAATTCAGCTACAGATTGGCCATCTCTGAAATTTGGCTAAAGGATGGCTGCCATTGGGAACTGAACATCCAAGGATATATGGTATATCGGAAAGATAGGTTAGTAGGCAGAGGGGGTGTTGTGGCCCTGTGTATAAGAAATAATATTAAATTATTAGAAAGGGATAACATAGGATTGGAAGGTGTAGGGTCTCTACGGGTTGTGTTAAGAAATGGAAAGAGTAAAAGGACCGTAATGGCAGTTGTATACAGGCCTCCAAACAGCAGCTGGGATGTGGATTACAAATTACAGCAGGAGATAGAAAAAGCATGTCAGAAGGACAATGCCATTATAATCATTGGGGATTTTAACATGAAAGTAGATTGGGAAAACCAAGCCAGTATTGTACCTCAAGAGAGTGAATTTGTAGAATATCTAAAGGATGGCTTTTTAGAACAGCTTGTTGTTAAACCCACTAGGGGATCGCCTGTGCTGGATTGGGCATTGTACAATGATCCGGAGGTGATAAGAGAGGTTAAGGGTAAAGAACCCTTAGGGAACAGTGATCACAATATGATCGAGTTCACTGTGAAACTTGAAAAAGAGAAGCTAAATTCCAATGTGTCTGTATTTTAGTGGAATAAAGGAAGTTACAATGGCTTGAGAGGGAAATTGGCCACAGTTGACTGGAAAAGGACTCTAGCAGGAAGGACAGCAAAGCAGCAATGGCTGGAGTTTCTGCGAAAAATTCTGAGAAAAATTCAAGACAGATATATTCCAAATACAAAGAAATTTTTGAATATAAGAAAGACACTACCGTGGCTGACAAGTGAAGTCAGAGCCAAAGTAAAAGCAAAAGAGAGGACATACAAGGAAGCCAAAACTAGGGGGAAGATAGAGGATTGGGAAGCTTTTAAAACCTTGCAGAAAAGAACTAAGAAGGTCATTAGGAAGGAAAAGATGAATTATGGAAGGAAGCTGGTGACTAATATCAAAGAAGATACTAAAAGCTTTTTTAAGCATATAAAGGATAAAAGAGAATTGAGGGTAGATATAGGACCAATAGAAAATGATGCTGGAGATATTGTAATGAGAGGCACAGAGATGGCAGAGGAACCGAATGCATATTTTGCATCAGTCTTCACAGTGGAAGACATTTGCAGTATACTGGGCATTCAAGAGTATCAGGGAAGTGAAGTATGTGCAGTGAAAATTACAACTGAGAAGGTGCTCAGGAAGCTTAATGGTCCGAGGGTGGATAAGTCTCCTGGACCTGATGGAATGCACCCTCTGGTTCTGGAGAGATCGCGGAGGCATTAACAATGATCTTTCAAGAATCAATAGATTCTGGCATTGTGCCAGGTGACTGGAAAATTGCAAATGTTACTCTGCTATGTAAGAAGGGTGGGAGACAGCAAAAAGGAAACTATAGACCTGTTAGCCTGACATCAGTGGTTGGGAAGTTATTCGAATCAATTGTTAGGGATGAGATTATGGAGTACCTGGAGACATATGACAAGATAGGCCTAAGCCAGCATGGTTTTCTGAAAGGAAAATTCTGCCTGACAAACCTGTAATTTTTTGAAGAAATTACAAGCAGGGTAGATATAGGAGATGCAGTAGATGTGGTGTACTTGGATTTTCAGAAGGCCTTTGACAAGTGTCACACACAAGGTTGCTTAGCAAGATCACCCCGAGGGTGATACAGCGTGGTTCTTGACTTCTCAACTCCAAGCATGCCCAGTAATTCATGTATGAGCCGACTCTCAAGATCCCTTCCCTGATCACTATGTTTCCTTCTTGGGAGGTCATAATTAACAAAATACTTCTCTCTTAGGACCTAGGCAACTGTGGATGCTCTCCGACCCTTTGTGAGGAAAGCTTCAGCATATCTGGTATAGTGATCAGTGATGACCACTATAAGGAGATCTTACAGAAACATATAAAATTATGAAAAAGATAGATAAGATAGAGGCAGGAAAGTTGTTTCCATTGATAGGTGAGACTAGAACTAGAGGACATAGCCTCAAGAATTGGGGGAGTAGATTTAGGACGGAAATGAGGAGGAACTGCTTTTGCCAGAGAGAGATGAATCTGTGGAATTCTCTGCCTAATGAAGCAGTGGAGGTTATCTCAGTAAATATATTTAAGACAAGGTTGGATAGATTTTTGCATAGTAGGGGAATTAAGGGTTATGGGGAGAAGGCAGGTAGGTAGAGATAGGTCCATGGCCAGATCAGCTATGATCTTATTGAATGGCAGAACAGGTTTGATGGGCCAGATGGCCTACTCCTGCTCCTCTTTCTTATGTTCTTATGACCAAGACATTTGTAGCGTTGCTTGAATCAAGCTCTATCACGAGGAAATCCATAAGCATTAAATCAAGTGGTCCTGTACTCTGTAAGCGAGATAAGGGAACAACTCTCGTAGGCAGCGTCCTCCTCTGAATTCATCAGCTGCATGACTTACAGTATTCTTCAGGTTTTATTCAGGGCCAATAGAACCAATATCAGACTAATCCATAGGTCCTGTCAAACCCCAAATGACCTGAATCATCAATAAGTGACTTCAGTACAATCCTCCAGTACTTCTCAGGCAAAACTAATTGGAAACACAGAGGTCTGTCTAGAGGAGACGTGACCCTGTATATCTCATTTATCCCATTCCCTCATTAGTAGGGGTATGGTAGGGTGTTTTGTCTTCTCAACTTGGACCATATCTTCTTTCTGCTGGAATGTGTGCCTAATCCTCATCATAAACTCTGTCCGCTGTGCCAAAAACATTTTCTAATGCTTGCATGTGGTCCACGGACGTAACCAACATGTTTTCTGTCTTTAGGGACCCCACCACCTCAGAGGATCTGTCCTGGATCCATTATATATATATATATATATATATATATATATTATTGCAAAGAAAACACAACAGAACTTCTACTTCCTTCAGAGTTATTGGAGGTTTGGCATGTCATCAAAAACCTTGGCAAGCTTCTGTAGATGCGTGGTGGAAAATGTGCTGACTAGCTGCATTATGGCCTGGTATGGGCACACCAGTGTCTTTAAGTGGAAAATCCTACAAAAGGTAGTGATTTGGCCCAGTACATCATTGGTAAAACCCTTCCAACCATCGAGCACATCCACATGAAACATTGTTGTAGAAAAGCAGCATCCATCATCAAAGATCCTCACCACCCAGGCCATGCTCTTTTCTTGCTGCTGCCTCTTCCCCCCCCCCCCCCCCACCAACCCCATGCAGCACTAGAAAACCTTCCTGCTAAGTTATTAGTCCCCCTCCAGTGCAGTTGCAAATCCTCTCTTCGGTGCAGGTTCCATTTTCCCTGGAAGAGAGATAACAATTCAAAAATCTAACACCCTCCCTCCTACACCAACTCCTTCGCCACATGTCAAACTGTATAATTTTACTACTTCTGGCCTCACTAGCACATGGCATGGGAGGAAATCCTGAGATCACAACCCTAGAGGTTCTGCCTTTTAACTTAGCACCTAACTCCCTGAACTCACTATACAGAACCCTATCACTCTCCTTACCCATGTCATCAATACCTTTGTGGACCATGACCTCTGGCTACTCACCCTCCCACTTAAGAATGCTGAGGACTCAATCTGAGATGCCCTGAACCCTGGCACCCAGGAGGCAACATACCGTCCGAGAATCTTATTGTTGTCCACAGAACCTCTTTTCTGTTCCCCTAACTAACGAACCCCCAATCACCACAGCTCGCCTCTTCTCCCTGCTTCCTTTCTGAGGCCAGACTCAGTGCCAAAGATCCAATCACTATGACTTACCCTCTGCTAGGTCATCCCCACCCCTCTAACAGTTTCCAAAGTGATATACCTGATGTTGAGGGGGGATTGCCACAGGGGTACTCCATACTGGCTGTTTAATGCCTTTCCCCTTCTTGACTGTCACCCAGTTTCCAGAGTCCTTCACCTTGGGTTAACCATCTCTCTATATTCCCTATCTATCACCCCCTCAGCCTCCCGAATGATTCAGAACTCATCCAGTTCCTGTTCCAACTCCTTAACACGGAGTGTCAGAAGCTGCAGCTGGATGCACTTCTCACAAGTGTAGTTGGCAGGGACGCTGGAGGTCTCCCTGCCTTCCCACACTTTTATGCAAAAGGAGCATTCAACTATCCCTGCCTGTCATCCCTACAGTTGCAACTGAGCAAATATAAAGCAGGGAAAACAATAAATAAGCTGGGAGGAAAATAATCTACCTACAGCTTCTTTCTTTCTCTCACTCAAGCCTCTCCTCACTGAAGCCTCCAAGAACTAAAACCTCAAAATCCCCACTTCTAGCACTGTCCACTCCAAGAATGGCTACTCTGCTTATCCCTGCCTTATTTTAATTTGTTCTTGCTAATCAATCCCGATCCCTGATTGGCTGCTGCTCAAAACACCAAACTGATGTGAGTCGATGGCTTATGTACTCAGTTTGTGAACCTGGGTGAGATACGTCTTCTCATGCTTCGGATTTCCGATTGGTCGCTGCTCAGAACACCAACCTGCCACAAGTTGTTGCCTTATGTACTCGATTTGCGAACCTGAGTACCAGAGAATGTCAGAATCAGATTTTGACCATGTGAAAGTTTATGTTCTATATGGTATCAGTGCAGTACAAAGACCTAAATTGGTGTACTGGAAGAAAAACAATTCTAATGTGACATAGTGATCAGAGTCCATGACTCCAAAACAAAGATATCCCCGCACCTTAAACCAAAATTACATTATCTAAACTCAATAATCATCAAAATTTTAGCACAAATTTGTGCTATTGTTGTGTTATTTACATTACTTAATTGAGATTTGGCAATAATTCAAAATATTTACTGCAAAAATAACATAATAGATCTGTGAGTAATTCAAAACAAGCAAGAACTGAGTTATGCAAACACCACTAATAATAACTAACATAACCCTCAAAGTGGCAGAAGACATTGCAAAAGCTGACTGTGGATATCTGCCAAAAAGAAACATTATTTTAGCACTTTATAAAATAGACAAGAGGGTTAAATACCCCAGGGCTATGCAAAAGGGTATACTAATTCAAAATGAGTGAATTAGCAACTAACGGTAGGGTCAACTCTTTCCAAAATCCAGCTTCAGTGAAATCAGTTCTGAATAACTTTCAGAATCCATATGACAGGGTTTGCATACCATTACTTCCTGTAAGCCAAAATCTAACAGCATAAATGGTAGTGATGCTTCACACCCCCCCCCCCCCCATGAGCTGATTGCCTTTTTGAAAGGGAGAATAAAACTGCACCTTTGCAAATCCCTGTAGCATCTGATTCTCCTTTGATCTTTGTCTCAGAGACTGATATCAGAGCATCCTTCAAGAGGGAGAACCCTCACAAGGCATTACGCCTCAATGGTGTACCTGGCAGGGCACTGAAAATCTGTGTGGACCAACTGGCTGGAGTGTTCAAGGTTAACTTCAATCTTTCCCTGATGTAGTCAGATGTCCCCATCTGCTTCAAAAGGGCATCAGTCATGAGCTGCCTCAATGACAATTACCCAGAAGCACTCATACCTCCTATGATGAAGTACTTTGAGAGGTTGGTCACGGCCAGAATTAACTTCAGCCTGAGCAAGGATCTGGACTCGCTGCACTTTGCCTACTGCCACTACAGGTCAACAGTAGATGCAATCTCAGTGGTTCCCTACTCGTTTTTGGAGCACCTAGACAGCAACAATGCATACATAAAGTTGCTGTTTATCAGTTCAGCTTTCAATATCATCATCCCCTCACTACTAATCAGAAAGCTTCAAAAACCTGACCTCCATTCTTCCCTCAGCAACTGGATCCTTGACTTCCTCATTGGAAATACAGTCAATACACATCTGCTCTGGTCACTTTACACTTACGACTGTGTGGCTAAACACAGCTCCAAATCAAAGGTGATGACAAATCATCATATAGGAGAGAAATTGAAAAAAAAATAGCTGAATGGTGCCATAACAACAATCTCTTACTCAAAGTCAGCAAGACCAAGGAGATGGAAGGAGGAGGAACCCAGAGAGGCAGTCCTCATCGGATGATCAGAGGTGGAGAGGGTCAACAACTTTGAATTCCTTGGTGTTATTATTTCAAAGGACCTGTCCTGGGCCCAACACATAAGTGCCATAACAAAGATGAGCATGACATCTAAAATTTTGAAAAAATTATGTGATGTAAGTGGAGAATATATTGACTGGCTGCATCACAGCCTGGTATGGAAACACCAATGCCCTTGAATGGAAGAAGTAGTGGATACAAGCCAGTCCATCATGAGTAAAGCCCTCCCCACTATCCAGCATACTGACACAGAACATTGTCACGGGAAAGCAGCATCCGGCATCAGGGACTCCCACCATCCAGGACGTCCTCTCTTCTCGCTGCTGCCATCAGGAAGAAGGTTCAGAAGCTTCAGGACACTCACCTCCAGGTTCAGGAACAGTTATTGCCCCTCTACCATCAGGCTCTTGAACCAAAGGGGATAACTTCACTTCATCATTGAAATGTTCCACAACCAATAGATTCACTTTCAAGGATTCTTCATCATGTTCTCAATATTTATTGTTATTATTATTATTATTATTATTATTTCTTGATTTTTGTAAAGTTTTTGTCTTTTGCACACAGGTTGAACACCCAAGTTGGTGCAGTGTTTCACTGATTCTATTCTGGTTATTATTCTATTTTGGGTTTATTGAGTATGCCAGCAAGAAAACGAATGTCACGGTTTGTATATGGTGACATATATGTACTTTGATAATACAATTACTTTGAAATTTTAAACTTTGAACTTTGAAGAAAATGAATCTCAGAGTTAAGTATGGTAACATATACGTACATACTTTGATAATAAATCTGCTTGGAGCTTTGATATTTGAATAAACATATTATCACACAGTTCTCTGCATTAGATTAGATTTCCCATTTTTCTATCCAGCTGGCTGCAGCCTATATTATAATCATGAGATTCCACAGATGCTAAAAATCTAGAGCAACGCACACAAAATGCTGGAGGATCTCAGCAGTTCAGGCAGCATCCGTGCAAATGAATAAATGGTCACATTCCAGGCTGAGGCCCTTCATCAGGACTGGAAAGCAAGAGTGAAGACATCAGAAGAAAGAAGTGAGATGAGGGGAAAGAGAGCAAGCTAGAAGGTGATTGGTGAAACCAGATGGGTATCAAGGGAAAGGGCTGGAGAAGAAGGAATCGGAGAGGAGGGCAGAATGGACAATAGATGCTGCTTAACCTGCTGAGTTCCTCCAGCATTTTGCTTATGTTGCAAACCATATTGCTCCTCTTCAATTTGACCAGTTTTTAAAATTACCTGCCATACATCTCTGTCTGAATCATTAGAATTTACATAATTAAAAGCATGGGACTTAGGGCTAAACCCTGTAACACCCCAGAGGCAACAACCTCCAGTAACAAAAGTGCCAATCGCCACGGAGATGTTTAGGATTCAGGTTCAAGTTCAAGTTCAAATTTTTGTCATAGAATACATTCACAGGGTATGAATGTCATTAAGATTAGCTTTTGCTGCAGCATATTACATTACAAAATGAGTTAATATAAATTTAAATTAACTTACATTTTACACAGCTTACATGTCAAAATATTCATAATAATGGTTTGACCCTCTGGCAGGCATGGTGTTTTTCAATTTGGACAACCTTGCTACATGGGACATAGTCAAAAGCATTGCTAAAATTCATGTACAATAGATTAATGTCAACTGCACTGTCTCCCCCTCCCCCAAGCAATACAACCAAATCACTCAAACACAATTTTCTATTAATAAATCTATGTGAACATGATGCCATTAGTTTTAAGGTAATTATGAAAAAGGACAGGTCTGGTCCTCAGATTGAGATTCCAAGTTGGAGAAAAGCCAATTTTGATGGTATCAGAAAGGATCTGGCAAGTGTGGATTTGGACAGGCTGGTTTCTGGCAAAGGTATACAGTACTTGCTAAGTGGAGGCCTTCAAAAGTGAAATTTAGAGAGTACAGAGTTTGTATGTTCCTGTCAGAATAATGGTAAGGATAAATGGTTGAGGGTGACCTTGGTTTTTGAGAGATATTGAGGCCCTGGTTAAAAAAAAAAATTAGGTGCAGAGCAGGTAGGAACAAATGAGGTTCTTCAGTATAAGAATTGCATGAGAACACTTAAGAAAGAAATTAGGAGGGCTAAAAGAAGGCTTGAGATTGCTCTAGCAGACAAGGTGAAGAAGAATACTAAGGGCTTCTACAGATAGGTTAAGAGCAAAAGAATTGCAAGGGACAAAATTGATCCTCTGGAAGATCAGGATGGTAATCTATGTGTGGAGCTAAACAAAATGGGGGAGATTACGAACAGATTTTTTGTGTCTGTGTTTACTCAGGAGCCAGAGTCTGTAGAAGTGAGGCAAAGCAGCAGCGAGGTTATGGACCCTCTGCAGAGGAGGAGGGATTTCCTGTCTCAAGACAAATTAGGATGAACAAATTCCCTGGACCTGACAAGATATTCTAATAGACCCTGTGTGAAGCAGGAGCAGAAATTGCAGTGACCCTAGCAGAGATATTTAAATCATCCTTAGCAACAGGTGACTTACTTGAGGGTTGGAGGAGAACTGAAGTTGTTCTACTGTTTAAGAAAGGCTCTAAATATAAATCAGGAGATTATAGGCCAGTGAGCCTGACACCAGTCGTGGGAAAGTTATTGGAAGGTATTCTAAGGGACCAGATATATGAGTATTTGGATAGACAGGATCTGATCAGAGAGAGGCAGCATGGCTTTGTGCATGGTAAGTTGTGTCTAACCAATCGTATAGTTTTTTTTGCAAAGAAGTTACCAAGAAAGGTGATGAAGGCAAGGTAGTAGATATTGTCTCGGTACATGGACTTTAGCAAGGCATTTGACTCGGCCCTACATGGGGGGGTTGGTCAAACAAGTTCAGTTGCTCAGCAGTCAAGATGAGGTAGTAAATTAGATGAGATATTGGCTTTGTGTTGGAGCAGCCAGAGAGTGATAGTCGACAGTTCCTCTCTGACTGGAGGCCTGTGACTAGTGGAGTGCTGCAGGGATCGGTGCTGGATCCATTGTTGTTTACCGTGTATATTGATTACCTGGATGATAATGTGGTTAACTGGATCAGCAAGTTTGCAGATGACACCAAGATTGGGGGTGTAGTGGACAGCGAGGAGCACTATCATGGCTTGCAGCAGGATCTGGACCGTCTGGAAAAATAGGCTGAAAATGGCAGATGGAGTTTAATGCGGACAAGTGTGAAGTGTTACAGTACGGGAGGACTAACCAGGGTAGGTCTTACACAGTGGGGCACTGAGGAGTGTGGTAGAACAAAGGGCTCTGGGAATACAGGAAAATAATTTAGTGAAAGTGGTGTCACAAGTAGAGTTGGAAAGGAAGCTTTTGCTACATTGGCCTTCATAGATCGAAGTACTGAGTACAGGAGCTGGGATGTTATGCTGAAGTTGTATAACATGTTGGTATATTGGAGTATTGCAGCTTTGGTCACCTACCTGCTGAAAATATATAAACAGGGTTGAAAGAGTACAGAGAGAACCTACAAGGATGTTGCTGGATCTAGAAAACCAGAGTTATAAGGAAAGATTGAATAGCGTAGAACTTTATTCCCTAGAACATAGACTATTGAGGGGAGATTTGATAGAGGTATACAAAATTATGAATGGTACAGATAGGATAAATGCAAGCAGACTTTTTTCCACTGAGACTGGGTGAAACTACAGCTAGAGGTCATGGGTTAAGGGTGAATGATGAAATGTTTAAGGTGAACATGAGAGAAAAATTCCTTCCTTAATGCTTAAGTATTGTAATTGCATTTGCTTCCACCACCTCCAAGGGCAGCATGTTCCAGATAACCACCTCACTCTCTGTGAAAAATTCTCCCCTCAGATCACATTTAAATATCACCCCCTTGTGATAAACTGTCTCCACTGCCTGCAAAAGGGCTATCTATCCTACCTATGCCTTCATATTTTGACATACTTTTGGATATGTAAATCACTCAGACTCCTACATTTCAGTGAGAATAAACTCAGTCTATCTATAATCTTTCTAAAATTTGTTATTCTCTCAACTCTTTCAATGGATTCCAGTAATTCCCACACCATGAAGTCTAACTAATGGCTTGTAAGTGACTCTGCTTATCCTTTCTTCCCTTTCAAAGCAGCAATAGCCATCCTCCAAACCTCCAGTATCACTGCTGTAACCAGAGAGAATTGAAATATTGGAGTCAGGTCTTCTGCCATGACTCCTCTTGTTGAATATGATGTAGGATTAATTAACTGAATGCAATTAACCCTCTGCTGTGTTCTAGTGCTGTGGTGACTACTAATTGAATGATCTGTTAACGTAATGATTTATTAGCTGGATACATTCTGACCTCAGGACTGCTTTGACTGGATGGAAGGTAACCTGATGAGAAACTGCTCGATCAAATCTGCTATGTGATGCCCTTTTACTTAATGAGAAAGCAGCCTACTCTGTTTACAAAATGCTGTAATATACTTTGTTCTGAAAACTCTTTATTTAAACCTTAGACACTTAATTAAATATATTTAAACATCTTCAAAATTAATGTTTAATAAATACTGTTTTACTTTGATTTGTTTTAATGCAATTCACCAACATGAAGCACATAATTTTTGTTTATTTATCTACAATATTTTCTGTGTACTTTAGTGCTTAATTTCCAGGAATTAAAACATCCCCCTGAATTGATGAAATGTATCAGTGAAGTTACTATTACAAACTATTTTTCATTTTGGCATTTGTTTTTCTCTTCATGGCTAGGTTAATGAAATGTGATGAGCCTATGAGTATGCTGCATTGTACTTCGTTAAGCATGAAGTAACTTTGCTTTACTTCACTTGGAAGGGATGGTATTGTAGTTTAGTTCAGTCATTATCCACATGTAGCCCATCAATTTCACATTGTTGATTTTGATGCCGTGCTCTTTGTACCATATCTTACAAGTTTTCAAAAAATCCCAGTGAACATTGCTTTTGCCATTTTTGCACCTGTTTTTGATTTTTAAAAATCAGTTTTCAAAGAATGAGAAAGAAGGCTGATTCTCCAGCATACTCTGACATTTACCACACTAATCTGTATTATCTGCTGTGAATAATGGTGATATAATCATTCAACTGTCTAGTCTCATCAGCAATACATGTATATCTTCATCTCCCCACTGAGCAATAGAGGACCTGTTCTCTCTTCCCCTGAGTGTCTGCCTTTATTATCCCATCACTCATTTCACATCACACTGTTAAGTCACTCTCTTCCCCCAAGGTTCAATGCAATTTGGGGCCATAGGGATTTAATAATGAATTAGGGAGTTCATGGGCATAAGTTCAGCATGTCACATAGTTTGTCCATAATATTATAAGACAGGTCATCAACTTGCTCCTGTTCCTTCACTTTCATGGAAACTCCTTCAGTTAATCCACCTTCTTGTGACTATGGCATTAATTGCTATTATATAAATTGTCTTTAGTCTTCATCCAAATGAGCTGCTGATAGGTACATTCTCATATTTGAAGCTACGACTTTTTGACATGGGTCATGATTCTCAAGGTGAATTGTACATTGGTCCCTCACTGGTTGGTTGAGGCTCTTCCAAAGTACTATCAATAGTGCTCAGCCTATTTGTCCCATTTGTCTCCTCAGCTTCTTCCTGAGTCTCAATGCTTTATCATTTTGAAAGGCACAGCCTTTCTACTCATCAATTCTGAGATTGCGATGCCTCTGAATAACTAATAAATCAAACCAAGTCTCTGACTTCTTGTTAACTTTGGGTACTTTTTTGCCTCCATGTCACTTGTGTTTCTTTTTACTAAACGCCTAAGTTCTTCACTTCAATGAGTATTTGGTGGCTCTATCATTGTGCAGTATATTATTGTCTGCCTTTGCCGGTCATCCCCCTAGGTCATTGCAACTGGCTGTTACAGTTAACCAGGGAAGGGCTGAATTCCACCTTGTCTTTTGATTGGTTTGTTCATATGTTGTCATGGCATTGCTGCGTAACAGTTTCCAGTGAAATTTAATATGAACTTTGAAGTTTATTTGAAAAAAACAAAACATATCAACTGCTTACTTTTTCCAATTGGTTATAATGTACGCTGGATGTACAACGCTTTCAGGATGTTTAGTTTGAATTGTTTGACCGTAAAACAACCCTCAGAGGATATACGATGACAGAACCGAGGGGCGATGCCCAATTTAACTCAATGTTTTTCGTTCTAAAATGGAAATGGAACACATTCTCTGTGTCTCTCTGATACCATTTTAAATACGTACACAATAGATCCTAAATCTAAAAAACATCTTGAAACCTAGGTCACTTCATAGATACGGTTGAACGTTTAATAATCGGTTCAAACTATTTAATTTTCTTAAAACAATTGTCTCGCTCCGGATAGCTGTTTCTAATTGAACATAAACGGAACCCTTAACATAGAGGGTTTTTTAAAATTCCATATTTCTTCTAAGTTCTCAAAGTAAATCCCAGCTTTTGATTCAAGGTTGGGTGTGTATACTCATCTTAATAACGAATTGATTTGATATTTCAAACTTTATTTGTAATGGACACGTTGGAATATTAAATTCTTCGAGTTTCCCTTTCTCAGAGAAAATCTGGTAAAGTTGTTCCAAGGGACTAAATGTATTGACGATAAGCGCGGGACGGAATGATACTTTCGAAGCAGATTGTTTTGCGAAGTATATTACACTTAGGGAAATTACATCATTCATATAATTCTGCGACACGGTATTTGGCCAAAACAAACGTCCCATTGAGTATTTCACATAAGGGGATAGTTTGAACTGATGTATTACAAGGATTTCGTGCACATATCCAAAGCTGGAAAATTTTATTTATTCAAAGTAATGAGTTTCATTAACGTTGGTGGTGAGCACTCACAATGAAAATTAAACAGCATAGAGCACAAGAATGGAATGATGCCAACAGCTTTTCTAATGCTCTGAAATTAAGGATTCTAAGAGAGGCCAAATCCATAAGATGGTTTGGGTTGACTGTGATATATGCTCTCGATATATGGTACCTGCGGCGAAATATGAAATCACACATCTTCTCAAACGTATTCTGAAAACGAACTAAATTGAACTAAAACAATAATATTTGCTGATGTTTGAAATCTAAAAAGAAAAGGCAATTTAGTCAACATCTGCGGAAAAAATACATAAATCTTAAAACAATAACAAAAATGCGTATGCATGGAATTCTTAAAATTTACTCAAGGCTCCTCGTAGGTGATTTAAGTGTTGGTCATAACTCTTCAACATAACTGATTTACCAGGCAGCATTATTGATTATGAAGCCAATTAATCTGTTCTCGTTTGAGGATTGATGTCGGCGGTTTCCTCAAATATTATCTTTAAAATACAGGTTGATCACCTGTGATAAAAGCCAGATAATAGCCAAATATTTGTTACTTTTTAAAAGATAAAATGGAATACAAAAAGTTTGAGTTTGATTTCTGACAAAAATCGCTTACTTGCTTTACAAAACTGCAAATAATGGCGACGTGACAGTCCATGGTTTGGCATGAAAATCTAAAGCGAGAACGTGAGGTATTTCAATTCCTCTGTGTTCCAAGGAAGGCAACTAAATACTCCGTGTGGAAAAATATCTGATTCTTTTTTTTGGCAATGAGTTTGGAGATGGGTCATTTAGTCAACAGGAGTTGCTGCGGTCTTGGTTTTCCTTGTGCGGTTCTGACCTTATTTCAATGGATGCCGGTAGAGGAACAACAGACCGGCGCGAAGGCAAAGAGCACACAGGTGTAAAAAGAAAAAGTTGCGTCCATTAAAAACAACACTCTGTTTTGCCCCACGCCACTAACCGTTGTGACCGTTCAGGGAAGTGTTTTAAAACAGATCTGACACCAAACCACAAAAGGAGAGATTGGGAAAGATAAGTATAAAGACTAAAACCATTGCACATCTATCTGACGCTATTGCTGCTATTTAACCAAACGTTGGGCAGGCATATATGGTCCTAAATCGTATTTCATTTTCACTTGAAAACCATGTAGAGGCAAAGTACAAGCTTCCTTTTGGTTACAAATATTTCATTTTTTATATATCTGACAAAGGTGTGATTGCTAAATGCAAAGTTGGTCAGCGAGACTCGATTGTCCTATCGTTTATCGGAGTTTAAAAGTACGTAAAATTAATTGGTGAAATCGCTATTGTGCCCATTGAGCCCCATTCACTAATCAGTAAATTAACGATGGTCCGGATAATCTACCAGATAGCAGCAATTTGGTAGAAATGGTTCCCTAGTGTGGGATCAAATCACATTTTGACACTTCGTTAACACCAAGTTTATGGGGCAGATTAAATTCTTCACATCTGTGTTAAACTCCACTTCATAAAAACGTTCCATAATGGTTATTATGAAACAAGGTATGTGGTTACTTCACCTGTAAAGCAACCTTTGGTTCTTTTTGTTGTTAAACAACCACTTATTAATGCACGAGGTAAGAGCTATAGTATATTCTTTAAAAAAGGAACTGCGAGTTTACTCGATATATTTGCATGTTTGATTCCCTCTAATAGAATATAGAGAAGATATTTTGTTGTTCCAATGGTTTTTTTTGGTTTTAAACTGTAAAAGATTTAAAGAAACATCATTTTGACGGTGTTACAGCATTTAAGAAACAAATGTTCATCGTACCCAACATCCGAAGCAAAATTTGAGTGTTCATTCAAAAAAAATCACATGTTACGTTCGCTCTGGTTTACATTTGCCGCGCATAGTTTTCTTCTTACATCATTGATTTTCTTAATCTGGTATGCATTAGCTGGGTGGAAAATATTAAAGTTAGGTGCGCTTTGAGGGAACTGCTTTATCGTTTCCTTCACTCTGGTCCTCATCCTTCGTGGCAGCCGCTGGGCGGCGCTCCAAGCCGGTAACCGGCTCCCAGATGCTTACTCAAGCTGCCACTTCAGGGAGTTTGCAAATTTCTCGAAACATTTTACCAAATGTTTCCAAAGCATCCAGCTTTTAAATCAATAACATTCTGAAAAGCTGCGACGTCATGAAATTGCATAGCAAATTGAATTCTTTTGAATATTATTTCATAACTACTATGTATTGCAGAATCCAATGTATAAACCAACCGTTTCACTTGCTCCTGTGAATAACTAATATTAGCATATTGATGTTCTACATTTTGTTATGCAGTTTGATCATTGGTACCTAAACCATTTATAACCGTCGCTAATCCACTGTAGGCTTGTTTAAAAATCACATCTGATTTTTATCAATAAAATGCAGAATAAAGAATTTTCTTTAAAAATATTTTTGAAAGAGAAATAATTGAAACTAAATGCGAACTAGTGAGAAACTAAATTTATTTAATAGTCATCCTTTGCTGTTGTATTTAAGGCTGATATTCTAAGGTGGTCCCCAAAATAATATAGTATGTTTAAGAAAAGTATAATCGGTATTCAAATCAGTTTAGATATTCACCTGGTGGTCAGATTTTGCATTTCAGTATTAGTTATAAAGATGATTCCTTAGCCTGGACATTCGGATTTTATTGGCAGGTTGTTAGATCATGGTATGTTACATCTCAGCGCCTTTAAATTTAAAGTTAGAAAATGCTTTTCAATTTCGGGCTAATTAGAAATATTAACTAATTAGGTGTAGTTTTAATATACTCACCCTTCCGACCTACTCTATCTACTTCTCACACTAGATAACCATTCACAAATTAAGGGGGATTTAAATTGAGGGTTGGACGTGCAATGAATTATAATTTGTTTCGTACTAAATTTCGCCCATAATTTTCTAGATTATATCTCATAGCTGAATGGAAGAAATGAACCCCTCGTGGGTAGGAAGAGGACACATTGTAATCATAGAATTAAGTCGTTTAGATTTTAAAGGGAAGGCTCTGGAGATTTCCAGTCTGTTCAGATTTCCTTTGTCATACACACGTTCCGGCAATGATTAATAAGCAATCACTGACATTGCTTTTCATAAGGTAATCAGTTTCCCGATCAACAGGGCCTGCTGACAAGTGCAATTGTACTTGGGTATTCTGAACCGGTATCAGAAATTGGATATAATATGTAAGGCAAATGATGCTGATTTGGTTGAATATAAACTCATCATGAAGCAAAACAGACGGCATCTATTGAAAACGGATAGACAGATAGATAGATTGATTGACAGTTAAATAACTTAACAGTTTATACCGATATCCAACTTCTGGAATATTGTTGATTTTTAATGTACTTAAATATGCGATAATAAATTCGATTTTTTTTGTTTAAAACCTCAATGGTTCGAAGACCGTTTCTCTCCCACATATACAGAATCATATATTTTTATATAATCCCTACAATGTCAAATGAAAAAAAAAACATTATAACAAATAAAATCATGCTGCTTGCTTGGTGAAAGGCGCCCTGGCAAGTGGCTGACTACTGATACTTTTCCACATTTATGGGCTTTAGGGATCGCTGGTGAGGTTAGCGTTGATTACCGATCCCCAGGTGTCCCTGAGAAAGTGGCAAGTACCACCCTAGAACTCTGGTTGTTGTGGTGAAGCTTCTCCCACACAGAACTCTGGCTGGGTGCTGGAGGTTTCTGACCCAGCGGCAACGTGATGCTAATTTGACATGCTGCTTGAGCTGTAGATGTTGATTTACAATTGTGTTCTTCCAGTAAATTAAATCAAGTTTGGAGCTGAGTGAAAGATTTATTTGGGAAAATTGGCGCAATACTTGCTCAAATCAGCCCAATTTATCATCCTAAGTATTGTTGAATTAAGTAGAATTCTACAGATATTTATGTCTTCTTCATCGGAGATATTTTGATTTTGGATCCAAAAAGTCGCTCTAAAATTGTGCGCATTGTCACTTGCAATATCTTCACTTCTTCCGGCGAAAGCGTTTAATTCGCCAAGACTGTAACTGAGAGGAAAACGGTGCAAACAGTGACAGTCATTTCTTTGCTACCTAGCTACCAGGAAATTCGCTGATATCTTGGAGGAAATTGAACTAAAATTAACACGCGGGTTTTCTTCGCTGTGAGACTGTATTTCTAGAGTATTAAAGAACGTATGTGCCCACGTAATGCAGTTCCGCTTCCTAATACACAAATACGCATTGTAACAGACAGATTTACAGCCCCTATTCCTTGATGTCAAGCTTCCTAATTTCCCCGACAGGATAACTACAAAAACCCAACTACTGATTTAAAAAAAGCACAAGTGCTGGCGTATTGGCGCTGCTTAGGAATTTCCCAAAAACTTGGTTTGGTAACATCTAATTGTCAAATACATGTCCAGTTCCTTATACTCGTTTTGTCCAGTCCGATAGACTTCACATTTCTCCCTTGCGGCGCGAAATTCCTTGGGGAAAATATATATTCTGAGTCACCATATAGGATTGTGTTTAAAAGTGAGACGGATTTGATTCAGTTTCGATACCAATACAACGCAAAATCTCAAGCAAACAGCGGTGTTTTAACGTACAACTACAGCAGCAGTGGTTGGTAAAGGTTAAGACTACCAGAAAACATTATGCCAGTGATTAACCCACGGCCTTAATTGAATTGACAGCGCTTTTGGGAAACGAGGGGTCATCTGAAGGTGGGGTTGGGGTTAGGAGGCGAAATAAGACATTTTTGAATTTTTGGGATTTCATTCTGAACGGCTCAGTTTCAGCAGTGTCATGTTAAGCACGTCTATTTCCGAAGTAGCTGCACAGCTGCATATACAACGGATTATTTTAAGGTCATTAGTATATTTTACTTTCCTTAAAAATAACTCAAACCTTGTTATTCTTCCAATTCCAGACGCTGAGCAATATTTGGGTTTAATTTCTTTAAATAAAACAATCCGTTCCTATTAAATACGAGAGGGGAATTATGGACTCCTAGCCACGGTGATGCTTTTGTTGTGTCCCTCTGAGCTACCGGGTCTTCAGGTAAACATTTTGAGTGAAAATTACAAGAAACAATGCTAAAATGGACCACTTCCATAAAATACTAAAAATAACTTTTTATATAACCCAGGGATTTATTCTAAGAATATATAGAATTACCGGAATATATAAAAAAATATTTCAGTATTTTATAACACAATGGAGTGTAATCCAAATGATTACAGAGATTGAAAATAATTATTTTTAAAGATTAATTTGATAGCATTCATTGTTTGCGAAAGGATGTAAGTTCGTTAACGAAGCCAATAACTCCGAACACACATCTTCGGCGTTCCTATCTTTAAGGATATTAACAAAAACCTCAGCAGTTTTGTTTTAAATTAAGTTACAGTCATAATGCAATAATTGAAATCAACCCCTCCCCTCCTAAAGAGCCAAACAAACGCCAACGCATGTGAAGCACAACAAATGAACGCGGTGATATGGAAAGTAGGTAAAATTAGACGATACATAAAAGTTAATTGTCCATCCAAACCCGAGCGTACCGTTGCTGAGTGAAAAAGATTGAAATTTTGCCCAGATTGTTACGGGCAAGCTGACGTCCCTTTTCATATATACAAAAATACCATTTATATTATTGTGGTTACAAAGGGGGAATGTTTGTGTTTGCTGGATAGAGATCCGCAGGCGCTTTGCCTGTTCTGAAATAATCTGTGAAGTAATTGCCGTGTGAATTCGCTTTTCAGTCTGTCAGATTAGCAATTTTATACATTAAAAACTTACAAAAGTCCAAACCCGCTTTTTTTTTAGCACGTTTCCTCGAACTAGACTATTGTTGCTTTCAATTTACTCCATGGAAGTTCTTCAGTTAAATTTTTAACCACCTCTATTGCTTCGGTCGGATTTTTTCGGCACGCGGTGTTACCTACCCCCCCCCCCCTCCTCGTTTCACTAACATTAAGTGAGCGCCCCCCCCCCACACACACACACACCTCTTGTCGCCCGCCCTACGTTTTGACATCGTAGACAAATCGTGTTTTAAAAAAGACTGCCGTCCCTTTAAGGACGTGTTGCTACCCAAACAGAAGTAAACACATTACTGAGACATTGAACCCATGTCAATAGTCACTGCTGGAGTTAATCATCCCCCCGGCTGTGCGCAAGCGCGCTGCCCGCCCTGGGCTGTAGTGAAATGTGATGGAGCCTGGAGACTGAGTTCAGAGAGAAATCGAGAGGAAGAGAGAAAAGACTCACCATCAGTCTCGGTCGCAGCCTGCAACACGGCTCTTGAAAACTTCCAGCACTCACTGCCCCCGTAAACACAGACCTTCCCTGGCGGAGCATGCCGTCAGCTACCAGGGACAAGTTGAAAAGCTTTTCCTAATTCGCCTGGATGATTCACTCTTGACGTTCTGGATTAAACAGTATTTATTTAAGAAGTTACTTTTGCTCATCGCTGGAATTGTTGGATAGTTTGGGATCCCCCGTTACCGGTAAGGGTTTTGATACGTGTGTGAAATAGTCCATCATGAAAAGTGTAAGTAGTCACATGGAATACCGTGCAATAGGTTGGATTTTCTCTAAGTATTAACGGTGGTTTTACGCAAGGTATTTATCCAGGTTGAAAACTTAAGTTGCAAAGTTCCAAACTGGTGTTGGGCTATGCGCACGCTCTGTGTGTGTGTGTGTGTGTGTGTGTGTGTGTGTGTGTGTGTGTGTGTGTGTGTGTGTGTGTGTGTGTGTGTGTGTGTGTGTGTTAAATGTGTGCGAGTGCGTATATAAAGCAAAGCAAAGATCTGAGACGAAGGCTTTGCTCTTTCGTTTTCCTCGTTGAGGCCAAGCATTGATCAGCGCCGAAGCTAGCAGTGGACTGGGACCGAGCCACTTTGTACGATGGCGATTCATTCTGAAGTAGCCAATCCTCCTGAAAGCTGCGTAGAGCTGTACAACACAGTGGTAGCGGGATGTGTTTGTGTGTGTGTGTGTGTGTGTGTGTGTGTGTGTGTGTCTGTGTGTGTGTGTGTGTGTGTGTGAGGCGGGGGGGGGGGGGGAGTTCTGTCAATCGACAAGTGTTAGCCAAGAACTGTAGGAAATGAGGAAGCCTCGGCTCATTTCATTGGTCATTCGCTGCTATCACGCTGAATTGAGGCTCTCCCAAAGAAAATGGTCTTTGTGTGTGTGTGTGTATAAACACCAGTCCTGACAATCCTGTTCAATCTCTGGGCATCGCTGAGTACTCCAAACTCAGCGTGCAGTTCTTTCTTACTTTCTTCTTCGTTAGCTTGAGAAAATCATTGCTCAAAAGTGACGCCGCACCTGTAAAGTGTTTCCACAATCGCGGTAGTCCTCAGAGCTATTAAACTAGCAATTCCTCCCTTGTCTGAATTCCAATTGTCACCTATGTTCTTTCCGCAAAGATGCCCGTATCTATGTAAGCTACTTTACAGTACCAACCACTGGTCCCTGTTGGATTACCACACACTGCGAACGCGCTTATCATTATTTAAACAATTGGAATGTTGTAAATTCCCAGTTTTCTCCCATTATGTGAGTTTACCTTCGCCTCTTGAATCCATCTTCCAGGCACTTTGCTCTCGAGACGAATCCGACTGAATTTGTGGAAGGGAGCAAGAACTTCCCGCGGCAAAGTCAGTGGCGCGCGCGCTGGTGAACTTTTGCCGCTCCCCTGCCGTGTTCAGTTCGGATAATATTATTTAATAGATTGGAGAGGGGCTTTCGTCGAACTCATAGACACTAGGGGGATGACCAAGTAACAAGAGCATGTCATGGCACTTTGCACGTAAAAGTTGAGGAGAATCATTTTCCGGTGACAGGTTTTGATCGTGAAGTTAAGAGTTGTACGATCATAATTATGAAAACATGCTGGTGCATTATTACAACCCCAGTCCAAACAAAATATATTCCGCATACTTCAAACTAGCCAGCTCAATACTCCAAATATTGCGGAGAATGTCAGATATGATATTTGATTATAGTGCCACACACACTGCATTTATTATAAAATTGAGAGATTATTAATAATAAACATATTAGTCATTTTGTAAACTAGCTACAATAATAAATATAAATGCTGTTGATCTATATCTTATGTTTTACGTCACTCGATGTACCATAGTGAGGTATAGTTCCCAGTTAGCACTTTTATATAGTAACACTTAAGGAGTGGTAGGTAAACAATGTGATCAGTCACTGGTCCTGGCTGTTAGACAACTAGATGGGGTGGTAAAATAGGAGGAAAGGGAATGGTTAAAAAGGAAATAAGATATGTCACGCGAAGTGATTTTGTGCCGTTAAATGTCTTGTAAAGTTCTAATTATAACAGATTTGACAAAATGTGTATCGGCCTTGTTCTGGTTAAAAAAAATGCCTGAACAGCACCCAAGAAGTACTTACCTTTGGGAACTCTGTTCAGTATGAAAGGGAACTCCACGCCCTGTAAAGAGGGAACAGGAATGTGAAATACAGGATTTCAATACACTAACCAGGACAACCTTACAGGGGTCGAAATCTCAATGTAACTTTACAGTGAATCTGCCTCGCTCTTTTACAGCTGTTTTTGGGATTGTGTTACACACAATATTTCCCACAGCATAAAACATTGCTTGAGAGAACATACTCTGGAGAGTACGGCCTGCAATGTATTCTCCGTCTGGGCGATTTGAAAAAATGAGACATTTACTCCAGTAATGGGAGAACGGCGCTGTATTACTTCTCTGTTTCTTTCACTTCTTTTGCTCATCCAATAATTAACAAACCCGGCTGGAATACATTATTTTGCCAACACACACATACACACACACACACACACACACACACACTCGCGCGCGCACACACACAAGTACATAATGCTTTATAAACAGGTATATATAATATATATATCCCTATTGATGTTATATACATATATAAAACGGTAGTAAGCAGATATTGCATAGCGCACCTAGGCACGTGGTTCACATTAAAATGGAAATACTTTAATAAAACAGAAAGTAAAATAAATAAGAGCTGCCTGTTGTTTTTCGTCAGTGACTGAGCCAATATTGTCGAGATATGAATCTGGCACCGCATAGTTTATAATATCCCGCACAGTAATTTCAAGGGCAGAACTGCAAACGCACACACGTTGTGAGAGACTGGACAAAAGTCTGATTTACTCTAATTTTTAGTTTCTGCACGATGTACTGTCGGGATGTTACGTTAGTTAGATCGCTCTGGCCTTGGCGTACAGAAGCCCGGAACCATTTTTTTAATTATGAGAGGCTCTCCCACACACGAGTTTAATGGACATGCTTTGTGAACGAGTTAAAAACTGGCGTTTAGTGGAATTTGAAGCAAATTGATAGCTGCTAAGGCAATTATGGTGAAGGTCGGTGGATAAGGAAAAGCATGCGTCTTCGGGGATGTGTATGTTTCTTGCTAGGTGCCATGACAGCTGTGAACTGCAAGCGTGTGAAAGCCCGGGGTTGTGCGAGAATCTTCCAGGGGAAGTCCTTAAACAGGCTTTTTAAATATAGTTTTTTTCGTTGTGTAAAATATAACCGCCACAGGTCCCTCTCATTCGCACACTCACAAAAACACAGATTAACGCAGATAGTCACAAACATACATATAGACCACGTATCTGGACAACATGCACATATCGACTGATAGATACCAACAAAAACCACTCCAGCGAAACAGAGATACATAAACCTACACACAAACACCATACACTTTACACGCCGACATACGCTGTCACTAAAAGACGCACATGCAAACATGCACATACACAGATTCCTTCCCGCCATATATATGCCGCCAACATAGATCCTCGCACATGTGGACCTCACTATCCGAGAGACTGACAAGAAATGTCACTATGGGGAGAGCCCATTGACTTAAATCACCCTATCACACTGCACAACCCTTCACTTCCAGGAGATAACATTGCGGCTAAACTATTGAAAAAGAACACCAGGAATACATGCCATGGGGACGTATTTCAGATAAACATTGTATCGTTTAAAAAGGTGTCCGCGATGGCTATTGCGATTATTTTAATAAATGCAAACTGGCCAACATGTCGGGATCCATATTGGGAATGATTATCAAAATTAAACAAGCGCGCCAAGAGGGTAACTCCTGAAATGACAAACGGTATACACAATATCGAAATGAATTTTGCTCCAAGTATTATTTACATGTTTCCAGAGTCCTAAATTACCTGATTAGAACGGAGTTAAAGAATGAGATTAGCCTTCCCAAAACCTGATTTGATCTGCATAAGAAAAATCGATTAGTGGTCAGCTGATAAAGTGTTTGTTGCGTTGCAGTTGATAAGCGCAGTAAGGGAAGGAGATGACCGCAAACAATTCACCCCTTACTCACTCGCCATTCGGCAGTATGTAAGATTCAGGGTAATCTGTAGCGGGAACGTTGGCAGGTCAATATAATCGGCTTGGTCCTTTCAGGTCACTGCAGAGGAACTCGGTCTGAGCTCCAACTGAACACACAGCGTCCACAAAAAGCGCAGATTTATATCACAGCCAAAATACGAGTTTAAGTAACAAAACAAGTCACTTTTTTCTCCTGAGGCATCCTGCTTCATGTAATAAAACTTGTCAAAACGGTGTGTTTTTTTAAAATTTTGATGCGACTGTTTGAGCACAGGTGCCCACATTTGCACACAGTTGAATCTGCTCTGGGAGAATTGTCATAACTGCTTAATATTTTTAAACAGGTTAAGTGGGACAGCGTGGATTTGCAGTTTCAACGTTTAACTGCGTTTGTACCAGAAATACCATTTTAACTAAGCACGTATATAATCTCTTCACTCTTTCCCTGAAATATCATATGGGAACAGATTTAGAACCTTCCTGTTCCGTTGAATAAAATAACAGAACGAATATCGTCACTAAAACACGAACCTCTACTGCAGAGTGATGGCTGTTTCAGAAAATCCTTCCTGTTTGAAATGCTTTACCATTTAAATTCTCGCCCTGATAATGCAGAAGATCACAAAATGGATCAGAACCAATTAATGTTCAGTTATTTTAATAAATATCAAACGTATATGAACATTTTCAAATTAAGCTCCAGAAGGCTAGATATTCTCTTTCGAGTAAAACAAACATGTTTCACTCTGCAGGTTACCAATGCTGAGAAGTTGGTTTGTTTAGTGCACGAGGCATTTGCTAAAGTGTTGCTTTCCCCACCCACCCCCCCCCCCCCCACCTTCAATTATCTTGATGAACGAGTTGTTCTTGAAGGAAGAAAAATAAACAGTCTGTTCGAATCCCGACAGTTCGATTCCTCCGCCTCCCACCGCCCGGGGTCCTGTCTCCGCAGTGACATTGTGTGTTTGCACCGTTTACATTCTCTCGCTAGCCGTGGTGGTGGGGTAGAAGGGGTGACAAAAGTGCACTTACAGAAAACAACAAGAGCCCGCACAACATCAAAGCTGCCATGAAAGGGACGGGAGTGTGAGAAGTAACCCCTTCAACATATAGCTGGCGTTTTCAAAGGGTCACTGTAACAAGGGAAGAACTGAGCTTATTCACATTCCCCGCGAATCTGCCCCTCATCGGCATCCAAGGTGGTGGTGACTTTGATTTACCTTCCTGGGTTTCGAAATGTTCGATTTTATTTACGCTGGTAGGGTGGTTATTGACCGCTACGGTCACCTCGTAAAGTTAAAGTGACTGGCATTAGATCTCATCCTTATTGTAAAAAAAACCGCGTGAGGACTGCGCAGAGAACGTACTGTAATACACCGCCATCTGCAAAGTAATTTATTTATGTAGACTTGCTAGTCATGAAGTAAAGCGAAACCATTAGATGCTCAGGGAGTTAAACTACGTTTTAATCCAAAATATCAATCCAAAGTGGAACTCGCATATCCAAGGCCTTCTGTGCAGCACAACCTTGCTAAAGTACATTGCAATGTATCCCGGGGAGGAGTGTGAGTAGTTCCAGACATGTGAATATTTCAAACTATTTCCCATTCATTTGCATTATATATACAGAGAACGAAAAGGACTACCGTCATTCTTGAGGTTCTCAGGCCAAGATCGCTTTGAAGCACAGCGGGAAAAAAGATACACGAAATACGAACTCCGAAAGTTCAAAATGTTTTCTACTTGAATTAAACTTTATGTGGCTTACGGTCCCTTGTTGAATCTGGTCCCTCGGCTCAGTTCGTTCAACGACTAAATTATTTCCCTTTCTGTTCTTTCTAGACGCTGGCGGGAGGAATTGGCCAACTAGTGGACTCCCCAAGTGTTTACCATTCCGCCGAGATGGGAAGCAAAACGTTGCCTGCTCCGATACCCCTTCACCCCCCGCTACAATTGACCAACTATTCCTTCTTGCAAGCTGTGAACACTTTCCCCTCGGCGGTGGACCACCTGCAGGGTTTGTACGGGCTCAGTACAGTTCAAACCATGCATATGAACCAATGGACCTTGGGTTACCCTCAGCTCCACGGAATCGCCAGGTCTACCTTCACTGAGATGGCCGCAGCTCAGAGGTTCATGGACGGCCGGTTTCCGTTTCCGGCACTGCCGTTTAGTACACATGTCTTCCATCCGAAGCAAGGTACGGTCGCTCATATCATACCCTCCCTGCAGAAAGACCGGCCCCGCTTTGACTTTGCCAACTTGGCACTGGCGGCGACCCAAGAAGATCCGCCAAAGCCTGGAGACTTTCCCAAACTGAGTCCCGAGATAGGAAGCTCCCACGGGGAAGTGGGGAAACTAACCCTGGACAGAAAGCCTTCTAGGGGAAGGTTACCGTCCAAGACCAAAAAGGAGTTCATTTGCAAGTTCTGCGGTCGACATTTTACCAAATCCTACAACCTCCTCATACACGAGAGGACCCATACGGACGAGAGACCGTACACCTGTGACATCTGCCACAAGGCATTCAGAAGACAGGATCACCTGCGGGACCACAGGTAAGCGCTCGTCCATCATTCAGATCCATCACCCGTTCCAAAGGCAAATAACGAATATCTGTAAATACATTTACTGACGTCCAATTGACATAAGCGGGGAACTGGTGCGTTAGCATGCTTGGTATGTAGAGCTATTAATGGAAGCTTATTCGAGACTTTGTATGTGGGGTTTCAAGCGGAATCGCGGAGAACCGATGAGTTTCCTGTGAATGGGATTTTATTTAGAAGAGGGATTTTTGTGTCCTGCTTTATTTTTTAAACAATTGTTATTTAATTGATTTAAATATTTAGCAATATTCGTCTACATTTTAACTATAAAACGTGAGAATTTTTTTGTTTTACTTGTGTAGTCCCTAGTTTTACTGTGTCTCAGAAATGCAATAATTCTGAGATTTTGCCCACCTCATCTCCCTCCACGCCTCTCTTCTACTCCACCCCCAACACCACATACCACACCGGCTTCGACCGGATCCCAAGCGGGTTGGAAACCGGCGTAGCATTTCTCCAGCTGAAGGGGGCGCTAGATCGGCGCTTGAAGAGCCCGCTCTTATCCTGAGGGTGGTCAGGGCAAGGAGTGCAGGAAGCTAAAGAATCATTAACTAATCGCCATCGGCAAATTCAAAACACAGCGATTGTGATAGACACGTAAATGAACAGGCCACGGTGTCACAGTCTGTGTGTGTGTGCGCGCGCGCCCGCGCGCGTGTGTATGTGTGGGTATATTTATGGACGCTTTACTCAGAATTACCATTGCCTTGATTTGCAGATATATTCATTCCAAAGAAAAACCTTTCAAGTGTCAGGAGTGTGGGAAAGGATTTTGTCAGTCAAGGACCTTAGCAGTTCACAAAACGTTACATATGCAGGTAAGGTCAACACCAAGTTTCCGTGCAATTTAAGCAACTTAAGTCTAAAGAAAAAAACTTTGACAAATCCTATGGGAAGTATTGCGGATAATTTTAGGGATGTGTGGAAGCTTCGTATGACTACCAGTTATTTATAATGGGCCGATTCAGCTTTGGAAAATGTATTAAATCCATCATTAATGTCTCATCCATTCGGGAGTATTTTTTACGTTACGATCTTCCAATTAACAGTTTTATTATCTACTTAAAAATTTAAAAAAGTAAACTAAAATATACAATGCACGATTATTCTGTGGCTCTATACTGCTAACGTAAGATAGAAGGAATTCACAATGGTTTTCTTTTCTTTCTTTTAAGAGAGAGGAATTAATTATTTGCTTGCTTCAAATCTGAACAGGAATCTCCTCACAAATGTCCCACATGCGGAAGAACCTTTAATCAAAGAAGTAACCTGAAAACTCACCTTCTTACCCATACAGACATCAAGCCCTACAACTGTGAGCAGTGCGGCAAAGTGTTCCGGCGTAACTGTGACCTGCGGCGGCACAGCCTAACACATACCCCTCGGGCGGAATATTGAGTGAATCGTCAGCCAAGCCACTCCGCGTTACTTGAATTTGCTGTGAATACTTGTATAAAATAAATGAATTAATAAACAAATAACCAAAACAAAAAAAGTACAGACAATAACCGCACTCATGTAATTCAATTGTTTGATACATATTACTTTTCGAAATAGAGCGTTCAAAATGTGTACATAAAATGTTTTTTACTGTTATATTTCCAATCAACAAGTGAGAAAAATGGAAGCATGTGAATAATAAAAATAAACCCCCTTTATCTTTTATTTTTGTTTTTTTTTTCTTTCAGTTGGATGTTGTAAAAATAAAACAAAACGCCTACCTAAAATGCAAATTAAAATTCATGCAATGTTCTTAAATAAGGCGTTTAACGCAAGAGGAGGACGGTAATATGGAGGTTTACAAATGAACTGTGGAATAATAACGCATTTCATCTCTTTCCCAAGACTTTCTATTGGGCCGAGATGCATTTGTCTACGTAATTATGGTGATTTAAAAAAATGTCTTATTCCGGATTCCAGTCTTGGCGGCGCTACTGTGTAAAAAAACGCTTTTACTGGTCACTTGAAGATGTGTTTCTTTAATGGGCATTTGAGCCTGCGCACTTTTTTTTAAAGAAAGTGATGTATTTCTTTCACAGATCTTCTATTGGGCTCAAACATATACTGTATAACATCGTGAGTACATGCTAATTCCAGTTGTCAGCGACTGAGAGACAGTAGGCTTTTCTAAAAACCGCTCACAGCACAAGGTTTAAATGCCTGCTCGGTTATTCGGCAA
Organism: Hypanus sabinus; assembly: GCF_030144855.1. Lineage (NCBI taxonomy): Eukaryota > Metazoa > Chordata > Chondrichthyes > Myliobatiformes > Dasyatidae > Hypanus > Hypanus sabinus. The sequence continues at coordinate 137,576,924 of NC_082706.1, read as the reverse complement.
GACACTGAATGCACTGGAAACTGTAGCGATGCAAATTTATTTCAGCTGCCCTGTTACGTTATTTACAAATGTTTCACTGGCCTATTTAATAACGTGGGAGAGTTTACACTTACAATTTACACTTAACAGTCCAACCTTTATTCTGGGGTTAATGAAAGAACCTTTATTTAAATTCTTAGTTTTGCTATTGTAGGCCGAAGATCATTGAAAAAAAATCACAAACGTGAACACATGGACAAACAGCTCCCAAATTCATTGTCCCATCTCCAAGATAAACAATATCCATTATATTCCTCTTCCAATGCCAAATTAGTATTCTCTGTTTGTGAGGCTTTGTGATAGTTCGTGGCTTTGTGATTAACTTTCAACTGGTGTACAAGCTCTCTCTCGTTTGATTGTAATGTTTGCAAATCAAAGTTTAAAACTGTTATTCAAGTATAACGCGTCCCCGGCTGCTTGTGGTCTGAGTTACATGCGCCCAATTTGATATAATGTGCATTTTGATTAAGGGATCGATTGGTTTAATATTACCAATATTACTTATTTAAATAGATGGTCGGTTAAAATTAAAACTAAAATAGATTATAATTAAAATATAGAAAACTAAAATATTTTAGCTTCAATTTTTATATCTTTTACATCTCAAGGAGAAGGCCCGACTGTTGCATTCTGTTTAGTATTCATACGAGCCATCTCTTCCCCTTCTTTCCTCTTTTTCTTTCTGTGCTCATATACATCGGATCTTTGCAATGACAACCAAATAACTTAGGTTTCTATACTTCATATAAGCACCAGGACTGTTGGGAATAATTATGCCGAGATGGCTTCACATGAAAGGAGTGAATGGAAAATCACCAACTTTCTCTAAGGGACAACCTCTTGCAAAAAGTTGTAATGTAAATATATTCGGCTTTGGCGACATGATACCATAATTGGTTTGAACTGAGGAGAGCAAAAAGATTCTTTGTACACTGGAGCGTTCAAGTTGTCCATAAATCACTTTCTATCGTACAATCAAAACAGTAGTGTTCGCTGTTTAAATTACAGAGTATACAATACTTTTATAACGTTGCGTTAACTATTTGATGACTCGCGTTCTCCAGTTAAAATATTCAATATATTCGAATAGTCAGAGGGAGATAGATGAAATAGGTTTAAGCTTATGTCAGTTTAAGTCTACAGGTGGTTGGGGAACACCTGTTGCTTTGGGAAGACTGTGTTGCGCAGCGGCTAAGCGGAGTTTTGGAGTGACGCGAAGATGCATTCTCAGACTGATATTTTTTTTATCATACATCGCGGATTACGGCCTTGGGTGAGGATACTGCCGTTGGTTCTTTTATCCTTCCAGTGGATTCGGAGGATTTTGAACTGGCTGTGATGGTTGGCATTGACCCTCGTTCCGAAACTTACTTGTGTGTTGTTCGGAAAGACGCTTTCACCAATGGACGCTTGGTTTATGGACAATATCTTCAGAAGGAAAAGTATTTTTTTCATGTCCTCCCTGTCTAAAACAGTTCCTCTCATATCTATCCTAGAACGGAAAGGTTATTTTTGAACTGAAAGTTTTTTTTAATTTAAAGTGGCTATTGTACACCTACATTTGGACCGTCAAGCAACATTTCTAGTTTATTTTTATTTTAGTCCTCAGATTAAGTCCGAGAGTTTTGTTGTGAACAGCGCGGCTCTTGCAGTCTTTGTCTTGGATCACCTGTGCCCCTTTTCTATGACTGCAGCGTGTCCCCCCCCCCACCCCCCAAGTCCACGCCGTTTTGAAGTTAGGATCGTTTTAAATCCAGTTGTGCGTTTATACATCTAGCGTTTTAGTAAGGGTGATTGCAAACTTTTATGAAAAATAAGCTTTAGTATTTTTTCTTCGGAGTGTCAATGCTGCAGGCTTTTAACAAGACCATTGTGCGAAATATCGGGATATTCGATTATTCTGAATGCTGAGTAGTCTCAGTATTTCTTTGAACTCATTTTGTAATCGTTTTGGACCTGAAAGGATAGTCGGTGTGGAAAGCGATATTAGGACTTACAATACATGCTTTGACTGCATTCCAGTGTTACAAATTTGAGTAAGCTTCTCATAACCTTCAAGCGTAAGCAAGTCAGACATATCCGCAGGGGTGTATGTACATGTATGTGTATTATTCCTATAATAACAAGCACAACGTAACTCTACTGACATAGAAACATAGACAAAAAAATTAGCAAAATCTCTTCAATGTAAGCGGCGTGGCTGTGAAAAAGAGAGGCCACGTTCAGAAGTATGCTGAGATTTAAGAATTACATGTCATACATTGTAAGCGTAAGAAGCAAAAGTAGGCGCTTAGCATTGATTTGTCGGTCTCGTGCCATAGAATTATTACTACAACCACCACATGATTTTCTAAATTGTGAATGAAGAGACAGGAACACTCGTCCACTCCAGAGGCTTTACTTCAAACGGCAGAGAAAAGTAGAATCTACTTTTTCAATCGTATCATTACCATCCTAAATCTTTCTCCGGCCAGAGGTCAAACAGAAAAAGAATAAATTATGCTACAGTTGTAATGAATTGCATAAAGTAATTATTTCTGTACATTTGATTTTATACAACATATCAATCAGTATACGTTGTACAATCAATATATAATATTCACTAAGGTTGGATTGCAATGTATCATCGTGATATATAAAGATAATCAAACTAGAATATTAATTTTACTCATGGTATTCCAAAGAGATTTGACACATATTTTCAGATGATAGATTGTACATTAATATCCTCATATGATAATAATATACATTATAAAGAGTATTAACATACATACAAATAATAGCAATATTTCCCAACATACATAACCTAATATAAGTAGTACGCGATTTTTACATGTATTTAATATTTTGAAAAGTACATAGTTCAATAGTAAATCAATCAATTCTATGCAAGTAACAGGCGTAAATAGTTTCCAAAAGATTATTTTATAAAAATATAAACAAGTTCCTAAAACAGCGTGCAGTGAATTCCGGGGAAAAAGAGTTGGCTCATATTTCTGAAATATTTATGTCATTGCCTCGATTTAGAGACGTTCTGGTAGTTACAACCTCAGGCAATACATTATTTGAATGGACCGCTTCAATATATTTTGACGCTGAAATAACAAAGTTGCAAAGTTGTCAAAAAGGCACCGACATTGTGTCTAAAGGAAGTAAAGTTAATGAACATAAATATTTACAGTTTTGATGCTACGGAATAGGCAGCGGTGCTCTAAATATCATAAACGTGGGTGGATCATTCAAACATTTTACTGATGATTCACCCACAGACCGAGGTTCTCACAAGAACAACTGAATGCCGTATCTCAAAACTACCACAAACCTTCAGTAGATTAATTTTCCTTCTCTTTATTGTTCTGTACAGAGAAAACATATATACTTCAGCTGACGTCTGTAATTTGAAGACAACTCATTGGAATTGCTTTATGTGGAATTGCAACGTGGCAAACAGATGGTTAACGGCAAATAACCGTACAATTATAAGTTTGGACGCCATGGCTAAAGATTCCATCCGGATAGTCCTAATTTCAATCTCAGAAATAAATCTGTTATATCACATACAGAATGTCACTGGTGTGCTCAATTTGAAATGGGACATTACCGAATACAAATTAATGAGTCTTTTTAAAAACACAAGGTACCACACGGAAATCATAGCCAGTGAAGAAAATTGCTGTAATGTAACATGCATAATCCCATTGGAAACCTTCTATTCCACTATAATTCCTGAATATATAAATAGGTTTGATTTTCCCGCCCTTCCCCCACCCAATGTTGTTTAGGAATACAGTTGCCACTTTCTGTATCGAAAGCATATATTTGTTCGTAAAGAACACTCTAATTTCTCTCCGCAAAATCACAAAAAATCCTTATTTCATGATCTCTTTAGTTTGTTGCATAACTTTATGATAATAATAACATGTCATTCAATATTAAATAATATTTAATTTCCTTGAAGGAGACCAGAAGACATGAAGGAGAAATGAAGACCAACGGTAATGAACGATCAGAATGTCAATAATGACACCTCTCTGTGTAATGAAACCTATAATAAATAGCAGAGCCATCGCAAGGATCAGTTACCTTTACCGACGATTGCATTAAAATGTGTCTTTACAACTACTTCGTGTGCTTAAATCTTTCTAGCTTCTTGCAAAGTCTATGCTAATATCATAAACTGTACAAGAGTTTATTAATGTATTGGAAATATTACACAACACTTCTCCGTGAAATAAGTGAAGACTTCACCCTAGTTTTAATGGTTGTCAAGGTCAGTATCTCGCGACTACATTATTAATTGTAAATTATTATGTTTGGTTGTAAATATGGTTGTAAATACTACATTACAATACAGTCTGTGTACTATTAGCTATTTTTCTCTAGTCGCATAGTGACAATTCTAAACGTGTGAGTAATATTTTGCTATTCGAAGTGTACCAATTCTCCAGGAGGAGTCCACGGTTTCTTCAGCACACTGAAGGAGGATAAATTTTCAGGACATTTGGATGTAGGTACACAGGAACGAGAGGTGTTCCAATCCCTTTGTTCTTTAAAACTTTATAATACTTTAGAGAACTCTGATCAGTCGAGATAAGTGAAGACCACAAAAGCAATGAACTGGCAATATAAATCCCAACACCTTAAATCGGATGGACTTCTTAACTGCACCTTTGAGTTTCCAAATACGATTCGTCAGTATTTGTCATTTTTGGTAGATTGATCTCATTATCAATTCCACCGCCAGAAAATGTAATGGGTATTTAAAAAGAAATCCGAAGTTTACATACCCAAACTGCCATTTTTGCATTCAGAGTTTTCTGCTGATGATTATTTCGTCCTCACTTTCTCTCTTTCATTATTATGATTTTGATTGTTATTTGCTTTACCCGGCCGAGGTAAAAGCAAAGTTTTAGTGACGAATCGGTTTAAAGCAATTAATCATACTCTTGAGGTGGTGAGATTCTGGTCGATATTTTTAATACAGAATGTGCCTGATTAAATTAGGAGGTAATTTGAGGATATTGGCATGGTGCATTTTAGTATTTCATGAAGTCCTCCAATGTTTCTAAATGTGGTAAAAAACTGCGGACCGTTTTCGCCAAACCAGTTTACCGCACGCTTCTTTCGTAGAGCAAGATTTGTTTTGAATGTATTATTGCTAAAATATTGCCATAATACATAAATTAATATAAAAGGAAACCTAGAAATAAAGGCAAGAGAAGACTCGAGAAAAAGACGAATACCTCTGAGCTGATTGCTGTATTTAGATTCAAGTATAGTCCTCCAAAATGTCCTTAACAAATACGCAGTGTCTGTGGGATGGAACAAATTTAGTTTATTTATTCTGTAATTAATCAATTGGTCGCATTAATCTTAGCTGTGATCATATTCTATTCTATTCCGGCATTTATAAGTGTATTGATGTTCGATTTGTTAATTTTATTAAAATACTGTAACTGTGCCATAGGTAAAGGAAGTGACTATATACAGTATTATGGACTAGGCAAGTCTTCTGAAAAATTTTGAAGTCAGGGCCTTTATATTTATGTTTAAATGTCAGTTCAGCTCTTTTAAATGTATTGAAGTTGAGTTTGTGCAACCTAGAGTATTGGACTCTGATCAAAAGTAGCCAATGCCAAAAGTACATCAGTCTCACATCCTATTAACTAATTCATCTTCGAATATGGTGTTCGCAAAAGTAGATTTCGTAGGAATCGAAGGTTGAAGTCAAAGAAGGTGACGCATCTTTTCAAAGTATTCGTCCTTTGAAGAGGGTTTTACAAGATCGTTCTCCCATTTGGCCAGGGATGTTGAAATTGGAGAACCCGTTCGGCGCTGTCTGTAGCGTTGTATGTAACTTGATTGTGGGAGACTGCAAAGCTTATGTAAAGAAGGCTGGCGACGGTTAAAGCTGAAGTGAATCTTACTCATATTAATAGCTGTGAGTGAAGTAATTTTGAGAGGTTGCTTAATCCCTGTCCGCAAGGATTTTAAGTGAACAGCATGTTAAACTGCTCGTCACCATTACTATCGGCGACAAGCCCATTTGTCCCAATTCTCTACTACATCATTTTAATTTCTGGGGCATTAACTCTTGTTTATTTCCATCTTAAATTTAGAAATAAGTACGAGAGTTAACCAATCAACATCAGCTGCAGAATCGCAGTTGATCCAAACGACCTTTCAAGAATTAAATTTGCTTCCCAACCTCTGGACGTGACCTCTGTTTCTTGAATTGGAAACTGAGTGGCACTGACTTCCTCACAAATCACCACTGGGTGCGAATGAGCCTGCTTCCTTTAGCTCGCATCACAGTTGCCACTCGTCCTCAAATTTGAGATGCGGGATGAGGAGTTGTTTTGAGTTATGGTCCTTGAGCACTGACATTATTGTGATCAGGCAACATTCGAAAACACTTTAGGAATATTAGGACAAATGCCAAGTATTTCATTTGAGAAGTTAAACCAGGGCGAATTTCACACAATAATTGGCAGTGCCCCGGTGACAGTTGTAGAGCAGAGTAGGGTACAAGCACATATGGAGTTCAATGGCGATACAGATAAGAAAGGGTGGTGAAGAAGGCCTTTGGCATGCTTGACTTTATTGGACAGGGCACTGAGTTGAGAAATTATGAGGCACCGTACAAGGCGCTAGAGGGACCACATTTTAAAACTTGTGTACAGCTCTGGACGCTTAAGTTTTGGAAGGAGTCATTAAGTTGAAAAAGGTGCAGAAATCATTCACGAGGATGTTACCAGGACAGGATGGCTTTTGTTACAGGGAAGCACGACTCAGGCTTGGAGGATTTTGCCTGAAGCGCAGGAGCCTGAGAGGCCGATAACCTTTCTGAGGTACATAACATCATGAGGGACCAAGAAAAGATCACAGCCCAGAGAATCTAAATCCAGAGAATATATTTTAAAGTGACAGAGGAAAGATTAAAGAGGATTAAAGAGATTACAGATAGTAATGAGTATGTGGAACGAGCTTCCTGAGGAAGTGGTATAATTATAACGCTTAAAATACAGGTATACGGATAGGAACATTTGGGTTATGGGTAAACACAGCCGAATAGGACTGGTTCAGTAAGACAACTTGTTTGACATGAACGAGTTGGATTTATGCAACTCTATTTCACAGATCTGCACAGATTCTCAAACGCTCGCTCGATACCCGAATTAAGCACATTTGTTCCATGTATAATGATCACCGCCTGAACAGAACCCATGGCAACAAAACCTGCGTGGATCCGATGTTCACAACTGTAAACCTGTTTCAAAAGTGTTTCGCCGTCCCGATATGAAACGGTCGCATTTCTTGCGCACATCACAGTGGAGTAGCTCTCGTATTTGATCTGCCCGAGACAGCTGAAAACAAAACAGGTTGAATCTGAATCCTTGCAAGGACGAATAACCTTATATATCGTCCTTAAAAGAAATTCCTTTTGCAGGACAACTTGGTTCGAAGAGCAGGCATACTGTCTCAGTTTAGACATTTAGACATCAATCAATATTATGAAAATTGTATATATAAATGAACATCAATATTGATTTATTATTGCATATATAACATTCTATATTATATTTACCATATATAAATATATTATTGTGCACGTATAAATCTTTAGCAAGATTAGATATTGCACACGTATATGAAAAAAGATTATCTGATGTTGCTAATTGTTTGCTGAGCCCAATTGGCAGTGGTAATTCCAGCAATGAACAGGCTATAACTTTAAAGTAGTTTTGCACATATGGAAAGGCTTTGAGAAGCCACGAGACGAGAAAGATGAAATATAAATGCAAGTTATTCTTTTTCAGCATGGGAAATACACGATATTAGATGTAAACGTCATATATTCGAGTAGATCACCGATAAACCGACTATCTGATGGACCCTTGAATTGTTTAAGGCAAACGTTATTGAGGTTTAATACACTTTGAAATAATAAGTTACCATTTGCCATGTCTTTTACTGACCACTTTCTGAGTTGTAACTCCTGAAGCGTTTTACATTTCAGCGTATTTTGCCACCAGGATCAAAAGCAACGCCTATTGCTCATTAGAGCTGAGGTCGCATTGTGACTGAATTTCGCCCCTTTGTTCGATGATAAATAAATGGTGTTTAGACATATTGGGAAATATATCCGCTTTAAATCTGGGAGTAATTGTTGTAAATGATCATGACAAATCTCTTGTCTGGAGGCGAGAATATTATCAAAGTTAATTAAGGAAAAAACGCTGCCTTTAAAAATTATCGCTTGTGAAACAAGCAGCTTAATCGACTGCAAAAGAAACAGTGCAGGGCAAAGGAAAAGTCAAGGCGATATAATGCATCCAACTCAAGTCGTCAGCCATTTGAGGGGCAATTGTTACATATACGACAGTGTATGACTTGCCCTCACTAAAACATAAAATCGAAGCTGCAGTCTTATTTATGATTTAACCATTAAAATAAAACGAATCCTCCTCCACTTAAAGTAGTCAGGAAGGAATCAGTTCCCCTTTGGTTAAGTCTTTCAACAGACAGTAACTACAATAGTTTGAGGACACAGACAATAACTACAATAGTTTGAGGACAAGGAAGGGCAAGGACCAAGTTTCAGGCCGGCTGCCACTACACGAGTGAGCCACATAAATAAGAAATGCATTTTTCTTAAATGTTGAAATTTTTAATGAAATCTTAAATATTGATCACCCTTGTCAGCTGCTGCATTAAGTTCACATTCCTTTCCGTTTTCAGCAGTCCCTCGCAATCGAGGATGACTTGCTTTCATCCTCATTTCTGTGAGTTCTGAGACAAAGAGGCCAAAGTGAGAACCATAGGCTTCTCCACAAATGGGACAGGGGACGACCAACTTGGATGGCTGAGTTTGGGAGGTGGTCCCCTTCTTCTGCTGATGACATAGGGCCTTTGTGTTGTCCCCCAGTGTGACCGTGAGGTTTTCAACCCCCCCCCCCCATGCTCCTTCAGCCCATTGCGCGATTGTGACCAGAGATTCCCGAGAGATAATGGAGATGTTGAATTCCAGTAAGGAAGCTTTGCATACCTTCTTGAATAGTTTCCTGTGCTCTCCTGGGGTTCTCTTTGTAAGGTAGAGTTCAGAATGGTGTATCAGGAGGCTGGTGTTTTTAGCATTTGAAGAACAGGGCCTGCCAAACTTAGTCCACTGAATATTTCAAAGGTGGTGCCTCAAGAAGGAAGCATCCATCATTAAGGACCTTCACAATTTGGGTATGCCCTCTTCTCTTTACCACTATTGGGCAAGAGGTAAAGAAATCTGAAGAGCCACACTCAACATTTTAGCAACAGCTTTGAACCTTCCACTATCTGATTTCTGAATGGTGCATGAACTCTACCTTGCTATTCCTCTTTGGCAGTAGGTTTTATGTACATTTTATAACATAGTAATTTTTATGTCTTGCATTGTACTGCTGGCACAAAACAAACCATTTCATGACATAGATCAGTGATAATAAATGGGATTCTGATACTGTGGGTGTGTGTTTGGAAGAGGAGCCTGATATCAGTTCACTTACCCTTTCAGTGAATGCAGAGCATTGCAACATGGAAGGTGTTTTCCCAATGTCTTGAGACACCTGCTATTGGTGGTCCAAGTCTCAGAAACACACAGGAGAGCAGAGATCATTGCTTCCCAGTAGACCATGATCTGCTGGGTTAGTTCTTCAAACACTGTCTTATCAATGGACCAAAGACTGTGCTGGTGCTTTGTAGGTGGGGCCTCACTTCTGTTGATATATATTCAATCTTTATTTTTGAACCCTAATATGAAATCAATGATGTGGAGAGACATCACTGTATTGGCCCAACTAGTATTGGTCATTTTAGAGTAGAGAATGTTAAATGTGATTTAATAGAACTGTCTCATATTATGAATCTTAATACAGTAGAAATAACTGTTTTCAATATCTCCAGATTTGGCTTAGAAGATGGGCGCCGTGAGATGTTGCCTAGCCTGTGGCCCCATGGACTCAAATTTCTCACCAGTGACAGCAACTGAGGCTTTGTGGGAGAACAAAACATCAAGACAGTGGGTGCAGTTGTCAGAGGTCCCTGCACTCAAGCAATTACCCATTCTCTCTCAATGTTGAGGGTGAGTTTGCTGTTGACTCTCAAGTTGGAGAAACTTGGAATACAAAGCTAAGCGGCAGACTGTAACATCGAAACAGCAAGTTGTTTGTTGGTCTCCCCTCTTACGCGGAAGGACTCCTCTTTGTCTCTTGTTAGTGAGAGAGTGAGAGAGAGAAAAAGAGAGATAGCCCTTGGCAAGTTGAATTGTTGAGTAAGCAATGGTTTTTGTTGGACTGCAGATCATGGTCTCTTTGGGGGCTTTGTTGTTGTTTGGTTGCTGGGTGATGGGCACTAATGCTTCCTGCTGGAACAAGTGGGGGCGGGGAGGGTTGATGCTTTGCTGCTGTTTGTGCTTGGGAGGGGTGAGGGTAGTTTTGGGGCTCTAATATTTTTCTGTTAATCATTCTTCAGGGTTTTTTTTTAAACTGAGGTTGATAGGTAGTTAATTAGTAAGGGCACCAAAAGTTATGGGGAGAAGGCAGGAGAATGGGTTTGAGAGGGACAATAAATCATCCATTCCTATGTCTTATGGTTGTAGATATACTTGTAAATATCAAGGTTGTCTCTAAAGAGTAAGAATCTCAGGTAGTATGCTGTAAGCATTCTCTGATATTAAACAGAACTATTTAACTATCAAACTATTGATATTTTCATGTATATTTAAGACCATAAGACATAAGAATGGATGATTTATTGTGCCTCTCAAACCCATTCTCCCGCCTTATCCCCATAACCTTTGATACCCTTACTAATTAAATACCTATCAACCTCTGCTTTAAATATACTCAAAGACTTGGCCTTCATTAAATTCCACAGATTCAGTAACCATTGGCCAAAGAAATTCCTCCTCATTTCTGTTTAAAGGAACGTACTTCTATTCTGAAGCTGTGCCCTCTGGACCTCCACTCTCCCACTATTGGAAACATCTTCTGCATATCCACTCTATATAGGCCTTACAATATTCAGTAGGTAAATAAGAGGTATATCTTGTATATTCAAATCATGACAACCAAGAACAATTCATGGGTTACATCCAATTTTCAAAAAGACATGTGCTGGTTACTGTCCATTGTTTTCATCTGATAAATTTTAACACTAACATTGACAGGTGAAAATTCCCAAGCAACCTTCAAGGAGCACATTGAGAATGGCCTTGGGGAAATTCTTTGTACAACAATGAACAGTGCACTTTGAAAATACCTGGCAGATTAGAGATCAGTGGAGGTCAAATAGACACTGTTCAGAAATTAAATAAAAGCAAGCCCATCAAAGAACTGTTCTACAAAATGAAAGAAAAATACACTTCATGGATGATTGTAATATCAATAAATACTACGGACTGGGTTATTATTTCTGGTGCTTGCCTGTCAGCTGCCACAGTAAATGTGAAATGTTTGTGTTAAAAAAATCATTCTGGACTATTTCACTTTAAATGAAAATGCTGGCAAGCAATTTGCATTGGGTTAACTTTTAAATATATTGATTTATGTATCTATATTGATAAATGCAGCTGATTACCAATAGCAACACCAGACGTAACACACTGCAGATGCTGGAAATCTGGAGCATCACTCAAATGAGCAGGAGAAACTCAGTAGGTGATGCAGTTTCTTGGGAGGGAAATGGCCAGCTAATATTGATGAGGGGTAACACATGGATGCCCATGCAAGGGTAATTCCGATGTCACCAGGTTCACGTGAACAAACCTAGCAAAGGAAGCAGCATATGACTCTGAACACTTCCCCCTATCATTCGCCTCCATAAGTCCAATATATGCTCACTGTCAACTTGGTTAATGACAGGATTTACCAAGCCGAGAAGTGAATAGATCACCGACATTAACTTTGCTACTCTTGCCACAGGTGCTGCTTGGCCTTTTGACCATTCTGTTTTTATTTTACTGCATGTGCGGGAAACAGATCTGACACCTTAACCAGTGAGTGATCCACAGACACACTTTCTTTCCAAATGAAGTCAACCTAGCTTTGGTTCACAGTGAGGGGACGTCGGTATTAGAACCAAAATTTTACCAAATTGGCTTATTTCTTTGCATTGGCTGTGGAACTGTCCACAATCAACATTTTACATAGATTTTGAAAGTAGTAACACCTATGAATTACGAAAGCTTCCAAAATTATAACAGCATGATTAAAGCCAGTTCAAACCAATCTAAAGAGATCTAATGAAATTCGTTCAGTCCTAACATGTTGGGTGCATTTTGCCTTCATTGCAAACCAAATCTCCAAAGCACTTCGAGCCAGATATAGGCACCTAATTACTCAATTTGTTCTGATTAGATAAGACGTAAGTGAACAGTCTCTCAGGGTCTAGACCTGAAATATTGACTTTCCATTTTCCATCCATTGGTGCTGCCTGACCTGTTCAGTTCCGTCAGCTCCTTTGTGTATTGTTCCAGATTTCCAGCATCTAGAAAACTGTCTTGTGTCTTCATGAACCCACAATGACTGAGGTATCTGAAAATAACTAAATTGACTCAGGTTTATGAAAAAAGTGTAGGTTTTCAACAAAACCAACTGTTCCATTACCATGAGACCACAATCAATTCCTATTCCCCTCCAACTTGCATACCATCTCTGTTTAGTTATCTTTCCCCATTTTTCATTGTCATTGTATCAAAACATGAATAGTCCTTCCAACTAACATCATGGGTTGCCTGTGTCATAACAATCACTTAAAAGAGGACAGTAGTTACAGGGTAATAATAGCACTTGTAGTTTCACCTCTTACCCACACATGTTCATATCATGGAGGTACATCAGAACTGCTGGGTGTATATACTGCAATTTCCTACCTAACAAGTGTACTGATGTTTTCATGGAATGAAATGGTTTGTATGGATGGTGTAGCAGCAAAACTGATCCAAAATCAAAGAGCACAATCACTCAAACATGAAGAAATCTGCAGATGCTGGGAATTCAAGCAACACACACAAAATGCTGGTGGAACGCAGCAGGCCAGGTAGCATCTATAGGAAGAAGTACAGTCGACGTTTCTGGCCGAGACTCTTCGTCAAGACTAACTGAAAGAAGAAACAGTAAGAGATTTGAAAGTAGGAGGGGGGAGGGGAGATCCAAAATGATAGGAGAAGGCAGGAGGGGGAAGGTTGAAGCTAAGAGCTGGAAAGTTGTTTGGCAAAAGGGATAACCCAACTGGAGTAAGTTGATGGTGGAGACATGCTCCTAGGAAAGATATATGGCTGTAATAGTGAGTCTGAGTGAGCGTGTGGTCAAAAAGTTGAAGAGCCGAATAAATAACAGATGGAGTGCAGTGAGACAATTGTTGTCTGCCTACGTCTGCCAGGGGCTGTTATACTTGTGTGACACACCCACAGCTCCAATAAAACGATTGTTCCAAAGAGTCGAATTCCTTATTTTGATCCTTTATTGGCAATTAGCAAACATACAATTAAGCATTATCTCAGTGGTCAGCAAAGATACCACCTCCGCTGGTCCCGAACTACAAAATGCTACAAATTAAGCATTAATTTGTAAATTATTCCCTTTGCTTTATCATGTCCCCACTAAAGTGACTAGTTATAAATAAATATAATAAATGCACAACACAGAATACATGGCTCCAACAGATGGCATGAAAAACAAAGTGACAATAAACAATCAATTTACCAATTTACAGTGGGAATACCAGACTTCAGAAAAGAGGCTCATCAGCATCTTCTTGAGAGCACTTAAGAGTGGGTAATGAATGCTGGCCTTGCCTATATTCCATCAGTGAATCAAGAAGGTTCCTTCAAGTGAACACCAGAAATCAACAAGGTCCATCGATATACCATGTTTGGATTTTAACATAAAGTAGAAAAGTATTCTGAACATCCTAATAAATTTAGAGAGAAGAACTAGTATCACCAGCCATTGAGGTTTTCTTTTGGGTCTGGGATTGATAATAGTTTCTTTAGCAATCAGAATCAGGTTTAGTGACACCGGCATATGTTATGAAATTTGTTAAAATAGCAGCAGCAGTACAATGTTCCGCTCTTGGGTTCTTCCACTGCCATGCTCGTGTAACAGAACGAACTGGCCATAATGAACCCAGTGGACATGGATCCCATACAACAGGCCCTTGCCAGTCAGGGCTACCTATTGAGCGCCCACCAACTACTTAGGGAGGTCATGGGAAACCTTTGGGCATTATCCATGAATGTACGGAAGGTCAGTGAGCAGGTGGACCGAGTTTCTGCTTCCCTTTCTCCGTCCCCTCCAAGAATCCCGACTACCCGAACCTCACCGCTCGGGATGGCGTTGCCCCAGGATCAGCAACACAGTACCTTCGAGAGCCATACATACCCCAACCTGAACCCTACACTGGGGACCTAGGGAGGTACTGGGCCTTCCTGTTACAATACTCTCTGGTCTTTGAGGTACAGCCATGTACCTACACTTCAGATAAATCCAAGATTACATAGATCATGGGGCTGTTAAGAGGGGATGACTTGGCTTGGGCAACTGTGATATGGGATAAACAGCCAGAGGTTTGTTCCTCCTTCCTCTCCTGTGTTGCTGAAATGAAGAAGGTCTTCGAACAACCCATTCGTGGTAAGGACGAGGCTAAATGCTTGCTGACTCTTTATCAGGGTTCGCGAAGCATAGCAAGGTATCCCATCGAGTTCTGAACCTTAACTGCAGACTCAGGGTGGAATGACGAGGTCCTACGGGAGGTGTTTCGACAGGGCCTCTCGGACAAGATAAAGGGTGAACTGGTAGTGAGGGACGACATGGACTCTCTGATCTTGCTAGCCTCTAGATTAGATAACTGACTTCAAGAGTGGCTGAGAGAAAGAACCAGTCGCCCTGTTCCTCGGGGAAGTCTGTGGTCCACCTTATCAGTCCCAGCCAGCCTCCCTTCCCCAGCCACTCCAAGTGTAGTTCCTACTCCAACCATCCCCACCACCCTGGGGGAGGAACCGATGCAGCTGGGACGAAACCGGTTCTCCCTGGCCGAACGACTTCGGAGGTGGACAGCTGGGGATTGTTTCTATTGTGGCCAGCCAGGACATGTCCGGGATACCTGCCCTCAGTGGCCAAATGGGAGGTCTCACCAGTGAGAAAGGGAGCTCTAGTGAGTCCGACGACACTCCCTTCAGCCCCCCAGACTCGGATGCCGATCCCGGCTTCTGTGAATTACCAATGACAGTCTCTGTCCAGATTGCTTTGGTGGATTCCGGTGCCGGGGACAATCTGCTGGACGAGGACATAGCCTCCCAGGCTGGAGTACCTCATGAGCTGCTAACTACCCCCCTGGAGGCCCAGGCCCTGGGCGGAAAACTGTTGGCTCCGGTGACCCATTGTATGCCACCCCTGACCTTGACCCTATCTGGCAACTATCGGGAGGAGGTACGATTCAGTCTCATTCGTTCACCTCAAGCCCCAGTAGTTCTAGGGTATCCATGGCTGACCCAAGACAATCCCCACATTGACTGGTCTACTGGGAGGATAGCCAAATGGAGTAAGTCTTGCCACACCTACTGTCTGCGGTCAGCCCCATCTCCCAGGGAAGCTACTACGACTTCACCTGTTCTGGAACACCACGATTTGTCCCAAGTCCCCACAGAATACCATGACACTGGGATGGGTATTCAGCAAACAACGGGCCCTTTCCCTGCCTCCGCACCGCACATATGATTGTGCCATCGACCTTCTCCCCGGGGCCTCGCTACCCACCAGTCGCCTTTTTAACCTATCCTGACCTGAGAGAGAGGCCATGGAGAAGTACATCAGTGAGTCCCTCGTGGTGGGCATTATCAGACCTTCATCTTCCACGGTAGGCGCTGGTTTCTTCTTTGTAGAAAAGAAGGATGGGTTGCTTCATCCTTGTATTGATTACAGAGGCCTAAACAGTATACTGTTAAGTATAAGTACCCTTTACCCCTCATTAGTTCGGCTTCTGAACCACTGCATGGAGCCACCATTTTCTCAAAGCTGGACCTACGTAACGCCTACCATCTTAGTCAGAGTGAGGGAGGGGGCCCAGTGGAAGACTGCCTTTAATACACCTCTGGGCCACTTTGAATGTTTGGTCATGCCGTTTGGCCTCACCAATGCTCCCGCCATTTTTCCAGCCCTCATTAATGACATACTGAGGGACTTTATTAATCGGTTCATATTCGTTTACCTCGATGATATCCTGATATTTTCTAGCACCCCCCAAGAACACGTTCCCATCTCCGTCAAGTCCTCCAGAGACTGTGGGAAAACCAATTATTAGTGAAGGTGAAGAAATGTGAGTTCCACGTTCCTTCAGTCAGCTTCCTAGGTTATATCATTGAGAGCGGGCAGGTGAGAGCAGACCCCGAGAAGATCTGGGCAGTGGAAGAATGGCCTAGGCCCATGACCTGCAAACCACTTAAACGATTCCTGTGGTTTGCAAACTTCTACCGCCGACTTATCAGAGACTACAGTCAAGTGGCGGCCCCCTTACCCGGCTTACCTCACTTACTACCCCCTTCTGTTGGGGCTCTGAAGCTGACTTGGCGTTCACCGACCTGAAGAGGTGGTTCACAACTGCTCCCATCCTGGTCCATCCGGACCCAGCCCGTCAATTCTTTGTCAAGGTGGTCGCCTCTGACTCCGGGATAGGAGCAGTCTTGTCCCAATGATCAAGCTTGGATGAAAAGCTTCACCCCTGCGCCTTCTATTCTCGCCGACTGTACCCCACCGAGCAGAATTACGACGTGGGGAATCAGGAACGTCTGGTGGTCAAACTAGCATTGGAAGAATGGAGGCACAGGCTGGAGGGGGCAGAACAACCATCCGTTGGGCGTTATTTTTTGGACGGTTCAAGTTTTCCCTCACATACCGTCCAAGATCGAAGGCCGGGAAGCCGGACACACTCTCAAGCTAATATGACTCCAAGGAGGACACTGCCAGCCCAGGGACTATCCTCCCACCATCCTTCGTGGTTGCCACCCTCACTTGGCAGATCGAGTCCAAAGTAACAGGAGCCCAATGGGATGAGCCCAACCCCAGCAATGGACCCAGCGATCGCCTGTATGTTCCCATTTCCGTCAGGTCTCAGGTTCTCCAATGGGGGCACATGACTCGTTTACACATCTTGGTTCACCTGCTACCCCGGGAGTTATCAGACCCGAGTGCTCCTGAAAAGACACTTTTGGTGGCCGTCCATGGAGGCAGATACCCGTTCCTATGTCTCCACATGTTCCATCTGTGCCCATGTAAAAGCCTCTCGTCGGTCACCTGTGGGTTCACTTCGTCCTCTACCTGTCCCTGGTCGCACATCACCCTAGAATTCATTACCGGTCTACCCCCTTCACATGGGAACACCACCGTACTCACTGTGGTAGACCAGTTCTCCAAGGCGGTGCACTTCGTAGCCCTCCCTAAACTCCCCTCTGCTCAAGAAACTGCAGATCTTCTCATCTGCCAGGTCTTCCTCCTCCACGGAATCCCCGCAGACATCATCTCTGATTGAGGTCCTCAGTCCATCTCACACATATGGAAGGCCTTCTGTCAAGCCTTGGGTGGGTCGGTCAGCCTGTCATCCAGCTTCCAACCCCAGACGAATGGGCAGACAGAATGGGTCAACCAAGACCTGGAGGCAATGCTACATTGTGTAACGGCAAACAACCCATCGACCTGGAGCGACCACCTCCCATGGTTCGAGGACACCCACAACTCTCCGGTGAGCTCAGCTATTGGAGGGTCTCCATTCGAGTGTTTCCTGGGGTACCAACCCCCGCTGTTCCCCGCGCAAGAAGAGGGGATTGCGGTACCATCGGTTCAGGACCATATCGATCGGTGTCTTAAGGTTTGGGAGGAGACACGCACTGCCCTACACAGATCAGCAAAATGCAATAAGAAAATGGCCGACTGACACCAGACTCCGACACCTGAGTACCGACTGGGGCAGATGGTGTGGCTTTCCTCGAAGGACATCCCGCTCAAGAACGAACATGGAATACTCACTCCTCGCTTCCTGGGACCATTCAAGGTTGAAAGTGTTATCAATCCCGCAGCGGTCTGCCTAAAACTGCCAAGATCTATATGCATCCACCGGACTTTTCATGTTTCCCAGTTAAAGCCAGTTTCCATCAGCCCCTTGTGTCCCCTGGCTGAGACTCCTCCACCTGCCCATATCATCGACAACCATCCAGCATACACCATCTGAAGACTACTGGATGTGTATTGCAGTGGCAGGGTTTTTTAAATTATAATTTTATTATAATTATAACTATATTTTATATAGTTCAAAACAATAAGGAAATAGCACCCAGAATAAAATCATATAAAGTTAGTATCCTCCCCTCCCTCCCACTGAAAAAAAAACTCCAGGCCAACCATTACAAGATGTAAAAAAATAAACAAAGCATTCAAACCCCCAAAACTGTAAATATAAATAAAAACAAAGAATAATAATGCCGATGACCAAAACTAACATGAAGTTTCAAACAAAAAGAAAACCACAGAACTTACAGAGAGAAAAAAAGCTGAAAGTAAAGGATTAAAGAAAATAAACTTAATCTAAAGAGGAGTTGTGAAAGTATTCAAGAAAAGGTCCCCACACCTTTTGAAACTTTACGTCCGAGTCGAGAAGTGAGTAGTGAATTTTTTCAAGGTCTAAACACGACATAATATCATTAAGCCATTGAGCATGGGTGGGTGGGACAACATCTCTCCTCCTAAGAAGAATTAAGCGTCTAGCCAAAAGAGAGGCAAAAGGTAACGTTCAATGTTTAGTCAATGGTAGGGGTTTTCAATACCTGGTAGATTGGGAAGGGTACAGTCCAGAAAAGCATTCCTTGGTCCCCTGCTCCTTCATCCTAGACCTTTCCCTCATCCAGGATTTTCATCGAGACCATCCAGACAGGCCTGGAGGGTCCTGTTGAGGGAGGGATACTGTCATGATCCCTTCTGGCAATCCCCCACCTTGCTATTTACCTCAGGAAAATTCCCAGGTTCCACTAACTACACACACCTGCTTTCCATCAGAAAATGCAGGATAAAGATCCTGTGATCACAACAAGGAGTTGCCAGTTCGTTGGTCGACTCCGGTGTGAGTAACCTTGCTTCATGGTTCTTAGGACTGTCAGTTCTAAGTCTAGCTTCGCTCCTGGATACTGATTCCATGCTCGCTACATCAATAATGCCTCCCGAATTTGTCTCCATGCCTGTGTTCTGCACTTGGGTTCGTCTACCGCCTCACTCATGTAACAGTCCAGTTTCCTATTACTTAACCCACATCAAATTTAGAACATCTCAAACTCTGTTGCTGTCCTAATTTGCACCATCCTGTTCACCAATCAGCCCCATGCTTTGATGTCAAAATAATTTTCTAGTTAAGAAACACTCAACTTGAAAATTCTCAACCTCATTTACAATGCCCCCACCATCTCAGTTTTTACAATGTCTTTCACTTTGCAACAATTCAAGATTATTTGTGCTATAGTTCTATCCACTTGATTTCTATTTTTATCTATTCCATCACAAGGGGCATTGTCCTAAACTCTGGAATTCTTTCCCTAAACTTTTTGGACTTTAAAAAAAATCCTTTGACATACATTAAAACTCATTCTCCGACCAAACTACTGTATTGGTCATCTGTACTTAGTATTTCGATCTGTGTAATTGTTTGTTTGATAACGTATTTGGGACATTTTACTATTTAAAGACCTACATAAAAGGAAATTATGGTATTGTTATTATTGTATGAAATACATTAAAATAGACTTGTTCAAATTATATTAAACCATATAGAACCAAGCACATGCTTGATTATTCATTCACACATCTACTGATTAGAACTTTTTAACAAATAAGAAAAGCAATTCAATCATATAAAAATTAACATTTTCCTTATTTCTAAAAGATACAATATACTTGGTGACAATTTCTACTAGACATTCATGAAGTACTGTAGTTGTAACTCATAGGGAAAATAAACATAATCCTTATAGCCCATGATTAACTGGACATAACTTCATAGAAATTAACATTAAGTTCCAGAATTGGCACAAAGTTGATACAATGCATTTTCTCAGGATAAAATCAAAAGTGTATGCTTTTTCTCAGGTGACTGTTGCTAATACTTTTCCCATCTTCAGCTGCTCTAATATGGTGGTTTAGCAAGCTTTCCATTATTTCATCTTTATCAAGTTGAGATTTTTCAAAACCCTGTTGCAATGTTCAAACCAGCACCAAGTCTCATCTATCTATCTGCTACCATCTATCTACCTGTTCTCTGACTTGGTTAAGCTTTGGTGAAACAAGGTTAAAATTGCATTTTGGTTAAGCATCACCTCAACTTTAAAATCTTCACTCTTGTTTACATTCAATTAAGTGATAACATACTAGCTTTGTGCAAGAGAAGTAACTATGTTGAAGTCCAATTCAGCATACTACTTAGAAACTTGTAGCTTTAACAATGATTCTTGGATATTACTTAATCTTATCTCTTTTAAAAGGTGCTGTACAGATAATTGGATTCTCCTCTATCTAAGATGCATACATTGGTCTTTTGAGGCCACATATCAGTGAATCTTAGTGTATAAATGAGATTTTATTTTGACCTAGAATGTCTATTGATTCATTTGGCAGATCAGTTGAAAGAGGACTCACTCATCTCTTTTACTTTATACAGAGAATATTTTAAAATTATAAATAATAGCAGTAAATATTTTGTCCAAGTATTTGAAATTTTCAAGATTCTTTATAAATTGTATTTCTCAGACACTTTCTGTTCATCACAAATTGACATGGATAGAAAACTGGTTGGCAGATAGAAAGCAAAGGGCAGCAGTGAATGAGTGTTTCTCGGAATGGCAGGTGGTGACTAGTGGGCTCGGTATTGGGACCACAGCCGTTTACAATTTACGTCAACGATTTAGATGAAGGCATTGAGAATAACATCAGCAAGTTTGCTGATGATACTAAGCTGGGTGGCAGTGTGACATGTGATGAGGATTTTAGGAGAATTCAAAGTGACTTGGATAGGCTGGGTGAGTGGGCAGATGCTTGACAGATGACGTTTAATGTGAATAAGTGTGAGGTTATCCACTTTGGGAGTAAGAACAGGAAGGCAGATTATTATCTGAACGGTGTAAAGTTAGGCAAGGGAGAAATACAAAGAGATCTAGGAGTCTTTGTTCATCAGTCACTGAAGGTGAATGAGCAAGAGCAGCAGGCAGTGAAGAAGGCTAACGGAATGTTGGTCTTTATTACAAAGGGAATTGAGTACAAGAGCAAAGAAATCCTCTTGCATTTGTACAGGGCCCTGGTGAGACCACACCTGGAGTATTGTGTACAGTTTTGATCTCCAGGGTTAAGGAAGGACATCCTGGCTGTTGAGGAAGTGCAGCGTAGATTCACAAGGTTAATTCCTGGGATGTCAGGACTGTCAGGTTAAAGAGACTGGGCTTGTACACGCTGGAATTAAGGAGATTGAGAGGGGATGTGATTGCAACATATAAGATTATTAAGGGATTGGAAAAGATAGAGGCAGGAAATATGTTCCAGATGCTGGGAGAGTCCAGTACCAGAGGGCATGGTTTGAGAATAAGGGTAGGTCATTTAGGACAGAGTTAAGGAAAAACTTCTTCTCCCAGAGAGTTGTGGGGGTCTGGAATGCACTGCCTCGGAAGGCAGTGGAAGCCAATTCTCTGGATGCTTTCAAGAAGGAGCTAGATAGGTATCTTATGGATAGGGGAATCAAGGGATGTGGGGACAAGGCAGGAACCGCGTATTGATAGTAGATGATCAGCCATGATCTCAAAATGGCGGTGCAGGCTCAAAGGGCCGAATGGTCTACTTCTGCACCTATTGTCTATTGTCTAAATTAGTTCTTTAATTGTCCTTCAATTTTAGAATGTAGAACAGTACAGCACAGCAACAGGCTCTTTGGCCCACAATGTCGTGCTGTATCAATTAAATTAGAAAACAACTAGCAAGCTAAACTAATCCCTTCTGCCTACACAATGTCCATATCCTTCTTTTATAGAACATAGAACAGTACATTTTGTCATTCATTTGATACAATGGTGGTGCAGTGGTTGTTCCTGGACCCAGTGGCATGGAGTAACATCTGAACAACTGAACGTAAATCCTACATTGAGGGATGAGCAATAAATGCTGGCCATGTCACTGATGTCCACTTTTCAAAAAATGAATAAATAAATAAAATGAAAAAAAGATCAAAATTATCAATTCCTTGTTCTTTGCAGTTATCCATTTAAAAAAAATTGAGTTGATTGAGAAACATCGAGTATCCAATAGACTATGTTAACAAACTAAACATAACCTCCGTTGTTCTGGAAGCAATAACACAATAGAGGAGGATATACAGTAGAGGAGAGACAGACAGTTAAGATCAGTTTGGGAATATACGTGCTTCAAGCATAGTCATTATGTTCAGAGGAGGAATGGGGAAATGCAAAGTTCTCAAGTTAGGTCAGTGCAACATGCATTTCTGTAACATATCTGATTGTTCTCTTTGCAAACATTCTGACTTTGGTTGCTTTGAGACAGGTGTTATTTATAAGCAAACTCTCATGATTGGACTAAATATTAATTACAGAATGACTAAAGGCAATAAGTAGAAACCTATTCCTATGTAACTATTGAAGTTTCTGCAAAATTTGATCAATGGGAGTAGGCTGTTCATATGGTTTGGCATGAAGTAGATGGGCCAAAGGGCCTGTTTCTGTGCTGGACTTTTCTACGACTCTATTTCTCAATGATAATTATCTGTTCCATTTCTGCTCTTGATGCATCCCCTTGATCTTTCGCCAAAACAGAGTATTTTTTCCCAGTTTGATTAGTTGCTTAATTATATTTTGAAAAAGTTAGCACTTAACTTCCTTCAGGCAGTAAATTTCCAGTCTAACAACTGATTATTTGGGGCTCATCTGTCTTTTTTTAGACAATTACCATGTCTGTGTCCTCAGGTCTTTGACCATCTATGTTTTGTTTTACTCCATCAAAATCCTTCATGATTTTGAAGACCTCAAATAGTTCTCATTCTAACTTCTTTGTTCTCAGTGCAGAATCTTGGACCGAAGACATTTTCCCCCAGCTTCTGCTGACGCAGTTTCGGAAATACAAGACCTAGTTTCTGGATTATAATTATTTAGATTTCCTTTTCTCAACACGTGGAGTAATCCAGCTGTTTTTTCCCACTTTTCATCCACAATAGCAAAGTGTAAAATTCAAAATGCAGGGAAGTACATATATGATCCTGCACCCAACTCTACCACTATTGGAATTCTATAAAAATCAGCATTTAAAAAAATTGTAACAAATCTATCCTGGCATCAAAAGATCTAATGATAAATAAAGGGCAGACTTGTTTTGAAATTTCACTTGTTTAGCATTGTAACCTGTCAAACTTGGAATCCTAAATTACCAATGACATTAACCAGATGCACCTTAGGAGTTTATGCCTGCATTGTTTCTAATACATTCCTATGTACTATATAGCTTTCTACTCACCATGTCTTGTTTAGCCTGCATTCTAATTGTTTTGCTATTCCATGTAATATCATTCATCAGTGAGATGATTGTTGTCAATTTATGCTTTGTGTTATCTCACTCCATTAAATGAAACAACAGATCTGTAACAAACACTTGTCCCATTAATTATCACAACACAACACTTTAAGGACAGTACAGCACACTGATTGAAACTGAAGGAAGCAAGATTGTGAAATGGCTTCCAGAATAACATATATGGTTTAGAAATAGCAGAGGAATTTATACATGGGCACTGCGCTTGATAAATTTTTACTTTGAACATATTTTTCTAATTTTTCTTTGTTTTTCCTTTTAGATTGTATTAAATAAACAAACTTTGGCCAACTTTCTCTAGCCCGAAGATAGTGATTTTTCATTTCCAAAAACTACATTTGTGGTAGGTCGTACCTGTTGCCAATTAGTGAATTCATTCTAGTTGCCTAATGTGGTGTGCATGATGCTGATCTAAGACATGTCAAAAGTTGCACGTGTTCTTCAACTTGTGCTCCAGTTCCTCCTTACCCTCAAGTCAACCATCAACATTCACACAGTGCCCAAGGATTCAGGGAATCTGCAGATCACTCCACAAACGTCTTCATAGATGGCTACAACATGGATCATGCTTTCTTGGTCACCTTGTCTCTCAACTGATTTTACTATATGATTGTTTGGTCTGAATGATATTGACTGAAATCCGGATTATATAGATAAAGACCTAAAGGCATGTGGTAATAAAATGCATTATATTGATTACCCAATTTAAACTGTACTTAAAATATTAATATTACCAGTTTATTAAAAATAAAGCTTATCTGAACAAACTTATTCTAAATCCAAAATTTATTAGGTGTAAGACAAGAATAGATATGTTTTAAAATAATTATTCAAATATTACATAACTAAAAATTTATAAGATTACTTCAATGAATGCATTAAATGCTGAGTTTAGTTTTGCTTCCAAAGTCAGTTTTCAGTATGTTTAAAATTAATTGTTTTCATTATAGAAGACAACACTATTATTTAACTATTAACAATATTATTATATATTATTTAGAGATAGAGAGTGGAATAGGGACTTCTGGCCCAATGAGCCGTGCCACCTAGCAATCCTCTTAACACTAAGCCTAATTGCAGGATAATTTACAATGACCAATTAACCTACTAACCTGGACTGTGGGAGGAAACTGGAGCACCTGGAAGAAACCCATGCTGTCACAAGGAGAATATACAAACTCCTTACAGATGATGCCAGAATTGAACTCCAAACTTTGGAACCCCTGAGCTGTAATAGCATCATGCTAACCATAATGCTACTGTGGCATTCTATTGGAAAGACATTTTCATTGAAAAATACATTTTTTATTGATAAATGTCTAGCTTAAGACTTTTAAAAACATCTAGCAATGCCTTTGAACAGAGTAGAAAAAATAATTACTTTCAGTCATATTGCCTGAATTGCTCTGGTTCATATAAATATTATGTATGTCATTATGCAAATAAAATTTTTTGGAAACTTGAGCTGTAACCTAACTAGCATAATTTGGCACAATTTCCAAACTGCACCAAAAATGGAAACTATATCTGTATGCATCCCATAATATAACAACCAATGCATCTGTAACAGTACTTTACAGGGTTTTAAATCAGAAAGTGTGCACTGAAACCATCAATATTTGAAAGACTTCATTAGTCACACTGTTTAGACTTTAAAGTAATATAAAAGTCCCAATCAAAGGTTTACAGATCTAAAGAAATCACAAGGCACATAACCACTGATTTTAAATTTACACAAAAATATATTTGGGTCGAGATCATTACTTGCAGTATATTATATTACAGCAATTATAAACAGATCCAGTGCTTTTGGTGTTTGTGCACTAGTCTTCCAGCTGTTAAAGAACATCTGGCACTGATAGAATTTAACTGTTCTCTTTATGTTTTCCAAACGTAACTGAGCCTTCCAACTGCAACAATCTTTTTAAAGATTCTAAATACTGTTGATGTATATAGTCTTCAAAAGGAAATGCTTAAATCTTTACTTTGATATTTTAATCATCTTCCTTCTTGCAATACAGACAGACTAAACTGAGAATTGCTTATTAAACCTTGTACACAAACTTTATTGTAATGATATATTTTCCTTTTCATCTACACTTCTAGAGTGAACAGTTAATCAGGTATACTGCTTTAAATGTGGCCACACACAATTGCCAAATTGGTGCACACGTTTAACTGTTCTTTCCATGTTTTCTATTGATGGCAAAATCAAAACTGTCAAATCACCATGAATGGATAGATTTGTATTCTTATGCAACAGTGTTATTTTAATTATCATCACATTCCATTATTATCAGACAGTACACTTTTGGTAAAAAGCTCATTAAAATCTTATAAATTACACAGAATACTGCTGGTGAAATTAACAATCAATATCATTTAGGCCAAACCAATCATATAGTAAAATCAGTTGAGAGAGAAGGTGACCAAGAAAGCATGATCCATGTTGCAGCCTTCTTTGAAGATGTTTGTGGAGTGATCTGCAGATTCCCTGAATCTCTGGACTCTTTGTGAATGCTGATGGTTGACTTGAGGGTAAGGAGGAACTGGCGCACAAGTTGAAGAACACGTGCACCTTTTGACATGTCTTAGATTGGCATCAAGCACACCACATTAGGCAACTAGAATGAATTCACTAATTGGCAACAGGTACGACCTACCGTAAATGTTGTTTCTGGAAATGAAAAATCACTATCTCCAGGCTAGAGAAAGTTGGCCAAAATCTGTTTATTTAGTACAATTGAAACTCATTACAAAGGTAGAGCATCTACATGTACAAAAAACATTTCAGGTTATGGTGTTGTTGATAGGGTCAGTACTAATTGCTCATCATTTATTGACTTACAGTAGTAATGAGATCACACGAACTGTCAGCATAAACTCAATGGACTGAAAGGCTGCCTGTGTTGTTGTTGATGTGCCAACATACTATATTGAAGGTGCATCCATAATGCCACGAGACAGAAAACACAAACAAATCGATCTAGTGAAAATTAAGGGAACAAGTGTGCATACAGATCCACGTCAGTATTCTGTCAAACTGCAGATATAACTCACAAATGGCAAATGGTCTTCAGAAATTAGGAGATGAGACAATTAAAACAAAATACCTGTCTCTGACTTGTCCTAATGGTCATATAATTTGTGGCTGAAATATTAAGCTTTGGTCAAAGTCAAGGTGACTTGACTGAAGACTGTTGGTTAGGTTGAATATAAAGTTGCTAGGGTTTTTAAGAGTCATGTACGTTTGCAGAGCACAAATATGACTTGTCAGTTATCAAGCCAAGAAGTATTTGCATGTTGAGGAAATGGCAATAACAAGAGTACTGACAAAAATATCTCCTGGTATCTTCATTTTACTAATGTACTCACAGCGGCCACTTTATTAGGTATGTCATGTACCTAATAAAGTGGCCACTAAGTGTATGTTTGTGGCCTTCTGCTGTTGTAGCCAATCCACTTTAAGGTTCGATGTGTTATGCATTCAGAGTTGCTTTTCTGCACTCCGCAGTTGTAACACTTAGTTATTTGAGTTACTGTTGCCATTCTGTCAACTTAAACTAGTTCGGCATTCTCTTTTGACCTCTCTCATTAACAAGGCATTTTCACCCACAGGACTGCCACTCACTGGATCTTGTTTTGTTTTTCACACTATTCTTTGTAAACTCCAGAGACTGTTGTGCGTGGGAATCCCAGGATGTCACCAGTTTTAAAGATACTCAAATCATCCTGTTTGGCACCAACGATCATTCCATGGTCAAAGTCACTTATATCACATGTTTTTCCTATTCTGATGTTTGGTTTGAACAACAACTAAACTTCTTGACTCGCTCTGTATGTTTTTATGCATTGAGTTGTTGCCACATGATTGGCTGATTAGATATTTGCATTAGCGAGCTGGTGTACAGGTGTGCCTAATAATGTAGCCATGATGTAGTTGATATAACCCCTTATTCTTCTCTAATTCCAGATTTTATTTATCACAGATTAACAACTCAATATTTCACTTGGCACAATAGCAACTATTTTCTCGCACTTAAGCAACAGCTGCAACCCACTTGTAGTGTGGAGTTATAGTCAAATCATTGTTTATTACCATCTTTTATCCAAATGTACATATGGCTACCCAAAGTAATTTTAGGAGTCTCCAGCTCTATCAAAAACTCCTCCAAATAAAACTTTTGAAAACGTTGGGTTAGATTTTCAGCTGAGTGTAAAACTCAGTAGGTAAATCAGCTGCATTTTATGAACGGTTGTACTTAACAGAACTGAAAATTAGGTACAATTGCTTGTTACTGGTTCACAAAAAGACTTGGATTCATATGGCAAACTTGAATGGTGCTCTGAAGTGTGTTACAAGCAAGAAATTACATGTAAATTTTAATTACTGTTGTAATATAAGAAATATAGCAAGGTCTCAAATAGCACACAAAAATTGCTGGAGGAACTCAGCAGATTAGCCAGCATCAATGAAGGGGAATGAACAGTCAACATTTCTGGCTGAGAAGCTTCTTCAGGACTGGAAAGAAAGGGAGAAGAAGTCAGAATAAGAAGGTGGTAGGGGTAGGAGTACAAGCTGGCGGGTGATAGGTGAAGTCAGGTGCAGGCGTTGAACTGAGAATCTGGGAGGTGATAAGCAGAAAACATAAAGGGCTGAAGATGAAGGAACCTGATAGGAGAGTGCACCTTGGGAGAAAGGGATGGGAGGGAGGCAGCAGAAGAGCATGATGGACAGGTGAGGAGAAGAGAAAAGGTAAGACCATAAGACATAAGAGTAATTAGGCGATTCATTCCTTCAAGTATGCTCTGTTCAATCATAGCTGATTTATTATTCTTCTCAACCCCATTCTCCTGCCTTCATCTCTGTAGCCTTTGATGCCCTGACTAATTAAGAACTTATCCACCTCCACTTTAAATATACTCAATAACTTAGCCTCCACAGCCATCTGTGGCAACGAATTACACAAATGTGTTAACCTCTGGATAAAGAAATTCTTATTCACATGTCAACTTTAAAATGGACTTCCCTCTATTCTGAGGCTGTGCCCTCCAGTCCTAGACTCACCCACTGCAGGAAATTTCCTCTCCACATCCACAAAACGTTAGGCCTTTCAATATTTGTAAGATCCCACCACATTTTTCTAATCTCCAGCAAATGCAGCTCAAAGCCATCAAATGCTCCTCATACATTAACCCTTTCATTTCCAGAATAATTCTCATGAACCTCTCTGGATCTTCCCCAATGTCAGCACATCTTTTCTAAGAGGGAAGCCAGATGGGGAATAAAAAAGAGAGAAGGGGGAGGGGGAGAAAGTACTGGAAATTAGAGAAAACAATATTCATGCTGTCAGGTTGGAGGCCACCCAGAGTGAATCTAAGGTGTTGCTCCTCCAGGCTGGAGTGGGCAAATCATGGCAGTGGAGCAGACCATAGACCAACATGTCAGAATGGGAAAGGAAAGTATAATTTAAAATAGGCGGCAGATGGAGTAAATGTGGTCGACAAAATGGCCCAGTCTGGTAGCCTCTTCCACTTATTGCCTCCTGTCTTCTTACTTTATAGGTGCTACTTGACCTGCGAGCGCCTCTATCATTTTGTGTTTTGCTCTGGAATTCCAGCATCTGAAAAATCTCTTATGTTTAAGGTCACAAATAAACAACACAATAATATTCATTTGATCTGGTAAAGACGTTCAAGGTACTAAGTTGCCTGGAATAGCAAGGATAACTCCTCTTTTCTTCAAATTAGTGCAGAAGTATCTTTTATGTCTATCCTCAGAGGACATAGGAAATATTGAATTAACAACATCTAAAAGGCTACACATCCAACAAAGCAGTACTCCTTCAGAACTGCACAAGTGTGTCAGTTTAAGTTTTTGTGCTCTAAGCAACTGGGGTAGAATATAAACAACACACACAAAATGTTGGTGGAATGCAGCAGACCAGGCAGCATCTATAGGAAGAAGCACTGTCGACGTCTTGGGCTGAGACTAACTAAGGACTAACTACGAAAAGATAGTAAGAGATTTGAAAGTGGGAGGGGGAAGTGCGAAATGATAGGAGAAGACAGGAGTGGGAGGGATAAAGCTGTGAGCTGGAAAGTTGATTGGCAAAAGGAATACACACCTGGAGAAGGGAAAGGATCATGGGATGGGAGGCTGAGGGAGAAAGAAAGGGGGAGGGGAGCACCAAAGGGAGATGGAGAACAGGCAAGGAGTGATCGTGAGAGGGGCAGAGAGGGAAAAAAAGGAGAGAAGAAAGAAAGGGGGGAGAGAGAATAACAAATAAATAAACAAATAAGGGATGGGGTAAGAAGGGGAGGAGGGGCATTAACGGAAGTTAGAGAAATCAATGTTCATGCCATCAGGTTGGAAGATACCAAGGTGGAATATAAGGTGCTGTTCCTCCAACCTGAGTGTGGATTCATCTTGACAGTAGAGGAGGCCATGGATAGACATATCAGAATGGGAATGGGACATGGAATTAAAATGTGTGGCCACTGGGAGATCCTGCTTTCTCTGGCGGACTGAGCGTAGGTGTTCAGCAAAATGGTCTTCCAAGTCTGCGTCGGGTCTCACCAATATGTAGAAGGCTGCACCAGGAGCACCGGACACAGTATACTCTCATCAATATATAGAAGGCCGCCTTCTTCCTTCTTACTCCCTTTCTTACCCCATCCCTTATTTATTTATTATTCCCCCCCCTTTTTCTCTCTCTCTCTGCCCCTCTCACAATCACTCCTTGCCTGTTCTCCATCTCCCTTTGGTGCTCGCCTCCCCCTTTCTTTCTCCCTCAGCCTCCCGTCCCATGACCTTTTCCTTCCTCCAGCTGTGCATCCCTTTTGCCAATCACCTTTCCAACTCTTAGCTTTATCCCTCCCCCTCTTGTTTTCTCCTATCATTTCGGATTCCCCCCCCCCCTTCAAATCTCTTACTATCTTTTCTTAGTTAGTCCTGACGAAGGGCCTTGGCCAAAAATGTCGACTGTACTTCTTCCTATAGATGCAGCCTGGCCTGCTGCATTCCACCAGCATTTTGTGTGTGTTTCTTGAACTTCCAGCATCTGCAGATTTCCTCATGTTGGAGTAGAATATAATCCTGGCTCCTTCTGACTTATAATTAAGAGAGATACCAACTGATCCACAACTGAGGCATCCAAATAGATATCGACATATTAGCCTATGTTCTAATGTAAAGATCCAACTAATTCAGAGCCCAAGAATGATCACCATCGCAGTGGGAAGATCCAATGTTGTGTCTAAAACTGACGAAGTTTCTAGTGACTGTTCAACCCTTCCTAACTGATTTGCCTGACTGTCAATAAGGCAGCAATAAACAAAAAACACATATCAAGTGGGGTTCAGCAACTACTCAAGTGCGTTTTCCTCATGTGAATTCAAGTAGTTTTCATGGTTTTCTTGCCAACTCTGCATCTCTCTCCACCCTTTTTGCAATCCTAGTCAATCCTTTTCTTGATCAAGCTAACTCTCAGATTTGCATTGCAGTTCACGCTAAGTTCCAAAAGCACCGTTTACTCATATATTCTCTGTAGCTTGTGCAGGAATCAACTTTAATCATATTTTTTCTCATGTTATTTCCCTCTATCTCATAACTAAGGACCCAATAAATGTTAAGTAATTGCTTTCTTTTACAGCCCTGATATCTTAGTTTGTCATGTTCTAATAACTACAGAGTAACACATACAAAACACTGGTTAGCAGGTTAGGCAGCATCTACGGAAATAGATAAACAGTCAATGTTTCAGGACTTGAAAGGATGGGGGAAGATGCTAGAATAAGAGGAGGGCAAGAAGCATAACCTAAGAGGTAATAGATGAAGCCAAGTGGGCTAATTTTACCTATTATCTTTAGTTTGTATTCCCTCCCCTCCCCTTCCTTTTCTGGCTTCTATCCCCTTCCTTTTTAGTCCCGATGAAGGGTCTCGGTCCAAAATGTAACCTGGTTACTCATTTGCATAGATGCTGCCTGATCTATTAAGTTCCTCCAGCATTTTGTATGTGTTGCTCTGGATTTCCAGCATCTGCAGAATCTCTTGTGCTCTTAATAACTACATTCTGATTTAATGTGTTTTTACTTACACTGGCTTATCTCTGTGATGATCTGCTGTTGAGAATGTTGACTACTTTAGTTACACAAAAAATAATTTGACTGTAATGTTAATTCTTATTCTCTCAAACTCGAGAATTGATTAACACAAAACCTGATGGAAATAAAAATATGCAAGATCTTCATCTATGTAATGATGCCAGCATTTACTTTCTGATAGAATGGAAGCAAACTAGATGACATTTTGACCTCAAGTTGAATTTGACATCTCATACCTCTGCCTTTATTAAGCCTGCCTATTTCAACCCTTCTAATATTGAACTTTTTCACTGTTGAAATTATCATCCAAACCTTTACCTCTATGTTCTGGTTGTCTGTGTCAATGAAAGAAAATATTATCTCTGTGCTTGAAATTTTATCCAGGCTTCTAGTTAAATAAAGCATTAAAAAACTGATCTATTTTCAGATCCTTATGAACAGAATTATGAATTATTTTTCTTGCTGTAACTTCCAGCCTTGTCTTGAGGTCAGCTCAATTAGAAAGTCTATAATTTGGTATTGTTTAGCTTGAAGAACAGCTCATAACTTATTTTTAACACACTCTTCTTTAATGGAATCTTATCAAATTGGCTGATTCAAGCATATTAGTGGACTAAAACAATCAGTGATTATTTTGACCTATCCTAACTTATAGCTGGTTGCATGCTTTGCATTATTGTATTGGCTATTGATGGCATTTACCTATACCCTGGTCTAATGGGCTCGAGCTAGCTGACTGCTCTGCGCTGGGTTTCACTGTATGTGCTCCAATGTTGGATTCCTCATAGACATATGTGCTGTGTGCAATTCTCTGCCCCAGTGAAGACAATTTTGTTCATTACAATGAAGAGAAACAAGTGAAAAGACCAAGAGCAAATACTCACTAATTTTGAATGAACACCATTCAATGCATTGTAATGTTTATAATTGTCCTTTGTTTGAGAACATCCAAAGCGTATGAGCAACAGAGGTGCAGTATAAATTTAAAGAAGGATTTTTCTCCGCTGAAACTCGTGGCCCAAGTTTTGGGGGCAGCTGAATACAATTCTTCCCAGGCACATAAAAGGGAAGGACATTATGCCATATGAAGTTTTCAGGAGATAGCCAGATGAAAGGGTGATGCACCATCAATAACTCTCCGAGACATGAGGCGAGATATAGGCTTTTATTGGCGGGAAGAAAGAACAAGCAGCAATTGACCACCACACTACATCCTGGAGACTGAGGCCGGGGCTCAGGCTCCAATCACCTTTATACCTGGGTCTGTGGGAGGAGCCACGGTCAGTGGGAGGGGCCAAAGGAGCAGTCAGCGGGGGAGGGGGGGGGCATGTCCAGACAGGTATATGTAGTTCACCACAAAGGGAAAGAATATCATTTGGATTTTCCCAAGGCAATTTGATACAGTACAACACAGCAGGAAAGTTTCCAAATCTGTAATTTTGATACAGGTGAAATGCTTTTGCAATTTATTTAAAATATGCTGAGCTGCATGAAGCAAAGGAAAATAGATCAAAAAAGAAGGCTTTGGGACTGTTGTGTTTATAATGTACATTTTGAATTTTCAAAAAAGAAAGGGTAAGCTTGGCTGTTACTAGTGTGTCAACTTAAGATTAGTGATGCAAAGATTTTCAAAACAACATTTGTAAAATATTATCAGTCACTTGAACAAGCTTGTTCCAATAAATGAGAGCAAGCATAGGTGTCAAAATCAAAGTTATTGTCATATGCATAAGTACATGTACGCAAAAATGAAATGACGATTTACTTACATTGCATCAGATACTCAACATTCACAAGAAAACATAAATTACACACAATTTTTACAAAAATAACACAATTAGAACAAAAAACAAAACCAAGGTCCATTTGTGGTGCAAAGTGTTTTTAGTGGTCATAGTGTTGCTATACTGCGGTAGTGATTATGATTGTGCAAGTTGGTTGAAGATCCAAATGACTGAAGAGAAGTAGCTGTTCTTGAATCTGATGGTGTGGGCTTCAGGTTTCTATATCTCCTGCCTGATGGTATCTTCAAGAAGATGCATGGCCTGGACAGTTGGGATCATTGATAATGGATGTTGCATTCTTGAGGTAGCGCCTCATGCAGATACTACTAATGGTGGGGAAGGATATGTCCATGATGTATTGGGCTGAGCACGTTACTCTCTGCAGCTTGTTAAATTCTTGCAGGATGTGTTACGTGCAAGTGGTGTTTGACTAACCTACTTATTTATATTATGAAGTAAACTGCATGGATAAAGATAGTACAGTTTACATTGACCTTCAAAACACATTTGATAAATTACCCCATATCACGTTATTAGTAAAATTGAAGTCCATGGAATAAAATGGATAATAGGCAAAGAGGATTGCCTAAAAATAAGAAAATGTCTAGGGTGAATGTCTCCTTCTGGACTCAAGGGAGAAATACAATTGAAGCCTTCAAAAGGAAATTGGATAAATATGCCCCAGAAAACAATTGCAGATTCCATGGAAAATCCAGTAAGTTATACTCTGGGCCTATTTTGCTCTGCACCTCTTTATAATCCCCCAAATGATATTATTACACTTGACAAAGTATTTTGGGGATTAGTATTATCTAACAAATAAAGGCAGCAAATAGTGTCGACTTGTATTGCCAAAGGCATAGAACAGAAATGTTAGGAAGTGACTCTCAGCTTATACAAATCATGGATCCAGTTCAGTCAGGCATACTATATATAATTTCAGTGAACATATGAATCAGATCTATGCACTCTGGAGAACACAGTAAATGGCAACAAAGTTTACAGCTGGCATCGGCTACGCAAGCTATGGAGGGAAAACTGCTGAAACAATGGTGGAACTGAAGAGGCTCAGGCGATGCAGTCAAAATTCAAGTTACAAAGTATATACAACAGTCAGACTGAACACTAATTTACAAATTCTACAAATTCTATTGCAGTGCTTCCATAGTTGCTGCAAGCAATTGCAATTACTAGCCTTAATGAACATATTATGGAAAAATCATTCACAATTAACTACTCTTACACAAGATGGGGGATAAACATCACAAACAGGGAGAAAAATTATGAAGTTGGAGTAAATGACAAACAATCTCATGATAGGTTATATATTTGGGATATATTTTCTATATACCAAGATTGACCAGATACTGCCTTGCCACCATTTGTAGACATCCAACCCCAACATTTTCTTTCTCAGGCCACCATAACCATTTTTGTTTTGAAAATGACTTTTGTTTCTTATGCTCGACTCTTTTGAAAAAAATATTTTTCTTGACATCCCATCTGGCCTTGATCCAAAGACAACCCATTCTTTCTGGTGGTTCATGATTAACTTTGCAGTATGAAGAAAAACAGCTGTATCAAGTTAAAACTACTCTGATCAAAACATTAAAATATTTTATTATACAGCATGAGGAGAATGATAAGTGAAATCATACATGTGTTTGCTTGAAGAAATCAAGCAAATTCCTTCACTGAAGCAATCAACTATGACTTTCATATACAGAATGGGTTTGAGTAATCATGAGATGCATTTGAGGAGCCAACATCTGATTCAACAATACTTTTACTGTGCTCTGATTATAAGTTCCATTCAATTGCTGAAAGAACGACTTGAATGCCAAGAGGTTCAGCTGCACTCCAGATTCAGATTTTTCTATTACACTGTTAATCTGGCACGTTTTAGCATTTATATAATTGCTGCAAGCAGTTGCAGTTAACTGAAACTAGGCTACTGTTGCACCAATCCTTTACAAGTTGAGATGAATTAAATCTGTATGTCTCTCCACCTTTTAAGGTTGTGCAATGCCAAAGCACTTATATAAATTTTGCCATCCTAGCAAAGAAATGATTCTCTATGTCCAGTACAACCATATCTTTCTGATTTTCTAAGGCTTAGTGTGGCACAAAGCCATATTTGCCAGAAATGAACAGTAATTTAGTTCAGAACTTGCAAATGCATGGTAGCAATCTTATTGCAAATGAATAAAGCATAAACTACTTCTCTTACTTAACAAAGTTTTCTTGTTCAGAATTAGATAATACTAGGAAGTGTTGGTCTGCTGCTATGTGAATGTGTACCCATGCAATTTTGATCCATTGATCAGTGGACATAAAACCGTAGGACATAAGAGCAGAATTAGGCCATTCAGCCCATTAGGTCTGCTCCACTATTTCATCATGGTTGATCCAGGCTCTCTTTCAACCCCATACACCTGCTTTCTCGTCATAACCTTTGATGCCCTGAACAATCAGGAAACTATCAATTTTCGCTTTAAATATACCCATGCTCTTGGCCTCTGAAGCTGTCTGTGGCAGAGCATTACACAAATTCACTACTCCTTGGCTAAAAAATGCCTCCTTACCTCTGTTCTAAAGGCTCACTCCTCAATTTTAAGGGTATGTCCTCTAGTTCTGGACACCCCACCATAGACATCATCCTTTCCATATCCACCTTATCAAGTCCTTTCAATGAGGCTTCAATGAGATTCCCCTACATTCTTCTAAATTCCAGTGAGTACAGGCCCAAAACTGCCAATTGCTCTTCATATGTTAACCCCTTTATTCCCAGAATCATCCTCGTGAAACTCCTCTGGACTTTCTCTAATGACAACACATCCTTTCCGAGATATGGGGCCCAAAACTGTTGACAATACTCCAAATGTGACCTGACCTCGACATTATCTCCTTGTTTTTATAATCTATTCCCCTTGAAATGAATGTCAACAGTGCATTTGCCTTTTTTTTAACCACAAACTCAACCTGTAAGTTAACCTTCTGGGAGTCTTGCATGATGACTCTGAAGTCCCTGTGTGCCTCTGATGTTTGAATTTTCTTCCCAATTAGATAATAGTCTGCACATTTGTTCCTTTCACCAAAATGCATCATCATACATTTCCCAGCACTGTATTCTATCTGCCACTTTTTTGCCCATTCTTCCAATTTGTCTAAATCCTCTGCAATTGCATTGCTTTACCCCTCCATCTATCTTCATATCACCTGCAAACTTTGCCACAAAGTCATCAATTACATTATCTAAATCACTGACACAACAATGTGAAAAACAGTGCTCCTAACAGTGCTCCCTGAGGAATACCACTAGTCACTGGCAGCCAACCAGTAAGGGCCACCCTTATTCCCACGCTGCCTCCTGACTGTCTGCCATTCCTCTATCCATGCCAATCTTTTCTGTAATGCCATGGGATTTTATCTTGTTATGCAGCCTCATGTGTGGTACCTTATCAAATGCTTTCTGAAAATTCAAGATGACATCCACTGCCTCTCTTTTGTCTACCCTGCTTGTTACTTCCTTGAAGAACTCTAACAGATATGTCAAGCAAGATTTCCCTAACCATGCTGACTTAGACTTATTTTATCATTAGTCTCCAATTACCCCGAAAACTCAAACTTAATAATAGAGTCCAAGTTTCCCAACCACTCAGGTTCAGCTAACTGGCCTATAATTTCCTTTCTTTTGCCTTCCTCCTTTCTTAAAGAGTGGAGTGACAACTGCAAACTTCCAGTCCTCTTGGAGTACACCAGAATCAAGTGATTCTTGAAAGATCATGACCAATGCATCTGCTATTTCTTCAACATCCTCTTTCAGAACTCTGGGATGTAGTCTATCTAGTCCAGTCGGCTTATCCAACTTAAGATCTTTCAGCTTGCCTCGCACTTTTTCCATTGTAAGCAATGGCATTCATTCCTGCTCCCTGACACTCATTGACCTCTGCACATTGCTAGTGAAGAATGATGCAAAGTACTTAAGTTCAACTACCATTTCTTTGTCCCCTATTACTATCTCACCATCATCTAGTTCCAGTAGTCCAATATTAACTCTCAACTCCCTTTTACTCTTTGTATAACTGAAAGAACTTTTAGTATCTGCTTTATATTATTGGTTAGTTTGTCCTCATATTTAATCTTTTCCCTTCTTATGGCATAGAAACATAGAAAACCTACAGCACAATACAGGCCCTTCAGCCCATAATGCTGTGCTGAACATGTACTTACTTTAGAAATTACCTAGAGTTACCCATAGCCCTCTGTTTTTCTAAGCTCCATGTACCTATCTAGAAGCCTCTTAATAGACCTTATTGTTTCCACCTCGACCACCGTCATGGAAACCCATTGCATGCACTCACCACACTGCATAAAAAAAACTTACCTG
Source organism: Hypanus sabinus (assembly GCF_030144855.1). Classification (NCBI taxonomy): domain Eukaryota; kingdom Metazoa; phylum Chordata; class Chondrichthyes; order Myliobatiformes; family Dasyatidae; genus Hypanus; species Hypanus sabinus. Next base: position 137,538,963 of record NC_082706.1, on the reverse strand, counting down.
ACATCCCCTCTGTACCTACTTACACATTGAATGGTGTCCCTCAGACCCTCTCTCTCAGTAGGAGGTATGTATACAGACCATTGTCTCTCACTCCCCCTCTCTCAGGGAAAGATCTGTCCACTGACCGGAGTATCTCTATCCATCTCTCTCAGGGGGAGATCTGTACACTGACTGGAGTCTCACAGTCCCTCTCTCTCAGGGGGAGATCTGTACTCTGACTGGAGTCTCACAGTCCCTCTCTCTCAGGGGGAGATCTGTACACAGACTAGTGTCTCTCAGTTCTTCTTTTACAGAGAGTGATCTGTTCACTGATGAGTGTCTTTCTATCCCCTCTCTCTTGGGGGGTGGGGGAGACCTGTACATTGAACAGTATCTCTCAGTTCCTCCCACTCCTCTGGAGATCTGTACACTGTCTGGTGTCTCATGGACCCCTTCTCTCAGGAGGTGATCTGTACTCTGACCGGTGTCTCTCAATCCCTCTCTCTCAGGGAGATATTTACACTAATGGGTGACTCTCAGTCTCTCTCTCAGGGGAGACCTAAACACGATCTGGTGTCTCATAGTCCCTGTCTCTCAGGGAGAGTTCTGTACACTGACTGGCGTCTCTTAGTCTCTTGCTCTCAGGAAGAGATATGTACACTAACTGGTGTCTCTCAGTCGCTCTCTCTCAGGGGGAGATCTGTACACTGACTTGTCTCTCTCTCTCTCTCTCTCTCTCAGGGGGAGAACTGCACACTGACCAGTGTCTCACTGTCCCTTTCTCTCATGGAGTTGTCTGAACACTGAGCAGTGTCTCTCAGTCTCTTGCTCTTAAGGGGAGATCTGTACACTGACCAGTGTCTCTCATTCCCTCCCTCTCAAGGTAAGATCTGTAACAGTCCCTCCCTCACAAGGGGAGACCTGTACTCTAATGAGTGTCACTCAACCCCCCCCCCCATCAGGGGTAGATCTGTACAATGAGCAGTGTCTCTCAATCCCTCTCTCTCAGGGGGAGATCAATACACTCACTGATGTCTCTCAGACCCCTCTCTCAGGTGGCGATCTCTCCACTGACTATTATAATTATGTATAAAATGCTTGCAGTTTCTGATCACTTCTCTAGCATGTTGCCCCAGAGATTTAGTTGCAATGACAACAGAGCCAGTAGTATTTGATGTCATTACTCTGCGATTTACTTAATCTCTGGTATCCACATGTATGGTTAAATGCAGAACTCCAGAAGTTGTTGTCAAAGAAGTTATGTTCTTTGTGATGTTGCAATCAAAGGTTTGGGACATCTGCATGAACAAATTGTTGCACATTATTCTGATAGCAGAGTTATGCTCTGTTGTTATACTCAACAAAGCAAATGTTATGCTTTGTTGAGTAAGTTGTAATCGAACTTTTAAAAGATACATTTAGCAACACATATTGTTGAATTTCTTTGGAGACTGCAGGAGAATATGATGTGGATAAACTATCATCTAGTTGCTGTGCCCAAAAATGAGTAACAAATATAGACCAAAAAGTAAAGTTTGGCTGATAAACTTAAAGTTCAAGCTAAAAGTTCAAAGTAAATTTATTATCAAAGTATACCATATACTACCCTGAAATTTATTTTCTTGAAGGCATTCACTGAAGAACCAAGTAATACAATAGAATCAATAAAAAAATAGTAAGTAAATAATACTGATAAAATGACCAAACTTGTATCAATGAAAGATGTTCACAGATGTGGCAGGGCTTGAATAATATCACCTCTAATAATGTTAAATCAAGTGACATAGAAGACAGCAGGGCTTTGCTTCCAGATGAGCTCAACACCTTCTATATTTGCTCTGACCATCAAAACATGGAGGTACCATCACAAACTCCCATATCCCCCAATTATCTTATGCCTTCAGTTTCTGAAGCCAATGTGTGAGCAGCCATCAGGAGAATGAATCCATGAAAAACATCCAGTCCAGATGGGATACGTGGCAAAGTACTAAAAACCTGTACTGATCAGCTAGCTGGAGTGTTCACTGAGATCTTTAGTTTCTTGCTTCAGCAGTGTGTGGCACCCAGCTGCTTCATTCATACTGATGCACTAGAAGAGCATGGTGACCTCCTCAATGGCTATCACTCAATAGCACTTACACTCACAGTGATGAAGTTTTTTGAGAGGTTGGTGATGAAACATATTAACTCCTGCCTGAGAAGTTACAAATTGCATAGTGGACCAACAGGTCTACCGCAGATGCAAGCTCATTGGCTCTTCTGTCAACTATGGAATATCTGGACAGTAAGATGCATATATCAGGATGCTCTTTATCAACTACAGCTCAGTATTCAATACCATCATCCCTTCAAAACTTTCTTAAGTGTTTGTGGAGATTCGACAAGATATCTCAAACTTTGACAAACTTCTATTGATGCGCAGTGGGGAGTATATTGACTTGTTGCATCACAGCCTGGTGTGGAAACACGAAAGCCTTTGAATGAAAAATCTAACAAAAAGAATTGGATACAGCCCAGTCCATCACAGGTAAAGCCCTCCCAACCATTAAGCATATCTATTCAAAACATTTTTGCGGGAAAGTAGCATCCATCATCAGGAACCCCCACCAACTACGACATGTTCTCTGCCATCATCAGGAAGGTGGTACAGGAGCCTCAGGACTCACACATAGTGATATTCTGAATGTTAAAAGACCTGAACAGATCAGATATGGATAAGTTATTTCCCATGATAGGGGAGTCCAGGACAAGAAGGCATGACTTCAGGATTGAAGGACGTCCATTTAAAACAGAGATGCAGAGAAATTACCTTAGTCAGATGGTGGTAAATCTGTGGAATTTATTTCCATGAGCCACTTCGGAGGCCAAGTTATTGGATGCATTTAAGGCAGAGTTAGATAGGTTCTTGATTAGCTAGGGTATCAAAGGGTATGGGGAGAAGGCAGGGGAGTGGTGATGACTGGAAGAATTGGATCAGCCCATATTGAATGGCAGAGCAAATTTGATGGCAGCAGTGAGAAGAGAGCATGGCCTAGATGGTGAGGGTCCATGACGAAAGATACTGCTTTCTTGGGGTAGTGCACTTTGTAAATGTGCTCTATGGCGTGGTAGGCTTTGCCTCTGATGGACTGGGCTGTATCTCGTTCTTATAGTAAGCTGTCCCATTCTTGGGCTTTGGGTGATACAACCAGTCATGCCACTGTGCAACTACATAAGTTTAGATGACATGCTGAATCTGTTCAAACTTTTAAGAAGGTAGAGATGATGCTGTGTCTCCTTTGGAATGGAACTTGCAATACATGGAATGGAGGGGCCAATGCACGGGTTTGGAAAAGGCTGCAGAAGATTGCAAACTCAGCCAGCTCCATCATGGGCACTAGCCTCTCTGGTATCAAAAGGTGATGCCACAAAAAGGTGGCATCCATCATTAAGGACTCCCATCATCCAGGTCATGCCCTCTTCTCATTCTTATGAGCAAGGAGGTGGTACAAGAGCTTGAAGACACTCACTCAATGTTTTGGGAAGAGCTTTTTCTCCTCCGCCATCAGATATCTGAATTTATAATAAATCCATGTACACTACCTGTACCTATTTTTTTTGCTCACTGTTTGCTGTATTTATTTAATCATTTAATAATAAATTATTTATTTTACTTGTAAATATATATTTGCTATTATATAATCTTTAAAATTATGTATTGCAATGTACAGCTGTCGCAAAACATCAAATTTCACAACATATGGCAGTGTTCAGTGATATTAAACCTGATTCTGAAGCAGAGAAGTGATGTGAAAATATATTCTCACTCTTTCATTATTGCTAGATCTAAATCTTGGAATTTTCTCCCCAACAGCACTACGGGATTATCTTCAGTTGTGGTTCAGGACAGCAGCTTATCACGACCTTTTGAAGAACAACATAGGATGAGCAGTAAGTGCTGGCTTTAAATTTTTTAAAAAGCAGCAATTTGGGTATCAAGCAGAATATGACAGAAAACTGCAGTAGTGTTTACTGATCTCATTATAGCTATTAAAATATACAATTTTCAAAAGTAGTAAAAAAATCAGTTAACATCCAAAACAAACAGATTCCTAATGGATAAAATAGTTCTGACTAATTGCTGTTACAAGGATGTGGCTGTGTGGTGACCATAGTTGACTACTGAGAAGACAGACTAAAGAGGGAAGCCCTAATGATGAAGGATGCAATATCAACCTGGAAAAGTGAGTGTGGATGGAACTAAGATATAACAAGGAACAAGAATTGTATGTTAGAATGTCTGAAGGCCACCTATTTAGAGACAAAACTAATCAAATAAAGGTTTGAGCAAAGTTAATCTAATGGGTTAAATTATCTTCAGTAAATAAAAATAGGTAAAACAAATCGACAAAATAATTGAGAAGTTAACTTAATAGAATGTACTTGCGAGAAGGTTTTGAAATAATACATACAAAAAATGTTAGGTAAGGTCTGATTTAAACTGTTGTCTATGTGACAGCATTCATTAGTAAGCTCATAAAAAACAGCTGAGAGATTCTGTATCCTGTGGCAATGATTCACTTCAATTGATGAGAGTGATTGTGCAATAATTTAATATTTGCCATTTGCTTGGATGAGTACTAAGTCAAGCACCAGTAAGAAACTTGACAATATCCATAAGAAAACAGTTATTTAACTGGGAGATCAAAATCAGGTTTAATATCACTGGCATATGTCATGAAATAAGTTTTTTCAAGTCAAGTCACCTTTTATTGTCATTTTAACCATAACTGCTGGTACAGTACACAGTAAAAACAAGACATTTTTCAGGATCATGGTGTTACATGAAACAATACAAAAACTACACTGAACTATGTAAAAACAACACAGAAAAAGCTACACTAGACTACAGACCTACCGAGAACTGCATGAAGTGCACTAAACAGTGCAGGCATTAAAGTAAATAATAAACAAGACAATAGGCACAGTAGAGGGCAGTAAGTTGGTGTCAGTCCAGACTCTGGGTATTGAGGAGTCTGATAGCTTTGGGGAAGAAACTGTTACATAGTCTGTTTGTGAGAGCCTGAATGCTTCGGTGCCTTTTCCCAGATGGCAGGAGGGAGTAGAGTTTGTATGAGGGGTGCGTGGGGTCCTTCATAATGCTGTTTGCTTTGCAGATGCAGCATGTAGTGTAAATGTCTGTAATGGCGGGAAGAGAGACCCCGATGATCTTTTCAGCTGACCTCATTATCTGCTGCGGGGTCTTGTGATCCGAGATGGCGCAATTTCCGAACCAGGCAGTGATTCAGCTGCTCAGGATGCTCTCAATACAACCTCTGTGGAATGTGATGAGGATGGGGGGTGGGCTTTGCAGAAAGTAGAGATGCAGCTGGGCTTTCTTTGCTATGGAGCTGGTGCTGAGGGACCAGGTGAGATTCTCCGCCAGGCGAACACCAAGAAATTTGGTGCTCTTAACGATCTCTACTGAGGAGCCATCGATGTTCATTGGAGAGTGGTTGCTCCGTGCCCTCCTGAGGTCAACAACCACCAGTCTATTAGGCACTACACTTCCTCTCTGTATGCTGACTCATTGTTCTTGCTGATAGACCCACCACGGCTGTGTCACTGACGAACTTGATGATGTGATTTGAGCTGTGTGTTGCAGCACAGTCGTGGGTCAGCAGAGTGAACAGCAGTGGACTGAGCACGCAACCCTGGGGGCCCCCTGTGCTCAGTGTGATGGTGTTGGAGATGCTGCTTCTGATCTGGACTGACTGAGGTCTCCCAGTCAAGAAGTCTATTATCCGGTTGCAAAGGAAGATGTTCAAACCCAGTAGGCTCAACTTTCCAATCAGTTTCTGAGGAACGATTGTGTTGAATGCTGAACTGAAGTCTATGAACAGCATTCAAATGTACCTGGCTTTTTTGTCCAGGTGGGTTAGGACCAGGTGCAGGGTGATGACAATGGCATCATCTATTCACTGGTTGGGATGGTATGTGAACTGCAGGGGGTCCAGTGAGGAGGTCAAGCAGGGTCTTGATGTGCCTCATGACAAGCCTCTTGAAACACTTCCATATAACCATATAACAATCACAGCATGGAAACAGGCCATCTCGGCCCTCCTAGTCCATGCCAAACTCTTAATCTCACCTAGTCCCACCTACCCGCACTCAGCCCATAACCCTCCACTCCTTTCCTGTCCATATACCTATCCAATTTTACCTTAAATGACACAACTGAACTGGCCTCTACTACTTCTACAGGAAGCTCATTCCACACAGCTATCACTCTCTGAGTAAAGAAATACCCTCTCCTGATTCCCTTAAACTTCTGCCCCCTAACTCTCAAATCATGTCCTCTCGTTTGAATCTCCCCTACTCTGAATGGAATCAGCCTATTCACGTCAACTCTATCTATCCTTCTCAAAATTTTAAATAGCTCGATCAAATCCCTCTTCAACCTTCTATGCTCCAATGAATAGAGACCTAACTTGTTTAACCTTTCTCTGTAACTTAAGTGCTGAAACCGAGGTAACATCCTAGTAAATCGTCTCTGCACTCTCTCTAATTTATTGATATCTTTCCTATAATTCGGTGACCAGAACCGTACACAATATTCCAAATTTGGCCTTACCAATGCCTTGTACAATTTTAACATTACATCCCAACTTCTGTACTCAATGCTCTGATTTATAAAGGCCAGCATTCCAAAAGCCTTCTTCACTATATTATCTACATGAGACTCCACCTTCAGGGAACTATGCACTGTTATTCCTAGATTTCTCTGTTCCACTGCATTCCTCAATGCCCTACCATTTACCCTGTATGTTCTATTTGGATTATTCCTGCCAAAATGTAGAACCTCACACTTCTCAGCATTAAACTCCATCTGCCAACGTTCAGCCCATTCTTCTACCTGGCATAAATCTCCCTGCAAGCTTTGAAAACCCACCTCATTATCCACAACACCTCCTACCTTAGTATCATCGGCATACTTACTAATCCAATTTACCACCACATCATCCAGATCATTTATGTATATTACAAATAACATTGGGCCCAAAACAGATCCCTGAGGAACCCCGCTAGTCACTGGCCTCCATCCCGATAAACAATTATCCACCACTACTCTCTGGCATCTCCCATCTAGCCACTGTTGAATCCATTTTATTACTCCAGCATTAATACCTAATGACTGAACCTTCTTAACTAACATTCCATGTGGAACTTTGTCAAAGGCCTTGCTGAAGTCCATATAGACTACATCCACTGCCTTACGCTCGTCAACATTCCTCGTAACTTCTTCAAAAAATTCAATAAGGTTTGTCAAACATGACCTTCCACGCACAAATTCATGGTGGCTACTCCTAATCAGATCCTGTCTATCCAGATAATTATAAATACCATCTCTAAGAATACTGTCCATTAATTTACCCACCACTGATGTCAAATTGACAGGTCTATATTTGCTAGGCTTACTTCTAGAACCCTTTTTAGACAATGGAACCACATGAGCAATACGCCAATCCTCCGGCACAATCCCCGTTTCTAATGACATCTGAAAGATCTCCGTCAGAGCTCCTGCTATCTCTACACAAACTTCCCTCAAGGTCCTGGGGAATATCCTGTCAGGACCCGGAGATTTATCCACTTTTAAATTTCTTAAAAGCACCAGTACTTCCTCCTCTTTAATTGTCATAGGTTCCATAACTTCCTTACTTGTTTCCCACACCTTACACAATTTAATATCCTTCTCCTTAGTGAATACTGAAGAGAAGAAATCATTCAAAATCTCTCCCATCTCTCTCGGCTCCACACATAGCTGACCACCCTGATTCTCTAAGGGACCAATTTTATCCCTCACTATCCTCTTGCTTTTAATATAACTGTAGAAAACTCCATGATGATGGATGTGAGTGCAACAGGAATCAGAATAATTAACGCTGGCACGTGTTGTGAGGTTTGATAACTTGGCAGCAGCAGTTCAGTACATAATACAGAAAGCAAAAAAATCAATTACTGTAAATATATATGTATATTGAATAGATTAAAATAGTGCAAAATCAGAAGTAATAATATTTTAAAAAATGTAAGGTAATGTTCATGGGTTCAATGACTATTCAGGAATGGTATGGCAGAAGGAAAAAAGTGGGTCTTGAATCACTGAGTGTGCGCCTTCAGGCTTCTGTACCTTGTCCTTGATGGTAGCAATGAGAAGAGAGGATTTCCTGAATACCATCCTAAATATTCCCTCCATCACTGGTACATTGTGGTTACACCACTGCATATAAAAATTGTGTAATTACTTACCTTCATGTTCTGAAAAGAAGCCCAAATCTATAACTAAGGATAGCAGGTGTATTGGATGATTATTCCTTCAGGTCCCTCTTCAACGTAAATAATTTTCGGACTTGGAAATACATTGTTATTCTTCATCAAGGTTGGTCAAAAGCTGGAACTTCCTTATTCAAAAGTATTAGGAGGGTAATCTCATTTGAAGGAGAGCAGTACTTCAATAAGAAACTTAACACTACTTTAAGGACAACTGGTATTGAACAATAAATGTGAAACCTACTGGTAAATACAAGAACAAAAATTTAAAACTGCATTTGTGCGCACTTGGGTGGGAATCCCAAATGTGCTGATACTCAGGGAGGGAAAACCTGGCCAATATTTGTTTTAAAATTTAAAACAGTTTAGTTATCTGGACAAGGTTTCAGAACAATAACAAGCAATTACAAGAATTACTTATTTTTAAAAGATTTATTTACTTTACAAAAATGTTATGCAGCATATGGTAACTGAAACAGACATATGAATTTTATCTGCCAGATATACAAAGAAACAACTCTGAATTTGCCAGATCCTGATGCAAGTCTTATCCACCCTAATTCAAATGATAATTATGAGATGCTAGAACAGATCTGGAAGAATATATGACAATACTATTGTGAAGCATTTTTTTGTGAAGGATAAGCTTTTTTTGCAGAATTCCATTATTTAGTACGTGCTGCAATTGCTTGATCTATTAAAACAGCCAAAGTAAAAGGACAGTTAAATGTCCCAATGCTTGGAGTGAGCAGAAATCGCTGAAGTTCTCCTGCCAATGAATTTGTAGCTCTAGTATAAAGTTTCCAGGCAAAATGCATAGAACCAGCTTTATAATTTTAAAACGGGCTCTTGAATACAATAATGTTGCTTTTTGTTTATATTTGTGAGGCTTGTAGATTACTATTTAACTAGTTATGATTTACAAAAAAAACAAACTGTTTGAAATACTGCACACCTTCAAGTTCCTTTGAATATACAATATACAAATGCTGAAAGCAATAAATTACACTTATCACTGGAAAACTGTTATCATCTGTTGCTAAATATCCAAGGAGGTGGTGGGGTGTAATTTACTTGAAATGCTGTGCTGTACCATAAGATGCATCAGAATGGTAATTGGATTTTAAGCACAGATAATGTAGATTTGGAGGTGGAAACTGAAATGCAGTGTGATTTGCTGGTGATGAAAGATAAATGTATTGGCACTTCCACAGGTCGGTAAATATATATATATATATATATATATATATCTGAATCAGAATCAGATTTAATATCACCAGCATATGTTGTGAAATTTGTTAACTTTATGGCAGCAGTACAAATACATGATAAATAACTAGAGAAAAAAACTGAGTTACGCTAAGTATATATATGTCTATTAAATAGTTAAGTTAAAGTAAGTAGTGCAAAATAACATAAATAAAAAAAAAGTAGTGAGGTAGTGTTCATGGGTTCAATGTCCACTTAGAAATCGGATGGCAGAGGGGAAGAAGCTGTTCCTGAATCGCTGTGTGTGTGCCTTCAGGTTTTTTTACCTTCTTTCCAACAGTAACAGTGTGAAGAGGGCATGTCCTGGGTGATGGGTATCCTTAATGATGGATGCTGCCTTCCTGAGGCACCGCTCCTTTAAGGAGTCCTGGATACTACAGAGGCTGGTGCCCATGAAGGAGCTGACTAATTTTATAAGTTTCTGCAATTTATTTCAATCTTGTACAGTAGCTCCCCTCAACAAAGGGTGATGGAGTCAGTCAGCATGCTCTCCATTGTACATTTGTAGAAGTTTTCAGGTGTTTTAGTTGGCAAACCAAATCTCCATAAACCATAAGATGTAGGAGCAGAATTAGGCTATTTGGTCCATTGAGTCTGCTCTGCCTGATCCTTTTCCCCCCCATAAACCCTATTCCCTGCTCTTCTCCCTGTACCCTTTGATGCTGTGTCCAATCAAGAATCTATCAAGCTTTGCCTTAAATACACCCATGACCTGGCCTCCACAGCTGCCTGTGGTAACAAATTCCACAAATTCACCACCCTCTGGCCAAAAAAATTTCTCTGCATTTCTGTTTCAAATAGATGTCTCTCTATCCTGAGGCTTTGCCCTCATATCCAAGCTTCTCCCACCATGGAAAACATCTTTTCCGCATCTGCTCTGTCTTGGCCTTTCAACAATCGAAAGGTTTCAATGAGATCTCCCCCTCATCTTTCTAAATTCCAGCGAGTACAGACCCAGAGTCATCAAACGTTCTTCGTACGATAACCCTTTAATTCCTGGAATCATCCTTGTGAACCTCCTTTAGACTCTCTCCAATGTCAGCACATCTCTTCTAAGTAGAAGAGCCCAAAACTGTACACAATACTCAAGGTGAGGCCTTACCAGTGCCTTATAAAGCCTTAGCATCACATTCCTTCTCTTGTATCCTAGACCTCTTGAAATGAATGCGAGCATTTGCCTTCCTCACCACTGACTCACCCTGCAAGTTAACCCTTCGGGTGTTCTGCACGAGGACTCACAAGTCCCCTTGCATCTCAGATTTTTTGATTTTCTCCGTTTAGAAAATAGTCTGCACATTTATTCCTACTACTAAAGTGCATGACCATGCATTTTCCAACATATTTCATTTGCTACTTTTGTGCTCATTCTCCTATATCCACTCTCATCTTTTATTTTTTACATACTTGAAAAAGCTTTTACTATCCACTTTAATATTGTTTGCTAGCTTATCTTCATATTTCAACTTCCCCCTTCTAATGATTCTTTCAGTTGCTCTCTTTCAGTTTTCAAAAGCTTCCTAATCCTCTACCTTCCCGCTAGATTTTGCTTTATTGTATGCCCTCTCTTTTGTTCTTACATTAACTTTAACATCCCTTGTCAGCCATGGTTGTATTATTTTGCCATTTGAGTATTTCTTCATTTTTGGAGTGCATCTGTCCTGCACCTTCCTTATTTTTCTCAGAAACTCACACCACTGCTGCTCCGCTGTCATCCCTGCTAGCAGCTCTTTCCAATTTACTTTGGCCAACTCCTCTCTCATACTACTGTGATTTCCTTTACTCCATTAAAGTACTACTATGTCAGACTTTACTTTCTCCCTCTCAAATTTCAAGTTGAACTCAATCATATTCTGATCACTTGCTCCATGGGTTCTTTTACCTTAAGCTCCCTAACCGACTCCGGTTTATTACATAATACCCAATCTGGTATAGGTGATACCCTAAGTAGGTCAACGACAAAGTGTTCTAAAAAGCCAGCTTGCAGGCATTCAACAAATTCACTCTCTTGAGATTCATTACCAACCTGATTTTCCCAATGGACCTGCATGTTAAAATCTCCCGTGAATATAACATTTCCTGAGACTTCTAATGAAATATAGATGCTGCACTGCCTTCTTTATAGCTGCATCAATGTGTGTCCAGGTTAGATCCTCAATATCAGAGATATTGACACCCAAGAACTTGATATTACTAACTCTCTCCACTTCTGATCCCACTATGAGGATTGATTTGTATTCCTTCATCTTATCCTTTCTGAAGACCACAGTCAGATCTTTGGTATTGCTAATGCTGATTGCAAGGTTGTGCTGCAACAACACTCAATTAACTGGCATATCTCACTCCTGTATGCTCTTTCATCACCATTTGAAATTCTGCCAACAAAGGTTGTATCAGCAGCAAATTTATAGATGCTGTTTGAGCTACGCCTAGCCACACAGTCATGTGTATAGAAAGAATAGAGCAGTGGGCCAAGCAGACATCCCTGTGGAGCACTGCAGTGTTAATTGTCAGTGAAATGGAGACGTTACTTTCAATTCACACAGATTGTGTTCTTCCAGTTAGATAGTCGAAGATCCAGTTGCAGGGACAGGTATAAAGGCCTAGGCTCTGCAGCTTTTTGATCAGGACTGCAGGAATGATGGTGTTAAATGCTGAGCTACACAGCATCCTGACATGGGTACTTGCATTGTCCAGGTGGTCCAAGGCTGTGTGGAGAGCCTTTGAGACCACTTACCTGAAAATCCAATATCCAAAAACCTCCAAGATATGAAATTTTTGGAGTGCTGACATGATGTCACAAATTGAAAATTTCACAAGGTGCTGGGAAGGTTTCCAGGCAATGTGCAGGTTTCTGAACACCACAGACAATTCTGAGAGTGATCTCACACACCCTGAGTGCGGCCCAGTTGGCGCCAGTTTGTTTTCAGCAGTCATCATAGCCAGAACTTTGTGCATTACTCACAGTGATTATCATGTCTTAATCTCTGCTCTGTGCAGTGAAGATATTGTTGAAAATGTAAAAATTACCTTTATGGATAATAGTGAAAAGAAAAACAGGAAGCACTTATGTTTATCTATAACACAGAAAGACAAGTTATTGGAAAAACTTGAATGTGGTGAGTGAAGCATCTGACAGAGGAATTTGGTGTTGGAATGACCAGTATCTATGATGTGAAGAAATTGAAGTCAAATTGTTAAAAGTTCTAAGCTGGTTAATGAAAATAGAAAAGTACTACACCGCATTAAATTTTTAAAGATTTGCAGTGATAAGCATCTACTGATCATAAACACTGAAGATCATATTGTTAACACAGTAGAAAAGGTGCCCATAGACAAAACAGTGAAAACACAATGGACATATTGAAGGACAGCATTTCTTGTTAAATAGAACAAGAAATCATGTCAGTTTATAAAATCAAAGGAAGATTGCTATGACAAAAATCAATCTATCTATAAATATATGGATCTATATAAATCTATCTATAAAAATCATCAATCTATAACAAAAATCAATTGTTATGACAAATCAATCTTTTGATTTTATACCTATATAAAACCTAAAAAAATAAAATACACATACAATGTACTGTAACTTTTAATCAAAACACAGCATCATAGCTGAAGACTGAAACCCTACTGTTGTTTGTTGTTGCTTAACAACCTATTCAGGTATTCTCCCAATACTGCTGTGCTGCCTTTGTTACCCTGCACACATTATATTTTCTTTATGTTAATAGTATTCAATAATTTTTGCTATTAGTACATACGTATGATGGTCAAGACAAAGACTGCTTGCCAGTCGCACATAAATTTAGAGATGGGTATGAAGGCGATGCCAAACAGCCGCTGACAACATGAGTGGCTGAGGTAGTGACCGCTTACTTTTCTGATGGTTCAATGTACATATTATTGTTTCATGCACAAAATTATTTTAAAAATATTATATAACACTAACTTCAGAGTATATGTATAAGCTGTACATGTAAATGGAATTTAGTGTTTAGATTTGGGTTCTGTCCCCAAGCTATCTCATTATATAGATTTCCAAAAGTTGAAAACTGAAATACTTCCAGCAGCCTGTAGCAAGGAATGTCAAGCAATGAGGCTAAAAACTGTTGTGGAATATAATTTTATTGCTGACACATGCTTAATTTTGAGCTACTGGATTTGTTATGAATCAATCAGTTATAGCAAACAAAAAAGGGGTGGGGTGTGCTCAGTGGTGTGAAGATAGCCAGTGGTGTGGCCAACCTACTCTTTATGAGAGCTCCCAGTCCATGCCCTTTCTCGGTCCTTATTTCTGTTTCTACCTTGGAGAATTGATTCACTAGAAGACAGGCAGAATTCACAAAACAGCAAAAAGCTTCATTGATTACTGAATTGAAATTAATGAATTTGGAATTGTTTTTAGTAAGATGAACATTTGCTAGCTTTATGCTTGTTACTGAAACGCTTATTGAATCTTCCTGGATCCTTGCATACTGGTTCTTGACATTTGCTTCAATTAGCTCTCTCGTTGGCCTTCTCATTTGTGCTTCTTTCAATGATTTCATTTCTCACTCATAAAAACATTGGATGCTATGCATATGCCATAGAATGTCAAATGCACATCATAAAGTGTGCTGAGAGGGTCCACAGGAGGTTCACAAGAATGATTCTGAGAATGAAAGGGTTAATGTATGAGGAGCATTTGATGGCTCTGGGCCTGGACTTGCTGGAGTTTAGAAGAATGAGGCGGAATCTCATTGAAATCTATTGAATATTGAAAGGCCTAGATTAAGTGGATCTCAAGAGAACAATTTCTATAGTGATTGAGTCTAGGACCAGAACATACAGTCTTAGAATAGAGAGGCATCCATTAAGAACAAAGGAGATATTTCTTCAGCCAGAGGGTGGCAAATCTGTGGAATTCATTGCCAGAGATGGCTCTGCAGCCCAAGTTATTGAGTACATTTAAAGTGGAGGTTGACAGGTTCTTGATTAATCAGGGTATCGAAGGTTACAGGGAGAAGGCAGGAAAATGGGGCTGAGAGGGATAATAAATCAACTGAAATAAGATGGTAGAGCATACTGGATGGGCCAAATGGCCAAATTCTGCTCCTATATCTTATGGTCTTATTAAAACTTCACATTGTTTCTCACATAAACTTTCCAAATAAAACTGTGAAATATTAGTACAAGTTGTTCTGATGTATTAAATTTTGTCAAATATTGGATGAAAGTCTGAAGAGCTCCAAGTGACACTCTGTTAGCTCGCAAAATGTAAGGTGTCACTGTGTCTATACAAGTATAAACACTGCAGGGTTTTTAATGTCTAATGTTTATTGATAGCAGCTGGAGTCTTCCTTGGCTTCAGGCACAGTGGCATCAGGATGTCTACCGAACACAAGTTGTTTGAATGAAAGAAACCATGAGTTAGTAGCATGAGAACAAAAGGTGAAATAATTTACCTGTCTCGGTCTCGCTATGCTTATGTATTGAACTCCTATTTATTGAGGCACCTTTCGCTCGGTTCTTGGGACTTCACCCAGACCAAGGGATTGCGATTGACGCCTAGGACGGACACGGTGATTTCACGAGTCAGAATTCAGAGTTCCCCCCCAACAAAAGCACTAATAAAGTCCCCTGACAGAAGCGACAATCGAGTAGCGACTAAGAACCCTGAGCCCTGAAATCTTTGTGACAATACTACGTAGTGTTTTATGTGGATTATTTGTGCTCTCTATTTTACAATAATTAGGTTTAATTTACTCTGTTGTGCTCGTACCCTTCTTACCACATCTCCTGGACACTCAAATTATTTGTTTTTTTTGGGCCTGATCAACCCAGTCCAATACACCTGCATTCAGCTTTGTAATGAAATAAAACTTTTATTTCATAATTCTTCAAACTATATTAAAATGTACGCTTGTACAAAAAGTATTAACACCAGGAAATCTGCAGATGCTGGAAATTCAAACAACACACACAAAATGCTGGTGGAACACAGCAGACCTGGCAGCATCTATAGGGAGAAGCGCTGTCGACGTTTCGAGCCTAGACCCTTCATCAGGACTAACCAAAAGGAAAGATAGTAAGAGATTTGAAAGTAGTGGGGGGAGGGGGAAATGCGAAATGATAGAAGACCGGAGTGGGTGGGCGTTTGTAGGACTGAACTTTGCGACAAAGAGGACATTGTTTTAAACTCTTGAAGTTTCTTGGTTGTAAAACGAGCAACTCTTACCAGCAAAGATTGCATGTAGAATTCAAACTGGTGTGTGTTTGAAAAAGATCCCCTTACTCTTTCAAATGAATGCATGCCAGTGATAGTCCAGCGGTTAAAAACCCAGTTGCATTGCACCCAAAAACAAAATTCAAGAATAGATGGTGGAAAGCTGAAATATAACTAGAAACTGCTGTTAATCAGCCTCTTTGGAGAGTGAGAGAGACGAGACTTTAACGGGAACCGGGGAATGGATGAAAGGGGTGTTACCTCAGCCCCGGTTCAATGGAAGATCCTGTCAGAGGGTATCGGTCAGAGCCCCGGGCGGTAGGGGCCTCGAGCTCCAGTTCCCGGATACTGAGGAGTACTACCAACATCATTGGCCATTGCTATAACGTTTGTGTAAAAGATTGTTCACACTCGACAATCGTCCCGATTCCCACCATATATTTATTCCCTGAGCACCATACACATACGCCACCACCATAATATTCCCGCCTCTCACCACGAGCCGGGCTGTCGGAAATGACGCGCGCCCGTTTTTGCATCGCGTTGAACGCAGGTGGTGGCCGAGGTTGGAAGATCGCGCAGGCGCAGCCGCGCGGGAGCGTTGCGCTTCGGGATATTGGAAGAGACCGGCGTTGGTCCTCCTGTAGAGAATCGTTAGTGACAGCAGGAGGAGGATGTTGGAGGAAGCGGCATTTCAACGTGTGTTCGGAACTAGGCGCTAACTTTAGCTGGCCTGGCGGTTCCCGATGACAAGCCGCGCTCCTGTGATCTCAGGCGGAGGTGCGTCTCTTGAGGAGTTTTCTTGGGCCTTGTTCACACTATTCCTTAACCCCAGGGAGACCTGGTTTGACCCAGTGACCGGTTAAGGGGTGACGCATACCTCTGTACTTCGTTTATTTTTGTTAACTTACAATATACCTGAAACAACTTAACAACTGGTTAAATTGATCCCTCGTGTCAGCTCATATTGTGGGACCTGACTTTATTATATTTCGACATGTAAATTATTTATGACAGATGCATAGGATTGGCCGCAGTTCTGCGAGACCGATGCATTCGTTTTGCAGTCAGACCCAGCCGCAGTTAAGTGGCTTTCTTCCAGTATCAAAATACAATATGATCTTTAAATGCTGATTTCAACTTCCTTGGCTCAAGTAAACACAAAGTATACTTCAGATGCTGCGCTCAAGTCTGGTTCTGTAGAAGAAGCTGGGACCTGCTTACATTTGCTTTCCGGAAGCATCTACCTGTTGCTTAATGCCTTGAATCTTTATTGTTGCTAATTGTTTTCCAAATACTACGCATGGAAAACCTACCGTGCTAGCAAATTAAAATATGTTTGTTTTGTTTTGGCTATTTAAAAGTAATAAAGAACCAAATATCGGAAGAAGAAAATTCACGTGGCTCGTAGAAACCAATGTCCAATGCCGTTATCAGATGATACTTTCTCAGTGTTTTGGGAGTCATTCCGAGGAAGCTGCTGTTATTCTTTACTGAGCGAGGACATGGGAATATTGTATTAGCAAGGGGCAGAATATAGTTGCTTGGTATTTCAACTATCTAAATGTGCAAACATTGGCTGGCTCTGGCTTTGATGTTATGCACAAGAGCGAATATACCTCTAATTCAAACATGCCAGTATCATCACCACCATTGTTAAAAGCAGGCTGCTTGATTTATTATCGTTTTGTCAAATTACTTTAAAATAGAAACCTATTTCTCGATTAGCTCTTTTCTTGATGGTAGAGTCTGAAATTGAATTATACTACCTTCTCAGAACATTTGTGTTTAAAGTCTTTTTTTAAAAGTTCCATTATGTCACATCAAATGAGATCAAGTCGTCACACTATGGTATGTTTACTGAAGTGTGACTATTCATGTAAGATCTTGAATGCAGACAGGCAATCTGGCTGGGTTTGGGTGGGGTGTCAGACTCTTGCTCAACTCATTTGATCTCCATAAAAAGACTGTTGATTGAGAGCACAACATTTTGTGGCAGTTTGTTTCAGGACCAGGAGCAGGCCCAGGGCCTGGGAGTTCACATCTTAGTCCATTAGCAGCACAGTCATGTTTGCCAACTGCCATGGATAAGACTTATTAGTCTTATAATTGAATTTAGTATGTTTTGTTCTTCTGAGAAGTTGTTCAACAGTTGAATTCAAATTGATCAAGCATATATCAAATGTTAGGTTCTGACAGTACAGGGGTACTTGCTGATAGGCATGAACTGAATAATCCAAAGTGCCTGTCTCTGTTGGGTATTACTCCATAAGCACCTACCATTCCGCTTTGATGCATCAGTGAATAGGAGCTTTTGCAGAATTGTACAGTGTGTCCACAAGGACTAAGATAAGCACTGACTTCACTATTTCACAATCTGTTGTTCCCTATTGTTAGTGAGTTATAATTAATTTATATTATTGTTTAAATGCAAAGCCTTACTAGGGCAATGGTAGAATGACAGTGCAATACCTCATGTCTTGATTACATCAGCTAAACATGGTTTCCTAACCAGAAAGGTACTTACTATCTGGGTAAAAGTCCAAGTCAAAGACATCCCATGAATTGAGTAGCTGTACAAACAGTACTTTTGAGTTGGAAGTCATACCCTTGAAATAATTTTTGACTCACAAGAAAATGCTCTGTTTTAATAAATAATTGTTCAAAGTATATCTATCCATCTATATAAAACATCAAGAACAATTGTCAATCTACAGTCACAGGAGTAAACTACAGGTTAAGTACACCTTATCTGAAATGCTTGGGGCTGGAAGTGTTTTGGATTTTAGATTTTCTTGGACTTTGTAATATATAATGACATAGCTTGTGATCACCATAATTTCTGACTCTGAATTTATGTGCTACTGGGTAAGCAGTGTTTGTCTTATACTTGTTCGTCACACATGCTAGTTGATGTACTGTTGGATTTTTATCAGTGATGATCTTGGTAAACTCATCAATGAATTTCTCTGCTGCTTTGTGAATAGCAGATGCTTTATTACCACAAATCTTTAAAAAATTACTGCTGTCTCTTTTCTTGAATTTCTGCAACCAGCCTGCTGAATATCCAGTTACTATCAATTTTCAGTTCATTGTGGTAGATCTTTGCTTGTTTCCTGATCAGCATGCAGTTAAACATCATATATTCACTCTGCTGACAAATCCACTCCTTCAATACACAATGGAGATCTTCATTTATTTGCTTTATGCAGTGTTTTTCTATTTTTCTTTAAGTTCTGTTCATTACATTTGTGGGTCACTTCTCAGAACTGTCTGTGGCACACAGAGACCTGTGCGTCCCCTGGGAACCTTCTTAGTGCCTTGTGCAATTTTCCATTTGTGATGTCATGTCTGTGCTCAAAAAAAAAAATTTCAAATTTTGGAGGGTTTCTTATTTTGGAATCTCTGATAAGAGGTACTCAACCCATACATGAAAAATAATGTAGGGTTACTTCAGAAGCAATGTTTAATGGGCAATTTTCAACAATTATTTAGACCTCTTGCCAACTGAAACCACTTGAACAATGGCGTGCTAAGATAAAGACTAGAAAAGTATTCAACTGGAATTCATATTATTTTCAAATGGATGAATTCAGGTGAAATTGGAACGCAATATATTTAATGTAGTGATGGATGTTTCATTTTTATTTTTGTATTCACAGCAATAGAAGATTTACAGGATGTTGGAGTCTTACGTGACTCCAATCTTGATGAGCTATGTGAATCGTTACATCAAGAATCTGAAACCATCTGATCTTCAACTGTCATTATGGGGAGGTGATGTGGTGCTGAGTAAACTGGAATTGAAACTTGATGTGCTGGAACAGGTACGGACTTGGTTTCAATTTTAATTTGAATGATGATCACTGCTGTTTGAAGTAAATAAGTTTTAAGTTAACATGTTTTAGATATTATCTAAGTTAATAAGCACAAAAGATTTCAGATTGAACATAAGACTATAAGACATAGGAGCAGAATTAGGTGATCTGGCCCATTGAGTCTGCTCTGCCATTCAATCATGGCTGATCCTTTCCCCCCCTCCAAAGCCTCATACCCCAGCTTTTTTCCCGTAACCTTTGATGCTGTGTCCAATCAAGAAGCTATCAAGCTCTGCCTTAAATACACCCAACGTCCTGGCCTCCACAACTGCCTGTTGTAATAAATTCCATAAGGTCACCCCCCGCTGGCTAAAGAAATTTCTGTGCATCTCTGTTTTAAATGGACACCCCTCTATCCTGAGGCTATACCCTCTTGTCCTAGGCTCCCCCACCATGGGAAATATATTTTCCACACCTATTATGTTACAGCCTTTCAACATTCGGAAAGTTTCAATGAGATCCCCCCTCATCCTTCTAAGCACCAGCAAGTACACACCGAAAACTATCAAATGTTCCTCATATGATAACCTTTTCATTCCTGAAATCATCCTTATGAACCTCCTCTGAGCCCTCTCCAATGCCAGCACATTTTTTCTTAGATGAGGAGCCCAAAGCTGTTCACAATACTCAAGGCACTGGCCTCACCAATGCCTTATAAAGCCTCAGCATCACAACCCTGCCCTTGTATTCTAGACCTTTTGAAACTGTTTCCGATTTCAAACTTTTTTGGAATACTTACATTTATATAAAAAGTAACTAAAACTTTTCTGCTAAATTAGTGAACGTACCTTCACAGATACTATGTAGGCAAGGTATGTCCTGCTTCTTTACACCTTGCCACATAATAATATATACCTAATCATTTTTGTTTGAAATTTGAAGCCCTTTATTTCAATAGTTGATCATTGTATTGTATGTTGTTTTACAGTGAACAAAACATTTAATGTCAAATGTATTGTTTAACAGGAGTTGAAATTACCATTCACCTTTTTGAGTGGACAAATTCACGAGTTAAGGATTCATGTGCCATGGACAAAGTTGGGTTCCGAGCCTGTTGTTATCACCATAAATACTATGGAATGTATTCTCAAGCTAAAAGATGATGCACATGTAAGTTAGCATTGGATATTTATATTCATTATTATCAAAATGTGAATTATTTCCTTTAACTTTTGAATTCTTAAATTATCCTTTTAGTGAAAGCTACTTTTTAAAGCACGGATGGATAAGAGGAACAATAAGAAACAATAATATTTATTGAAATGGCCAACACCCAAGGAATATAGTCAAGTTGCTAGGCACAAATATTATAATTAAAAACTAATATTTTTTGATTTTATGTTGATGAGATTTTATGAATGAGGACTGTTTGAATATTGTTGAAATATGTGTAAAGTAGGTCAACATTGCAACAAAGTTAAGAAAAATCTTTTGTTTGGAATGGAATTGAAAACATACAGAATGTATCTACAGTTGGTCCCTTATTTATCAGCACAAGTTATTCCTGTGCTTATAGAATCATCATATGAGGGAATCAGTCAATATAATAATGAGATTAAACTGATATTCTGGAATTTTTGTTGTCTGGAAGATTTAATTGGAGAGTAAATATGGAATAACTACTGAATAACGTGGACAGTCTTTGTTTCTTTAAGTATCAATATTTAAAACCTAGGAAGAGTAGGAGTTAGAACAACGGGGATGGTGGGGGGGGGGGAAGGCTGTACAAGATTAATTAAAATGTGCCTTTGAAAAAGTTACCAAACTTAAATAGTTTTATAACAATTGTGTGGTGGGGTGGAGATATGTCTTTACCAGATGTTCCTTCCCACTGCTAGCTTGCAGGTCACCTTTGGGCAAGACGTAGCACCTGATTAGCTCCCCGATCAGGGTCACATAAAGCCATGGGAGCAGGTGGTGGATTGTCGTATGAGCAACCGGTGCATATCGCAAGTCTTGGTTATGTGACCACTGATGCCAGGCAGACAATTTCTGAGGAGTATTGATTGTGCCTGGGGTTACCAGTTTTGTAAAGACACTGCCCAGAAGAAGGCTATGGCAAACCAGTTCTGTTGAAAAATTTGCAAAAAAACAATGAATGTCATGGATGGAAGACCGTGATGGCCCATGTCATACGACATAGCACATAACGATGATAACTAATAATTTCATACTGTGAGTGATCACTCATCAGTTTTGAAGAAAATAAATGAATGCATATTGATGCTTGTATGTCAGAATTATGTGAGATGGTGTCACAACAATTGGGGTTGCAGGCACCATGAAGGGTAAAAGATTTTGGGAGAGCTAGTTGTAGGTAGTAATAAGAATTGAAAATGCTGTAAATAAATACTCTTCAGCTCAGGAACATCCCACATTCCAAAGACCTAGGGGTTAGAGTTTGTAAATTGTGGACATGCTATTTTGGTGTCAGAAACTTATGGACTGCCTCCAGTACATGACACTGTACATTTCAATGTACATATGATAAATAAAGCTAATCTTTATGAGGAGAGGATATGCTAAAACAGGTGAGATCAGCAACTGGAGTGAGGATGATTCCTGCCAAAAATTCCTA
Organism: Hypanus sabinus; assembly: GCF_030144855.1. NCBI lineage: Eukaryota > Metazoa > Chordata > Chondrichthyes > Myliobatiformes > Dasyatidae > Hypanus > Hypanus sabinus. The sequence continues at coordinate 137,516,738 of NC_082706.1, read as the reverse complement.
TATGTTTTACTTCCTATGTGAAGGGTAATGATATAGGGTAGTATCGTGAAATGGGTTAAAATGTTCAAATGAGGGCATAAATGAGTAGTTAGCAGTAGATTTGAGAATAATGATTATTTAGCAGATCCTATGCTTGCTGTATTTTGTTGTTAACATATCTTTCTGTTAACCTTTCTCCCTTTAAGCTATCGTCCTTCTCTAAACCATTTTTTTTAGGTCAGCCTCTTAGCCATCAGCTCTATTCTCTGCTTTCATGACTTGGTGTCAGATTTTGTTTGTTAACGCTGCTGTGAAGCATCTTGAGTTGTTTTATTATGTTAAAAATTCTATATGGGTTCAAGTTATTATGGAGTTGCTCATTTTTATCTAGCAGGGAACAGACGAAGTATTGGATTAATCCGTCATCTGAAAGATAGCTTAAAATAAAATTGAATGTTTATGTAACACTGATAAAGCCAAACTGGAGTATTGTATACAATTTTGCTTACAGTATTTCAGAAAAAAAATTAAAGGTCTAGCAGGGTTGCATGATAGACTTGCTGGAAGTGTTTCATAGAAAGATAGAAACACAGAAAATAGGTGCAGGAGTAGCCATTCGGCCATTCAGTATGATCATGGCTGATCATCCAACTCAGAACCCTGAACTTGCTTTCTCTCCATACCCCCTGATCCCTTTAGCCACAATGGCCATATCTAACTTCCTCTTAAATATAGCCAATGAACCGGCCTCAACTGTTTCCTGTGGCAGAGAATTCCACAGATTCACCACTTGCTGTGTGAAGAACTTTTTCCTCATCTCGATCCTAAAAGTCTTCCCCTTTATCCTTAAACTGTGACCCCTCATTCTGGACTTCCCCAACATCGGAAACAAACTTCCTGCATCTAGCCTGTCCAATCCCTTTAGAATTTTATACGTTTCAATAAGATCCCCCCTCAATCTTTTAAATTCTAGTGAGTATAAGCCTAGTCGATCCAGTCTTTCTTCATATGAAAGTCCTGCCATCCCAGGAATCAATCTGGTGAACCTTCTCTGTACTCCCTGTATGGCAAGAATGATTTTCCTCAGATTAGGGGACCAAAACTGCACACAATATTCTAGGTGCGGTCTCACCAAGGCCTTGTACAACTGCAAAAGAACCTCCCTGCTCCTGTACTCAAATCCTTTTGCTATGAATGCCAACATACCATTTGCCTTTTTCACCGCCTGCTGTACCTGCATGCCCACCTTCAATGACTGGTGTACAATGACACCAAGGTCTTGTTGTATCTCCCCTTTTTCTAATCGGCCACCGTTCAGATAATAATCTGTTTTCCTGTTCTTGCAACCAAAGTGGTTAACCTCACATTTATCCACATTAAATTGCATCTGCCATGAATTTGCCTACTCACCTAACCTATCCAAGTCACCCTGCATCCTCTTAGCATCCTCCTCACAGCTAACACCGCCGCCCAGCTTCGTGTTATCCGCAAACTTGGAGATGCTGCATTTAATTCCCTTGTCTAAATCATTAATATATATTGTAAACAACTGGGGTCCCAGCACTGAGCCTTGTGGTACCCCACTAGTCACTGCCTGCTATTCTGTTTACTCCCACTCTTTGCTTCCTGTCTGCCAACCAATTCTCTATCCACATCAATACCATACCCCCAATACCGTGTGCTTTAAGTTTGATTACTAATCTCCTGTGTGGGACCTTGTCAAAAGCCTTTTGAAAATCTAAATATACCACATCCACTGGCTCTCCCCTATCCACTCTACTAGTTACATCTTCAAAAAATTCGGTAAGATTCGTCAGACATGATTTTCCTTTCCTAAATCCATGCTGACTTTGTTCGATGATTTCACCTCTTTCCAAATGTGCTGTTATCACATCTTTGATAACCGACTCTAGCAAAATTTTCCCCACCACCGATGTCAGACTAACTGGTCTATAATTCCCCGGTTTCTCTCTCCCTCCTTTTTTAAAAAGTGGGGTTACATTAGCCACCCTCCAATCCTCAGGAACTAATCCAGAATCTAAGGAGTTTTGAAAAATTATCACTAATGCATCCATTATTTCTTGGGCTACTTCCTTAAGCATTCTGGGATGCAGACCACCTGGCCCTGGGGATTTTTCTGCCTTTAATCCCTTCAATTTACTTAATACCACTTTCCTACTAGCATGTATTTCCCTCAGTTCCTCCATCTCACTAGACCCTCGGTCCCTTACTATTTCCGGAAGGTTATTTATGTCCTCCTTAGTGAAGACAGAACCAAAGTAGTTATTCAATTGGTCTGCCATGTCTTTGTTCCCTATGATCAATTCACCTGTTTCTGACTGTAAAGGACCTACATTTGTCTTGACCAATCTTTTTCTTTTCACGTATCTATAAAAGCTTTTACAGTCAGTTTTTATGTTCCCTGCCAGCTTTCTCTCATAATCTTTTTTCCCTTTCCTAATTAAGCCCTTAGTCCTCCTCTGCTGGTCTCTGAATTTCTCCCAGTCCTCAAGTGTGCTGCTTTTTTTTGCTAATTTATATGTTTCTTCTTTGGACTTGATACTATCCCGAATTTCCCTTGTCAGCCACGGGTGCACTCCCTTCCCTGGTTTACTCTTTTGCCAAACTGGGATGAACAATTGTTGTAGTTCATCCATGCGATCTTTAAATGCTTGCCATTACAAATCCACCGTCAACCCTTTAAGTATCATTTGCCAGTCTATCTTAGCTAATTCACGTCTCATACCTTCAAAGTTACCCCTCTTTAAGTTCAGAACCTTTGTTTCTGAATTAACTATGTCACTCTCCATCTTAATGAAGAATTGAGCCATATTATGGTCACTCTTACCCAAGGGGCCTCGCATGACAAGGTTGCTAACTAACCCTTCCTCATTGCTCAATACCCAATCTAGAATGGCCTGCTCTCTAGTTGGCTCCTTGACATGTTGGTTCAGAAAACCATCCCGCATACATTCCAAGAAATCCTCTTCCTCAGCACCCTTACCAATTTGGTTCACCCAATCTATATGTAGATTGAAGTCACCCATTATAACTACTTTATTGCACGCATTTCTAATTTCCTGTTTAATGCCATCCCCAACCTCACTACTACTGTTAGGTGGCCTGTATACAACTCCCACCAGCGTTTTCTGCCCCTTAGTGTTATGCAGCTCTACCCATATCGATTCCACATTCTCCAGGCTAATGTCCTTCCTTTCTATTGCGTTAATCTCCTCTCTAACCAGCAATGCTAACCCACCTTTTTTTTTCCTGTCTATCCCTCCTGAATATTGAATATCCCTGGATGTTGAGCTCCCATCCTTGGTCACCCTGGAGCCATGTCTCTGTGATCCCAGCTATATCATATTCATTCATAACTTTTTGCACATTCAATTCATCCACCTTATTACGAATGCTCCTCGCATTGACACACAAAGCCTTCAGGTTTGTTTTTACAACACTCTTAGCCCTTCTACAGTTATGTTGAAAAGTGGCTCTTTTTGCCCTGGATTTGCCTGCTTGCCACTTTTACTTTTCACCTGACTACTTTTTGCTTCTACCCTCATTTTACACCCTTCTGTCTCTTTGCACTTGTTCCCATCCCCCTGCCACATTACTTTAAAGCCTTCTGAACAGCAGTAGCAAACGCTCTCCCTAGGACATTGGTTCCAGTCCAACCCAGGTGCAGACCGTCCTGTTTATACCGTTTCAGGAATATAGCCCCTTCCTGATTACAATAGGTCTCCGTTCTTGAGAACTGTTTGTAACTTGAACAGTTTGCAAGTCAAAAATATGCCAGGGTGACAATATATTTAAATAAAAATATAGGCCAACTGAGGACAATGTGCAGTTAAACCAGGGCAATAAACCTAATTCAAATTTCTCTGCAAGATGCACTGATTTTGCCGCAGACAGGATTCCCACATGGTAGAAGATACTTACAATGCTGCTGAAACTGGTAATTTCATCTTGCAAGGTTTCCCAATGCTTGTTTGTAAGGTGGGCATTGATAACCTTACATTGATCTAAGCTGTAATCCATTGTTCATTTTTCAGCCCATTTCTCTAACTGATCAAGATCTCTTTTCATTTCATTATTGCCTGCTTCATTATCAATAAGACCACTAAATTAGCATCACCAGCAAATTTGCGAAGCATGCTATATACATTACATTCATAACCAAATAATTTACATAAATAATGAACAGCAGGAGTCCCACACTGACCCTTGGGGCACTTCAATAGCCACGGGCCTTCAGTTGGAGAATCAGTCTTCAACCATCACTTGATACTTATCATTGAGCCAATTCTGAATTCACCTTGTTAGCTCTCCCTGAATCCCATGTGACCTAACCTTCCAGGTCAGCCTGCCATGTGGAATTTTGTCAAAGGGCTTTCTAAAAGTTTATATAGACAACAACCACTGCCCTATCTACACCTAACCACTCAGCTTCCTGTTTCAAAAACTCCAAAGGATTCATCAGACATAACCTCCTCCACACAAAGCCATTCTGACTATTCCTATTACAGCAAATGAGAAAATCTGCAGATGCTGGAAATCTGAGCAACACACCCAAAATGCTGGAGGAACTCAGCAGGCCAGGCAGCATCCATGGAAAAAAATACAGTTGATGTTTTGGGCAGTAAACTTTTGGAGGTCCTGTATATTTGTTGATATACAATGTTGGAAAATGCATGGTCATGCACTTTGATACTAGAAGTAAATGGTCAGATTATTTTCTAAACAGGGAGAAAATCCAAAAATCTGGGATGATAAGGTACTTAGGAGTCCTGGTGTAGGACACCCTGAGACTTAACTTGCAGGTTGAGTCAGTGGTGAGGAAGGCAAATGCAATGTTAGCATTTCAAGAGGTCTAGAATACAAGAGCAGGGATGTAATGCTGAGGCTTTATAAGGCGCTGGTGAGGCCTCACCTTGAGTATTGTGAGCTGTTTTGGATTCCTCATCTAAGAAGAGATGTGTTGGCATTGGTGAGGGTTCAGAGGACGTTCACAAAGATGATTCCAGGAATGAAAAGGTTATCATATGAGGAATGTTGATAGAGGAGCGTTCACTTAAAATAGAGATGTGGAGAAATTTCTTCAGCTAGAGGATGGTAAATTTGTGGAATTTATTACAACAGGCAGCTGTGGAGGCCAGGTGTTACCCATAGCCCTCTGTTTTTCTAAGCTCCACGTACCTATCCAGGAGTCCTATCATATCTGCCTTCACCACCGTTGCTGGCAGTCCATTCCACACACTCACCATTCTCTGCATTAAAAAAAAGCTTACCCTGGACATCTCCTCTGTACCTACTCCCCAGCACCTTAAACCTGTGTCCTCTTGTGGCAACCATTTCAGCCCTGGGAAAAAGCCTCTAACTATCCACACGATCAATGCCTCTCATAATCTTATACACCTCTATCAGGTCACCTCTATCCTCCGCTGCTCCAAGGAAAAAAGGCTGAGTTCACTCAACCTATTCCCATAAGGCATGCTCCCCAATCCAGGCAACATCCTTGTAAATTGTCTCTGCACCCTTTCTATAGTTTCCACATCCTTCCTGTAGTGAGGTAACCAGAACTGAGCACAGTACTGCAAGTGGGCTCTGACCAGGGTCCTATATAGCTGCAACATTACCTCTTGGCTCCTAAACTCAGTACCAGTTAAAAGTGACATGAGTTTCAATAGATTAAAGGACAAGCCAGAAAAAAATATGATTACTTCAAGCAACACACACAAAGTGCTGAAGGAACTCAGCAGACCAGGCAGCATCTATGGAAAAAAGTACAGTTGACTTTTCGAGCTGAAATCCTTCGGCAGGACTGGAGAAAAAAAGCTGAGGAGTAGACTCAAAAGGTATGGGGAGGGGAAAGAGAATAACCTGGTGCTAGGTGAAACCTGGAGGGGGAGGGATGAAAAGCTGGGAAGTTGATTGGTGAAAGAGACATATGACATTGGAAGAAAGGAAAAAGGAGGAGAACACCAGTGGGAGACAATTGGCAGGAAAGGGATAACATGAGAGAGGAAAAAGGGATGGGAAGTGGGTGAAGTGGTGGGGGGGAGCATTACTGGAAGTTTAAGAAATGGATGAAATCGAAGTTTCATGCCATCAGGTTGGAGGCTACCCAAACAGAATATAAGGTGGTGTTCCTCCAACCTAATTGTGGCCTTATCACGACAGTGGAGGAGGCCATGGATGGATATATTGGAATTAAAATGGGTGGTCACTGGGAGATCCTGCTGCTTCTGGCGGATGGAGCATAGATGCTCGGCGAAGCAGTCTCCAAATTTGTGTCGTGTCTCACCGATATATAAGAGGTGCCTATATATATCTTGATCACTTGAACAACTTGTATGTTAGCCTTTGGTTACTTCTGTTGAAGTACACATAGGTCTCTGAATGTCAACACCACCCAATCTTCCACCATTCAAGAAATAGTCTGCTATTCACTGATGTGTACCAAAAGATCAGTACAGTGATGGAATTAGTGAAGCTGATACCTTACAGTTGTAATGACCCTGGCTCAGTCCTGATGTCTGGTGTTGTCTCTGTAGAGTTTACATGTTCTTCTGTGTGTTTTTAGTGTGTGTTTCTTCTGACTGGTCTTTTTTCCCTGCATCACAAAGACTTGGTTGGTCAATTGGCCACTGTAAGTGATTCAAGTGTGTTTTAGTAAATGGTGAAATCTAGTGGGCATTGATAGAAATGTAGGGAAAAATGTGGGGAGAATATCCAGCTGGAAAGACACAAGCGTATTTTCACATGCACAGTGATATGCATGAGGTAGATAACGATTGTTTCTGAACTTGAATAGAGAAGTTTTTTCTTCACAATTATGTCATGCTTGTTATGGAAAGAAAAGGAATAGACAGTTAGGATGGACTGGTCTTGAATTTTTTTGTAGAGTTAATGTAAGAGAGGACAATGTATGTAATTTATCTGTTTTTTCCAATGGCCTTTGGTAGAAACCTTATAATTAACTAATGAATAAAATCAGAGGACAAAACACAGAATGAATTCTAAACTGGCAATTCTTTGCCAGTATGAGCGTGTGTCTTTAATGTATTATTATCATAACATAGTGAGTAGTGGTGTTCCATCAGAACTGGCAGCACAACAGTGTTGTTACCTTGTAGCTTCAATAACATGGGTTCAATCCTGACCTCTGTGGAGTTGGCATGTTTCCCTCGTGATTGTATGCATTTTTTCTAGGGTTCCAGTTTTCTCCTACATCTCAACAATGTGCAGGTTGGGAGATTATTGTAGTGTGTAGCTGAGTGACAAAATTTGTGTGGAGGTGATGGGAATTTAGAGTGGTACAGTTATATAGCAAAGAAACAGGCATTCAACCCAACTTGTTCATTCTGGCCAAGATGCCCATCTAAATTAAAGCTATTTGTCTGTGTTTAGTTAACATTCCTCAAATCCTTTCATTTCTATGTACCTGTGTAAATTTCTTTAAAGTGTTGTCCTTATTCTTGTCTTTACCACTTCCTCTGGCAGCTTATTCTGTTTACCCACCACCCTCTGTATTGAAAACTTGCCCTTCAGATCTCCTTTAAATCTTTCTCCACTGACCTTAAATCTGTGCCCTCTAGTTTTAGATTCCTTTTTCTTTTACCTTATCTATACCCATTATGATTGTATAAATCTCTTTAAGATTACACGTCAATCTTTGTGGGGAGAATAAAATAGATTAGTGTAGTTTAGTGTAAATTGGGTGCTTAATTGTTGGTATGGACACATTGAGCTGAAGGAACCATTTCTGTGCTGTGTCTCCTTATTACTTAATGATCATTTTGTATTAAGGATTTAGACTGAAATGGAGATCAAATTTCTTAGTTGGGAAGTAGTATCAAATTCACAGGGAGAAGTGGTGAGTCTTGAAGAGAACTGTGATATTTTATGACAACATTAATAAACTTGTGCAGTGGGTAATGAATTTGCAGATGAAGTTCAGCACAGACAAATATGAGGTTTTATATTTCAATGGGGAATATTGGGAGGTGACTGAATACTTTGGAAGTGCAAATTCATGTTAGGTCAAAATGTTCGAGTACAAATACACTGATCATAAAATTATATACTATGTGTTTAAGTGGTGTATTTCTACCCTAGGGAGGCTGTAAAGGCTCAGTTACTTCATATATTCGAGATTGAGAGTTTTATTTTAGAAATTAATTGACTTAAGGGATATAGTGCTAGTGTATAGCCAAGATCCCATGGAACAATGGAACATGTACAATGTGCTGAATAGCCTACTCCTGCTTCTATGGCATACAACTCATGTTTTGTGTTCTTGTGTTCATATTTATTTAATTATTGAAATACAGCATGGAATAGGCCCTTCCAGCCCTTTGAGCCATGCACCTAGCAATTCTACAATTTAATTCTACCCTAATCATGGGTCAATTTACAATGACCAATTAACCTTTGGACTGTGGGAGGAAACTGGAGCACCTGGAGGAAACCCATATGGTTATAGGGAGAACATACAAATTCCTAACAAGCTGTGGCAGGAATTGAACCTGTGTCACTGGTACAGTAGTGTTGAGCTAACTACTATGCTACCATGCTGCCCCAAATGTTAGTAAGTCATAAAGGAAGCAAATCCACCACTCAGAGTTTTTTTTCAATGTGATACAGTTGAAACTTACGAAGGTTATGCCAAGTATGTATTGAATCTTGGTCAGGCCACACACTTGTACTTCATGCATTTCTGGTCACTATACTGTTAAGTAAATATATAAAGGCCCTGATGAGAGTGTAGAGATGATTTACAAGAATGACACAATAAATATGAGGATATACATTATTAGGTAGAAAATTGAACAGATTAGGCAGGGCAATGACCCAATGGTCTTCAAAAAGATGAAAGATTTTCATAGAAGTGCACAACTAGGGGCCACCAGTGTTAGAAAGTCATCAAGAAATCAAATGTCAATACTGTAGAAAATTATCTTTTCCTAAAGATCACTAGCATGTAGAGCAGTTGAAGTCAATAATATAAATGCATTTATGAAGAAGCTGGGCAAGCACATAGGAAGAAAGAAGAAATATTTATGCTAATAGATTTTGATGAAGAATCCCATAGAGAGGCTCATGTGGAATGTAAATGACAGCCCAGACTTGTATATACAGTGGATTCTAGTTAATTGAAACACATCAGGACCAGTATATTTTGGCCCAATTAAGTGGCTGCTCCAATTTAATGAAGTTTCATGGAAATGGTTATAAAGGTATATATAAAAAAAGACAAACTGCCATTTAACAGGTGTAAGTTATGTGTTTAAATGAAAAACAGATTGTTAGAACACTATCAATACTACTACAGTATTATAAAGCTATGTATTAGTTCCTAATAGTAAGTAATCCAGTGTATGCTGCCATATTCTTTTGATTGATTGTAAATTAACAAAATCAGTGCAGACACCCAGTATAAATAATGGGCTGCCTTCAGACACCATTGTATCCTCTAAAAATTCATTTTCATTGTAACATTCAAGATGATTGTTGATAACCGTCAAATTCTTCATAATTCCTCTCTTGCTGAAGTAGAGAAATCATTTCATTTTCACTCCTGGCCATTTCCAGCAGCTCCAAGCTTGAATGCTTGAAAACACAGTGAGCACAACAGTTCTGAATTGGTCTTACTGCTTCTTTCTCACCGACCATCAGTGATTAACAACCACTGTTTTTTGAACAGAAATGCAACTGACCCTGTTTAAGTGTTTGCTTTAAGCATGGTTTAATTTTAAAGGCCATGCATGTGCATGTGACCCTGCTCAACCCCATACACCTGCTTTCTCACCATATCCTTTGATATCCTGACTGATCAGGAAGCTATCAACTTCCGCCTTAAATATACCTACGGACTTGGCCTCCACTGCAGTCTGTGGCAGAGCATTCCACAGATTCTTCACTCTCTGGCTAAAAAAATTCCTCCTTACTTCTGTTCTAAAAGGCTGCATCTCAATTTGAGTCTGTGCCTTCTAGTTCTGGATACACCACAGGAAACATCCTCTCCAAATCCATCTTATCTAGTGCTTTCAACATTCAGTAGGTTTGAATGAGATCCCCCCCACATTCTTCTAAGTTCTAGTGTGTACAGGCCCAGAGCTTCCACACGCTCCTCATATGTTAACCTCTTCATTCCTGGAATCATCCTTATAAACCTCCTCTGGACTCTCTCCAGTGAAAACACATCCTTTCTGAGAGAAGGGCCCCAAAACCGTTGACAATACTCTGTGCAGCCTGACTACTGTCTTACAAAGGCTCTGAATGATCTCATTTGCTTTTATATTCTATTCCCCTTGAAATAGATGCCAACATTGCATTTGCTTTCTTTACCACAGACTCAACCTGCAAATTAACCTTCTGGGAGTCTTGCATGAGGACTCCCAAGTCCCCCTGCACTTCTGATATTTGAACCTTCTGCTCATTTAGATAATAGTCTGCACTATTGTTTTTTTTTACCAAAATGCATTATCATACATTTCCCAAAATTGTATTCCATTATCTAATTGTATTCCATCTGCCACTATTCCATCTGTACACAAAAGGATTTGAGTAAAGGAGCAGGGAGGTTCTACTGCAGTTGTACAAGGCCTTGGTGAGACCACACCTAGAATATTGTGTGCAGTTTTGGTCCCCTAATCTGAGGAAAGACATTCTTGCCATAGAGGGAGTACAGAGAAGGTTCACCAGATTGATTCCTGGGTTGGCAGGACTTTCATATGAAGAAAGACTGGATCAACTAGGCTTATACTCACTGGAATTTAGAAGGTTGAGGGGGGGAGCTTATTGAAACGTATAAAATTCTAAAGGGATTGGACAGGCTAGGTGCAGGAAGATTGTTTCCAATGTTGGGGAAGTCCAGAACGAAGGGTCACAGTTTAAGGATAAAGGGGAAGCCTTTTAGGACCGAGATGAGGAAAAAGTTCTTCACACAGAGAGTGGTGAATCTGTTTAAGAGGGAGTTAGATATGGCCCTTGTGGCTAAAGGGATCAGGGGGTATGGAGAGAAAGCAGGTACAGGGTTCTGAGTTGGATGATCAGCCATGACTATATGGACAAATGGCCTACTCCTGCACCTATTTTCTATGTTTCTATGTTTTTGCCCATTCTTCCAATTTGTCCAAGTCCTGCTACAATTGCATTGCTTTCTCAGCTCTACCTACCCCTCCATCTATCTACGTATCATCCGCAAATTTTGCCGCAAAGCCATTAATTCCACTATGTAAATCATTGACAAACAATCTGAAAAATAGTGGTCCCAATATTGACCCCTGAGGAACACCACTGATCACTGGCAGCCAACCAGAAAAGGCCCCTTTTATTCTCACTCACTGCCTCCTGCCTGTCAACCATTCCACTCTCATGTCAGTATCTTTCCTGTAATGCCATAGGATTTTATCTTGTTAAGCAGCCTCATCTGTGGCACCTTTTCAAATACCTTCTGAAAATCCAAGTAAATGACATCCACTGCCTCTCCGTGTCCACCTGCCTGTTAATTCCTTGAAGAATTCTAACAGATTTGTCAGGCAAGACTTCCCTTTACAGAAACCATGCTGACTTTGACTTATTTTATCATTAGTCTCCTAGTACCTCAAAACCTCATCATAAATAATAGACTCCAACAATAGGCTAGTTTAACTGGCCTGTAAATTCCTTTCTATTGCCTCCTCCCTTCTCAAAGTGTAGAGTGATAATTGCAATCTTCCAGCCCTTTGGGACCGTGCCAGAATCAAGTGATTCTTGAAAGATCATGACCAGTGCATATGTTATCTCTTCAGCGACCTTTCTTAGGACACTGAGATGTAGTCCAAGTGGTCCAGGTGACTTATCCACCTTAAGAACTTTGAGTATACCTTGCACTTTTTCCTCTGTACTCCAATCAATGATTCCTGTCGAAAAACTTGCTGCGTTTTCAAGTTCTTTGTCGAACCTGCTATCATAATTAGCTGTATTATGTAATCCTGTGAAGTGAATACACTCAAAATTGGTGGTAGGGTGCCAAGTTATATTTGAGGAAAATTAATACTGAGTTTCCAGCACAGATTATCATTGATCCCAAACATTCATTGTTTGAATCAGCTGTGACTCAATTGGTCGGCTGCTGATTATCCAACAAAGGCATGAATGACTTATGTAATTGTATAACTTGAAGCATTTGTTGTGGTTGATCCTTGCTCAGTGTTTTAATTGGCTTTAAATATTGTTCTATTGCTGTGAGTTTAATTTTAGTATAAAAGTTTAAAAGCTCACTGAACCTCATGAAAACTTCTAATTGTGCATAAATTTGAAGCCAAAACATGACACTGCATGGTATTTGTACATTTGTTAAATGATTAAAAGCTGGTTTGTGTTTTGTTTTAAAGCAGTAAATAATATATAAAAAGCATGCCACCCGTGAAGCTTTTGGAAAAGGGTATTTTTTAACAAAAGGAAAAAGACCTCTTGGGCTTCAGAGTATTGCAGTGTGAAGGTGACTGTTTCAAGGCCAGATGTCCCAAGGGGAGCTGATTTTTTTTTTTGTGCAGCCAATTATAGATAAATATACAGGCAGCAGAAATAGATTTAGAACATATGAGTTTGAACAATACAGAACCAGAGTTTGATGTTGTACCATGCAGATGGCTACTGGCATAAAGATCAGGTTTCCTCCTCAAAAAAAATTTGAACTTGAATTTTGTGCTGCATACAGTGTTGGATCAAAGGTCAACAAAGTAGAAAACTCTGTTAAAAACAAGTATTTGTTACAAATGCTTTTAAACTCTTGGTTAACGTTTGGGATTGTAAAATTAGTTATGACGTTTGGACAAATTATTCTGTGGTATGCACATCCCTAGAGGCCAATGATTGGGTCTTGCCAATGCTTGACTTCTTTACTTTTTCTTCTTTCCTTCCACTACCCCCCCCCCCCCCCCCCCCCGTTCTTATTTTTCTGTGAAGGAGTATGCCAACTCTGTATTTTCCTCTGTAGGACATTAAACTATTCAAATGTATAATGCAAGATCATTTTTTCATTAACTAACTTTCAGAGACTTTTCAGTTTTTTACATGTTTGGAGTTCTCAATTACCTCCCAACACAATTTTCAATATTTTGTTTGCAATCCAAAACCTTCGTCAAGATTATTTTCTATCATTATTGAATTGTTGAGTACTTTTTGTTAATTGTATAATTCAGAATGGTGCTTTTTTCCCTATGTTGATGATTGAGGGAGTAACATTTTGTTCATTGTTTAGATGCAGTCAGTAGTGTTGCTAATGGCTGTTTAAAAGCAAAATTAATGCTGCTGAATGAGAGGTTTTGGCACATCAGGTTTTGCTGAGATTGAGTATAACACAGTATGGATGTGTTATTAACCATATAACCATATAACAATTACAGCACGGAAACAGGCCATCTCGGCCTTTCTAGTCCGTGCCGAACACTTACTCTCACCTAATCCCACTGACCTACACTCAGCCCATAACCCTCCATTCCTTTCCTGTCCATACACCTATTCAATTTTGCTTTAAATGACAATACAGAACCTGCTTCTACCACTTCTACTGGAAGCTTATTCCACACAGCTACCACTCTCTGAGTAAAGAAATTCCCCCTCATGTTACCCTTAAACTTTTGCCCCTTAAGTCTCAACTCATGTCCTCTTGTTTGAATATCTCCTACTCTCAATGGAAAAAGCCTACCCACGTCAACTCTATCTATCCCCCTCATAATTTTAAATACCTCTATCAAGTCCCCCCTCAACCTTCTATGCTCCAAAGAATAAAGACCTAACTTGTTCAATCTTTCCTTGTAACTTAGGTGCTGAAACCCAGGTAATATTCTAGTAAATCTCCTCTGTACTCTCTCTATTTTGTTGACATCTTTCCTATAATTCGGTGACCAGAACTGTACACAATACTCCAAATTCGGCCTTACCAATGCCTTGTACAATTTTAACATTACATCCCAACTCCTATACTCAATGCTCTGATTTATAAAGGCCAGCATACCAAAAGCTTTCTTCACCACCCTATCTACATGAGACTCCATCTTCAGGGAACTATGCACCATTATTCCCAGATCACTCTGTTCTACTCAAAAAATTCAATAAGATTTGTCAAACATGACCTTACACACACAAATCCATATTGACTGTTTGAACTTTTGAACATCTTTGAACATTTCCCCCCAACAAATTTTAGTAACCTTCAGCTTCAAAACATTGTGGGCTGAAGGGCCAGTAGTGTACGGTATGCTGTTCTATGTTCAAAAGATGTTGAGTTGTGAAGAAGGCACAGAAAGGTTTCAAAAGGATATAGATCGATTAAGTGAGAGGGCAATGATTTGGCAAATTGAATACAATGTGTACTTAATCCATTTTGGTAGGGAATTTATCTAAATGCCGATAGATTGCAGAGCTTTGAGATGGGGAGGTTTCTGATGCCTTGATACATAATTCACAAAACATTTCCATGTGGGGGTAGATCAATTAATTATGAACATTAACAGTGGTATTGTTTATTGGTAGGGAAATTCAATACAAAAGTAGGGAAGTCCTTAATCTCTAGTTCTGTAGGTTATTGCTGAGATTAGATCTGGAGTACTGTATATAATATTGGTATATTTAATTAAAGAAGGATGTTAATGTATTTGAAGCAGTTCAGAGAAGATTTACAAAATGAAAATTAAATTCAAACCTGCAATTGTTGGGGTTGGAGGGTTGTCTTATGAAGAATGTCTTGACAGTCTAGACTTGTGACTGTTGGACTTTAAAAGGGTGAGGTGGACTTGAATTAAACACACAAGGTCCTGAGAAAATAAGGTGGATGTTCTTTGTCTTTACAGATGTTTTTTTAAGGCTGAGTTGGATAGAGACCTGTCAAGCAAGGAGGACATGATTACTGTGGGTAGATGGAGTTGTCATTAGTCACTGATCTTAAACAAAACATAAACATAAATTATACATAATTTTTACAAGAAAGAGGACAACTAGAACAAAAAGAAGTAAATTTTAGTGTGAAGTGGTCTAAGTGGTCAAACAGTTGTAAATAATGTTTTTATTGGTCGTTTCAAGAACTGAATGGTACTTGAACCTTGGAGGTATGGGAATTTAGGCTTCTGTACCTGTGTGCTCTTTGTCTCCTGCCTAATGTTAGCTGTGAGAAGATGACATTGCATGATCGATATTGCCTTGTCAAGGCATCTCCTTCTATACGTACTAATGGTGGGGAGGGATGTGCCTGTGATGTGTTTGGTGTTGTTCTCTACTTTGCAGGTTCTTACATTCCTGTGCATTTGAATGGCCATACCAAACCACAGTGCAACCAGTCAGAATGCAACATCAATTAAGTACTGCCTTGTCTGCATCAGTGTTAGAGATTATAATGTAATATTGTTATTTTTTGCATAGTTTAATTTTTTTGTGCTTGCTTATATATTTTGTAATCAGAGTCAAAAAGTTATTATCAAAGTACATATGCATTACCACATACTACCTTGGATTCATTTTCTTAAAGACATTTATGGGAAAATATACAAATACAATAGAATTTATGAAAAACAAAACATAAAGACCAACCAATATTGATGTGTAAAAGAAGACAAATTGTGCAAAAAAAAGTACTAAGAACTTGAGATGTAGAGTCTTTGAAAATGAGTCTGTAGGTTGTGGAATTAGTTCAAAGTTGTCGTGAGTAAAGTTATTCATGTCGGTTTAAGAACCTGATGGTTGCAGTTTAATAACTATTCCTGAACATGGTAGTGTGGGTCCTAAGGCTTCTATACTTCCTGTCCAAGGAAAAAAAAAACATGATCTGGATGGTGGGGGTAAGATGGCAGCGTGTTTGTTTGCAGCAGCTTCTACGGAGTCAACCAAAAGTATTATTGTCTTTTTTAAATGTATTTTTAACAATCGCAAGACCCTACTGTGTATTAGGAACCGTCAACGACCCCATCAGTGAGTTGCTCCTTGGTGGAGAAACTGAAGGGGCTGGACTTGGTGTGGATCGTGCTTCAGCCTGCATCAGAGAGGCATCAGAGGAGTTGATGCGCAAATTTGGTGTACAGTCTAACAGTGAGTGATTGTTTCAGTTGCTTTTCTTGTGATTGTAAGATCCTGCTGTCATATATTGTTAATGTGGAATGTTGCAAGTCCGATTCATTGATTTATTGGTGGATGGCGGGGGAGCTACTTGGCTTTGGTTGTAGTGAAGATGAGGCCTCAAGCCACTGTTTTGCCTGTTTACAGCCACCCAGGAGAGAGGCATTGGAATCGGTCAACTTTGCTGGTGTGCTGGGGGTGTGGCAAGGCATCCAAGCTGCCCCACCCCTGTGTTCGCTTGGCAGAAGACAAGCTATATTGTGTTCTACTGCAGACTGCCACAACATTCATGGGCCCAGGGTCTTGGATTATTTTTTTGTGTGACTGTATTTTACTGATATCTTGTATTTGCTTGCTATCTTATATGTGCTGTGTGTGACTTGGTGCTGTGTTTTACACCCTGGTTCTGGAATAACATTATTTCATTTGGCTGTATTCATGAATGGTTGAATGTCAATTAAACTTGAACTATGATAGATGCCTTTTTCTTGTGGTAGCGCTTCATCACCATCTGGTACGAAGGGGACCACTGCACAGGATCAGAACAAGCTGCAGAAGCTTTAAAGTCTGCTAGCTCTAGTTATGGGCACGAGTGTCTCCAGCATCAGAGTCAGAATCAGATTTAATATAACTGGATAGAGATATATATAATAGTTAAATAGTGCAAAAACAGAAATAAAAAAGTAGTGAGGTAGTGCTCATGGGTTCAATGTCCATTCAGAAATCAGATGGCAGAGGGGAAGAAGCTTTTCCTGAGTCATTGAGTGTGTGCCTTTAGGCGTGTGTACCTCCTTCCTGTTGGTAAAAATGAGAACAAGGCATGTCCTGGGTAATGGGAGTCCTTAATGATGGATGCCACCTTCTTGAGGTATTGCTCCTTGAAGATGTCCTGGATACTATGGTGGCTAGTGCCCTTTATGGAGATTACTAAGTATACAACTCTTTGTAGGTTACTTAAATCCTATGCAGTCGACCCCCCCCCCCCCCACCACCTGCATACCAGATTGTGATGCAGCCAGTTAGAACGTAAACCTGTAGAAATTTGTGAGTGTCTTTGGTGACATACCAAATCTCTTCAAACTCCTAATGAAATGGAGCCACTGTATACAGTATGTAGCATAGAGTACATCTTCAAAAGGCAATGCTTTAAAAAGGCTGCATCTGTCAGTAAGTTCCCTCATCACCCAGGACGTGCTCTCATCTCATTGCTTCCATCAGGGAGGAGATACAGGAGTCTGAAAACACATGTTCAATGTTTCAGTAACAGCTTCTTCCCCTCTGCCATCAGATTTCTGAAAGGGCAGTGAACCCATGAACACAACCTTGGTCTTTTTTTGCTTCTCCACTTGTACTACTTAATTTTCTTCTTTTATATACAGTATACTTATTGTAATACATAGTTTGTATTATTATGTATTGCTGTCACAAAACAACAACTTTCACAGATATGTTATTGATAGTAAACCTGATTCTGATTCTGATGTGCTTTATGGCGGGGAAGACTTTGCCTGTGAGGCACTGGGCTGTATCCACCGCTTTCTGTTGACTTTTCCATTCCCATCCATTTGTGTTTCTAGACCAGACCAGGATGCAACCAGTTCGAATACACTCCACTGTGCAACTTTGGCAGTTAGTCAAATCAACATGCCAAATCTATGCAAATATCAAAGAAGTAGAGGCGCTACTATGTCTTCTATGTGATGGCACTTAAGTGTTGCTTCCAGAACAGATACTCTGATATAATAATCAACTGTGCGATCAGAAAAATCTCCGGGAGGAAGGCCCCGAATCTTCGGCTTTGCCTGTTGACTTGGCGGCCGGTGCTGGAGTCGAAGCGCTCGGCAGAGATGGTGCTCGGTGCTCGGTGTTGGAGGGCTGGTGGGAGGCTCAAAGTTTTCGGATGGACAGAGTTGGCTGTGGTCAGTGCTCCCAAAGTACTGTATTGGCAAGCTGTGGCGCTGGAGGTTCATGGCAGGAAGAGTTTTTCTTCCTTCTACTGTCTGCGTGAGATGATGGGCTATCGGGACTTTGAAACTTTCTTTTAAACTGTGCCATGGACTGCTCTTTATCAGATTATGGTATTGCTTTGCACTGTTGAAGCTATGTGTTATAATTATGTGGTCTTTGTCAGTTAGTCTTTTATCAATTATGGTATTGTCTGCACTGTTGAAACTATATGTTAACTATAACTATATGTAACTGTGGTTTTGTGTAGGTTTTGTAGCTTTAGGTTTGTCTGATGGGTTTATAGTTCCTTTCTGGGGAACGTGCTAAGACGGTAGCGCAATATCAATTCGCAGCAGCGTCTCTGGACTCTGGATTGGGGATTATCAAACATTATGTAGTTTTTCTTGTGTGGTCTGTTTTGTGCTTTTTCATGATATCATTCCGGAGAACGTTGTCTCATTTTTTAACTGCATTGTATTTGTGGTTTATAAATGACAATAATCTGAATCTGAATCAACTAGATTTTTAATCTCCCTCTTGCATGCTGATTTGTCAGTGTCTTTGATTTGGACATCAACAGTCGTGTTGTCAGCAAACTTAAATATGGCATTGGTGCTGTATTTAGCCATGCAGTCATAGGCATAAAGTGAATAGAACCAGGGGCTAAGCACACAGCTTTGTGGTGTACCTGTGCTGATGGTGTTTGTGGAGTAGATGTTGCTATTCTGTACTGACTGGCGTCTGCAAGTGAGTAAATTGAGAATCCAGTTGCATATGGAGATACTGAGGCCCAGTGTTGAATGAGGAGCTGTGGTCATTGAGGATCAAACTGTTGTATGCATCTTCATTATCCAAGTGTTCTAGCTGATTCTGTATTTTTCTAGAAATGTCTTGCAGTTCACCACCAAAGCTATTTCATTGGTTATTTCTTATCATTGGAATGTGCTTTATTTGTCTCCCTTGTATAAGATGACCAAGACTTCTTTGTTTGTTCTTTGCTCTTATAATGTTTAATAAAACAGTAGAAATCACCAAGTTTTAACCCTCATTCTTGTCTTCCAAAGAACCACTGGATCATAATATCTCTGGATCCAACATTAGTGACACTTGAGCATTGGCAAGTTTCCCATTTGTGTTTTGAGAAACACATATCAACCTGTACTTCAAAAAAAAATTAATTGCACTTGTTCTTTTGACTAAGACATCTTTGTCCTAATTAAGTTTTCCCTCACCTCAGTATAAGAGCTGATTATTTGGTTGCATCATGCAATTGTTAGAGCTTGCACTGTACAAATCGGCTGCTTCACTTTTTACATTGCAATAGTGAGTATAGTTCTAAACTAATGTGCTGTAATGTGCTTTGGAATGTCTCCAGGTTGCATGAAATGTCCTGCGGCTATCATAGCTCCTGTATAAGTGCAAGTCTTTTTTCAAGCCCTGATATTTCTGTCAATATTTTCTTATAATGCATGGTTGTGTTTAAATGCTTCATTACATGTTATTAACAGGCCCCATTTACCACTTAAAATATTTTAATACCATAACTGAACTTGAGATGAAACTGAGATTAGATTAAACTGCAGCAATAGTATACATTTTACATTAAATTTACAGTGGTAGTTTTATAAATACAGCTTGTTAAATTTCATCTTGAGTCATAATGCTCATACTATTCTTTTGGCCTCCCCATTGCGTGTCCTCAACAATATATTTCCTCAATGTCTATTTCCTTACGTACGTGCTGAACTGAGTTGCAAAGATTCTTTTTTCCCAGCATCTATCGGTGGTTCAGAGACCTATTCTGCCACCTAAAACTACAAATTATTAGAGATATAATTTGCATTTACATTTGAATAAAATTCTTCTGCAGCTGGTTTGGAGAAGGGTGGCATTTTTGACAAGCTTTTAAGTTCAGTTTTTATCCTGCACCTGAATGCTTTGGCGTTGTGTCTGCCTCCTTCGTCTATTGAGATGCTGCTGAAAACCAGACATATTGATTAAGCCTAATGTTTGTTTCTATGGCTTGGTGTCAAATAATTATTCATAATACTCTTTTCAATGTCTTTGAAAGTTTTGCTACAGTAAGTGCAATTATAGCTGCAAATTGTGATTGGTTAAAATATAGTGTGGTAATGAAAGATTGCATCTGTCCAGCATTTCAAGACCTTGGGAACTTCCAAAGTACTTTGAAGTGCAGGTGCTAAAGAAATGGAGTAGTGAATTTTCACACAGAAGGGGAATGCAAGAGGTAAAAAGAATTAGTGCAAATGGGTGCTTGATGGATGGTGCAGATGTAGTGGATGGAAAACTCTGTAACTTTGCCTTATGATTTTAACAAAAGAAAATCAAGTGAACAAAAAGGAAAACCCACAAATGATGAATAGAGAAAATGTCTCTTCACTCTGGTATGAAGCAGGAGCAGCATACAGATGAATAAGATATTGTTCTGTATGCACATTCCCAATCTAGAACTTGTTGAATCTTGATTAGTAGTAAAAGACAGAAGGGAGATGTTTAGGATCACCTTCTAGTAAATAAATCAGAAGTCTGATGATTTAAAATTATAATTTCAAAAATATGTATTCAGGAATCAAAAGATTGACCTAATTTATTCTCAAACAAGATAGAATCTGCAGATGCTGGAAAGGCAAGCAGCACACACAAAATGCTGGAGGAACTCAGCAGGCCAGGCAGCATCTATGGAAAAAAAGTACAGTCCGTGTTTCCTGCTGAAGGGTCTTGGCCCGAAACCTCAACTTTACTTTTTTCCATAGATGTTGCCTGACCCGCTGAGTTCCTCCAGCATTTTGTATGTGTTACCTAACTTATTCTTCTTTGTTTGGTTTGAATTTGAAACTTTTTCCTCAACTGGGTACCTTTACAATTGACTTTGAGGCTATACAAAAAAGTTCTAATTGTGTGGAATAAAACTACTCTGAGATTATTTTGAAAACAAAAAAAAAGTGGTTGATAGCATGTACTGTCAAATGCATTTGTTCTTTAATTCCTTTTTGTTTAAAAATGCTCAAGTGGGACTGGAAAGATAAATGGGGCAAGGTAGTTGTGAAAAAAGGGTTGGACAGTCCATTTAATTGGTCAAGGTAATTGGACTTTTTTTGCATGAATGTTTATTTGCATGCCCATCTCCATTGGTTTTAGAGCACACATAGATTTCGGAAGTACAGTATATATTTAAGTCTAAACCAAATTACCCAATGGCAACTAATTAGATTTGAATTTTCCATAGTGAATCGCTGATAGTCGTGCTGAAGAGCTGTGTTGGGTTGGGGGTTGAAGTGAGATCACAGGGAGGGTGGGCATTTCCTACAGTGTCTTCAGGGATTTAAAGAATTTTGGTTTAGGTTATTATAATAGCTCTCATCTTTCATGCCATTGAGAAGATCTTATTGCATGACTGGCTTTAGAAGAAGCCAGGATTCAGTTTTAATTTTAAATGTTAATGCATAACCGAAGGCTGGAAATTGGATATTCCCTATGGGATAATAACTCTGAGGAAATGTTGGTCTAATTCATGACTTGTACAAATTAGTATAACTTTCTTTAATATGGAATGATTTTTCAGTTGGTGTTTGATGTGATCCAAGTGGTATTACTTGAGTGATTTATTTTTTCAAGTACTTATACAATTAATAAATCCCTCACTTGAAGAATAAAGAAAATTATTTATTCTGCAATGCAACAGGAAAGTGTACATAATCTCTTTGGATTGTGTTTTTTCAGTTCTTTTGTTTTATTTAACTGATAATTAAATTGATATGTAAAAATGTGATCAAACTCTAACTTTAGTTTATGGTTTTTTTGATATACCAAATATTGCCAGATTGAGTCATTCAAAATTAGTGGCATTCCTAGAAAAAAGTGTAGAAAATTTTGAACTAAAAAAATAATATATTTTCATTTAGGCACATGACCTCCAGTCTTTGATTGTTGACTGAAAATATTAAACTTTGAGTACCTTCCTGTCCTTTCAATGTACTGAAGTTTGTACTCTCTTTTATATGTTCTCTCATTTGATTTTTGTTCTATCTTCATAACAGAAAAATCTCATATTTTAGCGGTAACGCTTACTTAAACAAATTTCCTGGAAAGGATGGCAGAACTCAAGTGGTGTCAGATTATGAAAGAAACTCCAATTTTAGCATAAATGCTTAGTGAAACAAATGTGCTCTCTTAACATATGTTTTGATTTAGTTGTTGGAAGTCCATGTTGAACTTGTATGTAGCTATGTTAAACTTGAAGCAATCCATACTGATTTAATATTCCTTTTTGATTTTCTTACATGTGAATGGGAATGAATTTTATTATCTTGTTTTATGACAGGGATAGCATTATTAATGATATATGAGAAAGTCTGCAGATACAAAATGCTCGAAGAACTCAGCAGGTCTAGCAGCATCTATGGAAATGAATGAATTTTGTAGTTGATGTTTTTGGCTGAGACTCTTCTTCAGGAGTGAGAAAGAAGGTGGACGGTGCCAGAATAAAAGTGTTGGGGGAGGGGAAGGAGGCTAGCAGTGTGTGTATGTGGTGGACGAGACAGAGGGAAGCAGTGAAAGAGGGTTTCTCTGAACCCCTGTGGAAGAGAACATTTAAATTTCTTCAGTGTAGGAATTCCTCGAAGTAACTTCACAGTGGAGTAGGAAGTCATAACACGAGAAAATCTGCAGATACTGGAAGTACAAAGCAACACACACACATAGATAGTTGATGTCTTGGCTGAGACCCTTCTTCAGGACTGAGAAGGAAGGGGGATGGTACCAGAATAAACAGTGGGGTTTTGGGGGGGAGGAGGGATAACTGCAAATTCAGGGGAGTGGTATTGTATAAAATTTCATGCCAAGTTGTGTACAGATACTACAATAGGCACCTAAAGGTTTTGTCAAAGAATTGTAAACAACTACTTAAAGAATGTGAAGAGGCAGAGAGATTTAAGAAAGGATTTTCAAAACTCTTTTGGCTGAGCAGTTGAACACTTGCTGTGAACAAAGCAATGGAATAGAAAGGCTAGGAGGTTTGGTGTAATACAGAGATTGGAGAAGGTGTCAAGCTAGAGGAAGTTAGAGTAATAGATGTAAAATAAACTGCTGAGGGATTTGAACAAGATTAGCTTTGTTTTGATTTGTGCATTAAATTATCTTTGGATTTTATTTCTTAACTATACATGTGACCAGAACTGGATATAACTGATTGTGACACTGATCCTATTTTTAAAGGCATTTTTGAACTCTTCCATGTTGCATGTTCGTTCAACAATACTTAATTTATGTAGCAGCTTTATCACAGAGAAATTCCTCAAGGTATTTCTCAAAGGTGTGTAGAAATCAAGTTAGTATACCAAATAAGGACAGGTGATTCCAAACTTAGTCAAAATGTGGGTTTTAAAAAGTGTCTTGAAGGACAATAGGGAAGTAGATAAAGGAAGAAATTTGGGAGGAATCTGGTGATGAAACTTTAGCAACAGCAACACTCTCATGAGTGATCAAGTAAAGAACAGGGCAGAATGCACAAAAAGCTAGAGTTACAACAATTGAAAATGATATATTATAACATAGGATGAGATGACAAAGGTGTGGAAGGATGAGGTAACAAAATGACTTAAGCATAAAGATGAAGGTTTGGGAGTTATGGGGTCAGTGAAGTGGACAGAATGAGTGATAAAATGATGAAGGGTTTGGTCATGTGTCCTCAAGTTCTTGTTCTTGAGCCTAGGAGAGGACCAATAAAGATATTATTCAGTCATATTTTTATTAAAATGTTTATATTTTCTTCCCCCAAGAGCTCACAATCAGCCTATATAATCATACCTGTTGATACTCTTTCCCCGAATTATCAGTTTTCCCTTTGTATCCTTGAAAATTGTCAGAGGTGACAAATATGCTGTTTCACCAATACAAACATGAAAATTAATTTAAGAGAAATTGGAAGATTTTGGTAAAAAGGCTGTTGATTATTACTCAGAATTTTGTGTGTGTGTGTGTGTACACTTTTTTCAGAAACAGAAAAATGTGGTTTAACTTAGAATAATAGGCTAGGTTGTCACTTGCCATGGAAGAAAGTTTTCTCACACATAGTCAACTGAAAGAATAATAAACATTGGTATATTGTTAGATACATACCACACAGATTGAAAAATACCACATTGCTGCTTAAATTAGTAAAATTTTAAAGAATTCACACAATTTGTAATTTGAATATAATTCTTTAAACCATTTCACACATCTATGACAGTTATAATTTCCAGCATGCTTTATCGACTGTTCTGTAGAAAAGATTTTGTCACATGTTGTAAACAGCCTAAGGATGTGATAAGTAGCAAAATGAAATTGGATTGTAGTATTGGCCAAAATCAGAATTCTGC
This sequence comes from Hypanus sabinus, assembly GCF_030144855.1. Taxonomy (NCBI): domain Eukaryota; kingdom Metazoa; phylum Chordata; class Chondrichthyes; order Myliobatiformes; family Dasyatidae; genus Hypanus; species Hypanus sabinus. Next base: position 137,492,334 of record NC_082706.1, on the reverse strand, counting down.
CTGATAAAACCAAAACTGGAATAAATTATTAAGCTGTTCAAAAATAATGGCTACATTGGAAATATTTCTATGCACATATTTTTTAAACATGCCATTAGGACATTCTCATTCTTGTCAACATAGTTTTTCTAAGATTGCAACACTATATAGGCTAGGATCATTTGTTAATTATCTCAAAAAGACTGGGAGAAGAGGAGTACAGTTAGAGACAAATCATCTTTTGCTTTGCTATGATAACAGTATTATTTTAAAAAATGAATTGGGAGTTCAACAATGATAAAATTAAACTATTTTGTAAATGAATCAGGCCATCACTGACTACATCTGATTAGGCCTCAGAGCATCAATACAAATAGTTTTGAGGTTTTGTGATTTGAAAATCAGAATCAGGTTATCACTGGAATGTGACATGAAATTTATTAATTCAATTATTTATTATTCAGTTCAATGCAATACATAATATAGAAGAGAAAATAATAAATAAGTAAATCTTATTCAATATACTTTATACAGTATACTTATTTTCAATAGATTAAAAGTCATGTAAAAAATGGAAATACTACATATTAAAAAAAAGTGTAGTAGTGTCCAAGGTTTGAATGTCCATTTAGGAATTGGATGGCAGGGAAAAGAAGCTGTTTCTGAATTGCTGAATGTGTGCCTTCAGGCTTCTGTACCTCCTACCTGATGGTAACAGTGAGAAAAGGGCATGCCCTGGGTGCTGGAGGTCATGTTACATTGGATATATTACTAATTGCAATAGAGTCTATGGAGATTGGAAATCCTTTCAAAAAGCATTAAAAAGTAGCATGAACTTTAATTTTGTGGGTCAATGACTCTAACCAGACAAAAGATAATGCCTCCCCCAAAATGTAACTGTAAAACAAACTAGGTAAGTCTAAATTTGGAAATTAAGATGTATTTATTTTCATTCACTTCCTTTGCAATGTCAACGGAGAGTAGCCAATGGTGGTGCGAATTAATTATTTTCCCTTTTGTTAGCGTCTGGTTAAAATGCATAGGGACTAGCAGAATTGCACTGAAAACACCAGTCAATGCCATTCTCAGAGCAATTTTCAAAAATGAAGCTTTATCTTATAACTATTAAATTAATGGCAAGGAGTACATTGGAGGCAAAATATTTTTCATGAAACTAAGTTTGTTTGCAATCTCAGTAACTGAAAACTGGGTGAAGTATGAAAAATAAAACTCAGCTGCCTCCACTGTCCTTCATTTAATTTAAATTTCCATTTTGATTGCTAATCTCTATATTAGAGTAACTAGTAATTATTGAGTAGTCAAAATTGACAACTGTATTAAAACCCATACAGTCAAACCTCAGTTCCAAATGATGTCCTCAGCAATAAGAAATATATACAGTAAGTACCAAAATAGCTCCAAATACACAGTCAAATCCAAAACAATTTTCAAAATATGTCACATTATCCCAACTGGAAAATCACTATTTTTGTGTATTTCTGGTTCTGACAAATCCAATAACTAATCCTTTCCTCAGTGCAATGCATCACCCTACCATTTGATTTACTCCTTCATGTAGGCAATATTTATTGTACACAAGGTGCTTCCGTATGATTTATTTTATCAGAAAGTCAATTATTCACTCAATGTACTAACTAATTGAATAAAAAAAACAAGATTGGGGAAAAGGCTCTATCCCTCAACCTAGGCAATCTTACAATGAAGAGAACTTTTGAAATTTTGCTTTCAATGTACAAATAAAATCACCTTCTCAACATAATTTTTCAAAAAAACACTTCACTAATTTGAAAGATTCAAACTCAATTAGTTAAAGTGGTTTAAGTGCAGTCAACAAAGAAAGCCACGTAATAATATAAGAACCAGGAAAAGAAATGGAAATAGGTGGGTTTAAGAAAGAGGGTTGGAAAGAGGCACGAGTGAGGGTAGGATAAGAAAAGAAAGCAATCATAGAAGACCATTTTAAAAAATCAGTGATTAATTTCAAAAAACTAAATTCCCCAATTCTGGCAACTTGCTCGAAGAAACCTTGAAAGCAACAAACACAATATAAAAGCTCTTAAGGTTAAGCCTGTGAAACAAAAGCTAAAAGTGGGGGGCGGGGGGACAAAACTGGCAATGCAGATTTTGAGGGCACAAAGTAATAAAAATGTGGCTTTATAAAAAAATTGTTGAAGATTTTTAAAAATGAATGTGTGATAGAATAAAAAGTAAACATCTCTTTTGAGGAAATACCTCATAAAACTATCAAAATATGATCAGTGAAATCATGAAAGAGGACAAAAGAAGGAAATACTAAGAGATTATTCAGCATCTCTGGCCACTGTGAATTTATATACTGTAAAGTGTCAAAAGACCCTTGGGTGGCACAGCAGCAGAACAGGTGATACTGCTAGCCACTGTTCCATTGGACTTGTCCTGATCCTAAATTCAGGAGCTGTCTGTGGAATCAGCAACTTGACCCTGTGATCGCCTGGATTTCTCACATCAAAAAAAGTTAATCACTGTTGTAATGTATTCCATGTGACTCCATAGAAGGAGAATCAGGAGAACATAAGTTATAGGAACACTGGTAGCAGGAACAGGATTGTTCTAGGAGCTTGCATAAATTTAATGGGTTTAGTGGCCTTCTATGCAGTAAGGAATAATGAAAATATGAGCAACTATTGATCATCATTCAAATACTTGAGGTGAAAGATGTCCATTAGAGGCAGTCAAGGAATGTAAGGACAAAATCAGAGTCAACAGAATGATTATAAGGTACAAATGTTGGCTGCTCAGGATCTCCTGAGACTTCAATCAGTTATTGGGGCTAGTAAGCTTGGTAGCTGGGGTTGACATGATCGTCAGTACAAGTACACCATGAAAGTCACAGAGTCTGCAGATCAGTGGATGGGGCGAGCAAACGCCAGGGGATCTTGCACTGGGAATTGCCAGTCAAAATTGAGTTTACTGTCATATGCATAAGTGCAAGTACATATGGGTTGTGAATAGAGTCCAAAGGAGAACCAAGCAAGTAAAGAGAATCTAGCTCTTTGGTCTGAGAGGATTATTAAACAAAGTGGCATTTAGATATGTTTTGCATCATAAATGCCACTGTTCGCATCCAAGTTCTATCCCTGTTTGAGAGATACAGAGCAAAAATTATAGACCAATCAGAAGTCCCCAGTTTGCTACCATTCTAGTGCACAAAAATATCAGTGGATAGCACAAATTTCTAAGTAAATTAATGTCTAAAAAGCAGGTCTGAGCAGGGAGATGAATGTAAAAGGACAACAAAAAAAAACAGATTAGAGTAGCAAAAATATAAAAACAAACAAAAGGTGGTAAGCAATATAAAATGTAATGTGAAGGGCTTTTCTATATACTTGTTTGAAAAAGAAATCAGAGGAAAAACCAGGGCCTATTAAAAAATCTTAGGGATGGCTGATATCCCTAACTATTTCCTCCTCAGTGTTCAGGACACACAAACATACAATATATCTAATACAGATTTACATTTTTCAGGATGAGCAGGAAAATAATTTTGACATGCTAGAAGAAAAAAACTAAATCAAAAATGTGAAAGGTGAGTAGTTTTTTAAAAAATAAAGAATTAGGTTCAGCTCTCTGCAAAAAAGGGAGACAAAAACCTAATCCCAATTCCAAATCATAATCATTCTCGGCTATGAATCATCAACCTAAAGCAACATCATGAACGTAAGATTATTCTATTAGCATTTGTAATTTAATACCTTGCGAGGGATTAAATCATTTTATTTAAAATTTATTTGGAATAAAATGTAGTTCACATTCTTTGTATCATACTTTCCAAAATCATTTTGAAACTATTTCTTTCTTGCCAGTAACATCACTCAGACATAATACCTGAAAGTTAAGAGTGCTCCCACTCTTAAAGGTGAGTAGTTTACACATTGAGTATCATGAATAAAGGCAAAGATATAAAAAACTGAATTGCAAGTAGGAAGATAGAAATTGTACTATGACAGACAGAATCTAAATAAAGGGGAAGAGGGAAATCTAAATCTATTGCCAGTTTCAACAATTGATAATCTGGTCTGCAGAATGGATAGTCTTAATGTAGCCACAAACTACTTAGCTGGTGCTTTTGGTTACCTTCACACATGTGTGTCATTACCCTTATATCAGTTTTGTTTTCTTACTATGCAATTTCCGCACTGCACATCAGAAGTGCTGTAGTGCAAACACGAGGAAATCTGCAGATGCTGGAAATTCAAACAACATCACACACAAAATGCTGGTGGAACACAGCAGGGTCTCGGCCCGAAACGTTGACAGCGCTTCTCCCTATAGATGCTGCCTGGCCTGCTGTGTTCCACCAGCATTTTGGAAGTGCTGTAGTGTCACTTTTTAAAAGGTCACTGAACTTTTTTAAAGAAAAGCCTTCTGCTGGCCCTCTACACTGTGACAGTAGATCTTCTGTTATTCATTTATCAACTTTGTATTATTCCAGATGCGTTAAGGAAGTTGAACTATGCAGAATAGATACAGAATAGATTTGCAAAAACTTTTTAAAGAAATCTTACTGAGTTTAGCAGAGGAAGGCACGACTTCAGTTCCTGCCTATTTTGAAATGTTTTCCGTTTTAGTTCTAAAGGAACTATAATCCTTTAGATGTCTTCATCAGGGAAGCAAAACCCCAGGCACAGCATATGCAACATCTTGGCATCAGTCACAGGTACTCATTAATAAGCAAATTATGTGTGCCTGGAAACAACTGAAGACAACAACGCAACAATTCTACACTATTTTGAAAAGCTGTGAAATTAGTTGTATGAGTTTCTCAATGCGCATTTTAAACACTTGTATAGAAAATTTCACTTCACTGGAAATTCAAATAAACTTCCTTCTATTTGAATTTGAGGTAGCAATGCCATAAAAATACAAGTAAATTTATGGAAAACTCACACACAGATCTCTGTAATTATTGGTATCAAATGCATTTGTAAGAACGACACTTTTTGGGGAAAAAAGTCAAATACATCAGTGCATACACCACATTAAGCCATGAAAAATATGCAGCTAAAAATATAGTTTCTAACATCAAAGAGTGCCTTTTTCAGATGAAGCTTTGTGTCATTACAATTGCTAACAGTAAGAATTGTTGGATAGGTTTCTATTCTGGGTACTGCCAGAACAGTAACAATCTGAGATGTTTTACCTTCTAAATTTCACATATAACTGGTGCAATAATTGCCATAAACTGATCCAATTGTCAATTTAAAATGTAACATAAAAATTACACAAATATACACAGTAGTTGAAATCTGAAATTTATCATCACTTCAGGTGATTAAAACTGAATTTAGAAGTACCTTCAAAAGAGGATGAGAGGGGCAATTGAGCATTAATAATTTTCAGGGAAAAGAATAGAAAATGGGACATGCGCCATTGCTCTTTCAGAAGCTGGCATAGATGACGGACCAGAAGGCTTCTTTTGTGCTATAATGACTCTATCAAACCATGGGTCAGGCAGTTTCTAAGGAAATTTTAAAAATTAGATTCAAATGTTCTTATTATACAAATCAGATTCCTTATGCCCAACTTAATTTTTCTGGCCTCAGCATGAGCATGAGTCAAAACTCACAATCATGATTAAGTTACTTTGAGAGCATGGTCATTTGTAACCAGACACAAAGGATAAGTGTTTTTAAAACTCATGCAGCAAGTCAGAGAAATATAATTTACATGGAAAATAATATGTACAGTACAATGGCCAAATTTCCCAATGTCAGGAACCAACTTCTCCAACAATATTATACTAAAAGAGTAAGATGATTTCTTGGAGAACTCCACAGAGTTCTAGATATCCTCATGTAACTTCCTCCTGACACATTTTTGTGGCACAGCCCAACATATATCACCTCATATGAGCACTTGGCTATTCATCAGATTGTTATAATTTTTCACGAATGTCAACATTCTTAGCATCAGTCTTTCTAAACAACTAAAGTACAATCTAACCTATTAACTTAATTAACCTTATTTATATTTTACTCAGAGCTAAAACAATTCATTCAATAGTATGTATGATCAATATATTTCTGTTTCTCCCTCAGTTTTACTCTTATTCAATTGTATATGTGTGGGCTGCCCAATAAAGCGTGTGGAGCCTGGAGCAATATCCTAACCTGTATTCAATTGCAGAAGGCTCCACCTCTCCATGCAGCAAATTAACTCAAAGGAACATCAGAGACCGATATAGCTTGACTCCAGTGAAGTTGCAGGAGTTGCCAGTCAGCACTGAACTCAACGTAAGGCTGCCTTGGAGACTCCAGCTCTAGATTTTTCCTTAGGGTTTACTCCTGAAGCTTTCCCCATGATTGGGTATAGCTGCAAGGCAATGGGTACTTATGGTACTTTTCTGTTTCTCTCTCTGTTTTACTCTTACTCAATTATATATATTAGTACTGCCCAATAAAGCACATGGAGCTTGGAGCAATATCCTAACTCCTGTATTCAACTGAGTGGAGTTTGGCTTGCTGCTGAATTGTATACTTCCACAAGGAGAGCAATGCAGCTTCAATACTCATTGAACTGTGTCATTTTGCATCAAATGACCAACAATGTCCAAGGACCGCATTGGGGTAACCCACAAGTGTCTTCATGCTTCCAGCACCAAAATAGCATGCTCACAATTCAATAAACCTTACATCTTTGGAAAATGGAAGTAAAGGGGAGCACCTGGAGGAAACCCACATGTCTACAGGGATAACATACAAACTTCTTACAGACAGTGGCAGGAATTATTGATGCTGTAAAGCAATTGCACTGACTGCTATGCTACTGTGCTGCCCCAAGAACATGAACACAGAAACTCAATGATTTAAGGACACCTTCAAATTCTTCACCATCAGATTTTTGAATAAACTCACAAACACTACTTAGTGATTTTTATTTTCGCACTATTTATTTACTTATTTGGAATTTATCACAATTTCACGTCTTTGAACTTTACTGCTGCTGCAAAACAAATTTCTCTTCCCACAAGTCACTGACAAACCTGATTCTGCTTGAAGTATTGTCACTGGATTAAAATGTTGAAAATACTACTACTGATTTGCACACAGCAAGTTTCCATAAATATCTATGTGAATGTGACCAGAAACTCTGTTTCAGTAGTGTAGAATAAACATTGGGCCTTATTTTACTAAATATAAAATTCTAATGTCTGAATTTAATTCCATGTTTTTTAAGGGTGGAATTTCCGAAAGCACAACACTTCCTTAGAGCAGTACTGCAGAGACAGCCTAAATTTCATGCTGATATCCCTCCATGTGCAACTCAGGCCATCAGCAATCTGACTCAGAAATGAGACTGCCACTAACTGAGCATCCACTGACATACACCACGAGAGATTAATAATTTACAAACCTTAATAAAAGGCACCTGCAACTCTAGTTGGTAACCTTTCAGGGAGCTTCTTGCTCTGTTCATATAGCTTATTTCCTTTAAACTATACTCTTGGGATTGGAAATATTGTTTATTCAGTAACAGAAAGGTTGAGGAGTTCAATCAACCAAATCCTGCTTAAGGATCAACACAATAAAAAAACTTGGAATGCAGCTAAGTAGTTGCTAGAAACAGATTCAAGTACTACAGCATGAGTGTTATAACCAACATTTGAACATTGATTATAAATTAAAAATAAAGGTTAGCTTTATTTGTCACATGTACATCAAACATCAAAACATACAGTGAGATGAGTCATTTATGTCAATGATCAGCACAGACCAAGGAATTGGAAGAGGCAGCCTGCAAATGTCACCATGCTTTGGGCACTGACATAACATGCCATTAATTTATTAATCCTAACCCATAAGACGCAGGACCAAAATTAGACCACTTGGCCCATCAAATCTGCTCCATCATTTCATCATGGCTGATCCAATTTTCCACTCATCCCCAATCTCCTGCCTTGTCCCTGTATCCTATCATGCCCTGACCAATCAAAAATCTATCAACCTCTGCCTTAAATATACATAAAGACTTGGCTTCAACAGCTGCCTGTGGCAAAGAATTCCACAGATTCACCACTCTCTGGCTAAAGAAATTTCTCGTCATCATTTTTCTAAAAAGACGCACTTCTATTCTGAGGCTATGTCCCGTACACCTTTGGAACATGGGAAGACACCCAAGCAGCCAGAGGAAATCCTGGGGAGAACATACCAACTCCTTACAGACGACAGTAGGAACTGAACATCAATCACTGGCACTGTAAACCATTACACTAACCACCATGCAACATTAAAGATGTTGATCGCAAACAAAATATGCATGAATTTGATGGCAAAATCTTAATTTAAAAAAAAATCTTTCTATTTGGTACAATGGCTCTCCCAATTGTGAAATTGCTAATAGAATGGCACTGATATGACTCAGAAGATTTGCCTTTGTGGTGCCTAGTGATCTTAGTTTAAGAGATCATAGTTGTCATATTAAAACTGCTTCTTATCTGAGAGTGTACAATGTCCTGTGTATGTTACTCAAAATGGGTTTTTTGGTTTGTTAAGAGTAGGAATGCTTCTTTGATAAGTGTTTCTCTTGCAGTTGTTTTGCTTTATACTTGTTAATATGGTAATTGTATTCATTTGTTAACCAATGGGAAATGTTATTTTGTCTTGTGAGGCTGGGAACTTGGGGGAGGGGTTTTTCGCGGGCTTTTGGGAGAGAGCGGGAGGAAGACGTCGAGGAAGGCGGACATGTGCTGCACTGCTCGGAAGACCACCGGGCGTGGTCCTAGGTGTGAAGACGTGGAGGTCGGAGGCAAGCGACGAGGGGTCGAATGGTTCGATGTTTGAGCTCCAATGATGTGCACTAAACTACTGAACTTTTTTTAATTTGGTGCCTTTTTGTTTTTTTTTCCCTTGCATATATATTGTATTGCCTAATACTCTTTTAATTTTAGTAAACTCTTTAAAGTGTATTTCATAACGGTATTTGTTGTGGGTTTGACACTCCGGGCGGGCACAAGGCATAAACTCGATTCTCACAGCACCTGCGTGTACGGGCGGTGGGATTGGTGTGTGGCTAGATCTCCTTTTCCCTTAGGCATATACCAGCCTGTTGGGTAAGCGTTACAAGAGAAAAAAACTTTTACACTTTGGCTATGAAAAGAAAAAGCAAATTTTCTTTGAAATATTGTCAAAACTACAGCATATTTTCTATGTCTTGATATGTTTTGTGATAAGGGTCAATATTCTATCTGCTTTTGTAATTATTTGCAATATGCCAACTTCGTATTCATTTACATTTAGGACATAGTGGATAGACCTATCCCTCTGGACAGGAGCATTCTTACAAATATGGCTGTGATAATCTGGGTCCCTTTATCCAAGATATTAATGGAAATAGTGGCACCAACATAGATTCCTGTAACACCCCACTCGTTTCAACTTGTCACTCTGAACTAATTTCTTTTCAGTACCAATTTGTTGTCCATGTTAATGTGGTACGACCAAGACTAAGAGCAGTAACCTTTTATGTGGCACCTTATTGAAGGCCTTTAGGAAATTATTATAAACTGCATCTATTGTTTACTCTGTTACAATTTCAAAATAGTGCAAATGTAATAAAGCTGTAGGTGCTAGAAATCTGGAATAAAACATTAAATACTAGAAATGGTCACTAGGCCAGACAACATCCACGTAAAGAATTTAATTAATCTTTCCTAACGAACAATATAACAGTGTTGGAAAGGAAGGGGAGAAGTCAAGAATCAGAAGGTGGGGAGGGGGAGGAAGAAGTACAAGGTGGTGGGTGATCATTGAAATTGGGAGAGGGGAAGGGGATTGAAGCAAAGAGCTGGGAAGTTGATAGGTGAAAGAGTTAGAAGGGGAGTCTGATAGGAGAGGATAGAAGACCATGGAAGAAAAGGAAGGGGAGGAGCACTAGAGGGAGGTGATGGGCAGGTAGGAGATAAGGTGAGAGAGGGAAACAGGAATGGTGAGGGAAGGGGGGGGGGGTAGGGCAATTACCGAAAGTTCAGGAAATTGATGTTCATGCCATCAGTTTGGAGGCTACCCAAACGGAATATGAGGTGTTGCTCCCCCAGCCTGAGTGTGGCCTCATTGCAGCAGTTAAGCTGGCCGTGGACTGACGTGTTGGAATAAGAATAGAAAGTGGAATTGAAAGAAATGCACCTATGTCCTGTCAGTCAGAAAAAAGTGGGATCTTCCTGTAGCCACCCATTTCAATTCCACTTCCCATTCCCACACCTCATATTCCATTTGGGTAGCCTCAATTGCTTGACCTTCTGGTAATTGCCTCCCCCACTCTCTCCTTCATCATTCCCCATTCCTGTTTCCTTGTCTTACCTTATTTCCTTACTTGCTGATCACCTCCCTTTGATGCTCCTCCCGCTTACCTTTCTTTCATGGTCTTCTGTCCTCTCCTATCAGATTCCCCCTTCTCCAGTCCTTTATCTCTTTCGCTAAACAACTTCCAGCTCTTTACTTCACCCCCCCCCCCGTTTCCCCTATCAACTGCCATTTTGTACTTCTTCCTTCCCTTCCCCCACCTTCTTACTCTGACTTATCCCCTTCCTTTTCAGTCCTGAAGAAGGGTCTTGGCCTAAAACATCAGCTGTTTACTGTTTTCCATAGATGCTGCCTGAGTTCCTCCAGCATTTGTGTGTGTTGATTTGAATTTCCAGCATCTGCAGATTTTCCCATGTTTGTGAATATACAGTTTTTAAGACGGTGTAGGAACTGTAGGTAAACTGGTGGGAATGGAATTGGAGCAGCTGGGGTAGAAGGTGTGTATCTCTTGAAGAGTTAAAAGAATACTGTTAAAATTATAAAATTATGGATTTTATAAAATAATGACATAGATTACAAAAACAAAGATGTTATATGTAAGCATTATAAAATACTCATTAACTAATGGATAGGTAATTGGAAGATTTCACTGCCTTTGAAAGAAAACAACAAAAATGAGCTATTTTAGTTAAATGGAGAGATTAGAAACAAGATGATTGTTTATGAGTTGGAGAAGATTTGATTAGGGTTCAAACTCATTAATAGCTATAGTTCATATGGAACAAGTAATTGTTTCTTAAATTTATATAGTTCAATAATCAGAGGACATACTGTAGATATGACAGAATAATACAAGGTGAAATGTAGGAAAGAAATTATTTGGCTTGTATTTGTGCATTGCTCAAAAGTGAAGTGAAAGCAGATACAAAAATGTCTTTCAGTAAGAAGGATGAATGTTTTGGCTGATAGGAAAAGAGCATGTGGTCTTTTATAGACCAATACAGCAAGGATACAGGTTCTTCCACCCAAAAAGACCATGCTGATCATCCAATTTCCTGCATTCAGCTCATATCTATCCAGGCCCCTTCCTTCCGTGTACCTCTCCAAGTGCTTCTTAAATGATACTTTTGTACTTGCTCTGTCTGCTCATTATATTTATTCATCACCCTCTGCAAGAAGTAAATTCCCCCTTCGGTTCCTTCTAAAGCTCTTCCCTTTCACCCTAAATCTATGCCTCTAGTTTTGGACTCCCCTTATCCTGGGGAAAAAAAGAACTGTTGTCATTCACCTCATCTATCTTTCCCATAATTTTAAACACTTCTCTGATGTTGTCCCTCATTTTCCTCCGTTCAAAGGAATAAAGACCTCTTTTTATAACATAGGTCCTCTAGTCCTAGCAACATCCTCAAATCTTTTCTGCACTCTTTCCAGTTTAGCCACATCTTTCCTATAACAGAGTGACTGAAACTGTACACAGAGCTCTTAAGTGTGGCCTCACTGTCTTGTACAACTGGAATATGACATTCCAACTGCAACATTATATCACAACTTCCATTCTTAATGATCTTTGAGAGTGAAGCAAAGTGGATAGTTCTTTCAAAGTGGCAGCATTGGCATGATGTGCTGAATCTTCTGCACTGAATCAATTGAATAATTCTTTGGTAGCTGTGGTGAGGGAGAAATCATGATAATATTATGATAAAATTTTAATTAGAGAAACATTTTCAATGCCATCTTTCCTATAGTCTCTCTTTCTTTTTACTGTTTGTCTATTTTCTGAAGCCTGGCTTTTTTGTCTGATGAATTCAAATGCATTAAGAAAATTGAAAATGTAGTTAGAACCTAGAGCAGGAGACTCAAGTCTTGGTTAAAAGACTTTACCTTTGACTGCCAAGTCCAAAGCTTGGCATTTTAAAGCATTCTTTAAAACTTGCCTTTTTGTGGTTTAAGTTTGGTTATGCTTCAAGTATTGTTAATAGATTTTTTTTCAGATTTCTACAGTTGAATATTAGGTGCATTTTTTTTAAAGGCATAAAATAATTTGTTTTGGTTTTCTTTCATTCAGGTTGTGATTTCTTTCTTCATAGAGTGTTGCAGACTAGATCTTCTCTGCTCTAAATTGCATTGTCTCAACTAAGTCAGTAGCTATTGTGTTTAAGACCTGTGGTGCATAATTTCCCATCATTGGTGTATGTTTGTAATTACTTCAGATTGCAGTTGTTACTTCATTGCCTTTCTATAGTTTTTTCTTTAAACACAGATGTAATCTGCAGGGGGTTGACTTCTGTGGTTTATTTAGCTTTTCCTTGTTTGGTGACATTCACTGACAGATTGTGTTTTGTTCTTGAATGAGGTAACTATTCTTTCCAGTTAATGTAATCTGATGTCTATCTCAGTATTTAAGAACTCTGGCCCAGACTCCAAAGATGAGCAGTCATTTACCCAGAGTTTGCTTATTTTGGGGGATGTTTGCTGTTACAAGAGTTGGACAGAGCATGTTGCTTCATGGGGAAGCTTCAATTAAGCCTAATGGAGGGGATGTAACTGATTTGTCTGAAATTTTGAAGTTTGTTTTGTGAGCAAACTTGTAGCCTAATTTGAGTGTGAATAGAGTATTTTTTAACTTTTTGTTTATCAGGACCACAATTTGCACTGGTCCAAAGTCAAGAATAGTTACTATTTCTATATTTTTTTTAGTGTTTATTTAGCTCTACTTGTGTCAAAAAAGGATCTAGATAACAAGCCAGACAAGTCTTGTTCCTCTAGCTAAAACTTTGAATTGTTTTTTTATTTTATTGAAAATGTTTTGATGATTTAACTATATGCTAATATATCTCTCTGGGGGAAAGATTTTTTCAATTATATTTCATGTATTTTCAAGTTATTAAGAATTTAAACAGGAATACACTAGCTGGCCACTCAAGTTTGCTTTCTCAATTGCTAAAATCATGGCTGATTCAACCTTGGGTTCTCAGCCCGACTTTCGTGCACTCTTCCCACTATTTGGTTCCCTTGTTGTTTAAGTGTTTGTTTAAAAACTGCTTTTTCAGCTCTCTGGTATAAAGAATTTTGAAAATTTGTGAAATGGTTAAACCCTTCATGTTGTAACTATTCCCATTAGCTGTATGAACCTCCACGGGGGAAATATCCTTCCAACGTCTGCTGAAAACTTTACATGTTTCAGTAAGACATGTCAACTCCATTTCAGGAACTAACTCAGTCAATCTCTGTGCTGTGCTCTGACTATCCTGAAATCTGATGGCAGAAGGGGAGAAGCTGTTCCTAAAACATTCAGGGCCTTGTACCTCCTCCCCTATGGTAGTAATGGAAAGAGGATGGTGAGGGTCCTTAATGATATTCTGTCTTTTGAAGATGTCTTTTGAAGAGGATGGTGAGGGTCCTTAATGATATTCTGTCTTTTGAAGATGTCCTTGATGGTGGAGAGACTTGTGTCCATGATTGAGCTGGCTTAATCTACAATCCTCTGCAGCCTTTTTCAGTCCTGTGCATTGGAAGCTCCAGACCAGACAATGGAGCAATGATTCAGAATGCGCTGAAATTAAAGCCAATATTGCATTAGTAAATACTTGTACTTCATATCCCAGGAACCTTTGTACCACAATATTTTATGGCATCCCTTCATTTGATTTGTTTTTTTTTTGTTTTTCCTTTGAAGTCAATAACCTACATATTTCCTGTAATATGCTCCGTATGCCAACATCTTGTTGCCTGCACACTTGGCTTCTTAGTGTCCTGATAAGTTGCTATTTTTATATTAGCAGAAAATTTGGCTACGCTTTTAAAATTGTGATTGAAGTGGTTTATGAATGTCAACTGAACCATTGATTGCTATAAAAGTTTTATTATTGTATTTGCTCATTAGCATATTGATGACCTATGGGCTGAAATTCCAGGCAACTTTATTAATTATGTTGAAATACTCATTTGTATTAAGTGGAGATAAGAGGTTGATGAAGGTTCAGAAAGAATTCCTGATCTTTGTATTTAGTCAGTCACTGGTATGTAAAACTGGAATGAAGTATAATAGTGTCACGCTGTGGGTTTTGGTGAGGGTCGTGTGCCCTTATGTAGGTGTGGATTTAAAAAAAATCAGATGGCCGGCTGCAGTAACACAATTCAGTGTAGAGGTGCTTATGGTGTGCCAGAGGTGCAAAACATTTTTAGAAAAATTGCAAAAATATTTACTGTGCAAAAAATGTCAAAATAACAAAAATGACAAAAAGAGAAAATACAGAAATATGCCATCAGACCTCTAGGACTGCAGCTCCAAAACATCAGTCTGAAGTAATAACACCTAACCTTACCACACCCTCCCTCCCTCTGTTATTCTTCTGAGTTTTAATGGCAGTTGGTAGTCTAACTTAAAGCTGCATTTCTACCACTGTCTGGACTGGAGTGTGGTGTCGAGAGTTGGAAAATAAAACCCCGACTATTTCTTTATCAAATGAAAACTAAGTTACCCCAGAAAGCCTATAGATTTTAAATAATGAAAAACAATTTTGTGAATTAAAGTCACTTCTATAACTTAAAATTTTTAATTGAAAACTGTCAACGCCTCATAGGTAGTAGTGCAGCCTGCATTTGCTTTCTTTCATCCTTATATGCTCTATATTGTAAAATAATGTGTTGAACTGTTCCATAATGATGACAAAACTTACACACCCCAGAGTGATATTTTCCATCAAGATACAAGGAATAATTAAGCACTGTATGCTCAACTGTGTCTCGTCAATATAATTCCTTCCCTTCTTGTCTTGTCCCCTTTTCCCATCAATCCAGCAGTTTTATGTATTCTGTAAGGTATTATGTATTCTGTCTTCCCTTATGCCCATTTTCCCCCAAGTCTTGCCATAATCCCCTAAATCTTAAGCCCATCAATCCCTTAGCATCTGACTTGCTAAGGGCTATATCCACAGATAAATTTTAACAGCATTTTGTGCCAAACATTCAACCTGCTCATTCCCCTTAGCACCTCCATGTGCAGGGACCCATAAGAAGAAGGCATGTAGACCAATAATTTGAATGTGAAATAAAGTTTAAAGAGCTTCCAGCCGTAAATGTGACCTACTGCTAGAATGACCTGTTTTAAGGCTAGTCAAAACTGAAAAGGAATCAGAACAAATAACTCCGCAAGGACAGATTTCCTCCACCCACTGTAAGCCCAAATGATGGTAATCAGTTCTTCAGTATACAGTTGGTCCTCCTTATCCGCGGGTTCCGCATGCGCGGTTTCAACCAAATGTGGATCGGGAAAACCCTGTAGTTCTCCCTCCAGCACTTGATGTTTCAGCATTCACACACTTCTTTTTTCTTGTCATTATTCCCTAAGCAATACAGTATAACAACTATTTACATAGCATTTACATTGTATTAGGTACTATAAGTAATCTAGAGATGATTTAAAGTATAGGCAGTCTTTAAGTTGAATTGCACTTAAGTTGGAACGGGTACATCTGGTATGTATTATTTAGCGTTGGTTAGTCAAACATTTGTCTTAGTATATAATATATATTTTACCTGTCTATGCATTTAAAACACTTAAGAAATGTATGTATTTCAATAATTAAACCACTGTGTTGCTTAGTAATAATTGTAGCTTTCAACAGGGCAGGGCCTTCACATGCTCCATAATTCTCACTTTATCCTTTAAAATTGCTCCGATCGTTGACCGACTGTAGCCTAACGCATTTCCAATGACCGATTGTGTTTCACCTCTTTCCGATCACTTTATTATTTCCACTTTATTTTTAATCGAGATTGTTTTCTGGAACAGAAATACTGCGGGCGGTGGGTCCTGAGCTCCCCCAGGTCCTAAAGTCCACCACACTGAGACAGGTTAAATAAGGTCTGGAGCTCCGCTGGGTCGCAAAGTCCACCGACTTGAGCATTCGTGTTTTTTGGTATCCGTGTGAGGTCCCAGAACCAATCCCCCGTGGATAAGGAGGGCCAGCTGTACACTGATAAATAGTTAGTAAAAAGTTTCTTTATTGCTGTCTGTAATTCAGGTACAAAAATAGCCACACTGACATTCCCTGTTAAATTATCTTCTGATCCATCAGTAAAAATGCTTAACATATCACAATAGGTCACTACATTCTTTTTTTTAATTTTATTTTTTTTTATTAGTTTTTTTATACATTTTCTACATAACTACAGATAAAAAAAAACCCAGATCAAAATGAAGAACATTGATACAGTGCAAAAATATACAATAATAATATGATACTAAGAAAGATAATTGAGAAAGCACCCAAATTGAAGACATGTAAAATTAGTATCCTCCCCAAGCCCCGCAACAAAAACAAAAAACTCCAGACCAACCACAACACAATATAGAGAATATAAATCAGGACAATCAAACCCCCAAAACTGTAAATACACTTAGCAACAGAAAATATTAATGCCTACTACCAAAAAAAAAAGGAGCTGAAAGCAAGGGACCGAAAAAAAACCTTAGTTAAGAGGAAGGTTATGAAAGTACTCAATAAAAGGTCCCCAGACCTAATGGAACTTCAAGTCCGAATTAAGAACTGAATACTGAATTTTTTCAAGGTCTAAGCAGGCCATAATATCGTTAAGCCATTGAGCATGCCTGGGCGGGGCAACATCTCTCCATCTAAGGAGGATTAAACGTCTAGCCAGGAGAGAGGCAAAAGATAATATTCGACACTTAGTCGAACTCAGACGTAAATCTGTCTCACCCCAGAAACCGAACAAAGCAATTAAAGGGTTAGGTTCTAGGTGGTGATTCAGAATATACGATAACGTTATGAAGACATCTTTCCAAAATTTCTCTACGCTAGGACAAAACCAGTAAATATGAATGAGAGAGGCCTCGCCCCTTTTGCATTTATCACAAAGCGGACTAATATTAGGGTAAAATCGAGATAATTTAGATTTAGACATATGGGCTCTATGAACAATCTTAAACTGTAAAAGGCAATGGCGAGCACTAAGAGAGGTTGAATTAACCGATTTGAGAATTGCGTCCCAAGTCTCATCAGATAAGGAGGTATTTAAATCATGCTCCCATGCCATTTTAATTTTATCCACAGGGGCACGTCGTAAGGCTGCTAATTTATCACAAATAAATGATATTAAACCTTTACCTAGTGGATTATTAGAAAGAAATAAGTCCATAACATTTTTCTCAGGCATTTCAGGGAAGTTAGGAATTAAAGGAATAATAAAGTGTCTAATTTGGAGAAATCTAAAAAAATGAGCATTGGGCAGATTGAACTTAGCAGAGAGCTGTTGAAAAGAAGTGGAGCGATTATCAATAAAAAGATCCTCAAAATGTCTAATGCCCTTCCTATACCAATCATGGAATGCTGAATCATATGTAGTAGGTAAAAAAAAAGGTGATTATGTAAGGTAGGGCTAGAAAAGGAAAAACCATGGAAACCATAAAATTTCCTAAACTGAGCCCATATATGCAAAGTGTGTCTAACAAGAGGATTAACTATTAATCTGGACAAACTACTAGGGAGTACAGAATCAAGAAGTGCAGAGATGGATAATTCTTTAGTGGAGCTCAACTCCATTGCCACCCAATTAGGGCACTTGGGTTGGCCATGGAAAAAAGACCAAAAGGTAGCACAACGTATATTGGCTGCCCAATAATATAAACGGAAGTTAGGTAAAGCCATACCACCTTCTTTTTTAGATTTTTGGAGATAAACTTTATTAATTCTCGAGCACCTATTCTTCCACAGATATGACAAAATAATAGAGTCTAAGGAATCAAAAAAAGATTTAGGAATAAAAATTGGGATTGATTGAAATAAATATAGAAGTTTAGGGAGAGCATACATTTTAACACCATTAATACGACCTACCAAAGACATAGATAGAGGTGACAGACTCTGTTTTATAGTATATGAAATAGACATAGATAGAGGTGTTTTATAGTATATGAAATAGACATAGATAGAGGTGACAGACTCTGTTTTATAGTATATGAAAGATTGGCAAAATTTTCACGAAAGAGATCTTTAAACTTCCTTGTGACTGTAATCCCAAGATAAGTAAATTGATTATGAACTACTTTAAAAGGGAGATCACGAAATGTTAATTCTTGTGCTTCTTTATTAATTGGGAAAAGCTCGCTCTTATGTAAATTAGATTTATAGACAGAGAACTGGCTAAACTGGTCAAGAAGTGAAAACATTGGAGGTAAGGATGTAGACGGATTTGAAAGAAAAAGTAATAAATCATCAGCATAAAGAAACTTTTTGCTCAACACCCCCTCTCCAAATCTCGGTCAATTCAGGACAATTTCGAAATGCTATCGCCAAAGGTTCTATAGCCAAATCAAAGAGAAAGGGACTTAAAGGGCATCCCTGACGGGTGCCACGTTTGACGTTAAGTAACTGGGATTTCTGAAAATTAGTTAAAACAGAGGCAGTAGGACACAAATAGAGCAATTTGATCCAAGAGATAAAACTTTGACCGAAGTCAAATTTTTCTAAAACTGCAAAAAGGTAGTTCCACTCTATACGATCAAATGCTTTCTCTGCATCGAGGGAAATAACACATTCAGGAATCCCAGTTGGAGGTGAGTATAAAATGTTAAATAAACGCCGAATGTTAAAAAAAGGAAGACGGATTTTAATAAAACCAGTTTGATTATCAGAAATAATAGAGGGAATAACAGTTTCTAATCTATAAGCCAAAACTTTGGCCAAGATTTTAACATCAACATTAAGCAAAGAAATCGGCCTATACGAGGAACACTCTGTTGGGTCTTTACCCTTTTTTAATAAAAGAATAATAGCTGCCTCATTAAAAGAGGGTGGCAATTTGCCGTAATTAAACAAGTCAGATAATACTGAGAGTAACTGAGGAGAAAAAAGTGAAGAGAATGATTTATAAAATTCTACGGGGAACCCATCAGGTCCAGGAGATTTCCCTGAAGACAATGCAGAAATTGCAAAAGATATTTCTTCTGATGATATAGGCGCATTAAGTTTGATTTTAGAATCAGATGAAAGCGAAGGAATATTCAGATTATTTAAAAAATGATCAACAGAGATATTGTCATTCAAAGGTTCAGAGGAATAAAGTCGAGAATAGAAATTTTTAAATGCATCATTGATTTTTAAATGATCCGATGTAAAGTCTCCATTCTCCTTCCGGATCTTTGAAATATGTTGTTTGGCTTTGGAACGCCTCAGCTGATTGGCTAGAAATTTACCAGATTTGTCACCATGAATATAAAAGCGACTCTTACTTTCAAGAAGTTGGCGTTCGACAGGTTGAGTAGACAGAAGATTAAATTTAGTTTGAAGTTCTACACGCTTCTTGTATAGTTCAGGATTCTTAGTTTGAGCATACAGTTGATCCAATTCTTTAATCTGATTAATGAGGTCTAATTGATCTGCACAGGACTTTCTATTAAGATTTGCTGTATAGGAGATTATTTGACCCCTCAAATATGCTTTCATGGCATCCCAGACAATCTGGGATGACATTTCAGGTGATATATTGATGTTAAAGTAAAAGGTTATCTAATCCTTAATAAATTTTAGAAAATCATCATCTGATAATAAAGTCAAATCAAACCGCCAGTGTTTATTCCTCTGAGGGAGACCAGGAAAATTTAAAGTCAGAGTAATTGGGGCATGGTCAGAAATCAGTATACTCTGATAATCACAAGAATAGACAAATGGAATGAGTTGATTATCGAGTAAGAAGTAGTCAATTCTAGTAAAGGTATGGTGCACATGTGAAAAAAAAGAATAATCTCTCTCAGTAGGATGAAGGAAACACCATATATCAGAGTTACCATAATCAGAGAGAAACGATTGAATAGCTAAGGCAGATTTAGAAGGTGGTCTAGTAACAGAGGATGATCGATCCAAATTAGGATCCAACCAACAATTGAAATCACTACCCAGTATAAGAGAGTATGAGTTTAAGTCTGGTGGTGAGGAGAAAAAACGTTCAAAAAGATTAACATCATCAAAATTGGGGGCATACAGGTTTGCGAGTACAACTTTAGTATTATATAGTTTACCAGAAACAATAATAAAATGGCCATTTGTATCAGATATCTTATTATGGAGTTCAAAAGGAATATTTGAGTTAATAAGAATGGAGACCCCCCCCCCCCTTAGCTTTGGCAGCAAAGGATGTATGAAAATGCTGACCTGCCCACTTTGACAGAAGCCGGGAGTTATCAAAACAACGAATATGAGTTTCTTGAAGGAAAGCAATGTCAGCTTTGAGTTGTTTAATGTGTGAGAAGACCTTCTTTCTTTTAACAGGGTGATTCAATCCCTTTACATTCCAGCTCACAAATTTAAGTGTATTAACCATTATCAATTGTTAGTGCATAGAAGGCAGCAGGCATATAAAAAGTCAAACAGTACAATAACAGTCTGGGAGCAAAAATGTAAACATAGATTCGTAGAATCAAAACAGAAACATGACCTGAGTAACAAAGGAAAGCAAAAGAAACAGTGAGTAGTGTTGGAACTGGAGAACCCACATCTGATACATCCTCGCAACCCAAAACTAGACGGCTACCAAAAAAAGCAGCTAGCTCTACCAAAAAAATTAACCCAAATATGACTTCCAGTTCTGCGTCGTTAACAACAGTTCCATATAAATACTATAGCAAATGGTAACTAGTTTATGCACCAGAAAACATAATTACAAATAGGAACAACTTCAACAGAAGTATAAGACATAATACAAAGAAAATCAGAAGAAAACCAAAACTAACTTACCCGCGAAAAATTATAGAAGATTAAAAGAAAAAAAGGGGAGGAAGAAAAGGGGGAAATTATAGATTCGAAGAGAGTACTTATCAACCATTTACAAAAAAATAAAGCAAAACTTAAACTATGAATCAACCAGCAGGGAGGCCTTTAATAAAAACCCAAACCTCCAAAACAAGTTAGAGTCAATTGTAGATCTCTATAGATAAAGTTATACAAGAATAAAATAGATTACATAAGTACAATCTAAATGTCCGCAGGGAAACATTAAACCCAGATTATCTATTTAGAAAGAAGGCATCAAGTCCAGGGAGAGATTGTCTACAGCCCTTAGAGTTTCAATAGATAATGTCTGAATTATTCCAGTAACGTCTTGAGTCCGGAAAAAATAGCTTTACTGCGAGAGGTATTTATCCACCATTTTAGTTCAGACCGATTCTGAAGAAGACGGGATGGCCGGAAGACTTCCAACAAATGCCTCAGCCTCCTTCACTGATTTAAACCACTTATATTCTCCAGTAGTAAGCATATTTCGAAGATCGTCTGGGTTTCGAAGGGAGGGTCTGAGTCCGCAGTCAAAAAGCACTTTCATTACACCTTTAAACTCAGCTCGCATCTTCAGAACCTGGGGGGCAAAATCCTCCACAAAACGAATGACTGTATTTTGAAAAGCAAAAGTACCTCAGCGGTGTGCCTCCATAATCAAACGGTTTTTCACCTGGTATTGATGAAAGCACAAAAATACCAGCTGTGGGCGGGAACCCAGAATTGCACGGGGAACGTAGATCCTGTGTGCCCTTTCAAGCTCAGGTGGAGTCGGAAAAAATTCTTTCCCAAAAATCTTACAGAGAAAATCGGAAAAAAATTTCACGTTTAGTGGCCTCTGGCAAACCAAGAATTCGTAGATTGTAATGTCTGCTCCGGTTTTCAAGATCCACCATTTTGGAAAAAAAGTTTGCTATTCTTCTCCTCTAGGCTGGAGCAGAGAGTTTCAAGGTATTGAATGAACACTGCGTTTTAAATCTTCAGAAGTTGAGTCGATGCGAGATAATTGTTCAGCATGTTCGTCCACTCCAGCATTGATCCGATCCAATTTGACATCCAGCTATTTGAAAGAAGTTCTAAATTCCTTTAAAATATCTTGTCGATGCTGTTCCAAAGCAGCGAGAATGTCAGCTGGCAAAGCCGTAGAAGTTTCCTTTTTCCTGGTTTTAGTACTTTTGGTAGCCATTATAAGATAGATGTGTTCGCAGGCAAGTAAAAGAGACCTAATAAAATATCTAACTAAGGTTTAAGAATGGAGACATATAGTGCAAAGATAGGGAGAATGACGGAGCAAAAGTTCAGTGCAGCTAAACAATTGCCATCTTACCAGAAGTCCAGGTCACTACATTCTAAAAGGACAATGAGTATAAGGGCTGTTTATTTAAATGCCCATAGTATTAGAAACAATGTTAGTGAACTTATGACACAGGTCAGTACCAAAGCATATGATTTAGTGGCCATTACAGAAAGCTGGTTGCAAGGTGAAGATGACTGGGAATTAAATATCCAAGGGTATGAGGTAATATGGAAAGATAGGTAGGAAGGCAGAGGAGGTGGGGTGGCGCTCTTGATAAGGGGTGAGATCAGGACGATTGTGAGAGATGATATAAGATCTATGGAGCAGAATGTTGAGTCCATCTGGGTAGAGATTAAAAATAGTAAAGAGAAAAATCACTGGTGGATGTTGTCTGTAAGCCACCTACTAAAAATATTGTAGTGGCAGAGGTGATTCACCAAGAAATATCTGAGGTTTGTAAGAACAGAACAGCAGTTGTCATGGGGGATTTTAACTTCCACATAAATTGGGTGAATCAGGTTGGTCAAGGAAGTCTTGAGGAGGACTTCATAGAATGCATCCGTGATAGCTTTCTTGAACAGCATGTTAGTGAACCTACAGGGGAAAATACTATCTTAGATCTAGTCCTGTGCAATGAGAAAGGTAAGATTAACAATCTTGTAGCCAGGGATCCTCTTGGAAAGAGTGATCATAGTATGACTGAATTTCACATGCAGATGGAGGATGAAATAGTTAGATCTAAAACCAGTGTATTATGCTTGAACAAGGAAGACTACAACGGGATGAGGGAGGAGTTGACTAACGTGGATTGGGAGCACAGGCTATTTAGTAGGACAGTTGAGGAACAGTGGAATACTTTCAAAGAGATGTTTCACAGTGCTCAACAGAAGTATATTCCAGTCAAAAGTAAGGGCAGTAAGTGTGGGGAGAGCCAGCCCTGGATGACTAAGGAAATAAAAGATAGTATCAAATTAAAAGCCCATGTGTACAAAGTCGCAAAGAGTAGTGGGAGTCCGGAGGATTGGGAAAACTTTAAAAAGCAACAAGGAACAACTGAGCAAGAAATAAGGAAAGGGAAGATAGAGTATGAAAGTAAATTAGCACAAAATGTAAAAACAGATAGCAAAAGTTTATATAAATATATAAAGCAGAAGAGGGTGGCTAAAGTCAACTTATGTCCCTTGGAAGATGAGAAGGGGAAATTGATATTGGGTGATAAGGAAATGGCTGAGGCATTGAACGACTATTTTGTGTTGGTCTTCACGGTAGAGGACATGTCTAATATACCAAAGAAGGATGTTATGGACAAAATGAGAGGTGAGGACCTTGATAAAATTACTATCAGTCAAGAGATAGTGATGAGCAAACTAGAGGGCCTGAAGGTAGATAAGTCCCCTGGTCCTGATGGGATGCATCCCAGGGTGCTGAAGGAATTGGCGAAGGTTATAATAGATGTGTTGGTAATCATTTACCAAAACTCTAGACTCTAGGCAGGTCCTGGCGGATTGGAAGACAGCTAATGTCACGCCACATTTTGAAAAAGGATGTAGGCAAAAGACAGTCAACTATAGGCCAGTTAGCTTAACGTCTGTAGTCGGGAAAATGCTTGAAGCATTAAGGAAGAAATAGAGAAACATTTAAAAAGGAGTGGTTCCTTTAGACAGACGCAGCGTGAATACAGAAAGGGCAGGCCCTATTTGACAAGCTTACTGGAGTTCTTTAAGGACATAATGATTGCAGTGGATAGAGGGGAACAGGAGGATGTCCTATGCTTGGATTTCCAGAAGGCGTTCAGTAAGGTGCCACACAAGAGACTTATAAATAAGATATGGATGCATGGAGTCGGGGGAAATGTATTGGCACGGATAGTGGATTGGTTAACCAACAGAAGGCAGAGAGTTGGTAGTTGGTGGTGAGTGGGGTTCTGCAGGGGTTGGTGCTGGGCCTGCAGCTGTTTACCATTTACATTGACAATTTGGAGATGAGGAGAAACTGTTTTTCCCAGAAAGTGGTAAATCTGTGGAATGCTGTGCACAGGGAAGCCGTTGAGGCTTCTTCACTAAATATATTTAAGGTACAGTGAGATAGGTTTTTACATAGTAAGGGAATTAAGGGTTATGGGGGAAAGGCAGGTAGATGGAGCTGAATTTACGGATAGATCAGCCATGATCTTATTGAATGGCGGGGCAGGCTCGATGGGCTGGATAGCTTACTCCTGCTCCTATTTCGTATATTCTTATGTAATGTTCCTGAACCAATAGGTTTGCAGGCATATCAGGATCCTTAGATTTCATTAAATCACACAGCCTAAAATCAACTAAAGCCATTGGGGGAAAAAAACCACAGTGAGTTTACCAAAAAAGCTAAAGTAGCATAAATTAGATAATCCAACAAACCCATAATCTTAGTGGGATGAGAACCCAGCCACCCAAAAGTATAAACACTCTTCATGTGATATTCCCAACACTTTTAACAGGGTGATCATTCCTCTGCCCCCTTAAGTTAACCCAGTATGTTAAAAACAACTGCATCTTGCACAACTGTAAAGGTAATTGTCCCATTTCAACCAGTAAAGCTGAAACAGGCGAGGACCTTACTTTGCCACAGCACAGTCTTAAAGCCTGTGCTTGTATCACATCCAAATATTTTAAATTTGAAGATGACACTGATTCTTAAGCCACACAGCCATCATCAAATGACCATCTAATTAAATAAATATACAAGGGGTGATTGATAAGTTCGTGGCCTAAGGTAGAAGGAGTCAATTTTAGAAAACCTAGCCCATTTATTTTTCAACATAGTCCCCTCCTACATTTACACACTTAGTCCAGCGGTCGTGGAGCATACTGATCTTGGACCTCCAGAAAATGTCCACAGAGGGTGATACAAAAGTTCATGGCCTAAAGTAGGAGATGAGTTATACAGCTCCTGTTACATCACATGCAGGTAAACTCTTTGAGTGATTATGCAGAAAGTTTGAAGTTAATAAGTCATCTCCTTCTACCCGAGGCCACGAACTTATCAGTCACCCCAATGAGTTATTAACTGATGAGTTATTAACTTCAGACTTTCTGAAAAAGAGATTAATCAAAGAGTTGAACTGCATGTGCATGTAATGAGAGCTGTATAACTCATCTCTTAGGCCACGAATTTATCAATCACTCCTGCTGTGGACTCTTTCTGGAGGTCCAAGATCCGTATGCTTCACGACCGCTGGACTAAGTGTGTAAATGTAGGAGGGGACTATGTTGAAAAATAAATGAACAACACACGCAAAATGCTGGTGGAACACAGCAGGCCAGGCAGTATCTATAGGGAGGAGCGCTGTCTACATTTTGGGCCGAGACCCTTCCCCTATAGATGCTGCCTGGCCTGCTGTGTTCCACCAGCATTTTGTGTGTGTTGTTCGAATTTCCAGCATCTGCAGATTTCCTCGTGTTTGCTCTTGAAAAATAAATGAGCTAGGTTTTAAAAAATTGACTCCTACCTTAGGCCAAGAACTTATCAATCACTCCTCGTATCTGGTCAACAGAAATTTTTGTGTAGCATCTCATGAACACCCACATAGACATCCAGGATATTTAATGGCTCTTTACATTGTCAGTTATCTTATTGATGTGGTGCTTCTATTTCAGTTTATTATCCAACCACATGCCAAGAAGTCTTACCACTGACACTTCAAGAGCTAGACTATATAATTTCAAATTAAGTGCATGTCAATTGATCCTCTTTGTAAAGCATCTAACGTGTTTTAGCTACTGAAAGCTTAAAACTCCATCTATTTGCCCACTGTTCAGCCTTATTAATTGCTAATTTCATCCTATATACAGGTAAGTTGATTTTTTTCCTTTTATCCACAAAGTCCCACCATCTACGAAAAATGTTTTACCCACCACAATACCTATCTCAGACAAAATATCATTAATCATAATATTAAACAATAAAAAGCTAGAAATACTACCTTGTGGAGTCCCATTCTCTCTCATAAATACCCAAATATAAGTTTCCCCTGCTATCCGAAGGTAGAGCATTCCTATGAAACCGTTTGTAAGCCGAAATGTTGTAAAGTGAA
The DNA here is from genome assembly GCF_030144855.1 of Hypanus sabinus. Lineage (NCBI taxonomy): Eukaryota > Metazoa > Chordata > Chondrichthyes > Myliobatiformes > Dasyatidae > Hypanus > Hypanus sabinus. Next base: position 137,465,898 of record NC_082706.1, on the reverse strand, counting down.
GAAGCAATTACTATTAATTTATATGGAAAAATTTTTGAGCATTCCCAGACCCAAAAATAACCTACCAAATCATACCAAATAACACATAAAACCTAAAATGACACAAACATATTGTAAAAGTAGGAATGATATGATAAATATACAGCCTATATGAATTAGAAATATTGTATGTATGGTGTAGTTTCACTTATCAAACTCGGGAAGACAGTGAGCCAAAATTGATTAGGAGAAAAAAAATTGGCACATACGCATGTATACGCATGCACATATAACTGCCCACACAAGGCTTCATGGTCATGGTAGTCTTTCTCTGGGTAAACACACGTATAAAGCGGGTGTCTTTTTTTTCGTAAAAGCGAAAATCCTCTTTGGTTAGTGAATACAGGTACTAATGTAGGTCTTTCATAACAGCGAGCTGTCGTAAAATGAATGTTCGAAAAATGGGGGCCAGCTGTATACATTTCCTACCCTTATCTGCATTGACCATCCAGATAAAAAACTCAAAAAAATTTATATAGCCTTTCTCTCACTCCTAATTTCCATAATTTAATCAAAAGACCCTCCCTCCATATCGTGTTTTTCAAAATCAAAGAATACTGCTTTTACAACTTCTTTATTTATCTGTACTTTCTTAATATTATTTTCCAAATATAAAACTGAATCCAGTATCATTTACCCTTCTGAAATCTGCACTTGCTAAAACACTATGTCACCTCTTTTCTCCAAAATATAATTCAACTGCTCTGTTACTATATGTTCCATAAGTTTACACAAAATGGGACGTTAGTGATATTGGTCTATAAGTAGAAGAACCTGACTAGAAGGATCCAGGTGTTAAAGTAGGCACTACTACTCCCATTTTCCATGAGGAGTGAAGATGGCCTAAATTCCAAATATTATTCAAAAATTTTAACATTATTTTGAGAGCTGTCAGCTATATGTTTAAATATACAATATTGTATATCATCCTTTTCTGGAGCTGGCTGACCTGTACTGTAAATAGCTTGCTTAAATTCACACAAAAAAAACCATATCACTAATAATATCATTGCTACAGCTGGATTCCAACACATCAGGGTATTTATTTAGAACATTATCTAAGTAAATTGTTTAGCCTCTTCACTCAAATTATCTTGATTATGAATTGCAGCAAATGACTGAGCGAGTAACTCAACCTTCTCTATTTCATTAACAATTATATTATCTTCTTTAATCAATACTGGAATATCATTGGCCCTATGCATCCCCTCCCATTTTTTAATCAGTCCCTGAACACCTCAATAAGTTCAAAATTCCTCTAGTAAACCTTTGTCGCAACCTTCGCTACTTTCCTCACCACCCTTTTATACTTAATAAGGCCAGTTGGAGAGTGATACTTCTTAACTTTTCTAAATGCCTTATTTCTCTCCCTAATTGCCTCTGCACACTCTTCAGTCCACGATAGTATAGCCTTTCTCCTATTAATGCCTCTTTTAATAGTAATTACTTCCACAGTAGTTTGATGAATAAGGTGACATAGTCTTTTATTGCAGAAATCCACATCATCCTTAACATTTAGTCCTGACTGACATTCATCACATAAAACCTTCAAACTCTCTCAATTTGCTTTACCAAAATTCCACCTCCTAAAACCTCCTATATTATAAATATAGGAAAATGATCATTTCCCAATGTTTCACCTCCCATGACAAGCCACTCACTCACTCCATACTTTTCAACATCGTTCACAGTAGTTTTAATTTTCTCAGTACAACTAGATGTTTGAGCACTACAATTCACCACATCTGTTATGAACATCACAAACTTCGTTTTATTGACTAGAAAAGTATCTTTAGTAAGAGGAGTATGATGCCGACATATACCCTCTGTCTTCACATTCTGTTCTCTGACTGGTAATTCTTTATCAATGTTTGGTTTAACTTTTTGAACTGCCTCTGCATCAGACACATCTAAGTGAACTTTAACCTGTTGAATTTCACCTGCCTTCTTAAGCACTTCACATCCTCTATTAGCTGCACTATGTTCTCCGCAATTACAACAATTAAACTTTACGCCTGTCCAATCTTCATACTTATGTTCCCCACCACACTTACAATGTCTTATTTTCCCATGACGTACTGTTGCAACATGCCTAAACCGCTGACATTTGTAACTTCTAAGCGGGGCTGAATATAAGCTCGTACATTATAACTAAGATACTCCAAACTAATTTTATTAGGGATTTTCACTTTATCTAAACATATCAATACAGATGAACTATCCATCCTTACCCCATTTCTGACAGCTTGCAATCTCTTTACCTCTTTAACCTCGCCTCCCAATAAATGACATTTTAACCTCTTCCATCAAAATCTCCAATAAAACACTCGCTATAACACCCCTAACACCTCTATTTTCATTAGGCTGCATAGATACCTTCTTTTTGCGAAGTAAGGTCTTCAATCGTAGCATGTACCTTAATCTTCTGGATAAGCCTACCATGAGGGAGCCAAAAATATTACATCAATCATTGTAATAATTATTTTGTAGTTTGACAATATTGAGTTATACCTCATAAATCATTCTTCCATTTAATTAATTGTCAGATAGTAATTTGCTTAGATAATATGTCAGATAAAAATATGATGGCAGTGCTTTGGTTCAGGATCTAGATGATTAGCTACTGCATAAATCATGATCTTGCATACTATCATGGGAATGCCATCATGGATCCAAAATTAAATGTGGAATTACTATTTTGCTATCATTGGCCGATCTTACGGATAGTTCTAACGCTATGAGAGAGATTATCTCTAGTGTCCTGGCTGGCAATAACCCGTCAATCAACATCCCAACGTTGATTACGTAAGCCTTATGGCATTGTATGATATGCATAAATTGGATGTCATGTTTACATTGTTATAACAATACCCAGCTATACTGATAAGTTTTCTGTAATGTTCTGAAAAGGGCATGGAAGATGCATTACAAATGTATGTGTTTATTACTTTACATTTCTTTCCTTTTTTTTAAACCCATCTCTGTGCCAGAAAATGAAATTTTTAAATTGGGATTTTGAACTTTATTGAGGTGGTGCATTATCTTTTATGAAAACTGAATGTTAATGGAAGTCTATTGGGCATTGTTGTGTGCATTACAAATATAAATTTGAACAGTTTTATTTAGTACCATTTTGTGTTGGCAATGGAAACAATTCTTATCAATAAAAAAAATCAAACCCAGTTTAATTTGGAGGGTTTGGATTATGTTATAAATATACCCAGATTTTCTAACCAGACATGTTGCTGTTTTGTAGAATGATCACGAGAGCTGTGGCTCCAGTTCAACTACCCGCAGCACTACAGAGAGCATAAAATCATCAGCTAAAACTCGTCGTGTCCAGCAAGTAACCTCAACTGACCCCGACTTGCCTCCAGGTGAGTGACATATGTGGTCCAGGTGGAGGTGGGGGACATCAGAGTTAAATAATATGTACATAATGAAACTTATAATAGTGAAGTATTACTGCAAGAAGAAACAATAATATTATGGTGACTAGCTTTGAGTTTTGGTATCCTGAAGATATTTTACATATACATTCATGACTTTACTGTCCATCTCATGGAGTAGGGTAGCTATCTATTGCAAACCCACAGACTCCCAGAACTATCTTGACAAAACCTTCTTCCATCCTGGCTCCCCAGAGAACTTTATTCCACTCTGTCCATTTCTCAGTCCCCATCATGTCTTTCACACTGGTACTTCTGAGATATCTTTCTTTTTCCTCATTGGGGTTCCCCTTGAACTGGATTGACTTTGGTTATGTCTCAGCGTTTCCTGCTTTCCACTCTCACCCTCTCCCATCCAGCTGGAGCAAGGGTAGTATATGCCTTGTCCACACCATTTACCCCTCCAGCCTTCATATACTGTAATATCTGCCAATATCCAAAAGATTTTAATATGACACATCTTATGCTCCTCTCCCATCTCAGCATTCCAAAGGAGCCATTCCCTTTATGCTTTATTCCCTTTATTCCCATCATTGCTCTTTCATCTTCAGACACCATGCACCTTGTCATTCCTCTTTCCTTGCAACTTCAGATGCAGATGCTGCCCTTTTACTCTCTCCTTTCCCACCATCCAGGAACCTAAACAATTCTTCCACAGGAAGCAAAAATTCACTTGATCTTCTTCAAATTCAATGGTTCTCATGATGTACTCTGCTCTGCATTGAGTACAGCAAATGCAGATTTGGTGACTGAGTTTCAGAACACTTCTGTTCAATCTTCCAGACAGACCATACGCTTCTAGTTTGCCCGTCAGTCTCACTTTTTATCCCACTTCTATTTGACTGCTCAGTGTTTGATTCAGTACACTTTATTGTGTAACATCAAAGGACAGCATGGATCTGTTTAGATATCTCAGAACTTTCAGGATTCTAAACTGAATCCTACAACTTTGGATAACCAGTTTTTCCTATTTGTGTCTGAAGTGGCCAATTCTAAAATGAGCTTTTCCATAGGTAACAGTAATTCAGTTTACTATCTCTACTTGTACTGAATGACCTGCTAGGTAATTCCAAATGTGTCTTCTATTTCAGATATCCATAACTGCTTGTTCTGTATCTCACAGTTCAAGTATGATCTTTTCCCCTTTCTCTCTTTAACTGCTTTCATTCATCTATACGGCACTAAAGCAGTTATGTTACCTACAGAACCATATTCTCAATCCAATTGACACACACAAAATGCTGGTGGAATGCAGCAGGCCAGGCAGCATCTATAGGAAGAAGGACAGTCGACGTTTTGGGCTGAGACCCTTCGTCGGGACTAACTGAAAGAAAAGATAGTAAGAGATTTGGAAATGGAAGGGGGAGGGGGAGATCTGAAATGATAGGAGAAGACAGGAGGGGAAGGGATGAAGCCAAGAGCTGGAAAGTTGATTGGCAAAAGGGATATAGAACTGGAGAAGGGAAAGGACCTTGGGACGGGAGGCCTAGGTCGAAAGAAAGGGGAAGGGGAGCACCAGAGGGAGATGGAGAACAGGCAAGGAGTGATTGTGAGAGGGGCAGAGAGAAGAAAAAAAAAGAGGAAATAAAAAGGGAGGGGGAGAGAATAATAAATAAAGAAATAAGGGATGAAGTAAGAAAGGAAGGAGGGGCATTAATGCAAGTTAGAGAAATCGATGTTCATGCCATCAGGTTGGAATATCCCAGATCCCAGATGGAATATAAGGTGTTGTTCCTCCAACCTGAGTGTGGCTTCATCTCTATGGATAGACATATCAGAATGAGAATGGGACGTGGAGTTAAAATGTGTGGACATATCAGAATGCCCCCCCCCCCCTTTCTCCCTAGGCCTCCTGTCCCATGATCCTTTCCCTTCTCCAGCTGTGTATCCCTTTTGCCAATCACTTTTCCAGCTCTTAGCTTCACCCCTTCCCCTCCCCCTCCCACTTTCAAACCTCTTACTGTCTTTTCTTTCAGTTAGTCCTGACGAAGGGTCTCGGCTTGAAACGTCAACTGTACTTCTTCCTATAGATGCTGCCTGGTCTGCTACGTTCCACCAGCATTTTGTGTGCGTTGCTTGAATTTCCAGCATCTGCAGATTTCCCCGTGTTTGCGTTCTCAATCCTTCTGTGTATTTTCCATTTTTTCTCTCCATGCTTCCCCTGTCTGTAATTTAAAATATGCTTACTTTTCTGCTTCTGTTATTCTGAAGGAAGGTCAGTGTCCTGAAAGGATAACCCTGTTTGTATCTCAAACCTGACCATCTGATGCCTGACCATTTTCTGTTGCATTTTCTGTTTGGTTTGCAATGTATTGGTTTGTTCACCAATGTTTAATCGGCAAGAACAGTCACCATCTGTTTTGTTAATGTGAGCTCATTTTTGTTTTATCTCTTTTCTGTCCTCTCCTATTAACCGAGAAGAAAACCTTTGCAGACTTAAATGGGGGAACAGTTACCTGGTTGATCCAGGTACTTAAGTGTTGTATCTCCGGATCAATAATTCAGGACTGTGGTTACTCATCTAGTAACTTATCTATCATGTTACTAACCCTAAACAATATTATCTTCCTTAAATTCAGAGTTAAGGACATTTACTCAGGGCTGTGATAAGCCTGCTTACATTCACTCTATCTATGCCCATCATAATTTTATATACCTGTATCAGATCTCCCGTCATTCTTCTACGCTGCAGGGAATAAAGTCCTAACCTATTCAACCTTTCTCTGTAACTCAGTTTCTCAAGTCCCGGCAACATCCTTGTAAACCTTCTCTGCACTCTTTCAACCTTATTAATATCCTTCCTGTAATTAGGTGACCAAAACTGCTCACAATACTCCAAATTCGGCCTCACCAATGTCTTATACAGCTTCACCCTAACATTCCAACTCTTATACTCAATACTATGATTTATAAAGGCCAATGTACCAGAAGCTCTCTTTACTACCCTATCTACTTGTGACGCCACTTGTAGGGAATTTTGTATCTGTATTCCCAGATCCCTCTGTTCTACTGCACTCCTCAGTGTCCTACCATTTACCTTGTATGTTCTACCTTGGTTTGTCCTTCCAAAGTGCAATACCTCACACTTGTCTGTATTAAACTCCATCTAACATTTGTCAGCCCATTTTTCCAGCTGGTCCAAATCCCTCTGCAAGCTTTGAAAACCTTCCTCACTGTCCACTACACCTCCAATCTTTGTATCATCAACAAATTTGCTGATCCAATTTACCACATAATCATTGATATAGATGACAAAGAACAATGGACCCTCCGCTGATCCTTGTGGCACACCACTGGTCACATGCTTCCACTCAGAGTAGCAATCCTCTACTACCACTCTCTGGCTTCTTCCATTGAGCTAATGTCTAATCCATTTTACTACCTCTCCATGTATACCTAGTGACTGAATCTTCCTAACTAACCTCCCATTCGAGATCTTGTCAAAGGCATTACTGAAGTCCATGTAGACAACATCCACTGCTTTCCTTTCATCCACTCTCCTGGTAACCTCCTCAAAAAACTGTAATAGATTAGTTAAACATGACCTACTACACACAAAGGCACGTTGACTCTCCCTAATAAGCCCCTGTCTATCCAAGTACTTGTAGATTCTATCTCTTAGTACTCCTTACAGTAATTTACCTACAACTGGCGTCAAACTTACCGGCCTATAATTTCCTGGATTTCTTTTAGAGCCTTTTTTAAACAACAGAACAACATGAGCTATCCTCCAATCCTGCGATACCTCACCAGTAGATACCGACATTTTAGATATATCTGCCAGGGCCCCTGCAATTTCAACATTAGTCTTCTTCAAGGTCCGAGGGAATACCCTGTTAGGTCCTAGGGATTTATCTACTCTGATTTGCCTCAAGACAGCAAGCACCTCCTCTTTTTCAATCTGTATAGGTTCCATGACCTCACTACTTGTTTGTCTTATTTCCATAGACTCCATGCCAGTTTCCTTAGTAAATACAGATGCACAAAACCCATTTAGGATCTCCCCCATTTCTTTTGGTTCCATACATAGCCGACCACTCTGATGTTCAAGAGGACGAAGTTTATCCCTTACTATCCTTTTGCTCTTAATATACCTGTTTTAGGATTATCCTTCACCTTGACTGACAAAGTAACCTCATGTCTTCTTTTAGCCCTCCTGATTTCTTTCTTAAGTATCTTTTGCACTTTTTATACTCCTCAAGCACCTTATTTGCTCCCTGTTTCCTATATATGTCATACATCTCTCTCTTCTTTTTTAGAGTTCCAATATCCCTCAAGAACCAAGGTTCCTTATTCTTATTCACTTTGCCTTTAATCCTGACAGGAACATACAAACTCTGCACTCTCAAAATTTCTCCTTTATAGGCCTCCCACTTACCAATCACATCCTTGCCAGAGAACAACCTGTCCTAATCCACGCTTTTTAGATCCTTCCTCATTTCTTCAAATTTGGCTTTTTTCCAGATTAGAACCTGAACCCAAGGACCAGATGTATCTTTATCCATGATCAAGTTGAAACTAATGGTGTTATGATCATTGGAACCAAAGTGTTCCCCTACGCACACTTCTGTCACCTGTCGTAACTCATTTCCTAAAAGGAGATCTAATAGTGCATCTTCTCTAGTAGGTACCTCTCTATTTTGATTTAGAAAACTTTCTTGGACACATTTTACAAACTACAACCCGTCTAGACCTTTAACAGTATGGGAGTCCCAATCAATATGTGGAAAATTAAAATCCTCTACTATCACAACTTAGTGTTTCCTGCAGTTGTCTGTTATCTCTCTCCACCAATTCTCACTGACGATTGGGTGGTGTAGAATACAACCCCATTAGTGTGATCATACCTTTCCTGTTTCTCGGCTCCACCCATATGGCCTTGGTAGACAAGCCTCTAATCTGTCCTGCCTGAGCACTGCTGTAACATTTTCCCTGACTAACAATGCCACCCCCCCACCCCCCCCACCCTTCATCCCTCTGCCTCTATTATGTCTGAAACATCTAAACCCTGGAACATTAATACAGTCCTGCCCCTCCTGTAGCCAAGTTTCATTAATGGCTATAATGTCATAATTCCATGTCAATCCACTCCCTCAGCTCATCTGCCTTCCCCACAATACACCTTGCATTGAAATAGACACACCTCAGAAGATTATGACCACCACACACAAACCTTCTATTTCTGACTTTGCATGAACTTTTAACATAATTTATTTTCACCCCCTCTCCAGTATCTGCTCTGTCACTCTGATTCCCATCCCCCTGCAAATCTAGTTGAAACCCTCACCAATCGCACTAACAAACCTCCTTGCAAGAATGTTGGTCCCCCTGTAGTTCAGGTGTAACCTATCTCTCTTGTACAGGTCCCACTTGCTCCAGAAGAGGTCCCAATGATCCTGAAATCTGAAACCCTGTCCCCTACACCAGTTCCTCAGCGACATGTTCATCCTCCAGATCATCCTACTCTTACCCTCACTGGCACGTGGCACAGGTAGCAATCCTGAGATTACCACCCTCAAGGTCCTGCTTTTTAACCCTACCAAGCTCTTTATACTCACTCTTTCTTCCTACGTCACTGGTACCGATGTGTACCATGACATCTGGCTGTTCACCCTCCCATTTCAGAATGCTGTGCACTCGATCAGAGACACCCCTGACCGTGGCACCCAGGAAGCAACAAACCATCAGGGAGTCTCTGTGGCGACCACAGAACCTCTTGTCCGTACCTCTAGCCATCAAGTCCCCAATCACTACCGCTCTCCTCTTCTTCCACCCTTACTTCTGCACTGAGAAGGAAGTGCCAGAGATCCGGCTGCCGTAGCTTGTCCCAAGTAAGTCATCCCCCCCAACAGTATTCAAATCGGTATACTTGTTGTTGAGGGGAACAGCCACAAGGGAACCCTGCTCTGCCTGCCCTTTCTCCTTCCCTTGCCTGACGGTAACCCAATTACCTGTGCGCTGCTGCTTTGGCGTAACTACCTCCCTAAAACTTCTATCTATAAACTCTTCATTCTCCAGAATGATCCGGAGGTCATCCAGCTCCTGCTCCATTTCCCTAACGCGGTTTGTTAGGAGCTGCAGCTGAATGCACTTCTTGCAGGTGCCATTGTCAGAGAGACCAGAGGTCTCCCTGACTTCCCACATCCTGCAAGAGGAGCATTCCAACATCCTGCCTGGCATTCTCTCTACTATAAACAAACAAAAACAAAACTTACTGGGGACCTACCCTCACCTCTACCCGTTCACACTGAAGCCTGTTGAGCCAAAGCCGTCCCACTCTACTGCCACTCACTCTGCTGCCTGCTGGATATGGTGGTTGCCTTTTCAAGCCTTTGGCTCTCTACTGGCTGACGTCACGTGCCTGCGCAGTCCAGCCAATTTTCCCCGAGCAGTGTAAAAAAAAAAGGCTTCTCTCCGAGATTCCTTACTCCTTCACTCTCAGCCTTTAGCTTCGATTTAGAACTTGAAGCTGCTCACCCTCACCACTTCTGTCCCCTCTAAGAGAATTGGTATGTGTTCCTTCATCTTGTCCTTCCTGAAGTGGCTCTTTCGTCTTACTGACGTTGAGAGCCAGGTTGTTGCTGTGGCATCACTCCACTAGTTGGCATATCTCTTTCCTGTACACCTTCTCATTACCACCTGAGATTCTAGCAACAATGGTTGTATCGTCAGAAAATTTATAGATGGTATTTGAGCTACTGTATGCCTTGCCACACAGTGTTCAAAGCATTGGGATTTAACTTGACCAAAGTCAGTATTGTAGGTCTTCAAGTCAGTTATGAACCTGATTTTTAGTGCATTTGTTAGCTAGGCCTACTAATATACAAATAAACAAATAGGCACACTGCACATTATAATCACCTCAGTTGTCAGATTGCACATTCTTGATGCTTTGATCTTAATCTATATTTACAAATTCCTACCTTGAGATGGATGTTGGAGTTTTTGCTGTGGAACGGAATGTTCGGAGAAATATCAGTTTTTAGGATTTTTTAGCAGGTTTGATATTGTCATTTAAAGAAAAATAGGATTGGTATATGGACAGGAAAGGAATGGAGGGTTATGGGCTAAGTGCAGGCCAGTGGGACGAGGTGAGAGTAAGCGTTCGGCACGGACTAGAAGGACCGAGATGGCCTGTTTCTGTGCTGTAATTGTTATATGGTTCTATGGTTAAATCTTTCTTCTTTCTTTTTCTTTCTTTTTCAATCTTTTTATTGAGTTTCATATAAATATAAAAAAACATAACATAATAATGAATAGGTTATGAATACAATAGACAAGATTACATTAATAATAGGATAATGATATCCTATTAAACATCAACAACAAAAAAGTACATTAATCAATCAAGTCTATATAATTATATATGAAAAAAAAACAAGACTAATCATCAAAAGAAAAAGAAAAAAAAATTAGAGATGTGTGAAAGAAAATATATATATAAAACAAACACTAAACTAAAACTAACATGGGCAATAATAACAGTTTATAAGTATATGATAGTGTCAAAGAACTCCGGAACTCCATACCTGAACAAGAATAAACAGAGAGAAGGTCTGGGAAAGGCCAAATTAATTCATATGAAAATGTCGAATGAACGGTCCCCAAGTTTCTTCAAATTTAATTGACGAGTCAAAAATAGTGCTTCTAATTTTTTCCAAACTCAGAGAAGAAATAGTTTGAAAAAGCCACTGAGACGTGGTAGGAGGGTTTACTTCTTTCCAATTTTGTAATATAGACCTTCTGGCCATTAATGTTACAAAAGCAATCATTCGTCTGATTGAAGGAGAAAACTGATTACCATCCTCATTTGGTATACCAAAGATTGCAGTAATAAAGTTAGGTTGTAAATCGATGTTCCAAATTGAGGAAATGGTAATGAATATGTCCTTCCAATAGTTATGTAAAGTGGGACATGACCAAAACATATGGGTCAGTGAAGCCACTTCTGAATGACATCTATGACATTGAGGGTTAATATGAGAATAAAATCGAGCAAGTTTATCTTTAGACATATAAGCTCTATGTACAATTTTAAATTGTATTAAAGCATGTTTAGCACATATAGAAGAAGAATTAACCATTTGTAAAATTTTTTCCCATTTATCTGTTGGTATATTGTATCGAAGTTCTTTTTCCCATTGTTGTTTAATTCTATCAGACATCTCTGGTTGTATCTTCATAATCATGTTGTAAATAAAAGCAACTAATCCCTTCTGACAAGGATTTAAGGTAAAAATCAAATCTGAGAAATCCGTTGAAGTTGAGTTGGGAAAAGATGGTAAAACTTTATGTAAAAAATTTCTGATTTGTAAATATCTGAAGAAATTAGATTTAGGTAATTTAAATTTATTGGAAAGTTGGTCAAAAGACATCAAAGTACCTTCAAAAAAAAGGTCACAAAAACATTTTATACCTTTCCTTTTCCATATGCTAAAGGCTTGATCTGTCAAGGAAGGTTTAAAAAAAAATTAAATAAAATAGGGCTATCAAGCACAAAGTTTTTCAGAGTAAAAAATTTCCGAAATTGAAACCAAATTCGTAATGTGTGTTTAATAACAGGATTAGATATCTGTTTATTGAATTTAACTAAATCAGCAGGAAGAGAAGAACCAAGAACAGAGAATAAAGAATATCCCTTTACTTCATTGCATTCCAAATTTACCCACTGCGGACACAATAATGAGTCCAAATCTAATTTCCAATACGTTAGGTTACGAATATTATTCACCCAATAATAAAATCTAAAGTTAGGCAAAGCTAAACCACCATCTTTTTTAGATTTTTGTAATTGCCTTTTACTTACCCTGGGGTTTTTATTTTGCCACACAAATGAGGAAATTTTTGAATCAATGTTGTCAAAAAAGGATTTAGGAATAAAAATTGGTAAGGCTTGAAATAAATATAAAAATTTCGGTAAAATCATCATTTTAATAGCATTAATCCGACCAACTAATGATAAGAATAAGGGAGACCATCTTGTAGTAAGATGTTGTATTTGAAGAAGCATAGGTAAAAAATTCAGTCTAAATAAATCTTTATATTTCTTGGTAATTTTTATACCTAAATAGGTAAAATTATCAGTAACAACTTTAAATGGAATCCTGTCATTCAATAAAGTTTGCGCGTTTAAAGGGAATAATTCACTCTTATCTAAGTTTAATTTATAACCAGAAAAACTACCAAATTGAGCCAACAAGGATAAAATAGTGGGAATAGATCTATCAAGATCAGAAATATATAACAGCAAATCATCAGCATAAAGTGATAATTTATATGATTTCTCATTACGGGTAATACCAAAAATATTAGGAGATTCACGAATAGCAATGGCTAAAGGTTCTAACGCAATATTAAATAATAAAGGACTTAAAGGACAACCTTGTCTCGTACCACGAGATAATTGAAAAAAGGAGGATCTATAATTATTTGTAAGAACAGAAGCAACAGGTTTATAGTATATTAGTTTAATCCATGATATAAAATTAGGACTAAAATTAAAATTTCTCAATGCATTAAATAAATATGTCCATTCAACTCTATCAAAGGCTTTTTCAGCATCTAATGAGATAACACATTCTGGGACTGTGGGTGATGAAGTATGAATTATATTAATCAATTTTCTAACATTAAAAAAAGAATACCGATTCTTAATGAAACCAGTTTGATCTTCTGAAATAATCTGTGGTAGTACCTTTTCTAATCTAGTGGCTAAAATTTTTGTAAGAATCTTAGAATCTACATTTAATAATGATATAGGGCGATAAGATGTACATAAAGTAGGATCTTTATCTTTTTTAAGAATTAGAGAGATAGTAGCTTCATAAAAAGACTGAGGTAATCTCTTCTTAGCAAATGCATCGTTAAAGATTTCACATAACCAAGGGGAAAGCAAAGAAGAAAAAGTTTTGAAAAATTCTACAATATAACCATCAGGGCCAGGAGCTTTCCCTGAATTCATTGATGAGACAGCCTCACCTATTTCGGCCATAGAGATAGGAGCATCAAACAAGCTACGATCTTCACCAATCAGTTTAGGAATATTCAAATTGTTAAAAAAATTATCCATCATGGACAGGTCACCATCAAATTCTGATTGATATAAAGATTTATAAAAATCTTGAAAAGCATTATTGATTTCTTTATGATCAGTGGTTAAATTACCGTCTTGTTTACGAATTTTAATAATTTGTCGCCTGGTCGAAATAGCTTTTAATTGATTAGCTAACAGTTTACCAGTTTGATCACTGTGAATATAGAATTGAGCTCTGGTCCTAATTAATTGATTTTCAATTGAAGAAGATAATAATAAACTATGTTCCATTTGAAGCTCAACTCTCTTCTTATAAAGTTCTATGGTAGGAGTCACGGAATAAATCTTATCAATTTCCTTCATTTTATCCACTAATAAAGCAATATCTAAATATCTTTGTTTCCTTTTACCAGCGGAGTACGAAATAATTTGTCCCCGGATAAAAGCCTTAAAAGAGTCCCAAAGTATTCCTCTGTCAATTTCTTCAGTATAGTTTGTTGAGAAAAACAAATCAATTTGCTGTTTTATATAGGTGACAAATTCTGGGTCTTGAAGCAGAGTAGCATTAAGTCTCCAAGATCTAACATTATTGGAAAAGTCCGGAATCTTAATAGATAACTTCAAAGGTGCATGATCCGAAATAGTAATAGAATCATATTTACAATCAATAACATCCGTTAATAACTGATGATCAATAAGAAAGTAATCAATTCTAGAATAACTATGATATACATGTGAAAAAAATGAAAATTCTTTATCTTTAGGGTTCAAAAACCGCCATATTTCTGTAATTCCCGAATCAACCATAAAAGAATTAATAAGTAAGGCTGATCTATTCGGAAGAGTTCGAATAGGTTTAGATCTATCCATCAAAGGATTCAAACAACAATTAAAATCTCCACCCATTATCAACATATATTCATTCAGATTAGGAAGGGAAGTAAATAAACGTTTAAAAAATTCAGGGCAGTCAAAATTTGGGGCATAAATATTAACTAGAACCACTTTCCGATGAAAAGTGAACCAGTTATCAACACAAATCTGCCCTGTGGATCAGAAATAATTTCGTGATGTGTAAACAAAATTGAGGGGTCTATAAAAATAGACACACCCCTAATTTTAGCGGTACAATTCGAATGAAATTGTTGACCCTTCCAGAACCGAAAAAAACATTGATTATCCTCCCTCCTAATATGGGTTTCCTGTGCAAAAATAATATTAGCGTTCAATCTATGGAATACCTTAAATTTTTTTTTACCTTTAATCGGATGATTTAAACCATTAGTATTCCAAGAGATAAAATTAATAGATTTATCCATCATGCCAATATTAGTTGTGTATATCATAATAGGTTAAAAAGACACATAACCCATAATTTAGGAAAAAGGAAAATAGATTCAGGAGCAACCGGAGAACATGACACCTCAACAATATTAATAATTTAAAGTTGGCCCATAAACTAAAAGCAGAAAAAAACGCAAAAGCATGAAAAAAGATCCCCACCCCCTCCCCCCACCGTTCGAAGAAAAGCCAAGCGGCAAGCGCATAATCTAACACTAACCTTACCCCCATTTCAAGATGGCAGCTCCATAAAAAGCTTTTAAAAAAAAACTATGTAACACCCATATTTAAATATAGGGTTGCAAAAAGAAAATATATGTCAATCAGAATGAGAAAACTAATATAATAAAACAAACAATCTTTAACAAAAAAAATAAACATTAAAATTTAAGAGTGTAATATACCTTTAAAAAATTTCATATATAAATGCAAGAAAGATGACGTTTCAAAAGCAAAGACTTATGGGAAGAAGAAACGACATTTTGAAAAAGCCATCTTACAAAATATAAATGTAGATTCAACAATCTATTAAAAAAGTTTAATAATAAAAAAAATACCAAAATAGGATCAGAAAAGATTCAATAAACACTACAATATATATAAAAAAAACTAAAAAAATTCAAAGCATTCGTCCCATTTCTAAGTACAGGCAAACAAATAAATGTTTATAAAAAGCAGAGTCTTATGGGAAGAAGAAACGACATCTTGAAAAAAAAATAAATCATTATTACAAGATATAGATGTATATATCTGAAACAAAAAAGAATAAAAAAATATTGTAAAAGTTAAGAAAGCATCCATAAAACAGTGATAATAGTGAAAAATAAGAGCCAGACCCGTAGAACGGGATAGAAAGTTATAACCCAACTTCGTAGGTTACTTAAAATGAGATGGCACCCTCTCTCCGAGGAATCTTCAACATGACACATAGTTCAAGTTGCACTAGAAGATCTATATTCTTCAACAAATTTCTTCGCTTCTTCCGGTGTTTTGAAAAATTGCTGACTGTTGTCGTTTAACGTAATTCTGAGCTTCGCTGGATACATTAAAGCTTGTTTAAGGCCAATCGAATAAATCTCTGCCATCACTGGTTTAAAAGCGATTCTTGATCTCATTACATCATAAGAATAATCTTCAACAATTCGGAATGAATTGGTGTTATAAGAAATCATGCCTTTTTTACGAGCTAATCGAATTAAAAGCTCTTTCTCCCGAGGATAATGAAGGCGAACAATCACCGCTCGTGGTTTATCAGACAGAGCCGAAAATCTCGCAACTCTGTGAACACGATCGATAACAGGTTTGGATTGCAAATCTTCAGCACTGAAAGTTTCCCATAGTAATTTAGAGAAAAATTCAGTTAAATCACCGGACTCAACTTTTTCGGGAAACCCGATGATACGCAAATTCTGTCTACGAGATCGATTTTCGAGATCAGTAATTTTAAACTTATACTGATCCATAGTTTTAGCATTCGACTCTACCTTCTTCTCCAATGCTTCAATTGTACGTACTTTTTCACAAATGGATTTTTCAAGAGTCGCGATCTTATCTTCATGCCGCTGAATGTCCGATGCCTGCGATTGAAGTTTAATTTCAAGCGATCTATCAGCTTCTTCAAGTTTGGATATTTTCCTGGTAAGTTTATTTTCCAAACTTGTCAGTCTGCTTCCCAATCTACCATCCAATCTGCCTTCCAGACTCGAAAGTTTAATATCCAGTTTAGCGTCCAAAAGAGTAGAGATTGCGTCGATGGATACAGGTTCCTTAGACGATTTCTTGCTTGTAGCCATTTTAAGTTTGTCGAGATTAGATCAAATATTATTTTAGGAAGAAAAAGTTAATCAAAAGTATCAACCCATGTGATTAAATTCGAAAAGATTTAATTAAGGGGTGATTATAGTTGAAAAAATGAAGAGCGCCTAAAGGCAGATGTTTACGTCGCCATCTTGAAACTCCACCCCCCAAATCTTTCTTATCCAGTAATGTTTTACTTAAAATTTATTCACAGAATTTATATGCTACTGGCAATGTTGGCATTAATTGTCCATCCTAATTGCTTCTGAATCAATGAGGGAATTAAAGGCCATTCACGCTGGTAGGTTGGGGACCAGCCCAATGAAGAAAGGCAAATTTCCTTGTCCAAAGGGCATTAATTCACCAGATGGTTTTCACAGCAGTGTAGTAGTTTCATGGTTACTGTTATTGAGAAGTACTTTCTTAAAATTCAAGATTTCTGAAATTATATAATTTTAAATTCTCTAGTTACATAGGTGGGATTCAAATTCTCATCCTTGGGTCAGAGGTTTAAAACTAACTTCTAATCTAGTAATTTAAACTCCATGCTGCAGTACACACTGCAGTCTGCCCATCTTTTTCATTGATCTCAACTTTCATTTCAGTCTCTCTGAATTTATTTTCTTTTCTTCTTCCCTTTCTCCAGCACTTCACAATTTGCTGCCAACCTCATTCATCTATGAATTGAGTTTTTTACATATTCATTTGCAGCATGACTGTCTATAATTTGTTTGTAATGTGGTCTGTCTCTATTTGGTTGATATTCTCCCCTATTTCTTCTACTCTCAACGTTTGCATATGCGGTAATTTCTAATTTTGACAAACACTTTGTATCCAATGCATTAACTCATCTGCTTTCACTTATTCAGTTTATTTGGTTTTTATTTAAATTCCCTTTGATATTGTTACAGTCCAAAAGTGGAAACTATATTGAGAGTTCCCAAAAATAGCCTTCAGTGCCACCTGTCAGTTGTGGCATTTTCATCCTCCTCCAAACTGGAAAAAAATGAGGTCAAGCTTTTGAACATGTATGTTGGGCCACACAATCAGCCAGCAGATGGCCTAGGTGTCTGCACACAAAAAGACCATTGACTTGACATGTTAATTGGCTGGAACCAGAAACAACACGTTTTGCTATTTATATTTGAAGGCTCAGATGATTAATTTGATTGAATACAGTTGTGT
Organism: Hypanus sabinus; assembly: GCF_030144855.1. Classification (NCBI taxonomy): domain Eukaryota; kingdom Metazoa; phylum Chordata; class Chondrichthyes; order Myliobatiformes; family Dasyatidae; genus Hypanus; species Hypanus sabinus. The sequence goes on along the minus strand of NC_082706.1, from coordinate 137,448,054 downwards.
ACGGATGAATATATTTCAATGTAGGATCCCTTTCTGTGTACTATGAATAAATGATTAAATAAATAAATACAGTGAATTATTGCTGACACTGAAACTATTGTAATGTTAAGACAACTTCTATGCATGCATCCCCCACTTAAAAAAAGTTATACCCAGTCTCAACAAGAAGACATTTTGGGAACTAAGTAGTGTCTGTTCAGATAATTTTGTTGAATCTGGGCAGCCTTCTTTCAGGATCAGGTACTTGTGTTGCGTCTGTGGATATTTATGTTGCTGGTTGAGATATTGATTATATGGCTTACTTCAGCCGCTGTGCACCAGCTGTGAGTGCTCTGGACAATGTAAGTGGCTGGAAATGAAGCTTTCTTAGACTTTGTACAGATAGTTTGCTTTGATACTGCTTCAGTAGGATTTGCCATCAACATTCCTTATCCACATTTGCATCAGAAAGATCTGTGTTGCTATGATTTCCATGACTTTGTATTCAGCCAGATAGCAAACAGTAAGTTTTCACATAATTGATAACAAGCCTTCATGTATGTGACTTTTACACGAGAAGTTGATGTGTTACTTGTATCTTTTCTCTCTGTAAGGTGAAGTGTTTCTTTTTAATTCTGCTGTTGTTTATACAGCTCTCAGAATTCTTCCAGCATTCTGTCCTAATGTTTACCTTAACATTGGGGTAATGTTTAAGATGTAAGTCAATGTTTTGGGTTGAGATTCTGCATCAAGACCGAGAGGGAATAGGGAAGATGGCCTTTGTGTACCATGAGAAGGGGAGTGGAATGGAGGTTGGTAGGTGATAAGTGAAAGCTAGTGAGAAGGGGATGATGGACCGATTGAACTCATTGGGGGGGGGGGGCTGGATTAAAGATTACTAGGTGACAGGTGGAAACCAATGAAAAAAGGATGATGGTAAGATGGAACCAGGCAGGGCAGAGAATGAGACAGATGAGCAAAAAGGAGTAGAAAACAAAATGTTTAGACAAGTTCATATGCAAGGGAAGCATCTGATGATGTAGGTCACTTACAATTGGAAAATTCTGTATGAATACAGTTGGGTTTTAACTTATCCGAACAGAATATGAGACATAGTTCTTCGAATTTGTGTGTTATGTGCTTCGGGTGGCATTTCATCTTAAATTTCCTTCATTGTGGAAGTGGGATGGAGAATTAAAATGACATGCCACTGGAAGCTCAGCGTAGCTATTGTAGATGGAGTGTAGGTGCTTTGCAAAGCGGTCATCTGGTCTGTGCTTGGTTTCATCATGTAAAGGAGGCCTCGTTGTGAACACTGAGGCCAGTATACAAGGTTGGAAGATAAGCAAATGAATCTTTGCCTCACCTGGAAAGGTGAAATTTAAATTTTTTTTTATAATTAAAAAATAAATATAAAATATCAAATAACACTCTTTTCTGTTATTTTCAATTAAAGGCTTATTTACGAGAAAAGCTGGGTCAAACAATGTTGATGCCAAAATCTAGTGAAATAGAAATATTAATTTGAAAAGGAAAAATTAAAAAAATTACATCTTGTATGTATAATTTGATTCAAAAACAATTAAATCAGGAATTCATAAATCAAGACAAAAATGGGAATTTGATTTGAATGTTAAAATTGATGGAAAAAACTGGTCAAGATTATGTTCTGATGGTATGAGAAATACAATAAATGTTCGACTTAGATTAATACAATATAATTTTTTATATCAATTATATATAACACCACAGAAAATAAATAGATTAAATTCAAATATGTCTGACCAATGTTTTCGATGTAATCAAGAAATTGGTACTTTTTTACATTCTCCTTGGTCTTGTTTTAAAATTCAACCATTTTGGATAAATCTAAGACTTTTATTGGAACAAGTTACTGGAGTACAACTCCCACATAGTCCAGTATTATTTTTATTAGGAGATATTGAAGGGACAATACCGAAACTTAAATTGAATAAGTATCAGAAAAAATTTATAAAAATTGCATTGGCAGTGGTCAAAAAAGTTATCACAGTTACTTGGAAATCTGATTAATATTTAACTATGGATCTTTGGAATAATGAAATACATAGTTGTATTCCACTTGAAAAAATTACATACAATCTAAGAAATGAATATGATATATTTTTGAAAATTTGGCTCCCATACCTACAAAAGATAGGATTAAATACATAGATCTTTTGAAGATAAAATTATAAAGTAATTGGGGAAAGTAAAAATAAATATTAAAATTATTTTGAACTCCATGGAGCATGTGGGGATCCTCCGATATCCAGGCAATCTTTCTCTTTTTTTTCTTTCTTTAGATACGGGTTAAGGGGGGGAGGGGGGGAGGGTTAATATTATTTTTCTCACTATTTATCATCACATTTATTCTTTGTAATTTTCTAAAATTTAATAAATAATAATAAAAAAAGAGGGTGAACCCTCAGAAGATGTCAATCGCCAGTGTACCTGGCAGGGCACTGAACATCTGTGCCCACCAACTGGCTGGATTGTTCAAGGACATATTCAATTTCTCACTGCTGTAGCCAGAGGTTTCAACCTGCTTCAAAAGGGCATCAATCATATCAGTGCCCAAGAAGAGACGGGTGAGCTGCCTCAACGACTATTGCCCAATAACACTCACAATTACAGTGATGAAGTGCATTAAAAGTTTGGTTTCAAAGGTTTCAAGGGTACATTTAATGTCAGAGAAATATATGCGATATACATTCTGAAATTGTTTTTCTTCACAACCATCCACAAAAACACAGGAGTGCCCCAAAGAATGAATGACAGTTAAATGTTAGAACCCCAAAGCCCCCCTCAGCTCCCCCAGCCACATATTAGCAGCAGCAGCAAAGCATCAATAAAGACACAGACTTTGCAGTACCCCAAAGACTACTCATTCACCCAGTAATTCAACATACCACAGTGATGCACCATCAATAACTCACACTGAGACGTAAGACGAGATATCGGCTTTTATTGACTGGAAGAAGGAACCAGGAGTGAGTGTCTATTATACAATGTCCTGGAGACTGAGGCCGAGCGTCAGGCCTCAGACCTCCTTTATACAGGGGCCTGTGGGAGGAGCCACAGGAGCAGTCAGCAGGGGCGTGTCCCGACAGGCACATAGTTCACCACACACAGGCTCTCTCTCTCTCCCTAATAAGGGAAAAAGAGGTGTCCCCATTTCACCTTGAGAGGGAAGACATAACAAACAACCCGCTGATTTACGATATTATAAGTCTGTTGCGTCACTTTTTTCTGAGCTGTGTGCCCAAAGAACTCGGGTCTTTGAGCACACAACTAGCAACCAGCTAGCTGCTTTCGATCTTCCATTTCCCACGACACAACAATTTCCTGTGGAGGCACCAACCTCATGTCCGCCCACCTCCAGAGCCACAAAATCCCAGAACCCCAAAGGTTTGCTAGTCTTCTGGGCCACATCCTTGGTATGTCGAATAGTGACCAGTTGTGACACCCTGTAGAGAGTCCCATTCCTACAAAGAACCAAAGTCAGCGTGTAACTCCAGGTCAGGGTCTTCAAAAGAACCCTGAAAGGGAAAAATAAAGATATTAGAGCTGTTTCTAAAGATGCAAGCAGAGGAGTCGCCGTTAGGCGCCATTGTCTCCTAAGCTCCACCCTTTTATGGAACATGGTTAGAATTAACTCCCTCCTGATTAAGGAACTGGTCTCGCTGATTTGCCTTTGGACATAGCAGGTCTACAGTGGATGTAGTCTAACCAGCTCTCAACTTGGTCTTGGACCATAAGTGGGAGAGGACAGCGGAAACAGTGCAGTGTCTAGGTATGTTGAAATGAGTTCATTGTGATAAGAGCAGGTAGAAACAGTGGCCTTACCAGGGCAGTCTATTGCACTTGGATAAGTGATAGAAGATTCTAATCTCCACTGTAGAGGGGAGATTAGAACATAGAGCAGTACACCACAGGAACACGCCTTTTGACCCACAATGTGGTGCTGAATCAATTAAATTAATCATCAAATGGCCAACTAACCTAATCTCTTCTGCCAACACAATTTTCCAAACATTCATGTGTCCATCTAAATGTCTCTTAAAAATCCCTAATATCTGTGTCTACCAGCACCCCAAGGCAGTGCATTCCAGGCACCCACATTCTTTGCATTTATATATATTTTTTAAAAATTTGCTATTCATATCTCCTTTGAAATAATCCCCTCTCACCTTAAACGTATGCCCTCAGGTATTAGACATTTTAACCCTGAGAAAAATATCCTGTCTGTCTCCTTTTATCTATCCCTCTCATAATCTTATAAACCTCTATCAGATCTCCCCTCAGCCTCTGCTGCTCCAGAGAAAACAACCCAAGTTTGTCTGACCTCTAGTTATAGTATGTTCCATCTAATCTTGGCATCATCATAGTAAATCTCTTCTGCACTCTCTCCAAAGTTTCAATATCCTTTCTATAATGGGGCAATAAGATCTGTAGCAGTCTGGGAGACGCTGGAATACATTTGTGGGGTCATGATCCAGAGGGGTGATATGGGGGTGTCAGAAAGCTGCCATCAGGCTTCTTCAAAGTAAAGGTCAGTGCAACAGATAACTGTATTCCTCTGTATCTGGTGGTTTGAAGCCGTAGGACATAATTCTCAGTACAGCATAGGAACAGCTCACAATGGCAGCACTGGCAACAATGCCAAATTTCACTAGTCCCATCTGCCTGCATGTGGTCTATTACCTTCTGTTTCCTGGCTGTTCATGTGTCTGTCTAAATACCTTTTAAATGTTTCCATTGTATTGCTTCTACCACTACCACTGACCATTCTCTCTATGTAAAAAAAATGCCACATAAACAGAAGATTAAACCTTTCTCCCCTCTCAGTTTAAAACCCTCTAATACTTCATATTTCTGTTCTGCGGAAAAATTCTGTTTACTCTGTTTGTCCCTCTTACAATTTTATAAACTTCTATCAGATCCCCCCCAGCCTCTGACATTCCATACAAGATGATGCAAGTTTGTCCAATCTCCATGTAACTTATGTTTGCTAATGCAGGCAACAGCCTCTTCTGCACTCTCTTCAAAGCTTCCCCATCCTTCCTGAAATGTGGTGACCAGAAATGTCAGGATTAGTCTAATGTGAGCAGAATGCTGCATATTTGAAGCTGGTGAGGTTGGAATGGCTGACGAGAGTTGAGAAGTCCAAGCAGTAATTCGAAATGACAAAAAATCAAGAGAATTGTATATCTCAGCATCAATCATTTTGTTTGTCTTCTTATGTTAGGGCATGTCGTCTCTTGACTTGGCCTCAGTAAAATCACTGCTGCTTTCAATTCAATCCATTTCAAGTTTAATTGTCAATCAGCCATACATAAGTCTTCATGAATACAGCCAAATGAGACAGCATTACTAAAGGATCAAGGTGCAATACAATACAGCACACAAAAGATAGCAAGCACAAAAAAAAGTATCACAGTTACAGAATAAAAGTTCCAAAAACTCACGATTCCATTCCATTTTCCCCACCTGTTTTCCATTTTGCTTTGTCTGTTCTTGAATTCCAAACTTTATAGTCCTTCAGTCTATCTAATCTAATCTGATCTAATTGGGTGGCACAGTAGCATAACATTTCGTGCAATTGCTTTACAGTGCTAGAGACAACTGATTGGGTTTTGATTCCTGAAGCTGTCTGTAAGGAGCTAGTATGTTCTCTGAGTGCTCTGGAGTTCTTTCCACATTCTAAATATATACACTTAGGTTTAGAGTTAGTGAGTTGTGGGCATTCTGTGTTGGCACTGGAAGCATGGTGACACTTGCAGGCTGCCCCTTCCCAAGCCTACAACTATGTTAGTTGTTGATGTAGAACAACACATTCCACTGTATGTTTCAACATACATGTGACAAATAAAGCTCATCTTTATTTTATCTATCAATTAAAGTAATACACAACTGACGCTGTTTACTAGGGTTTCAGGTTTTTTTTTGTTGTTTGTCAATACCAGTCTGCACTTGGCTGCAGTTTTCAATACAAAAAACATTATAGATCTAAACATATAAGGGCAAACCTTATTAATGACAGATGATTATAGATGCCCTGCTATAGCTAGATTTAGCTTATTAAATTTCAGAGTATCAAATTGCATGAAAAATAACTATGGATTTGAGTTGAAGTGCTACTGTTGTATGTAATGTTACTTTTGTGATGTATTTTGTTTGTACTGAAAGAGAACACTGTAGCCTAAACATATGATGTATTCACAACTTCGCAGAAAAGGTTTAAGTTTACAAATAATTAGATTTGTTTTAAAGTAAAGCTTCCTTTAAATTTTAGTGTTGCATGAAATGGTAGAGGCATTCTCATATCAAAAGATGCTGTACGCTTTCAGCTCCAAAGTCATAATATAATATTTTTCCTCATCATGAATGGAAAGACTGAAGCATGAAATATATTAAATGAGAACAGTGAGTGGGAACTATTGTGGGGATAATATTATCAAGGGGCTCCTATTGATATATCAAACCATTGGGGAAGTGGTTGAGTTCAGGAATAGAAAAGTTTAAAAAAAATCTTTTGTCTCTCTTCTGATACCAAAATATATAGTGCAATGAAGTGAAAGGAAATTACCAAAAACTAGTTTTTACATAGATCAGAATGAAAGTACGACATTGTGGTTATATAGCTCATAATCCTAACTTTATGCACATTTTTGGCGAAGGCAGAGGCCGTGGGTTCAACACCACTTAAGAACTTGGAAGTTTGACCTTAGCTAGCAGTCTAATATAGTATTCAAGATATCTACTGTGTATAAGATATTAATCAAAGGTCTTATCTGCCCTCTTAGATGGACATATAACACTATATATGCATTATATATATATATATATATATATATATATATATATATAAAAAGGCAGGACTTCTTTTCAGAGCGGGCAGCGGAGTCTGTGGAAGCAGAGTCCTGGGCTTTGGCTAAGTGGGCTTCGGCGTAAGGGGACTTCGGTAAGCTTGTGTGATTGCTTGCTGAGGGGAAGAAGGTAAGGTCGCTAGGTGCTTTTTAGACTTATTCTATTAATCCAGTTCAAGTATAGGGGAGACAGTCAGAGCAGTGGTGTGCTCCGTATGCAGTATGTGGGAGGTCAGGGTCAACACAGTTGTCCCTGATGACCACACCTGCAAAAGGTGCGTCCAGCTGCAGCTCCTATCAGACCGAGTTAGGGAGTTGGAGCAGGAGCTGGATGAACTACGGATCATTCGGGAGGTGGAGGCAGAGATAGATAGTTATCAGGAGGTAGTCACACCAAAAAACCAAGAAGTAGGCAGATGGGTGACAGTCCAGAGAGGCAGGGGGAGCAGGCAGAGAGAGCAGAGCACCCCTGCGGCCATTCCCATTAACAATAAGTATACCGTACTGGATACTGTTGATGGGGATGACCTACCAGGAATGAGTTGTAGTGGTCCTGCCTCTGGCACAGAGGTTGAACCCTCAACTAGAAAGGGGAGGAGGGAAGAGAAGAGAGCGATAGTTTTAGGGGACTCTATAGTTAGGGGGGCAGATAGGAGATTTTGTGGGGCAGATCGGGAGTCTCGGATGGTATGTTGCCTCCCTGGTGCCAGGGTCCGGGACATCTCAGATCGGGTGCAGGCTATTCTTGAGAGTGAGCGCATGAACCCAGATGTAGTGGTCCATGTAGGGACCAATGATGTAGGTAAGGTGAGTGAGGGGGTCCTGCTTAGAGAGTTCAGGGAGTTAGGAGTGAAGCTGAAAGGCAGGACCTCCAGGGTGACAATCTCGGGATTGCTACCTGTGCCACGTGCGAGTGAGGCGAAGAATAGAATGATTATGCACATTAATACGAGGCTGAGAGCATGGTGCAGGAAGGAAGGGTTCAGGTTTTTGGATAATTGGTCTTTGTTCCAGGGACATTGGGATCTGTTTCGAAGGGATGGTCTACATCTGAACCGGAGGGGTACTAACACTCTTGCAGGAGTATTTGCCAGTGCTGCTCGGGGGGGGGGGGGTTTAAACTAGGTGTGCAGGGGGCAGGGATCCAGATCCAGAGGGTTGGTCAGAAGCTGCATGGGGTTAAATGTGTAGAAGGTTTGGGTGATCTTGAGAAGGTCATCAAAATTCAGGGTGCAATTAGCCTGATGGAAGTTCAAGGAGCTGGGTTAGGTACAGTAGACAGTCTTTTAAGCAAAGAGAGGAGGAATGGGCTAAGAATTCTATACTTGAATGCACGTAGTGTCAGAAATAAGACAGATGAGCTTGAAGCTCAGATGAAAATGGGGAACTACGATATTGTTGGGATAACGGAGACATGGCTGCAAGGGGATCAGGCCTGGGAATTGAGTGTACCAGGGTATACGTGCTATCGTAGAGACAGAAATATGGGAAGAGGGGGTGGGGTGGCCCTGTTGGTGAGGAATGAGATTCAGTCCTTAGCAAGAGGTGACTTGGGAACAGGGGAAGTAGAGTCTGTGTGGATTGAGCTGAGGAACAGCAAGGGTAAAAAGACCCTAATGGGTGTTGTGTACAGGCCCCCAAACAGTAGCGTGGATATTGGGTACAAGTTGATTAGGGAGTTAACATTGGCATGTGCGAAAGGTAATGTAGTAGTTATGGGAGATTTTAACATGCAGGTCAACTGGGAGAATCAGGTAGGTGCTGGACCCCAGGATAGGGAGTTTGTGGAGTGTCTAAGGGATGTATTTTTGGAACAGCTTGTGCTTGAGCCAACCAGGAACGAGGCTATTTTGGACTTGGTGATGTGTAATGAACAGGAATTGATAAGTGATCTTGAAGTAAAGGAGGCATTAGGAAGTAGTGATCATAACATGATAAGTTTTTATCTACAATTTGAGAGGGATAAGGGCAGATCAGAGGTGTCAGTGTTGCAATTAAATAAAGGAGACTACGGAGCCATGAGGGAAGACCTGGCCAAAGTTAAATGGGCGGATGCCCTGGCAGGAAAGACAGTGGATCAGCAGTGGCAGATATTCTTGGGCATAATACAAAAGATGCAAATGCAGTTCATTCCAATGAGAAGGAAGGATTCAAAGAGTGGGAAGGGGACAAAGGAAGTCAGAGATTGTATAGCATTAAAGAAAAAGAAGTATGACAGGGCTAAGATGAGTGGGAATACAGATGATTGGGAAAGTTTTAAGGAACAGCAGATCTTAACTAAAAAAGCAATACGAAGAGAAAAAATCAGGTATGAGCTCAGTCTAGCCAGGAATATAAAAGGGGATAGCAAAAGCTTTTTTAGCTATGTGAAGAGAAAGAAGATAGTTAAGAACAATGTTGGCCCCTTGAAGAATGAATTGGGAGAAATTGTTATGGGAAACAGGGAAATGGCAACAGAATTTAATGCGTACTTTAGATCTGTCTTCACCAGGGAGGACACAAGCAATCTCCCAGATGTATGGATGGGCCAGGGTCATAAGATATCAGAGGAATTGAGACAGATTGACATTAGGAAAGAAACTGTGATGAGTAGACTGGTAGGACTGAAGGCTAATAAATCCCCGGGTCCAGATGGTCTGCATCTGAGGGTTCTAAAAGAGGTGGCTCAGGAAATTGCGGATGCATTGGTGATCATTTTCCAATGTTCCTTAGATTCAGGATCAGTTCCTGAAGATTGGAGAGTGGCTAATGTTGTCCCACTTTTCAAGAAGGGAGGGAAGGAGAAAACGGAGAACTATCGCCCTGTTAGCCTAACGTCAGTCGTGGGGAAGATGCTTGAGTCCATTATTAAGGACGAAATAGTGGCACATCTAGATGGCAGAAATAGGATTAGGCCGAGCCAGCATGGATTTACCAAGGGCAAATCATGCTTGACTAATCTGTTGGAGTTTTTTGAGGGTGTAACAAGGATGTTAGACGAGGGTAAGCCAGTGGATGTTGTGTACCTAGATTTTCAGAAGGCATTCGATAAGGTGCCACATAGGAGATTGGTGAGTAAAATCAGAGCTCATGGCATTGGGGGCAGGGTTTCAACATGGATAGAAAACTGGTTGGCAGATAGAAAGCAAAGGGTAGCAGTGAATGGGTGTTTCTCGGACTGGCTGGAGGTGACTAGTGGGGTACCACAGGGCTCTGTATTGGGACCACAGCTCTTTACGATTTATGTCAATGATTTAGATGAGGGCATTGAAAACTATATCAGCAAGTTTGCTGACGATACTAAACTGGGTGGCATTGTGACATGCGAAGAGGACGTTAGGAGAATACAGGGAGACTTGGATAGGCTGAGTGAGTGGGCAGATACTTGGCAGATGTCATTCAATGTGAATAAATGTGAAGTTATCCACTTTGGAAGCAGGAACAAGAGGGCAGAGTATTGTCTGAACGGTGTCGAGTTAGGTAAGGGAGAAATGCAAAGAGACCTAGGAGTCCTAGTTCACCAGTCAATGAAGGTGAATGAGCAAGTGCAACAGGCAGTGAAGAGGGCAAATGGAATGTTGGCCTTTGTTACAAGGGGAATTGAATACAAGAGCAAGGATGTCCTTTTGCATTTGTACAGGGCCCTGGTGAGACCACACCTGGAATATTGTGTACAGTTTTGGTCTCCAGGTTTAAGGAAGGACATTCTGGCAATTGAGGAAGTGCAGCGTAGATTCACTAGGTTGATTCCTGGGATGGCAGGGCTGTCTTACGCAGAGAGATTGGAGAGATTGGGCTTGTACACGCTGGAATTGAGGAGATTGAGAGGGGATCTGATTGAAACGTTTAAGATAATTAAAGGATTTGATAGGATTGAGGCAGGAAATATGTTCCAGATGTTGGGAGAGTCCAGTACCAGAGGGCATGGATTGAGAATAAGAGGTCAGTTATTTAAAACAGAGTTGAGGAAGAGCTTCTTCTCCCAGAGAGTTGTGGAGGTGTGGAATGCACTGCCTCGGAAGACGGTGGAGGCCAATTCTCTGGGTGCTTTCAAGAAGGAGCTGGATAGATATCTGATGGATAGGAGAATCAAGGGATATGGGGACAAGGCAGGGATTGGGTATTGGTAGTGAATGATCAGCCATGATCTCAGAATGGCGGTGCAGACTCAAGGGGCTGAATGGTCTACTTCTGCACCTATTGTCTATTGTCTATATGTACAGGGAAATAGGATTAGGAGTGGTCCTTCAACACTATTCTGTGCCTGTTCCATACAGACCTTAATTCCCATTATATTTCTGATATATACTTGCCTCCTCTCGAAGTACTTCCATAGCTATAGCTAGGAACTAGGTGCAATTTTTTAACAATTTTACTATATGTTATTTTTTAATCCTGATTTAATGGCATAGCTTATTAACAGAACAGTTAGGTTGCATTGGTATGACATGTCACCTGACATGAAGCCATGAAGCATATTGACTGCATAAATATAAATTAGCTCTTTGGATCAGTTTTCAAATCGAAATGAACATCAGTGAACAGCATTGAATAATTTAGTAGTTCATTTGGTTTTACTAATGCTGATGCCCTGGTATCAAATAAACTTCATTGGTGGCAAGGATTTGCTAAATTTAATGGATGCTGAGACAAGATCAATATCAGGTTCACTACACATAGTTGAATATACCTTTATAGGAATGCCATGAGGGTCACCAGACTGATGCAGACGCTGGAGGGCAAAGCTAAAAGTTGACGGGGGAGGGAGTTTAAAGAGATTTGGAAAGCATGTTTTTTTTACACAGAGTGGTAAGTGCTGGGATGTGGACCATGTGCAGGCACTTTGAATTAGAATCATGGTCAGCACAGATCTGGTGGGCTGAAGGATCTGTTTAATATGTGACATTCTACATTCAATCCCATAATAACCCCCTTTGTTCCAAACATAACAGCCCCACTTCTCAAGTCTGTCTCTCATCTTTGGGATTAGTTTTAGGAAATCTGTTTAGCACTCTCTCTGAAGCTGTTACATTTTCCCTAAAATACTGTATATAGCTGAGTACTACTTATTGGTTAAAATAGGAAGGTGGTTGGGAAGCAGGTATAAGAGTACATAACTTTGTATTAAGTCAGTAGTATTAAGTGTAATTTGGTAATTGGAAAGACATAATATACAGTACTGTGCAAATGTCTTAGTCATCCTAGCTCTATATATATACTTAAGACTTTTGCATAGTACTGTATGTGTTTTTTAAACAGTATTTTTTTCAAATTGCTCTGTTACTTGTAACAACAACAACCCCCCTCCAGTGCCTGTCAGATTTTTCATTTCTTGTCTCTTTTAGAAATATGCCCTCTAGCAAACTTTAAAGAACTAAAGTTTAGTTTAGCTATCCCTCAGTGTTCAGGAGATCTATTCATCAGTGCAAATGTGGTGTTTAGATTTTGTTTCCCTTGACTTTCTAATATACTTTTTCTGGCTTTAAGAACACAAGTGAATTGTGAATTTGGCATTATTTACTGTAGTGTAAATGAGAGATATTGCTTCTTGTGCAAGTTGATTACAAAAGCCAAATTCACTTAAATAAGAATAGCTTCTTGTTTGCCTTTAGATTTCTGACTGGACTATGAACTCATATACCACCACTTCACTATTTTTGTGTGTTCCTTTTTGCACTATTTATTGAACTTATTTTCATGTATATTTCTTTTTGTACATGTGCCAGTGATACTAAATCTGATTCTGATTCTGAAATTCAAGTGTTACGTTAGACTGTTCTAATTTACATATGGACTACTGGGAACAAGAACTTAGAGGGAACACATATAATTGAAACCTCCCACATTTCTCAGATCTATCTGGTCATTCCTACTATCTTGTATGTGTACAGGTTATAGGATTTTGTATTATGCAAGAGAAAGAATAAACCAACAGCCTCACCTTTCTGCACTGTTCTGACATTTGCTTGGATGTATCAGTTATGTGGTCTCTGATGTAACAGTCTATTGAAAATATTGTCACTTAAAATATGTGGCTAGTTAATATCTTAATAACTGAAACAAAAGGGCCTAACATCTTCCTGGTAAGATTTTCACAAGAGGCAATATAAAATGGGTGGTTGAAAATACACATTTCTGGTGACATAAATGGGAAATGAAGCTGGTACATATTCATCTACAGCTTCTGCACTACTTTCAATACTCACTTAAGCAGTCATTAAGTAGAAAAATTTGCTTTGCATCCTTTGCAGAACATATTTCAGCATGTTGTCTTCTATCAGTCAGGACTCCAATTAAAGAGATTCCTCATTTTGGTTCCAAATTAAACCAATCACTCATTACTGATGTTTTATAAACTCATATGTTCACCATTAAAGTCTATAGCCACATATGTGCTGCAGTTCTCTTGGAGAATGGCCCGTCTCATCTTTATTACCTCTGCAGGGGAATCAGTCAACTGTTAACTCTTAGTTACAGATTCTTTTTACGGAAAGCATTGAATGATAGAGTTACCATAAGTTTAGTTCCTCAGGTCTTTCCATGGGGATTTTCTGATTTCCTTTTTACTCCAAAAGGAAGAAACTATTCTTACAATAGATATAAAAATACTTAAGTGCAAAAAAACATTTTAGCACCATATCTTTATTGGTGAGAGGATGAAAAAAGTTCTTGGACGTTATGATATTTCATTCCTGCATTTTGCAGATGATGTTTAATATGCACTGGGAATGCAAATGTAGTTCATTTTTCCAGCTAAGATATGGTTGAACAATTTTAAATAGGTTTCTTCCCAGTAGGCTGTTATGCAGGTGCTGACTATGTCAATTGTTGACACAACTCAAGTCCCTCTGCTTAATAGAGAGTGCACTGTGGAGCACCAGTATGCTGGCCTTTACAAATTAGATCCAGAAATAAAAATAATAGGAGGTTAAATGTTAGCTTACTGTTTTTTCGCAGTGGGGTGGGTATGGATTTGGAGAACAACTAAAGGCAGCAAAATTCATTTCAAAACTTCATGAGAAGATATTGAAAGGAATGAAAGTTGTTTCAGTATCTAATTTAACCATTTGTACTTAAGCTGCCTAAACAATTTTACTTAAGTAGTTCCTTCAGTCTTGAGCAGAATTTGTAAGCAAATAGTTTGTGAAAATGGATAATTTTTATAGTCAAGTAACTTTATAATTTTCAATACTGGAACATCTACAAACAAATTTAATTGTTCTCTGACAAAACAAGCTGAATAATTAATTATCAGCCATAGTGGAAAAAATTAGAAGTGAACTGCAAGCTAATTCCAAATGTAGGTTTAGAAACTAAATATTTTTCCCTTAATTTTTATCAGTTGCTTCCCTTGGTTTATCTCTTTTCCGTATTTCATTTAAACAGTATGCATTATATTTCTATTTTAATTGGAATTCATTTATGGATTAAAAATGAATTGATATCTTTAATACCTCAATACTTGCAGCTCATTGTAAGTTCATTGTAAGTGTGTTGACTAACTATTTACTGCTTTACAGTTTCCATTCACTTCAATTGATGCATTTTTTTCTTGCAAATTGAGTGTTGGTCTTTTATTTTTATTTTATTATTTTTGTCTTTAATTGGGTTCTTTAATGTTTCTTGCTTTGTGGCTACCTGTGAACAAGCAAACTCAAGGTTCAATAATTTATACATTCTTCGATAATAAATGTACTTAGTCTTGAATCTTAATCTGAGTGGGATGCTGCATATGAAAACTGTGGAAGCCATTTGAATGGAAGAATAACAATCTGAAATATTTTGTCTGTTCATTTATTACTTGTTGTTTTTGATAATCTTTAACAAGGTAAGAAGAAGCTGAGAGTTGACAGCATAGTTATTTATTTAGAGATTCAGCATGGAATAAGCCTTTCTAGTCCAATGAGCTGCCACACTAGCAACCCACCTATTTAACTCTAGCCTAATCACAGGGCAATTCACAATGACCAATTAACCTACTGTCTGGTATGTCTTTGGGTTGTGGGAGGAAACCAGAGCACCTAATGGAAACTCATGCATTCATGGGGAGAACATACAGACTCCTTACAGATGGCACTGGAATTCAATTCTGAACTCTGGAATGCCCTGATCTATAATAGTGTTATGCTAACCACAGTGCTACAATGGTACCACAAAAAGTATTGTTGGAAGTATTTAACTTGCATCTAATAGCCCTGTGCTACATTGTCAGATCAATGGGAATGAAGCACAGTAGACTTTCTCTTTGTTGCAAAAACACAGTAATATTAATTGTGCCTTCCTCGTTCACCCTGCTACAGGTTATGTGCAGAGTCTGATTAGACGTGTTGTTAACAATGTAAACATTGTAGTAAACAACCTCATCTTGAAGTACGTGGAGGATGATATTGTTTTATCGGTCAACATTACATCAGCGGAATGTTACACAGTGGATGAGTTTTGGGATCGAGCCTTCATGGATATCTTAGGTGAGTGAAAAAGATAATTACCTCGTTTATGCTTATGTAAGGGTAAGTATTCAAAACTTACAAGACATTTTTCATGAAGCAAGATAATTGTAAATAATTTATAATACCTTCTAATAACTTATAGATAGGGTGGAGTTGCTTTGGGAGGGACCAGATATTTGGATAGTCAAGGCCACCTGGCTCAAGTAATTAAAATTTGTTGTGGGTGGTGGGGTTGGTATCTGCAAAATGCCAGAATTAATTGAGCAATAAGACCCAAGAGAGTTTTACAATTGAAGGAGTGATGTGACAGAGCAGAGATTCTAAGATGATTCCATTTCTCTCCTTGGAAACTCTGTCTGAAACATTTAATTTCAAACTTTCCTCACCTTACGACCTTTCCTTCTCTTTTCACCAAGTACTGAAAACCTGGCCTTGTGTTTATCAGCTTAATACTTCACTATTCCAATGTTCTTTTAGCCTTCCTCCAGTCTTCCATTTGATTCCAAAAAGAATTATAAAATTGATAAATTGTTGAACTGTGAACCAAAGCAGATCAATGCAATTGACATTTGTTGTGAGTTTGAATGTGGGCATCAGTTTAACATAATATACAAAATAAAATGGAAATGGGAAAAGTCATCATGCATGGATAAATTAGAATTTTTTTGCATTATTTTGGCATGGGGCAGGTTACTAATGTGGTATAAGATTAGACCAATGATAGATCTTTGATTGTGCTTAAGAGATAATGATACGTCATTACAGTCAGAAGCCATTGTGGGTTATTCTTGATCTGTAACTCCAGGTAAGCGCAGAGAAAAAGTTTTCCCAAACTGCAACTTTCAGTGATTTATGCACACTGATCCCCAGGTCACCTTGCTCTTGCGCCCCTTTTAGAACTTGAAATTGAATTTTAGAACTGTTTTAGAATTCTATATTGTTTGTCCTAATACTTTCTTCCAAGTTGCATTACCTCACATTTTACTGCTTTAAACTACTTCTGGCATGTATCTGCTTATTTCACCAGCTTCTGTATTGTCCTGTAATCTATCACCATCTTCTTTGTTGATGAGTTTATAATATGGCCCCTTATCAAAAGCCTTCTGGACGTATATCTGCATGACCTCAACTGCATGACCTTTAGATTGACAAAAACATCTCCTCCACAATCTCCATCAGCTCAATTGCACCAAAGTGTTGTGTGCTGAGTCCCTACTCTACTTGTTTTACACCTATGACTGTGTGGCTAAGTGCAACTCCAACAACAAATTCAAGTTCACTGATGACAGCATTGTTGTGGGCCATGTCAAAGGTGGTGATGAATCAGCATACAGGAGGGAGAGTGAAAATTTGACTGAGTGGTGTAGTACCAACAGCCTCTCAATGTCAGCAAGACGAAGGAACTGATTGTAGACTTCTGGAGAGGGAAACCAGAGGCCCATGAGCCAGTACGCATCGGTGGATCAGAGATAGAAAGGGTCAGTAATTTTAAATTCCTGGGTATCTCTATCTCAGATTACCTGTCCTGAATCCATCATATATATGTCATTTCAAAGAAAGCACGGCAGTCTCTCCACTTCCTTAGGAGTCTACGTAGATTTGGCATGTCATTGAAAACCTTGACAAACTGCTATGGACGTGTAGTGAAAAGTGTGTTAACTGGCAGCATTACAGCCTGGTATGGAAATGTCAACACCACTGAGCAGAAAATTCTGCAGAAGGTAGTGGATCATGGGTAAAGCCATCCTAACCATTGAACTACGTGAAATGCTGTTGTAGAAAAGCAGTATCCATCATCAAAGATCCTCACCACCCAGGCCATGCCATCAGGTAGAATGTACAAGTGCCTCAGGACTGGCAGCACCAGGTTCAAGAACAGTTACTACCCCTCAACCATCAGTCTCAAACAGAAGAGGATAACTGCACTCACTCTATTTTTGGTGTTCCCACAACTAGTGACCTCACTTTAAGGACTTTTTTATCTTGTTATTTCATGCTCTTGTTATTTATTGCTATTTATTTATGTTTGCATATGCACAATTTGTTGCTTTCTATGCTTCTTCTCTTTCATTGATCCAGTTACAGTCAGTGTTCTATAGATTTTCTGAGTATGCCTGGCAGTGACATACATGCACGCTGATAATACATTCTACTGTGAACTTTGAAATCTAACTTCTATCTTGTACAAAAAATCTATTGCATTGGTTAAACATGATTTTCCCTGAAATAAATCCATACTGGCTTGCCTTAGTTAATACTATTCCTTCAGGTGACTATTAATTCTGGACTGGATAAATGTTTTTATAAGCTTTCTTACTACTGAGGTTAAACTGAGTGGTTGGTAGTTGATGCAATTATCCCCGCTCCCTCTTCTGAACCAATTTCTTCTTCTCTCATATCCAAGGGATGCATCCCATTCAGTCAGAGTAACTTTGTATTTTAAGTTCAGCCAATTTTTCTAATACATCCATGTAATCAGTTATTTAATGAAACTAATCTCTCAGTCATCTCCTTCACTATTACTTGGAAACACCCTCTTTAATTTTAAATAATCATGTCCATCTTGAAACAACTTGAGCAGAAATTACTGAATAAATTACTGCCCAGAATCAGTAATTTAGTGTTTGGTAATTATGTCCCCAATTTGTACTTTAACAGTGCTCTCAGCATTCATGTACAGCCTTCCATTATTGTCTTAAGTGTGCCCCACTCCTCCACGAACTACCCTTTTAGCATTTATGTTTAGAGGAATGTAAATTGCACAACAATTTGTGATGATGCAGAAATCAGAGTAGCTAATCCTTACTGTAAGTTGCTGGCTGATACATTCAGTAATGCAGTTGTTCACATGCTTCTACTATTGGAATAGTCTTTGATTCTAGGCAGTAATTTAGTGTTTAGTAATTTTTGCTCAAGTTGTTTCAAGATGAACTCTATTACTTAAAATTGCAAATTTTAACCAATTCCATTTTTGCAAAGCAAATGTTGAATTTTAAAGCAGCCGAAAACTTCTAATCAATTATCGTTTTGGCGGAGAATATAACTTCTTAATGCCTAATAGTTGTGGAACAGCAAGAGGCTCGAGAGATGTGGATAGGCAGGATGTTTTCGCCTTTTTTTTTAGATGAATTTTCTTTACATTCTGCAATTCGTATGGTAATTTACATGTTTTCCTGTATATGCCTCCGTTAATTTATCTATTCAGCTTTTAAGCCACTTGCAAATGAGATTTTGTTCTTGGGGCTAAATAGTTGTGTGGATTCTGCTTATTTAATTTCTGGCTTTCTTTCTTTTGTGTTTTTTTCTCTTAACGTTTCACATTCATTTTCTTTCTCTTACCTCCTACTTTGAAATAAAACCCATAACAAACAGCATAATAGACAGAATTTATCAGATATATTCAATAAACTTTTTGTAAAGTATGGAATGTTTTACTTTTTAAATAATTATACTTGGTATTATATTTTGCATATTTTAAATAATTAGACTATGAAAATGTAAAAATATCAATGTAATCACCCAGCAGAAATGTTGAAATCATGTAAAAAATATATATATTTTTCAACAAAATATTTACCCAAAATTATACAATAAGACTTGCCAACATGTTCTAGTGATATTTTAAAATGATACACACAGTAGATGTTAATATTTACATGGAATGTGTCAAATTTCTATTTTGGCCAATTGTGCACTGTTGCTGTCTTCATTTAGCTCCAGAATTGGTATTGAGGAAGGTGATCAACTTTACCGATTGTACGGTTTGTCTGGACAAGCGAAATGCAAGTGGAAAGATTGAGTTTTACCAGGATCCTTTGCTCTACAAGTGTTCCTTCTGTACGAGGTTGCACTTTACTTACGACAACCTCAACTCTAAAATTCCATCAGTTATTAAGGTATGCTTTTAAGAGGGTTTTCTAAAATGGGGGTAACAACTTCTTCAGTGAGTCAGACTAAATTACTAATGGATGGTTGTAGGGCATTGTCAGTTGATGTTATTGATTAAGTTGGAAAGTTGCAGTTGTGGAATGGTTACGTCATAGCCCTTGATACCCTAATTAAAGCCAATGTTTTTAAACATTCACTGATCAACCAGTTCAAAATTTATAGTTGATGAAGTTAAATTCAGAAAATTGTATTAATCTGAAATAAAAACTGGACTCACTGATGGTGACTGTGAAACAGCTGGTATGCTGTAAAAACTCATCTGGTTTACTGAAGTACTGTAGGGAAGAAAATTTGGCCTCTTGCCCTGATCTAGCACAATGATTTGAATATTACCTTAGGCCCTTTAAAAGAAGTGCTTTAGCAACAAGTGCACAAAATGTGCAGTGACAACACTCAAAATGCTGGTGGAATTCAATGGGTCAGGTGGCATCCATGGGGAGAAATGGATAGCCAACATTTCTGTTTGAGAGTCTTGATCAGGACTGACAAGTCAATATTTTGGGTGGAGACCATTTGTTAGACTCATCCTTTTCTCTCTGTAGCTGCTGCCTGACCTGCTGGGTTCTTCCAACATTTTGTGTGATGCTTCAGATTTTTTAGCATTTGCAGTTTATCTTGTGCCTCTAGAATGTGCTATAATTAAAGTTAAGGTCAGAAGAAAGCATGTTTTATTGGTAATTATACAGTTTCATTTAGAGCTCCTCAAACAATGAAGCAGTCTTTGTTGATAATGCATCAGGTTACGGACAATAATCTGACTAGGCTGATAGATGACGAGCAATGTTTGCATTATCAAGTGACAACCAATGAGGGTGGTTCTAGCCACTCATTGTTAACATTCAGTGACATGCCATTCTGAATCTCCCACTATCACTGTATCAAATTTATTAGAAACTTAACTGGACCAGCTAAATTAATTGCATGGCTGGGATTCCTGTAGCAAAAATTTGATATTCTGTCAACCCACTCATCTTCCATCAATATGAGGCATTATTACCTTCTCAGATTTCTGAATAAATATAACACCAGTGTAATTATGAGAGCAAACATGATGAAGCAGCTTCGTTCATCTGTCCATTTACACAAAAACATGATTAAAACGGTGGAAGTCTTCAACAGGTTTGTTGCTAAAATAATTGGGTTTAAAGAGATGACCACCAAATAATGCAGATCTAGATAAATGTGACTTTTTTTGATCAAAGTTAGAGAAACACTAAATAAATATGTAACGTGCGAGAATGAAATAAATTAGTATTATGTCTTTCACACCATCTTGTTGAAGTACCTTAAACTTGTTTTTAAAAATATGTTGATGATAAATAATTGCAAATACAAACTTGTTATGAGAAGTTTGTAAACCAAGGAAAGGATATGTTATGCCTGACAGTGGTACTTTATTAATTATTTACACTGGTGAGAATAACCAGTAAATTATCAATTTCAGTTGTGGAGCTCTTCCATTGCATCAGAATTGTTGATTGTCAGTCCCTGGGCTGGGCTGTTTGTTCCATTTTAGGAAGTCATCCCCACCTCCCAGCATGCCAGGGTAGTTGATTGGACAATGGCACTGTCACAATACAGACAGCATTGTCTACTGGAAGAATGGGTTTTACAATGATGGCGCCTGTTCATGTGCTCAGCAGATGTCAAAGGTGTTACTATTACTTAATGTTTGTGAATTTTGATGAGAACAATTCTTTATAAAGAGAATGTTATGTCATTTTTGTTCAGCATCTACAATACTCTCGCAAGAACAACTAAAAACAATGAAACTATCTTAATCAAATATAGTTATACTTACCTGCTTTATGTCTTTCATTCATTTTAATGGGGATTGCTCTGATGATGCCAGATTTAGTCTGGTACAAGCTCTGTGAACAGATATTCTAGTGTGGTATCTGGGTAACCTGGAAATATTTGCACGGACCTGCAGAGTTTATGAGGGGTTGGCTGGTGTAGCATAGGGATAGTTCAGATGCTGCTATTGGCTTAGCTCTGTGCCATTGCTGGAATCCCAAATTTCTGTGGTATTTTAAAAAAAGCAAGCAGCTGAAGGCACTCAGTGGTCAGGGAAAGGAATGGTGATATTTTGTATTGATCACCCAACATAGTGTCTTCTCCTCTGCCATCAGATTTCTGAATGGTCCATGGACTTAAAAATGTTTTTTTGCTATTCCTCTTTTGCCCTATTAAGAAATAAACAAATGGTTGCTTCTCTGACTGGAGGTCTGTAACTAGTGGTGTGCTGCAGGATTTGGTAAGGGTCCGTCGTAGTTTGTCATGTATATCAATGCTGTGGATGATAATGTGGGAAACTAGATCAGCAAATTTGTGGATGACACCAAGATTGTGTGTGTAGTGAACAGCGAAGAGGACTATCAGAGTTTACAGCGGGATCTAGATGAGTTGGAAAATGGGCTGAAAAATAGCATATGGAATTTAATGTAGACAATTGTGAGGTGTTGAACTTTGGGAAGACCTAACATGGTAAATGGTAAGGCACTGAGGAGTGTGGTAGAGCAGAGGGATCTCCAAATACAGATCCATAATTCCTTGAAAGTGGCGACATAAGTAGATGGGATCATAAAGTTTTTGGCACTTTGGCCTTCGTAAATCAATGTATTGAGTAAACATAAGAAATAGCAGGAGTAGGCTATCTGGCCTCTTGGGCCTGCTCCAACGTTCAATAAGATCATGGCTGATCTGGTCATGGACTCATTTCCACTTACTTGTCTTTCCCCCATAATCTTCAAGTCCCCTACTATGCAAAAATTATCCAACCTTGTCTTAAATATATTTACTGAGGTCGCCTCCACTGCTTCATTGGGCAATGAATTCCATGTATATTGGTGTTGGGATATTATGTTGAAATCATATAAAATGTTGGTGGAGGCTAATTTGGAGGATTGTGTGCTGTTTGGGTTACTCACCTAGAGAAAGGATTAAATAAGATTGAAAGAATACATAGAAAATTTGCAATGATGTTGCTGGGATTTGAGGATTTGAGTTATGGGGAAAGGTTGAATAGGTTAGGATTTTATTCTCCAGAAGTACAAGATTGAGGGGAGATTTGATAAAAGTTTACAGATTTCCCCTGCTATCGGAATGTTGTAAAGTGAAGAAGCAATTACCATTTATTTATATGGAAAAATTTGTGAGCATTTGCACACCCAAAAAATAACCTACCAAATCATGCCAAATAACACATAAAACCTAAAATAACAGGAACATATAGTAAAAGCAGGAATGATATGATAAATACACAGCCTATATAAAGTAGAAATACTTTTCTGCAATCATTGCACCACTGTCCACCGTAGCAAAAATTTCATGCAAGGGCTCTCAGCAGAAGGACTCTCACCAGTAACCTTTAAGCTATGAAGCTGCCAAATCAAACCAAATAACTAATCATACCAAATAGCACATAAAAATACTCAGCCTAGATAAAGTAGAAATAAATAATGTATGTACAGTGTAGTTTCACTTACCGGAATCGGGGAGACAGTGAGCACACTGACGGTGGTGTGTTAGGCTGAGTCGTTGGAGGCTGTGGTGGTGAGAGGCACTGGAGACTGGGGTGTCATCTCATCATCTGTTTCCATCAGGGCAGGCAGGTCACCTTCTTCTATGTCTGCCTGCCTCGATGTCGAAGGTCAAGGCTCGTCTGTTGTGGCTAGTGTGGAAGGCTTGAAAAACGACAGTATGCTTGATTGCTTAGCCTCGCGCATTTTTCTAACATACAGTTCTTTGTAAGCACTCAAAACATCCTGCAAACCTGCCCTAAACCTACGTGCCCTTTCAAAATTAAAGTCATACTTTTTTGCAGTCATTGCAGCGTTGTCAATCGCAATGAAAATCTCAGGCAACTACTTCATATTCAGTTCCTGGATGACTTCTCTTTCGGGCTGTTCGCTACTGCGTTCGGTTTCGATTGTTATCCTTTCCTCTTGCAATTGTGTCAGCTCTTCATCTGGCAGTTCTTGGTCATGGGATGCCAAAACCTCTTCAACATCATCTTTTTCCTCAACTTCCACAAACCCAGCCCCCTTAGGACT
The DNA here is from genome assembly GCF_030144855.1 of Hypanus sabinus. Taxonomy (NCBI): domain Eukaryota; kingdom Metazoa; phylum Chordata; class Chondrichthyes; order Myliobatiformes; family Dasyatidae; genus Hypanus; species Hypanus sabinus. The sequence continues at coordinate 137,424,753 of NC_082706.1, read as the reverse complement.
CACTATTGCCATATTTATTGTTGATGGTTCACTGCTTCGGGACGTAGTTTCCTGCAAATGCCATTTCTCATCGAGACTGTTTGCCTATCGAGAGTGTCTCCAATGTTGGCAATTGCCAATTTTATATTTTTCTCTTTCCAGATTGCTCACAAAGATGCTTTGGAGTTGCCCTCTCTGTCAATGGTATTTACAATAAAATGCATCGCATTTTGCGTATAGTAAGCCTTAATTGTGGCTATTAGGCCTTGGTCACACGGCTGCAGCAACAAAGTTGTATTCGGTGGTAAGAACGCAACACGAATGTTACCACCATACTTGGTAATGCCAGGTGGATGAGCAGCACAATTATCGACAATCACAAAACACTTATTATCGAGGTTATTTTCTCTACAGTATTTTTCAACAAAAGGACTAATGTATCCACTGATATACTCAAATAAAAGAACTTGGGTATCCCAACCACTTGGATGTGAACGGAACACAACGGGAAGTGCTTTCATATCAACGCCTTTAAGTACCTTCGGATTTTTTGAATGGTACACTAGTAGAGGCTTAAGGTCAGCATCACCAGTGGCACTAATAATAGGCATTAGGGTAAACCTGTCCTTTGATGCCTTGTTCCCCTTAGCCTGCTTTTCTTCTATTGAAACAAATGTCTAGCATGGCAATTTTTCCAATAAATTGCAGTTTTGTCACAGTTAAACTCTTGTTTATATGAATAACCACCTTCTGTAATTTTCTTCAGTTTTGCTGGGAACTTTTCAGCAGCTTCAGTATCAGCCGAAGCACTCTCTCCAGTAAATGCTAAACTATGAAGCTGCGCTCACCTTAGAGACTGACCAAACCACCCATGACTGCCGTTAAATTCCACTTTCGAAACACTTTCATCACCATCGTCCAGTGCTTTCTGTTTCAGCTTTTTAAAAAGACTGACTGATTTCCCCTTAAGTATAAGATAACTTAATGGAACACCATGCTTTGTACACCCATCAATCCACTCAAGCAATAGACTTTCCATTTTATCCATTATTGGATGTTGACTAAGAGAGACCACTTTGCCACGAGCAGAACCAACAGTAACGTTGGCAGCTTTCAAAATTATTTCTCTCTGCGTATAAGTAGTGCGAATGGTGGACGCAGGCATGTTCCAATGTCCTTGCTTCATTCACAATGATCAAAATGCTTAATTATGTCTAGTTTTACGCTAAGTGTAACACTCTTACGAGCTCTTTTAGGCTTTTCCTATACCTTAGAACTCATCTTGCTAACGGTTGCACAAAATAAATTGACATACAGTAAAGCACAGATGCTCACATGCACATGTATAAGCAATGGCGGCTAAATGCAGTTCTGGGGGAGGAGCTTGGCTGCTTGGGGCGCATGCTGCTTTTTTAGTAACAGTGAGAACAACTTCTGTTAGTGAAAGTAGGTAACTAATGTAGGTCTTTTGTAACAGTGAGGTGTTGTAAAGTGAACGTTCGAAAAACAGGGGCCACCTGTACAAGATTATGAGAGGTATAGATAGGGTAAATGCAAGCAATCCTTTTCCAGTGAGGTTGAGTGAGACAACAATGAGAGGTCACATGTTAAGGGTGAAAGGTGAAATGTTTAATGGGAATATGAGGGGAAACAACTTCACTCAAAAGGTGGAGTTTGTGTGGAACGAGCTGCCAGTGCAAGTGATGAATGCAGGGTTGATTTCAACGTTGAAGAGAAATTTGGATAGGTACATGAATGGGAGGGGCATATCGGGGTATGTTCTGGGTACAGATTGATGGGACTAGGCAGATTAATGCTTCAACACAGACTAGAAGGGCCAAAGGGCCTGTTTCCGTGCTGTTGTGTTCTTTGACTCTATTGTAACTTGTAGTATTTTTTAATGTCTTGCTCTGTACTGCTGCCACAAAACATGTTAGTGATAGTAAACCAGATTCTCATTCTGCTGCTTGATTCACTGAGTTCCTGTAGCAGCTCGTTCTTTGTTCCCAGATTCCAGCATCTGCAGTTTCTTATGCTCCGTCAGGATTCATATGTAAGTGCCAGGTTTAGTGCTGGTGTGGAGCCGAAAAGTACAGTACAGAATCAAACCCTTTGGTCTGTCTTGTCCATGCCAAAGCCATTTAAACTGCTTACTCCAATCAACCTACACTGGAGCCAGAGCCCTCCATACCCTTATCATCCATGTACCAATCTAAACTTTGCTTTGTTATGGATTCAGCAACAATAAATATATAAGTGAGGCAGGGTTTTTTATAACAAATAAAACATTTATTAAACACTGAAAAACAAACCCCAGAAGTAAACAAACAGCTAACGCAACCAGAAATCAGATGCTGAAAGGGATTTTGAGGCGATGTTGCAAAAACAATTCTTCAAAGTAGTACTGCAAAAGTTCAAAATGCTTATAGTCCATTAAAGCAGAGACTTTTTAGATGATTTAAATTCTCTTTCACGTTGTGTTGCTGCAGTTCCTAGTCGAACTATACTTTTCCCTGGAGAATTTACGAAGATGAAAATGAAACGGCTTAAAGGCACTGACCTTTCCTTGATGAAACTGTACCCAACTCTTTCTGCTATTATTGCAGGGGTTAACATGGGCACAGCCAACGAATTCCTTCCAAATGAGGATCAAACAAGGTTGAACCTGTTTCACCGTCGAAATCGACTTTCCTTGATCTTTTAGCTCCCAAACTCCAATCTTCATTCTCCACTGATTTTTAACTGGTAGTATTATAAAGAAACTGCTGGCAATGACCTTTTAAACTTTAGGCAGAAAATAAAACTCCCATCTTTCAACGGAACTGTGTTATAATATTGGACCATGCAGTAGCATGGAGTCAAAATGGCAAATCCAGCCACGAACTGCCCCTCCTCACAGGGAGGGGTCCTCCTTTTATACCCTGTTGGAAAGAACCGTCACATGACTTCTACTGGCGGGAAAATGACGTCACTCCATTACCTCCATTACCATTACCTTAAGTCCAGTATAGCTTCAACACCACTATTGCGTGACAAGTACAAGATACCCACGGGTACATAACAGCTTAAATGTTGAAATCAAGTGTGCATGCACCACTTGTGCAGGCAGCTTGTTCCAAATACTCATGACCTTCCGAATGAAGTTTCCACTTATGTTCCCCTTAAACTTTTCATCTTTCACCCTTAACCCATAACTTCTGATTGTAGTCCCACCCAAACCCAGTGGAAAAAGCCTGCTTGCTTTTACTCTACCTATACCCCTCATAATTTTGTGTACCTCTCTCAAATCTCCTGTCAATCTTCTGCATTCTAAGGAATAAAGTCCTAAGCTACTCAGTCTTGTAACTTGGGTCCTCTAGACCCTTTTAAATTTTATCTGTACTCTTTCAGCCTTATTTACATTTTTCCTGTAGGTAGGTGACCAAAACTGAATGCTCCAAATTAGACCTCACCAAAGTCTTATTCAACATAACACCCCAGCTGCTGTACTCAGTACTTCGATTTATTAGGGCCAATGTACCAAAAGCTCTATTTATGACTGTTTCTACCTGTGATGTCTCTTCCCTCTGTTCTGCTGCATTCCTCAGTGTTCTACTGTTCGCCATGTAAGACCTACTCTGGTTGGTGTTCCAAAAGTGCACCATTTCATACTTTTTTATGCGTTAAATTCCTGCTATTCAGAATGCTAAAACAACTGGAGCATTTGTCAAATAACTAACTCTCAGTTGTTTTAATAATCAATGTCCACATCTCTAGAAAACTGAAATGCATGTAACACTCCACTTGCCTCAAAGTTGCTCTTATGATCAATGATCACCCTGCTTATTTGAATGCAGTTCTCTTATTTTTTTATATTTAAAAAATGCTCTAAGAAGGGAAAAAATGAAATATGAATGCAGACTAACCAATAATATAAAGCAGGACACCAAAACTTTTTTTTATCAGTTATATAAAGAGTAAAAGGGGGGTGAGAGTTGATATTGGACCACTGAACAATGATGTTGGTGAGGTAGTAATGGGAGACAAACAAATGGCAGATAACTCAGAGTAGTTTGCATCAGTCTTCACTGTGGAAGACACAAGCAGTGTGCCAGAGGTCTGTGAGTGTCAGGGAGTGGTAGTGAGTCCATTGCTACTACAAAGGATATGTCACCTGGACCAGATGGACTACATCCCAGAGTCTTGCGAGAGGTTGCTGAAGAGGTTATGATCTTTGGTCATGATCTTTCAAGAGTCACTTGATTCTGGCATTGTCCTGGAGGACTGGGACTCTTGAAGAAAGGAGGAAGGCAAAAGAGAGAATTATAGGCCAGTTTGCTTAACCTTAGTGGGAAAGTATTGGAGTCTATTATTAAGCATGAGGTTTGGGCTACCTGGAGACTAATGATAAAATAGGTTAAAGTCAGCATGGCTTCTGGAAAAGGAAATATTGGTTGACAAATCTGTCAGAGTTCTTCAAGGAAGTAACAAGTAGGGGGACAAAGGAGAGGTAGTGGATGGCATTTTCTTTAATTTTCAGAAGGCATTTGATAAGGTACCACGCATGAGGCTGCATAACAAGATAAAATCTCATGGCATTACAGAAAAGATTGGCATGGATTGTGGAATGCCTTTTCTGGTTGGCTGCCAGTGACTAGTGGTGTTCCTCAGGTCAGTATTGGGACCGCTACTTTTTACATTATTTGTCAGTGATTTATATAATGGAATTGATGGCTTCGTGGCAAAGATGATATGAATGTAAGTGGAGTGGTGGGTAGTACTGAGGAAGCAATGTGATTGCAGCAGAACTTAGATAAATTGGAAGAATGGGCAGAAAAGTGGCAGATGGAATATAGTGCCGGGAAATGTATGATAATGCATTTTGGTAAAAGGAATAATAGTGCATGCTATTATCTAAATGGGCAGAAAATTCAAACATCAGAGTTGCAGAGGGACTTTAGGAGTCCTCATGTAAGACTCCCAGAAGGTTAATTTACTGGTTGAGTCTGTGGTAAAGAAGGCAAATGCAATGTTGGCATTCATTTCAAGGGGAATAGAATATGAAAACAAGGAGATAAAGCTGAGGTTTTATAAGACACTGTCAGGTAGCACTTGGAGTATTTTCAACAGTTTTGGGGCCCATATCTCAGAAAGGATGTGTTGTCAGTGGAGAGGGTCCAGAGGAGTTTCACAAGAATGATTCTGGGAATGAAGGGGTTAACATATGAGGAGCATTTGGCAGCTTTGGGCTGGTACTCACTGGAATTTAGAAGAATGCTGGGGGGTGGGCAGGATTTCATTGAAACCTACTGAATTTTGAAAGGACTAGATAAGGTGGATGTGCAGTGGATATTTCCTATAGTCGGGGTATCCTGAACTAGATGGCACAGCCTCAGAATTGAGGGGAGACCTTTTAGAACTGAGGTAAGGAGAATTTTTTTTTAGCCAGAGTATAGTGAATCTGTGGAATGCTCTGCCACAGATGTTGGATGCCAAATCTGTGGGTATATTTAAGGCAGAAGTTGATAGTTTTTGATTGGTCAGGCCATCAAAGGATATGGTGAGAAGGCAGGTGTATGGGGTTGAATAGAATCTGAGATCAGCCATGATGGAATGGCAGAGTAGACTCGATGGACTGAATGGCCTAGTTTTTGCACCTATGTCTTATGGTGTTACAACACTCCCTAGCTCATGCACTGAAACAGAAACAAAAAAAGCAACTTTTTCATCTCAGTACACTTTTTCCCCTTCTCCTCTGATCTTCATAGGTTATTGAGGCCATCCACCAAGTGTTCAGTGTCCTTCCATACTCTCTTTTCCTCTTCTGTCCTGTTCTGTTTTCTCTGTAATGCCCAGCAATATTACCCCTATCCTTTGCTCTCAATGTCAGTTCTCTAACTGCTTGTCCTTTCTTCCATTTCTACTGAATCCAGCTAAACACTCTTAGATTTTAACTTCTCAAGTATTACCTTTATCGAGTACACTTTTGCCAGAAAACTTGTCCCAATCCACACTTTCACTTTGATGGATCATTTCTGATACCATCAGAATTGGCCTTTCTCCAAGTTAGAATCTCAACCAGTGGACTGCACCTATTTATGTGCATATTTACTTTGAAATTAATGGCATTGTGATCACTAGATGCAGTGTTGCCCTACACAGACTTCTGTCACCTGACCTGCCTCATTCCTGTGGTAACAGATCAAGTATCGCACACACTCTCATTGAGACCCCTGCGTACTGATTAAGGAAACTTTCCTGAACACATTTAACTACCTGCCTGTAGTTCCTATCTGTCACCTCCTTATTGTCCTGTATGAGTAGAAGATTATCAAGTTGGAGCTCCAGTTCCTTAATATGTTCTCTCAGGAGCTGCACTTCAGTGCACCTGGTACAGATATGTTTATTTGAGAAACTAGAGGTCTTGTAGACTTACCACATCCCACACAGAGTATAAAACACTGCCTCTGGAGCCATTGTCACTACACCACTGTGCCCTAACAGATGAGGAATGAATAAAAAAGAAGAGAAGGAGGTAAACTTAATAGATACTTTATCTTGCCCAAGCCTGATCTTGGCTAGGCCTGATGAGCCAAAGCCACTGAAAGCACTCTGACCTTTAAAAGAACAGTCATTCCACTTGCACTTGTTTTATTTTTATTTGCCCATTCTAATTGAATCCCTTTTGTTGATTGGCTGAAGCTCTGCCTTTTAATTCTTGACCGTGGACCTGATTGAAAAGGTAGCTAGCTCTATTTCCGCACTCCCTCTAGTTGATTGGTTGAAGCTCAAGATGATACATGATTTAACTGAATGCCAGATGAGATGTGAGGGCCCATATTGCTTGTATTCCTGTGGAACTGTTTAGCCCGATTTGGAGTTAATTCTAAAAATTCAGAGTTCCTACTTTCAGTATTAAATGCATGAGATTCTAGGTTAATTTCCAATGTATCATTTTGTCATTTAGACAATTTCCTTCTGATTCACTTAACATTTTTTTAAATATAAATGAAAGGATGCAACAATTCATTACATTTAAGGAAGACTAAGCCATATTTGCATTGAGTCTAGCATAGTTTTACCTCAGTGCATTTTTTTTCATACTTGTAATCCTGGGTTTAAATTAACACACCGATGTGGACCATTTGATGCCTTGATGTGAAAATTGTTGAGATAATGTTTGCATTAGTTTTTCTTGTAGCGGCAAATGAGATTAAGGCTGTAATTCATTATGGAGTACTGTTGACGTTTATTGCCCAAGCTTCAGTTTCACAGCGGACTCTATTGAAACTGCTTGATTGAGTTACTGTTATTTTGCCAGCGATAAATTAACCCATAAGTCACCTATCTTTCTGGCAATATATCATTATATAAACGCAATAAACTATTCTGATTTCCATGTTGATGTTGAAGGAGGTGCCCAAAAGATATGAGCATTTCAAGTATATAATTTCTATTATTTATTGGAAATGTTAATACATTTTGCATCCTTTCTCTGGTTTACTGTCTCACACTGATTACAGGTGACCCTGGTTTTTGAACGTTCGCTTTACGACAGCTTGCTGTTATGAAAGACCTACACTAGTACCTGATTTCGCTAACCAAAGAGGATTTTTGCTTTATACGTGTGTTTACCCCGAGAAAGACTACCATGACTGTGAAGCCTTGTGCAGGCAGTTGCATGCGCATGCGTGTACGTGCATACACATGTATGTGCGCATGTGTGTACGTGCTGATTTTTTTTCTGCAAATCGACTTCAGCTCGCTGTCTTCCCGATTTTGATAAGTGAAACTACACCGTATATACAATACAGGCAGTCCCCGAGTTACAGAAGTCCGACTTAAGGACAACTCGTACTTACGAACCGAGGAAGGAGAATGCCGTCCGCCATTTTAAGTCGGATTGTGACGCCGTCCACCATTTTAAGTCAGATCAGGACGCTGTCCGCCATTTTAAGTCATTGCCATTGACGCTGTGTTGAGTGTTTAATTTTGTATTTGGCTTAAATTGTTCTTAGTAAGATTGACCCCGACCCTGCCCCCCACCTCCCCACCTCCGTTCCGGTCAGCTGGTGGTGCAGTGAGATCAGCGCCAGGCTGGAGAACGGAGGTTCGCGAGTTCGATCCAGTGACAGACTGCTCCCATGCCGGGTTGATATCGATCCAGTGACTCGTACCATCTGTGCTGGGTTGATTTCGAGCTTGCAACTTGACCACTTAAAAAAAAACACAGCCACCTCCAGTTTAAATTCCCACGTGGAATATTGTGGAGGATCAAATACCCGAACCCAGCACAGCTCCCACTTGTCCCATTTGGCCTGTCTCAGTGCGGTGGTCCTTAGGACCCAGCAGACCTTGGGAGCCGGTGCAGTTGTGGATCCGCCACCTGCAGTGTTTCTGTTCCATTGACGGGAAGCGATCGCGATTGAATATAATGTAGAAATAATAAAGCGTTTGGAAAGAGGTGAAACACCATCAGTCATTGGAAAAGTGTTAGGCTACAGTCGGTCAACGATCGGAACAATTTTAAAGGATAAAGTGAGAATAATGGAACATTTGAAAGGCCCTGCCCCGATGAAAGCTACAATTATTACCAAGCAACGCAGTGGTTTATTAATTGGAATACATACATTTCTTAAGTGTTTTATATGCATAGAAAGGTAAAATATATACTTATATACTAAGACAAACGTTTGAGGCTAAATAATACCGGATGTACTTGTTCCAACATACGTACAAATCTGACTTAAAGACAGACTCAGGAACGGAACTCGTACGTAACCCGAGGATTGCCTGTACTTCTACTTTACAAAGGCTGTATATTTATCATATCATTCCTGCTTTTACTATATGTTCGTGTGATTTTAGGGTCTATGTGTTATTTGGTATGATTTGGCAGGTTATTTTTTGGGTCTGGGAACACTCAAATTTTTTTCCCATATAAATTAATGGTAATTGCTTCTTTGCTTTATGACATTTCGGCTTACAAACAGTCTCATAAGATCGCCTCACCTTTGGATAGCGGGGAAAACCTGTATTGGTTATTATCCTAAAGGTATCTTACTGCTGTGGAAGACATTAACAGTATGCCAGAAATTCAAGAGTATTGGGGGAGAAGTAATTGTTGGTGTAATTACTAAAGAGAAGGTGTTTGGGAAGCTGAAGGATCTGAAGGTAGATCAGTCACCTGAATCAGATAGACTACACCCCAGGGTTCTGAAAGAGGCTGCTGAAGAGATTGTAGAGGCATTAGTCATGATCTTTCTAGAATCACTGGAGTCTAAAGTGGTTCCGGAGGATTGGAAAACTGCAAATGTTACTCCACACTTTTTGAAAGGAGGGAGGCAGAAGAAAGGACCAGTTAGCCTGACTTCAGTGGTTAGAAAGATGGAGTCCATTATTAAGGATGAGGTTTTGGGGTGCTTGGAGGCATATGATGAAATACGGCAAAGTCAGCATAGTTTCCTTAAGGGAAAATCTTGCCTGACATGTGTTGGAATGTGTTGGAAATAACAGGCAAGATAGACAAAGGAGAGTTAGTGAATGTTGTTTCTTTGGATTTTCAGAAGGCCTTTGACTAATGTGATGCATGAAGTTGCTTAACAAGATAAGAGCCCATAGTATTACAGCAAAGATACTTAATGGACAGATGTAAGACTGGCCTGCTGCGTTCCACCAGCATTTTGTGTGTGTTACATGGATAGATGATTGGCTTACTGACAGGTGGGAATAAAGGGGGCCTTTTCTGGTAGGCTACCGGTGACTAGTGGTGTTCTACAGGGATCAGTGTTAAAACTGCTTCTTTTCACGTTATTTGTCATTGATTTAGATGGCAGAATTGATGGCATTATGGTCAAGTTTGCAGTTGATACAAAGGTAGGTGAAGGGGTAGGTAGTTTAATGGAAGCAGGGAATCTGCAGAAGGACTGAAACTGATTGGGAAAATGGACAAAGAAGTGGCTGATGGAGTATTGCTGTAGGGAAGTGTATGGGCATGAACATTGGTATAAGGAATAAAGGTGTAAACTATTTTCTAAATGGGGAGAAAATTTTAAACCTTGGAAGCATGAAGGGATTTTGGAGACCTTGTGCAGGGTTCCCTATAGGTTAACTTGTGGGTTAAGTCAGTGGTCAGGAAGGCAAATGGAATGTTAGCATTCATTTTGAGAGAATTAGAGTATAAGAGCAAAGATTTAATGCTGAGTCTTTTATAAGGCCTTGGTCAGACTGCGCTTAGAGTATTGTGAGTAGTTTTGGGCCCTTATCTAGGAAAATATGAGTTGGCATTGGAAAGGATCCAGAGGAGGTTCACAAGAAAGATTCTGGGAGTGAAAGGGTTAACATAAGAGCCTGTACTCACTGGAGTTTAGAAGAATGAAGGGTGGGGGGGGGGGGTGGAATCTTATGAAATTTATTGCAACTTTTTGAATATTGAAGGGCCTAGGTAGAGTGGATGTTTCCTACAGTGGGGGTGTCTAGGATCAGAGGGCACATCCTCATAATAGAGGGATGTCCATTAAGAACAGAGATGAGGATGAATTTCTTTAGCTAGAGAGAAGTGAATCTGTTGAATTCGTTGCCACAGGTAGTTGTGGAAGCCAAGTCATTGAGTATATGTAAAGCAGAGGTTGATAAGTTCTTAATCAGGTCAGAAAAGGGAGTAAGCAGGAGAATGGGAATGAGAGGGATAATAAATCAGCCATGATGGAATGGAGCAGACTTTATGGGCCGAGTGGTCTATTTCTGCACCTGTGTCTTTATAGTCTTATGACCTAATGTGCTTTTCCACAAAGCCTACTGTCCAGCTGCAAAGCCACAGTAGAAAGCTCTTCATTGAATGTCTGCAAATCATGTGATCTGATGATATCCATTGACTTCAGAGGGTAGTAAAATATTACATTATACTGTGGCTTAGGCTATAAATTGTTACAGTTTTTAAGTGTGGAGCTGCAAAGGGTTCCTGCAGGTTTGTAATCAGTACAGACCTAAAGAATGCAAGCCTTTCTCCATTGCTGATAACAAGTAACCAAGTTGCACGAAACTGCAGCAGGAACTAGTTAATTCATATAATATTAATCCCTGTATAGTGGAATATTGATGGCATTAGTTGAAATGCTTCTGTGCTCAATGAAGACTGATTACTTCAAAGGCAGTCCCATTCAAGAATATCTGAAAAGGAAAAAAAAAAGAAAACAAAGATACGCACAAGAAATTTAATTACATTTCTGGTTCAATTCCCAAAGTGCTGTCAATAAAATCTGCCAGATGTTTGAACTGACCAACTTAAGCTTTTCCAGGGCATGCATAGTATGTATTTTCTGGGCTTTAGTATCAAATCAAGATGAACAATTATCAGTGAGTCAATCTGTTGTTTCACTCTCTACCCTGCCAAAAATGTAATAAACTAGTTCCATGGTACATTCTCATGAAGATATTGCCAAGATAACAAATATATCTGTAATTCTTACAATTTGCTTCCTGGCAATAAAACAAAATAATTTTACAGAACAGAAGGAAGCCATTTGGTTTATTGCACCTAAAGACAATTTCTGTTGCTGTGCTTTTTCCACAGACTCTTATAATGTATTCCTTTTTTAAAATGTTTAACTAATTTTATAGTTGCCATGAGTTTTTTGTAGGATCTTCTATTTCCTGCTAACTCCGTATTAAATACAGTGGCATGCAAAAGTTTAGGCACCCAGGGTCCTAATTTCTGTTACTGTGAATAGCTAAGTGAGTAAAAGATGACCTGATTTCCAAACGGCGTAAAGTTGAACATGACACATTTCTTTAATATTTTAAGCACAATTACTTTTTTATTTCTATCTTTGACAGTTTCAAAATAACTAAAAAGGAAAAGGGCCTGAAGCAAAAGTTTGGGCACCCCTGCATGGTCAGTACTTAGCACCACCCCTTTTGGCAAGTGTCACAGCTTGTAAACACTTCCTGTAGCCAGCTAAGAGTCTTTCAATTCCTGTTTGGGGGATTTTCTCCCATTCTTCTTTGCAAAAAGCTTCTAGTTCTGTGAGATTCTAGGGCCGTTGTGCATGCTCTGCTCTTTTGAGGTCTATCCACAGATTTTCAATGACGTTTAGGTCAGGGGGCTGTGAGGGCCATGGCAAAACCTTGAGCTTGCGCCTCTTGGGGTAGTCCATTGTGGATTTTGAGGTGTGTTTAGGATCATTATCCTGTTGTAGAAGTCATCCTCTTTTCATCTTCAGCTTTTTTTTCACAGACATTGTGATGTTTGCTTCCAGAATTTGCTGGTATTTAATTGAATTCATTCTTCCCTCTACCAATGAAACGTACCCTGTGCCACTGGCTGCAACACAAGCCCAAAGCATGATCAATTCACCCCTGTGCTTAACAGTTAGAGAGGTGTTCTTTTCATGAAATTCTGCACCCTTTTTTCTCCAAACATACCTTTGCTCATTGCGGTCAAAAACTTCTATTATAACTTCATCAGTCCACAGGACTTGTTTCCAAAATGCATCAGGCTTGTTTAGATGTTCCTTTGCAAACTTCTGATGCTGAATTTTGTTGTGAGGACGCAGGAAAGGTTTTCTTCTGATGACTCTTACACGAAGATCATATTTGTGCAGGTGTCACTGCACAGTAGAACAGTGGACCACCACTCCAGAGTCTGCTGAATCTTCCTGAAAGTCTTTTGCAGTCAAACGGGGGTTTTGATTTGCCTTTCTAGCAATCCTACGAACAGTTCTCTCAGAAAGTTTTTTTGGTCTTCCAGACCTCAACTTGACCTCCACCGTTCCGGTTAACTGCCATTTCTTAATTACATTACGAGCTGAGGAAACAGCTACCTATTTCCCTATTTTAGCATGGTTTTTTAATATAGTTTTTGGAACCATGAATATTATTGGTGCACAATATTTATTGCTTGCTTTCAATTGTTTCATGGACATTAAGGATCAATAAGAACAGCAACAATTTGCAGTTAAGTAACAGTTACTAACACATTGCGAAGTTATTTCACTAGAGCGAGATCAAACAAAATGAAGCATTAAATAAATTTAAGGCATCTGACCAGTTAAATTGAATTAACTTTATTACTTACGTCCTTCATATACATGAGATAGGTTAGGGGAGAATTCTAAAGAAACAGGAAGAGGTAGACAGATGGGAGGTTTAAGGGGAAGTTCTAAAGCTTCATCAACTGAAGGAATGGCTACTTATGTAATTATTTGCTATATTAAAGATGAGAATAAGCTCAGCATGGGTAAATTTAAAGGCTTTGTGTTGGAGGAGGTTACAGGTGCAGGAGGGATGTGGCACAAAGGAATTTACATAGAAACACAGAAAACCTACAGTGCAATACAGGCCCTTCAGCCTACAATGCTGTGCTGAACATGTGCTCACTTAGAAATTACCTGAGGTTTGCCATATCCCTGTATTTTTCTAAGCTCCATGTACCTATCCAGGAGTCTCTTAATAGAAATATAGAAAATCTACAGCACAATACAGGCCCTTCGGACCCAATACTGTGCCGAGTGTGCTAAAATGTAAGCCTAATTATGTGTTGAATGTTCTTCATGTTGGTAGGGACAAGTCAACCTTGGAAAAAACTTACACCAGTGGATATTGTCAGTGAGCATTACAGAAATGGTTTTCCATAGGAAACTTGTAACACAGAATCCGAATCAGGTTTATTATAACTGGCATGTGACGTGAAATCTGTTAATTTAGCAGCAGCAGTTTAGTGTAATACATACATAGAAGGGAAAAAATAATAATAATTAGTAAGTAGATTGCACTATATGTATATTGAATAGATTAAAAATTGTGCTAAAAACAGAAATACTATGTATTTAAAAGGTGAGGTAGTATCCAAGGGTTCAATGTCCATTTAGGAATCGGATGGCAGAGGGGAAGAGGCTGTTCCTGAATTGCTGAGTGTGTGCCTTCGGGCTTCTGTACCTCCTATCTGATGGTAACAGTGAGACAAGCGCATGCTCTGGGTGCTGGAGGTCCTTACTAATGGACACTATCTTTTTGAGGCATCACTACTTGAAGATTTCCTGGATACCTTGTAGGGCTAGTACCCAAGATGGAGCTGACTAAATTTACAACTCTCTGCAGCTTCTTTTGGTCCTGTGCAGTAATCCCCACCCCATCATAGCAGACAGTGTTGCAGCCTGTCAGAATGCTCTCCACCGTGCATTTATAGAAGTTTTTGAGGGTATTTGTTGACATGTCAAATTTCTTTAAACTCTAATGAAGTATAGCTGCTGTCTTCCGTTTATAACTGCCTCGATATGTTGGGACCAGGTTAGATCCTCAGAGATCTTGACACTGAGGAACTTGAAAATGCTCACTCTCTTCAGCTTTAGTTATGAGGCCCTAGGGATCAATGTTTCAAGTGTACATTCAAGTAGTTCTTAAATTCTTTGAGGCTTTCTGCCTCTGCCACCATTTCAGCAAGCAAATTTCCAGACTCGAATCACTCTCTGAGTAAAAGTAAAATGTTCTCATATCCCCTCTAATCTTTCTATCAATTAACTTAAATCTATTCCCCCAAATCTAACGATTCTGCGAAGGAAATAAGTCTGTTTTAGTTGCTCCCTTAGGCCCTTCATAATTTTAGCCCTTGGTGTTCTTTTGTGTGATGATGAACAGTCAGAGGTCCTGGTCCCTTTAGGTACCAATGAAATGGTTAAGAAGAGTGAAAAGGCACTGCAAAGTAAGTTCAGACAATTAGGTGCTAAGTTAATGAATAGGACCCCCAGGGTTGCGACCTCAGGATTACTACCCATGCCATGTGCTAGTGAATATTATACAATTTAATATGTGACTAATTCTGTAGGAAGGAGGGCAAAAGATTTTTGGATCGTTTGGCTCTCTTCCAGGAAAGGTGGGACCTGCACAAAGGGACATTTTGCACCTGAACTGGAGGGAGACTAATATCATAGCAGGAAAGTTTGTTGATGCTACACGCTGGGATTTAAACTAGAGTTGCAGGAGAATGCGAACCAGAGGGGGTGGTGTAGCTCTGTTGGTAAAAAAATGAAATCAAATCATAAGAAAGAAGTGACATTGGGTTGGAATGTGTTGAAACATTGTGGATAGAGCAAAGGAACTGCAAGGGTAAAAAGACCCTGATGGGAGTTGTATACAGACCCCAATGGGATTTGTATATAGACCCCCAAATAGTAGTAAGGATGTGGTCTATAAATTACAACTGACAATTGAAATTGCATGCCAAAAGGGGAAAGTTACAATAGTCATGGGGGGATTTCAATATGCAGGTAGATTGGGAAAATCAGGTTGGTGCTGGATTCCAAGAGCTAGAGTTTCTAGAATTCCTACAAGATGGCTTTTTAGAGCAGTTTGTGGTTGAGCCACTAGGGGATCAGCTATTCTTGACTGGGTGTTGTGCAATGAATCAGAATGATTAGAGAGCTTAAGGTAAAAGAACCCTCAGGGGAAAGTGATCATAACATGATCAAATTCACCCTGAACTTTGAGAAGGAGAAGATAAAGTTGGATGTATCAGTATTACAGTGGAGTGAACGGAATTACAGAATCATGAGAAAGGATTTGGCTAGAATTGTTTGGAAAAGAACACTGGCAGGGATGAAGCTGGAGCAACAATGGCTGGAATTTCTGGAAACAATTTGGAAGGTGCAAGATATATATATTCCAAAGAAGAAGTAGTATTCTAAAGGCAGGATGACACAACCGTGGTTGACAAGAGAAGTCAAAGCCAACAGAAAAACCAAAAAGAAGGAATATAATAGAGAAAAAAAAAAGTGGGAAGTTAGAGAATTGGAAAGCTTTTAAAAGCCAACTGAAGGCAACTAAAAAGTCAATAAAAAGATAAACATGGAGGATGAAAGTAAGCTAGCCAATAATATATAAGAGGATACCAATAGCTTCTTCAGATACATAAAGTGTTAAAGAGAGGTGAGAGTGGACATTGGAGAGATGGATCACTATGCTGGAGAGGTAGTAATGGGGAACAAGAAAATGGTGGATGAACTGAATAAGTATTTTATAAGACCATTAGACATGGGAGCAGAATTAGAGCATTCAGCCCATTGAGTCTGTTCTGCCATTCCATCATGGTGGATCCTGGATTCCACTCAACCCCATACACCTGCCTTCTCACCATATTCTTTGATGTCCTAACTGATCAGTAAAGGATCAACTTCTGACTTAAATATGCTCACGTATTTGGCCTCCACCGCAGTCTGTGGCCAAGCATTCGACAGATTTACTACTCTCTGGATAAAAAAAATTCCTCCTTACCTCTGTTCTAAAGGGCTGGCCCCCTTAATTTTGAGGCTGTGTGTTCTCGTTCTGGATACCCCACCATACGAAACAACTTCTCCCCATCCATCCTATCTTGTCTTTTCATGGGACCCAAAATTGGGTTGGTTTCAATGAGGTCCCCACCCCCTCGCATTTTTTAAAATTCCATTGAGTATAGGCCCAAAGCTGCATAACGCTCCTCAGATGTTAACCCCTTCATTCCCAGAATAATCCTTGTATACCTGCTCTGGATTCTCAACAATGACAACACATCCTTTCTGAGATATGGGGCTCAAAACTTTTGCAAATACTCCAAGTGCAGCCTGACTAGTGTCTTATAAAACCTCAGCATTATCTCATTGCTTTTATATTTGATTCCTCCTGAAATAAATGCCAACATTGCATTTGCCTTCTTTACTACAGAATCAACCTGTAAATAAACCTTCTAGGTTAATTGCACGAGGACTCACTAATGCTTGAACCTTCTTCCCATTTATATAATAGTTCGCACTATTGTTCCTTCTACCAAAATGCATACAGTTCCCAACACTGTATTCTACATGCCACCTTTCTGTCATTCTTCCAATTTGTTGAAGTCCTCCTGCAATCATATTGCTTCCTCAGCACTACCTACCCCTCCATCTACCTTCATATCAGCTGCAAACTTTTCTACAAAACCATCAATTCCATTATCTAAATCATTGACAAGCAGTGTGAAAAGCTGTAGTCTTCACTGTGGAAAACACTGGGAGTATGATGGTAGTTCCAGGTGTCTGGGGTCATGAAGTATGTGAAGTTGCTATTACTAGAGAGAAGGTTCTTGGGAAAACTGAAAGGTCTGAAGGGAGTTGTCCCCTGATGGTGTATACCCCAGGGTTCTGAAAGAGATGGCTAAAGAGATTGTGGAGACATTACTAATGATCTTTCAAAATTCATTAGATTTTGGAATGGTTCCGGAAAGCAGGGAAATTGAGAATATCACTCCACTCTTCAAAAAGGGGAAAAGGCAGATAAAGTATAGGTCAGTTAGCCTGACCTCAGTGGCTGGGAAGATGTTGGAGTTGATAGTTAAGGATGTGATCTTAAGGTACATGGAGGCACATGATAAAAAAGGCTGTTATCAGCATGGTTTCCTCAGGGGAAAATATTGCCTAACAAATCTATTTGAATTCTTTGAAGAAATAACATGCTAGATCGGCAAATGAGAATCAGTGGATATTGTGTAATTGGATTTACAGAAGGCCTTTGACAAGGTGCCACACATGAGGCTGCTTAACAAACTACGAGCCCATGGTATTACAGGAAATATTCTAGCATGGATAAAGCAGAGGCTGATTTGCAGGAAGCAAAGAGTGGGAATAAAGAGAGCCTTTTTCTGGTTGGCTGTCAGTGATTAGTGGTGTTCCACAAGGGTCTGTGTTGGGACTGATTCTTTTTACATTACGGAGTCCGTGGAAGCAGAGTCCTGGGCTTTGGCTAAGTGGGCTTCGGCGTAAGGGGACTTCGGTAAGGCTGTGTGATTGCTCGCTGAGGGGAAGAAGGTAAGGTCGCTAGGTGCTTTTTAGACATTCTATTAATTCAGTTCAGGTATGGGGGAGACAGTCAGAGCAGTGGTGTGCTCCGTATGCAGTATGTGGGAAGTCGGGGTCAACACAGTTGTCCCTGATGACCACACCTGCAAGAGGTGCGTCCAGCTGCAGCTCCTATCAGCCCGAGTTAGGGAGTTGGAGCTGGAGCTGGATGAACTACGGATCATTCGGGAGGCAGAGGCAGAGATAGATAGGAGTTATCAGGAGGTAGTCACACCAAAGAACCAAGATTTAGGCAGATGGGTGACGGTCCAGAGAGGCAGGGGGAGCAGGCAGAGAGAGCAGAGCACCCCTGCGGCCATTCCCATTAACAATAAGTATACCGTACTGGATACTGTTGATGGGGATGACCTACCAGGAATGAGTTGCAGTGGTCCTGCCTCTGGCACAGAGGTTGAACCCTCAACTAGAAAGGGGAGGAGGGAAAAGAAGAGAGCGATAGTTTTAGGGGATTCTATAGTTAGGGGGGCAGATAGGAGATTTTGTGGGGCAGATCGGGAGTCTCGGATGGTATGTTGCCTCCCTGGTGCCAGGGTCCGGGACATCTCAGATCGGGTGCAGGCTATTCTTGAGAACGAGGGCATGAACCCAGATGTAGTGGTCCATGTAGGGACCAACGATGTAGGTAAGGTGAGTGAGGGGGTCCTGCTTAGAGAGTTCAGGGAGTTAGGAGTGAAGCTGAAAGGCAGGACCTCCAGGGTGACAATCTCGGGATTGCTACCTGTGCCACGTGCGAGTGAGGCGAAGAATAGAATGATTATGCACATTAATACGAGGCTGAGAGCATGGTGCAGGAAGGAAGGGTTCAGGTTTTTGGATAATTGGTCTTTGTTCCAGGGACATTGGGATCTGTTTCGAAGGGACGGTCTACATCTGAACCGGAGGGATACTAGCATTCTTGCAGGAGTGTTTGCCAGTGCTGCTCGGGGGGGGGGGGGTTTAGATGTGCAGGGGGCAGGGATCCAGATCCAGAGGGTTGGTCAGAAGGAGCATGGGATTAAATGTGTAGAAGGTTTGGGTAATCTTGAGAAGGTCATCAAAATTCAGGGTGCAATTAGCCCAATGGAAGTTCAAGGAGCTGGGTTAGGTACAGTAGACAGTCTTTTAAGCAAAGAGAGAGGAATGGGCTAAGAATTCTATACTTGAATGCGCGTAGTGTCAGAAATAAGGCAGATGAGCTTGAAGCTCAGATGAAAATGGGGAACTACGATATTGTTGGGATAACGGAGACATGGCTGCAAGGGGATCAGGCCTGGGAATTGAGTGTACCAGGGTATACGTGCTATCGTAGAGACAGAAATATGGGAAGAGGGGGTGGGGTGGCCCTGTTGGTGAGGAATGAGATTCAGTCCTTAGCAAGAGGTGACTTGGGAACAGGGGAAGTAGAGTCTGTGTGGATTGAGCTGAGGAACAGCAAGGGTAAAAAGACCCTAATGGGTGTTGTGTACAGGCCCCCAAACAGTAGCGTGGATATTGGGTACAATATTAGGGAGTTAACATTGGCATGTGCTAAAGGTAATGTAGTAGTTATGGGAGATTTCAACATGCAGGTCAACTGGGAGAATCAGGTAGGTGCTGGACCCCAGGATAGGGAGTTTGTGGAGTGTCTAAGGGATGTATTTTTGGAACAGCTTGTGCTTGAGCCAACCAGGAACGAGGCTATTTTGGACTTGGTGATGTGTAATGAACAGGAATTGATAAGTGATCTTGAAGTAAAGGAGCCATTAGTAAGTAGTGATCATAACATGATAAGTTTTTATCTACAATTTGAGAGGGATAAGGGCAGATCAGAGGTGTCAGTGTTGCAATTAAATAAAGGAGACTCCGGAGCCATGAGGGAAGAGCTGGCCAAAGTTAAATGGGCGGATGCCCTGGCAGGAAAGACAGTGGATCAGCAGTGGCAGATATTCTTGGGCATAATACAAAAGATGCAAAAGCAGTTCATTCCAATGAGAAGGAAGGATTCAAAGAGTGGGAAGGGGACAAAGGAAGTCAGAGATTGTATAGCATTAAAGAAAAAGAAGTATGACAGGGCTAAGATGAGTGGGAATACAGATGATTGGGAAAGTTTTAAGGAGCAGCAGATCTTAACTAAAAAAGCAATACGGAGAGAAAAAATCAGGTATGAGCTCAGTCTAGCCAGGAATATAAAAGGGGATAGCAAAAGCTTTTTTAGCTATGTGAAGAGAAAGAAGATAGTTAAGAACAATGTTGGCCCCTTGAAGAATGAATTGGGAGAAATTGTTATGGGAAACAGGGAAATGGCAACAGAATTTAATGCGTACTTTAGATCTGTCTTCACCAGGGAGGACACAAGCCATCTCCCAGATGTATGAATGGGCCAGGGTCATAAGATATCAGAGGAATTGAGACAGATTGACATTAGGAAAGAAACTGTGATGAGTAGACTGGTAGGACTGAAGGCTAATAAATCCCCGGGTCCAGATGGTCTGCATCTGAGGGTTCTAAAAGAGGTGGCTCAGGAAATTGCGGATGCATTGGTGATCATTTTCCAATGTTCCTTAGATTCAGGATCAGTTCCTGAAGATTGGAGAGTGGCTAATGTTGTCCCACTTTTCAAGAAGGGAGGGAAGGAGAAAACGGAGAACTATCGCCCTGTTAGCCTAACGTCAGTCGTGGGGAAGATGCTTGAGTCCATTATTAAGGACGAAATAGTGGCACATCTAGATGGCAGAAATAGGATTAGGCCGAGCCAGCATGGATTTACCAAGGGCAAATCATGCTTGACTAATCTGTTGGAGTTTTTTGAGGGTGTAACAAGGATGTTAGACGAGGGTAAGCCAGTGGATGTTGTATACCTAGATTTTCAGAAGGCATTCGATAAGGTGCCACATAGGAGATTGGTGAGTAAAATCAGAGCTCATGGCATTGGGGGCAGGGATTCAACATGGATAGAAAACTGGTTGGCAGATAGAAAGCAAAGGGTAGCAGTGAATGGGTGTTTCTCGGACTGGCTGGAGGTGACTAGTGGGGTACCACAGGGCTCTGTATTGGGACCACAGCTCTTTACGATTTATGTCAATGATTTAGATGAGGGCATTGAAAACTATATCAGCAAGTTTGCTGACGATACTAAACTGGGTGGCAGTGTGACATGGGAAGAGGACGTTAGGAGAATACAGGGAGACTTGGATAGGCTGGGTGAGTGGGCAGATACTTGGCAGATGTCATTCAATGTGAATAAATGTGAAGTTATCCACTTTGGAAGCAGGAACAAGAGGGCAGAGTATTGTCTGAACGGTGTCGAGTTAGGTAAGGGAGAAATGCAAAGAGACCTAGGAGTCCTAGTTCACCAGTCAATGAAGGTGAATGAGCAAGTTCAGCAGGCAGTGAAGAGGGCAAATGGAATGTTGGCCTTTGTTACAAGGGGAATTGAATACAAGAGCAAGGATGTCCTTTTGCATTTGTACAGGGCCCTGGTGAGACCACACCTGGAATATTGTGTACAGTTTTGGTCTCCAGGTTTAAGGAAGGACATTCTGGCAGTTGAGGAAGTGCAGCGTAGATTCACTAGGTTGATTCCTGGGATGGCAGGGCTGTCTTACGCAGAGAGATTGGAGAGATTGGGCTTGTACACGCTGGAATTGAGGAGATTGAGAGGGGATCTGATTGAAACGTTTAAGATAATTAAAGGATTTGATAGGATTGAGGCAGGAAATATGTTCCAGATGTTGGGAGAGTCCAGTACCAGAGGGCATGGATTGAGAATAAGAGGTCAGTTATTTAAAACAGAGTTGAGGAAGAGCTTCTTCTCCCAGAGAGTTGTGCAGGTGTGGAATGCACAACCTCGGAAGACGGTGGAGGCCAATTCTCTGGATGCTTTCAAGAAGGAGCTAGATAGATATCTGATGGATAGGGGAATCAAGGGATAAGGGGACAAGGCAGGGACTGGGTATTGATAGTGAATGATCAGCCATGATCTCAGAATGGCGGTGCAGACTCGAGGGGCTGAATGGTCTACTTCTGCACCTATTGTCTATTGTCTATTATATGTCAATAGTTTGGATGATGGAATTGATGGCTTTGTTGCAAGGTTTGCAGATGATGTGAAGATAGGTGGAGAGGCAGATAGTTTTGAGGAAGTAGAGAGGCCGCAGAAGGACATAGATTAGGAGAATGGGCAAATAAGTGGTAGATGGAAAGTGGTCATGCACTTTGGTAGAAGAAATAAAAGGGTTGACTATCTTTTAAATGGAGAGAAAATTTTAAAAAACTGAGGCGTGAAGGGACTTGGGATTCCTTATGCAGGGTTCCCTAAAAGTTAGTTTGCAGGTTGTATCTATGGTTAGGAGGGTTAGTGCGATGTTTGCATTCATTTCAAGAGCACTAGAGTATAAAAGCAAGGATGTACTGTTGAGACTTTATAAAGCACTGGTGAGGGTTCATTTGGAGTATTGTGAGCAGTTTTGGACTCCTTATCTTAGAAAGGATGTGCTGAAACTGTAGAGGGTTCAAAGGAGCTTCACAAAATTGATTCCAGGATTGAACATCTTATTGTGTGGAAAGCATTTGATGGCTCTCGCTCTGTATTAATTAGAATTCAAATGAATGAGGGGTGACTTGATTGAAACCTACTGAATGGTGAAAGGCCCTGATAGAATGGATGAGAAGACTATGTCTCATACAGTGGGAGAGGCCATAACCAGAGGACATCAGAATGGAGATGAGGAGGAATTTCATTAGCCACGGAGTGGGGTATTTGTGGATTTCTTTGTCACAGGCATCTGTGGGGGCCAAGTGTTTATGTGTATTTAAGGCAAGGTTGACAGATTCTTGATTGGTCAGCGGTTGAAGGAATATGGGGAGAAGGCAGGAGATTGGGGCTGAGAGGAAATTTGGATCAGTCATGATGAAATGGTAGAGCAGACTTGATGGGCCAAATGACCTAATTCTGCTCCTATATCTTGGTTTTATACACTTTAATTTCCTCTAAGCCTTCACTGTTCCAAAGAAAACAACAATGTCTATTCATCCTTTCTATCCGGCAAAAATTATGTAGTTTTGGGACATCTTATTAATTCTCTGTACTTTTTTCAGTGTAGTCATATCATTCTGGTGTTGTTGTGCTTGGATCTGTGTGTATTACTTGAGCAGTAGCCCACCATTGTGTTGTAGAAAACTCCAACATGACTCCCATGCTTGTATATTTGGGTGTCTGCTGGTAAAGTAAATCATCCAATATATAATTTTAAATTACCTTATTGACCTGTTCTTCTTCCTTTAGTAATCTGTGGGCATCAATTCTTTCTGTTCTTCCAAAGCTACAATATTATTTCACTTTTTTGTGTATTCTTTTGACTTTTTGCTCTTCCCTAAAAGTGCACTATATCACTCGTAAGTATATCTAGGCCATGTACAGTGTTATGCTTGTTTGTTTCACGCAATCTCCCTTTCTTTGCCTTATATCCCCTCTGAGCACTTTATTATTCAAGGTACTCTGAAATTTTTATGGAGCGTGTTTATTTTGATGTATTAATTTCCCTTTTAAATATCTCCCTTTTAGCTTAAAGTAATTGCATCAAAGATTAAAAGTATATTTATTATCCAAGTATGTATACAACCCTGAGATTCGTCTTCCTGTAGACTGCCACAAAACAAAGAATGTCGAGTGCCCAATGCACAAAAGAAAAGATCAAATTGTGCAAAGGCAAGAAATGAGTGAATAACATGCAGAATTTTAAACATCAAACCTCAGAGTCCCTGAAACAGTCTAGGAATGTTTAGTTTAGTTCAGTTCACTTTAGTGCTGTGTTGTTTGTTGGTTGCAGGCTGCAGAGCCAGTCCGCCCTGATGAAAACCGTGCAAAATGCAATAAAAAAAAGTACTAACCAGAAGTGAGTAATACATCTAACATGAACTGCAGTCCTCTAAAAATCAGTCCACTCCACAAACTGCACTGATCAAGCTTTGCCCAATACCCAAGATTCTTGCACCTTCCTCTGTCAGCAGCAAGTGAGAGGAAGACTGGGTGAAATACAGGCAGACAGAGTTTCAAAAATTGAGACGGCACTCAACACTCATGCATCTTCTGCTCTCTGCCTCATTGATTTCAATCTTGCTTGACTCTTTAATTGGCAACTTATTTGAGAATTGGAGCTGATCATCCATTCACTCTCCACCATTTGGCACACTCTGTTCTCAAACTTGCTCTCAACTATTTTGAATTCCCTTGGAAACAGCAAAGACACCAGATTGCTCAGTCAACCCCCAAAAATTTATTAAAATGTAAATTACAGGTTCCAATCACAAGCAGATTAATAGTGGAGGTATATTTGAAAGAAAAAGGTGAAGAAGAAGTGGTTTTGTGAACTGTCTGCAGGGTGTCATTGTTAGCCATCTTGCAAGACTGTTTTGGCTAAATCATTTCATAGAAAAGTAACCCTGCTATTACTCTTCTCACCAATTTTATCTTCGTACTTTCCCATCAATATGCTACATCAAAGTGATCATTATTTTAAAGCAGCTGCTCCATTGATATTCTCTTCATAAGCCCAGCTTTGTAATATGTTTGTTCCGGTAAGAATAATCCTACTTTTCTCCATTGGTACTTCATATTATAATGTGTTGATATCAGTGAATTTACCATATTTCCTCTATCTCCTGGCATATCTTGTGTTGAAAACTCACTATGAGGTGATGTATGTGTGGTTCCTTGTTAGTGTAGCCAGTGAGCATATTAGTCTTATGTCGTATTTTAAGCCTTTGATGGCATTATAGTAGTTGTATGTAATGTTATCTCCAGACTTTGGAGGAAGAATGTTTGATGACTCTAGCCCTGTACTCGCTAGAGTTTAGAAGAATAAGGGGGAGTCTCATTGAGGCTGACAGGTTCTTGATTAGTCAGGGTGTCAAAGGTAATGGGGAGAAGTCAGGAGAATGGGGTTGAGAGGGTTAATAAATCATCCATGATGGAATGGCAGAGCAGACTTGATGGGCCAAGTGACCTAATTCTACTCTGTTGTCTTGTGGTGAAGGTTAATTGTAATATTTCCTAAGTTATCCCAGCACGGGTGAGCTCAGGTTAAATTTTGAACCCTAAAGGTTTTGTATCTATTCATGCATTTGGCATTAAATGTGAGTTATTATGTGACTTTGAATCCTCACTTTCATTAGAAATTATGTAAAAGGTGCAACAGTGTTTCTAATAGGGATGAATATCTCATCACGCAGATTAAATATTGTTCAAAAAAACTGAAAAATGTTCACTTTTCAAATGTTGTAACAAGTAACTGGAAGCGCATGTTCAAGTACTTTTGGACATTAAAGCTCGGCAAACTTTTAACTGCAACATTTTCACCGCAATCTGTTAAATTTAGGCTGTGGGCAACAATTGTTCAGTAAAAATATTTATTTTTCTTAGGATGAATATAGCAAAAGTAATAATGCAAAATATTTTATTTACAAAATATCTTATTCAATTTTCATCGACTTTTCCGCAAGCATAGTGTCTGTGTGGAAATAAAGTACAGGGTAAATGAGTAGGATTGACTTGAATTCAGGAACTTCAGCTTGACTTTCAAGAGTGGAATAATTTAAAACTTGTAAAGTTAGATTTGGAATTTATTGTGAACAAAATTTTAATTTTGCAAATACATGCATAGAATAATGTAACATAAAGATGTTGAAATAATTTCAGAAATAAATTCTTGGGAATTAATTTGAATAGATGAGTTCTGTTAGTTCTTCCATTATTTTCTGAATTGAAACTTAAATGGCTGCATTCTAAATGAAAATATGTTCTGTGTTATGACGACGAATAATATGAGATAAAGATGAAGGGATTTATCTTGAATTAATTTGAATTTGACATCGGTTTGTTTGTATCTTCGGCTCCACTTCATTATGGAAGTTAAGGCAACTCAGGTCAAGTCTATTGTAATTTCGACCATAAACTGCTGGTACAGCACACAGTAAAAACTAAACAACTTGCTTCCAGGACTCTGGTGCTACATGAAAACAACGTAATAAAGTAGCAATAGCTTTTTCTTTTTTCTTTCAACAGATCCACGCTCTTGTTGAAAGTTTGAAGCTCTCGATCACAGACCAACAACTTCCTATGCTTATCCGCATAATCCAACTTGGAATTGCCCTTTACTATGGTGAAATTTGCTCTTATAAAGATGCTGACGCGGAGGAAACAGGTCCAAATATAAAGGAGCCATCCATTTCTCAAGTGGGTAAGTACAAATCTCAATACAGAGAGAGTTGATTTATTTTTAATCAAGCTAAAGGACATACCCAGTTTTGGAACAAACCAGTCAGGCTGCTGCTTCATCAGCTTATAGCCAAACATATGTCTGTTTATAATGATATGTGATGCTGTGTACTCTGCAGAATGTATCAGTTCAATTTCCTCAGGCTTCTCTTAGAAAAATCTCCCACAAGTTCCATCTGCTAAGATGAAATAGGACGTCAGATGTGTGTGACCACCACCAACTTCAATTTGTACCCTGATCTTATTAGAACATAGATGGCATGGTCACTTACTATTGTCTGGATAAAAATTCTGGAATTTATATCCTTGCAGCCCTGGGAGAGCAAGAGCTTCACATGAGTATCATGGTTCCAGAAGAGAATCTCCCTCCAGTATCTCCAGTGCATCATCCAGTGCTTTGCCAGTGATTCCCACAGTACGAAAAGTATTAAAACAAGTTTCTGGTTGCAACATTAAGTATACAGTATCCATAGTCATTGCTTTAGTGATATAAGTAAATTGGCACACATGCATTTGTAGTTGCTTTTATAACAAGACATCATCAGTTGCAAACTAGATTATGGTATGTCAACATACATGAAAAGTTTAAAGAACTGACACAAAATGCCAGTGGAACGCAGCAGGCCAGTCAGCATCTATAGGAAGAAGTACAGTCGACGTTTCAGGCCGAGACGTTGACTGTACTTCTTCCTATTGATGCTCCCTGGCCTGCTGCATTCCACCAGCATTTTGTGTGTGTTGTTTGAATTTCCGGCATCTGCAGATTTCCTTGTGTTTGCGTTTTAAAAAGTTTAAATGTTAATTTTGGGTTGACGGGATAGGGATCTGCTTCTCCCATGTTTTCTGATGATATACGGATGGCATTGTATGCTGAATAGATGGAAGCATAAAATTACAGAAAACTGATAGAAGTTAATACCTATTTCAGATGTCAACTTAGGTATAGCTCATATATATGGGCAAGTGTTTGGGAGACTGGCAGTATGAATTTCATAGCTGCAGGGGCTGCAGGTATGCTCTGTTGTTTGGGAACTCAGTTGCCAGAATCAGGTTTATTATCACTGGCATGTAACGTGCAAAAACAGAAATACTGTATATTAAAATAAGTAAGGTAGTGTCCAATGCATCAATGCAGATTTAGGAATCGGATGGTAGAGAGGAAGAGGCTGTTCCTGAATCGCTGAGTGTGTGCCTTCAGGCTTTTTTACCTCCTACCTGATGGTAACAGTGAGAAAAGGGCATGCCCTGGGTGCTGGAGGTCCTTAATAATGGATGCTGCCTTTCTCAGACACCGCTCCCTAATGATGTCCTGGGTGCTTTGTAGGCTAGTACCCAAGATGGAGCTGACTAGATTTACAACTCTCTGCAGCTTCTTTTGGTCCTCTGCAGTAGCCTCTCCATACCAAACAGTGATGCAACCTGTCAGAATGCTCTGCAGAGTACAATTATAGAGGTTTTTGAATGTATTTGTTAACATGCCAAATCTCTTCAATCTCTACTGCTCCGACAGGGTGCAGTGTAAAGTGAGTCTAAGGATGGAAGATGGGTTTGTGTGATTTGCTAAGCTATGTTCACGATCTTCTGCAGCTTATTCTGGTCTTGGACAGGACAACTTCCATACCAGGTTGTGATGCACCCTAGAAGAATGCGTTCTACGGTGCTTCTACAAAAATTAGTGAGGGTTTTAGGGGACAGGCCAAATTTCTTCAGCCTTCTCAGGAGGTGAAGGTGCTGGTGGGCCTTCTTGGCAGTGGACTGTGCTTGGTTAGACCAAGTCAGGCCATTTGTGATATTCACCCCATGGAACTTAAAGCTTTTGACCTGTTCCACCTGTGCACCACCGATGTAGATGGGGTCGTGCGGTCAGCTACTCCTTCTGAAGTCAACAACCAATTCCTAGTTAAAGTTAAGGTTGATAACTACGTTGCAGTTGTTGAATGTAAATTCATTATCTGTGATGTATCGTGGTATGTGATGACGTCACACCTGGTTTCGCCGCGTCTTGTGGGTAATACCAGTTTGGAGAACTGCGAAGGCGAGGGCTTGTGTGTGCAGGATCAGCGTGAGAAGAGTTCCATTTCTACGCACTAAGAACCATCATAGAAGCAACACCGTGAGTTCTTATGACAGTTGATATGTTGAAGTAAAAATGTTAATGCTGATTCTTTTAAAAGAAACGACGGTTGATAAGGTTTATTTTTTTGTGCTATTGAAAGCGTTGCTGGAAAGTTTGTGTTGAAGTGTATTTAAAGTTGTTGACGGTGTAGGTAAATTCTGACTGTATGTTGCACTTTAATGAGATTTTAATGTAATATTGTTTGTTATAGTTTTACTTTTACAAGTATTTATGATGCAAATGTGATGCCAAGAAGGAAACAAATACTGTATATATTTTGTATTGTTTTATCAACAGTTTTCACCATATGTCAATGTGGAAGAGTGAACAGTAAACAGTTAATCTTACTGCGATCCTGTCCTCATTGGCTACAGTTTAACTTAGTTCAGAGTTTCTACACCTGCACAAGAACACTACAGTGAAAAGGTGGCATTACCTGGTGTTTCGACAAGTGGTATGATGGACTCACGATCCAGCGTCAAGTCATTGACATCCAGTTCTAAAAGCAGTAGGGTATCAGCAAGCAAGACTGCCCTCGCAAGAGCTAATGCAGGAGCTGCTAAGGTGCGAGCGGCATACACTGAACAAGAAGCAATACTGAAAATGGAAAAGGCTGCCAGAGAATCAGAAAACAAAAAGGAAAGGGCTGCTAGAGAATCGGAAAACCAAATGGAAAGGGCTTCCAGAGGATCGGTAAACCAGAGAGAAGAGGCTGCCAGAGAAGCCGAAAACCAGTTGGCAAAGGTAAGGATAGAAACAGAGTTAGAAGTGCTGGTGCTACAATGAGAAGCCGATGCTGCCATGGTGGAAGCAGAAATATGAGAAAGTGCTGAAGAAGTTCACGTACTAGGGGGAGTAAAATCTAAATCAGAAAGGACCAGATTGGAACGCACTAGCGAATACGTCCAGTCTCAAAATGACCCTGAAATTCATTCTTCCTCTCCATACTTAACTGCTGACATCCCATTTCATGAGGAGTCACAGGGAAGCCCAATTGCATTGCGACCATCTGAGGAAGACAATTTACGCTTGCAACCTTGCAATGAACTCAAGAATGAAAGGGCTGACCACAAATACTTCACAACACCAAACTTACCAGATTTGGCAAGAGAAGAGGCAAAGGATGAAGTCAGAACAGCAAATGCCATAACGAACATACATGCTCAGTCATATGCCCGCCAACATATTCCCCCAGTCAGCCACTTGCATTTGAACCCTTGGCACAATATTTAGCACGACGAGATCTTGTCACTTTAGGGCTATACCAGTTTGACAATAAGCCTGAAAATTACTGTGCATGGTGTTCCTCATTCGCCAGTGCAACCGGCGGAATCCAGCTCACAGCAACCCAAGATTCGGATCTTATGTCTAAATGGCTGGGAGAGGAATCATGTGAAGAAGTGAAACGCATACGTTCCGTGTATGTCAGCAACCCCAAGCTAGCCTTATGCAAAGCATGGGAGAGATCTCGGGAGCGCTATGCGGCCTCTGAAATTATTGAAATGGCACTATTTCAACGGCTGGAAGAATCCCCTTGAGTGTCAACCAAGGACCACACTAAACTAAGAAAACTCGGAGATTTACTCATGGAGATTGAAGGCGCTAAAGAAGATGGCTATTTAACTGGCCTGTCATATCTAGATACTTGATATGGAACTGGAACAGTCATGGACAAACTTCCATTTGTTCTGCAGAAAAGGTGGGTGTCTGTTGGCTCAGAGTACAAGGAAGAGAACGGTGGTTGATTCCCTGCCTTTAAGTATTTCACTAGGTTTGTGTGCAAGGAGGCGAAGAAGTGAAATGACCCTAGCTTCATGAGTCAAGGTAGCAGTACAATTTACACCAAGCCAGTCAAATTCACTTTAAACAATTTTAATATCAATAAACCCGTCTCAGTGCATAAAACTGAAATCTCCACAACTAACAATGACCTTAGCAAGAAATGTCCATTGCATAACAAACCCCACCCCCTCAAAAAATGCAGAATGTTTCGGAAAAAACCCTTTCTCGAGAGAAAGGCTGTTCTCAAGGAGAAAAGAATATGTTTTAAATGCTGTTCCTCTACCTCTCACCTCGCTAGAGAGTGTGCACTCTCGGTAAAGTGCTCGGAATGTAATAGCACTAATCACGATGGGGCCATGCATCCCAGCCCGTTACCACAAATTGACAAAGCTCCTTCATCCTCATAAGAGGACGGCGGGGAGGGAGAGGATCACCCCCATACAACAGTTGTCAGCTTGAGCTGCACAGAAGTTTGCGGTCAAGGTCAATCAAGCCGTTCTTGCTCAAAGATCTGCCTCACTAAGGTATACCCTAAGGGAGCCAAAGACAAGGCCATCAAAGCCTATGTGATTCTGGATGACCAGAGCAATCGCTCGCTAGTCAGTCCAGTTGAACTAGTTGAACTAGTTCAACTTGTTCAGCGTAGAGAGCAATCAGTTCCCATACTCCTTTAGAACTTGCTCAAGCGGCGTAGAAACATATGGCAGGAAGGCAGAAGGCTTCCAGCTGGAGTCGCTGGATGGTAAAGTTGTCATCTGTCTCCCTCCACTCTTGGAATGCAATAAAATCTTGAATAACCACACTGAGATTCCGACGTCAAGCGCAGTGCTACACCAGCCGCATCTCCACCACATTGCCAAGCACATCCCAGAACTGGACCCAAAAGCAGAAATACTCCTGCTACTCGGAAGAGGTGTTCTCCGGGTGCACAAGGTCAGGCAGCAGGTCAGTGGACACACAATGCCCCCTTCGCCCAACGCCTGGATCTGGGCTGGGTGGTGATAGGAGAGGTGTGCCTTGGCAATGTACACAAACCGACAGTTAACACGCTCAAGACCAATGTGCTAGAGAGTGGCTGCCATTCAATTTTTCAACCCTGCACAAGCTTTATGTGTATCAAGGAAGCACAACAAGGCTTTAACAAGTGTAGTAAAATAACTGAGAAAACAGTGGGACAGTCAGTCTTCGCTCAAACTGAGCATGATAATAATCTTGCTCCATCAGCAGAAAGAACTCAAACGAGCGAGACATTTGAGCTGATCGAACCCGAAAGAGACTAGGAAATTCGGTGGCAAATACAAACCGGTGTCACCTACCTGGAAGAATCATTATGTACCAATGAATGCTTTCAGCGGTTCTCCACCTTGAATTCCTTAGTAAGAGGATTTGCATTATCATCCACATGGCCAGATCCCACAAACACTCATCCCAAAATAGTGAATGCAAGGGATGGCACAAATGTGACTTACCTCGCACTGCGGATGAATTGGCCCAGGCAAAGGACATCATCCTTAAGGCAACTCAAAGAGCAGCTTTTGCAAAGGATTTTACGGCCCACCAAGCTAATAAACCAATACCAAAGGACAGCCCTTTGAGGAAACACAGCCTGATCCTGAAGAATGATCTTATTTGCTTTGGAGGTCAGATAATACACTCTCACCTTTCAGCTGCAGAAAAGAGCCCAGTAATCCTGCCCAAAGACAGCCATGTATCCTTACTGCTCACTTGCCATCACCATGAACAGGTAAGGCATCAAGGCCGTCACCTGACAGAGGGAGCAATCAGGGCAGCGGGATTGTGGATCTTGGTAGGCAAAACACTGATCAATTCAGTACTCCACAGATGTGTAACCTGCCGCAAACTGCGAGGGAAGCTGGAAGTTCAACATATGGCAGACTTCCCACCAGAATGCCTCAAAGCCAGCCCTCCTTTTACAGATGTGGGGCTTGATGTATTTGGTCCCTGGACTATTACCACTAGATGCACCAGAGGAGGATAAACAGAGAGCAAACGGTGGGCCATCATGTTCAGCTGCATGAGTTCAAGAGCGGTGCACATTGAGGTAATCGAATCTTTAGATACATCCAGCTGCAATAACGCTCTCAGGCGCTTCTTTGCACTAAGAGGCCCTGCAAAACAGTTAAGATCTGATTGCGGCACAAACTTTGTTGGAACGTCCAAGGAGCTTGGGATGGACAAAATGGTGCAAAAGTACCTCAGTGAGCAGGGATGCAACTGGGAATTCAATACATCACACGCCTCTCACACGGGAGGCTTATGGGAGTGGATGATTGGCATCGTCAGAAGGATCCTTAATTCAATGTTTCTGCAGCAACGCACCCGACTGACCCACGAAGTACTGTGCACACTAATGGCAGAGGTCACAGCCATTATAAATGTGCGACCACTCCTACCTGTGTCTTCCGACCCGGAAAGCCCCTTCACTCTCTCTTACGCAGAAGGCAGGAGTTCCCCCTCCACCTGGGGACTCCTCAGACAAGGAATTGTACACAAAGCAATGGAGACAGGTTCAGGCTCTCACAAACTAATTCTGGTCCCGTTGGAGCCATGAATATCTGCCTTTGTTGCAACATAGACAGAAGTGGACAGAACCTCGCAGGAACTTTCAAGTTGGAGATCTAGTCCTGCTCAGGGACAAGCAGATCGCCCGCAACTGCTGGCCAATGGCCAGAATCACTGCCACATTCCCTAGTAGGGATGGACATGTCAGTAAGGTTGAGTTAAAAACTTCTGACCAAGGTGATGTGAAAACTTACCAAAGACCAGTTGCAGAAGTTGTTCTACTTCTACCTAAAGACTGATCTAGAGACTAAAGTTCTGTATCATGTTCATAGTGACCTTACAAAGGTCAGGCGGGGAGTGTGTTGCCCTTAAAGCATTTATTTAGCTTTATTACATTTTCACTTTAGTAATTTGTTTGTAATTATTTTCTAGTTAATTTAAGGTTGATAACTACGTTGCAGTTGTTGAATGTAACTTCATTATCTGTGATGTATCGTGGCATGTGATGATGTCACACCAGGTTTTGCTGCTTCTTGTGGGTGATACCAGTTTGGAGAAATGGGAAGGCGAGGGCTTGTGTGTGCAGTATCAGCATGAGAAGAGTTCCATTTCTACGCACTAAGAAACATCATAGAAGCAATGCCGTAAGTTTATGTGGCAGTTGATATGTTGAAGTAAAAATGGTAACGCTGATTCTGTTAAAAGAAACGATGGTTGATAAGCTTTAAAGCATTGCTGGAAAGTTTGTGTTGAAGTGTACTTAAAGTTGTTGATGGCATAGGTAGATTCTGACTATGTTGTACTTTAATGAAGTTTTAATGTAATATAGTTTGTTGTAGTTTTACTTTTACAAGTACTTATGATGCAAATGTGATGCCAAGAAGGAAATAAATACTGTATATATTTTGTATTGTTTTATCAACAGTTTTCACCATACGTTAATGTGGAAGAGTGAACAGTAAACGGTTAATCTTACTGATCCTGTCCTCATTGGCTATGGTTTAACTTGGTGTTTAGTTCAGAGTTTCTACACCCTGCATGAGAACATTATACTTATTGTAAATTATAGCAGATTTTATGTATTGCACTGTACTGCTACCATTAAACAACACATTTCATGACAAATATCTGTGATAATAAACCTGAATCTGATTCTTGTGAAGTGTTTGGATTACAGATCCTACCATAATCTGCGAGCAGTGTGTATTAGATTTAAGTAAATGGGTAAATCAGTGGGAGGGGAATAGCATATATTTATACACTTGCAACACAGCAAAATGGGCCAAGACACTATCAACCTAATCCTGGTTTAAAAAAAAAGTGAGGGAAGATGGCTTTAAAAAATGGTTCAAAGAGGCAGGTTTCAACATAGAAACATAGAAAACCTGCAGCACAATACAGGCCCTTTGGCCCATAAAGCTGTGCCAAACATGCCCTTACCTTAGAAATTACCTAGGGTTACCCATAGCCCTCTGTTTTTCTAAGCTCCATGTATCTATCCAGGAATGTCTTAAAAGACCTTATTGTATCTGCCTCTACCACCGTTGCCGACAGCCCATTCCATGCACTCACCACTCTCTGCAGCAGCAGTGCAGTGTAATACAGACTATAAGATGTCAGTGGTGAACAATGGCGACATTCTGCAGGCTACATACAAAAGTTGTAAATGTACCTTTTTTGAACCACTCCCACTGCAACCTGCAGCATGCAGTTTCCCTTTAAGCAATGTACCTTTGAACTGACTTAATAAACTGCAGAGTTCATGATCTTTTGAAGGATGAGACCCCTCTACCCAGCATTTTGTTCGCAAATATGCAGTTGCTGGAGAACTGCAACTGAAAATGAAGAATTGTGTTCTGCGTATTACCGAGATGTGGATTATTCATAGTACGCCAGACATGGCAATGAGACCCAAGATAAACTCCTTGCGGTGCTCCATTGTAGTTTTGTTGTACTTGTGTTCCCTTGACCTTGAACACCTAACAATCAAACACCGACAGTTCTATTTAACAAGAGAGTTCTCTTCCATGATCCTGACCAAAGTTTACATACCACCAGCAGCCAACTATAATCAAGTGCTTGAGATACTGCATGATGCCGTCACCGAACAAGAAACAGACCACCCGTCACATTTCATATCATAGTCTGGGATGTCAGTCAGGTTTGTTTGAAGAAATCTGTGCCCATTTACCATCAGCTTGTAACCGGTAGTACCAGAAGTCCCAATGCAGTAGAGTGCTAACACTACTAATATAAGGAATGCCTATTTTCAATGCCCAGACTGCATTTCGGGAAATCTGATCATTGTGTTTTCCTTCTCCGATCTGCATACAGTCAGAGGCTAAAAAGCAAGGCTGTTTAAAAAGCAAGCAGGACAACAAAAATGTGGTTGTGTAAGGTAGAAGAATGGCTATGGGATTGCTTTGAGTCACTGGACTGAGCGTGTCAAGGATTCATCTGTGGAACTAAATGAACACACTACGGTTGTCACAGACTTTATACGAACAGCTGTAGATGTTTTTGAGAGTCTTCTCCAACCAGAAACCCTGGATGAACCATGAGATCCACAGTCTGCTAAGGGCCAGATCAGAGGGATTGAAGTCTGTCAACCAAGAATGTTACAAGAGGGCTAGCAGGTAAAGTGGCTATTCTGGACTAAACTTGAATCATGAAGGATGCTCGATTGCTGTGACAGGGCTTCAATGCAATTGCCTATGACAAAGTGAAATCAAGTGACACTGGTGACAACAAGGCTTTGCTTCCAGATGAA
The DNA here is from genome assembly GCF_030144855.1 of Hypanus sabinus. Lineage (NCBI taxonomy): Eukaryota > Metazoa > Chordata > Chondrichthyes > Myliobatiformes > Dasyatidae > Hypanus > Hypanus sabinus. The sequence continues at coordinate 137,389,510 of NC_082706.1, read as the reverse complement.
CTCAATGCCTTCCATGCTCGTTTTAACAGTCAATACATGGGAGAACCCCTAGAAACTTCCACAGCCCCAATGACTCTGAGTTCAGTCTTTGAGGCTGATGTGAGAGTATCCTTCAGGAGGATGAACCCATGGAAAGCATCTGGCCCAGATGGGGTACCTGGCTAAGTAATAAAGACCTGTTCTAATCAGCTGTCTGGAGTGTTCACTGAGATCTTTAATCTCTCTTTGGCATTTTGAGATAGCAACCTACTCCAAGTATACCGATGCCAGAGAAGAATGTGGAAACCTGCCTCAATGAATATCATCCAGTAGCACTTATATCCACAATCAATCAAGTGTTTTGAGAGGTTGGTGATAAAACTTCTCAATTCCTGCCTGAGATGCAACTTGGATCTGCTCCAGTTGGCCTACTGGCACAACAGGTCTACAGCAGATGCCATTTGCCATTTCATTTGCTTTTCACTCAACCCTATAATATCTGGACAGCAAAGGTGCATACATTGGGATGCTTTTAATTGATGACAGCTTGGTATTCAGTACTATCATCCTCTTATAACTAATCAATAAGCTTTAAGACATTGGCTTCATTACCTCCTTATGCATTTGGATCCTCAATTTCCTCACTTGCAGACACCAGTCAGTTCAGATTGACAATGAGATCTCCACAATCTCCATCAGCACAAGTGCACCACAAGACTGTGTGCTTAGCCCCTGCTGTACCTACTTTACACTTATGACTGTGCGGCTAAGCAAAGCTCCACTGCCAAATATCAGTTTGCTGACAACATCACTGTCATGGGCTGAATCAAAGGTGATGATGTATCAGCATATAGTGGTGTCACAACAACAACCTATTACTCAACATTGGCAAGACCAAGGAGCTGATTATTGACTTCAGAAGGAGGAAACCAGAGGTCCATGTGCCGGTCTTCATCAGAGGATCAGAGTTGGAGAGAATCAACAATTTTAAATTCCTCTGTGTTATTATTTCGGAGGATCTGTCCTGGGTCCAGTACATAAGTGCAGTTACAAAGAAAGCACAGCTACACCTCTACATCCTTAGAAGTTTGTGAAGATTTGGCACGACATCTATAACTTTGACAAACTTCTGTAGGTATGTGGTGGAGAATATATTGACTGGTTGCATCTCTGCCTGGTACGGAAGCACCGAAGTCCTTGAAACTTTTTTTTTATGATTGCTATGAGGAGTTGTTTTTTTTTACCATTGTATATATAACAGCATAATATTTTACCTATTTGATTTTGACATTATATACTTTATGTTTTTATTATTGCTGTTCATATGTCTTTTATATTATCTACTTGCTAAACTCCTCTTCTGATTTGTATATTCTTTATTTGAAAATCAGTAAAAAAGATTTCCAATCTTTTTTTTATGATTGATATGAGGAGTTGTAGTTTTTTTGACCATTGTATATATAACAGCATAATATTTTACCTATTTGATTCTGACATTATATACTTTCTGTTTTTGTTATTGCTGTTTATGTCTTTTATATTATCTACTTGCTAAACTCCTCTTCTGATTTGTATATTCTTTATTTGAAAATCAATAAAAAAGATTGGAAAATGAAATGAAATAAAATGAGACATTGCCCTTTAAAGCTATCCTCTGTGGTGGGGAGTGTAATGCCCATGATGGAGCTGGCTGAGTTTATAGCCCTCTGTGGCCTTTTCTGATCCTTGCATTGGAGATTCCGTAGCAGGCTGTGATGCAACCAGTTAGAATGTTGTTCAGAGTACCTTTGTAGAGATTTGCTGGAGTCTTTGACGTACCAAATTTCCTCAAATTCTTAATGTAATATACTATAGCTGTTGACATGCCATCTTCATAATTGCATCGATATGTTGGGCCTTCTTGGATAGATCTTCAGAGATACTGACACCCAAAGCCTTGAAATTCACCCTTTCCACTGCAGACCTCTGGATGATATGTGATATCTTCCTCAAGTCAACAATCAAATCCTTAGTTTTACTGATGTTTTGAGCAAGTCTATTCTATAGACACCATAAAGAAGATTTTTGGGTGAGAATTGCAGAGCTTTGGTAGCTGGGTCCAAGATTCAATTATAAAAATCATCATTCTTTAGGTGGGCAGCAGAGACCTGAAACCTTGTGTGTTTGAGAGATAGTGAAAAATTGGGGAATAGAAGAAATTGAAATCATGAGTAATAAATTTAATACCAAGGCTTAACTGGGAGCTAGCTATGAGTTAGCAACCAAAGAGTTGCTAGATATAAAGGTAGTTCTTAGACAATTAGATCAATAATCAGTGAATTTCTTGGGCTGTGGGTTTTTTATTGGGAGTTCCAGTCATGCTGCAGCTGCACTAAAATGGGATTTGTCTTCAAGTTCTATATTTAGACCTGGGCATCACACAACAAGTCAGATTCATAGAACTCAAGGGTATACAGCTTTACCAAATGGTTCAATTACAAGATGAAATTACCAAATGAGGGCTGTATTTTTTGAAAGTATAATCTGACACTGCCACTTTGCAGTTGATGGCAGCTGGAGTTGCAGTCATTGTAATACTATTCAAGTATCACAACAATGTAGCACATTGTAAATCACCAAATCAGGAAATGGTTGTAATTCTAATTCTTATAGTACTATATTTATGTTATAAAAGTTATTTGATTTTATGGTTTATTGGTCGCAAGTGCTATACAATTGAATTCCATTTTATATATTTATACAAATGGAGTGGCCTCCACACATTTGCACATGGAAGACTGCCTAAGAAATTGGTAAACTAGCTGTGAACAGATCTTGTAAAAGAATATAAAGACTTGTGTTTTATTTGCTTTGCAGAGCACCTGTTGTTGATCTGCAAGCCCAAAATCTATTGTTACAGAGTTATGCAGCACAGAAACATGCTTTTCAGCTCAAATCATCCACATTGATCAAGTTGCCCACCTGAACTAATTCCATTTGTCTGCATTCATTTAAACCTTGTCTATCTATATACCTGTTCAAATGTCTTTCAGATGTTGTATTTCCTCTGGCAGCTCATTCCAGATACTTGCCACCCTATGTGTGAAAACGTTATTTCTCAGATTCACTGAAAATCTATCCCCTCTAACCTTAATATCTATGCCCTCTTATTTTATATTCATCTATTCTGGGAAAAATGTCTCTGACTTTCCATCCTATCCATGTCCCTCAATCTTATAAACCTCATTAAGGTCACCCCTTAGCCTCCTATGCTTCAGTGGGAACCAACCTAGCCTAATAATCTGTCATTGTATCTAAAGCCTCTGTTCCATGCAATATCCTGTGAAACTCTTCTGCACTCTTACCACACACTTCCTGTAATGTGGCAACCAGAGCTTCACACAAACCTCCAAATGTAGCCCAACCATTGTTTTGTACTGTTGCAATCTGAACTCCCAACTGTTATATTCAGTGCCTCAGCCTTTGTAGGCAAGAATACCATTAGACCATAAAACTTGGAAGCAGTATTATGGCATTCAGCCCATTGAGCGTGCTCCACCATTCGATCATGGTTATTTTATTTTCTCTCAGTCCCAAACTCCTCCTTTCTCCTTGTACCCTTTGTCAAGTCAAGTGTGCCCTAACTAATGAAGAACCTATCAACCTCCTTTTTAAATATAATCAATGACTTGGCCTCCTCAGCCATCTGTGACAATGAATTTCACATGTTCACCACACTCAGGTTAAATAAATTCCTCCTCATCTCTGTTCTGAAAGGCATGTTTTCTATTGCTGTGCCTTATCAAAGGTTTTGCCCTTTGGTCGTGGTCTCTTCCACTGTTGGAAACAGCCTTCCCATTTTCACTCCATATCGTCTTTCAATATTTGGTAAGTTACTTGCCCATCTGCATTGCCATTTTCAATGTTTGAACTTGCAGTCAGAAGGTAAGGGGCATGTTACTTGGCAAGCCATTCAACCATGATAGAGACTTTCCCACCTACTATGAAGGTAAATATAATTTACTCCTTGAGCCATCCATCCTCCCTTTTGATTGACCACGTTACAAGCCTTTCAAATGTGGCATTGAATTCAGTTTTAGAAAATAGCTGTTTCCATTTACACCCATTCTGGACACATTTTTTCTTTTGTTACTCATCTCTTATCATCACTTTTTGCTATAAGTTCCTCTTCTATTCACCATGTCCCAAATATTCTCATTTGTTATTTCCTCACCAACACTACTTTTCCACCACTACATTTGCTTCGAAATCATGACAATTCTAAGTTGTGTCAGTTAGGGAAATTAAACTAACACTATTAAACTAAACTAAGTTTTAATAAAATGTTAGGGAATTTTATTTTTGTTCTTTTAGATGATGCTTGATCTACTGTGTATTTTGGTTATGGAGCTGAATTGCAACTTTTAGAGAGTCAAAGTAATTTACTGAGGGGAATAAGCAAGATCAGAAATAAGTAAGATCTGCAGAAATTGCAAAAAAGACCTAAGCAATTGTGTTGGCTGGCAAAAGTAGCATTCGTCATTCAGAGCCAGAGGTGCAGTTTGTTGTCATGCTGCTGCTATGTGCAACCTTGCAAGTGAATTAGGAGTCTATCAGAAAAATATACTAGTGGGATTAGTTGGATTACAGAAATTTCAGACAACTGTAATGAATGCATGTCTTGTGGATTTAGAGCTTTCATCATTTGCAAAATATCTTACAGTTTTATGCCACTACCAATGTTACTTTAATAAAGATCTACAATATATTTATTTAACCAAGCTAGTGTAGTTAACTTTCAGATAGAAGTGCACGATATAATTAAAGTTCAACATAAATTTTATTATCAAATACATATATGGCATCATATACAACCTTGCGATTCATTTTCTTGTGGGCATACTCTATAAATCTATAGATAATAACCACAACTGAACCAATGAAAGTGCACCCTACTAAGGCATTCAGCCGGAGTGCAGAAGACAACAAACTGCAAATGCAAAAAGAGGAAATAATAATAAACAAGAAAGCAATAACTAGAACATGAGATAGAGAGCCCAGTAGTTGTGGGAACATTTTAATGATGGGTCAAGTGAAGTTGACTGAAGTTGAGGGGTAGCAACTGTTCCTGAACCTGATAGTGTGAGTCCTGAGGCTTCTGTACCACCATCCTGATGGCAGCAGCGAGGAGTGAACAATTATCATTTTTATCTCTTTATTGTCGTGATGCGCAAAGAATGGAGACCACCACGGACCTCATCCATACATGACCGATGTATTATGATAATTCAGTTAGTAGAATTAATGATTGTAATATCAAGCCATTGTTAGAACTTGATTTAGCTTCATAAATCCCAGTTTTAGGTATTTACTGTGCTCCCAGTTCTCTTCTCCCCCCCCCTTTTTCTAAACAACAAATCACAAATGTAGGAGTATGAAGTATTTTGCTTGTTTTGAAATAAAATTGATGAATTATATTTAAAATTTCTTCAATTTTCATAAAAAAAATTCCTTGGATGTTTCTGCCTGCCAATGTATTCCTAGAATCCCTTTGATGAATTGATAATTATGTTGCTGTAACTCTTAAAAAATATTGTCTGAACAAAACATGATGCTGATATCCAAATATTCTGAGTATTGACAAATTCAGATGTATTTATAAAATTTAAATATTTCTGTTAAAATACTGTGCAATAAGTAAAATCTGCTTTGGCACCAAATTATGAACAAGTAAAGAAAAATTTAAAGAACAAGAATAAGGAAGTTGATTGAAGAGAAAAAAAATTATATATATATTTGTACATTAATTTTATTTTAGTATGACTTAACGTTGCCAACAACTTTTCTTTATATGGCACTGTTAATAACGAAAAATATCTGAAAAGATAAAGTAAGATGTTGAATCTAGGCGGAGATTGGGGAATGTGATAAAAGTGAGGTAAAGGACTTTGCAAAATTCCAAACAGAAACTGAAGGCAGAGTAAAAGGCATGACTTCGGGGGACCAGCAGCCACTACAGATGAGTAATGAACACGTTTCTGGGTGAGCAACACTGTTGAAATGTTGGCATGCAGGCAGCAGAGTTTTGAAGGTGTGGTTTGGATGGTAATAATGGGAAGTTATGGATTTTCATGAGACACTCTATTTGATTAATGTGTTAAATGATAAGAATATGCAGGAAACACCTGGCATTACAGCCAGTATTTTTTTTAAACTCCCTTTCTCTCTCCGCACTTGCTGCTAGATCTGCTGAGTATTTCTAACATTTTGTTTTGCTTCAGTGAATGTTGCCATGTGTACTTAGAATTGTGTATTATTTGTCAGATTTTTATAATTAAAGCCAATATACAATTTAAAGGAAAATACCTATTGCTATTATTGTTTTGCTTCAAGATAAACAGTTGGGGAACTGCCGGGGGGCTAGTTCTGGAAACATGATACACAAATATGTCTATTTGTATTTCATTCTGTGAAGCAGCATTTTATTGTGTACAACGTTTAATTTGTTGCAATGGAGCACACACTTAAATGTCAGTTCTGCATCCAAAGATTCTCCTTGACTTAGTTCAAAACATGGCATTTGTGGTTTAAAATTTCAGCTGATTCTTGGCTGTAGATGTATCTACATTACATGCCCATATTTTGATACAGGTCACAAAAAGAGTACTTTACAGAACTCTTAATAGCCTTTGCTGGCAAAAAAAAGTTATGTTCCTTTGAGGGTTTTGAAAATGTTTCAATGTCGACATAATGAACCATATTCAATGCTATTAATATTTAAAATGTTCAAATGTTGTAATGATGTTAGGGTCATAGACTTGCAGAGCACAGAAAAGAACCCTTTAGCCCACCACAATCACATTCTTCTGCTTTCTAAGACTATGCGCTTCCCTGCACCATATTTCATCTGCCACTTCTTTGTCCATTCCCCCAATCTAAATTCTTCTGCAGACATCTTGCTTTTTCAACACTACCTGTCCCCTACAAATTTCTTCGTATCATTGGCAAATTTGGCCATAAAACATCAATCTATTCTTCAAATCATTGATCTGTAACATGACAAGAAGCAATTCCAACACCAACCCTTGTGGACAACATTCCCTCTAATTTTTTTTTACAGCTGCAAAGATTGACCATTGTTCTGAACAGGAAATGTTTATATGCTTTGAAAGCTATGCAGCACTTTAAATATTTTTATTTGAAAGATGTGCATTGAACAAATGCCAAACAATATCAGACAGTCAATGGCAAAAGTAAAATGCTTTGATTAGATGGTGTCAGCATTCAGCAGGCCTACGATTTATTAACAGTAAGCTACTGACTTCCATTCTGTGCTTATTGTTACAATTTGTAATAGCATTGTAGCTTGAAACACTGACAATCTAAATAGTTGAAGCTCTAAAATGTTTCAAAGTAAAGGTTGTGGTGTGTTTATTATTTAGAAAGCTTATGGATTATATTCATTAATATATTCCATTACAGGGTCTTTCACAATTATATTAACATAGATTTCAAAATCATATTTAAATAATTTCAAAATTATTTTAGCATTATATTCCAGCTGTGTGGTAATAAAGGCTACGTGTGTGGGAGCATTCAGGTACTGCGCAGCTAAACACCCGTACAGTTTAGAAGGAACAGAGACTGTGACACACCACTAATCAGCAACAGCCAACCCCAAAAGGCCCCCTTTATTCCCAGTCTTTTCCTCCTGCCTGTCAGCCAATCTTTTATCCGTGCTGGTATTTATCCTATGGTTCCTTGTCAAAGGTTTCAAAAATCCAAAATAAACAACATCCACTGACTATCCTTTGTGTATCCTGCTTGTTGTTTCTTCATAGAGTTCTAACAGATTTGTCAGACAAGATTTCTCTTCAGAAAGTCATGCAAACTTTGGCCTGTTTTATCATGTGCCTCCAAGTATCCTAAAACCTTATCCTTAATAACAGACTTTAACTTGTTTCCAACCACTGACGTCAGACTAACTGGCCTATAATTTCTTTGTTTCTGCCTTCCTGCCTTCTTAAAGAATGGAGTGATATCTGCAATTTTCCAGTCCTCCAGAACCATTCCAAATATTGTGATTCTTGAAAGATCATTACTAATGCCTCCACAATCTCTTAAGCTACCTCTATCTGAACCCTGGGGTGTAGTCCATCTTGTCCAGATAACTTATCTACCGTCAGACTTTTCAGCTTCCTCAGCACCTTTCCCTGAGTAATAGCAACAACACTCTCTTCTGCCCCCTAGCACATTTACATTAGACACTTCTATTAGTGTCTTCCACAGTGATGACTGACACAAAATATTTAAGTTCATCTGTCCTTTGTCCCCCATTGCTACCTCTCCTATGTCATTTCCAACATCCAATATCACTCTCTTTTACTCTTTATATATCTGAAAATCTGTACCCTCAATTATATTATTGGCTAGCTGACGTTTATATTTAATCTTTTCTCTCTTTATGGCTTTTCTAGCTGTCTTCTGTTGATTTTTAAAAGCTTCCCAATCCTCTACCTTGCAATATTATATGCCTCCTTTTTGACTTCCCTTGTCAGCTACAGTTGCATCATTCCCCCCCTCCCCCCCCACTTTAGCAAACTTCTTCATCTTCAGGTTGTATTTTTTCCTGTGTTTTCTGAATTTCTCCCAGAAACTCCATCCATTGCTCTTCTGCTTTCATCCCTGCTCGAGTCCCCTTCCAATCAACTTTGGCCAGCTCCACTTTCATGCCTCTGTAATTCCCTTTACTCCACCGTGATACTGATACATTTGATTTTAGTTTCTCCTTCTCAAACTGAATTATTTTATATTATGATCACTGTCTCCTAAGGTTCCTTTATCTTGAGCTCCCTAATCAAATCTGGGTCTTTACGTAACACTGAATTCAGATTTGCCATTCCCCGAGTGAGCTTAACCACAAGCTGCTCTGAAAAGCCATCTTGTAGGCATTCTACAAATACCTTCTCTTAGGATCCAGTACCAACCTGATTTTCCTAATCTACCTGCATATTAAAATCCCTCATGATTATCGCAAACATTGCCCTGTTTATATGCCTTTGTTATCTCTTGCTGCAATTCGTAGCCTATATCCTTGCTATTGTTCGAAGGACTGTATATAATTCCCATCAGGGTCTTAATACACTTGCAGTTTCTTAACATTACCTACAAGGATTCTACATCTTCTGATCCTATGTCACCTCTTTCTAAAGGTTTGATTTAATTTTTTTACCAACAGTCACCCAATCTCTATCTACCTGTCTGTCCTTTCAATATAGTGTGTTTCCTTGGATGTTAAGCTCCCAACTATGATCTTCTTTCAGCCACAATTCGATGCCCACAACGTCATTACCTGCCAATCTCTAACTGTGCTATGTCATTTATTCCATATACTGTGTGAGTTCAAATTTAACACCTTCAGTCCTGTGCTCATTGTCCTTTTTGATTTTGTCTCCATGTTGCACTTCAACTCATCCCACTGACTGCAGTTTTGTCCATTCATCTGCTTCTCCTTCCTTACAGTCTCACTACTCACTACAATTAATTGTATACCAACTCCCTCATGCTCAGCCCAGTTATTCCGGTTTGCAACTATCTGCCAAAATTAGGATGTACTCTCTGCAACAACTCTAACAAATCTGCCCGCAAGGATATTGGTCCCTGTAGGGTTCAGGTGTATCCTGTCCTTTTTCTACAGATCATAACTTGTCTGGAAGAGATCACAATGATCTAGAAATCAAAACCCTGCCCCCTGCACCAATTCTTCAGCCAGACATTCATCTGCCTGGGTGATTTTATCTGACTCCTTTAGCAGTAAGTTCCAGATATGAACTGTTTTCTACACATGAAAAATGTCCGCTCAAATCCCCTTGTAAACTTCCTTTCACTTTAAACTCCTTGTTTTTAATAGTCCCTAACAAGGGGTCAAAAGGTTCTAACTATCCACCCAGTCTACACCTGTCATGATTTTATGTACCTCTCTAGGTTATTCCTGAGCTGTCCTCGTTCCACTGAAACAAACTTAACCAAAGCATTCTCTTTGTACAACTGAAGTCCTTTAACTAAGGCAATATCCTGGTGAACCTCCTCTGTACTCTCCCATGTTCAATCACATCCTTGCTACAGTATGGTGACCAGAAATTCACGTAATATTCCAAGTGTGGTCTAACAAATGCCTTGAAAACTTGCAACATCATCTTCTGACTTTTGTATTCTATGCCCTGAACTTTGAAGGCAATCAGGCCATAGTTACCTTGGTGGTACCCAAGTACCCCATTTACCTCTGTTTCTATTTTCAGGACCAATGCATTTGAAAGCCAAGTTGACTCTGCTCATCGGTATTCCTCGTAATCTGACCAGTTACTATATTTGTCTTACCATATTTGATTTTCCAAAATGTATAACTTTAAATTTTTCAGATTAAATTCCAACTGTCAGCATTTTGCACAGCTTTCCATCTGATCTATGCCATGGTTATTCTCAGCAATGACACTCCACAGGGTTGCGTTATATCTTCTCCCTGAGTGGCCAGATTCTCTTCTAACTTCATCTACAGGTTTGCAGATGATAACACCATAGTGGGGTATATCTCAAATAACAATGAATCAGAGTACAGGAAGAAGATAGAAAGTTTAGAAACATAGTGTCAAGAACCTTTTCCTCAATGTCAGCAAAACAAAAGAACAGGTCTTTTATTTCAGGAACAGCTGCAGTGCACATGCTGCTGTCTATATTACTAGTACAGAGGTTGAGGGGATTGAGAGCTTCAAGTTGAGTGAACATCACAAACAGCCTGTCCTGGTCCAACCATGTTGATAGCGTGGTCAAGGAAGCTTAGCAATACCTCTTATTCCTTGCGGTGGAAGAGGAAAGAAATTTAACTTGTCCCCATTAACCCTCACCAACTTTTATCGATACATCCTTAAAAGCATCCTGTCCAGATGCATCATGGCATGGTATGGCAACGGCTCTGCCCAAGACTTCAAGAAACTGCAGAGAGTTGTGGATGCAGTTCAGCATATCATTGAGACCAGTCTCTATGGGGTGCAATACCTCATATTCCATCTGGGTAGCCTCCAAACTGATGACATGAAAATTCATTTCTCTAATTCTGGTACTTTTCCCCCACTCCCTCTTCTCAATTTTTCTATTTTCCATTCTGGTTCCCCTCTTGCCCCTTCTTCTCACCTGCCCATTACTTCCATCTGGTCCCCCTCCTAGTTCCCTTTCTCCCATGGTCCATTGTTCTCTCTTATCAGATTCCTCCCTTTCAGCCCTTTACCTCTTTCACATATCATCTCTCTGCTTCTCAGTTTCCCCCATCCACTTTCCCTCTCACTCTATTTATTTACTTATTTATGCCACGCTAACCACTACATATCACCTGCTGGCTTAGACTCCTTCCCCTCACCTTACTTCTGTATTTTGGCTTCTTCCTCTATCTTTTCCAATCTTGATAAAGGGTCTTTGCCTGGAATGTTGACTGTTTATTCAACATAGATGCTGCCTGACCTGCTGAGTCCCTCTATGGACTTGATGTCTTAGTAAAGCAGAAAGTAGAATTGAAACCCCCACTCAGCCCAAACATTCTCTCTTCTTCTATCTGCCATTGAACAAAAAATACAAAAAACCTGAAAATGTGTATTACAAGGCTTAAGGACAGCTTCTACTCCACTGTCATAAGACTACTATAATTGTTACCTCGGATGGTAAAATGAACCTTGTTATGGCCTTGCACCTTATTGATTTTCCTGCACCACTTTTTCTCTGTAGCTGTCACGCTTTATTCAGCATCTGTATTGTATTATTTTGTTCTACCATGAAATGAATTGAACTGTATGAACAGTATGCAAGACAAGCTTTTCACTGTGCTGCACTAGATGTAACAATAACAAATCAATAACCAATCTTATCCTGCTCTAGCCTTTGACAACCACTTTTGCTTTCTCGAATGCTTGTGCCATCAACAAAGTGACTAGTCACATTTCCTGCCATCAGTTTGTTAATATTACAAACAAGAAGCGTCCCTGCACCAATTCCTGTAGTACACGACTGCTCACGGATTTCCAATCAGAAGTATCCTTCCACAATCACTCCCTGCCTCTTAGCGCCAAGGCATTTTTGGATTAATTAACTCCTTTGTCAAAAATCCTGCATACTTTACTAGTCCACTATATGGGGCCTTGTCAAATGCCTTACCAAAGTCCATTTACTGTCCTGCTTCTATTGGAAAAACTCACTCAAGTTGTTGAAGCCTTAAATGAATAAACGACCAATGATAATGTTTTTTGTGTTATTTATTTAATGGGGTTCTTTTTATATAGTTTTAGGACATGGGTGAAGATCTGATCAAATTTTAGGTCATATGTATGCAGAAATATAGAAAATTATGCAAGGTTCACAAACTTTCTAGCTCCTCTGTACATAAATCCTATTCCTTAGGATTTTCTTCTATAATTTTCTTACCCCTGATGTAAGGCTCATTGGCTTGTAGTTACCTGGCTTTATCCTTGCTGCCAGTGTTGAGTAAAGGAACAACATAAATAGTCCAGAAGTCTTTGACATCTCATCTATGACTAACAGAGGTGCAAAAATATTGATTAGAGCCCAGCATTCACTTCCAAGCTAGCTGCTTCCTTTCCTTCCGTAACAATCTGTGATAGATGTCATCTGGCTGTAGGGATTTATCAACCCTTATGGATAATATCACATTTTACATTTTCTCCTTATACTGCCTTGTCCTAGATATTGAAACAATTCTTTGTTAAGGGTGCATTTTCCATGTATCCTCCTTGAAATCTTTCCTGACTACTGTCTTGCTTCTGGTATGCTTATGAAGTGTCTTGGGATTCTCAGTCTTATTTACCGAAAATTTTATAGACCCCCTTTGCCTTCCTAATTTATTTTTTAAGTTTTATCTAACACCTCAAGAGATCCCCTTGATGCCAGTTCTTAGACCCACAATATGCCTCCAAATTTTTCTGATCAAACCTTCAACATTCATTGTCATTCAAGAATCCCTAATCTTGCCATCTTTGTCCTTCACTCTTACTGGAAACATGCTGGTTCTGAACTCATACTAACTCTGACTTAAAAGACTCCCACTTGCCAGCTGTCATTTTGAAACAATGGAGATGAGCCAACAGTTCAGAATTATTGGTTAGAATTATTGGTTTCTGTTTATGTTTTTCCACACTAATTGTTATAATGGCTTGCAAAACTGTTTTTTCAAAGGCATAGTTTTAAATTTAGCTTTAGTAAGCAGCTATTAAGGATCACAAGTACAAAGAGTTCTGGCCGTCTTCCATCTAGTTCTCAGTGTAATGAGAACAGCTTAAAAATCCCTCAAATTTATCAGTTAATTAATGTGATATTTGAGGTCAGCAGGGTATCATAACACAATAATAAGACACTTTGTGTATTGCAAAATACTTTTTGAAGTTAACATGGAATCATAATTGGAGAATTAGACATTATGACTTAGTTTTCTCTGAAATGCTCATTCTGTTCCAGCTGCTGGACATGTTATTTTATTTTGCTTTGTAATCTCATACTGTTGCATTGAATAAACTGATCTTACTGGAGTATGGGGATCACGCCAGAAAAGCATTTGAAGATTGAGTTCGGAGGAGTTAGATGTATGGAGGATATAATTGGTAACAAATGACGGAAGAGAGGTTTAGAACCACTATTTCTAGTGAATCATCCTAATGTAAAAAATACTGCTGAGGACAGAAATAAAAATAGAGAATTTTAGAAACACTTGGCCCATCAAACATAATTTGTAGAAAGAGGAGCAGATAATGTATTTTGTTCAAAGGCCCTTCATCATTCTCTGTTACTTCAGATTTCCACATATTGGCAGCTGTTTTGATTTCCATTCAGCGGGAAAGAGTGCAGAGAAAATTTCCGAAGAGGTTGCTGGGACTCATGGAACTGACTTATGAAGAGAGTTTGAGCATGCTGGGATTTTATTTATTAGAGCATACGAGACTTAGGGGTGATCTTACAGAGATATATAAGACCATGAGGGGCATAGATAGGGAGAGTGCACACATTCTTTTCCAGGGTTGGAAAATTAAGAACTATTGAAGTTAGAGTGAGGGACAGACATTTAATAGGAATTTGAGAGGCAACAATTTCACTTAAGAGTGTGGTCAGTATGTGGCAGGAGGTGCCAGAGGATGTGCTTAAGGCATGAACAATATTTGAAAAGAACCTGAACAGGTACGTGGATAGGTGATGGATACTAGTTCAGGTTGGAATTTCATAGACCATTTGGGCTGAAGGGGCTGCTTCCATGTTTTATGGGTTTATGACTTCTTACATTTGAGGGCACTCTTTACTGTCCATTTGTTTGCTCATGTTTCTCTTAGACAAATGTGAAAAAAGAGCTCAAAGTAAAATTTATTATCAGAGTACATATGTGTCACCATGTACGATCCTTAGTTTCCTGTGGGCATACTTAGCATATCTATAGAACAGTAACTGTAAACAGAACTGATTTGTTCACTGTGCTTTCAAGCATTCAGGCTTTGAGATGCCAGAAGCAGCCAGGAGTGAAAATTAAATGGTTTCTCTACTTCAAGTGAGGAACTCTGAAGAACTTGAAAATATCAACAATTATCTTGCATGTTACAATGGACATGAAGAATTGGAGGATGCATTCGTCGAAAGCATTGTATGAAGGCAGTTATTATCTGTCTGAGGTGTCTGCACTGATTTGTTTATTTTCAATCAAAAGAACACAGTAGCATACACTGGATTAATTCCTCTGATGACTATTAGATACTAATACACAATTTTATTATACTGTCATGGTATAGGTAGTGTTCTAATTTGTTTTGCTTTCCATTTAAGTACATACTGTTACTCAGTTAAGTGGTAGTTAGATTTTTTTATACCGTGTAACCATTTCCTTGATACTTCTACTAATTGGGGCAGCTGCTCAAACTGGGCCAAAATGTACTGGTCTTGATGTGTCCCAATTAACTAGGATCCATTGTATTCAGGTATGAGTCTATGTCAGTCTGCAGAAATGTCTATTGTATAACACTTATTTATTTCTATTTATCTTCTCAGTTCATCTACTACTTTCCAATTCTGTGTGCATTCAGATGAATCATCCTTAATTTTGTCCTTTTAATATTTTCATAATCTCAAACTTTAGTTTCAGATTTACTGCTAGGTTTGTAAATTTCTTTTTTAAAATTTTTATATATTTAGAGGCTCACTGAGCCGCACTTCCCAGCAACACACTGATTTAACCCCAGCCTAATCACAGGACAATTGACAATACCAATTAACCGATTAACCTGTATGTCTTTGGACTTGGGAGGGAACCAGAGCACTTAAAGAAAACCCATGTGCACATGGGAAGAATGTACAAACTTTCTTATAGATGCTGGAACTGAACTCTGAACTGTAATGCTCCGAGCTGTAATAGCATTGCGCAGACCCCTATACTACCATAGCACCCCATATTTTTCTATAATTTCACAGTCCTTTACTTCTTATGACCTTTCTCACTTGTCTTTTGTGTGCTTTCTGAGTATGCATATCTTCCTTGTTGATACTAATTTGCTTAAAATCCCATCTGCTTCAGTATTTATGCATTTTTCTAGATAATCACTGCAAGAACAGTTCTGGTGTATATTATTCCAGTGGTACAGTTCCAACCACATCAGTCATCAAATCATGCATTCATTTCTCCAATTTTATTTACCAATTGTTTGCGGCTTGTTAATAATTTAGATGAGGTCCTACTTCTCAATTTGTTTACCTTTGGATTCTGATTAGGCCGATTCCCTTTCCTCGTCCTGTTGTTGTACCTCAATATATTGTTCCAATGAGATGTCCTGAGCCCTGGCACTGGGCAGGCTGTATGGTCTTTTGGGCTCTTGTTTGCTGTAGAGAACAGTGTCAATCCCTCTCACTCTACTGGCCCTGTAGAGTCATAGTGTAATACAACAGAGAAATAGGTCATCTGGCCCAGTGTCAATGCCTCACAGCATGTTTATCTCTACTAATCCCACTTGACTGCAATATTTCCGTATCTTTTTATGTCTTCCTCATTCAAGTACATGTTAAGGTGCATTTTAAATGCTGTTGCTGTTCATGCCTCCATCACCTCCTCTGGCAGCTCATTGCAGATACAAACTGCGCTTTATGTGTGAAATTTGCCTCAGGTTGCCTTTAAACCCCTTCTCTCTCACCTTAAACCTATGCCCTCTAATTTTAGCAATCCTGACCATGGGAAAGCAACTATGCTATCTACCATATCTATGGCTGTCATACCTTTATGTAACTATCATGTCACCTCTCAGCTTCCTCTGCTCCAGGTAAAACAGACTCAAGCCTTCTCTTCCAAGCATTGTCCTTGCAAATCTTTTCTGCACCCCTTGTCACCTAATCACACCTTACCTGTGTCGTGGTGAGTACCACACAATACTTACAGTGCCATTACATTCTTGTTTGCTTCCTGTGCACCATCTCTTGTTTGACTTACTGTGCTATTCAACTATGATTTTTTATGGTACGGGCACGGGATTGGTTTGATGTTGAAGCAGGTTATTAGCAGAGTTAACTTGTAACAATTGCAATAGAACGGGGTGAGTTGGGGCACATCCAGGATTTAGACCCAGTGACAATGAGGTTAATGCATATGCTGCCCTACCTTTCTTAGTTCTGGAGGTTGTGTATTTGAGAAATGCTGTCACAGTAGTCCAGAGTAAGTAACTGCAGTGAAATTTGCGTGTGTTTGAGGGAATGAATATTTAAAATAGTTGATGGGCTTTTCAGCTAAGCTGGCAATTTGTCCTAGCTAATGCTGATCTTATTGAAAAATATTGATACTGAACTTATCCAGGGAAATTGAGAGCATTCATATAACATTCCCTCCCTTCCTGACATGGGCCTTGTAAATAATGGGTATGGCCCTGGGGAGTCACTCACAGAAAGATACCCAGTCCCTGACCTGCTGATCCGTTGAGTTTCTGGTCAATGCTGACCTCTGGAATATTAATGGTGGGGAGATGCATTGAAAGCAATGCCATTGAATATCAAGGAGAGTGTTTAGACACTTTTTTTTGGAGATGGCTGTTGTCTTGCATTTTTATGGTGTGATTGTTGTCTGGATCTTCTTGGATTGGAGTATGGCTGAGGGAATTGAGCATTGTTCAATATTTCATGAACATCTCCATTTATGACTTTATGATGGAAAGAAGTTGTTAAGGTAGTAGAAAATGGTTTATTTTTGTATGCATTTTTTTCCTATAACATTTGGTAGTTGTGATGCTATACTAAACTTATTAAAATAATGTTAAAATAAATTAAAAATACATTAATAAAAATACATAAAATTAAATTACAGTAACATTTTCACTTTTATGCATGCCCTATTTGTATCTTCTAGGATAGCTTATGTTTTAAAGATCTTTCAGTATTGCTTTAAGAGGTTTTATATTTCAGTTTGAATGGGAGAGGGTAGACTTAAAATCTCTGAAATTACTTTGGGAGTATGTGTTCTTGATCTTTGTGTAGGTGCTTAAAATGTTACAGGAAGCAATATCATTTTGTCTGTTCCTTACAAGTTTGGCTGCAATAACCAGGGCTTTTCAGATTAACTATAATTCAGTCAGATTTGATTTGAAAATTGAGTGAAAGGATACTCTATTATCAGCTCTTTGGCAGCATTAACATAATTTTTCCTGCTGAAAAAGATTTGTTGCTCTTGATGTGATGCATTATGCCCTGTACTGGCTCAAGGTTGCCAAAACAGTGTTGCAGCATCATGTCCATGTCAATGGAAGTGTCAGTGAGGAAAAACAACTAATGAGGATTACCAGTTTTTTTCCAAGACAATGTGTCTTAGCAAAATTCAGAAATCATGTATAATTGTTTACCATGTGGAGATTCATGCATAGGAAGTATTTGTATCTTTACTTGCAGGAATCTAACAAGTGGAAAATGTAAGATGCTCACTTCAGCATATGAGAAGAGCAAGTTTAGCGAATTGACCAAAAGTTATAAATATTAACAGTTATTTGATTTGCAGTATGAGCGTTGAAATTTGGCTTAAGTAGTTAAAGTGTCTGTGAAGGGGCTCTGATCAAAATCTCAAGGACAGATGATGGAAATGTAACATTCTTTGATGCTGTGGAATACGTAACTCTTTTAATTCATGTGCTGTCCAGATAATTTTTCTCAAAATCTTTTCCATGCTGCAGATGATTTTTTTGCTTCCAACATTATGTTACACTCAGATTTAGCTCAAAGTAGGCAAAATTATACAGCTACAACATTGCCACATGCTAAGTAATTTTTGCCGGTGAGAAAATATGGCCGGTATAATCTACAGGAGTTTATTCTTTGAAGAAGCAGACGTGAATAAAATCCTGAAAATATGTGGCTAGAGAATACCCAAGCATAATAGGAATTAAAAGACTACCGAGTCTCTCTGAAATTATGCTCTTAAATGGGTAAACAATCAAAAAGTTTATCATTATAATTGTACTTTGGAAATGGTAACTATTATCTGATGGAACATTCATTGAGAGAGCTACAGCATAGAAACAGGCCTGACAAGCTTGCGCCAACAATCAATCACCTTTTTACACTAATCTTGCTTTAATCCAGTTTAAAAAAAATTCTCTCCACATTCCTGTTAACTGACTTCATTCCCTACGTTCACTTAAACATTACGGACAATTTACACTGGACAAGCTACCAATCCATACATCTTTGGGGTAAGGGAGGAAATTGATGCATCTGGGGAGATGCACCTGGATATAGGAAGAATGTACACACTCCCCACAGGCAGGACTTGAGATGAGGAATGAACACCAGTCTCTGGTGCTGTGAGGTAGTAGCTCCACTAGCTGTGCCACTTGTGACTTGAACAGAAGTTTTAATACTGATTATGTTATGGAAACTACAAGCAATTTGTTCTCGTTGGCCCATGCCAGTAATTTGGAATTTGCCACCTCTCTCTGTCTCAACCAATTATCACATCAACTAACTTCTTTCTTCCTTACGTGTTTAGTTTTCTTTTAAAGGAATCCACATGATTTAGCTCATCCTTTAAGTGTGAGCAAATCCCACATACAGTACCTCTCAAATTTCCATCTGCTATACTGCTCAGACTGACCTTCTGTGGATTACAATTACGAATCAACTTTAAGAAATAATATTAGTAGAAGCAGAAGTTAAGTAGCAGGAGACTGAAAAGAGCAAACATTTGAGTTAGAAGATCTGTTGCAAAGCCATAAATGTCCAGAATATTTATGTTTTCTGCTTAAAATCTGAACAGAAACTTTTCTCAACTTCCTTTTGAGGTAACTAACTGAAATAAATGAATTAAGTTTATAAATTACTGCAATATCGTATGCATAAGGCAATGTTCTTGGATTCTTTTTCTTTTGAAGAAGGCAGAATTGGTGTATCTCATTGTTAAACTTTTCCAAACTGCAGTGTTAGCTGGAATTGCAGTAACTGCCACTGTGTCATAGTCATTAGATCATTTGTCCAGCAGGTGTCAGAATGGTCTCTCCCACCACTGGGCTAGGCTGTCCACCCCTGCTGTTTGTCCCTGGTTTCCATGCTTACTGTACACACCCAAAAGCCCAGGTCGTTAGAACCAATTACACATTATATTAGTCCACGAATTTAGGCTGGCCCTTATCAAGTCTCTCAACAGTTGGACAGAGGGGAATAATTAACAGTTAGTAGTATCCACTCCAGGCTTGTTGTCTTAATGGTGAAGGTCCAGATGTCTACTGACATTCATGGACTCCACATAAGGAGGAAGGTCAAACATTGGTAATTTGAATACCAAGTAGCTCTAGAAAAGAGTGAGTTGGAAGAGATATGGGTGAGGTGTCAATTAGTTAAGGCTATCTACCTATGTACAGTTTCAGTGAGAAAGAAAGTGAGATGCACAATTCAATTGAAATTCTTTATCATGAAATTTGCAGGAAAATACAGAAATTGCCAGATTGGGAAATAGTTTGGCATTTTTGAAAAGACATACATGATTGGAGGCAAAACTAAAATAAAGTGTAAAAGAAGCCTCAAGAGAAGCAGGCTGATAGTGGGAAAGATTGCTTCCAAATCAATATGGATATCATGTGTTTGGACTGAGTTGAACAGCAGCAAACAAACATGCCCCCTGTATCAATGTGATGGTAAGAATGAAAGTAGTGTCAGTAACCAACAAAACTTGGCCATTCATACACTATAGATTGTTTTAGCAGGTATGAAAGGCTCAGAGGAAGAAAAGGATTTCCCTTGTGAAGGTGACTACTGAATTCAGAGATCTCTTATAGAAATGAAAGTAAAAAAACACCAGTTAGCTTGGACAGTTCAGAAACAAAGCTGGAGAGAAAACCATTCAGGTAAAAGCTTCAGGGCACACTTCACTGTAATCCTTGAACTTTGCTAAGATGAAACAGAGCTGAAACTTATTATTTTCAAAGGAAGAATCTTACAAGAGAAAATGCCTGGTGGCTTCACAGTATGTATACGTGATAAAGACAGATGGAGAAATAAGAAAAAGATGGTTAAAAAATGTCTGAAGCAGAAAATTTGGATCCTGAATTAAAAAGCAATTATAAATGGTTTTGCATTAATTTTGTGACCTTCTACAGGATTATGTGTGTAAATGATTAAAATATTTACACTCACTAAGCCATCTTTCCGCAATCTGAAAAAAATTTTGCACCCAGAGGACTTTAAAATTTTTAAGTAAATGTGGGATTGACTGACCAAGATTGCGCACCAGGATTAAGATAACTTGGAAAAGAATTGACCCAATTATAAGGTTCATTAAGAAGGTCTGCAAGTCTAGTCAACCGAATGCTCTGACATGGTTTTCATTCAGTATTGGTCTAGGACTGAATTACAGAGATGGAACACAAAGTACTGCTATTTATGATCAGTGCCCTCTTGTTCAAGGCTCTCCTACTATTGGAAACTTTCTCTCCATCTCCAGTTTATCCAGGCCTTTTAATATTTGGTAGATTTCAATGAGCTCATTCTACTAAACTGCAGTGAGTACAGGCCCAGAGCCACCAAACACTCACCGTTTCATTCAAAGTAAATTCAATATCAAACTACATATATGTCATCATACCACTCTGAGATTCATTTTCTTGTGGCATACTCAATAAATCCAATAACCATAATAGAATCAATGAAATATCACACCGAACAGGAAAACCAACAGGGTAGACATACAGAGCACAAAATACAAAAAACTGCAAATATACTAAATAAATAAATAAACAAGCAAGCAAGCAATAAATAATGTGAACATGAGATGAGTCTTTGAAAGTGAATCCTTAGGTTGTGGAAGTAGTTCAGTAATGGGGGCGAGTGAAGTTATCCCCTCTGGAACAAGAACCTGATGCTTGAGGGGTAATTACTGTTCCTGAATCTGATGGTTTGATTCCAGAAGTTCTTGTACCTTCTTCCTGATGGCATCAGTGAGAAGAGAGTATGACCTGGCTGGTGGGAGCCCTGATGATAGATGCTGCTTTCCTGTGACAAAGCTCTATGTAGATGTGCTCAATGGTGGGGAGGACTTTACCCGTTTTGCCATATTTACTATTTTTTGTAGGATTTTCCATTCAAGGGCCTTGGTATTTCCATACCAGGCTGTGATACAATTGCACTTATGTGCTGGGCCCAGGACAGGTCTTCTAAAACGATAACATAGAGGAATTTAAAGTTGCTGGCCCTCTCCATCTCTGATCCCCCAATGAGGACTGGCTCATGGACCTCCAGTTGCATCTGGGTAGCCTCCAGCTTCCAACTGAAGTTAATAATCAGCTCTTTGGCTTGTTGACATTGAGTAACAAGTTGCTGTTATGGCACCATTCAGCCAGATTTTCAATCTCCTTTTTATATGCTAATTCCTCACCAGCTTGATGCAGTCTTTATCCCACAGACTTGGTGAACATACCCCTACACCACTGTTCAACTGGTTATTGGCCTTCCGAACCAACAGACCTTAGAATAATCAGGGTGCTCACTGATTCTCTTTCCCTATCATTGTCAACACGGCTGCCGCAGAGGACTGTGTACTGACCCCATCGCTGTACACTCTGCTCACAATGACTGCATGGCCAATCACCCGATAATTGTGTTGTTAAGTTCGCCAAAGACAAGACTATGGTGGAGCTCATCACCAATAATGAGATGACCTACAGAGTGTAGCTCGAGGCCTGGTTCTAAGATAATCCTTGCCTCAATGTCAACAAGACGAAGGAATTAACTATCTGAGGAACTCGGACCACTCACACCCCTCTTTACATGGATGGCACAGCAGTGGAAATCAGGGAAGTGCACCAGTGCAACACACACAAAATGCTGGAGGAACTCAGCAGGCCAGGCAGCAAATATGGAGAAGAGAACAGTCGACATTTCGGGCCAAGACCCTTCAGCAGGATTGGAGGAAAAAAGATGAGGTGTATAGTTAAAAGGTGGGGGGGGGGGGGAGGGAGAGAGAAACACAAAGTGATAGGTGAAACAGGGAGGGAGAGGGGTAAAGTAAAGAGCTGAGAAGTTGATTGGTGAAGGAAATACAGAGCTGCAGAAGGGGAAATCTAATAGGAGATGACAGAAGGCCATGGAAGAAAGAAAAGTGGGGATGAGCACCAGAGGAAGTGATGGGCAGGCATGGAGAGAAGGTGAGAGAGGGGAATGGGATGGGGAATGGTGAAGGAGAGGGCATTACCTGAGGTTCTAGAAATTGATGTTCATGCCATCAGGCTGGAGGCTACCCAGATGGAATATAGTATGTTGTTCCTCCAGTCTGAGTGTGGCCTCATCGCGACAGTAGAGGAGGCCATGGATAGGCATATTGGAATGGGAATGGGAAGTGCACCAATGTTGTTAGTCTGTGAGAAGGCTGAAGATAGCTGTACTATGCACATTAATACTTGCACCATAATACAGATGCACAGGTGCAACAGCCTACCTGCTATAAAAGATATATGTACAGAGAGGTTTTGTAACATAAAGGTCCCAGCCACCCTCTGTCAGGGAGGAAACTATGTCACATCCACACTAGGACTGCCACTTTTAAAAAAAGTTACTTTTCCCAAGCAGTAATGCTGATTAACACCTCCACCCACCGATCCATTCCTTCTTACCCCTAGCCACTACTACTTTATCATTTCCTTTCAAATCACCTTATGTACAGTCACTTCTGTGCGTAGTGTCAGTTTAGATGTCCAAGTGAGCAAATCACTGAAAACCAAAAACTGATGGAAAAAAAAGAAAATTAATTTTTTCGCCTTACCTGGAAAGATGGCATGTGAAAAAGAGGAAATTACATATTAGTTATAAAGTTTTGTGTACAGTTCTTCAGGATGCCATGGACTGAATGTAGCAAAATACATTAGAATCATATTATGGATTAAAAAAAAGATTTGATAACAATTCAGGGTATTTTTTGGTGATAGTTATTGATGATGGAGTGTTTTTGAAGGTATTCTGTTATAGATGTTTCAAAGATGTTTAAATGACTGATTAAAACAGGCAAAGTTAATTGTCTCATTTACTGTACTTTGGAAACTTTCTCTGTACTGTAGTGTAGTGTGATCTTACTATGTGCTTGTGTCTTTAGTGTATTTGACTGAGATGGGTCAACTGAAATTATGGGGGTGCTTTGCTTGGACAAAATGATGAAACAGCATTCAAGGAATTGGGTCTGATTTTCCTGTTAGCTTTCCTTTGAATGATTGTCATTGTGGCAATCAAAGCTGCACTGATCTAAAGTAGCCAGTTTTATTTTCTGCTTTTTTTTAAACTTGATCATATCCTGTTTTGTAAATTGAGATCCTCTGATCAGATTTCTAACTTTTTTAAAGCTCAGACAAAGTAAACTGGCCTTGCTAGAAGTTTTCTCACTAGCTACATTAGTTGATTGATAGACTTGCTCATAATTCTAACCTGCAAATCTTACAAGGTATATATGTGCTGTTAGACTTGTAATTTTTTTGATAGGAAAGGTTTACAGTTATAGGACTAGCTTGGATATCACCTTGTTTGGCATGGACCAGTTGGACCAAAAGGACTGATTCTGTGCTGTATGACTCTGCATTAACTTTGGCTCACTGTGAACTTCGTGTGTGGACCTGGTAATTATAAATGCATGACATACAAAACATTTTATTTTGAATAGATTGGAATGGCACATTAGAGTTTATATTTAAAAAGCTTGGAAGATGCTGGTGAACCTGAAACAGTAACACTGTTTCTCTCTTCAGCTGAGTGTTCTCAATATTTTCTGTTTTTATATTGGATCTCCTGCAGTTGAAGTATTTAGCTATAAGGTAAATGGCTCCCTCAAAAGGATGTTAGGTTATTCAGAGTTACTGTTGGTAAAAGGTATTCTTAAACACATTGAACCATTTACAATCACTGATTTTAATATAGCCAATCATATGGATGTCCAACCCTTTCTGTTCTTTTTATTTTACACCGATTCCTTCTAAAATCTATTTATACATTTGCAAATGATAATCTAGAATTTTGCCCACTTTCCTCCTAAAATCTTCTCCTGATAGAATACAACTTGGTTTGCAGCATAGGCTCTCAGAATAATAATGGCATTGACAATACCGAGCTGTGCTGGCTCTTTCCGTTTTCCTGATAGTTCGCACAGCTCTGCTAAGTTTACACTTCTATGCTTTCATTTAATCTGTTTTGAAAATTATATTCTCACAAAGTCTCTAACTGAAATTCTCCTTAACTTTGCTACCTTACTCTTTCTTCTATTTTAAAGGTCTGGTCAAAACCTGCCTCTTAAATTAAGATTCCCTTTATTCTTTTATTACTACTTGGCACTCATTTTTCGCCTTTTAAGACACTGGTGTGTTTACTCTAAAGGTGCTTTATAAATGTGAGATGATGAGTGGTAGGAGTTTGTCGAGCTTGTATAGCAGTCTAATAAAAAAAACTCTGCTGTAAGACATAAACCAGTAACACAGTACACTAATGCAGTGGATATAGCAGTAAATTGTATGGAACATTTAAAATCCTCATTGGAAAATGCAAGTGTGGAGGAGTGGCTTAAATTTTGATTTTAATTGTAGTCAGAATAAATTTAAATTGAAGATAGAGAAAAGGGCCCTGTGTCGGACATTAACTAAAAGCACACAGCAAGAGGAATGATTGCTCATTTGTAATCTGAGGTGATTCTATTAGGCAGCCAACCAAAAGATAAAATTAAACGAATACTGATTGTGTTAGATAAGACAACTTAATTGACTCATTATCATGCCCATAAAACCATTCAACTTGAACAGCAGGATGGATGAAACATTTCTAAACAAATTTTACTGTGGTCATCCCATCTATTTGTGGAGTAAGTTTAAGAAGCTAGAATTACTTGATGTTTTGTGACATTTGTGTGACTAACATCTGTTAGACAGCTGAAATTGATCTAAAATTTGCATTCACTAAATCAGGAAAAAGATACAGATGCTGCTAGTGTTTTCCGCATAGGGTGACTGACTTAACTAAGCAAAACCAATTAGGATGAATTTGCTGCTTTCCACAGCTATTTTGAGTAGAATTAAATTAGTTCTGACAGCTAGTATCTTTTTGGGTATTTGACCCTGAATTGAGCAGCCACATCTGTTAAAATGAGTTGAGCAGTGAGAGCTAATTTGGACTGGGTTTAATACTTTTTATTAAGCAAATCTTTAATGCACTGTTCATGTTGACTCTTAAAATATCACTACATTGTGCATACTTCTCCTCTAACAAGATGTAATGACTTGATAGCTTTGAATGGGAGTACAACATTTTTTCCTAATTTGATGACCATAATTTGTGCTGAATTCTTTCTTGTTGATTTTATAGTTGTCATCCAAGTAGTTACTACACATGAGCTATATTGTCTTCCAACTTTCGTTTGATGAGAATAACCCTATCATTAAATTTGGCAAATTGGTATTTAATTTTCTTTTACAAATGCCTAAAATGATCTGAGAAATTTGACAAATCTGACAATTAATGACTGTGGTCCAGTTGGAATCAAGTATTCATTGACATGTTGTATTGTTATGTGACCCTTGGAGCAACCAGAGGTATTATTGTACTTTGAAAAGTCATGCCTTTGGTTTTCCTCAATGTTGAGGATAAGTGATATTTTTAATCATGATGAAACACTTATCAGAAGGAAAAATCGATATTCATGCCATCAGGTTGGAGGCTACCCAGATGGAATATAAGACCATAAGATTAGGAGCAGAATTCAGCCATTTAGCCCATCATGTCTGCTCCATCATTTCATCATTGTTGATCTAATTTTCCACTTAGCCCAAATCTCCTCCCTTCTCCTTGTCTCCCTTCATGCCCTGACCAATTCAGAATCTATTAAGCACAAAGTACAGTGCAGATGCTATGGTCAAATCAAGACATACAAACAAGCTGGATGAACTCAGCAGGTCAGGCAGCATCTGTTGAAATGAGCAGTGTACGTTTCGGGTTGAGACCCTTCTTCAGGACTTCGTCAGAATCTATTAAACTCTGCCTTAAATATACATAAAAACTTGGCCTCCATAGATGCCTGTGGCAAAGAGTTCCACAGTTTCCAACAATCTGGCTAAAGAAATTCTTCCTCATTTCCATTCTAAAAAAATGCCCCTCTATTCTGAGGTTTTGTCCTCTGGTCTTAGACTCTCCCACCATAGGAAAAATCCTCTCCACATCCATTCTATCACTATTCGATAAGTTTCAATGTGGTCACCCTCATTTTTCTGAATTCTAGTGAATAGAGGCCCAGATTCATCAGACACTCTTCATATGACAAGCCATTCAATCCTGGAATCATTTTTGTGGATCTCCTTCGAACTCTTTTCAGTCTCAGCACATCCTTTCCAAGGTAAAGGGCCCAAAACAGCTCACAATACTCCCAAGTGAGGCTTCATCAGTGCTTTATAAAGTCTCAACATTACATCCTTGCTTTTACATTCTAGCCCTCTTGAAATGAATTTTAATGTTGCACTTGCCTTTCTCACCATAGACTCAACCCGCAAATTAACCTTTAGGGAATCCTGCCCAAGCACTCCTAAGCCCCTTTGTGCCTCAGTCTTTTGTACATTCAGAAAATAGTCAACCCTTTTATTTCTTCTACCATGTGTATGACCATACACTTCCTGCACTATTCCATCTGCCATTTCTTTGCCTATTCTCCTAATCTGTCTAATTCCTTCTGTAGCCTCTCTACTTCCTCAAAACTACCTGCCCCTTAATCTATCTTCATATCATCCGCAGACTTTGCAACAAAACCATCAATTCCACCTTTATCCAAATCGTTAACATATGTTGTAAAAAGAATCGGTCCCAACACAGACCCCTGTGGAATACCACTAGTCATCGGCAGCCGACCCGTAAAAGTTATTCCCGCTCTTTACCTCCTGCCAATCAGCCAATGCTTCTGTATCGTGTATACAGAGTATTGTGCTACTGTGGTTCAGGAGGCTTTAAACTAATGTGGCAGTGGGGTGGGAACAAGTGCAGAGAGACAGGGGTGTAAAATGAGGGTGGACGCAAGAAGTAGTAAGGTGAAAAGTAAAAGTGGCAGGCAGGCAAATCCAGGGCAAAAAGCTAAAGGAGCCACTTCTCAACATAATTGTATAAAGGCTAAGAGTGTTGTAAAAACAAGCCTGAAGGCTTTGTGTGTCAATGCGAGGAGCATTCGTAACAAGGTGGATGAATTGAATGTGCAGGTAGTTATTAATGAATATGATATAGTTGGGATCACGGAGACATGGCTCCAGGGTAACCAAGGATGGGAGCTCAACATCCAGGGATATTCAATATTCAGGAGGGATAGACAGGAAAGAAAAGGAGGTGGGGTAGCATTGCTGGTTAGAGAGGAGATTAACACAATAGAAAGGAAGGACATTAGCCTGGAGGATGTGGAATCGATGTGGGTAGAGCTGCATAACACTAAGGGGCAGAAAACGCTGGTGGGAGTTGTGTACAGGCCACCTAACAGTAGTAGTGAGGTTGGGGATGGCAGTAAACAGGAAATTAGAAATGCTTGCAATAAAGGAACAGTAGTTATAATGGGTGACTTCAATCTACATATAGATTGGGTGAACCAAATTGGTAAGGGTGCTGAGGAAGAGGATTTCATGGAATGTATGCGGGATGGTTTTCTGAACCAACATGTCGAGGAACCAACTAGAGAGCAGGCCATTCTAGATTGGGTATTGAGGAAGGGTTAGTTAGCAATCTTGTCGTGCGAGGCCACTTGGGTAAGAGTGACCATAATATGGTGGAATTCTTCATTAAGATGGAGAGTGACATAGTTAATTCAGAAACAAAGGTTCTGAACTTAAAGAAGGGTAACTTTGAAGATATGAGACGTGAATTAGCTAAGATAGACTGGCAAATGATACTTAAAGGGTTGATGGTGGATATGTAATGGCAAGCATTTAAAGATCGCATGGATGAACTACAACAATTGTTCATCCCAGTTTGGCAAAAGAATAAACCAGGGAAGGGAGTGCACCCGTGGCTGACAAGGGAAATTCGGGATAGTATCAAGTCCAAAGAAGAAACATATAAATTAGCAAAAAAAAAAGCAGCACACTTGAGGACTGGGAGAAATTCAGAGACCGGCAGAGGAGGACTAAGGGCTTAATTAGGAAAGGGAAAAAAGATTATGAGCGAAAGCTGGCAGGGAACATAAAAACTGACTGTATAATCTTTTATAGATACATGAAAAGAAAAAGATTGGTCAAGACAAATGTAGGTCCTTTACAGTCAGAAACAGGTGAATTGATCATAGGGAACAAAGACATGGTAGATCAATTGAATAACTACTTTGGTTCTGTCTTCACTAAGGAGGACATAAATAATCTTCCGGAAATAGTAAGGGACCGAGGGTCTAGTGAGATGGAGGAACTGAGAGAAATACATGTTAGTAGGGAAGTGGTGTTAGGTAAATTGAAGGGATTAAAGGCAGATAAATCCCCAGGGCCAGATGGTCTGCATCCCAGAGTACTTAAGGAAGTAGCCCAAGAAATAGTGGATGCATTAGTGATAATTTTTCAAAACTCCTTAGATTCTGGATTAGTTCCTGAGGATTGGAGGGTGGCTAATGTAACCCCACTTTTTAAAAAAGGAGGGAGAGAAACCGGGGAATTATAGACCGGTTTGTCTGACATCGGTGGTGGGGAAAATGCTAAAGTCTGTTATGAAAGATGTGATAACAGCACATTTGGAAAGAGGAGAAATCATCGGACAAAGTCAGCATGGATTTGTGAAAGGAAAATCATGTCTGACGAATCTTACCGATTTTTTTGAAGATGTAGCTAGTAGAGTGGATAGGGGAGAGCCAGTAGATGTGGTATATTTAGATTTTCAAAAAGCTTTTGACAAGGTCCCACAGGAGATTAGTGTGTAAACTTAAAGCACACGGTATTGGGGGTATGGTATTAATGTGGATAGAGAATTGGTTGGCAGACAGGAAGCAAAGAGTGGGAGTAAACGGGACCTTTTCAGAATGGCAGGCAGTGACTAGTGGGGTACTGCAAGGCTCAGTGCTGGGACCCCAGATGTTTACAATATATATTAATGATTTAGACGAGAGAATTAAATGCAGCATCTCTAAGTTTGCGGATGACATGAAGCTGGGCGGCTGTGTTAGCTGTGAAGAGGATGCTAAGAGGATGCAGGGTGACTTGGATAGGTTAGGTGAGTGGGCAAATTCATGGCAGATGCAACTTAATGTGGATAAATGTGAGGTTATCCACTTTGGTTGCAAGAACAGGAAAACAGATTATCATCTGAACGGTGGTCGATAGGGAAAAGGGGAGATGCAACGAGACCTGGGTGTCATTGTACACCAGTCATTGAAGGTGGGCATGCAGGTACAGCAGGTGGTGAAAACGGCAAATGGTATGTTGGCATTCATAGCTAAAGGATTTGAGTACAGGAGCAGGGAGGTTCTACTGCAGTTGTACAAGTCCTTGGAGAGACCACACCCAGAATATTGTGTGCTGTTTTGGTCCCCTAATCTGAGGAAAGACATTCTTGCCATAGAGGGAGTACAGAGAAGGTTCACCAGATTGATTCCTGGGATGACAGGATTTCCATACGAAGAAAGACTGGATTGACTAGGCTTATATTAACTGGAATTTAGAAGATTGAGGGGGGATCTTATTGAACTGTATAAAATTCTAAAGGGATTGGACAGGCTAGATGCAGGAAGATTGTTTCCGATGTTGGGGAAGTCCAGAATGAGGGGTCACAGTTTAACGATATAGGGGAAGCCTTTTAGGACCGAGATGAGGAAAAACTTCTTCACACAGAGAGTGGTGAATCTGTGGAGTTCTCTGCCAAAGGA
Source organism: Hypanus sabinus (assembly GCF_030144855.1). NCBI lineage: Eukaryota > Metazoa > Chordata > Chondrichthyes > Myliobatiformes > Dasyatidae > Hypanus > Hypanus sabinus. Next base: position 137,359,179 of record NC_082706.1, on the reverse strand, counting down.
AACAGTTGAGGCCGGTTCATTGGCTGTATTTATGAGGAAGTTAAATATGGCCCTTGTGGCTAAAGGGATCAGGGGGTATGGAGAGAAAGCAGGTACAGGGTTCTGATTTGGATGATCAGCCGTGATCATACTGAATGGCTGTGCAGGCTCGAAGGGCCGAATGGCCTACTCCTGCACCTATTTTCTATGTTTCTATGTTTCATCGATGCTAAAATCTTTCCAATAAAACGTTATTCCTCCACCTTGAGGGTGGCATAAGAGGAGCTGTGGACCAACAAGTCGGAATGGTATTTGGAATTAAAATATTTGGCCACTGGGAAGTTGTCTTAATTATGTTAATTTATTTAATGTACCTTGATAATTTATCGTTATGTGCAGAACTGAACATGCATTATTCAGTCTTTATTGATTGTTTTGTGGATTATGTGTCCAACTCTAATACCCAATTGTTCTCTTTAGATGGCACTTCCCAGTGCTATGGAGTTAAAATTATCCCATGGAATAACTTTGTTTATTCAAAAGCATTGTTTTGTAATTTGATGATATTGTTACATGGAAGCTAAGGGGAACTGTTTACAGAAGTTTTCTGAGAATTGATATAGGGGAGATTTTTAACAGGAGTTACAGGAGGTTCTCAAAGGGAATTTCAAAATAGTTGATTTGCTTATTACTCATGGGCCAAAGTTTTTAGTGATGTGGAAGTGTTTAAATATATATATTTTTGAGGTAGAAATCAGTACTTTATTAGGATTGATCTGTGAAAAAAGTCAAGACAGAGCAGAATTGTTTTACAGCTGACCTTCATGCTGGAAAGTGTTTCAAGCAGGCAGCAATTAATTAATTGGCAGGCAGTAGTGGGGGTGAGTTGGTGAAATGGGGGAGCAAGGATGTATTGCATTTGGTGGACAATGCATTCTGAAATTCTTTAGAAATGAGAGTTATTGAAAAGCTATTAACTTTGAGAAAAAATTAAGTTTGTTCAATGCAGAGTTTCAGTTCAGTTGATCAACATTGGTAAGTTGTTTCTATCATACAAAAATGTTAATAGCATTTTGCAAAATAAGAGACATATTTATGTGAACTAAGTTTGCCATACGTACTAGATGATTGATTCATCTGGCAGATCTGAAGGCTGCAAACTAGGTCATTCTGGTTTGTATATATAGAGGAATTCTCAAGTTTTCCCATTTAATCAAGTTATTTCATAATAGTGCTTTAGTAGACTACTTCTGTGCATTCGTTGCTCCTTGTGCCATAACCCTTTCAACATCAGTCTAATATTTACTTTTCACTACTGTAATCTTTCTATTTAGTTTTTTTCCCCCCAAGTTTACATTCCCTATTATGGAAACTTCAACAATACAGATTAACACAAGTTTCTGATCAATTTCCACATACCTTTGACACTGAGAGTCAATCTTGATGTTCTTTTCTGCACTGTCATCAGAGTTTTACTGTCTTCTTCATGACCAGCTTGCCAGGTCAGTATTCAAAGTTCATTTACAGTCTAACCAAAGCACACCTTGCTAGACAGAGTGTTTTACTAAGTGACCATTTGGCTTAGTTGCTGTTTTGGTTTGGTTGCAAATGTTGTAGCATACTTACATCTCTGTCACTATTATCATCAAGTTTTCAGTAATTTGGAAGTTACTGCCACCAAATTCTCTGCTCCCCACCTTGTGTCTGCGTCCTTTACTCCTGCCTCGTTCAGGCCTTCAGATTTATTTTAATTCTAATTCAAAAGACGTTTTTGTATTTCCTTACATATTGAAGTAAATTTGTACTTCATCGCAACTTTCCTTGATTAATGTGCCCTTTCCAGTTTGTCGTCATGTGAAAATTAATCTTTTATTTCAAAAATTGATCTTGAGAGGCTTATTTTGCTAAAACATTCTGCACACTTCCAGCTTATCTCTATTATTAATCCCAAATAATTTTAGTCAGTAAAGAAGATAACAACAGATCATTTCATTGTTAATGAATTGAATGCTCTTGTAGTAGCAAACATGGATGACATAATGCCATCTTAATCACAGATGAGTTTTGAGATGTTCACATTTTGGCATTTTCTTGGGAATTGATGTGTTTTCAGTCTGCACAATTTCAGATTTGCTCCATTGTGAAATATTAAATTGTCCAAAATACTGTTTCTAAATTTTACTTCCAAATCCAAGGAAAACAGATGCATATGTTCCTTTGCAATATAGCAGTTCCTGTTTCTTTGAACACAATGCAATTTACAGAAGTTTTGCTATGCTTCAATTGCTTTAGAATTTAGGCGATCATTTGGAAAGTTAATCAATCTTCACATTAAGTGGTGAGAAATTACATCTTTTATGGCGATAGATAAAGCTTGCATTACTTCTCACATGCAATTTTGTGCTACTGTAATACTGGTCTGATTTGGAAACTCAAAAGGTTCTGCTGCTTACACTCCATATCTTTTAGAGCTTTGGAATGACTTTGGACATGACAATCTGGGCACCTCATTATTCATAATATCCAGTCTCTAATTTTTCTTTTATTATTCTTCCAATTGAATGGTAGCAGATGTTTGGTATAAAACTGTGCAACTACTTTTAGATTTGAAGTTGAACCCCTCGTGCCCCAATCAATATAGTTTAGACAATACCAATTATTGTCACATTGATTTTTCTGGGACTTTGTTGGACAGGACTTGTTAGATTCCCAGTGCCCACGGTTCAAAGCTGCTTAATCTGTTTTAAAATTATTAGGGGTGCTTGAAGTTGTGAAAGGCACTAAATAAAGACAACCTTGTCTGTCTGTCTTAAATTGTGGCAAATAAAGCAAAGATAATTTTGACTTCACTGGAGGGTTGATAGTTATGATAGGTTGATAGGTATGTAAAATTTGCACAACTCGCAATATGTGTGACAATTGTCTCTGGAAATATCATGAAAAATGTACTCATGAACAATCCAAACAGAATCAGGATCAGGTTTATATCATTGATTTATGTGATGAAATTTGTTATTTTGTGGTATTAGTATTGTGCAATAAATTAAAAATACTATAAGTTACACTAAGAACTATATGAAAATAAATTAATTGTGCAAAAAATAGCAAAATAATGAGGTTCATGGACCATTTAGAAATTTGATGGTGGTGCGGAAGAATCTGTTTTTAAAACTGAGTGAAGTCACAGTACGATGTTGGCAGTAATGAGAAGAGGGTGTCCAATGATCAATGACACCTCCTTGAGGTACAACATACAAGGGAGGGGGGCACGTCTTTTGAGACAGTTGGAGACCCCAAGCGATCAGGTTCTAGGACTTGGCGTCTTTTGCTATTTGGTCCATTCTTAACTGATCTATCTCTGCCGTCTGAATGGCCCCTCTATGCTGCAAGCAATTTAGCTGCCTCTTTAGCCAAAAGATGTAGGCAGAAAATTTCTCCCCCTTCTCCTGACACATATTCTGAAACCCCGTCATGAGCTCCATTTCTACCTTTTCTAGTGCTTGCATGTAGGCCACAGAAGTGGCAAGGGGGTTCTGCGCCTTTACAGCTCTCATTACGTCAGCAGCCCACCCTCTCAAACTCTAAACCAATTGCTATCATTTTACATCATCGGAGCATTACCACTCATCTAACAACTGAGAGGTCTGCTCTGCCCAAGTCTCATACACCTCTACCCCTTTAGGGGTGGGCTTCATTCCTGAGAACAGGCGGAGCCTATGATAGTTGGGACTTTGAACCTGGGCATTTTTCCATTTATTCACCAGAGAGGTAAGGGCTGAGATACTAACTCAGAATTTTTACTCTTCACTGGGGGAATCATTAGACTTTCCAAATCAGACCACTCCTTCCCCTCGCTCTGCAGAAACAAATGTCTTTGTCTTTGAATTCTCTACCTCCAGCTATGGGAAGCTCAACTTGCAATTTGGCCCGCTCCCCTACACTCTCCTCCTCCCAGAAATTATGAACAGTCCATGGCCCCCCCCCTCTCCTAGGGCCCCAATAGTACTAGGCAGTTCCACTGCTGTTACATCAGCGCTGGTCAGAACTAAAAGAAAGTCTTTGCCCGCCATTTTATCAAATCTCTGCCCCACAATCGTAACCTTTCCTATGGCTTTAATAGTACTTAAAAGTCAATTTAATAAGCCATCAGAATATGAACATTCAACACACATGCATTCATCACCGGTAACCCTGTGGATTCACACCACCACTCAACCCCGGCAGCATCCATACCCATGTGCCATAATTACTTTACCGGACACTAGTTAAGCACAGACTTAAACACACAACACACTGGGTCAATGCTCAGGGCAATCACACAGCATCCAACAAAATCGATCCCAGATGATTCTTCCACAATTGAAACACTCAGGTTCTGTCGGCTGCTTAAATCTAGGGAAGAAAATCTCTGGTCCAGCCAAACGTGTGAGATTGAGATGTAAGCTCACCCGAAACCCACTGCTTGAGTGCATGCACGCTATTACAAATCAGTACCATGAAATAACAGTCAGTACACCATACACAATTAAATGATTTAGCTTTATAATTCCTAATTAGACTAAAGGGTTAGTAAAGAAAAAGCAACAAGGGGCCCATTTTAATGTGCACAAGTTGGAGCTCACCGTTTCCACTTTGCCGGACCTCCTTCGATCTCCCCAGCCTTCGTTGGATTATGGCACTGCTCTGGGATGAGTACTATGACCTCTCCACTCTGGCGTATTTTCCCTTCATCTCCCGCTGAACAAAGACCTAAATTACCCCCCCGTGTGGGGCACCCAGCATTCCCTTCATTAGATGGCTCACAGTCCAAAGCATGTGTTATCTCTTAACCATAGTCTAAACACTGCTTCTACAGAAAGACCATTATATTAGCAGTGAAACCTCTGCCACGTATTATCAGTGGTTCGATGGTTCAGTTTTAATGTCAGAGAATATATATGGTATACAACCTGAAATCCAAGCTCTTTGTAGGCATCCGTCAAACAGAAAAAAAACCCAAGCAATAAATGACAAAAAAATGCAAGAAACCCCAAAGACCCCTGCCCCCTCTCATGCACAAGCAGCAGCAAAGCATTTAAGTTTCTCCTCTCCCCATTTGCTCCAGCAATAAAGTATCAGGCCCCCCACCACACCCAAGCAATAGCAAACCCCTAGAGACCATGATGTATAGACCATTAAAAACTACTGTATGTCCCAACTTCGACCTCTCAACAGGCCCTCCCTCTCACTAACGAGAGATATTGCTCCTGCCACAGCGAGGGGAGAGGCAACAGCTCATTGTTTTGGTGTTGCAGTCTGCAGCGTCATTTATTTCGAGTTCCCCGAATCGAGAATCACCAGACTCTCCCTCTCTCCCTCTTTTCCTCACCCTTACCCCCTCCCCATCCCCACCTCCCTTCCACTCCCCTACCGCTCCTCTCTCCATCCCTCCCCTTCTCCCCCGTGTGTGTGTGTGTGTGTGTGTGTGTGTGTGAGTGTGTGTGTGTGTGTGTATATGAGTATGAGAATGAGAGAATGAAAGAATGAATACATCTGACAACTGTGACCACTGTCACGATGTTTCCTTCTCCCAGAATGCTTCAGTCGGCCACATTAGGTTGTCCACAGGGCTGCACCTTGTAGGCGCACCTTCCAAGCCACTCCTGGAGATCCCAAAACATGAGTCCCGTAGAGCGAGAACCCACTGTATATGAAAAATGTAGTTTCAGTACAGTTGCAGATCATGCACTGTGACAGGACCCCAGCCGCATTGAAAAGAAAAAAAAGACACGAAAATGGATGATTTAAACTTTTCGCATATGAAATCGCCCATGTCCCCAAAAACCTCTGACCCCATCTTGGATTTACTGACTATGTCCATAAGGAAACAAATCTCAGGGTTTTATATGGTGGCATGTACAGTATGTGCTTTCATAACAAATGTACTTTGAACTTTGAATTTCCTATTCCTGAACAACATTAGTGTAAAAGGTGGATTTTAATGAAAAAAATCAATGGAATGTAACAAATGAATGCCATTGCACTGTCAGGGGAATATAATAGTAAATCATCATAGCTTTTAATGAATTTTTCTGAACTATTTCTTGGGAATCAATGTATTTTCAGCTTGTACAGTTCTGGTTCTGCTCCATCATAGAATCTTAATTTGACCCAATAAAATATTCTTCCTAAATTCCACTGTTACTAGAAAAACTGATTGAGATGTTACTGCACTGAATTACTTGGAAAATATGAGTTAATTAGGTTTACAGTGATTTTTCATTAAATTCCAGATTATTAACAACATTTAAGTTGCACATTGACCACAGTGGAATTCAAACTTGGCTCCAGATAATTCTCTCAGTAACTTCACCTTTGTACTTCATAGTTGACACAGACATTGTGGGCTGAAGGGCCTGTTTCTATTCTTTGTACTCTGTACCCAGTGTGTAGCTATCTCTATCGCCACAGGAGGCATCTTTCGGAATCTGCTTTAAGTTTCATTTGTCTACCGTTAAAGATTGTGAAATATGCCAAAAATAATGTAATTCTTTTCCATGTTCTTGGGTGTTTTACAGTTCATTTGTTTTGGTATTTTGTGAAGTTGTTTATTTCCTCCTTCCCCCATCCCCTCTCACCCCTCCCACATCCTCACCTCTCTTCCCCTCCCCTGGTTTTGTGGTTGTTTCCTAGTGTTGCATTGATAGTGTTCAACAGCCAGCTGATAATTGGGACAGATTATATACCCATATTCGCATCTGAATTTAATCTTGAGTTATTTTCTTAATTGTTAGGAACTGCTTTTAACCAGAATAGCTGTTGACTTCTGCTTTTGGAACAGATGTATGATGAAGCAAGATTGAACAAATGCTTTTCTCCATGGAGTGAGGAATTGAGGTGACTTGATAAAGGTTTATAAGATGATAGGAGGCATAGATAAAGTGGCTAGCCAGCACCTTTTCCCCGGAGTTGGGAAATACCAGAGGACATCTTTTTAAGGTGAGTTGACGAAAGTTTTGGGGCGATGTCAGAGGCAGGTTTTTTACACAGAGTGGTAGGTGCCTGGAACACACTGCCAGGAGTGTTGTGAGAGGCTGATACATTAAGGACATTTAAGATTAAGAAAAATGGAGGGTTATTACCTGTTGTAGGACAAAAGGTTAGATTGACCTTGGAGTAGATTAAAAGGGAGGCACAACATCATTGGCTGAAGAGCCCATACAGTGCTCTACTGTTCTATATTCAATGTGTAGTCTTTCATTTGTGCAGCATTTTTATTTTGAACAAGAATTATTTCTGGGAATTCCTTGTTTGATTCAGGCTGTCATTGTGAACAACACCCTTACCACTTGCCCATACTGTTTTTTTATAAATGTTTGAATATTTTAGTCATATTCTAAGTATTAATTGTTACTATCCGTTGTGGGTTATATCTTCCATTTTCTGCTATGTAGGCTCATATGTGAAAGACTTCTTATCTCTTAACTGTAGATTTCACATGTTGATTTTGTTCAATGGCAAATTGAAGTGCAAGCTCCCATTAACTTCAGCTTCACTTTTTGGTTAACTTTGCCATATCTATCTTTGCTCTGATTATCATTTGTACATGCTTGTTATCTTCCCTTGAGAATTAGCAACCTCTGCTTTCACAGTATTGTGTGTGTGCATGTGCGTGTGTGCGTGCGCCGGCTCCATCATGGGCACTAGCCTCTCCAGCATCCAGGACACCTTCAGAAGATGATGCCTGAAAAAGGCAGCATCCATCATTCAGGACCCATATCTCCCAAGACATCTTTTCTCATTGCTACCATCAAGGAGGAGCTACGGGAATCTGAAAGCACACATTGAATGTTTCAGAAACAACTTCTTCCCCTCTATCACCAGATTCTTGAATGGCGAATGAACCCATTAACACTACCCCTGTATTTTTCCTCTCTTTTTGCACTAATTTGATAATTTTTAAATATATGTACCTATTATAATTGTTAGTTTTTATTATTGTTGCAATGTTCTGTTGCTGCAAAACAACAAATTTCATGACGTGTGCCATATGATATTAAACCTGACTCTGATGTTGTGTGCACACGTGTGTGTGTGTGCGTGCGCACACGCGCGCATGTGCAGTGTTAGTATGCATGTTGCTCTTTCTGTATGTACTCTGATTGAATTTTCTTGTTCTAGAGAGAATACAGATGGTAATTTGAGTATGTAAATGCAGTTAAGATTTTACAACTGTATTGATGTACTAAGAATTAGTATACATGGAATTGGGTATGTAATTTATTATTGAATTTCTAAATACATGATTAATATATTAGCTTAATTTCTATCAACACAAATTTATAGTCTTCACAGCATATGATTTTCTTTCTATAAATTTGTATTGATAAAAATTTTCTTGATGAAAATTTACAAAATTATGTGTGCATTCTGAGGGCATGAGGTTGGTCACTGGGAGAACAATATCCTGCTTTTAAGTCCCTTTAATGATGATTGATTTTCCTTTTTGGAACTTGCCCTGTTTTGACAAAATTGTTTGCAAGAATGACAACGTTTTGGGGAATGTCTTTGGGGATTATGAATTAATGTTTTTTTCCTTCTTTAAGAGCTGCTGTTTCTTCAGGAGACACAGGAGACCTCAGTTGCTGATATCTTGGGCAAAGAATATGACCGGCTGGCAGAATTCAGTGGGTCAGGCTATTTCCCTCCACAGATGCTGCCCGGCCCACTGAGGTTCTCCAGCAGTTAGTTTTTCACTGTTTCTACACTATTGTTGAAAGAAATACATTACAGTTCCATCTTGAAAAACTGGTTATTAGATTGTAAATTCAGAATCAGGTTTAATATCACTGCCATGTGTTGTGAAGTTTGTTTAATTCAAAACATTATTTTGTAGTGATAAAAGATTTAAATAATTTGGATGCAAATATAATTTCAAAGAGAAACAAAATTAATGGGTGATAACTTGGTTTTGTGATGGTGAAACAATTCCTCTGAACTTACGTTTATTCCCATCCTGTTGGGAAACATGTTGTGGTGGAATATGTCTTGCAGATGCTTTATAAACATATGAATGAATCAGCATATTTCTGTCCCAAAGTGGCAAAAACTTGGTCAATGGAGGGTTACAGGGAATACAGTAAATGTTAATCATGGGACCAGTTTTGGTTTATGCCACCTTAGGAACATTTACTTAATGGCCATTCATTTGTGGATATGCGTATTTCTGCCAAATACTAATTGACCACATCTAGGAATCTGCCACTATTCTCTCATTTAACCTGGGAACAAGATACTTGTATGAAATCTCCTGTGGTTAGACCCATTATATAAAGTATGGTTCTCATTTTCTTTGACAATTGTAAACTTTGTGGGGGGGGGGGGGAAGAATTAGTCAATTGTTTTGGGAATTTGTTCAAATCTGTCATGGTGATAGATAATTTAAGTGAAGACCATTAAAAAGAGAAAAATATAAATGTTAGGTTTTTCAGTACTGACAGTGTCAATAACTGAGTAACACAGGATGGATTACTGTGTCTATTTGTTGAAGTAGTCTAATTGTACTGCTAAGTTTCATTTATACTTATCTACCAATAATTACAGGTCATGTAGAGTTGATTACTCAGCCACTAACTGAGCAATGAACATAATAACGTTTGTCTTTAGTAAAACTTACAACTTGCCATTGTTAGATCTTAAGCAGTAACTTCAGGTCATTGAAGTTTGGAAGCAGCCTCAGTATCTTCTGAAAAAGAATTCAGACTTGTATCAGGGACCAAGGTCAGTGTTTCTTTTCAACCAATGAGATAGAAATTTTTTTGCTGAGGCACAAGGATACTTATTTCAATCTGAAGGCAAATACTTTAATCAAGAGAAGGAAAGAAAAATAGGAATTAACAAAGGGAGGCAATAGAGACAGTAAATGTAAAAGAAACTTTCTCTAAATCTCAACAGTAACTAAAATTAGAAAGAATGAAAGATGCAAATTCCTTCACAGTTATGTATATAGAACACCTACAATAGAATATGAAAACTTACCATTTAATTATAGAATATGGGCTTACAAGAGTAGCTTGTATTTCCCACAGTTAAGTTCAAAGTAAATTTGTTATCAAAATATGTAATGCTATCATATTGCTGCTGTTTACTACTTTGATCCTTCTGCTAATCTTCCATGCTGTTGGATAGAACACTTGTGAATTTAGGCTCAATGCCAGTGAAGGGATGGTGGCTCCTTTACGAGTTAGAATGATGTATGATCCAGAGAAGAACCTGTGGTTGGTACTGTGGATGTAATGAGTGGGGGAAGAAATATAGGGGACCAGCGAAGGTAATATATTTAGTTATTGAGAAGGCAGTCAGTAAGGCACATAAACAATTACTTTCCAAGAGCTAATATAGTGTTACCAAGATATTGGTGACACTATATAGCATAGTTCAGGTAGATGGAGCTCATCAGCCTGGGAAGGCAGTCCATCTAAGAGAGGGAAAACTCTGATTTCAGACCTCTGCTGCCTTCCAGTTATACCCACTCATGGGAAAGGCTTTGGGAGTAAACCCTGAGGACAAATCTGGAGCTGGAGTCCCTAAGGCAGTCCGACATTGCCTTCAACCTCGCTCTGGCAACTCCTGCGATGACAGTGGTGCCAAGCTGTATCGGCCCTTGCTCTTCCCTTGGACAACATCGGTGGCGTGGAGAGGGAGACTTGCTGCATGGGCAACTGCTGGTCTTCCATACAACCTTGCCCAAGCCTGCGCCCTGGAGAAGACTTCCCAGGCGTAGATCCATGGTCTCACAAGACTAACGGATGCCATACATATAGCATAGATAGAAGAATGTAAAGCTGATGGAAAACAGAATTTAGGATTGAATTAATGAGAGTGCAACAGGAGTCAGTGTTAGATTCTTATGCCATGCATTAATGATTTAGTTCAGGGGTTCCCAACTTGGGGTCCACAGACCCCTTGCTTAATGGTATTGGTCAATGCATAAAAAGTTCAGAACCTCTCTCTATACCCATGACTATGTGGCAAGGCATAGATCGAAAATATGCAAGAGTCAGCTGGAGACGCTCATGGAGTGAGTACCGTTTTGGATTCGCTCCATAACTTTTACTTTTTTTAACCTTTGATCACCCTTATTCAGCTTATTTTTACCTATACCGAAAGTTTCTTTATTCTTTTTTTTTGGATTTACTGCCAAGCGTTTGTTGTGAACTTTTGATGATATACAAACAGAAATGTCTCTCAGGTCTAAGGGACGGGATCCCGGACGTAATCCGAACGGTAACGGAAAAAAGCAGGCTCCGACACAACAAACACCATTAACTTTTGAATTGTTTATGGAGGTTTTGGTTCAAAAATTTGCTGAACTACAACAATTTTTTAAAGAAGATATAAAGGCTTTTCAAGAGTACATGGTTAAGACGGATTTAGTAATTAAACAGCAACAAGCTCTTATTGCGTCTCTGCAAGAAGAAGCTCGGAAGCGAGATTTGACTATTGGAAAACTGCAACAGGATTTAATTTCGACCATTAAGCTGATGGAAGCCCTTAAAGCCAAGAGTGACGATTTTGAGAATCGGTCCAGAAGACAGAACGTACGTATACTTGGTCTTCCAGACGGCATAGAAAAAGATGACCCTTCGAAATATTTTGCTCAACTTTTAAAAGAAGCGTTTCCGACAATTTTCCCGAATAAACCCCCTTTATTGGATCGGGCACATAGAATTCGGCGTCGATCACCGAGTGTTACAGACAAACCTTCGGTGGTAATTGTCCGGTTCCATTATGTACATGACAAAGAACAAGCTATAAGAGCTGCTCGTCGGGTAGGAATGATTAAAATCAAAGATTTTTGCTTCCGCCTGATCGAAGATTTTAGTTCAGATCTTTTAAAAAGAAGGCTTCTTTTTAAACCGTTGATGGCTGAATGTTATGAGAAAAATCTGAAACCTGCGCTTCTATACCCTGCGAAGCTTCGAATTTCTCCGTCGAATGCTCCACGACAAGTTTTCCTTTCAACTTCAGAAGCGAGAAAATATCTGGAGGAGAACTTCCCTACTGCTACAGACACCAGTCTTTAATAAATGAATGATTCTGATCGTATAAGATGGTTCTCAATCTCTTAAACCAGAATTATAATCTGGTTATTGGTGTAGGTTCATCCTACACTTTATACTCAAGTTAAAGTGTGTTTGCGTCATGTTAACTGTTTTGCCTTATACACTTTAATCATTTAACTACATACTTGTCTATTAACTTTGTTCCTTCGAAGGTATATTTTTAATTCTTTGAAGGTAAATTTTTCCTTGATTAAGATGGTGGTTTTTTGGAAAAGATTTTTGGTTTTGCTTAAGATGGCATTATGTTTATATTTTTCGTGTTTCTTCCAGACAATGCATCGCTTATCTCAGCTTAAATATTTTTTGTTTTGTCTGGGCCAGAGCCCGAGTTATAATTGTTTTTTAGTGATTATATTTTTATTCTTTTTACAACTAACTATAGTTAGAAATATGGTTTTTATTATAGCGATTTTATTTTTAAAGTCGGGGTGATTCTTTTATATATATCCTTTTTATATGGAGTGTTCTTCAGCTGACATGGGAGTAGGATTAGTCTTACTTTTTCTCTTTTTAAGTCATATTTTGGCTTTTTCTCTTTTTCTCGGGGGGTGGGGGGATGGTCTGTTTTCTAATTCTATTTTTATTGTACCAGTTTGTGTTTGTTTTTTTATTTGGGCTGTTTTTGAACTTCAAATATGTCTGTGTTGTCGTCACTTCCGGGTCTTCTCACTACTTTTGTTCCTCTTCCGGGTGCATGAGTTTATAAGTTGGTTAATCCTTTCTATACCAAAGGGTTGATTATAGAATTATGGCTCAGACCATTAATTTTGTGTCTTGGAATACTAATGGTTTAAATCATCCAATTAAACGAAAGAAGATTTTCAAAGTATTCCAAAGACTTAATGCTCATATCATTTTTGTACAAGAAACTCATGTGAGGAGGGAGGACAAATTTCGTTTTTTTAGATTTTGGCGGGGTCAACAGTATCATGCAAATTCGAATGCTAAAGTAAAAGGAGTTTCAATTTTTATTGACTCCTCTATTTCATTTGTTCAACATGATATTTTTTCGGATCCGAATGGCAGATTTTTGTTAATTACGGGTTTACTTTGTAATAAAAAGGTTGCTTTGGTTAATGTTTATGCTCCAAATGTGGATTGTCCTGACTTTTTTAAGTCTTTATTTACTTCTTTACCCAATCTAAATGAATATAAGTTAATAATGGGTGGTGACTTTAATTGTTGTTTAAATCCTCTGATGGATAAATCTTTATCTATTCAGACTTTACCTAATAAGTGGGCCACTTGTATTAACTCTTTTTTGACTGACAATGGAGTTTTTGATATTTGGAGATTCTGGTATCCTAATGACAAAGAGTTTTCTTTTTTCTCACATGTTTATCACTCTTATTCAAGAATTGATTATTTTTTTGTAGACTCTTGTTTTATTCCATTGGTAATCGGTTGTAACTATGATATTATAGCTATCTCTGATCATGCTCCGTTATTACTTTCTATGAAATTTACGGATACAGCTTTTAATGCTAGACAATGGCGATTTGACTCTACCTTGTTGCAAGACTCTGACTTTATAAAATTTATGGAGGAGCAGATCGACTTCTTCTTCTCAACTAATTCTACAGATGATATTTCCTGCGGAACACTTTGGGACACTTTTAAAGCTTATATACGTGGACAGATTATTTCTTATTCTGTTGGTGTGAGGAAACGTATCAAGATGGAAACTCTTTTATTGGTTGATAAAATTAAAGAGATTGATAAGAAATATTCGATTGCTCCTAGTAAGGAGCTTTACAAACAAAGGGTTGAATTTCAAATGGAACATAGTTTATTACTTACATCCTCGATTGAAAATCAATTAATGAAAACTAAATCTGATTTTTATATATATAGTGATAAATCTGGTAAACTGTTAGCTGGTCAATTGAAGAATGCTCTGGTTAAACGTCAAATCACTAAGATTGGTCAGCAGAATGGGAATCTGACAGTTAATCATAATGAGATAAATAAGGCATTTCAAGATTTCTATACCTCCCTGTATCAATCTGAATTTCCTCAAGATTATAATACCATGTCTGATTTTCTTGGGAAATTAAATTTTCCAAGGTTATCATCTGATGATATTTTGATATTGGATACTCCTATTACGGATGTAGAAATTAAAGGGGCTATTTCCTCAATGAATTCTGGGAAAGCACCGGGTCCAGATGGTTATACAGTTGAATTTTTAAAATTTTTTTTCTGCTACTCTTTCCCCTTGGTTAGGTAAGGTTTTTGAGGAGGCCATTAGATTAAGGAATTTGCCACAATCTTTTTATAGAGCTTCCATTTCTCTAATATTGAAGAAAGATAAAGACCCTACTAATTGTGCTTCTTATAGACCTATATCTTTATTGAATGTAGACTCCAAGATTTTTTCTAAGTTACTGGCATCTAGATTGGAGAAGGTATTACCCAAAATTATTTCAGATGATCAAACTGGCTTTATTAAAAATCGTTATTCTTTTTTTAACATTAGGAGATTGTTGAATATTGTTTATACTCCCTCACATGATACTTCAGAATGCGTGATTTCATTAGATGCGGAGAAAGCATTTGACAGAGTTGAATGGCCTTACTTATTTAATGTGTTGGAGAAGTTTAATTTTAGTCCGATATTTATATCATGGATTAAATTGATTTATCATACTCCAGTAGCCTCAGTGGTTACCAATAATCAAAGATCTCCCTTTTTTCGCCTATTTCGGGGCACTAGACAGGGATGTCCTCTTAGTCCATTACTATTTAACATTGCCTTAGAACCTTTGGCAATTGCCATCAGACAATCACAGGATATTTTGGGTATTAATCGTGGGATAGATATTCATAAGTTATCTTTGTATGCAGATGATTTATTACTATTCATTTCTAACCTGGAGAAATCCATTCCAGCAGTTTTATCATTATTGGCTCAATTTAGTGAGTTTTCTGGGTATAAGTTAAATCTTAATAAAAGTGAATTGTTTCCATTAAATAAACGGGTCCCAATTTATGGAAATTTACCCTTTAAATTAGTTAATGACTCTTTTACTTATTTAGGGATCAAAATCACAAAGAACCATAAAGATTTATTTGGATTTAATTTTTTACCCTTAATTGATCAGATTAAAGGTTTGTTTACTAAGTGGTCACCTTTGTCTCTATCCCTAATAGGTAGGATTAATGCTATTAAGATGGTTATTTTACCTAAGTTTTTATATATTTTTCAAGCGATACCAATTTTTATCCCGAAATCTTTTTTTACTAATGTTGACTCTAAAATTTCTTCATATATATGGCAGTATAAAAATCCCAGGTTAGGTAAAACATATTTACAGAAGACAAAAAAGGAAGGCGGGTTAGCATTACCTAATTTCAGATTTTACTATTGGGCAGTTAATATTAGATATTTGTTATGCTGGTTGAAAGATGGGGGTGGATCTTTTGGCCCTTGTTGGGTGAGTTTAGAAACTAAATCGGTATCAGCTTATGTTTTGGGTTCTATTTTAGGGACTTCTCTCCCTTTTGCTCTTTCTAAATTGCCGAAACGAATTGACAACCCGATAGTTAAACATACATTGCGTATATGGTTTCAATTTCGGAGATTTTTTGGGTTGACTCAATTCGTTTTAAATAGTCCTATTGTATCTAATTGTTTTTTTCACCCTTCCATTATAGATCAAGCTTATTCAGCTTGGAAAACTAAGGGATTACTAAGATTTTCTGATTTATTTTTAGATAATTGTTTCATGTCTTTTGAACAATTATCCAACAAATATAACTTGCCGAGATTTCATTTTTTTAGATATTTACAGATTAGACATTTTTTAAGTTCTGTACTCTCTACGTTTCCAAATTTTGTGCCTTCAGATACTTTGGAGAGTTTATTTGAATTAGACCCTTTTCAAAAAGGGCTTATTTCAAAACTTTATAATATAATTATGAAGATACGTTTAGAGCCTCTTTATAAGACTAAACAGGATTGGGAAAGAGAGCTTAGTTTTAGTATTTCTAGTGAGAATTGGGATAGAATTCTTCAATTAGTTAATACATCATCGTTATGTGCCAAACATTCACTAATACAATTTAAGGTCGTACATAGGGCCCATATGTCCAAGGATAAATTAGCTCATTTTTACTCTCATATAAGTCCTATTTGTGATAGATGTCATTCTGAAATTGCGTCTTTAACTCACATGTTTTGGTCGTGTTCATTTTTGGAGAAATATTGGAAAGATATTTTTGATATTATTTCTGCGGTTTTGAATATTGATTTACAACCTCATCCTATTACCGCAATTTTTGGTTTACCAATGTTAGATTCATAGCATTTATCTTCTTCAGCCTGTCGAATGATTGCATTTCTAACTCTGATGGCTAGAAGATCTATATTGTTGAATTGGAAAGAAATTGATCCTCCCACTGTATTTAATTGGTTCTCTCAAACTATGTTATGTTTAAATTTAGAAAAAATTAGAAGTGGTACTTTTGAGACTTCTATTAAATTTGAAAAGTTATGGAGACCATTTATTCAACATTTTCATATGATGTAATATGACCCTGTGCCAAGTACATTTGATTTCCCAGCTTTTAGCTTATGTATTTTGAGAGGACCGGAAGTGACGGCATTGATGAATACTTATTTTTGTGAGATATTATAAACAGCCCACTTCTTTTTTTTTCCTTCTCTTTTGTTTTTTTTTTCTTTTATATTACTTATTAGTTATAGTTATTAGATTAGATTAGTTAGTTTTGCATTATATAAATTTTTTTTTGTTTTTTTTTCTTTCTTTTTTCTGTTTTTTTTATATTATACATTATGAAATATTTAGATTTACTATGTCCATACATATATCTTATGGCTTATGTCTTGGTAAACTCATTTATATTGTAACTATTATGTATGTTTTTTTTTCATATGTAATGGAATGTGTATGTTGGTAATTTCTTTATCAATATATCATCTGTATTCTGTCCATATTACTAATATTAATAAAAAGATTTAGAAAGAAAGAAAGAAAGAAAATATGCTGATGATACAACCGTTGTTGGCAGAATCTCAGATGGAGGCAAAAGGGTGTATAGCTGCAAGATGTACCAGCTTGTTGTACAACAACATTGCACTCAACATCAGCAAGACCAAAGGGCTGATTGTGAACTTCAGAAAGAGTAGGACAAAGCAACACAAACCAATCCTCATAGAGGGATCAGAAGTGGAAACAGTGAGCAATTTCAAGTTCCTGGGTGTCAAGATCTCTGAGGATCTAACCTGGTCCCAACATATCGATACAACTATAAAGAAGGCAAGGCAGTGACTATATTTTATTAGGAGTTTCAGGAGATTTGGTTTGTCACCTAAAATACTCAAACTTTTACAGATGCACCATGGGGAGTATTCTGACAATCTGCATCACTGCTTGGAAGGGGGTGGGATGGGGTGGTAGGGCTACTGCACAGGATTGAAAGAAGCTACCGAAAGTTGTAAAATTGGACAGCTCCATCTAAGACATGGTATCTAAGACATCTTCAAGGAGCAGTGACTCAGAAAGGCGGCATCTATTATTAAGGACCCCTATAACCTAGGGCAGGGGTGGGCAAACTTTTTGGCTTGTGGGCCACAAAGGGTTCTAAAATTTGACAGGGGGGCCGGACCAGGAGCAGATGGACGGAGTGTTTTGGTAATACACCTCATAAGAGAAAATAAAATATCATGGGATATGTAGAAAACATGTGCTTTAATTTCAATTGAAAATGAACAAATGCATTACAACAAAATATCTGTCTTTGAAGTCCCATGGTATTTAGCTGTTTATTGAAATGACTTTTAAAACACTGAAAATTAAATGACTAAAGTACAGCTTTTTTTAATAGTAACAGTTATTATTTTAAAGCACTGAAAATTCTGTTATCCTTCAAGATATTATCATCATCACTCTCCTCCTGACTGTCTTTATTTCAAAAATGGTAGGAGATGCAGGTCTACTTGTCCTGCTCCTTCTTATTCAATTGTCCCCTGTGCCAAAACTGAACAACAACCAGCACAAGGACAGAACAGTGACAGCGCGCCAGTATGCGGAGCGTGTTATTTGATCTGGAGCGCATTTTTTATTTTGAGAACGTACGTGCACCTGCGCACTACTCATGTCCATCACTTAACAGAAATGACATGTAACATGTAAGGCTTATTGAAAAAAATATTTTCAAATGCATTTTTTACATAACACAACGAAGAAACTTATTTTTAATTTCAGTGGGAACAGTGTTGTTGGTCTCCCTTTTTAGCCAGCGCATCAATGTCTGGATTTAGTTTTTTTGTGGCGATTCTCAGGATGGATCTGAGGTGTTGGTCAGTTAACTTGGATCTGTGGCTGGCTTTGTTGATGTTCATGACGCTGAACGCCTGTTCACACAAATAGGTTGAGCCGAACAAAGAGTAAAGCGCAAATGTGGAGTAATACGCTGCACCTCAACAAAGGTCTATGTATATAGAATGCGTCATCTATTGGGAAAACGCCAGAATTGTGGGGAAAAAACGTTAACAAGGTTTATTAATATAATTTCATCACATTCTGCGGGCCGGATTAAAAAGCTTAACGGGCCGCATATGTCCTCCGGGCCGTAGTTTGCTCATGCCTGACCTAGGGCATGCCCTTATCTCATTGTTACTGTCAGGAAGGAGGTACAGAAGTCTGAAGGCACACACTCAGTGATTTAGGAACAGCATCTTTCCCTCTATTATCTGATTCCTAAATAGATGTTGAGCCCATGAACAATGCCTTATTTTTATTACTGTTTTTGCACAATTTTTAATTTAGCTATTTAATACACAGATAGACTTTTTATATTATAATGTATTGCATTGTACTGCTGCTGTTGAGTTAACAAATTTCACAGCATATGCCAATAATATTAAACCTGTTTCTGATTTTGATTTAGATGAAGGAATCAAGTAAATTTGTTGAAGATAAACAAATGGATTGGAAATCCAGGAGAATCCAGATTAGGTGGTATTGTTTCAGAATACAGAATCACCCATTTAAGATTGAGATAAAGAGTCATAAATTTCCTGAGCTGCTGAGAAAATGAATTGCCTCAGATTAATTTTCCTGCCTGTCTGACAGTGTTGGAATAATGTGCACCAATCACAAGCCCCCAACCTACCCCTAGTCTCTGAATTTCAAATTTCACAGAGAAAAATCTAAATCTACCTCATCACCTTCCTGAATAGTAACTCATATTCCTGAAATTATGTCCCTTAGTTTGAGACATCCCTTCAAGGGAAAGCTTGATATCCAGCTGTTCATCCTTCAGAACATTGTGTGTTTAATATTATCTTTCTCCTTGTACTGTACTCTGTTGAGTGTAGGTATAACCTGTATATCAACCTTTTCATTTTAAGATTCAAACTAGCTGATCTCCTCTGCATTTGCAAATATACCCCTAAATATGTTGGCTCAATTTATTTGGAGTTCTTTGGTTAGTCTCACTAAAATACTATAAATTTAAATCTTGCATTCTTTTATCATCCTCATTTTGAATGCTAGCTTTCATCCCTGCAAGTGGTACAAGTGCTACACCTGCCCATTCACTTCTTCCCTCACCAAACAGTCTTTCCAGGTGAGGCAACACTTCACCTACAAGTCTGTTGGGGTAATCTGCTGTATCCAGTGTTTCCAATGCGGTCTCCTCTACATCAATGATACCTGTCATAAATTGGGTGACTGCTTTCTTGAGCATCTTCTCGCCATCTGCAACAGAGAAGATTTCCCAGTGGCCTACCAGTTTAATTCTACTCCCCATTCCTATTTGGAAATATTTCTGTTCTCCTCTATGCCATGATGAGATCATCCTCAATTTGGAGGAGCAATATCTCATATGCTGTATAGGTAACCCCTACCTAATGACATGAACTTTGATTTCTCCAGTTTCCGGTAATTTCTCTTCCTTCTCTCCTTTTCCATTCCTCATTGTGACTCCCTTCTTATCTCCTTTTGGAGATTTGTCTATCTCCTGTTGGTGCCCCTCTTCCTTCCCTTTCCTCTACCCACCTACCTTCCTTCTCATCTGGCTTCAACTATAAACCTTCCAGCTTGTACACCTTCCCCTCACCCCAGTATCTTCTTCTGGCTTCTAATCCCCTTCCTTCTTTTCCAGTCCTGATGAGGGGTCTTGGTCCAAAACGTGATTCTTTATTCCTGTCCATATATGCTGCCTCACATGCTGAGTACCTCCAGCATTTTGTGCATGTAATAATCTATTAGACTTCCAGATTGCTCCACCTGTATATGAACCCTTTGTACTACATGCAATGTGGCCTACTTTTCTTCCTCTTCCTAATATTCTTGCATTCTTATGATCTTGTATGCCTGATATTGTTACCCTTGTTGATGGTGATTGCGGGTTTGGCAGGTGCTGTCATAGTGCCTCATTGCAGGATATTTAGGAGGTAATACACACATTGCTCCCACGTTGTGTAAGAGATGGAGATGAATGAATATTTAGAATAATGAATGGGGTATCTGTTTTTCAAGCAGCTGTTTTGTCCTGGATGTGGTTGACGTCGAACAATCTTAGAGCTGCCTTTATCCAGGCAACTTGAAAATATTGCAACACACACAAAATGCTGGTGGAAAGCAGCAGGTCAGGCAGCATATATAGGGAGAAGAGCTGTTGATGTCTCGGCTCGAAGCGTCAACAGCGCTTCTCCCTATAGATGCTGCCTGACCTGCTGTGTTCCACCAGCATTTTGTGTGTATTGCTTGAATTTCCAGCATCTGCAGATTTCCTCGTGTTTGCAACTTGAAAATATTGTTTCTTTGGCATGAAGTCAGTGCCTCAACTAACACTGAGTGATAGAAGATGTATTGTAATATCCTGTATTGAGTTTGAGAATTTATTTTGCATTATTCAAAAGTTTTTGAAAGAAATTGGAGATTGAGTTCTAAAGTTTGAGTGCATTGGTGACTTCAATTGTTCAAGAACTGTTTACTGTTTTAAGGTGTTCCTGTTCAGTCACATATGATTATTCACACCTCATGGCTCTGCTTTCTTTGTTGACAGCCAAGAGTTGTTACCAAGAATAGATTTATTTTTCAGTCTATCACCTCTTTATTTTGATTTATATTATGTTAAAAAATTCTTCTACTGAGCCACTTGTGAGCCTTAAGGATTTTTAAAATGTGAAATGTTGGAAACTTTGCTGAAATTCAAGCATTTGATAAGTAATATTTTTTGTTTATGGAAATTCATCTTTATTAAATATTATAAATTGGCAGGCTCACTTGGAGTGCATTAATAAATTAATTTTCATCTTTTGCAATATTAATATAATCAAGAACATCTACAGGGAGAATGTGCATCTTTTTTCAATCTGTTGATTTGAAATATTGGAAACGTGATCTGTCATGGTTTGAAGTGAAATAGAATGTGAAGTCAGTGATAATGAGATTAGTGCTGATAATAACGAATGTAAATGGCACTGCATGGGAACATAATTTCTGGTCCTGCAGAAAGAGGGTGATATCCTTCTCCTGATGATATCTCTTCTCTTTATGATGGCTTTGCTTGGTCAAGGACTTGTATTGCCAGAAATCAACAGGAACACTGTGCGCTGCCACTGCTGTAAAAAATTATTCTGTCCTGCGTCTGTTGGATTCTAAACTTTTCAGAATACAATCTTTTTCCACTTTTGCAACATCTAACCTCATAGTTGATGAGGATGTTTTTGTTCTTTTTACTTTATAGTCTGGTACTGCTTCCATAATAATTGAAGCAAGAAAATGTGCAATTGCTGGGAATGCGAAACTGAAACAGAAAAAAAGCACTCAGTGAGTCAGACAGCAGTTGTGGAGGAAGAAATACTTTTTTTTGAGTCAATAATCATTTACTTGAACTGGAATTGTGAGAATATAAATCTAATTTAAATTGTTGGGAGAAGGTTGGACAGGGAATATTCGTGTTAGGGTTTGTCCCAGTAACTTGAATATTTTGGTACACTCATTTAAAACAAGAAAAGAAACAAAAGTTCTTGTTGCCTGCAAATTTGAATCAAAAAGAAACGCTGGAATTGACAGCATTTATGGAGTGAGTAAAACCAAGTTAATGTTATTGGTTGATGAAGCTGTCCAGTTGAAATGCTTTGTCACAGCATTAAATTTCACTTTGTATCTGTGTCTCTCCAGGTGGTGAATCTGAAGCAGGGATTCAAGGGCAACATGGAACCCTGTACCAGAATGCTGAAGTCCAACAGTTTTTGCAGCATCAAGATGATGATCAAGGATGGGTGTCTTGGGCATGGTCCCTTGTTCCTGCACTGGTCAGTTATTCTGATGAGGGCGATGGGAACGATGAAGTCGATGAAAGTGGCATTAAAGTAAATCAACTGAGATCATTGCCTCCCAAGGATCCAGTGGTCTCTGTTGGATTCTATTGCACCAAAGCAACTGTCACTTTTAAGGTTTGTGAGAACCAGGCAGTAGGAGAAAACTATTTGACATAGGTGATTAGATAATTAGATATCCTAATATGAAGATGGAAATTGCAATTGCAATTGCTTTACATTAGGCATTAATATTATATTTAGAAGTGTAATGCTGTAGCCCGTTGAAGTCCTTTAAGTTAGGGTGATAATCTCCTGAAGAACCAGGAAACCTCTCACTGCTTACTTTTTTTTCATATCTTGGTTGGCAGCAAGGTCTTCAGCTTCAGAATTGCTTCTCCTTTCTTCCTGTTGACATTTTTTAAAACCAATATCCACGTGGTCTCACCTTTCTTCCTTTTGCTCAATATCAGTTTTACAATACGCTAAGTATAAGTGATTGCCAATGAACCAAATCAAGGCATTCACATTATTCACAACTCCTATTCCCTTGCATTTAGAACAATGTACTAAAACTCTGAAATCAAAAACATAAGAAGCTGACCATACTCACCAGGTCAGTATAATAGTGCGAAAAGTGGTCTCTGATCTTTAGTGTTGATTTTTTAAAAATGTGTGTACTTTTTCCATTGAAATTTATATACATATGGAAGACTAACAGGTCAAATACCTAAGACTGGTTAAAATCAACTGTCCTTGCATCATTTGTGTGTTGTATGTAGAATGACATTGGTATTAAATTAGCATCAGGCACTTGCCTATGTTGTCACTGTTCAGTGCGGAAAGCTAATTAAACCTCAGAGGGAAAAAGGAGTATAATGGCTGTGTTTTTGGGGAGGTTTAGGGAATAGATAATCATTTAATTATTTTTCAAATTCTTTGCAGACATGCATTATCACAATTCAAAAGCACTTTGTATTTTAAAATATAGTTAATAATTTGATTTGGTGTTCATGCACTTGATCAGTGAAAATATTGATTAAAAATAACAAAAACAGAACATTTAGGAAACACTCAGCAGGTTAGGCAGCTTTTGTCAAAAAGTGTAATAGCTTTGTCAGAACTTGGAAAGAGAGAAAACAAGTCAGTTTTCTGTTGAAGAACTATTTTTTGATGGAATGAATCCAAAGGAGTTCATGTGGCAGTTACATTTAGATTGTGCCTCCTTTGTTTGCATTACTTCCTACAAAGTGAAACCCAATATCATGAATGGCAGAGATGCTTCACTGCTAGACAAGCTCAATACCTTTTATGCCTGCTTTGAAAAGGAGAATATAACTGCAGCTGTGAAGTTCCCTGCTGCACACGGTGACCCCGTGATCCCTTTCTCAGAGGCCACTGTCAGGTTGTCTATCAGGAAGGTGAACCCTCTTAAGGTGGCAGGTCCCAATGGAGTTACCTGGTAAGCCTCTGCACGCTTGTGCTAATCAACTGGCGGGTGTTTCAAGGACATTTTCAACCTCACTGCTACGTTTGGAAGTTCCCAGCTGTCTCGAAAAGGGCAGCAATTATATCAGTGCCAAAGAACAGTAGTGTGAGCTGCCTCGATGACTATTGTCCAGTAGCACTCACGTTTACAGTGATGAAATGCTTTGAGAGGTTGGACATGACTAGACTAAACTCCTGCCTCAGCAAGGACCTTGACCCACTGCAATTTGCTTATTGCTACAAGAGCTTACAAACAGACGCAATCTCAATGGCACTTCATGTGATCTTAGGTCACCTGGGTAATACATACACTTATGTCAGGATGCTGTTCATTGACTACAGCTCAGAATTTTACACCATCATACCTAAGCCCTGATCAATCTGCTACAGAACCTGGGTCTCTGTAATTGGATCCTTGAGTTCCAAGCTGGAAGACAACCAGATTGGTGATAACATATTCTCTTTGCTGATGTTCAACACTGGTGCACCTCAGGGGTGTGTGCTTAGCCCACTGTTCTACTCTCTATATACCCATGACTGTGTGGCTTGGCATAGCTCAAGTGCAATCTATAAATTTGCTAATGATACAACCATTGTTGGTAGAATCTCAGGTGGAGACGAGAGGGCATACAACAGCAAGATATACCAGCTAGGTGAGTGGTGTCGCAGCAAGCAAAGGGTGGGAATAAAGGGATCGTATTCTGGTTGGTTGCCGGTTACTAGTGGTGTTCCGCAGGAGTCGGTGTTGGGGCCGCTTTTTACACTGTATATCGATGATTTAGATTATGGATTAAATGGTTTTGTGGCTAAATTTTTGGATGACACCATGATAGGTGGAGGAGCAGGAAGTGTTGAAGAAGCGGAAAGGTTGCAGAGAGACTTGGTCACTTTAGGAGAGTGGGCAAAGAAATGGCAGATGAGATACAATGTTGAGAAATGTACGGCTGTACATTTTGGAAGAAGAAATAATCGGGCAGATTATTACTTAGATGGGGAGAAAATTCAAAAATCGGAAGTGCAAAGGGACTTGGGGGTTCTCGTGCAGGATACCCTAAAGGTTAACCACCAGGTTGAATCGGCAGTAAGGAAAGCGAAAGCTATGTTGGCATTTATTTCAAGAGTAAGGAGGTGTTGATGAGGCTCTATGGGGCACTGGTGAGACTTCATTTGGAATACTGTGTGCAGTTTTGGGCCCCCTATCTTAGAAGAGATGTACTGATGTTGGAGAGGGTTCAGAGAAGATTTGCGAGAATGATTCCTGGAATGCAGGGCTAATATATGAGGAGCGTTTGTCGGCTGTTGGACTGTATTCATTAGAGTATAGAAGAATGTGAGGGGATCTCATAGAAACATTTGGAAAGTTGAAAGGGTTGGACAGAGTAGATGTGGAAAGGTTGTTTCCCTTGGTGGGTGAGTCCAGGACAAGAGGCCACAGTCTTAGAATTAGAGGGAACCCATTTAAAACAAAGATGAGGAGAATTTTTTTTTAGCCTGAAGGTCGTGGATTTATGGTATTCGTTGCCACATATTGCTGTGGAGGCCTGATCATTGAGGGTGTTTAAGGAGGAGATTGATAGGTATCTAATTAGTCAGGGTATTAAGGGATATGGGAAAAATCCAAAGATTGGAACTAGATGGGTGAATAGTTTAGCTCATGGTGAAATGGTGGAGCAGACTCAATGGGCAAAGTGGCCTACTTCTGCTCCTTTGTTTTGTGATGTACTGTACAGGATAGAGAGAAGCTTCAGAAAGTTGTAAAATTAGTCAGCTCCACCATGGCTACTATCGTACCCAAGACATCCTCAAGTAGTGGTGCCTCAGAAAGGCAGCGGCCATTATTAGGGACCCCATAACCCAGGACATACTCTCCTGTCATTGCTACCATCAGGCAGGAGGTTACAGAAGCCTGAAGGCAGAATCTCACTGATGCAGAAGCTCACTGATTCAGAAGCTGCATCTTTCCCCCCGCCATCTGACATCGAATCCATGAAGACTATCTCACTTTTTCATTATTTCTGTTTTTGGACAGTTTTGATGTGTGTGTGTGTGTGTCTATTGGTTTACTTAGTTTTTCTGCGTTATCATGTATTGCATTGTACTGCTGCTGCAAAGATAACAAATTTCACAACATGTGCTGGTGATATTAAACCTAATTCTTATTCTCATTATGTGTTGCTCATAGCAAGGCCATAGGACTTGTCCTGCTGACCAGGCTGTACTGATAGCAAAAAGAACTGAGTCAATATTAGTGATAGACAGTATGAGAAATGAACAGTTTTTCTATTGACAGAAAGAAAGCTTTGCAGCTAAAACCTATCCTGATATAGTCTGTCTATATCTCTATAATCTCTCTCAGTATAAATCCTTTTTAGATATCTGCTAATTTAGTATCGTACTTGCATTTGATTGCTCCAAATTAATGTTATTATTTTTAACAGACAGATCTCTGAGCTTTGCAATTTCATATTAAAACTTTTCTCCCTGTTCACCTCTTATTTTTCCTTAGATCCATCACCGAACATACTTGGTCATCTGCCTTCTACATATCTCCTTATGTAGCTAATATGGTAGCATTCTCATGAAGTACTTTACAATAGCTCCTGGTGGAGCTATTGTTACCATTCCTTTTGTAATAATTTTTTAAATGTTAGAAGTGCATGTTCAAGTGGTCTTTCCTTTCCAGTTCCTATAAGGGGTCTTGGCCTGAAACGTCAACTGTTTATTCCTCGCTTGCCCTTGCTGAGTTCCTCTAGCATTTATGTGTGCTGCTTAAGATTTCCAGCATCTGCAGACTTCCTTGTCTTTAAAATGTTTTTGAATTATTTTCCGATTACCTTGGGTGAGAATAATCAATTTCTCAAGGAATTTAAAAGAGGAATACCTTGAAAACATTTCAAATTGTACTTGCAATGGTCTGTGCTTTCAAAGTCTCCAACTTTTGGCCTGCTTCTTGTGTAGCACTCTACCTGGTCAGTACAATAATGATTGGATAATTCCCCTACCAATCAAATCTTGCTGCTGCTTTGCGACAAATGACAGGTTTATTTCTTATACACAGTTTCAAAGTAACCATTCCTTGTTCGCTGCATTTATCTGGTGATATTACCCAAAAATATTGTCTCCTTTCTCATTTGGAAAGATTACTATATTTTTTGTTTCTCCCATGTTTAGACAGACTTTATTTTATAAGTAGATTGTCTTTGCACAATCAACAATTTTTTTGTGTCCAGACATATACTTTGTTTTGCTTCCAATTAATTGACTAACAATAAATTATAGACCCTTTGTAATTTTTAAATATTTTTCTGAAGTCTGCAGTTAGTAAAAACAACCAGTGGTTATAAATCAGGGGTGATGGCTGGTATTGTAGGCCTGTTTCTGGTGTGATGTTTTTAATACTGTTTTACCGTGGGAGTCATGGTAGTGGATCAGTTATTGCAACTCTATTACAGCTCAGCGCGTTCCAGAGTTCAGTGTTCAATTCCAGTGCTGTCTGTAAGGAGTCACTGTATGTCCTACCCTTAGAACGTGTGGGTTTTCCAAGTGCTGTGATTTCCTTCCACAGCCAAAAGATGTACCAGACTGGTTAATTGGTCATTATAAATTGTCTTACGAATAGGTTAGGGTTAATTGGGGTTGTAGGGTTGCTGAGGCAGTGTGGCTCAAATGAATGAATGAATAAATAAATTGCAAAAGAAAAAATAAATAAAGTTTCCAGTGAATACAATTTTCTTTTAGAATTCTATTATCTTTTTGCCTGCTTTATTTTGAACTTATGATGAGAAAACAATGCAGTGCGTTAGAAATATAAGGTAAAGGTCCTCAAAATATTCTTTATTAAACTGTTATAACATTCCTTGATGCACATCTTTAAGCCTGGTATTTTAATATCTGCATTTTCAGTAGGAGTTAATGGAAAGTGATTGAAAACAGAAAGTCTGTATTATTTCACAAACAAGAAAATCTGCAGATGCTTAAAATCCAAGCAACTCGTACACAAAACGCTGAAGGAACTCAGCAGGCCAGGCAGCATCTATGGAAAAGAGTACAGTCGATGTTTTGGACCAAGGTCCTTCAGCAGGACTGGAGAAAAAAAGATGAGCAGCAGAGTTAAAAGGGGAAGGGGAAGGAGAAACACAAGGTGATAGGTGAAATTGAGAGGGGGAGGGGTGAACTAAAGAAATAAGAAAGTTGATTGGTGAAAGATATACAGGGCTGGAGAAGGCGGGGGGGGGGGGGTCTGATAGGAGATGATAGAAGGCCATGGAAGAAAGAAAAGCAGGAAGGAGCACCAGAGAGAGGTGATGGACAGGCAAGGAGAAAGTCAAAGAACCAGTGATTGAAAGTGTGTATCTGGCAGAGGATAAAGTAGTAGACAGATCCATTACAGGCGGCAAAGAGAGAATCCCGGAGTTGTGGAAGTGACTGGGATAGGGACACCAGGTACCCCCTCGTGGTGGAAAGCATGGCATGTAGAACGTGGTGGAAGAAGCAGTCAATCGAATGTGAGTACCTGGGGTCCTCAGAAGATCCAAACTGACAAGCTTGAAAACAAATCTGGAAACCGTGTGGTGGCAAGCTGGCAGCAAAGATACTCCCATGAAGGATACATGGCTGTGTACTATTTCTTTCACGACCCCACAATCCATCCAAACAATTTATGTTGCTTGGTGTTGATGCTGAGCTGTATCTTTAATGAAGCAGAAAATTAACTGCTCGAAGAACACAACTGAAGAAGTAGAGTCTGTGGAGGCAAAGTGATGATTGATTATTCCTTTTCCTCCACTTGTGCTGCTTGAACTACTGAGTTCTTCAGGCAATTTACTTTATTGTTCTGAATAGCAGCATCTGCAGTCTCTTGTGTTTCTTGAACCTTTTCTGGATTAGTTGTTGCAGGGATGTTTCATCATCTGGTGTTGTCACTAATAGCCAAAAAGGGGAACAAAGCAAAGAGGTTGGAAATTTTCAGTTATAGATCCCAGCACTGAAGCTGAAATGCTACTAATAGAGATAAAGGATCATTATTTCTTTTCTTGAGTCATGTTTTACCCTCTTCATTGGAATAGTGAGTAGTTATTTTCTGTATTTGTAGATTGTGAAATATTTGAGTCTCACGTCACTGGTAGTGAAGCTGTTGGAGAGGATTCCTATAGATAGGATGTAAAGTTCAAAGTACATTTATTATCAAAGTACATAAACCAAATGCAACCTTAGGATTTCTCTTCTTGCAGGCAGCCACGCATTAGGGTTAGGGTTAGAGTCGAGAATCATCATGAAAAACCATACTAGAATCCATGAAAAAACACACACAGTACTGTCAAGGATTCAATGTGCGAAAAAGAACAAATTGTGCAATAAATAAAAATGTAAACAAATAATGGAGTTGGATAAGTCACTGGGACCGGATGAGATAAATCCCAGGTTTCTGTGGGAAGCGAGGGAAGAGCTTGCTGAGCCTTTAGCAATGATCTTTGCATCATCAATGTGGATGGGAGAGGTTTCAGAGGATTGGAGGGTTGCAGGTGTGTTCCTTTATTCAAGATAGAGATAGCTCAGGAAATTATAGAGCTGTGAGACTTATTTCAGTGGTTGTTAAGCTGATGGAAAAGATCCTGAGAGGCAGGATTTATGAATATTTGGACATAGTACATAGAAGTCTGATTGAGAGAGTATGTGATACTTGATCTGCTATAAGGGAATGAGACAGGGCAGCTGGGAGAAGTTTGTGTCAGGGAACGCTGTGCATCTAATCATAATGCCATTAAATTAAAAGTAAATTTGGAAAAAAGACAATTCTGGTTCATGGGTTGAGAATTTAAATTGGAGAAAGACCGATTTTGATGGTATCAGGAAGGATTGGGACAGATTACTTTTTGGCCTAGGTATACTTGGTAAGTGGGAGATCTTCAAAAGTGATATTTTGAGAGTACAAAGCTGTACGTGCTTGTCAGAATAAAAGGTAAATATAACAGTTTTAATGGAACCTTGGTTTTCAAGAGATATTGAGGCTCTGGTTAAGAAAGAAAAGGAGGTACATAGCAAAAGTAGGCACATTGGAACAAATGAAGTACTTATGGAGTGTAAGAAATGCAAGAGAGCACTTTAAGAAAGAAATCAAGAGGGCTAAAAGAAGGCATGAAGTTGTCTTAGCATATCAGGTGAAGGGGAACCCTAAGGGATTGTACAGATATGATAAGAGTAAAAGGATTGCAAGGGACAACATTGGTCCTCTGGAAGATCAAAATGATAATCTATGTGTAGAGCCAAATGAGATGGGGGAGATCTTATATTTTTATCTGTGTTTACTCAGGATTCAGACAGAATCTACAGAAGTGAGGAAAAGCAGCAACAAGGTCATGGACTCTATACAGATTACAGAGCAGGAGGTGTTTGCTGTCGAAGCAAATTAGGGTGGAAGATTCTCCAGGGCCTGACAAGGTGTTCAATTGGACCCTGTGAGAGACAAGTGCAGAAATTGCAGGGGCCTGAGGAGAGATATTTAAATCATCCTTAGCAACTGGTGAGATACCGGAGGATTGGAGTATAGCTAATGTTGTTCCACTGTTTCAGAAAGGCCCTAAACTAAACCAGGAAATTATAGGCTTATGCGCCTGACATCAGTAGTGGGAAAATTATTGGAAGGTATTTTAAGGGTCTGGATGATTGAATATTTGGATAGACATGGATTGATTACGGATAGTCAGCTTGGCTTTGTCTGAGATAGGTCACGTCTGTCTAATTTTATGGAGTTTTCTGAGGATATTACCAGAAAAGTTGATGTTGATGTTGCCTGCATTGACTTTTGCAAGACATTTGACACCATCCTGCATGTGAAGTTGGTTACGAAGGTTCTGTTGCCTAGCATTTAGGATGATGTAGTAAATTGGATTAGACATCGGCTTTATTGGAAAAACCTGAAAGTAGTAGTTCAGTGCCTATAAAAAATATTCACCCCTCCCCCCCACTTTGGAAGTTTTCATGTTTTTATGTTTTATTTGTTTACAACACTAAATCACTGGATTTAATCTTTTGATAGTGATCAACAGAAAAAGGCTGTTCTGTGTCAGTGATTTAAATTAATTACAAATATAAAACACAGAATAATTGATTGCATAAGTATTCATCCTCTTCAAGTCAGTATTTAACAGATGAACCTTTGGCACCAATTACAACCTTGAGAATGTGTGGCTAGGTCTCTGTCAGCTTTGCACATCTGGACGCTGCAATTTTTCCCCATTCTGTACAAAACTGCTTATGTTCTGTCAGATTCAACTTCCGTCACAAATTCTCAAATAGATTTCTGTCTGGACTCTGACTTGGTCACTCCAGGACATTAACTTTGTTTTTAATCCATTCCTGTGTAGCTTTAGCTTTATGCTTGAGCTCATTGTCTTGCTGGAAAACAAATTTTCTCTTTAAGTCGCAGTTCTCTTGCAGGCTGCGTCAGGTTTTCCTCTAGGATATCCCTGTATTTTGCTGCATTTATTTTACTCTCTACCTTCACAAGCTTCTGGGGCCTGTTGCAGTGAAGCATCTCTACAGCATGATGCAGCCACCATGCTTCACGGTAGGGATGGTGGTTTTTTAATGATGTGCTTACGTCAAGCATAACTTTTAGTCTAAAGGATATAAAGCTCAATTTTGGTTTCATCAGACCATAGAACCTTCTTCCAGCTGACCTGAGCGTCTCCCATATTCCTTCTGGAAAACTCTTTAACCAAGATTTCATGAGCGTTTTTTTCAATAGTGGCTTTCTCTTTGCCACTCTCCCGTAAAGCTGCGACTGATGAAGTACCTAGGCAATAGTCGCATGTGTAGTTTCTCCCATCTCAGCCACTGAAGCTTATAACTCCTCCAGAGTTATCATAGGTCTCTTGGTGGCCTCCCTCTCTAGTCTCCTTCTTGCACAGGCACTCAGTTTTTGGGTTGTAAGTCCATCACCCCTTGAAGTAGTCAAGAAGGCATACAACATACTTAATCAGTTACGTATAAATATCAGGAAATCAAAACTGTGTGAAACTTTGGTTAGGACACTTTGAGAAATGCATGCAGTTTTGGTTGCCACATTACAGGCAGGATGTGGAAGCTTTGGAGAGGGTACAGAGGAAATTCTCCAGAATGTAGCCTGATCAGAGAGTATTAACAGTAAGGAGAGGTTGGATAAACTTGGATTGTTTTCTCTGGAGCACCAGAGGCTAAAAATATATAAAATTTTGAGAGGTGTGGATAGAGTCCTTTTCCAAGGGAGCAAATGTCAAATATTGGAGGGCACACCTTTTAGGTTAAAGAGGGAAAAGTTGAAAGGAGGGTTATTGGGCATGTTTTTTACACAGGTAATTGCTTAGAAAACATTGCCAGAGGAAGTGTTGGAAGCAGAGACTATGGCAACATTTGAGGTGCACTTAGACGGATAATGATGAATTGTCATTATGGTCATTGTAGACATTATGGACTAAAGGGCAAGTTTCTGTCTGTACTGTTCTTTTTCTATGTTTTATGCAAGTTCTCTGTTACCATTTTGTTTTTTTCCAATATGTTTTTATGAGAAAGGTGACCAGGTGTGCTGTGTTGTTTTAATGCAAATTTGAAATTTCAGACACTGGAAAACTGAAATGAAAACGAATATTGTTGGAAATGTTAGTACACCAGGCAGCATTTTTGGAAGCAAAATAAGTCTTTGGTGTTTTTCCACGGATGCTGCCTGTTCAGCTGAGTGTTTCCAGTGTATTTTATCTTAGAATTGATGGGAAGAATAAAACGTGGAATTATTCTGTGATTAGTGTAAATGAGAAATTGTAGCCTTGGTGGGTAGAAGGTCTGTTTTGTGCTATATTTCTTGATGAGTTTGCTATTGAACAATAGTATTGAGCAGTCTTATTGTACAATCTTTTATCAAGTATAGGTAAACAGCTACTGTGTCATTCCTGAAATAAAGTAGCTGAGCATGACAGTGTGATTTGTTCAATTTGAAAGAAATACTGTGTTGGGGAAGCAAATCTAGAACAGTAGCTTCAGTAGTGGCTGTTTAAAAAAAATTGCAATAATACAAACTACAACAATTTGGAACAGATTGAGTTTTTAACCTAATTTAGTGAAATTGCAATATAATATTTTATTGTGAATAAATTTTACAACCTTTCAAAGTCATTTTAAAATTTATCTTGGCATTTTGTTCTGTTTTCATTTAATATGTTAAAGGACTCCAACTGTAATTGCATAATATTCACAATTTATGATTACCAAGCCTCATATGATCATGCCAATTTTCAGAAGTATTACTTACAATTGTTCTAATTGCCCAGTCAAAAAATGTTTGAAACTAATTTACACTTAACTTGGGTCAGAAATACTCTGATGTTGCTGCATTATTGTTGTATGCTGTTGAGATCACTCCATATAAGAAGATGCCAAATTAAGCCTACTGTTGATTTAATAATGCTTAAAATTGTTCTTCTAGATTGAGTTCCTCTAATCAATTAATTGCTTTCCGTTGAAATAATTGCTGACAGATGAAGCTGGTTACGTTATGCATAACTCTTTACCTTATGGCATATTAACATAGCTATGTAAAGCCAACATGTGTAATATGAGTTACACAACTTGAGCAGTGGAAATGGATTTGTAATGAGAGCTGAGGGTATTTCCATACTGTAGGAATGAATATTGCTTCCAATCATGTCAGTATAATTGAGATAATTGTCAAGGGTGAGTTAACCATTGGTAATTGTTTGGAATCTGAATTCAATTTGACAATTTCTAATAATTCTTCCTGATTGATTATGGTATTTTGTAGTTTGATGCTATTGGTTCAGATTTGACTTTTGAAATAATAAAAATAATGCACTTTAGATCTTTCCCAAGAATCTTTTATTTTTCATTTCTGATCTGCAAGTTTTTTTTTATTTTCTCATCAAGTTGGATAATTATTCAGTTAAATAAAGATACAGACTTGACAGTGATGAAGATATTTCACTAGCAGATGTAAAGAATTGTTAACATGAGAAGTTTAACATTAACCTTATGTTCAAAATACATGTCATTATCTAGATGTGATTAAATCATAGTCAACAGTGAGCCTTATATCCTGATGTGGATAATAATTTGCAGCTGTTTTTCTGCACCTGTTTCCTGTGTAATAACAGAATTTGGTTGAAATGTAAAGACTAATTTGTCTCTGGCAATTTTGTGTATTGAGATGACAGGTTATGACTATTTATTGCTAATATACAATGTACTTGAAATGAAGTATTGTCATTTCATTACAGTTGACGGAAATGCAAACAGAGAGCAGCTATTACAGCCCTCAGAAAGTTAAATCCAAAGAAGTGCTTTGCTGGGAGCAAGAAGGAACTACTGTTGAGGTATTCATCAATTTTTTTGCCCAAAGTTATATCAAAGCTTCCTTTGGTGGCATTTTGTCATTGATGTATTAATTTAGCATTTTCTATATGGAAGTATTCAAGACATATTTAAATGTATTTTCTAAAATGTCTATATGAGAAAAACATCAAAATTACTTCAATAATTTTGTGGATGGACTTATATTTTATGAGCTGACAGATATGTAGAAATCTCTGTAAAAATAGCAAGTGCCAAAGAAAATCTATTGTTTCCATTAAAAGTAGGTGCAATGTTCTCAATTGGCAGTAAGATTTGTGAGAAATAGCCACGGGTGAAGTCATTATTACTCTTTGTAACATCAGACTTTCATCATATGTTGAGATAAGAGGTTGAAATCTGGCTTTGAAACTAAATCTATTATGCAAAAGTTCAAAATCATAAAGAAACTGAATTTGGATGAAACTGAATATGTTTTATTGAAATAAGTTAGAAATAAGAAATATATAAAATGATGTGACAATTGATTTTATTGAAAGTTCATACAATTCACAATTCAATGTTTAAAATATTTAGGTACATGATTAAGAATAGCCAATGGCGAGAACTTCTGTCAGTGAAAATCAGTACCACTCAATGAATGTTATTTATCATTTTACTACCTTGATCGAAAATGCTTCAAAGTATAATGAAACAAGTCCCACTGTGTGTTTAAGATGTATTCTCCTTGTTTCCTTTGGAGGAAGTCGTGCTGAAAAATATACTATTTTGGTAAATTCTAATCTTTTCCCAAGATGCCAGTAACTTTTTCCATAACCTTTGCTGATTTCTCAGTAGATCTGGTCATGTTTATTTATAATATAAAACGGCACAGCCTTTGCCCATGCCTGTGCTTGTAGGTGGTGCCGTGTGTACTCATTATAATGTAGAGTTCCAAGGAATGCTTTTCAAGAGCAAGAAATGCAATATGTGGTAACTAGGAGGAGTTAGATTCTAAATTGCGTATCATTTTTAAAGCAGCATTTTTGATATTTGCTATTAATTAATTTCCATCATCCTAATTTAGAGGAATAATAAGTTTCATATAGTCAGAATCAGGTATCAGGTTTATTATTACTAATATATTTTGTGAAATTGTTTTTTTGCGACAGCACTACAGTGCAATACATAAAATTTAATGTAAATTACAGTTAGAATTTATAAGAAATAGTGCCAAAAGAGAGCAAAATATTGAAATAGTGTTTATGGGTTAATAGACCATTCAGAAATCTGATAGCAGAGGGGAAGAAGCTGTTCCTGAAGCATTGAGAGCATGTCATCAGGTTCCTGTACCTCTGCATTGATGGTAATAGTGCAAAGAAACATATGTTAAGGGTCCTGCACGATGGATGCTGCTTTTTTGAGGCATTCGTTTTGAAAATGCCAACAATAGACCTAGTTGAGTTTACTTGAGTTTATCTGCGTTTATCTGATTCTGTGCATTGGTTCCTCCATGCCAGATGGTGATGCAACCAGTCAGAATGTTCTCCGCAGTACATTTGTAGAAATTTGCTAGAGCCTTTGGTAACGTACCAAATCTCCTAAACTCCAAATGAAGTATAGCTGCAGGCATGTCTTCTTTGTAATTGCATCAATATGATGGGCCTAGGATACTTCTTCAGCAATGTTAACACCCAGCAGCTTGAAGCTGCTCACCCTTTCCACTGCTGACCCTTCAATGAGAACTGCAGTGTATTTTCCAGATTTACCCTTACTGAGGTACAGAATCAATTTCTTGGTCTTACTGATTTTAATTAGAAGCTTGTTGTTGCAACACCACTCAACCAGCTGATCTGTCTCATACCTGTATGCCTCCTTGTCACCATCTAAGATCCTGCCAACATCAGTTCTTGTCATGGGTGAATTAGATGTGGCGTTTGAGCTGTGCCTAGCCATACAATCATCGGTGTGCTGAGAGTAGAGCATTGAGCTCAGCACATATTCTTGAGATGTGCCAGTGTTGATTGTCAGTGAGGAGGAGAGATTATTTCCAATCCACAATGACTGTTGTCTCCTGACAAGGAAGTCAAGGATCCATTTGCAGAGGGAAGTACAGAGCCAAAGGTTTTGAAGCTGGTACTGAGGGGATGATAATGATGTTGAACACTGAACTGTAATCATTAACCAGCAGCCTGACATAGGTATTGCTGTTGCCTAGGTGGTCCAAGGCTGAGTGGAGAGCCAGTGAGATTGCATCTGCTGTAGACAATGAATCAGGGTCGATAGGCTGCAAGGCCTGTTCTTAATTTGATGCCTTAGTTACTTAAGGACACTACTATTAATTATTAATGTTATGAAATATTAAGTTGAGGAGTAATTAATTTGTGGATAGTAATTCTTACTGAGAATTTTTTTTATTTCCTCATTCATATTGCATAGGGAATTTGTATCTATTTAGGTCTATTTTCATCTCATCTTAGGTCTATTTTTCTGACTAATTCATTGTGTATATGTTTTATAAAATGAAGTTAGAATCTTGATGAAGGGTCTTGGGCCAATATGTTGTCTATTTATTCCTCTTCATAGATGCTGCTTGACCTGCAGAGTTCCTCTAGCATTTTGTGTGTTTTGCTCTGGATTTTAAGCATCTGCAGAATCTTTTATGCCAGAGATGTTCTTTCTTGATTGAACATGCAGCACTTAAAATTTTAATGACAATATTTTATCGTATTTTTATCAAGGTGCTAATGATGGGAGAACCTTTCTTTGATTGCCAAATGGGTTTTGTGGGCTGCAAGGCTTTTTGCCTTAAGGGAATAATGGGTGTGAAGGATTTCGAAGACACTGCAAACAGATCTGAAATTGTAAGTAATTGAACCAAACTTTGTACTCTGGTAGCTTTTATAAAATATCTTGAAAGTATTCTTTAATGAGGTTCTTTAAAAGATGAGATCATAGCTAACCTGAAAGTACCTGATCAAACTCTGCTTCTCTCAGTGTAGATTAATCCTCTTCCTCAGCATGTTTTCCAGTAACTTTACTCACTGGCCTTTAATTACGTGACTTATCCCTGTTTACCATTTTAATAAGGTCACCATATTTGTTGTGAATTGTGTGATTAATGAACATTTGAAAATTTCGGCAATCTTTTCCCACACCAGACTTGGTTCACATCAAGCCTTGGGGATTTATCCAGTTTTAACCTCCCAAAGACATCTAATATGTCCTCCCCTTCAATAACAACTCATTCTAGATCTGTTAAATAAGTGTATAAAATCATGAGGGGTATAATAGTGTAAATGCACATATAATAGTGTGAATGCACACAGTCCTTTTTTATCCAAAGTAATGGTAATCAAAAACTCGAAGGCATAGATTTAAGACGAGAGAGGAAGATTTAAAAGATAGTTTCTTCACACATGTAGATGGAATGAGCTGCCAGAGAAAGTGATTGAATCCAGTATAATAGTACTACGTAAAAGACAATTGGATAGGCACGTGGATAGGAAAAGTTGTCGAAGGATATGGACCAATGTGAGCATGCGTGGTGAAGCTTTGATGGGTATTTTGGTTGGCTAAGAAGAGTTCTGCCTATGGTTTGTTTTTCATGGCTGTTTGGTAGGTTAATTTACCACTGTATATTACCTGGGTATGTATGTGGGTGGTAGAATCTAGGGGTAGTGTTACAAAACCCCGTAACTGGGTCACTTACCAGCAAAGTTAGAGAGGTCCGTTGAAGTCTGATGGTAATATTTTTAAACGTATTTATTGATAAGGGGGCACAAAAATAAGATTAATGCAAACATACAGGTAATATACGTCGTCAATACTAAATCTGAAGCGCAGGTATAATAATAACCAATAAGAAATAGCTCTATCGTTGTCTAGGGGATAATGTATTATCCGATGGAAAGATAACAGTCACTGTTAGTTCGTTCAAGCTGCAGCGTTTTTGGGTTTAAGAACGAGGCGGTTTAAACTTGCCCAGGTCTTTTATGATGCCAATCTGTTGAGTCAGGGGAGTGGGTTTCCCCGTTGGTAGCTAAAAGCCATTTTCCGTGGTTCTAGCCACCAGTTCCAGCAATGGAACTGAACGCACATGGCCTCCTTGAGATGAAGTCCTGCTGTTACATGGTTGCTTAACGTTTCTTCTGGTGCGTCTGAGGGGCTGTTCCTACAGACCCTCTTTTATCCTGACTCGCAGGGTCGTAGATGTCAATTAGGTTGGGGCTGTACAACCAGCCCACTTTGCCTGAGGGCCTTCACGTAGCATAGTCTTTAATCCACAACTTTGTCTTCCGGAGACAATGGCCATGTCCCATAGCTTTACATCGCCGGGGAAACGAGGCATTCTGCAAGTCTCTCTCTCATTTCCTGGGCCCCTTGACCCAACCCAACAGTGATCTTGTGATTCTCACAAAGGAGGGGGCTACAGACGTAACAGTAGTTGGTGAGAATATGGAAAGAATATGTTGAAGGAAAGAAACATTATTGGGTGAATGGGATTGTTCTGAGAGTCTGAATGGCTCTTTCTATATCGTAAGGAAAAATGGAAATATGATTAGGAACAATCAGCATGGCTTTGTCAAGGACAGGTCGTGCCTTACGGGCCTGATTGAATTTTTTGAAGGTTTGAGTAAACACATTGATAAAAGTAGAACCATAGATGTAGTGTATATGGATTTCAGCAAGGCATTTGATAAAGTAACCCATGCAAGGCTTATTGAGAAAGTAAGGAAGCATCGGATCCAAGGGGATCTTGCTTTGTGGATCCAGAATTGGCTTGCGCATAGAAGGCAAAGAGTGGTTTAAACGGGTCATATTGTGCATAGAGGTCGGTGACCAATGATGAGCCTCAGGGATCTGTTCTAGGACCCCTTCTCTTGGTGATTTTTATAAATGACCTGGATGAGGAAGTGGCGGGGTGGGTTAGTAAATTTGCTGATGACACAAAGGTTGGGGGTGTTGTGGATCATGTGGAGGGCTGTCAGAGTTTGCAGTGGGACATCGATAGGATGCATAACTGGGCTGAGAAGTGGCAGATGGAGTTCAACACAGTTAAGAGTGAGGTGGTTCATTTTGGTAGGTCATATATAACAGCAGAGTATAGCATTAGCGGTAAGACTCTTGGCAGTGTGGAGGATCAGAGGGATCTTGGGGTCTGAGTCCATAGGACACTCAAAGCTGCTATGCAGGTTGACTGTGTGGTTAAGAAGGCATACAGTGCATTGACCTTCATCAACTGTGGGATTGAGTTTAAGAGCCAAGAGGTAGTGTTACAGTTATATAGGATCCTGGTCAGACCCCACTTGGAGTTCTGTGCCCAGTTCTAGTCACCTCACTACAGGAAGGATGTGGAAACTGTAGAAAGGGTGCAGAGGAGATTTACAAGTATGTTGCCTAGATTAGGGAGCAGATCCTTACTAGAATAGGTTGAGTAAACTCGGCCTTTCCTGCTTGGAGCGGCAGAGGATGAGAGGTGACCTGATTGATGTGTATAAGATGATGAGAGTCATTGATCATGTGAATAGTCAGAGGCTTTTTCCCAGGGCTGAAATGGCTAACACAAGAGGGCACAGTTTTAATCTGCTTGGAGTTAGGTATAGACTAGGTAAGTTTTTTACGCAGAGAGTGTGTTTTACGGTGAGTATGTGTGCAGTGGGCTGCCAGTGATGTTAGTGGAGGTGGATTTGATAGGATCTTTGAAGAGTTACCTGGACAGGTACATGGAGCTTAGAAAAATAGAGGGCTATGGGTAAGCCTAGGTAATTTCTAAAGTAAGTACATGTTTGGCACAGCATTGTGGGCTGAAGGGCCTGTATTGTGCTGGAGGTTTTCTATGTTTCTATGTGTTACTCATAAGCCTGAGGTGCTAAGTGTTTGTTGTAGAGAGTCCATTTTTTGGTTTCT
The DNA here is from genome assembly GCF_030144855.1 of Hypanus sabinus. Taxonomy (NCBI): domain Eukaryota; kingdom Metazoa; phylum Chordata; class Chondrichthyes; order Myliobatiformes; family Dasyatidae; genus Hypanus; species Hypanus sabinus. The sequence goes on along the minus strand of NC_082706.1, from coordinate 137,319,084 downwards.
TTGTCAGGTTTGCAAGAAAAAATGTCTTCCTCTCAGTGGAATGCCTTTGATTCATTGTTAACTTTTCCAGTTAATAATAAAAAGAGAAAATGCTGTCAATGCTCAGCAGGTCAAGAGGATTATGTGAATAGAGAAATAAGGCTGGTGTTTGCACAATTTTTTTGTATTTATTCCATATTTCTAGCACCTGCAGTATTTGCCTTCTACCAGCCAATATCCTAAATTTTGTAAATAATATACTGCACAGCAGAACAAACTATACAGGCAGTATTTGGAAGGAGAATCTGTTTGCTATTCACTTGTATGTCTCCTGCAGGAAATTGAAAGTTTGGCTCTTGATTAACTAGGTATAAGTGGATATTAAATAACAGCATGTCATTTACTGTTATTTATAGATGAGAGGAACATTTAAAATCATATTGTATTTTTAAAGTACTATCAAGTTCTTAGGAAGTTCCTGAAGTTCTGAAGGCAAAATAATATCAATGATGATGGTAAATGATCAATACTGCCACTTCTAAACATAGCACAAAAACTGCCCTCCTCCCCCACGTTCATTGGTACTTTGCTTCAGTGTGCAGCCTGCTGATATCTAGCTTAATAGGTTGGTTTCATTGCATTAAAAATACTCAGGAAACACCATAAGTCATTATTTTTTATAAATAAGCATGAATTAAATATGTTACGAAAATCTTACTTAGCCGTTTGTGAATCAGTTCTGATTTTGTGAAGCTTACTGAAAGATATGGTTTCAGACCAGAACAATTGCCAACTTGGCAGGGCATCATTTCTGTTGCGTTTCTCATATTTTTGTCATTTTTAATATAATTTATTTCTCTCTGAAAATTGTATTGCTACTTATTTTCCAGGCACAGAGACTGCAGCAGTTGCAGGAATCTGCATTCTGCTGGAAGAACTTGGCAGGTCAAGCAGCATCCGTGGAAGGAAAGGAATTATCAATATTTTTGGTGCGGATGCAGATATGAACCCAAAACACCAACATTTCCTTTCATACCACAGATGTTGCTTGACCTGCTCAGTTTTTCCAGTAGAATGTTGCTCTTAACTTCTTGATTGTTTTCTCAAATTCTGAACTTTTGTTTGTATTATAATTTCATTTTGGATTGAAACTAATGCAACCTGTTATGGGAGGAGAGAAGGTAGCACGTTTAATGCTGCAAGCTTTGCATATTTTATATTTTATCTTTAAAAATAGATTAAAGCTCTCTTTAATCTTATTTTTTCTTCCCAAGTGTTGAGCCATTTCTGAAGTTGTTTCTTTAAGCATCTTTGGACACAGTTCTAACGTGATTTCAAATTGGTTGATGGATGAAAGATAGAGTTGGAATAAGCAGTTCACTTTTGGGTTGGACATCAGAGTACTGTATTAGTTGGTACCAGGGCCCATGCTGTTCACAGTATTATGTCTTTTCTTTCTTTCTTTCTTTTTTTTTGACAGTATTATGTCATTGATTTGGAATTGATTTAAATTAAGTGTAATTTACCATAGATCTCTGCTATTACAGAGCTATGGGTGATATGGGTTGTTGAATAGGATGCAGAGAGACTTCAAGGGAATGTAAGCAGTTTAAATGAATGGACAAGGACATGGCAGATGGAATATAATATGGACAATGTGAGGTCATTCATTTTGGTAGAAAGAAGTAAGATCATTTTTAAAGCAGTGTGAAATTAAAGGTATGGGTATGTAGTGAGACCTGGGCATCCTTGTACACAAATGGTTAAAAGTTAACTTACTTGTACAACAAGAAAATTTAAAGACAAATATCATGTTGCCTTTTATTGAAAGAGAAGTTAGCTACAGGAATAAATAACATAATTACAAAGGGCTCGAGTGAGATTGAATCTGGAATGTTGTACACATCTGTTCTGACTGTGTTTTGAAGGATATACTTTGCAATATTGGGAGTGCAGCAAAGGTTTACCAGATTGATTTCCGGTTGTATATTGTTCGAAGTGAAGTTAAGCAGGATAATTCTTTTGGGAGAATGAGTAGTAACTTTGTTGGAAATATACCTGGGGAGGGGAAGATTTCGTGTGTGTGCGTGCGTACAGGGGGGTTGGTGGAAAAAGGGCCAAGGTGAAAAGTAGAAATTATATGTTAATGTTGGGTGGTGCAGAAGTGAGAATCCCTTAAGGATGGTTGCCTGAAGTGAAAAAATAATCTTTCTTTCTTTCTCAATCTTTTTTTATTAAGTTTCGAGGTAGATAAACATAACAATGATAATGACACAAAGAGTTTGGGATTACATTAATAACGGTTAACGTATACAGAAACAGACTCCGAGTAACATCTGTAATCTAAGCCTCCCAATCTCTTAGTAACTAAACATGAAAAAGATTCAAAAAAAGTTTCTTTACAGAGAAAAAAACTCCCCCTAAACTAAAAAGAACCAAAATCAAAACAAAACAAAAGCTGGGCTGTCATGTTTCATCAGTTAAAATCATTATTTGTCATTAACTCTGCTCCTCTATACATGAACAAAAAGTTATTGAGAAGGATTCGGAAAAGGTCAGCTTACGTCATATGAAAATGTTGAATAAATGGCCTCCAAATTTCCTCAAATTTAACCGAAGGGTCGATAGTGCCACTCCTAATTTTTTCTAAGTTTAAACATGTTACAGTTTGGGAAAACTATTGAAATGTATTACGGGGATTAGAATCTTTCCTCTTAAATAAAATGGATCTTCTGGCTATTAATGTAACAAATGCACTCACATGGCAAGCTGAAGGGGATATTTGACTAGTGTCCATCACTGGTAATCCAAAAATTGCAGTAATAGGATGAGGTTGTAAATGAATACGCAAAACTACTGAAATAATATCAAAAATGTCTTTCCAATATTTTTCCAAAAGAGGGCAAGACCAGAACATATGTGTCAAGGAAGCAACCTCAGAATTACATCTGTCACAGACAGGATTTATATGGCAATAAAAATGAGCTAACTTATCCTTAGACATACGGGCCCTATGAACCACCTTAAATTCTATCAAAGTGTGTCTAGCACACATTGAAGAAGTGTTAACTAGTTGGAGAATTTTCTCTCATTTCTCTATAGGTAAAGATACCTGAAGTTCTCTTTCCCATTCATTCTTAATTTTATCAGATGTACCTAGATGTATTTTTGTAATCAGATCATAAATAATTGTTATTAAACTCTTCTGATAGGGGTTTAAACCTAAAATTTTCTTCTATAATTTCAGTTTGATGTGATTAACAGAAAAGTAGGTAAAATAACGTTCAAAAAGTTTCTAATCTGTAAATATCTAAAAAAATATGATGTAGGTAAATTATATTTCTTAGACAACTGTTCAAAAGACATGAGACAGTTATTCATGAATAAGTCACGAAAACATGTTATTCCCTTCGTTTTCCATAAAGGAAAAGCTTGATCAGTTCTGGATGGGTGGAAAAAAATTAGATATAATGGGACTTGATAGGATAAATTTATTCAATCCAAAAAATTTATGACATTGAAACCATATTTGTATTGTATGTTTAGTTATTGGATTAGTCATTTGTTTATTCAGTTCAGTAAGTGCAAAGGGAAGCGAGGCCCCTAAAATAGAAGCCACTGAGAACCCCTGTACATACTCGCACTGGAGGTTCCCCCATCATGGACATTGAATTTCATCCAGATCTTGTGTCCAGAACATTAAATATCAAATATTACTTGCCCAATAATAGAATCTTAAGTTCATCATTGCCAAACCACCATCCTTTTTTGATTACTGTAAATATTTCTTGCTTCATCTAGGATTATTATTCTGCCCTATATATATGAAGGAATTTTAGAATCAATGATATCAAAACAGGATTTAGAAATGAAAATTGGTACAGCCTGAAATAGATACAGAAATTTAGGTAAAATAATCATCTTAATAGCCTTAATTTGACCAATCAATGATAAGGACATTGGGGACCATTTAGCAATCAATTGTTTAACATGATCAATTAAGGGTAAAAAGTTAACTTTAAATAAATCCTTATGCTTCTTAGTAATTTTAACACCCAAATAAAAATAAGTAAAGTAATCAGTAATTTGTCTGACCAGTGACTGTCTATAGATTGGAACTTACATATTTAATGGAAAAAGCTCACTCTTATTAAGGTTCAATTTATAACCAGAAAAACTACTAAACTGAGCAAGTAGTGATATTATTGCAGGAATGGATTTCTCTGGGTTAGAGAGACATAGTTTCAGGTCATCTGCATATAATGATACCTTATACGTCCCATTCCCACAAATAATGTCAAATATATTGGGTGAATTATGAAGAGCAATTGCCAAGGGCTCCAAGGCAATATCAAATAATAAAGGACTTAAAGGACAGCCCTGTCTAGTACCTCGAAAAAGCCTGAAAATGGGGGATCTCTGATTATTGGTAAGTACAGAAGCCAAAGGTGTATGATATATCAATTTAATCCAAGATGTGAATTTTGGGCTAAAATGAAATTTCTCAAGCGTGTTAAATAAATATCACCATTCAACTCTATCAAATGCCTTCTCGGCATCAAGCGAAATAACACATTCTTGAGTTTTAGATGAAGAGGTATATACAATATTCATTAACCTTCTAACATTAAAATACAAATACCAATTTTTAATAAATCTTGTCTGGTCATCAGAGACAATTTGTGGCAAGACTTTTTCCAATCTAATTGCCAATATTTTGGAAATGATTTTGGAGTCCACATTCAACAAGGATATAGGTCTACATGATGCACATTCAGTGGGGTCTTTATCTTTTTTAGGAATTAAAGAAATAGATGCTTCATAAAAGGATTGTGGTAATTTACCTACAAATACGGCATCCTTTAAAAAAGGCATCATTTAAAAAAGATTTTAACAATTCTACTGTATACCCATACAAACCAGGTGCTTTACCAGAATTCATCGAAGAAATTGCCCGTGTCTTTATGACCACTCCATTAAAATCAGGGGAGCGTTGGTTTCCCCGTTGTTAGTTCGAAGTCTTTCTCGGTAGTATCAGCCACCTTCTCCCCAGGCAAAGGGGTTAGGAGCACACGTGGCGTTGAGTGGCTTCCAGCTCTCCCGGGAGAGTTGAGCGAGCAAGTTCCTCTGGTGCATCGCTAGGGTACTGCCTCCTGCAGTCCGCTTTTATCTTTACTTGCAGAGTTGTAGCTGTCCATCAAAGTAGGGGGATGCAATCTCCACCCCCACAAGGCCCGAGGGTGTTCAGGTTCATGGTAGTTGTCATGTAGCCAGGACTTGCACGTGACACAGGTGTCTCTAAGAACAAATGGTCAAAACCGTTGCATTGTCTCTCACTTCCGAGTCCCGAATTAATAGCAATCTTGCGATTCTCCGGAAGGAGGGGGCTGCTCCTGCTCCTTCGGTCCCTTAGAGCTGTGGTACCTTCATAACAATTTAAATTAGGAAGAGAAGCAAATAGATGGTTAAAGAATTCAGGATAGTTGGCATTTGGTGCATAGATATTAACCATAACAACTTTTTGGTTATAAAGTAAAGCAGTAATTGATAGAAATCTACTATTCGGGTCTGTGATTGTTTCATAGTGAACAAATGAGATCGAGGAGTCTATAAAAATAGAGTCTATAGTCATAGTCTATAGTCATACACCTTCTACCTTAGCCTGTGAGTTAGAGTGAAATTGTTATTCTTTCCAAAACTTTAAAAAACGCTGATTATTCTCCTTCCTCACATGAGTTTCCTGGGCAAAGATAATCTGAGCATTCAATCTATGAAAAACTTTAAAAATCTTCTTCCATTTAATCGGATGGTTCAAACCATTCGTACTCCATGAGACAAAGTTAGTAATATTATCCATTTTATTTGAATAAACCATATGGAATGTAAAAGGTTAACCTTACTGCATAGGAAACTTTGCATGAATCAGGAAGAGGGAAAAAGGTTTAAAGGAGAACCGGAAGTTATGACAATTCAGACATATTTGTAGCTTCAGATCAGCCCAGATGAAAAATACTAAACTAAAAATAGCCCCACCCCCCAGCCAGTCTTGAGTCTCTGCCTATACTCAGGGTGTAGAAGTTACAGCTAGGTGATCAGACTTCCTGAAGTAGGGGCGTGGAATAGCACGGTAGGCATCCTTGATGGTGGTGTAGCAATGGTCCAGTGTGTTGTTTCCTCTGGTATTGCAAGTGATCTGCTGATGGTAGTTGCTTAGTGATTTTTTTCAGACTGGCCTGGTTAAAATCTCTCAAAATAATGGTGAAGGTGTTAGGGTGCGCTGTTTCATGCATGTTGATCCCATTGCTCAGATCAGCTAAAGACTGCTTGATATTGGCCTGAGGAGGAATGTAAACTGATACCAAAATAACCCCAGAGAACTCCCGTGGTAGGTAAAAAGGATGGCACTTTACTGCTACATATTCCAGGTCTGGTGAGCAGAATTGGGACTGCACTGATATACTTGTGCACCAAGAAGAGTTGATCATGAGGCATACTCCTCCACCTCTGGTTTTGAGAGGCTCTGTAGATCTATCCCGACAGTGTATTGTCTGGATCACTGCATCCCTTATGGAAGGGGTTAACCAGGATTCAGTCGAACAAAGGACACACGCAGTCCTAATATCCCTCTGATTCAGCTCTCTAGCTCTGAGATCATCGATTTTATTCACCAGAGACTGCACGTTCGCCAGCAAGATAGTTGGTTTCGGGAGTTTAAAACCCCATTTCCTTAAGTGCATTTGTAGCCCTGATCTACACCTGTGCCTCCTCTGGGGTGTCCTCGCTGGGAACTTCCGACCACAATTGGTGTAGTTTCCGTTGGTTTTAAGCAGCGATAGTTTGTTTAAACACATTAAGACATCTTTGTTGACTCTACTGACCTTAGAAGCAGTTGTACTTTTTAACTGTATCAAGCTGAAATGGGAACATTTTATCATCCATTGAGAGTACTGCTGCTATTTGAATCATGCCTAGGCACCCCAGAAGTAATGTCCACTTTGGTAGGAATAATAGAAAAACAAAGTATTATTTAAAAGATTGGGAAATGTTGATGTAACACCCTGGGAAAGCTTTCACTGCTAATGTAATGGTCTTTCTATAGAAGTAGTGTTTGTGTTACGGTTAGCGATAATGGATGCTTTGGAATGTGAGTCATCCAATGACGGGAGTGTGTTTTTCGGTGCCGTGTGCCGGACACCAGGGTGATCTGGGTCTTTTGTTTGGTGGGAAAGGAAGAGAAAAGATGCTGGAGAGAAGTGGTCGTAGGGCTTGACCTGGAGCGGAGCTATGATCTAATGAAGGCTGGGGATATTGACGGAGGATCGGCGAAGGGGAAACCGTGCGCTCCAACTTGTGCACATTAGACTGTTCCATTAAAATAAGCCCTTTTGTTTTGCTTTTTCTTCACAAATCCTGCAGTCAAATTAAGCATTATAAAGCTAAATCGTTTAATTGTATGTGGTGTACTGTTATTTTGAGGTACTGATTTGTAACAGGGTAACATATCATGCTGCATCCACACAAACAGAGGGGTTTAGGGGTTGGCTTGCATCTCAATCTTACACGTTTGGCGGGGCCAGTGATTATCCTCCCTCGACTTATGTGGCCGACAGAGCCAGAATGTTTCATTGATGTAGCAAGTGACACCAGTCATTGGAAGTAAATGTATTGGTAGAAGAAACGATTAAAGTTCGAAGTGAATATATATCACCATATACAGTTCTGAGATTCATTTTCTTGTGGGCATTCACTGTAACTACAGGAAAAATAATACAATCAACGAAAGATAACCCCCAGCAGGACAAACAATGATTGTGTAAATGACAGTAAACTGTGCAAATACAAAAAGAACAACAGAAAAAGCAATAAATATTGCAAATGTAAGACGAAGGTACTTCACCTACAAACCGACTGCGGTCGTCTTTTGTTTCCAGTGCTCCTGATGTAGCCTCAGCTATATTGGTGAGACCCGTTATAAGTTGGGGGACCACTTCATTAAGCCCTCTGTTCCATCCACCAAAAGTTGAACTTCCTAAATGCCAAACAATTTAATTTTGATTCCCTTTCCCGTTCTGACATGTAGGTCCACAGTCTCCTCTTCTGCCAAGATGTGGCCGCCCTCAGAAGCAACACCTTATATTCCATCTAGGTAGCCTCCAACCTGATGGCATGAATATTGATTTTACCTTCTAGTAAAGAAAATTCCCTTCCCCTCTCCTCTTTCTCTATTCCTCAGTCTGGCCTTTTACCTCATCTCACCTGCCTATCACTTCCCTCTGGGTCCTTTCCTCCTTCCCTTTCTCCTTTCCTATAATATACCTTCTTCTGCAGCCCTTTATTTTTCCCACCCACCTGGCTTCCCCTATCACCTTCCAGCTAGCCTCCTTTCCTTCCCACCACCTTTTTATTCTGGCATCTTCCCCCTTCCTCGTCGGTCCTAATGAAGCATCATGCAGCTTCTGGAGATATTTCTCTTCATAGATGCTGCTTTACCTGCTGTGTTCCTCCAGCATTTTATGTGTGTTGCTTTAGATTTCTAGCATCTACTGACTTTCTTGTGTTTGTGATGAAGAGTTCTTCAAAGTGAGTCCATAAATTATGAGAAGTTCAGAGATGGGGTGAGTGAAGTTGAGCAAATTTATCCCTCTGGTTCAAGAGCCTGATAGTTATGGGATACTAACTGTCCCTGAACCTGATGATGTGGGTCCTGTGGTTCCTGTACCACCTTCCTCATGGCTGCAGTGAGAAGAGACCATTGCATGAATTGTGGTAAGAAAGCAAACAGCATGTTGGCCTTTATGTCAAGATTTTGAGTACAGGAGCAAGGATGCCTGACACAATTTATGAAGCATTGGTGGAAACCAAATATAGTGTGCAATATTTTTCTATGTATTTGAGAAAAGATGTTAAGGGCGTTATGAGTACAATGAAGGTTCTCTCTGGGAAGATGAGGCCCTCTGTTGGCTGTGGTCAACTATGGATATTGTGCCATCGCAAGCCAGAATGCAAGACAGGGCAATATGATAAGGAGCACAAGCTGTTGCCCATGCAGAGGGCTTCACCTTTCCACACAGATGATGAGTGCAAATGAATGGCAGGGATGGATACAGTTTGGCATCAGCAATGTTGCAGGAGTTGCCAGTTAGTGTTGAACTGAATGGAGGACTGCCTTAGGGACTCCTGCTCTGGATATTTCCTTGGGGTTTACTCCTGAAGCCTTCCCTATGAGTGGGTGTAGCTGCATGGCAGTGGAAGTTTGAGATCAGTTTTCTGTCTCTTAGACGAGTGCCCACCACAGCTGACAAGCCCCATCTGCTTGAAGCAACTCATTTTCAAGCACCAATAACCCACTATTGCCCCTTTTCCTGTCAGTAGAAAAGGTTCAGCTGGGCTTAGATGCAAAGCCACATGTTGAGGCCAGGAGCTGGACTTGGTTGTCAGAGGCTATTTGAGATACATGCCATTGGGAGCTTTTAATAGGGATCGGGAACTTATCCCACTATTTCCCTGGCTATGACAACCTTAGAACCATGAGAAAGAGGGATTGTAACATAAGGAGAAGTGGATTGACTAAGCCTATTTCACTAAAGTTAAGTGGAATGATAGAAGGTCTCTGAAATGGATTAAGTTACAGGCAGGATGCATGAAGGATGTCTCCTCAGGATAGTGGAATGAGTACCAGGGGCAAGGGTAAGACATTTAGGACTGAGTTGAGGACAAATTTCTTCACTAAGGAGGTAGTGAATGTCTGGAATTCTCTGCTCCTGAGGGTGTTGTTAGCCAGGTTATTTTATATATATTTAAAGTAAACATAGATAAGTATTTGAAAGATGGAGATTCTTGTTTACTGTAGGGTTATGGGGAGTGAATTAACACTGAAGAGGAGTTGAGACTATGATCATATTGAATGACAGACAGACAGACGTACTTTATTGATCCCAAGGGAAATTGGGTTTTGTTACAGTCGCACCACCCAAGAATAGTGTAGAAATGTAGCAATATAAAGCCATAAATAATTAAATAATAATGTAAATTATTCCCCATGGAAATAAGTCCAGGACCAGCCTGTTGGCTCAGGGTGTCTGACACTCTGAGGGAGGAGTTGTAAAGTTTGATGGCCACAGGCAGGAATGACTTCCTATGATGCTCAGTGTTGCATCTCAGTGGAATGAGTCTCTGGCTGAACGTACTCCTATGCCTAACCTGTACGTTATTGAGTGGATGGGAGACATTGTCTAAGATGGCATGCAACTTGGACAGCATCGTTTTTTTCAGACACCACTATCAGAGAGTCCAGTTCCACCCCCACAACGTCACTGGCCTTACGAATGAGTGGGGCAGGCTTGAAGGTCCAGGTGGCCCACTCTACAAGAGGTAAACAAAAAGCGATCTAAAGGGTGTACACACATTTTTTAAAGAAAACAGGAGGCTTGTGCTACAATTTAGGAAAGACGTGCAGACTTTGTAGAGGGAGCAAAACCTGCAACTGTTTTACTTGGAACAGAGGGAGTTCTGAGGAGATCTGACAGAGGTGAAAGTGAAAATCCATTACTATTAGTAGAGTGGTCAAGGACAAAGGAACTTAGATGACTGGCTAATGGACCAATGAAATGACTTGGAGAAATACTTTTTATGCAGTTTGTGGATGTGGTTTAGAATGTACTGCCAGGTGAATTAGTGGAGGCAGATTCAATTGCAGCATTCAAAGGGAGCAGCATTCGAAAGGAAAAATAAATCAGGGCTTTGGGGAGAGGGCAGGGGAGCTGGATTGCACCTACTTATAGCCAAAATGGTTTCAGCAAGCCAAACAGGCTCCATCTGTGTGGTAACAGTTCAATGTGCCTGTGATGCACAATGCCACATCAATAGTCTAACAGAGAATATGCTAAACTTAATATTAAATAAAAACAAACTAGTGAGATAATTGAAAAAGTAATTACTGGTGCTTCTCTTTACTTCCTAATTCATGGGCTCAACATCCCCAATAAAATTGGACTTCTCTCAACCTATGCCAGCTGTAACCCAGCATATGATCATATAGGTCATATCATTCTGCTGGAGAATCCTTTATAAAACTGCATCCTGCTGTTAGACGTGTGGAATCCACATGGGTGTAGTGATAGATGCAACACTCTGATGCTGTTACTGGGTTGAACGTTCCTGCACTTGTATTGCCAAATGCTTAAGATCGGGACTAAGTGACTGACGAGTCTTCAATTTGCAGTTAACTCACCACATATTCTTAGTACTTGTTCTTCCGCTTATCAGAGTTGAAATAAGTACCTATTATTAAAAAATTGAAACATTTAATTATGCATCTTGTATTATGCATGTTTAGTATTGACTTTGCTTATACCCATGTGAACTCTTTGAATATTGAAAATTGCCTTTTTCAACTGACACTTAAAAGGAAGTTCATAATGTGGCTTTTTGGTTGTTGGAAGCTTAGAATTTAAATACTGCAATTAAAAAGCTTATTGTTTAAAAAAAATATTTACAATGAAGTCAGACTACTCATGACTACCAAATATATGCTGAGAATGTTTTAAACCTAATACTTAAAATGCTTTTACTTTTGCATAGGAAGCCTGTTTCTTCAGTTGTGGTGAAAGTCTGAACAGCAAAGGATTAACATACCTCACCAATTCTCTGTTTGATTACCGAAGTCCAGAAAATAATGGTATCAGGGACGAGTTTATTTTGGATGCTGCCCAACACAAGGTCAGGTCATATTTTATAACTAATGGGAAATTTTATGTTCTAAGATTCCATTTTAAATGTATTACGCAAAATATTTAGAATATTTTGTATGGTTTTTAAGACAAATTTTAAGTCATAGAAACATGGAGTCATATAACACTACAAAAAACACGCCCTTCAGCACGCTTTGAATTTTTTCAATGATTTTAAGTTCCCTGGCCCCCACTGCCTTATTTTCACCATGGATGTCCAGTCCCTATATACTTCCATCCCCCACCAGGAAGGTCTCAAAGCTCTCGGCTTCCTTTTGGATTCCAGACCTAACCAGTTCCCCTCTACCACCATTCTCCTCCTTCCAGCGGAATTAGTTCTTACTCTTAATAATTTCTTCTTTGGCTCCTCCCACATCCTCCAAACCAAAGGTGTAGCCACAGGCATTCGTATGGGTCCTAGCAATGCCTGCCTTTTTGTTGGCTTTGTGGAACAGTCCGTGATCCAAGCCCATACTGGTATCTGTCCCCCTTTTTCCTATATCGCTACATCGACAACTGCATTGGCGCTGCTTCCTGCACGCATGCTGAGCTCATTGACTTCATTAACTTTGCCTCCAACTTTCACTCTGCCCTCAAGTTTACCTGGTCCATTTCCAGCAGTTCCCTCCCCGTTCTTGATTTTTCTGTCTTCATCTCTGGAGATGGCTTATCTACTGATATCTACTATAAGCTTACTGACTCTCACAGCTACCTGGATTATTCCTTTTCCCACCCTGCCTCTTGCAAAAATGCCATCCCCTTCCCGCAATTCCTCCGTCTCTGCCGCATCTGCTCTCAGGATGAGGCTTTTCATTACAGGACAAAAGAGATGTTTTCCTTTTTTAAAGGGGCTTCCCTTCCTCCACCATCAACTCTGCTCTCAAATGCATCTTTCCCATTTCACGTACATCTGCTCTCGCCTCATCCTCCTACCACCCCACTAGGGATAGGATTCCCCTCGTCCTCACCTACCACACCACCAGCCTCTGGGTCCAACATATAAGTCTCTGTAACTTCCACCGCCTCCAACGGGATCCCACCACCAAGCACATCTTTCCATCCCCCACCTTTCTGCTTTCCACAGGGATTGCTCCTTACGCGACTCCCTTGTCCACTCGTCCCCACATCCCTTCCCTCTGATCTCCCTCCCGGCACTTACCATTGTAAGCAGAACAAGTGCTACATTTGCCCTTACGCTTCCTCCCTCACCAGCATTCAGGGCCCCAGTCAGTCCTTCCATGTGAGGTGACACTTTACCTGTGAGTCGGCTGGTATGATATACTGCATCCGGTGCTCCAGGTGCGTCTTTCTATAGATTGGTGAGGCCCGATGCAGACTGGGAGACCGTTTCACTGAGCACCTACGCTTTGTCCACCTGAGAAAGCAGGATCTCCCAGTGGCCACACATTTTAAATCCACATCCCATTCCCATTCTGATATGTCTATCCATGGCCTCCTCTACTGTCAAGATGAAGCCACACTCAGATTGGAGGAACAACACCTTAGATTCCCTCTGGGTAGCCTCCAACCTGATGGCATGAACATTGATTTCTCTAACTTCTGTTAATACCCCCCTCCCCTTCTTACCCTATCCCTGATATATTTAGTTTTTCTCCCCCCTCCTTTTTTTCCTCTCTTTCTGCCCATCACTCTGCCTGTTCTCCATCTCCCTCTGGTGCTCCCCTCCCTCTTTCTTTCTCCCTAGGCCTCCCATACCATGATCCTCTCCCTTCTCCAGCTCTGTCTCCCTTTTGCCAATCAACTTTCTAACTCTTAGCTTCATCTCTCCCCTCCTGTTTTCTCCTATCATTTTGGATCTCCCTCTCCCCCTCCCACTTTCAAATGTCTTATCATCTCTTCTTTCAATTAGTCCCGACGAAGGGTCTCTGTCCGAAACGTCAACTGTACTTCTTCCTATAGATGCTGCCTGGCCTGCTGTGTTCCACCAGCATTTTGTGTGTGTTGCCCTTCACCCCATCTAGTCCATGCTGAACCATTAATCTGCCTAGTCTCATCAACCTGCACCCAAATCATATCCCTCTCATTCACATCCATATCCAAATGTTGAAATTGAACTCTCATTCACCACTTGTGCTGCCAGCTCATTCCACATTCTCTCCACCCTCTGAGTCAAGAAATTCCTCCTCATGTTCCCCTTAAACATTTCTCCTTTCACTCTTAACCCATGACCTCTAATTGTAGTGTCACCCAACCACAGTGGAAACAGCCTGCTTTGCATTCACCCTATTTTTTCCCCCTCATAATCTTGTATGTCTCTGTCAAATCTCCCCTCAATCTTCTATGTTCTAGGGAATTAAGTCCTAACTCATTCAACCTTTCCTTATAACTCATTTCTTCAAGTCCTGGCAACATCCTTGAAATTTTCTCTGGACTCTTTCAGTCTTATTTACATCTTTCCTGTAGGTAGGTGACCAAAGCTGCTCAAATTGGGCTTCACAAACGTCTTAATACAATTTCAGCATAACACATCCCAACTCCAGTACTGTACTCAGTACATTGATTTATGAACCCCAATATGCCAAAGCTTTCTTTGTGATCCAATATACTGTAGTTGCAATTCCAATTTCAAAGAATTGTGGATCTGTATTCCCAGATCCATCGGTTCTACCATATTCCTTCGTGCCCTACTGCTAAATTTGTAAGACCTACTCTGGTTTGTCCTCCCAAAGTGCAACACTTCACATTTGTCTGCATTAAATTCCATTTGCTCTTTTTCAGCCCATTTTTCCAGTTGGTCCAGATCTTGCTGCAAGCTTTGATCATTTTTCCTGCGGTCCACTGTATCCCCAATCTTGGTGTCATCCAATTGGATTTGCTGATCCAATTTAAAACATTATCAACCTGATCATTGATGCAGATGACAAAGAACAAGCCCAGCATTGATCCATGCGGCACACCACTAGTCACAGGCCTCCAGTCAGAGTGGCAACCACCGACAACCACTGTGTGTCTTCTCCCATGTGGCCATTGTCTAATCCATTTACTACCTCCTCTTGAATATCAAGTGACTGAACCTTCTTGACAAACCTCCTATGTGGGACCCTGTCATGTGATCTGCCCTTAGTGATAATGTTCCTCTCACATACAGCTAATGAAAGAACACTGAAGTGTATGGATAATAAAATGAAAAGACTGTTAGGATTCTTTACATTGTTTGTGTGTATGAAGACGACTATTATCTAAAATCACAAACCAAACCTTGAAAGAAGAGAAAATCCACCGGTATATATTTGGTATGGTGGTTAAAATTTTTTTCATGTCTTAATTTTTCAACACAGTATGGTGTCAGGAAGCCTGTGTAGCTGTACCACAGTTTGAACATAATAGCGCACTAATTATGATGTGTTGGCAGTATACAATTTTAAGCAACCACTTTGAGAATCTAATGCTCATACATTCAGCTGTAACACACTTGGGTTGATGTAGCTTATTTTATGAACAACAAATGTGCAAAAGAATATACTGGAATAAGAATAGGAGATTAAGCTCATGGGTGTGTTTTACTGTTTAAATAGATTTTAATTAGATAAAAGTGATCTGTTAACTCCTTCTAAGAAGAGTGACAAATCCAGTTTAATATAATTGGTTTATTTTGTGTTTTCAAGACCCAAAGCTCTTACAGAATTCTCCCGTTTTCTAAGAAACAGAAAAACAGTGGCATATTAGTTTTAAATAAACAAAATGAGGGTCATCTCAGTACTTGACAATGTTGCTTTATTATTCTCAAACAAAATGTGGGCTTTAATCAAAACAACCTTCAAGTAAGATGGCTGCGAGTTCAATCACAGCCTTTTTGGGTTGAAACAAAGGTGTAATTTGTCATTCTTTATGCCTTTTTTATGATGGGAAGACACTGCTGGATATTATGAATATCGGGTACTGCAAGTCTACCTGAGTTTTTCAATAGCAGTGGAGCTGGACTTATAGCCTGCTACAGCTACCCAAGAAGGAAGCTGTCAGAGGTCATGTGTGAGGCAGTGCACAGTCCAACGAGCTATCAAAAATGATTGACTTTGGCGTTTTTCTTGTGATTGCAACACCCTGCTGGACATTGGTCATGTAGAATTCTGCAAGACTGGTTCACTGGTGAGAAGACCAGCTGGATTGCTTTTGTCTGCGGCTGCACTAATGCATGATGAGGACAGCTTTGGGCTTGTCTTTGCAGAAACATGGCTCCAGGACAACATTCCATGCACCATCAATCCACAGGTTGTGGCAATCAGGGTCTTGGGCGATATTATTTTTTCCTGACTGTATGTTTTCATGCTGTCATAATTATATGTACTATGTGTGCTGTGTTCTGTGTGTCGGTGTTGGTACTTCTGTTTTGCACCTTTGCGTCGGAGGAATGCTTTTTCATTTGGTTCTATGCATGCGTATGATTGAATGACAATTAAACTTTAACTTTTAACATTCTTAAATCCACTATACATCCACTATTTTTTGTATTCATTCAAGGGAGGGTGTGTTTGTGAAATGATGCCTTGAAATGCTGAAGTTCTTCTGGTGAGATATTGAGCAGCAGCGAACTAAAATGAGCGGCAGAGGAATTTCAAATCAGGCCTGTGTGTGTGACTTGATTTGAAACTTAAGTGTTGTCTTCCTATGTCTAGGGTTTCTAATAATAATGCATTACTAGCTGTGGCAGGGGAGTTACCATTGGCAGGTACAACCAGCACGTCATCGATATTGGATGAATAGGGGCTTTTTCATGTGGATTTTTAAAAAAATTGGTTAAGCAACAGAAAGCAGAGAGTAGTTGTGAAAAATTGTCTTTTGGACTCAGGAAAAATGGCATTCCTCAGGAGCACTGTTTTTCTTTGTGCATATTGGAGAGTTGAACTTGAGTTACAGAACATATCATCGAAATTTTGAGATGACACAAAATATAGAGATATAATAAACTTGTAAGGTGGATTGTAATAGATATTCAGGAGTAGTTGACAATATATAGAATGTGCAGATAGGCACCAGTAGAAACCTAATGCTGAGAAATGCAGAGAACAGTCATAGGCAGAATCTTGGATGGTGATGATGTAAATGATGTACGTGAGTAAAATAGATTGATTGAGTGGTGTCACGAAAATAACAACATTAGTAAGATTAAGGAATTGATTTTGGACTTTAGGAAGAGGAAGTCAGTAGAACACACACACTTGTATGTATTGATGGGTCAGCAGTGAAAAAGGTGAACAGCTTCAAGTTCCGGGGCATCAGTAAGGTGGACTCAACGGATTGATGCAATCACAGAGGAATCACACCAGAGGCTACAGTCTATGAGAAGTTACGATATCAGTAAAAATTTGGTCCCATGGTACACAAACTGAAAGCTTAGTAAAGTTTGGCCCAGAACACAGAATACAGTCTGGTACGTCACAAAGACTAGCCAATTTTTACGGATGTACCATAGAGAGCAGTCTGAGTAGTTGCATCATCGCTTGGTATGGAAGGTTTCAATGCACAGAGTAGAAAAAAGTTGCAGAGGGTTGTAGATACATTCAGCTCCATCATGGCCACTAACTACCCCTCTATTGAGGACATTTTCAAAACTGGTTCTGTAATAGATTTTATAGGAAGAATTAGAAGACACAGAATAAACTATGGGGATAAAAAAGCCGTGGTAGCGAAGCGATTAGCATAATGCTGTTACAGCTCGGTGCATTCTGGAGTTTGGTGATTGGGGATCAATTCTGGTGCTGTTCTGTAAGGAATCTCTGTACATCCTCCCCGTGGAATGCATGGGTTTTCCCTGAGTACCCCAGTTTTCTTCCACAGTCCAAAGACATACTGCATAGGTTAATTGGTCACTGTAAACTGTCCCGTGATTGTGTTAGGGTTAATCAGGGCTGTGGGATTGCTAGGGCACTGTGGCTCGAAGGTCTGGACAGCATTGCTATATAAAAAGGGGTACAAGGACAAAGAGATTGTGGGTGTCTGTGCATACTTTGTTGAAAATAGCAGGTCAAGTTGATGAAGTGGCTACGAAAGCAAATTATATCCTATAGTGCATGAGCAATGAAACCATGATAAACATCTGTAACACATTGATTAATCCTTACTTGGAATATTGTTTCCAGATCTGGGTGCTGCTCTTGACTGCAATGCCTTTAGAGAGGGTGTTGAAGGGATTTGTGAAAGTGATTCCAGAAATGAGAGCCTTCTGACATACGGATAGAGTGAAGAAGCTGAGGTTGTTCTCCTGGGCCAATGGAGACATCTGGTAAAGGAAGTTGAAGTCATGAAGGGTACAGGCAAGACTATCAGTAATAGTGGAGGCAGATTCCGATGCTATATTCAAATGAGGGCTGAATATGTATTTGAAAGGAAATAATTGTCAGAGCGATGGGGAGAGAACTGGGGAATGGGATGGGATGACTTGTCCTTAAGTGAAGCCAGTGAGGGTTTGATTAGTCAAATAGCCCCCATTTTCACTGGAACTGTTAAATGTCGCCTATGCCCTTTCTCATCTAAGTTTACACCAAGGCACCAGCAAATTTTCTGATGTGTTAAACTCTGGACTCACTTTGGAGCTCCAGGGAGTTCTGTATTCTGTGTTCTGGGCCAAACTTTACTAAGCTTTCAGTTTGTGTACCTTGGGACCAAATTTTTACTGATATCGTAATAAGTTTACTGTAGACATGCCAGAAAGATTCATGTGATTTCACAATTATAGCTTATATTTTAATAAAAGGTTTTATGCCCATTTGCTCCTGCTCTGCCTGACTCATTTCCTCTGTTGTATAGACAATTCTGAGTTACTTTTACGAAGTATTTTTTGAAACTCTTGCATTGTAATCCTATGTATTGCCAACATGGAAGAAGGGCATTTGGCCCAGTAGTTCTGTGTGGTGTCTATATTGTACTTAGGCCTTAATTCATCATGAACTTCATTAACATTTTGTTTTCTCCCTCATGCATGAAACAAGCCATATGGTCCATCAAATCCATGCTGGCCCTCTGTGAGGCAGTGGTTCTTCATTTTTTTTTTGAAGGCTGGGTCAGACTTGCATTCAAAACACTTCCAAGAGACACTTAGAGGAAGCACTTGGACCAATACTTACAATTTTATCTAAAAACAGAAGTGCCACTATTCCCGCTACTCCACTCTCCTTTTTTTCTCTTTGCTCCACTACTTGATTTATCATGAACACAAAAAATTCTGCAGATGGTGGAAATCCAGAGTGTTACGTACCCCGTAACTGGGTCATTTACCAGCAAAGATAGAGAGGTCCATTGAAGTCTGATGGTACTATTTTTAACAGTAGTTATTGATAAAAATACACAAAAATAATATCAACGCAAACATACAGATAATATACGTCGTCAATACTAAATCTAAAAGCACGGGTATAATAATAATCAATAAGAAATAGCTCTATCGTTGTCTAGGGGATAATGTATTGCCCGATGGAAATATAAAAGTCACTTCAGTTCATTCAGGCTGCAGCTTTTGGTTGGAGAGAGAGATAGATTTTTAGAAATTGCCCGTTTTCCTTTTTATGATGTTGATCTTTCGAAATGTCGTTGGTGTCCTTTTCCTTTTAGCTAAGCCATTCTTCCGTGGTCAGTCCCGCCAATCCCAGGCAACGGGAAAGGACGCACGTGGGCCCCCCCCGGCTGTCGCTATTAAACGCTGTCTCGGGATTTCTAGCGTTTCTCCTGGTGTGTCTAAAGGGGTTGTTCCCCAGACCCTCTTTTATCCTTACTCACGGGGTCTCAGATGTCAATCAGGTTGGGATGGTGCCATCCCTCAACCCAGCCCACCTTGGTCATTCCCTGAGGGCTTTAAATAAATAGTACAGTACTCAATACACAATTCCGTCTCCAATAGACAATGGCCATTTCCTGTGGCTTTGTATCGCTGAGGGGCCAGGACATTCCAAACCCCTTGTGGATTCGGCGTGTCTTTCTCTCATTTCCTGGGCCTCCTGACCTGAATTAATAGTAATCTTGCGATTCTCAAAAAGGAGGGGGCTAGTTTGTACCCTTCGGCCCCTCAGAGTTGGGGCACAGTCGTAACAAGAGCAATACACACAGCATGCTGGAGAAACTCAGCAGGCCAGGCAGCCTCCAAAAATGAATATTCAATTCATTTAGTTTGGTCAATACTTTGGATGAGTCCCTTCATTAGGACTGGAATGGAAGGGGAAGTTGCCAGACTAAGAATGGGGGGAGGAGAAGGAGGAGGACAAACTAGAAGGTGATAGTTGAAGGTGGAAAGGTAAAGAACTAGAGATGAAGAAACCTGATAGGAGAGGAGAGTGGACTATAGGAGAAAGGGAAGAAGGAGGTAATAGATGAGGAGAAGTGGTATGAGACCAGAGTTGGGGATAGAAGAGGTAAGGGATGGGGTAAAGAAAAAAAAAAGCAGGAAGGAGAAATTGATGTTCATGCCATCAGCTTGAAAGTAGAATATGAGGTGTTATTCCTCTGCTCTGAAAGTGGTCCAATGGTGGCAGAAGAGGAGGCCGTGGACCAACATGTTGGAACTGGAATGGGGATAGGAATTAAAATGGTTGGCTAATGGGAAATTCTGCTTTTTGTTGATGGACTAGAGGACCTTAACAAAGTGGTCCCATGACCCAAAGTAAATTGTGTCTGGTAGAGGTAGACTTGAAAGAGGTGGATAAAATTATGAAAAACATATGTAACGTGCTGTAATGGCTTCTCCGTAATATTTCACTGCCAAAGCTAATGAAATGGCTTCTCTGTAATGTTCACTCCTGAAGTAACGGTTTCTCTGTAGCAGCAATGTTTGGGTTATGACTGAAGATAACAGGAATGTGGTATGCATGTTAGCCAATCAGGATTTTGTTTCCCTGTCTTGTGAATCTGGAAGGAGCTGATTCTGCGGGCTTTTGCCAGAGAGAGAGAGAGAGAGAGAGGGAGAGAGAGATGAGGAGAGAAGACACGAGTGGAGAGATTTGGTAGTCCGCTGGATGGGGTGGATTTGGAGTGAGGGTCCGAAGGGCAGTGACAATCGGAGGAGGTCGATGGTGAACGATCGGCCTGTAAGTGAGCTCCAACTTTGCACACAGACTGTGTAATAAGATTGGGCCCTTTTTTTTCTTTTATTTCTTTTCTATTAGCCATATAGTCAAAGTAAGAGTTATAAAGCTTAATTGTTTAATTGCATATTGTGTACTGTTTGTTATTTTGTGGTAGTGATTTGTAACAGGACACATTGCACAGTATCCACCCCAATGAGATTTCTTAAGTTTGGCCGGGCCGGGGGTTATCACCCCCTATAATAAGCCGCTAGGCGAAGCAAGAATTACACATAGATAGAGCGGACTGCAAACATCTTTGTCCAAGGATGGCAATGGCTAATTTGAGAGGATAAAGTGATTGAAGGAAAGTATAAGGGATATTAGAGGTGCAATCCTTTTACACAGAAAATGGTAAATCCATGGAATTGGGTAGTGGATACATTTGGAAATGATAGGCACATGGATGTAAGAAAATGTAGTGTGTTGGAGAGATGGGTTAGATTGATTATGGAGTGGGTTTATATTGGTCAGTGCTGCATCATGGGTTGAGGGGACTATACTGCAGTGTACTTTTATGCTTTATTGTGTTTTCTTCAACCACATGGCAGCTTCTTCTATATGCACACCATACTCTGCATGAAGAAATTACCCTTTTGAATCTTTGCCTTCTTAAAGTTATTCCCTCTGATTGCTTTTAGTTCCATGTGGAAAAGCCCATGTGCCTTCCATGACCCTACCTATGACCCCGTGTTTTTATAGTCCTTTTATAAGGCCACTCTCAGTCTCTTACACGCCTAGAAATAAACCCTAGGCTGCCCAAACTTCTGCATTAACTCAGGCCCTTGAGTTCCACAACATTCTTGTAAATCCTCCTGCTACTTGGTTGATTTTGTTGTTTTAATCCAGGGTTCTTTTAGAATTCAGGAATGATGCACAAAACTTGTTGCTTTATGATCGCTTTATTAAAATTTGATAGGACAGGGACAGAACAGTGACTACTTGAAGAAAAGAGACACTAGAGATGGTGCCTAACATAGAAGAGCTATTTTTATACCCAGAGCTAAGAAAAAAAATCATTCAAATCTATAGATAATAAACCAATTAGTAAATACTTATTCAGTACTGCAATAACAATTAAACAATGAGAAAACAATTATTCACTTAATGTAGAACAAAGAAGCTTCAGAATTATACTTTGTATAGCCATTAGAGGCATATTAAACTGTTAGGTACACAAAGATTGCTTAAATACAAGCAGATAATAATTATTAAACTATATTGAAAATGACAATTAAAAATCGGATCCAAGAACCTCCCCTTTGATTCTAAATCATATGTTTAGAATCATTACATCTGAAAATGCAGAGACAGAAAATCTTGTGATATCTACATTGCTTATGAAGTAATCAAAAAACTACCTAGGTTACGAAATATCAAAAGGTAGATATATTCTTCAAAGTACTCATCAGATTATGTTATGGTTGGACAGAGTAGTATGCACGCTTATGCAAGTTTAATCTATTTATTAATGATTGCCTTCAAACAAGTTAAAAAGTGATGTAAATTATGATAAGGTATATTAGTATGAATATTATGATTAATAATATTGTAACCCCATATTTCAAGACTTGTATAAATCCAATCGAAGAATACCCATCCATCAGATTGATGTATTTTAGTTGCTTCTTTATGAATATGATCAGCCAAATTAGTTAAGCCTTCAGACTTGTCAGGTATGCAGGTACAGCACTCCTTACCTATAACTGCACATTTTCTCCCCTTAACTGCTAAGAGAATATCTACGAAGGACAATCTTAGATGTGGCACCAATTCTGTTGTTACATTTCCCAAGGCATCAGCAGTGTCATTGCTTACTCTTTATAAGGCTGCAACCACATTTGTAATCTCTCTAATGTTTGCAATACCATAAAATGGGAATAAAATTGTTGCAAAACAAGCTCCTTCTAAAACGTCTCATTTACTTTTAGACTTGGGAGGTAAAAGTAAGGTATGTGTATGTCTCATACCTTAAAAAACATAAAAACATACCATAAATATCAAGATTCGAACCAATTACGTGGAAAAAAGGTATAAGCCCCATTTTTTCATGTAACATACATATTGTTCCATTAACTTGGACTATTTTTTATTACTTGACAGGAACTTTGTTGAATTGTAATATTTCTGATTGTCAATAATACAAGTATACATTAAGAGCCATCTCAACTGGCATATTATGAGTAGGGAAAATTAGCAAAAATATAACAAATAGTATAGAATAAACTTACTAATGTCCAATTATTGTTGACTTGTTTGGAGTCTTCTGGCTCATTAGTGATTTGCTCACTTGGAGCTCAGCAACGTGGGCACTGTGACCAAGAGTTCACTAACGCATTAACCACAGTGCTTACTGTCCTTATCGCATAACTCTTCGGCTCGCTTGCAGTGGCTGGTGTGAATTCACTTACTTTTACTTGCTACTTCCATCACTGAGTTGGTAATAATTATCAGTACTTGAGAAGGACATAACTATCCAGCTCCCAGTTGTTTCTTACACAGTTTCTTAATCAGGACCCACTCGCCAGGAATCAGGGTAAGTCCTTCTTTTATTGGATCTTCCCAAATGGCAGAAACCTGTTGAGAAGAAAACTGGTCAGATTAGTTAATTTCACACAATAGTTAACTAAACTGTCTGTATAATCTGTATATCAGTCTTTCTGAGATCAAGGGCTCCTAGGCGTGACATCGGATGCCCTGTTACAATCTTGAACCGATTTGATTTAGTTTTCTTGTTTGGGGTTGCTCTGATGCCACATAAGACCAGAGGAAGAGCCGTAAGCCATGGTACACCTTCGTAATGATACCTAATCAGTCTTTGTTTGATGGTTCCATTCATTCATTTGACTAGGCTTGATGACCTTGGGTGATGTGGACCAGTCAGTATTCATCAATCGACTTAATTTCTGACAAGCGCTCCCAGTGAAATGTATTCCTTGGTCAGAGCAATGTGACATGGAAATTCCTGTTTAGGAATATAGTCCTTGATCAGAGTTTTTGCTGTGTGAATGGCAGTGGCTTTCCTTGCTGGTATAGCTTCCACCCATCTTCACTATTACCAGTATATCTGAGTATCCTTGACACTTTAGTAAGGAAATATAGTCCACTTGTAAGTGTAAAAATGGATTTCAGGTGAGGCAGGGGCACTTAATTATGGTAGCTTTTCCGCTTCTCCAGAATTTGTTTTCTGGCATGTCGTGCATTTTTCAAATATTTGTTGAGCTTGTGCCTTGAACTTTGGATTCCACCACCATTGGGAAAATCTGTCAATCGTCATTCCATTCCAGTATGTCTTATGGAGTGTATTTGCAGTGCCAGATAATCTTGTATGTTCGTCTGTGGCACAGAGTTCAGTTTTGGTTCCACAGTTCCATTTGTCAGGTTCACTGTGTATGTTCGTTTGTTTTTTTCTTATTGAGATACAGTGTGGAGAACACCCTAAAGATGTGATCAGATTTGGACTCCTCGTCAAAGAAAAGATGTGCTGGCATTGGAGAGGGTTCAGAGGAGGTACATAAGAATGATTCCCGGAATGAAAGGATTATCATACGAGCAATGTTTGATATCTCTGGGTCTGTACTTGCTGGAATTTAGAAGAATGAAGGGGGATCTCATTGAAACCTTTGATACGTTGAAAGGCCTAAACAGAGCAGATGTGGATAGGATGTTTCCTATGGTGGGGGAGTTTAGAATGGGAGGGCACAGTCTTAGGATAGAGGGGCATTCATTTAAAACAGATGTGGAGAAACTTCTTTCGCCAGAGGGTGGTGAATTTGTGGAATTTATTACCACAGGCAGCTGTGGAGGCCAGGTTGTTGGTGTATTTAAGACAGAGCATGATAGATTCTTAAATGGATACAGTATTGAAGGTTATATGGAGAAGTCCAGGGTGTTGGGCTGAGGAGGGGGAAAAAAGATCAACCATGATTGAATGGCTGAGCAGATTTGATGGGGCAAATGGCCTAAGTCTGCTCCTTATGGTCTTTTCTCCTTATGTAATGCAAGAGACATATTGTAGCTCCTGGGCCATTGATTACTGGGTCCATTCCTCCTGACCTGACAAGTGGGAGAGCCCCAGAGATGTAGGCCCAGTCTCAAGTGAACTGTGATAAAAGCAAATGTAGGTGGGATGATCTTATCCTGCAACCTGGATATGGTCAATAGGCAGTCTTTTGTGTAGTTGATGAAGGATCATGATTTGATGAAGGTTCTGTGCCTGAAACGCAGACTGTTCATTCCTTACTGATCTGCTGAGTTCCTCCTGCAAATTGTTTGTGTTTTTTTTGTACTGCTATCGAGTCAGTCCCATTATCCCAGTCTAATAGTTATACATTACCTTACAGTACTGTGCAAAAGTCTTAGGCACACTAGGTTTTATATGAATTTTTTTTTAGATGTTTGACTTTTGCCTTGTGCATTAGTGTATCAGGAGAGAAGAACACTTTTTCAATTTCCAAACATTTATTTTCCAAACAGTTAAAAGTATTTTGTTAAAGAAAATATCTTTAAGTAATAGACCACTTTGCAAATAAAAAATTGATACCTTTTAGATGTCCAGCCCAGTGCATGATTAAGCAAAGATAACAAACAGGATGCTAGCGATCAATGACATAATGAGTTGAATGAACTAAACTGATTAATTCAAACAGAAACAAGTGTAGAAAGAATCAAACTGGACAAAGGACAAACAAATTAAAAGGTGAGGGTGTGGCAGTTGTGACAGTTCAGCCTTCAAATCATTAGACTATGGCAATAGTCAGCTTAGGAACAAGACACAAGGTGGTCGTCCTGCATCAAAGTTCAAAGCAGATGTTTTGCAACAGACAGAAGTTTTAAGGTGTGCTATCCAAGTTCTCCCGAAGAAGCACAAAGAAACTGGCAAGATGGAGAACCAGAAATGTAGTGGTTGGTTACAGAAACTGACTGCAGCAGATGAGAGGTACATCAAGCTGATATCCCTTCTAAATCGGAAGAATTCCAGCACTGCTATCAACTCTGAACTCATAGAAACCACTGGAAATGTAGTATACCTCTCTACATCTGGAGAGTTTTTTGTTGGAAGTGGTCTTCATTAAAGAGTTGCTGCTAAAAAGCCATTCGTCCAAAGTGGAAACAAAGTCAAGAAACTCAACTAAACACAAAAACAAGGATTTGGGTTTCTGAACAATGGCAGCAATGCTCTGGATGTTCTAAAAGTCTGTGGAGGCCAGTGCTATCATGTTTGCTGTTGTGTGCTGGGGCAGCAGGCTGAGGGTAACAGACACCAACAGAATCAAAAAACTTATTCGTAAGGCCAGTGATGTTGTGGGGGTGGAACTGGACTCTCTGTCGGTGGTGTCTGAAAAGAGGATGCTGTCTAAGTTGCATGCCATCTTGGACAATGACTCCCATCCTCTCCATAATGTACGGTTAGGCACAGGAGTACATTCAGCCAGAGACTCATTCCACTGAGATGTAACACTGAGCATCATAGGAAGTCATTCCTACCTGTGGCCATCAAACTTTACAACTCCTCCCTCGGAGTGTCAGACACCCTGAGCCAATAGGCTGGTCCTGGACTTATTTCCACTTGGCATAATTTACTTATTATTTATGGTTTTATATTGCTGTATTTCTACACTATTCTTGGTTGATGCGACTGTAATGAAACCCAATTTCCCTCGGGATCAATAAAGTATGTGTCTGTCTGCCTCTGCACTGACAAGTCAAAGTTTGAAAATTTTGGCTCAAACAAGAGGCAGTTGTAGAAGAGCTGGAGAGGGCTACATGAGCATCTGCAGCCAACAATGAAGCGTAGTGGAGGTTCCCTGCAGGTTTGGGGCTGCATTTCTGCAAATAGAGTTGGTAATCTGGTCAGAAGTAATGGACTCCTCAATATTGAGAAGTATAAGCAGATTCTCATCCATCATGCAATACCATCAGGGAGGTATCTGATCAGTTCCAACTTCATTCTGCAGCAGGATAATGACCCCAAACACATGGCCAAGGTCATAAAGAACTACCTTCAGCATAAAGAAGGACAAGGAGTTCTGCAACAGATGGTATGGCCCCCACAGAGCCATGGTCTCAAATCATTGATCAAGACTGTCTGGGATTACCTGGAGAGACAGAAGCAAGTGAGAAAGCCAAAGTCTGCAGAAGAACTGTGGCAAGTTCTCCAAGATGCTTGGACTAACCTAGCGCCGATTTTCTTATAAAACTGCATGACAATATTTGTAAGAGAATTGAAGCAGTTTTAAAGGCAAAGGGTGGTCAGACCAAATATTGATTTGATTTAGTTTTTATTGTTTGCTGCTCTTTATAGTATTTCTTTGATATTTCAAAACTTTTCATTATTTTTGAAAGTATCTTTGCTTTACAGGATTTTGTTCTCAATTCATCATCACTTACATTTACATTTACACCTTTGCATCATACATTCACACCTTTAATAAAGAAAATGTTTCAAGCTTCACACCAGCAATATCTTTGAGCCAGTATAGAATTATTAATGCAAACATAAGTCTTAACCAAATGAGGGAGCTTTAAAGTGCACCTTTAAGAAGGAAAGAGAAATTAATGGATTAATATCAGAGCAAATGCTTTCATATAGTTATTAAGAAAGTGAAGGAATTTCCTTTCCAAAGGGAAGTCAATCTTTGAAATTGTCCTTCACCACCACAGAGTAACATGGATGCTCAGTTGTTGAGCCTACTCATGTTGAAAATTAATGGTTTGTTGTGTCAGGTAGGACAGACATCAAGCAGGATCATGATCTTCCTGAATGGTGGAGAAAGGGCCTATACTTGCTCCTACTTCCTAAGTAATCTCTGATGTTTGCCGTCAGTTGAGATTTCAGTGACAGTGGCAGAACATAAAGCAGGAGTCTATTGCCATTGATGATGTGGATTTTGATGTTGAACTTTTTTTCAACGGTCTGTTCAAAATTTGTGGCGCTAGGTGGGCTTTTCCTCTCAGTTCATCTTCTTTGAGATATGCTGGCAAGGTACATTGCTATTGTTCAAGTTAAAGCATAGGTGTGGGTATACTTATCTAGTTTTGAAAAAAATGTTTCTCTGCTATTTCAATTGCTTCTGGTTGTAATGGGTTCTATATTACAGTCACCATCTGGGGAAAGAATGTCCTTTCTGAATTCCCTTTTACTCTATTAGTGATAATCTCTCTGGCTTGTAATGTTGGTTCCCTCCAAAATAGAAAACTCCCTCTCCCCTTCCCATTTACCCTAACCAGTCAAGGTCTTAAAATCTTAAAAATTTCTGTTAGATTATCTCTTGTTCTTCCTCCTGCTAGAGAAAAGAATCTTAGTCTGCTCATTTTGATTTTTATGTTCATAATTTGAGCTGTTTTAAAATGCTATTTCATTTTTATTATCAAATTTGATTTGGTTTTTTTTCTGATTTACCATCAACGTTTGGCCTGGATTGAAACTGTCATTGGAACTGTGCCATTTCCATTGTTGTGGCTGGCTATAATTCTTTGAACAAAAGCCTGGAATATACGTGCTTAATCAAGATACAAAATGCAGAAATGTGGGGAGAATGAATATATATTCTGTTCCAGGATCTGCATGCCATGTTGGCAATATGTTTGTGGAAGCATATCCTCATAATGTGTTAAATAATGAAGGCAAACTGATGTATTTGGCATCAATTTGACAGATGTTAGATAAATAAAATTATGATAAAATGTTGGAAAACTTCAGCAGATGTGTAGTATTTTTCTAACAAAGGATTAATTTGCATGTTAAGCATCCTTTCATCAGGATTGGGTGCTTTGCAAATGTTGACTCTCTCTATCACCAGTTGTTATGTGAGTGTTTTGGTTCTTTTGTTTCAACAGCACACTAGTCATATAGATTTGTGCAATGCAACTACTTTTGAAGAAACGTTAAATAGTGTAAAAAAAAATCTTTAAATGTTAACTATAACCAGCAATGCAGTGTAATTTCGTTTTATCACTTAAACGATGAATGCTTTTTATGATAAATCACATTCACATTCTTTTGAATTCATATTGTTTGGGTTGGTTCAAAAAGTTAAAAGCAAAAATATTTATTTTCTTACAATTATACATTTTCCCTGTATTTACTGATTTACTCTTTGGAAAGAGGTTTTACCATTTTCGTTTAGAAGACAGTTTTTCACTGCCGATATTAAAAGTGGCTTAAATTTCTAATGTCGTTGAATGTTGTTGGGAGTGTATTTTTTCCTTGAATTTGATATTGTCCAGAGGAATGTGCCCAAAACTGGACCTCAAATTTTTTATTTTAATAATTATAATCATGATCCTCTGCTTTTCTAAAGGCATTTAGTATCTATGTACTTTGCCTACTTTTTCTCCAAAAATACTGATAGCGGATATCTCTGTGTGGCAGATTTAATTTTTTAGCTGGCTTGAAATATTTTACAGTCCTCTTCACAGTTATCCTAACTTGCATTTTGTCAGAGACCAAAAAAGGTGCAAGGAGGAAATACGAAGCACACTTCAAATGGATAAACCTCCTAGTCTAGGTGGCTGCATCCTGGTTTCTGAGAGAAGTATGGAAAGGAATGTCAGAGTCCTGGCCACAATGTGCTCAACAGTGAGAGAATCAGGGGGATGAGAGGTGGGGGTAGTAAAATAAAACTAAACACTGCAGGCTAGGCAGCATTTATAGAAAGCGAAACTGCAAATGTTTCAGCTTGCAGTTCTTTCATCAAAACTGGAAAAGTGAGAAAACAAATTAGTTGCAGAGTAGGAGGAGAAAGATAGCTAAAACAAAGGGATATATCTCATAGGTTAATACAGGATTACAGGCTGTTCCCGGGTCATGAATGTTCATGTTATAGACACTTACGTATGAGTG
Organism: Hypanus sabinus; assembly: GCF_030144855.1. Taxonomy (NCBI): domain Eukaryota; kingdom Metazoa; phylum Chordata; class Chondrichthyes; order Myliobatiformes; family Dasyatidae; genus Hypanus; species Hypanus sabinus. Next base: position 137,289,463 of record NC_082706.1, on the reverse strand, counting down.
AGTGCCCATAATTTTATGAAATTCAGAAGTCCAATTTGCGTGCATACTTTTAGAAACATAGAAAATCTACAGCACAATGCAGGTCCTTTGGCCCACAATACTGTGCCAAACATGTACTTCCTTTAGAAATTACCTAGGGTTACCCATACACCTCTGTTTTTCTAAGTCCATGTATCTATCCAGGAGTCTCTTGAAAGACCCTATTGTATCCACTTCCACCACAGTTGCCGGCAGCCCATTCCACACACTCACCACTCTCTATGTAAAGAAACTTACTCCTGATAACATCTGTAGCTACTTCCGAGCACCTTAAACTGTGCTCTTTTGGGTTAACCTTTTCAGCCCTAGGATGAAGGCTCTGACTATCCACACGATCAATGCCTCTCATCATCTTATATACCTCTATCAGGTCACCTCTCATCCTCTGTCACTCCAAGGAGAAAAGGCTGAGTTCGCTCAACCTATTCTCATAAAGCATGCTCCCCAATCCAGAGTGTCCTACGGACTTGGACCCAAAAATCCCTCCGATCCTCCACACTGCCAAGAGTCTTGCCATTAATACTATATTCTGCCATCATATTTGACCTACCAAAATGAACCACCTCACACTTATCTGGGTTGAACTCCATCTGTCACTTCTCAGCCCAGTTTTGCATTCTATCAATGTCCTGCTGTAACCTCTGACAGCCCTCCACACTATCCACAACACCTCCAACATTTGTGTCATCAGCAAATTTACTAACCCATCCCTCCACTTCCTCATCCAGGTCATTTATAAAAATCACAAAGAGAAAGGGTCCTAGAACAGATCCTTGAGGCACACCACTGGTCACCAACCTCCATGCAGAATATGACCCGTCTACAACCACTCTTTGCTTTCTGCAGGCAAGCCAATTCTGGATCTACAGAACAAGGTCCCCTTGGATCCCATGCCTCCTTACTTTCTCAATCGGCCTTGCATGGGTGGCCCTATCAAATGCCCTGCTGAAATCCATATACACTACATTTACTGTTCTACCTTCATCAATGTGTTTAATCACTTCCTCAAAAAGTTCAGTCAGGCTCGTAAGGCACAATCTGCCTTTGACAAAGACATGCTGACTATTGTTAATCATATTATGCCTCTCCAAATGTTCATAAATCCTGCCTCTCAGAATCTTCTTCATCAACTTATCAACCACTGAGGTAAGACTCACTGGTCTATAATTTCCTGGGCTGTTTCTACTCCCCTTCTTGAATAAGGAAACAACATCTGCAATCCTACGGAACCTCTCCTGTCCCCATTGATGTTGCAAAGATCATTGCCAGGCGCTCAGCAATCTCCTCCCTCACCTCCCATAGTAGCCTGGGGTATATCTTGTCCGGTCCTGGTGACTTATCCAACTTGATGCTTTCCAAAAGCTCCAGCACATCCTTTTTCTTAATATCAATATGCTCAAGCTTTTCAATCTACTGTTAAGTCATCCCTACAATTACAAGTTCCCTTTCTGTTGTGAATACTGAAGCAAATTATTAATTAAGTACCTCTTCTATCTCCTCCGGTTTCATAGACAGTTTTCCACTGTCACACTTGATTAGTCCTATTCTCTCATGTCTTTTGGTGCTACAAATAGCAGAAATATTTATTCTTCTCTACATTAAGTAGTTGTTCTTTCTTATCAGACAATTGTTCTCACTGTCAATCATTTCAATACTATGGAGGCATGGCTATTATTTTGAGTAATTTTGTAATTTTCCAACTTATTGACAAAGTCAGCTTACAGATATCTGTAAAAATAGAACCCATTCCTTTCCTGTCTGGTGTGGCGGAGTCTACTGTATAGGATTGAATGAGGCTTCAGAGGGTTGTAAGTTTAGTCAGCCTCATCTTGGGTACTAGCCTGCAGAGTGCCCAGGACATCTTTAAGGAGAGGTGTCTCAGAAAGGCAGCATACATTATTGGAGACATCCAGCGCCCAGGGCATACCCTTTTCTCATGGTTGCCATCGGGTGGGTTGTGCAGAATCCTGGGGGCACACACTCAGCAATTCAGGAACAGCTTCTTCTCCTCTGCCATCTGATTCCTAAATGGACATTGAACCCGTGGGACACTGCCTCACTTCTGTTTTTAATATGAGGGGTGATTGATAAGTTCGTGACCTAAGGTAGAATTTTAGAAAACCTAGCACGTTTATTTTTCAACATACTCCCCTCCTACATTTACACACTTAGTCCAGCGGTTGTGGAGCATATTGATCTTGGACCTTCAGAAAGTATCCACAGATGGGTGATTGATAAGTTCGTGGCCTACGGTAGAAGGAGATGAGTTATACAGCTGTTGTTACATGCACATGCAGGTCAACTCTGAGTGATGCTGCAGAAAGTTTGAAGTTAATAACTTGTCAGGGGTAATTGATAAGTTCGTGGCCTGAGATAGAAGATGAAATGAAATAAAGGATAATGGGGAATGCTGAAGCATTGTTGTATCTTCAGAATTGGAGAGACAGACTGCAATGCTGTTTTTAACTTTTGTACCATTCTCTACTTAACGCTGAAGTGAACGTTAAAGTTAAGTACCCATGTTATAGTTTGCTTTGCTTAGAGCTACAGGTAAATAAAATCTTACGAAACTTTGATTTTAAAAAAATGTACACTAAACCCTACAATATAGTTTAAAATAATCCTGTGTATGGAGATTCTGTTTCACAAACCCTACAGTAAAATTAAAAGTGAATTCCACCTTGGAGTGGCAGTAGGTACTAATAGTAGAGAAAGCACAGAGCATTAATTTTACTGTAAGCTATTAGTTATATTTGTCATCTACCTAAGGAAACACTCATTTAGGGTGTTACAAGCACGGTTTTGGTGATTGAACACTGACCAATCTATATTCTTGTTGAAGTTCTATCATATGCAAGTAATTTTTGAGGCAGATTTGTATTCTTGAATACAAATGCCACGCTTCAACAAATATCATGAGTATAATTTACTTCTGAGCCACATTTGGGAAAAATACTGAGAGTTCACCGACTCTCAATGTAACTAAAATTATATATTAACTGGTGAAGTAGTAATCCAAATTGTGTTGCTCTCTGTACTATGTCATGTTACTTGAATTGGAGGGTGCTTAAGATAACCTCTGTACTCTTTCCCTGATAAGTCTTTGTGTAATGGCTACACAAATATAAATAGGCATCCCTGTATAGGGCTGTAATCTCTGAATTCCATCCTTCTGGAACTTAAGTTTTATTTGTCTTTCTTTGTTGGCAGGAGACATACACTGAGATAGCTGGTGTGCAGCGTTTTGGAGCCTTGTACATGGATTACCTGTATACAATGGAGTGCAGTGCTGGCAAAGGTATTGCTTTATTTTCTCTTTGATGTTTGCTTCCCTCCCCTTGAACTACACAAACAAAAGTTTTTATAGCCTTCTGGGCCTTGACCTGTTGCCCTCTCTTTCACCTAACTGACCAGGATAGTCAGGTGAGATAATATCTTCAAATTATAAGAACAGTATCTTAAATAGTGATTAAACTGCAAACTTGAGAAGTGGGCTTTTGATCAGCTCATGTGGTCATTGCTTCCTAAATTTAATGGTTCTTTGATGTGTATTTTGTTTAAGTATCAGTAAATAACTGCTTTGTTCTCATATACAACTAAATGTGCTACTGCACGGTTTAAAGTGCTCAAAATTTCCTGAGAATTGATCCTTTTTCTGAGATCGTAACATATATTACATTAATTGATGATGTATTTGTTTTAGTTTGTGAATTGAATTGACTGTATTTCTTGCATCCTTTGCATACGTAAGGAGTAAAGAATCTTTACATCTCTGTCTGAATATGCAATGTGCAGTTTATAGTAATTTGTAATAAATAGTATATACAGTAAGATATACAACTGAACAGTCAGTATAGCTTAGAAATACAATTGTGTCAAAGTGAATTAATCAATTTGATGGCCTGGTGGAAGAAGCTGTCCTGGAGCCTGTTGGTCCTGGCTTTAATGCTGTGGTACCGTTTCCCATATAGTAGTAGTTGGAACAGTTTGTGGTTGAGGTGACTTGGGTTCCCACTGATCCTTAGGGCTCTTTTTACGTACCTGTTAATGTATGTATCCCGAATAGTGGGAAGTTCACACCCACAGATGCGCTGGCCGTCTGCACCACTCTCTGCAGAGTCCTGTGATTTATGGGAGCAAAATGTAGTTTTGTGATTCAAATATTCACAAGTGTACTGCTTGAAGTTGTTTCTATTGGCAAAGTACAATGGGGTGAATTTTGGTTGCGAGTTATGATCTACATTGTCACATTTTTGTTACATATACTGAGATCTAGTGAGAAGTGTTGCTTTGTATGCCATCCATACATTTCATATCATTACATCAGTACATTGGAGTAGTACACTGGAAAAGCAATAAAAGAATGCAGGATAAGGTGTTACAGGAAGTGCAGTGCAGGCAGGTAATAAGGTACAAGGCCATGATGATATAAAAAAACTCATGTGAAGTCAAAAGTCCACTTAATTGTATAAGGACGCTTTACAGTAATCTTGTAACAGCAGGATAGAAGTTGTCCTGATGGTACATGCTTTTAGGCTTTTATATCTTTTGCCTAATGGCAGGGGAGGGGATATTTAGAAAGAATGTCGAGATTAGGTGGGCTCTTTGATTATGCTGGCTGCAGAGTCTCAAGAAGTAAAAACTATCTTTTCTAATCAAATCTATTGCATTGTTTTGGTTAAAATGAAACTACACCTTATTTGCATTAGACTTATTGGATATGGATTCCAGCTTTATTTGGAGATCTTCTAAACACATTACTACCATTAGTTGAATTTGACTCTTGTGGAATCGATAAGCACCGGATCAGAAAAAGTCTGCTCATTTGAAATTACATAGGTAGCAATATGTTAACTAATTAATGTGGTTAAAAAGATTGAAAGGAGCTACTGCTTTTTTACATCCTGAATCCATCTCACCCCACCCCCCAATTTTATGCCCCTTAAGATGTTAGCATGCAAACTATATTCAGTACTTGTTGACACATCTCTGCTACCATGACTTAAAAATAATCCTTCAAATTTAAACCCAGTTTGGGAATGTTAACATGGTGTGCTTTGCAGCTGTGTATCACCATATTCTCACATAATATATGTTTCTGCATGTCTTTTTTATATCAGAGAGGCATAATTGAAGGCAGTAAAATCGTAGAACACAGGCAACATCTGATGGGTCATATAGCATTCATGGAGAGAGAAATGGAAAGGATTTCAAAGGAGGGTGCATCAACCTGAAATGTTAATCTGTTACTTCCTGTCAGAGTATTAAATGATCTGAGTATTTCTCAAATATTCCTCGTTCTATTTCAGATTTTCAGAATCTGCAGCCTTTTTGCATTTATGCTATGTTCTAACTTTTCTGCAGCTGAAGTAAGTTTTAAGTAAGTTTTGACTTAATTGTACATAGAATGGCGAGACTTAACCTAACTTTTTAGCACTGACCTTAATTGAGATAGAGTGTTACAAAGTGCACTTGTATTTTTCAAAACAGCATTAAGACTTAGTTTGGAGATTTTGAGCTGATTGGGCTATGTGATTCATTGAATGTTTTAAGTGAATGCAGTCTTTTAAATTAAATAATTAATTTTGGATCCAGCATAGTTTTGCCTAGAGCTGGGGAGCTGGGATTTTAAAAGTTTGAACCAAAAAGTAGCAGCATAAACCTTGAGAGGTAGGTTGCTGCATACTGTTCAAATATTGTAACAAGCTAGTAAAATTTAATTTGAAAAATCAGAATATTTCAATGAGGTCCAAAGGCTGGCAACTCTGATTATTGCAGCTGAATTAGAAACTGCAAGCAAAATTAAAATACTTTGAGCATAAAAAGTTGGATTTAAACAACTATATTACACACTTGAATTCAAATGTTCAACCTATAACATTCTATTATTTGCTCCTATTAGAAACGAGGTTGTTGTGAATCAGGCACGCTACTTAATTTCGAAAGCAAAAGAAAATCTGCAGATGCTGGAAATCCGAGCAACACAAACAAAATGCTGGGGGATCTCAGCAGGCCAGGCAGCATCTATAGGAAAAAAAAAAGTACAGTCGATGCTTCAGGCCAATACCCTTTGGCAGGACTGGAGAAAAAAAGCTGAGGAGTAGATTTGAATGGTGGGGGGGGGGAGAGGGGAGACGGGAATGGCAGATGATAGGTGAAACCTGGAGGGGGAGGGATGAACTAGGAATTTGATTGGTGAAAGGGACAGAAGGCCATGGAAGAAAGGAAAAAAAAGCGGGGGGAGCACCAGAGAGAGGCGATGGACGGGTGAGGAGATAACACGAGAGAAGGACAAAGGGATGGAAAACGGTGAAGGGGTGGGGGGGGAGACAGCACTGGAAATTTGAGAAATCGGCATTCCTGCCATCAGGTTGGAGGCCACCCAAACAGAATATAAGGTGTTGCTCCTCCAACATAAGCGTGGCCTTATCCCGACAATGGAGGAGGCCATGGATGGACATATCGGAATGGGAATGGAAAGTGGAATTAAAATGGGTGGCACTGGGAGATCCCACTTCTTCTGGCAGATGGAGTATAGATGCTCAGTGAAGCGGTCTCCCAATCTACCTAGGGTCTCATCAATATACAAGAGGCCACACCAGAACATAGTAACACACTGAACATAGTATATGACCCCAGCAGACTCACAGGTGAAGTCTCACCTCACCTGGAAGAATTGGTTAGGGCCTTGAATGGAAGTGAGGGAGGAAGTGTAGCAACAGATGTAGCACTTGTTCTGCTTGCAAGGAAAAGTGCCAGGAGGGAGATGAGTAGGGAGGGAGGAATGGATGGTCCCCTGAAGGGATCACTCCCTGTGTGACTTCCTTGTTCATTCTCTCTCTCATGTTATCTCCTTGCCTGACCATTGCCTCCCTCTGGTTCTCCTCACCCCCTCCCCATTTTTTCTTTCCTCCATGGCCTTCTGTGTCTTTCACTAATCAACTTTCTAGCTCTTTGCTTCATCCCTTCCCCTCCAAGTTGCACCTATTGCCTGGCGTTTCTCTCTCCCCTCCCCCCACCTTTCAAATCTACTCCTCAGCTTTTTTTCTCCAGTCCTTCCAAAAGGTTTCAGCCTGAAACGTCAACTGTAATTTTTTCCAGCTGCCTGACGTGCTGAATTCCTCCGGCATTTTGTGTGTGTTACTTTAATTTCAAAAATGCTGGTAACATTCAGTAGGTAAGGCAGCATCTGTGGAAAGTTAAACGGAGTTATTGTTTCAAGCTGGAGACTTTTATTAAAATTTTGTTTCAATTTTGTTAAAATTGGGATAGAGAGTTTCAGTAGCAGAGAAGATAGGAGAGGAATTGATGGAATAGAGGGAATATGCCTGATGGGTTGAGACCTATGAGTTAGTGTGATAGTTGGAATCAGATTGTACTTCTTTGTCTGTTGTGTTGCTAAAAGGATTGTGGTATTAACAATATTAATGAAAGGAGAGTACCTGGGTCAAAGACAGATAATTGGCAGAAATGACAAGTTCTGTTCAAATAGAATTTGTTACTGATTCTGGAAGCCTATGGTGAGATGTTGTTCCTGAAGCTTCTGTTGGCCCTTGTTGCAATACTGTGGGAGGCTACAGACAAATAGGTCAGAGTGGCAATTAAACTGACAGGCAGGAAGAAACTCGGGATCAGTCAGGTACTTTGATCTCGTGCATTCAGTAATCACCCTTGTGAATCAGTTGTGTACCCAGTCTGCATTTGGTTTCTCTAGTGCAGAGGAGGCCACATTGTAATTACTGAATGTAGTACACTAGGCCAGAAGAAGTGCAAGAGAATTGTTATTAAACTTGGAAAGACTGGGGGGACCGAAGAGAAAAGGTGAAAGGACATGTGTTTCATTTGCTCAATTGCAGGGAAATGTGCCATAAAATAGAAGCCTTTGGGAGTGGACCAGTGTAAAACAAAATGCAAAATAGGGAAGTTATGGGTATATAGAATGATATTGGAGCTGGTGCAGATGTTAAGGGGTAATCCACTGAATATAGAGGCTTAGTTGGTGGAAGTTGAGAACAAGGGAAACTGCAGTGGGAGAAAGGAATGTAACTGTGGGGCAGGAAATACAAGCGATGTGGTCCACTAGCACAGAGGGAAAGTCATTTTTCTAAACCATGTTACTGACAACTAATTTGTTTTCACTTTCCACAGGTATTGTCTCTCTTGCTGAGTATTTCCAGCATTTTGGGTTTCTATTTCAGATTTCTAGTGTCTGCAGTTGTTTTGATTTACATCACACCCAATTCTAAAGCTGCACCATTTTTTTCCAGATGTAAACCAAATACACAAAGATAGCACAGCATATAGATATTACTAAGTAAACATTTTCTTGCCAGTTTTTTTGGCTGCCGAAAGAATCTACCAGACCTTTTCACTTAAACAGGTTTAATTTGTTTGGACTATTGAGAACTACAGGTTTTAAATTGAAGTAAAATACTCCCAAACTTTCAAATGACAGGCTTACTTCAGTTCTAAACTTGAGCAAACTGTATATTGTATAATTTAATTATATACTTATGTAGATGTCCTTTTAATGTCCTGACTGCTTACATGTTGCACTTTGAAATATTTGACTTTGTTGTTGATAGTGGAGACGAGGAAGAAAAGGTGCTGTGTGTTCAGGATGACAAGTGGTGAATTTTATTTTAAAATATTTGGTTCGTCCACTTCATGCCATTCAGATAGTTGAATATTTTGGAGAGAGCTCAGTTAGTCCATTTGTTTGCTTTGAGGAACAGCAGTAAGTAATGCTGGAATCATATACTCCAACAAGGTTATGTCAATTAGTACCACAATGATAGTAGTTTCCTTTCTGAAAGTTTGTTTAGTTAGATTATAATCTCTTGTAAGTTATTTTTATCTATTTAAGGTCTTGCAGACATCTCAAGGTTACTTTTTTCAGAGTGCTAATAGGTTTGAACATGATAAATCTGGGAATAATCAAATTTGAGATAACTGTTTCAATAATTCTCCCTTCTAGGGCTGTTATTAAAAGATAAATTTCTTTACTTACAATGTGGAATGCAGTTGCTGCTGAGCATGCTAAGTAAGAATAACTGTTAAGTGACCATCAGTTTCATTAACGTTCACTTCCTAGTTCTTAATGGTCATCTACTTCTTTATATACTGCCTATAGCTTTGCTAGTCCAGTGACTTGATCAAAAATGGGGTTTGTGCATGTGCACAGATGGTCATTATTTCTTTGGGATGAGTATTTCTGAGACCTTTTGGATATATGCCTGATCTCAGCTAGCAGGTGCTGTTATCATCCTGATGTGGTTAACGGAACAGAATTTTACAAGGTATACAGGAATGGACTTTAACCACTTTTCTAGTTCTACATAACCTTACTGCACAGAAACAAGATACTTATGATCCACTTGAAGGTTCTCACGTCTTTAGAGTCATTGATTTGTAATGTTGTACAGTACAGAAACAGATTCTTTGGCCCATCACCTTTGTGCTGACCTTTTTGTCCATGTAAAGTTCAATTTTTCCTACATCTGACTGTAACCTTCTGCGCCATACCTATTTGAGTGTCTTTCTAAATGCCTGTTAAATGTAAAAATTGTATCACCACCTGTGAAAATGTTGCACATTTCAATAACTGTGTGATTTTTAACCATAAATACTTACCCCAAAGATCCCCTTTAAATCTCCTACTCCTGACCTTAAGCCTTTTGTTTTTAATTATCTATTATTTCTATGCCTCTCATAATTTTCTCTCTCTTTCTCTGGCTTTCTCTCCCTCCCCTCTCCTTCTCCTTCTCCCTCTCCCTCTCCCCTCTCCTCCCCCCCCACTCCCTCCTCTTCCCCCCCCATCCCCGTGATTCATTTCTTTGCAGTGGGCATACACAGTAAATCCAAGAAATGTAATAGAATCAATGAAAGACCACATCCAACAGGACAGACAACTATCCAATGTACAAAATGCAATAAACTATAGTAATACAAATGGAAAAAAAAGAAAGAATAATCATAAATAATTAAACAATAAATATTGGGAATGTGAGATGAGGAATCCTTAAAAGTGAATGCACAAATTGTGGGGACAGTTCAGTGAAGGGGCAAGTGAAATTGAGTGAAATTTTCCCCACTGGTTCAAAAGTCTGATAGCTGAGGAGTATTAGCTGTTCCTAAATCTGGTGATGTGGGTCCTGGGCTCCTGTACCTTCTTCCTGATGATAGCAGCAAGAAGAAAGTATGCGCTTAGTTATGGGGGTCCTTGATGATGGATGCTGCTTTCCTGCGACAGCACTCTGTGTAGGTGTGCTTACTGGTAGGTAGGGCTTTAGCTGTGATGGTCTGGATTGTATCGTATCCACTACTTTTTATAAGATTATCCGTTCAAGGGCATTGGTGTTTCCGTATCAGACGGTGATGCAACCAGTCAATATACTCTCCACCACACATCAATAGAAGTTTGTCAAAGTTTTAGATGTCATATTGAATCTTTGCAAATTTCTATGGAAGTAGATGCTCTGCTGTGCTGTTTTCGCATGCTGGGCCCAAGATAGGTCCTATGAAATGATAACATTGAGGAATTTAAATTTGTTGCCCCTCTGTTCCCTGATTAAGACTGGCTACATGGCCCTCGAGTTTCCTCCTCCTGAAGTCAATAATCAACTTGCTGGTCTTGTTGACCTTGTGTGAGAGGTTATTTGCGTGACTACTCAACAATGTCTTCAATCTCACTTTAAATGCTGATTCATCACCACCTCTGATTTGGCCAATGACAGTGCTGTTGTCAGCAAATTTGAAATGGCATCTGGTGTGAACCTGTTGAGCCAATAGGTAAATTGCAGCAGATCCAAGTCACTTCTCATGCTGAAGTTGATGTGTTTCATCACCAACATCTGAAGGCACTTAATCGCAGTGGATGTAAGTGCTACTGGACGATAGTAATCGATGCAGGTTACCATGTTCTTAGGCAGGTGGGTATGTCAGACTGCCAAAGAGTGAAGTTAAAGCTATTAGTGAACACCGCAGCCAGTTGATCAGCACAGGTTTTTAGTACTTGGCCAGGTACCCGTCTCGGTCAGATGGTTGCCGTGGGTTCACCTTATGAAGATTGTTCTCACACTGGCCTCAGAGACTGAAATTGCAAGGTCATCAGGGGCAGTGGGAGTTCCTGAAGGCTCCCCCTCCCTATGCTTTGAAGGTCAATGTGAGCATGTAAGGCATTGAGCTCACTTGGAGCAAAGGGTTGTTGTCATCGATGATGCTTGCTTTCACTTTGTAAGAGGTAATAGTATTCAAACCCTTCCACAGATGCTGATCATTCTTCAATGATTCAGGTTTAGTCTGGAATTGCTATTTCACAAGTGGGATGGCTTTCCAGTGATCATCCCTGGACCTCTTGTATCTCACTTGGTTGCCAGACCTGAATGCCACTGATCTGGCCCTCAGCAGATTGTGGATCTCATGGTTCATACAGGGTTTGTGGTTGAGAAGACTAAAGGATTTTGTGGGGACTGTCTTGTCTACGACTGTTGTTGTAAGTCTGTAACAACTGTGGTGTTATTTGTCCAGAACCTTTGATGAGTCCTTGAACGTGACCCAGTCTACTGACTCAAAGCAATCCTGTAGCTGCTGCTCTGCCTCACGTACCATCTCTTTGTGTCCTTATCTCTGGAATCTTGCTCTTTAGCCTCTGCCTGTATGTATGTAGGAGAAGGACAGCCATGTGATCAGATTTCTCAAAATGCAATCGAAGCATAAAAGAGTAAGCATTCCTTTTTGTAGTATTAGCAGTGATCAAGTGTTTTGGGACCCCTGATGCTGCCAGTTATATGCTAATGATAATTGGGCAGAGATTTCTTCAGAAAAAGTCTGTCTGAAGTCCCTGACCATGATTTGAAATGCGTTGGGGTAAGCTATTTCTGGTTTGGTGATGGTAGCATTTAATATCTCAAGTGTCTGATTAACATTGTCTTGGGCAGTATATAAACTGTGGTGAGCATCATGGAGGAGAACTCTCTTGCTAAGTAGAATGGTTTGCACTTAATATTTAGTTGTTCCAGGCCAGGAGAACAAGAGTATGATAAAACTCATGTTCGTGCAACAAAAAGAGTTTATCATTGAAGACAGAGCCCCGCACCTTTTGCCTCCTTTGAATGAGCAGTTTGGGTCATCCTGTGTATGGAGAAGCCTTTGGTTCTTATCTACTCATCGGACTTTTCAGAGTGAGCCATGTTTCAGTGAAACACAGAACACAGTAATTCCTCATTTTTCTCCAAGACAGTAATTTTGCCCTTAGGTCCTCAGTCTTCTTCTCCAGTGACCGTACGTTTGCCAACAAGATGCTGAGTCGAGGGAGTTTCATTTCTTAGCGGCTCAGCTTGGCTTGGAGTTCTCCCCTTCTCTTCTCTTCTGACCATGACGACATACTTTAATCTGCTTCAAGGTGCATGCTTAAGAGTTAAGTCTGCCGAGTCCTTCAAAATATTGTGAAATTGCTTGCTGATTAAGAAGGTTCATAATAATGTTGCTTAAAGGGAAATTACAGGCTGCAAATTGCAGTGAGGGTAATTCAGAAGTTATATGTTTTGTAAGCAGCCCACAATACGGTGCTGTGGTTCATCAGCACCACCTTGCACTGTGCTGTAGAGATGATCAGTCTTGATGTGAGGATTGGAATAATTACTGACTATTTCATAGAGACAGGAATATTCCCACTGTGCTACACCAGCTCTTCACTTACAAAGTAATAACAGCTTCTTCTTATGTGGGCCCTCAGGATTGTGAATAACTCTGGTTTTGTGGGTTCTGAGATTTCTGATTAGGCCAGTGTGGAAACTTTCATCGCTTCCACACACAGTGCTGGTAGGGGCAAATGGGTGATCATGTGGCAAGCGTTTAAGATGGTCCTCTCAATTTCCTTTTCATGCTGACTCACTTGTGGTTATCATTCATTTGTTGGTTTAATATTCATGGTATGAAGAAAACCACAGCAGTATTTCAGTCAGGTCTATCTGAGATCAGCAGAACAACTGCAGCCAAAGTGAATGACCATGTCATTGCATGTTGTTGGCAAATTCAGCTCTTAAGGGAGTGTTCTGCTTCACAGTTTTAACTTCTCAAAGCAGGTTATAGTCATTTGACAATTGTCTATTGAAAAAGCATGGTGTACTGGAGATAAAAGGTAAAAGTTTACAAAACTCTACTACTGCTTACAATATGTATATGGTTGCGATGCTTGCAATATTTATTAATTGCATGTTTAGAAATGTAATGGTTTTCATCTGCTCTGCCTTTGAAAATAGTTTTTAATGATCTAATTTAAAATATTGATATATATTTAAAACTGGAATTGACTTGTGATTATTTCTTTCCATTGCTTTATTTATTAATTAGATTGTTGGCTAATGGTTTATCTCTTGACAGATAAATGTTGCCTGACCTGTTGAGTATTTTCAGCATTTTCAGCTTACATTTTTAATGTCCTGTATTCACAGTATTTTGATCTTTCAAAAGAATAAGCTGACATGTTTAGATAGATTGTAAGGTAGCACTTGAGAACATCTGGCATGAATACTGACAGAGACTGGTTGGATGGAATGGCCTGTTTTGTGCATTCCCAAATAAAATGTGGATACACATTGGAAACCAAATTCTGCTCTTATATCTAACGGTCTAAAACGATTTCCAGCTCTAGTCAGTGAATATGAAGGAAGAACACCTCAGAAACTGCAGCTGCCACATGACAAAATAAACTTGCTGAGTTCTATCCTTTACAGTGTATGTGGGTTCTATAATCTGAACAGAACAGTGCTGGAGTAATGGGAATATACATCGTGGGGTTTTCATCAGTCCAATCAGATTGCTGCAAGGGAAATAGGGCATTGATCATGTTATTTCCAAAAATTAAAGAGTTAACCAGAAGGTGGTGGATTAAGCAAATAGATTGGAGGGTCACAAAGGGATTTAAGGTTAATGTCTTCAAAAGTAAGGTAGATGCACCATTAAGTGGAAATTTGAAACATTGACCACACACTGATAGATAAATTATGCTCATTTAGAAATCCAGACATGCGATTTTCACTTAACCAATTTTTTTTAGAAAAAGGAAAAGAAAGATTAAGACTTACTTTATTTCTTGTTTAACAAATTATAGACAACACACACAAAATGCTGATGGAACACAGCAGGCCAAACAGTATCTATAAGGAGAAGCACTGTCGGGTCGAGACCCTTCATCAGGACTAACTGAAAGGAAAGATAGTAAGAGATTAGAAAGTAGTGGGGGGAGGGGGAAATGCGAAATGATAGGAGTAGACCGGAAGGGGTGGGGTGAAGCTAAGAACTGGAAAGGTGATTGGCGAAAGTGATACAGAGCTGGAGAAGGGAAAGGATCATGGGGCGGGAGGCCTCAGGAGAAGGAAAGGGTGGGAGGAAGCACCAGAGGGAGATGGAGAACAGGCAAACAACTAAATATGTCAGGGATGGGGTAAGAATGAGAGGAGGGACATTAATGGAAGTTAATGTAGGTGTTCAGCGAAACGGTCTCCCAGTCTGCGTTGAGTCTGACCAATATATAAAAGGCTACACCGGGAGCACCGGACGCAGTATACCACACCAGCCGACTCACAGGTCAAGGGTCGCTGAACACCTATGCTCGGTCCGCCAGAGAAAACAGGATCTCCCAGTGGCCACACATTTTAATTCCACGTCCCATTCCCATTCTGATATGTCTATCCATGGCCTCCTCTACTGTCAAAATGAATCCAAACTGAGGCTGGAGGAACAACACCTTATATACCAGCTGGGTAGCCTCCAACTTGATGGCATGAACATTGACTTCTCTAACTTCCGTTAATGCCCCTCCTCCCCTTCTTACCCCATCCTTGACATATTTAGTTGTTTGCCTGTTCTCCATCTCCCTCCGGTGCTCCCCTCCCCCTTTCTTTCTCCCGAGGCCTCCCGTCCGATGATCCTTTCCCTTCTCCAGCTCTGTATCACTTTCGCCAATCACCTTTCCAGCTCTTAGTTTCATCCCACCCCCTCCGGTCTTCTATCATTTTGCATTTCCCCCTCCCCCCCCACCTTCAAATCTCTGACTATCTTTCCTTTCGGTTAGTCCTGATGAACGTCGACAGTGCTTTTCCTTATAGATGCTGTTTGGCCTGCTGTGTTCCACCAGCATTTTGTGTGTGTTGTTTGAATTTCCAGCATCTACAGATTTCCTCCTGTTTGCTCCAACAAAATATAGATCTTTCTTATCTTTTTCATCTGTCATCTTAAATGCTGAGATTGAAATGTTACCATCATTGGTTGTCATACTAAAAAAAATTACCTTTATCCTCTGTGGTAAAATCTACAGTTGGTATATGCTTAGTTGCTATCACCAGCAGGAAATGAAATAGATGGAAATCACAGTTTGAAATTGTATTTATTAACCCTTGTGAAGGGTTTATGTTTAAGTAGTTTTGTGAAAATGATACACTATTCATTTATTTTTATTCAAAGGAATATTGAAAACCTTTGGGGATGATCCTAACATAATTATGAAAAAATATTGTGGTTTAACTATAATTAAGATCAAATAAGGCAGCATAAAATGATATGTAGTGTATAAATATTATAAATTTAGTGGATTACCAGTTTCCATGCTGACCTCTGTTATTTGGGTGTTGCCTGGAGCAAAATTTAGTTTGAGCTACTTTCAAGTGCATGTATTGGGGGTTGCACTGAAACTTCCAGCCAGGGCTATGTAATTATATTTTGGATTTTCAACCAAGCAAATCCATGTCTGCATTTTTTTATGCTACATGGTTGGAACCTCGGCAGTCTTGTTAAGCAGGGCATTTAAAAGAGCAATTGAAATAGCTGTATCAATGGAAATAATAGATAGAGACACAGTTGAGTTACAGTCAGGAATGAAAGTGAGTGTGAACAAATTTGCAGTTGTAATCAGCTAGGCCAAATTGTCTTACCATTGTGGCAGGGCCTCACATACACCAGACCAATGCGAATTTAAAGCTGAAACTCGCAGAAAATGCAACAAAATAGGACACATACAAAGATCATGTCAGGCAGACAAAAGTAAATAGACTGCACAAGGAAGAGAAAAAGCAAAAAGTCAAGTTACAGTTTCAAGAAGAGCACTGATCTGCATGTTGTTGATGAAAAATCTGATGCGAGCGACAGAAGAATGAGTAGCCTTGAGATTTATAGTGTGAAAACTAACAATAGACAGGCAACAACACACACAAAATGCTGGTAGAGCACAGCAGGCTTCTCCTGCTTCTCCCTATAGATGCTGCCTAGCCTGCTGTGTTCTACCAGCATTTTGTGTGTTGCTGTTTGAATTTCCAGCATCTGCAGATTTCCTTGTGTTTGCTCTTTAAATAGACAGGCAGTATGGTTTACACCAGAAGGGAATGGCAAATTCATTAAAATAGGATTGGACACTGGCTTGGCTGTTTCAGTCATTTCAGAAAATTAGTTTGATCAGCATTTAAAAAATATTGATGCCTGCAAATACCCAAGCACACTGGGCTTGTACGTGCTAAAAATATGAGGGCCGGTATTGTGGGGATTTGAGTGGCTGAGACGACTACAACTTCATTGGAGATCTTTCCACAATTTGTATGCCAAATCCCCGGAATAGAATCATCTACAAGCGAATTAAAAAAAGATACTGAATGATGCCGTAGCAATGTTTAAGGATGGCATTGGGAAAACTCAAAAATTTCAAAGGTAAGATGCCACACTCAAGTTCTGCAAAGTCCATCTAGTTCCTTACCATTTGTGATAAAGTAGCCTTTGAGCTCGATTGCATGGATGCTGAAAGAATTCTTTCCAAGATTGAATGGAGCCCACAGGAAATACCAGTTGTCCCAGTAGTCAAGACAAATATATCTGTCTGGATCTGTGGTGATTTTAAGGTCACCATCAACCAAGTAGTGAAAGTGGATCAATATCCTCTGCCTAGGATATTGGATATCTTTGCAAACCTCTCTGGTGCAAAACACTTCAGCAAAGTGGATTTATCTGAGGCCTACCTACAGCTGGAGATGGAAAAAGTGTCCACATTGTTTCTCACTAAAAACACAAAGGGCTTTATCTCTATAATAGGCTTATTCTTTTTTTTTTCTTTCTTTTTCAATCTTTTTATTGTTTCATATAAATATAAAAAAACATAACATAATAATGAATAGGTTATGAATACAATAGACTTAAGATTACATTAATAATAGGATAATGATATCCTATTAAACATCAACAACAAAAAAGTACATTAATCAATCAAGTCTATATAATTATATATGAAAAAAAAACAAAACTAATCATCAAAAGAAAAAGAAAAAAAAATTAAAGATGTGTAAAAGAAAATATATATATGAAACAAACACTAAACTAAAACTAACATGGGCAATAATAACAATTTATAAGTATATGATAGTGTCAAAGAACTCCGGAACTCCAACCTGAACAAGAATAAACAGAGAGAAGGTCTGGGAAAGGCCAAATTAATTCATATGAAAATGTCGGATGAACGGTCCCCAAGTTTCTTCAAATTTAATTGACGAGTCAAAAATAGTGCTTCTAATTTTTTCCAAACTCAGATAAGAAATAGTTTGAAAAAGCCACTGAGACGTGGTAGGAGGGTTTACTTCTTTCCAATTTTGTAATATAGACCTTCTGGCCATTAATGTTACAAAAACAATCATTCATCTGATTGAAGGAGAAAACTGATTACCATCCTCATTTGGTATACCAAAGATTGCAGTAATAAAGTTAGGTTGTAAATCGATGTTCCAAATTGAGGAAATGGTAACGAATATGTCCTTCCAATAGTTATGTAAAGTGGGACATGACCAAAACATATGGGTCAGTGAAGCCACTTCTGAATGACATCTATGACATTGAGGGTTAATATGAGAATAAAATCGAGCAAGTTTATCTTTAGACATATAAGCTCTATGTACAATTTTAAATTGTATTAAAGCATGCTTAGCACATATAGAAGAAGAATTAACCATTTGTAAAATTTTTTCCCATTTATCTGTTGGTATATTGTATCGAAGTTCTTTTTCCCATTGTTGTTTAATTCTATCAGACATCTCTGGTTGTATCTTCATAATCATGTTATAAATAAAAGCAACTAATCCCTTCTGACAAGGATTTAAGGTAAAAATCAAATCTAAGAAATCCGTTGAAGTTGAGTTGGGAAAAGATGGTAAAACTTTATGTAAAAAATTTCTGATTTGTAAATATCTGAAGAAATTAGATTTAGGTAATTTAAATTTATTGGAAAGTTGGTCAAAAGACATCAAAGTACCTTCAAAAAAAAGGTCACGAAAACATTTTATACCTTTCCTTTTCCATATGCTAAAGGCTTGATCTGTCAAGGAAGGTTTAAAGAAAAAATTAAATAAAATAGGGCTATCAAGCACAAAGTTTTTCAAAGTAAAAAATTTCCAAAATTGAAACCAAATTCGTAATGTGTGTTTAATAACAGGATTAGATATCTGTTTATTAAATTTAACTAAATCAGCAGGAAGAGAAGAACCAAGAACAGAGAATAAAGAATATCCCTTTACTTCATTGCATTCCAAATTTACCCACTGCGGACACAATAATGAGTCCAAATCTAATTTCCAATACGTTAGGTTACGAATATTATTCGCCCAATAATAAAATCTAAAGTTAGGCAAAGCTAAACCACCATCTTTTTTAGATTTTTGTAATTGCCTTTTACTTAACCTGGGGTTATTGTTTTGCCACACAAATGAGGAAATTTTTGAATCAATGTTGTCAAAAAAGGATTTAGGAATAAAAATTGGTAAGGCTTGAAATAAATATAAAAATTTCGGTAAAATCATCATTTTAATAGCATTAATCCGACCAACTAATGATAGGAATAAGGGAGACCATCTTGTAGTAAGATGTTGTATTTGAAGATGTTGTATTTGAAGAAGCATAGGTAAAAAATTCAGTCTAAATAAATCTTTATATTTCTTGGTAATTTTTATACCTAAATAGGTAAAATTATCAGTAACAACTTTAAATGGAATCCTGTCATTCAATAAAGTTTGCGCGTTTAAAGGGAATAATTCACTCTTATCTAAGTTTAATTTATAACCAGAAAAACTACCAAATTGAGCCAACAAGGATAAAATAGTGGGAATAGATCTATCAAGATCAGAAATATATAACAGCAAATCATCAGCATAAAGTGATAATTTATATGATTTCTCATTACGGGTAATACCAAAAATATTAGGAGATTCAAGAATAGCAATGGCTAAAGGTTCTAACGCAATATTAAATAATAAAGGACTTAAAGGACAACCTTGTCTCGTACCACGAGATAATTGAAAAAAGGAGGATCTATAATTATTTGTAAGAACAGAAGCAACAGGTTTATAGTATATTAGTTTAATCCATGATATAAAATTAGGACTAAAATTAAAATTTCTCAATGCATTAAATAAATATGTCCATTCAACTCTATCAAAAGCTTTTTCAGCATCTAATGAAATAACACATTCTGGGACTGTGGGTGATGAAGTATGAATTATATTAATCAATTTTCTAACATTAAAAAAAGAATACCGATTCTTAATGAAACCAGTTTGATCTTCTGAAATAATCTGTGGTAGTACCTTTTCTAATCTAGTGGCTAAAATTTTTGTAAGAATCTTAGAATCTACATTTAATAGTGATATAGGGCGATAAGATGTACATAAAGTAGGATCTTTATCTTTTTTAAGAATTAGAGAGATAGTAGCTTCATAAAAAGACTGAGGTAATCTCTTCTTAGCAAATGCATCGTTAAAGATTTCACATAACCACGGGGAAAGCAAAGAAGAAAAAGTTTTGAAAAATTCTACAATATAACCATCAGGGCCAGGAGCTTTCCCTGAATTCATTAATGAGACAGCCTCACCTATTTCGGCCATAGAGATAGGAGCATCAAACAAGCTACGATCTTCACCAATCAGTTTAGGAATATTCAAATTGTTAAAAAAATTATCCATCATGGACAGGTCACCATCAAATTCTGATTGATATAAAGATTTATAAAAATCTTGAAAAGTATTATTGATTTCTTTATGATCAGTGGTTAAATTACTGTCTTGTTTACGAATTTTAATAATTTGTCACCTGGTCGAAATAGCTTTTAATTGATTAGCTAACAGTTTACCAGTTTGATCACTGTGAATATAGAATTGAGCTCTGGTCCTAATTAATTGATTTTCAATTGAAGTAGATAATAATAAACTATGTTCCATTTGAAGCTCAACTCTCTTCTTATAAAGTTCTATGGTAGGAGTCACGGAATAAATCTTATCAATTTCCTTCATTTTATCCAAAATAAAGCAATATCTAAATATCTTTGTTTCCTTTTACCAGCGGAGTACGAAATAATTTGTCCACGGATAAAAGCCTTAAAAGAGTCCCAAAGTATTCCTCTGTCAATTTCTTCAGTATAGTTTGTTGAGAAAAACAAATCAATCTGCTGTTTTATATAGGTGACAAATTCTGGGTCTTGAAGCAGAGTAGCATTAAGTCTCCAAGATCTAACATTATTGGAAAAGTCCGGAATCTTAATAGATAACTTCAAAGGTGCATGATCCGAAATAGTAATAGAATCATATTTACAATCAATAACATCCGTTAATAACCGATGATCAATAAGAAAGTAATCAATTCTAGAATAACTATGATATACATGTGAAAAAAATGAAAATTCTTTATCTTTAGGGTTCAAAAACCGCCATATTTCTGTAATTCCCGAATCAACCATAAAAGAATTAATAAGTAAGGCTGATCTATTCGGAAGAGTTCGAATAGGTTTAGATCTATCCATCAAAGGATTCAAACAACAATTAAAATCTCCACCCATTATCAACATATATTCATTCAGATTAGGAAGGGAAGTAAATAAACGTTTAAAAAATTCAGGACAGTCAAAATTTAGGGCATAAATATTAACTAGAACCACTTTCCGATTGAAAAGTGAACCAGTTATCAACACAAATCTGCCTTGTGGATCAGAAATAATTTCGTGATGTGTAAACAAAATTGAGGGGTCTATAAAAATAGACACACCCCTAATTTTAGCGGTACAATTCGAATGAAATTGTTGACCCTTCCAGAACCTAAAAAAACGTTGATTATCCTCCCTCCTAATATGGGTTTCCTGTGCAAAAATAATATTAGCGTTCAATCTATGGAATACCTTAAATATTTTTTTACCTTTAATCGGATGATTTAAACCATTAGTATTCCAAGAGATAAAATTAATAGATTTATCCATCATGCCAATATTAGTTGTGTATATCATAATAGGTTAAAAAGACACATAACCCATAATTTAGGAAAAAGGAAAATAGATTCAGGAGCAACCGGAGAACATGACACCTCAACAATATTAATAATTTAAAGTTGGCCCATAAACTAAAAGCAGAAAAAAACGCAAACGCGTGAAAAAAGATCCCCACCCCCTCCCCCCACCCTTCGAAGAAAAGCCAAGCGGCAGGCGCATAATCTAACACTAACCTTACCCCCATTTCAAGATGGCAGCTCCATAAAAAGCTTTTAAAAAAAAACTATGGAACACCCATATTTAAATATAGGGTTGCAAAAAGAAAATATATGTCAATCAGAATGAGAAAACTAATATAATAAAACAAACAATCTTTAACAAAAAAAATAAACATTAAAATTTAAGAGTGTAATATACCTTTAAAAAAATTTCATATATAAATGCAAGAAAGATGACGTTTCAAAAGCAAAGACTTATGGGAAGAAGAAACGACATTTTGAAAAAAGCCATCTTACAAAATATAAATGTAGATTCAACAATCTATTAAAAAAGTTTAATAATAAAAAAAATACCAAAATAGGATCAAAAAAGATTCAATAAACACTACAATATATATAAAAAAAACTAAAAAAAATTCAAAACATTCGTCCCATTTCTAAGTACAGGCAAACAAATAAATGTTTATAAAAAGCAGAGTCTTATGGGAAGAAGAAACGACATCTTGAAAAAAAAATAAATCATTATTACAAGACATAGATGTATATATCTGAAACAGAAAAAAGAATAAAAAACAATATTATAAAAGTTAAAAAAGCATCCATAAAACAGTGATAATAGTGAAAAATAAGAGCCAGTCCCGTAGAACGGGATAGAAAGTTATAACCCAACTTCGTAGGTTACTTAAAATGAGATGGCACCCTCTCTCCGAGGAATCTTCAACATGACACATAGTTCAAGTTGCACTAGAAGATCTATATTCCAACAAATTTCTTCGCTTCTTCCGGTGTTTTGAAAAATTGCTGACTGTTGTCGTTTAACGTAATTCTGAGCTTCGCTGGATACATTAAAGCTTGTTTAAGGCCAATCGAATAAATCTCTGCCATCACTGGTTTAAAAGCGATTCTTGATCTCATTACATCATAAGAATAATCTTCAACAATTCGGAATGAATTGGTGTTATAAGAAATCATGCCTTTTTTACGAGCTAATCGAATTAAAAGCTCTTTCTCCCGAGGATAATGAAGGCGAACAATCACCGCTCGTGGTTTATCAGACAGAGCCGAAAATCTCGCAACTCTGTGAACACGATCGATAACAGGTTTGGATTGCAAACCTTCAGCACTGAAAGTTTCCCATAGTAATTTAGAGAAAAATTCAGTTAAATCACCGGACTCAACTTTTTCGGGAAACCCGATGATATGCAAATTCTGTCTACGAGATCGATTTTCGAGATCAGTAATTTTAAACTTATACTGATCCATAGTTTTAGCATTCGACTCTACCTTCTTCTCCAACGCTTCAATTGTACGTACTTTTTCACAAATGGATTTTTCAAGAGTCGCGATCTTATCTTCATGCCGCTGAATGTCCGATGCCTGCGATTGAAGTTTAATTTCAAGCGATCTATCAGCTTCTTCAAGTTCGGATATTTTCCTGGTAAGTTTATTTTCCAAACTTGTCAGTCTGCTTCCCAATCTACCATCCAATCTGCCTTCCAGACTCGAAAGTTTAATATCCAGTTTAGCATCCAAAAGAGTAGAGATTGCGTCGATGGATACAGGTTCCTTAGACGATTTCTTGCTTGTAGCCATTTTAAGTTTGTCGAGATTAGATCAAATATTATTTTAGGAAGAAAAAGTTAATCAAAAGTATCAACCCATGTGATTAAATTCGAAAAGATTTAATTAAGGGGTGATTATAGTTGAAAAAATGAAGAGCGCCTAAAGGCAGATGTTTACGTCGCCATCTTGAAACTCCACCCCCAATAGGCTTATTCTTGGAGTAGCAGCTACATCTGCGCTCTGACAGAAAGGTATGCACAAGGTGTTGCAAGGCTGCCCAAGTGCTCAGTGTTACCTGAATTACACCATTGTTACTGGTAAGGGTGACAAGAAGCAACTCTAAAACCTCAAGACGGTGTTTAAAAAGTTTGGAAGATTATGGGCTCAGAGCACAACGCATCAAATACGAATAATTTAATCCCAGCATCTCTTACTGTGGTCACACTATTGATGCAGAAGGATTACACGGGGGGGGGGGGGGAACGTCATGTGATGACGTAGGATCGAGACGTGGGAACCCAGCTCTCCCGTAAAAAATCAGTAAATTAATGTTTAAGTGAAGAAAAGTTAGTCAATACTTTCTAAAAGTTACTTATAAACTACTCCGGACAGTTTCAAGTTATGCCTCACAAACAGAAGATGAAGAAAACTACTACCGTGAAAACAATGCAAGTTGGAACAGAATCAAGGCCCACTTCTGCCAATGAACCGCGAGCTCAGGTACATTTCACCTCCAGCGATACAGAACAGGAAACTGCGGCAACATGGACCATTTCTAAAGAAAAAGACCAATGAGAACTGCACAAACGTGAAGGAAGGAACATGCGCAAACGAGAGCAACCTGAACTACAAATCCCAGTTACAATTGAAAGCAAAAGTGAAAGTGAATCTGAGATAGATTCAGATTCTCTGGAAAAATCAGATGAAGGTGGAGGTAAAAGTTTTTCTGGAAATATAGAAAAGACTTTGATGCAAATAATGTGTAAATTAGAGAAATTAAGCACATTAAAAGTAATAAAAAAGATAAATATGGAGATTATGTTTGATAAAATGACAAAAAGACAGGAAAAAATGGAAAAGAGCATTATAGATTTGGAAGCTACAACAGAAGACATGGTTGAAAGAATGAATAAAATGGAAGATGATATTACTGCTTGGACATCAGAAAGAAAACAATTGTTGGAAAAAATGGATAAGCTTGAAAATTATAGTAGATGAAACAATATTAAAATTGTTGGACTTAAAGAAGATATAGAAGGAGAAGATCCAATAAATTTTTTTCAAAAATGGATCCCTGAAAACTTGGAAATGGAAGGAGGAACTCTAATCGAAATTGAAAGGGCTCATAGAGCCTTAAGGTCAAGACCTCAAGCTGATCAAAATCCATGATCAATTTTGATAAAATGCTTAAGATACCAAGATAAAGAAAAGATCCTGAAGGCGGCTGCCCAATGTGCCAAAAAGAGAAACGGGCCATTGATGATAGAAGGGAAAGCAGTTCTTTTCTATCCTGATATAAGTTATAACCTTTTGAAGAGAAAGGAGGAATTTAACCCAGGGAAAAAAGCTTTATGGGAAAAGGGTTATAAATTTATAATGCGTCACCCAGCAACACTGATAATTTTTTTGGAGGATGGAAAAAGAAGATTTTTTACCGATTATCGAGAAGCGGAGGAGTTCGCACAAAAACTCCCAATTATTCACTAACTACACATACAGATCTCCAAGCGTAATGGATTAAAGATGAAGACAGAGGCAGTGAATGGAAGTGATGGACATTTAAGGATGATACAGGGGAGAAAGACAAAATTTGAGAAATACTAATTGAGAATAGTATTTTTTTTCTTCTTATATACATACTTTTTTATGTTGCGGGGGGGCTGGGGAGCTTTGGATCAATTACTGTGGGATTCACGTGTGTAATCATGGTGATTGCCATGACCCGTACAACAGAGGGGGGTAATGTTGTGTTCTTTTTTTTCCACAACATTAGTAGGGGGTATTTTGTTTTTTTCTTTATAATCTATTTTTCTTCTATCTTTCTGCCTGGATGATCGGTGGGGACACACATAGCAACATGGAAAATTTAAAAAAGATTCCACAAGATACCACCAAAGTTGAAAGATTAGGTATTATTATAGATTGGAGTAATAAAATAATGACTAATTTACTGAATTTTTAAAGTTTTAATGTTAATGGGCTTAATGGACCGGTGAAAAGAAAAAGAATCTTAACATACATTAAAAAAATGAAAATAAATATAGCTTTTTTACAAGAAACACACTTAACAGAGATAGAACATCAGAAATTAAAAAGAGACTGGGTTGGAAATGTTATTGCAGCTTCATTTAATTCAAAGGCGAGAGGAGTTGCAATTTTGGTTAATAAAAATTTACCAATTAAAATACAAAATGTATTAATTGATTCGACGGGGAGATATGTAATTATACATTGTCAAATTTTTTCAGAACTATGGACTTATGAATATTTATGCACCAAATGAAAATGATGTAAAATTTATACAAGAGTCTTTTTGAATTTGGCTAACGCACATGACAAAATATTAATAAGTGGAGATATTAACTTTTGTCTAGATCCAGTTTTAGATAGATCAACAAAGGTTGTCACAAAATCAAAAGTAGCAAAATTAACTCTATCTTTGATGAAAGATTTAAATTTGATTGATATATGGAGAAGAATTAACCCAAAAGAGATTATTCATTTTATTCAAATAGACATAAAATATATTCAAGGATAGATTTTTTCCTATTATCAATGAATATTCAAGACAGTGAAAAATGTGGAATATAAAGCGAGAATATTGTCAGATCATTCTCCTTTGACAATGATAATGATAGATAAAAAGGAATCAATTTATAGATGGAGATTTAATTCAATATTACTAAAACTTCAAGATTTTTGTGATTTTATGAAAAAGCAGGTTCAGTTCTTTTTAGATACAAATTCACATTCAGTTGATAAATTTATATTGTGGGAAGCAATGAAGGCATATTTGAGAGGTCAGATAATAAGTTATACTTCAAAAATTAAGGAATATATGATAGAAATAGATCAATTGGAAAAAGAGATTACAAAATTAGAAAAAGAATCTCAAAGATAAATGACAGAAGAAAAACGAAGACAACTTATTAACAAGAAGTTACAATATAATACACCAGACATATTGAACAGAAAAAGCAATTATGAGAACTAAACAGATATTATGAACTGGGTGAAAGATCACATAAGTTCCTTGCATGGCAGTTAAAAACAGACCAGACTTCTAAAACGATAAATGCAATTCGAACAAGAGTAAATAAAATTACTTATAAACCTTTAGAAATTAATGAAACTTTCAAGGATTTTTATTCTGAATTATATAAATCAGAATCACAAAATGATAATGTTAAGATAGAAAGGTTTTTATCACAAATAACTCTTCCAAAATTGAATACCGAAAAACAGAAGGGATTAGATATGCCTGTTACATTAAAAGAGGTCGAAGAAGCTCTAGGATCATTTCAAAGTATAAATTTCCAGGAGAAGATGGTTTTCCGCCTGAATTTTATAAAAAGTTTAAAGGTTTATTAATTTCTCCTTTTATAGAGTTAATACATCAAGCAGAAAGAAAGCATAAATTCCAGAATCTTTTTCGACAGCTATTTTAATAGTATTGCCAAAAAAAAGAGATCTTTTAAAGCCAACATCATATAGACCTATTTCTTTGTTAAACACTGATTATAAAATAATAGCAAAAATCTTATCTAACAGATTATCTAAATACTTACCAAAATTAATACATATGGATCAAACAGGATATATTAAAAATAGACAATCGGCAGATAATGTAACTCGGTTATTTAGTATAATTCATTTGGCTCAAAAGAGGGAGGAAATGAGTGTGGCAGTTGCTTTCGATGCAGAAAAAGCATTTGATAGATTGGAACGGGATTTTTTATTTAAGGTATTGGAAAAATATGGATTAGGAGTATCTTTTATAAAATGGATTAAAACCTTAAATACTAATCTCAAAGCTAAAGTAGTGACAAATGGTCAAATTTCAACACCATTTCAGTTAACAAGGTCAACTAGGCAAGGTTGTCCATTATCACCTGCTTTATTTGTGTTGGCGATAGAACCATTAGCTGAATTAATTAGAATGGACCCAGATATTAAGGGTTTCAGAGTTAACCAGGAGGAATACAAGATTAACTTATTTGCTGATGATGTTCTGCTTTACTTAACAAACCCATTGCACTCGTTGCGTAAATTATCCTCTAGATTAGAAGAATATGGGAAAATATCAGGTTACAAAATAAATTGGGATAAAAGTGAAATTTTACCTCTTACTAAAGGAGATTATAGTCAATGTCGATTAATAACTCAATTTAGATGGCTGACAAACGGTATAAAATATTTAGGTATAAGAGTTCATAATGATATAAAGAACTTATATAAATTAAATTACTTACCATTATTGAAAAAAATTCAAGAAGATCTTGATAAATGGATGATATTACCAATAGCATTAGTAGGTAGAGTAAATACCGTAAAAATGAATATATTCCTTAGACTACAATACTTATTCCAATCACTACCAATACAACTACCCCAGAATTTTTTTCTAGAGTTAAATAAATATGTGAGGAAGTTTCTTTGGAAAGGTAAGATGTCAAGAATATCATTGGAAAAATTGACATGGAAATTTGATCTAGGAGGGTTACAACTTCCAAATTTTAAGAATTATTATGAAGCAAATCAACTTAGATTTATTGCATCATTTTTTGAGAAAGATAGACTGGCATGGATTAGAATAGAACTAGATAAAATAGGAGAAAATACACCAGAAGATTTTATATATAAATGGGAATCTAAATGGATACGGGAAAAGAAAGAATCTCCTATATTAAAACATTTGATTGACTTATGGAATAAGATAAATGTTGATGATGAGACAAATCTTTATTAGCAAAGAGATCTTTAGTTCAA
Source organism: Hypanus sabinus (assembly GCF_030144855.1). Lineage (NCBI taxonomy): Eukaryota > Metazoa > Chordata > Chondrichthyes > Myliobatiformes > Dasyatidae > Hypanus > Hypanus sabinus. The sequence continues at coordinate 137,261,377 of NC_082706.1, read as the reverse complement.
AATAGACTTATTCCTTTTACAATGGATAATCAACTTTTATAAATTGGTTTCAAAATGAGATTAGATATATAGGAGATTGTTTTGAAGGAGGTATATTAATGTCATTTGATCAATTAAAGAATAAATATAAAGTATCAAACAAAACTCTTTTTTGTTACTTCCAATTAAGGGCTTATTTAAGAGAAAAATTAGGTCAAACAATGTTATTGCCGAAATCTAATGAAATAGAAACTTTAATTCAAAAGGGAAAAATTAAAAAATTTATTTCTTGTATGTATAGCTTGATTCAAAAACAGGCAATTAAACAAGGAATCCATAAGTCAAGACAAAAATGGGGAAGTGACTTGAATATTAAAATTGAAGAAACAAATTGGTCAAGACTATGTCTTGATAGTATGACATATACAATAAATATCGTTAAGATTAGTGCAATATAATTTTTTACATCAGTTATATATTACACCACAAAAAAAAATAAAATCCAAATTTATCTGATCAGTGTTTCCGATGTAACCAAGGAATCGGTACTTTTTTACATTCTACTTGGTCTTGTTCTAAAATTCAACCTTTTTGGACAAATTTAAGAGTTTTATTGGAATAAATTATTGGACACAACTTCCACATAATCCAGTATTATTTTTATTAGGCGATGTTGAAGGGATAAAATCGAAACCCAAATTGAATAAATATCAGAAAGAATTCATAAAAATTGCACTGGCAGTAGCCAAAAAGGCTATTGCAGTTACTTGGAAATCGGATTCATACTTAAGTATAGATCGTTGGAAGAATGAAATTTCCAGCTGTATTCCACTTGAAAAAATTACTTATAATTTAAGAGATAAATATGAAACATTTTTGAAAATTTGGCGCCCTTATTTACAAAAGACAGGATTAAATATATAGGTGCTCTGAAGATAAAATAATTGGTTATTTGGGGAAATAAATAAATATATATATACTAAAGTTATTACGAACTTCGTGGAGCATGTGGGGATCTTCCGATATCCAGGCACTCTCTCTTTCTTTCTTTTTTTTCTTTTTCTTTTTCTTTGTTTTTATAGGGATGTTAGGGGGGAGGGGTAAGGGGGGAAGGGTATATATTTTTTTCTTTCTGTAATCATTTGAAAACTCAACAAAAAAATTTTTTTAATAAAGGATTGCACAAGTGTGCTGAGAAAATTCAAGCCGTGATGGATGTCTCAAAGCCAAAGGATATGTCACATTTGCGGTCCTTGTTAGGATATGTCAAATACTAGAACAGGTTCCTGCCAAATCTGGCACCCGTGCTTCACCTCTTGAACACATTACTACAGATTGCCAAGAAATGGCAATGGACAAAACAGTATAAGGTGACTTTTATGAAGGTAAAGGAAATGGTGACATCAAACACTGTACTCACACATTATGATCCACATTGTCCAGTGAAACATGCTTGTGCTGTCTCACCTTATGGTATAGGTACAGCCATGTCACATATTATCAGTGAGGGACTGGATATATGAGTATTTGGATAGATAGGGACTGATCAGGGATATTCAACATGGCATGTGTCTAATTAATCTTACAGAATTTTTCAAAGAAGTTCACAGGAAAGTTGATGAAGGCAAGCCAATAGATGTTGTCTGTATAGACATAAGTAAGGCCTTTGACAAGACCCCATAATGAGGTTGGTCAAGAATGTTCAGTTGCTTGACATTCAAGATGAGGTAATAAATTAGTTTAGACATTGGATTTGTTGGAGAAGCCAGAGAGTGGTACTGGAGGGTTGCCTCTTTGACTGGAGGCTTGTGACTATTGGTGTGACACAGGAGTTGGTGCTGGGTTTGTTGTTGTTTGACATCTATATCAATGATCTGGGTGATAATGTGGTTAGCTAGGTCAGCAGATTTGTGGAGGACTCTAAAATTGGGGGTGTAGTGAACAGTGAGGAAAACAGTCAAAGTTTGCATTGTGATCTGGACCAGCTGGAATAATGGGCTGAAAAATGAAAGATGGAACTTAATGCAGAAAAGTGTGAGGTGTTGCACTTTTGGAGGACAGACCAGGGTAAGACTGACAGTACTGTGCAAAAGAAATGGGCACATAGCTTGTGTGCCTAATATTTGCACAGAACTGAAGTAATTTTGTGTATTGCACTGTATTGCTGCTGCAATATAAAACAATTTAATGACATGTGAGTGGTGATTAATCTGATTCGGATATGGGTCTCTATTGTGGACAAAGAGTAAAAAGTGGGTAGGGAGAATGGAATCATTGTTAGGAAAAGGGGAAAGGAGAGGTGTGGGGGAGTTTAGCAGGAGGCACCTGGAAGACATTCTGTAATGATTAATAAACCAATTGTTTGGAATCAGATGACCTTGCCTGATGACTCAGTGCTGGTTGTGTCTATACCTGTTTTACCTCCCACCCTAGCACTTTTTCTCTGCCATCTGTCCAACACCCCTTCCGCAGAGCTCCACCTTGCCATTTCCGACATCCTTTGTTCCTGTCAGATTTATAAACTCACTCTCTGCCTCAAGTTGAGAAATACAATACTATGCAAAAGTCTTAAATACCCCAGCTGTATATCTGTGCCCAAGACTTTTGCACTGTACTGTACATGATGAGCAGTATTGCACAGAGGAGTGTGGTAGAACAGAGTGATGTAGAAATATAGATTCCTTGAAAATGGTGTCAAAGGTAGATAGGGTAATAAAGAGCATTTCTGGCACATTTGGCCTTCATAAATATAAAGTACTGAGTACAGGAAATGGGCTGTTTTGTTGAAGTTGTACAAAATATTGGCAAGGCCATGTTTGGAGTATTTTATGCAGTTTTTGTCATGTGCCTACTGGAATGGTGTCAATAGGATTGAAAAGAGTGCAGAGAAAATGTTTAAGGATATTTCCATGTCAGGAAGACCTGACTCATAAGTAAAGTTGAATAGGTTTGGAGTTTATTCCTTAGAACGTAGATGAGTTGGGGGTGGGGGGGGGGTGTAGACTTGATGGAAGTATACAAAATTTTGAGGGATAAAGACAGGGTAAGTGCAAGCAGACTTTTTCCACTGAAGTGGGGTGAGACCAGAAGTAGAGGTCATGGGCTGAAGGTGCAAGGTGAAAATATTAAGAGGAACATGAGGGGAAACTTCTTCAGTCAAGGGTCATGAGACTGTGGAACAAGCTGCCAGCACAAGTGGTGGCATTGCAGAGTTCTGCATTTAAGGGAAATTTGGATAGGCTTGTGGATGGGAAGGGTATGGAGGGATATGGTTCTGCTGCAGGTCAATGTGATTAAGCAGATTAATAGTTCAACACGGACTAGGTAGGCCAACAGACCTGTTTCTGTGCTATAATAGTCTGTGATTGATGGAAATTGCTCACTTACCTGGAGGGTTCTGTGAGATTCTCATTGCACTTATCCAAGAATGCCCTGTGGGACATGACTCCAAGGCAACATAATCTAAGTTCTCCTGAAGAACATTTAAAAAGATCAGTACATAAGGAATCATGCTATTCTCTGCACACTTGATGCCAAACTTACATCACAGTCAAAAGTTAACTCACAGCTAGAAGTGAGTTAAGAAAATAGAATAAGGTTGACAAGGATAATAAGTCAGCCATGATGAACTGGTAGAGCAGACTCAATAGGCAGAATTGCTTAATTCTGCTCAAAGAAGAAAATAGAAAAATGGTGTTTGGTTAAGTTTCTGAATTGGTGTGATTTGATCCAGAAATGTTTGCAAAAGCAATTTACTCTACTAGAATGGATACTCATTAATAAAAAAACTCTACAATCCAAGTTCGATATAAATTTTAATGCAGATTTTTTTAATTAGCTATGATATATTTAATTAACCATTTAACTTTTGATAAGCAAAAGAGAATCCACAATGCTGGAAATTCAAAGAACACACACAAAATGTAAGAAGAACTCAGCAGACCAGGAAACATCCGTGGAAAAGAGTATAGTTGACATTTTGGGCCAAGACCCTTCATCAGAACTGGGAAAAAATGACGAGTCAGAGTAAGAAAGTGCAGGCAGGAGAGGAAGAACCACACACCCCTCTCCCAGTTTCACCTCTCACCCTGTGGTTCTTCCTACACTCGCCCCACTTTCTTACTCTGTCTTGTCATCTTTTTTTCTCATCCTGATGAAGGGTCTCAGCCCGATATGTCGACCTTACTTTTTTCCGTAGATGCTGCCTGGCCTGCTGAGTTCCTACAGCATTTTGTGTGTGTTGCTTAACTTTTGATAATCTATTTTATTCATCTGTTTTTCCTGTCATGAATGCAGTTTCCCTTTGTTAATAGAGGAGCTGGTTGAAATTATTGATTTGCTGAGTTCTGCAATTTTTGATTTCATTTTAATTAGCTGCTATTACATTTATTTTTTTAATCAACATTTAAACAGCTTTCCTTTCCTTAAGAAAAGATATACTAATGCCGTGTTGCTTTTTGATCTCAGGTTCAGCGAATCAACAGCAAGATGTCTCCATAAACAAAAATGAAGACATGAGCAATGTCCAAGAGATGTCAACCAAGCGTCTTGTTATAGGTTCAATGGAGCTTCGTCTGGACAGTAGCTCTGTTCACAGAATACTGAAGATGGTGGCATGTGGTCTGAATCATGAGTATGAGCCATACAGCAAACCTCGCTCAGGTTAAATAGAAATTCTTATGTGTTATATAAAAGTAATTATCTGAGCTGCTTAACTGAAAAAAATGAGCAATAGCTTGACATTTAACATGCTGCTGTTGTAGTTACTGTTGCCTTTTGTTTGTATGAAATATTAGGTTACTGTATTATGAGTCAAAACAAAAAGCTATATATTATTTCATACTTTAGTAACTGATCATATTGTTGACTATAATTTACCTTTGGAGCAACGAACAATCTGCTGGAACTCAGTAGGTTGAGCTGCATCTGTGGTGGTGGCGGGGGCAGATGGAGGAATTAACCATTTTTGTTAAAATTATGCATCCTGATTTGATCCTCCAGAAGTTAGTTTCTTACTCCAAATTTCAGCATCTAAGATGTTTTGTATATTCTATGTTCTGCCTTTGGTCAAAGAACAAAATTCAAGAATGTTTAGGTGGATTGAGTAGAAATGAGTGAAGAGACAAGAAGTTAGGGAACGTTAAAAGATAAAGATGGGGGTAATGTTGCTGAGGATTTCAGTGAAAAAGGATTTGGGAGAGAAGAAGTAAAGAAAGTATTATGGAAGGACATTGAAAAGGAAGATTTGGTGGATGGCTTCAATAATCTACAATGCACAGTGGAAAAGGGGAGAGAAAAGGATGTGCTGAGGTGAAGAGGTTATTTTTTTGTTTTTGTTTCAGTGAGCTTGGGGAGAGAACTGCATACAGTTATGCTGTGTGATTATTGATCATTAGAGCAACTTTGAGACTGGTGGAGTGTTCCATGCATTTAGCTTTTTGAAAGAGATATGGAGTTTGATTACCAAAACAATTGAGAGTTAGTTGCTTGACTTAAATGCTGCAGTTGCTTTAGCAATCTGAATAGTAGTGTTTTATGGAATGGTTTAGAATGCTGGGAGGATTTGAATATGTGGGAACAATCTACTACCTGCGGTTTCATTCTGTTTACAACTTTTTCCAAGAAGGAGGTCACCCATTGTCTATTGGACTTTCAGTAGATGAGTAAAATGGAGATACAAGAGACTACAGATGCTTAAATCTGGAATGAAAAAAACAAGCTGCTGGAGGAACTCATTGGGTCAGGCAATATATGTGTTGGGAAATGGACAGTCAGCATTTTGGGCTGAGAAGCCGTACCTGGACTGAAAACTAGAGAGGATATAGCCTGTATTAAGCAGTCAGGGGAATTTGAAGCAAGAGCTGGCAAGCAACAGGTGAATCCAAGTGAGGAGCAGTGAAAAGCAGATGGAAGAGAGAACAGTGGCAATAGCAGTCGAGGCTGGCAGGTGATAGGTGCAGGCAACAGAGGGCGATAGAGAATGAAATCTGGTGTGAAAGGAAGGTGGAGCTTGGGATCATATAAGAGAGATGTTATGATCAGAAGGGAGAGGGAACCCAGTGGGAAGAGTGTGTTTTGTAGAAAATTAGAGGAATCTAAAGAGAAGTTAAGGGTAAGGAAATGTTCTGACAGGTGGAGGAGAGAAGGCTAGGAGGCAAACCACAGATATTTAAAAACAAGAAATTGTACAGCAACACACAGAAAATGCTGGAGGAGCTCAGCCTCCGTCACTCCAAGGAGAAAAGGCCACGTTGATTCAACCTATTTTCATAAGGCATGCTCCCCAATCTAGGCAACATCCTTGTAAATCTCCTCTGCACCCTTTCTCTAGTTTCCACATCCTTCCTGTAGTGAGGTGGCCAGAACTCAGCACAGTACTCCAAGTGGGGTCTGACCAGGGTTCTATAAAGCTGTAAAATGGCTCCACAATCTCTAAGGCCTTGCCCAAAAAGGGTATTTATGGATGAATGACAAGGACGATGCCATGGCTCAAAAAAAAGCATATCCTTCTCTGTAAAGACTTTCCAAAGTGTCACTTCGAAGATACTATAAAGATGTGGATGAAAGTCTTGTGGTCAGATGAAACTAAAGTGGAACTTTTTGGCTTCAACATAGCGTAAATCTAACACTGTGCATCAACTTGGTAACACTATCTCTATCCAAAGTAAGATGGGCGTATCATCATGCTATTGGGTTGCTTTGCAGCAGCGGGGACTGGAAATCTAGTCAGGATTGATGGAAGACCCTGGATTGAAATAAAAGCCTCTGTCAGAAAGCTTAAACAGGGAAGTAAGCTCATTTTCCAGCAGGGCAACCCGAAGTACGCTGTTGAGCAATCATGTTAGTGACTTTAAATGAAGAAAATTGATGTCCTTGAGCAGCCCAGTGAGAGTCTTGAACTTCATCTGATTGATCATCTCTGGCAAGACCTCGAAGTTGCTGTCCACTGTAGCTCCCAACCTTTGGCACAGCTTGTGCAATGTTACCTGGAGGAATGGGCAAATCTTGCTCCATCATGTTGTGCAAAGCGAATATAGCCTCATCCAAAAAGACTACTGGCTGTTTTATAACTGTTAGAGGTGGTTCAACTAAGAACTAAGGAAAGTGAGAATGAATACTTTTGAACTGCTGTCATTTCAGTTTTTGAATTTTTAGTTTTTCATGCTTTACAATTTTCCTAGTTCCTAGGACTCTACTGTGAAAAAAAGGAGTGTGTGCTACACAAATAAAAATTCTCAGTTAAATTGATTAAAGTCCCTGATTGAAATACTCATTTATGTGAACAAAGGGTTGGGTGCTGAATACTCTTATAAGGCACTATATCTTTAAAACAAAGAAATAACAACAAGTTAATGTTCTCAGTCTTTTCAAACCTCTCTGTAGCTTTGCACATACTTTTGTAACCCACTCCAGTCATGCAACCCTCTTTATTGTGAGTGATCATAAAACACAGAACTGTACAATACAGGAATTGAATTGACTTTTTTTCTTACAACCTTCACATTCATGAGGAGTAAAAATCTTTGTTACGTCTCTGTCTAAATGTGCAATATGCAATCATAGTAATATATAATAATTTATAATAAATAGAACAGTCAATGTAACATAGCTATATACTCAAATCAGCGTGAGTTAATCAGTTTGAGTGCCTGGTGGAAGAAGCTGTCCCGGAGCCTGTTGGTCCTGGCTTTTTTGCTGTGGTACCGTTTCCACAGCAGCTGGAATAGATTGTGGTTGGGGCGACTCGGGTCCCCAATGATCCTTCGGGTCCTTTTTACTCACCTGTCTTTGTAAATGTCCTGAATCATGGGAGGTTCACATCTACAAGGCCCTTCAGCCCATGATGTCTTTACATGATGGTAAATGAAACCAAATCTTTCTGCCTGCACGTGATCCAGATCCTTGTATTCCCTGCATTTTCACATGTCAATCTAACAGCATCTTAAATCTGCTTTTTTCTCCCGGCAACCTGTTGCAGGTACCCACCACTGTATATAAAAATACCTAACTCTCACACATCTTCCTTCAACTCCCCCTCCCCACCTTAAATGCTTAAATGCATGTAATCTTGTATTTAAAAATACTTGAACATTGTTCTACTGGGCAACCCTAAATTTAATTTCTCAATCGTTGGTGCATGCACCAATAGTTGCAAGATCGTCAGATATAGAATTTCCTCTAAAGTTTCCTCTTAACCTTTCTTTGTATGACCAAGCTTTTGGTCACCTGCTATAATATATCATTGTATGGCTTGGTTTCAAATTTCTTTTGATAACTTGTTGCAAATTGCCCTGAGTAATTTATTTTGCTACAATACTTTGTAGGAGGGTATTAGCATGATTCATCAGGGAAAATACAATTTTTTTTGGCTCTAGTTTTAAAATATATTTTAGCTTGTCCCATTGCAACCCCACAACAGTTGTCATCCATTCAATATGCCATTGCACTTATACAGTACATAGAAACATAGAAAATAGGTGTAGGAGTAGGCCATTCGGCCCTTCGAGCCTACACCGCCATTCAGTATGATCATGGCTGATCATCCAACTCAGAACCCTGTACCTGCTTTCTCTCCATACTTCCTGATCCCTTTAGCCACAAGGGCCATATCTAACTTCCTCTTAAATATAGCCAATGAACTGGCCTCAACTGTTTCCTGTGGCAGAGAATTCCACAGATTCACCACTTTCTGTGTGAAGAAGTTTTTCCTCATCTCAGTCCTAAAAGTCTTCCCCTTTATCCTTAAACTGTGACCCCTCATTCTGGACTTCCCCAACATCGGAAACAATCTTCCTGCATCTAGCCTGTCCAATCCCTTTAGAATTTTATATGTTTCAATAAGATCCCCCCTCAACCTTCTAAATTCCAGTGAGTATAAGCCTAGTCGATCCAGTCTTTCATCATATGAAAGTCCTGCCATCCCAGGAATCAATCTGGTGAACCTCCTCTGTACTCCCTCTATGGCAAGAATGTCTTTTCTCAGATTAGGGGACGAAAACTGCACACAATATTCTAGGTGCGGTCTCACCAAGGCCTTGTAAAACTGCAATAACCTCCCTGCTCCTGTACTCAAATCCTTTTGCTATGAATGCCAACATAACTTTTGCCTTTTTCACTGCCTACTGTACCTGCATGCCCACCTTCAATGACTGGTGTACAATGACACCCAGGTCTCATTGCATCTCCCCTTTTCCTAATCGGCCACCATTCAGATAATAATCTGTTTTCCTGTTCTTGCAACCAAAATGGATAACCTCACATTTATCCACATTAAATTGCATACTTTGAAGACAGTCACTATTTTAGTATGTAATTGGTTGAAAATCATCCAATCAAGCATTTGTTTGCTTTCCAAAATTATTCTAAAAATGCTGATACTTATGCTAACATTGCTTGTTTGAAACCTTTCAGATACGGAGGATGAGAACAGAACATTGCCAAGCTCAGAGGAGGTTGCTGCTTTGGAGGAATATATTCCAACCAGATTAACATGTATTACTGTTTTAAAATGCACATTTACAATTACCCTGGCTGAGTTCAATCTTCTTGACAACTTACTTCCTATAATTTTAGGTCAAAAGGTAATGAGCCTCTTTCTCCAAAATTCTTCTAAAAGTATTTGCAAGAAAGGAAGTAGGAATTTTTCTTTAGGATGTCATTGGATTTCTTCAAATAGATTTGAAAATCAGGACAGAGCTTGTCTTTAAATGACAGTAATTTTTACTTTCTGCCATATTCTGATTCAAAATAAAGCAGATGTAAAATAATAAAAAGTGTCCTTGTAATCGGATATGAGGAAAGAGGCTTCATTGCAATAAGAAACAATAGTGTTTAAAATGAGAGAATGTAAGAAATGCAAATGAGGGTATAGCATATGTTCCTTTGAACCTGCCTTGCCCGTCAATAGTGATGCTTTTGAATTTTATTAAACTTCATCATCCTGCTTGTTGTCATAGGTTGATCATCAATTTATAAATTTATAAAGTCCAATGTGAATATCTAGATTCAGAAAATATTTTTAGGAAGTCACCACTGATTTTAGGAATGAGATTTTGCTGTTGAATATTTTATTATTTTGATTTAGGCACTGGTGAGAAGTTCAGTGGTGGATGTGATGAACATGGATATTTAGGAAGTCTGCAAAAATAAAACAAACTATTGGAGAAGGTTAAGATGTATGGAATTAAAGTAAGGTTAGGGAACTTGATTGATATGACACCAGTAATGCTATAATTGCAAAATGTACCGACTGTAATTTTAATTACTAATGTTGTAGTAACCTATTTGAACCCATGTAAGTTTTGTCCTAAGGGAAGGTAGTTTTAGAATTTAGCCCCAGATGAAGGAAGAACTGTGTATTTCCAAACAGGATAGTTATCTGATCCAAAAGGAATTTGTGTGTGATAGCATTCTGAGTTAATTCTGTTCTTGCAGAGAATAGGCTTGACAAGTTTGTGAGTTGTCTTGGTGAACATATGCAAAACATTTTGCAGATGGTAGGTAAAGGTGGTGGAGACATTGAGGATTAGCACAGTTGATGGAGAGGAATCATTCAGCTGGCTTTAAACTCTTCAGTAGAATTGGAATTATACTAATAGGTATCTAGCTAGGTAAATGGAAAGCATTTTGTTATATTCCTGATTTGCCTTTTAATGCTGGAAAGTCTTTGGTTATCTGGTATTGAATGATCCTGAAGAATGCTAGGTTCTGTATTGAATGATACTGAAAAATGCTAGATTCTGATCCACTCTTGTAGCTGCAGTATTTACATAGTTGTATATTTAAATTTTGGTTCAGTTGTGCCTTCTCCTTCCCTCCTGGGTGTTGATGGTGTGACTTTGAAATGGTTAAAAGTATGAGGCAAGACTCAAAAGTAGGTGGCTGGTTTTTTTTTGGAGATGGTCATGGCAAGTGATTGTGTTGCACAAGTTTGGCACTTAAAGAACCTATGCCATAATTGTATGTGGTATGTAAGCTTTGTTGCATTGTTTGTGAATGAAATTCATAACTTTTGTCCTTGTATTCGAAGAAAAGTTAGTGATAAAGTAACTAATATGATTGGGTTTAGCATATTGCTTTAAGGAAATTATTGACTTCAAGACATTTCAAGTACCTACTGCTGTTCTTGACCTGTCTTATTTTTGCTGATGCCTTGGCTTGATGGTAATTGTGGAGTAAGGATGATGATAGGCTACACAGGTGGAATACAATTCTACTGTTTCTGCCAGCTCACTGGGTCTTACTGATGACTGGTTTTGAACTTCCTGAGTAGTTCTCAATCTGAGTCATGGGTTGGTGTGCCACCCAAAAAGCTGATGAATGAAGTGTGAATACGACAGTGACTTCACAAGAGTTGTATATTTATTAATGCCAGTGCCATTTTGAAGTTAGCAGGATTGATTAGAGAAATCTTCTTAGTTAGCTTGCTCATCCTCTGTTATATACCCTGGTAAGTGTCCTTCTGGACACAATAATACTACATCTCATTTTATTTGTTCTCTCAATGCATCAATTAGTGTATTCTTAGTGTATGGCAAATATGATTTGCATTAAAGTAATGTAAATATTTTCTTCTTTCAGCATTCTGTACCTTACATAAATGCTCCGCAATTTCATCCATTGCGGCCCCTACCTGCCTTGAGAGTACAGATGGACAAAGTTAGTTTGGAATATTCAGTGCCAATGTATGCTGGACAACTTATACCCACTGTCAGCAGCCTTAATCAGCCATCTGATAATTTATTGCACTACTGCTATGTGCACTGCTATGTCAAGGTAATATTTTTTTTCAGCCTTCTCTTAATTCATTAAATTTGAAATTTTTCACTGTGATTTTGTTTTCAGGTTGTATCAGGTAGAAATCCAAAATACTGACTCTAATTTAAGGCAGGAAATTAACCAAAACATTTTGACACCTCTTTGATGTTCTTGCATTTTCGCATGCTAGTCATGGTGGTCAGATATTTTAAACACTAAGCTACTTATGTCTTTGGTGACTTAGTTCAGTTTCAATCCTGGTTAATGCAACAGGCTAAATGAAGCTTATTTAATATGGAATATTGATTGATAAATGTAATTTTTGGTAGCAAATACTTTACCTCTTTCTTATTAACTACCTTTCCTTCACCAGGATTTCCTGTGCTTGAATCTTTAATCTCTTTAGTCATGAAATCAAACACATGTGGAATACGTGGCAGGAAACTAATCCTGAATTCAGGTCGCACATCACTTTGAAACATAATTTTGTTTTGTTCGTGCTTACGTGTGTTTATTATCTCTCAGCACTCTGCTGAATTATTGGATATATTTCAGATAAACTGTTGTCTAATTCTGTGGATTACAATTTAGAAAAAATATCAAATAAGGGCTTGCAGAAAGTGCAGTGGAGGTTTACCAGAATCGTTGGTACACAGAACTTCAGTTAAATGGAGAACATAGGGAAGCTAGGGCTGTTCTTGAAGCAGAGACAGAAAAGTGCCAAGTTAATAAAGGCAGCGGAAATTAGGAAGGGGCATCATACAACAGTGAAGGAAGTTTGGCATTGAGGGCTGCGTATTTTAGATCATTTGCTGTTTGCTGAAGATTTGGATGAGGCAAATTTATTTCATAATGTTAAGTTGTTTCGAACTGGAATACACTGCCTAGGAGAGTGGGAGGTACAGATTCACTATCAGTGTTCAAGATAGAATTAGATAGATACTTGAAGGAGAAGCATTTGTTTTGGCAACGCACAATCTGCTGGAAGAACTGAGCAGGACGAGCAACATTGGTGGGAGGAAAGAAATGGTTGACATTTTGGGCCAAAGCCCTACATCAACACTTGATGCAGGATATTAATCTGAAGTGTTTATGGTTTTGTTCCTCCCACCAATGCTGCTTGACCTGTTGATTTATTCCAGCAGATTGTATGTTGCCCCAGATTTCAGCATCTGCAGTCTCTTCTGTCGCACTTGTTGGGCTCTGGGGGTAGGGGAGGAGAATGGGACTAATTTGGTAGAGCCTCCTTTTGTGCTGAGATTCTTTGAAGCTGGCGGTTGTGACTCGCAGCACTAAACTATTCTAGACCATGTCCTCTATTGACATTCATATTATTGGCATATTTTAACTTAAATAATTCTGCAGGGATTCCGATGCCAGACATACACGTGAAAGCAATTGCGTTTTTGGGTTGCAGCCTAATGTGAATTATAAGCAAGATGCAGGAAATGGTTGAGATTGCATCTTGTATATGTGCTTTCAAACTTTTCTTTCTATTGAATAGCGGTGGTAGAAGCAATAATATGCCATTGCAAGCCATGCTGAAGTTTTGCGTAATCTTTCTAGTTACAGAATTTAGGTAAAAACATCATTTTTATTTGCTAGAATAATTTATTGACTTGGTGCTAGGTTACTCAAAGTTATTGTAAAATTAAATGTTTTTCTAACATAAACATCGGTTTTGTCAAAATATTTCATTAATACTTTGAACACATTTAAGCTGGTTACTTTAAATCTGCATTCATAAAAAAGCAAGCAGTTTTGCTACTGCTGTTTTGAATTTAATGTGAAGGAAGCAAGTTCTGTTCATTGAGACATGTGCATCTTTTCATTGCGTGTGAGTTAATGTTTCAGATTTGATGTGTTTCCATAGGTTAGTACTTTAAATTGTTTTGGCTGTTGTGATGCTTGAAACACATTTGACAGAGCCAACTGAGAAAACTTATTGAGCTTGACTCTTTGAGAAAACTGGATTACCAACAGCACAAATTCAATGATTCAGTCAGTTTAATTGTGTGCAGAAGTTGAGGTGATTTCTGTATTGTTAGGGCTCTGATGAGAAACAGACATTAATAGAGATCTGAATTATTGTTAGGGCTCTGATGAGAAACAGACATTAATAGAGATCTGAATTATTTGTGGGATTATTTTAAAATTTTAAAGTATAAAAGAAATACTGTGGTTAAATCTTCCTTTTGTTTTCATCAATTTAATCTGCAGTTGTCTTAAATGATTTTTGATCAGTTCTGATATAACCATTTTTTTACATATGCACATAGAAGAAAATTACATTTTGGTATCATGATGGGAACTGCATCAGAGAATCCAGTTTTCTTAAGACCTAAAATAAGTCTCTATTCACAACGTTCTAATACTTTTGAACCAACCTTTGCATCAAATTTATAAGAATACAAGGATTTTGGACCGGGGTAGGCCTCCAGGTCTCTTAAGTTTGCACCCAACTACATCACTCAACATAGAAACACTTACAAAAGCTGATGCTGGAATTTGAAGCAACAATTTGTATCCTGATGCAGCGTTTTTGACTCAAAACATTTACAGTTCTGATTTCCTCCTGCAGATTGTTTGTTGTACCATCATTCAGTGTTCATGGCTGATCTATGCTGGCTTCATTTCCTCAACTTTTAAAATACTTATTTTTATCCATTATCTAATGAATTGGTCTCTGCCAGTCTAGTGGGCAATGAATTCCACAGATTTACTCTTGATCAAGAGAAGAAATTTGTACACACCTCTGTTATGAATGACTGGCCCCTTGTTGGTGGCTTAGGATTTTGCATGTTTGAAAAGGTCAACCCCCCCCCCCATCCCCATGCCCCCGATTCTTCCAAACTAAAGAAGTGACGAGGGTGTGAAAAAAAACTTTAGTTTCAATATTATATGAGGCAAACCTTCATGATGCCTGTTAATGTTTCCATGCTTCTCCTGCTGGGATATGTTTCTATGGATCCCTTTGTCAATATGATATTTTTTGGCTCTGTGCCTTCAACATGAGAAGCATTGCGGTTGAGTCTGATATTGTTTCACCGGATAGTAAATGGTAGTATTTGCGAGGAATAGATGAGCAAAGTGGGAAAAATGAAGTAGGTTATGGTAAATAGTTATTTGTTGGTTAACATGGAGTTTGTGTATCAAAAGACTTGTTCCCATGTTGTCTGGTTCTCTGACTCTACACTTAAGCCCTAGGCAGCTGACGAAAAGGTAACTAAAGTAGGGAATTGTCTCTCCAGACATTCATGTATCTCTATCTTTCTGATCTCAAAAAAATCTCCTCTAAAGCTATCTATTTTGACGAAAGTTAGCTTATTATTTTATTTGATGTTGAATTTAATTTATTAACCCTTTTATGAAGCACATTTGGGCATTATATCCCCTTTAAGTGCTTACAGAAATGTAATTTTGTTCGTGATGATCTACTTTTGCAATTTAGGTTTGAATAAGTTGCTATCTCCCTCCATACCGACTGTGCTTTTGGCACTATTTGAATCCTGTCCTCTACCATATGATTGCAAACATTTGTAAATAATTGCTAACATTTCATGAAAAGCCATCGTTGTCACCTGTGGGTGCTCATTGCACATGCTTTGTTGCACAGGTGTTTCCTCTCAGCTGCTGTTTTCTCCACGTTCCAGGTTACCCATCAAAACTGGAAAAAAAAACTCCTTTTGTAGAAGCTGAGTGTGGTTTTGTGCCAGAATTAGACTTCCAACTCTGCTTCATTCTTGCTAACTTCTACTGAATGTGTTTGAAATAAGTTGGTTTGGACATATGGTCTGTATTGATTCTTAAAAACACCCCATTCATATTAGTAAGCAGGTTTCTGAACCTATCACCACAAAAATAGCTCAAGCCCACCTGCAGCTGATTTTTGATCCCATGCACCAGTTCCCCCTTTCCTTACTTTGTCTGGAAAGTAACAAAATGGAAAGAAGAGAAATTAGAAGTTTCAAAAAGACTCTATTGCTTCCCAAAGTTTATTTTTTTTTTAACTTGTATAGGCAAATAAGACAGAACCAGTTTACAGCAAGTTAATAGTAATGGCTGTTTTGCCAGCTGCACAGCAGATAGGAGTGGGACCCATGACAATTGTGCACTGAAGTTTCTGCTGTATTAGTTGGTTTTTTAATATGAACTCTGATAACTTTGAACCACTATTTTTGGAGAATTAGAGCTCCTTCTATTTATTATATTAAATAATTTTGCCAGGGTCAGTCCATGAACCTATAAAAACTCCTGCTTTATTCCTTTGTTTTTAACACTACTTATTTATTTATATAGTCCATAATAATTTTATGTCTTTGTAGTCTACTAATGCCACAATATAACAAATTTCATGTCATATAATAGTAAATCTAGTTCTGTTTCTGATTTTGAACTTAACAAACTTTCTGTTAGGAAAATATTGTTTTGCTGTAAACTGGGAATAAAATGATGGACAAGGTCCTCAATATTCTTAAGGACTTTTTCTGCTAAGTTGCTATTTCTACTTTTTTTTCAAAAAATGTTTCTAAGCAATGCAGATTTCTATATTAAGTATTTGTATCAGTGTTGATCTCTAAATGCTAATGAAAATGATTGTGCACATCTGATGTATATGTTTGAGCTATGTGTGTCTGGCATAATTCTGATCAGTGACTATTGAGCGGTGGGGGGCTTGATCACCATGTTTGGACAGCTGGAAGAAAGGATTATCCCAATATTCAATCATGGTAATGTTCTCTTCCATTCATATTTGACGTATGCTGACTCCCATCTGTAGAGAAAGGCATACTTGACTCATTGGAAATAAAACACAGTATTTCTATGATAAATTACACAATTGAGCACTGAGGCTTTATTAGAAAATCAGACCCAGAAATTGTCTTCATGCAAAATGAAGTTAATCTAAATTTTCAAATTGTAATTATTTAGGATAATTTTTTGTTGGGGACAAACTTGTGAGGCTTCCTCAATACATTGGCATTTTTTAACTTGCTATGTAAAGACTGTTTTCATCAATGAAAAAAATGTGTAGAGTGTTCTGATCACTTCATGACACAGTGAGAAATCCGATTCCTTAATACATTTGTAAATTTCGACACAAATGATGTTGATGAATATATGACCAAAATTGTTTTCAATCAACACAGCTTGAGTAACAGAATTTGCTGTGTGAATAAGAACTTGTCAACATGACTTGGACAATGTGCTGCACAGTATAAAAGACACCAAAGCAAGATGTTAATAAGTTAACTAAAACTGGAGGGTGCCAGTCTAATTTCCCCCCAGTGAATGGATACAAAAAAGCTGTTTTTGCAGACCCAAGAATAGTAATCCAACCCCAGCATGGCTGAATTGAAGTTTTGACTCCGTGCAGGTTCTCAAAACTACAGCAAAGGCATTCTTTTGAATGAACTTCATACATTGTACTTAATTCACATGCTGTATTCAACCTGACTTATTTCTGCTGTGTACTGTACAATTTTTGCCCATCTTCAAAATTCTGCAACACTTGCAATTATTGTTTATGATGATCTAACAAATGCTACGTGATACAGATTGTGTCTAGATTATTGCCCATTGCAATTTAGTACATTTAGAGTGTTACAAGAAGTTAGGAGCTCAAACACTGATCACTGTCTCATTGCTGCTCCATTTTATATGAATTAAATGGTATAGATCATGGGTATATCTTGATTTAAATTTTCTGGCAAATAATGATTTAAAATCCAATCTCCAGCTTGCCCAATACTTCAAAAATGTTATCAATAATTTTCAAAAATATTTAGTTATAAGTGACATTGATTTTGGGTGACGCTGCGAACAAAGTAATTGTTTTGTGTAACTCATTCACAGCTGTTACACAGCTATTCTGTACATTTGAGGTATATATGAATGTTCATTCTTATTTTAAGTCATTTACATTCTTTTTAAAATTCTTTTGTTTTTTTTTGTCATTGGTGAAACCTGATCTTTTACTGTAAAGTGACATTTCAATAATTACATTAATAACTGCCAAATGAATTTTAAAAAGTTGAAATACAACTAGTGGAAGTATAAATGGAATGTCTGGAACATATCTTAATTGCCATTTTTCAGATAACATCAAACGTATGTCATTTTTTGAGCTTATATTTTGAATATAGTCTTTTATGCATCATCTTGCAGATTTACTTCAATCAAAATAGAAATTGAAGCAAAAGTAAAATTCTGAAGTTTATGTCAACCAACACTTATATCTCTTTATGTCTAATGTTTATTGTGAAAATTTTGCCACTGAATAGTAGCCACAATATTGCAGGTAATTGAGGCAAAGGTGTAAAATAATTTCTGAGAAGTTTTATTGAGTGAGTGCAAATGTTTGCTGTGTGGACAAAATGTTAGATTATAGACTGTCCTGACAAAATGTACATTTAAATCCATTTTTGGTGGAAGTGTTCACTAAATTAGCCATTTATTCTGGGCTCTTGGTAAAATTCCACCTTGTTTCATATGATGTTAAAATTGGAGGGCTTTGGCAAAATTATATTATGCTTCAATTTGTGCCATCTGGATTTATCTAAATCAACTTATCATATGATTATCCAAATGATTACATTTTCAATTAATAAAAGGAAAAACAATGTGAAAAGGAACTCTTTAAACATTTAAAAGGTCATGACTTTGAGAAATTAGACAGTCTTTGGTGATGATGCAGAGACAGAGACAAGTCTTCAGTGTGTGTTCATTGTAAGGAAAATTGAAGTTGACATGTTTCATCCTGTCTTCATTAAACCTTTTCTTATTGTTGAGTTTTTGATCTTCTCTGGTTTGTTATTGCAGATATTTGGTTTCCAGGCAGGCCTGACCTCCTTGGATATTGAAGGATCATTCTGTCCTCCTGCCCCGGTCATTCCTTCTTTCAGCACAGCTTTTTATGGCAAATTCCTTCAACTTCCATCATATTGGTGAGTTAAGAAAGCACCAAAGGCAATTTACTTATGATACAATGAAACTGGTCACATTTACAGAAAACTGTATTCTAATTTTTTGTTTTTTTAAAATTTAAAACAGAATTGTGAAGTTATTTGGTTAATTGGTAAACTGCAGAATATACTGTACATAAACCTCCTGAAGTGCTTGCAAAAGTAAAAGTTCAAACTTTTCCCATTATTAGAGTTGAATTGTTATTTTAGTATAGTGTAGTCATCTTTACATAGAATAGGAACTAGATAATTTTCCATGTTACAGACAAGATTGTTGCTTGGGAATGCACACTACTGAGAAAGAGTCACCCACTTTCTAATTATAGTTCCCCACATGTTCATTTCCAATACAACTTTATTCTGACCAATTTTAATTGTTCCATTTTTGAAAATCATCTTCTTTTGCTGTCCATCAATTTTCGATGATGACTGAGGCCTGGGCAAGGTTGTATAGAAGACCTGCAGTTGCCCATGCTGCAAGTCTCCCCCCTCCACACCACCAATGTTGTCCAAGGGAAGAGCATTAGGACCCATACAGCTTGGCACTGGTATCGTCGCAGAGCAATGTGTGGTTAAGTGCCTTGCTCTGGGACACAACATGCTGCCTCAGCTAATGCTTGAACTAGTGACCTTCAGATCATTAGGCCGTTTTTGAAAATATTACCCTTTTATAGATGATTTGTTTAAGAACTGCTAGGACATATAAAGAAATTTTCTACTTTCTTCCATTGCCTGCTTCAGATATTCAGTCCTCAAGAATATTTTTAGTAGCTCTGTTCAAGAGAAGAGACAACGGAAACAGTTCAACTTACATGGAATTACTCTGAACAAAGATGAACTATCCAAAATAATGAACGTTTATACCAGGTTGTTTTCATACTAGCCTTAGGCCAACTTTGGTGATGAGATTGATGCGCTGATCTATTCCAAGCTTGGTGAAAATAACTAAAATCTAAAAGATTAATTTAGTCCACATGCATGTGCTATAACTGGATATCAATGGCGAGTCATTGTACTGAGCCAGTGGTCTTGAATTTGCTTGCATCCATGATTTGTAATATGACTGAGCTCATCTAATGTTGAACAAGTAAGTAATTGACCCCAGGAGACTTCCTGACTCTGGCTCAGTATCATAGATAAAGTTTCCCATTTGGCCATCTGTGGTGCTTCAAAAATTGTTTTCTGGTGAAATCTTGTATTCTCAAAACTCCAGTAATTTATTTAGTAAAGCACACACTTAGATTAAAAGTTGCTCAGATTTACATGTTTACTGGTATCTCTCCAGCAGTGTTGGTCATGGTAAATCAAAATGTACGCTTTTTCTAAGAACAAAAGCAATAGACCTGAAACTACTATTTGTTGCTGCGGTGCAGCTGTATGTAACTGAACTCACTGTATGGCTGAAAGATCCCATTGTTACAGATTGATATTCTCAAAAGTTGTTTGATTTTCATATCTTTACGCGTTTCCCTTGAAGATTTGAAAATAGCTGAAGGATATCATGATAATTAACAATTTTTCTATAATTAGAACCAACATAAAAGCACGTATAACCAAGAATACTGTCATATATCAACCTAGAATTCAGAACCAGGGCTGAGCTTGAGCAAGACTCTCAGCTCATTGGAACTGCTTGCTGTGGGTGAACTTGAATTCTTCTGACTCAGGCAAAAATGCTATCATGATGCCAAAGGTTCACTCATTAATTAGAGAGCAGTGGTTTTTATTGACAACAGCTATAAATTATTGGCAATCTGTTTTTATAACTTACATTTTTATATCTGCAACAAAGTTTACATCTGAAATATAATGAATTCAGAAGGCGTGTTTATAGAGTCATGCCTCCCCTCTTATGTAGACGAATGATTGAGTTTTTATAATAGTTAGATTGGGAAATGCATGGACAAATGGTGATTTAGTAAGATGAGCATTAATATTTGAACGTATGAAACTAAAAGCCTGAATTTATGGAAGAATAAATGGCATTTAAAGTTTGTATATGTTTACAGTTAGCCTGCTTAAATCATCTCTGGATTTATTCCAGGATGAAAAACACATTATTTAATTGTGGCTTTGGATAAATGCTTCAGGGTTGCCATTAATCAGAAATGTGGCAATATCTGAGCAAGCAATCTCATTGCCATTTGTTAATTCTCTGACTAATTGTGACTTTTAGCATGGAAAATACTTGGAGTCTCTGGTTAATTTACATTATTTTACTTTGGGATCAAACTGGTTAATTTACATTATTTTACTTTGGGATCAAATATGAAAAATAAACTGTTATTTGAATACAGTGCGACACACTACCTATTACTATAATTTTATAGTTAAACTTAACTAAAAAATTTTTCTTGTACATTGATGTGATCGATTAGCTTTAATTTGTTAAGCATATTCAGCATTAGATCCAGAAAGTTATTCTTGCATAATTTTTTCATTTTTGGAAAATGTATTCTGGGACACTGAGGGCTAGCACATTTTTGATGATGAATAGAAATATTGATACATATTGCCTAAGAGCATTGAGAGTTACATCACACATACTGTTTGCTGTAGTCATGATGGATTTTAACTTGAGCCATTTGAATGACAAGAGAGGCTAATGAAGTATCGTTAACCTGGAATATTAATTCCCTTTCTCCTTCCACAGATGCTGTTTCACCAGCTGAGTCTTTTCCCCGTTTCTATTTCAGATTCTCAGTACCTACTGTTATTTCTTAATATTCTAAATGTGTTTAGAAGCACTTTATACAATGTTCTTATGCATCAGATAGCAAAGGAAACTTGTGAAACAGACAAATGAACTGCATGGAGTAGGTCTGAGATGTTAGTTCAATTCCATTTGAAGGCAATATAGCTGCGAACGTTTGTAACCAGGTGGTGGTTTCTTAGTCTAAATTTATTCCCCAGATGGTCTTGGTGCAATTGTTGTTTTTAAGCTAAATTGGAGAATTGAGACAAACTTAATTATATAATGTGTAAAATAATACTTGTAAGAAGTCTCTTGTCAATTTGTCAGTTGGATTATTGCAGTTCATAGATAAGGACACCTTATTTTCACAAAACTGATGATTGAAAGAGTAAGAAGGACAGTTTTTATCCACCTGTTTTCATTTGAGCCTTTAAAATTTGCCTTGCTCTTGATCTTGATAGTGTCAAGATAATGAAAAGCTGACAATGAAAGGATTACCAGTATTTCATGTCTGGAAGCTATTCTTGCATGATGAACAATACAGATGAATAAGGAGGGCTGAAAATGCAAGTAGCTTTAGAAGAATGTGTTGCTTTCAGCACCCAATGTTTCAGTTTGTATTAGTGTTAAAGGATGCTTTCTACTTCAATGTAAATTCCAACAAACTTAAAGGAAATAAATTGTTGGACATATTGAAGTAGGGTATATTTTATTTTTTTATGGCTAAAATGAGATCCACATTGTAAGTTACTGGGTTGCATAAAATGATAATACACTGTACTGTGCTTCTGCTTCTTCTTTTAGCCTTTGTGTACCTTCTCCAAATAATATACTGAGTGATTGTGTTTAAAGAGAAATGTTAAATATAATGAGACTGTGAGTTTTCATGGACTCACCCAGTGAAAGAATACATTGGTTTAGATAAAAGTTTAGACAAGAAGTCAAACATTATTGGACTCTACAATGTGATATCGCTCAAGATGGTTTAACATGAACTTTTGTCTTGAACAATTGATATGATTACATTTTGCTATAAACTTGTAAACACAATAGTGATGGCCATATTATTATAGCTTGTGTATGTATTTTGGAAGTTTTATATAAAAACAGAAAGATACTTTAAGCATCAGGTCAGGCAATGTGGGGAGGGAGAGTTATCCCATACATCAATAATTTCAGAAATTTGTACAGTGCAATATTGTCAATTGAAGTGACTCAGTAGTAGTACTGTCATGGATTCAAACCCTTTAAAAGCCTGTGGATGTAAACTAGACTAAAGTTTCAGCTCACTATTTTTGGGAGGTAATTTCAAGAAGAGAAAAGAAACTGCTCTTTCAGATGGGTATGAAAAACCTCAGGATAATTTTTTAAATTAGCAGAAATACTCTGGCATCCTAGCAAAGCTTTATATCTCACCAAAAGTGGCTGAAACAAATCATTTGTCACATTTTTTTAAATCCCTGTTTCTGTGACCTTACATTATGGAAGATTTCTGCCTCATTTCTCTACATAGCAACAGACTCCACTTAATGCATTCTTCAATGGATATTAAGTTCTTTGTGATTGTGAAAGCATGCAATTCTCTATATAAATATAGGTTGTTCATTTTATTCGCGATTTCCTATGGACTTTTTCATGTACAGTAATCTTGTTCTGGACATAATTTATTGTTCAGTCTTAACTGTCCTGTGAATATAAGATTAAAATAACATTTAAAGGATTTTCATGAATTCTGTAATAATATATTTATTTGTATATTTGACAGAAGGTGTGTTGCTGAAGGCATGTGGTCAAATAAGAATGTTGTATAGTTTAAAAAGGTATTCTAGGTTATGGCCCTACAAATTATTTTATACTTGATTATCACTGAGAGAGAGCTCTCCTGATTTTTATCATAATTGCTTGTGACAGCTTTTGGTAGTAAACAAAATTGTCTTTGTAGTTTGGGATGAAATCTTCCTGGAGCTGCAAGAGACTAGGGTGATGAAAATGTTTGCCTATTTCTCACCCTTGGGTTCTTGCATATCTTAACTTTGCTTCATCTGTTCCCTTGTCTTTTTCTCTCCCTAACAATTCAGACATTGTATCACATTTAGTAGATTCTTGGGTAAAATACTCTCTTTTTTGCAGCAATGTATGTCTTAATGTTGTTGAATTACATGCTTGCTTGGCTAAATGTCACATACTGCCTGCACTTTTATGGATAAGATGTAAAATTGAGATTGTGCTCATAATATTAAAAAGGAACGGAGGAGTTTTTCCTGACATCCAAGTCAATATTTATTCCTTAGCCATCAATGAAAACAGATTGCATTAAAGTTTAGTATCTGCAATGCAGTAACATTTCTTAAAATGATTTACAGAAATACAGAATTAGATTACCCTAAGGTAGTGTTTCCCAATCTTTTTTAGCCCTACACCCCCTCTCCCAAAGCATTTTTGTACTTGCCAACGCCCCTCTTAGACACAATATACTTTCTGGCACCCCCCCCCCCCCACACCACCGCCATAGTGTAAAAACATGTCTACCATATGCTAACATGAGAAAAATGATCCTGCTTTAAATTTTTGTTTGTCTTTAAACACAGTACCATTGTGCTGTACAGCAGCTTCAAATTCAAGATGATACTTAGCAAGGGTTGAAATATCCAGTTCAAGTTTTGACAGCAGAAGTCTTAAGTCCCCATGTGTAACAATGCCTAAGCAGATTCAGTTTTTTGTGAGTATGTGGTTCGCTGCACTAAAGCCTCTTCAACAAGGTAGAAGGATGAAAATGTAATGGAGAGCAATTTAGCTCTTTTCCAAAGACTAGGAAACTTCATATGACTGTGTAGCCACAAACCACCAAAGCCAACATTTGAAAATCATTTTTGCTTCTTCATCAATCTGAATTTTGATCATTTCTTCCTGCACGTTCTCTTCCTGTTTTTCCACCTTGCAATGAAATGGGTTAATTAACAGGTCCAGAATTTCGAGATCATTGAAATCCTTGAATCAATTCTGAAAATCCTTCCTCAGTGACTGCAGGTTAAGCAGCACTCTTGCAAATCACTGTCTGTGAAGAGAGTGCTGTACTTTCCATGTAGGAAAACTGTGAGAACGTTCTCCTCCCAATGTTTTGCTTCCATGTTTCCAATTTTCTGATAAAAGTGGGCTCTGCACTTTTTGCCTGGATTAAATTGAAATTGTCACCCTGCAGTTTCATATTTAGAATGTTCATTTTGTCATACGGATCGGCTAGGTATGCCATGTCTCCACATAAAAGTACAATCTTGTTTCCCAAGCTCTTGTTGACTTTGAATAAAAATTCAACCTCAATGTCAAAAAGTTCAAAAAAGTATTTTAAGCAGCAGCCTTTTGACAGCCAACACACTTCAGTGTGAAGAAACAAGCATTCAAACTCATCATCGTTATCTTGGCATAATTGGCAACATATTCTGCTGTTTAATGAATGAGCTTTAGTTTTGATGTTAGCAGATATACAAGAGTCATTCTTGAAAAAAGTAGCTGGCTGAGGTTTCTGACTCTGAGTTTTTGAAATGAATTACGCAATGGATTGCAAGCAGACTTGGAATTTCTTTTTTCATAGATGTCAGTGAACCAAAATGGTGACCTGTCATATATGATGCTCCATCTGTTGCACAAGAAATCATGTTCCTTTTAGGAATACTTTTATCCTCAAATTACATTTTGAGCTCGTCATAGATTGATTCTCTGTTGATATTTTTAACTTTTTACAAAAGAGAATCACTTCATAAACTTTTCCATTTTTGATAAACCATACATATGCCATTAGCAATGCCTCATTGCCTTGCACAGTTGACTAATCCATTTGTATCGCAAATTCTGCTTTTTGTAGCTCTGTGCAAATCTGACACTCAGTGTCTTCACTCATTTTGTCAATACGACAAGCTACAGAGTTACTACTCAGAAAAATTGATTTTAAGACACTGATATCCATTTTGAGAACATTGTGAGCACTTCTGATACAGCAGGCATTATTAATCTTTCACCAGTTGTATGAGATTATCCACACTTGCAAACATTGCTTCTTTTAACAAAAGAAGCAAAGAGACCATTGTGAAGGTCGTTTTTAGCTTTCTTGGCAAATGCCTCAAAGTGTGCAACACTTTTCAAATGCTTCTTTCATCTTCTAGAACAGAATAAAACTAGCCTTTTCAGGTCATCTTTTGCAGAAATCTTGATGGTTTCATAGCTTCATTAGACAGGACAGTATTACAAATAAGACGCATGGAACAAGTGCTCACTGCCTGCAGAGCTATGGTTCTTCGTGTGTTCAAGTGCCTCTTCCTATTTTTTGGAAGTACCTTCTCTACTAACGGTCAGTCAGGACTTGTGCTTCAAGCTAGAGTGCCGCTTATTGCCCCTGCCCAAGACTCTTGAATGCCCCCCGACAACTTCTATTTCCCCCTAATGCCCCCTTAGGACACATAGCCACGCCCATTGGAAATCGCTGCTCTAAAGAAGCATTAGGACAGATGAATCTAAGATTACATTTTATTAAGTTTTTTGCTTTGCAGGCATCACTGCCTGGACCAGTATGTGTTGTTCATCCTAATTGCACTTGAGAATGTTGTTTGAAGTCACATGTTTGTACGCCTCAAGGCCCATTGGTGTAGTTTCTTCTGCAATGCTCATGAATAGGAAGTTTGACTATTTAGACTTAGTGATGACAAAAGAATGGCAATATATTTTCCAAGACAGAATTGTATGTGATATTGGGGGAAACCATGGATATTGGTTTTTCTACACCCTCTCCTTCTTGGTGGTCAAGGTTTCAGGTTTGAGAGTAATTTTGGGTGTGTCAGGAAGTGTGTTACCCATTAATGATTGCTTAAAGGTTCAAAGGTTCATTTATTATCAAAGTATGTATGCAATATGCAACTCTGAGATTCTTCTTCTCTAGTTAGCCATGAAACAAAGAAAAGCCATGGAAGTAAGTTCAAAGAGAAACAGGAAATCCATTCTCGCCATAAAAAAGAATGGCAACGTGATCATCAAAACCTTCAAACTCCCTCCCACCCCGCAAAAACACAATGAGAACATTGGCACCCAAATCCCTCTTTCCCACACAACAAAAATAATAAAAGCACGACAAGAACATCGATCACCTAATGCCCTTCTCCTTGCACCAAAAAACAATGAGGAAGAATGGGCAAAAACACAACATAAAAACAGTAAGACTGAAAAAGTCCATAGTCCAAATCCATAAACACAGAACCTTGGTAATATCTTCCAACATCATGGAAAGAGAGCAACACAGCTGTGCTCTAGTACTTCGGTTAGTCATAGATAGATCATTTTTCCCATCTGTTTTTGTTTCTCAATTGATTGCTTATTTGATGAAAATTCTGAAATGTTTCTTTAAATGTCTACTACTGTTTATATACCATCATACCTTTAATACTTAAGGAATCTAAATGAAAGCAAAGGATTTTTATAAGCATTGCCTTCTGATGGATATAACAATCATTTTTTAAATTTTAATCTCCCATAATCAATGTGTTTGGATTGAATGAGACGTTAAAATGTATGAAGTTTTCAATCAGGAATCCAAAGATTCAAATATTCAATGATTCTAAGTATCATAGTATGTATAAAACCATGAGATTCATCTTCCTGCAGATTCATCCAACCTTCTCTTAACCCTATCCCCTATCTTCATTTCTGATTTTGAACAAAGCAGAGAATTGTCCTTAATCTCAATTATCAAAATACATTTGGAGAGCTACTTAGATATATTTAAATCTAGTAAGTCCCTTTACAGCATAACTTGGAGCTGATAAGTCCATGGTTAAAAGTGAGCAACCATTCATCTCCCATGGTCATCCCTTCATCACCTTTAATGCTTTTGAACTTAACTGCTTTGTGAGCTGTGATCCTTCTCTGAGATGTCTATTCCTTCTACCACAGTTTCTGATATTTCTGTAATTACCTATGACGCACCTCTCAGCTATATTCACTCTGTCCTTCTGCCTCTATACTCTCTATCTTTAAAAAAACTCTTTAATTCTTTAAGTATCTCTTCTCAATTGACAAATAGCCATGCTACCATATATCTCAGAATTCTAGACTCTGAGGCTTCATTGTTCCAAAAAGGGTGGTTTTCCGTTGAGGAAACTTGCGTGTCAAATCTGAGAGCCTGAAAGATTTTTTTTAATCTTCTTGGTTTTTAAAGTATAATTAGAAGATCATTTAGGACTTCACTTAAAAATAGTACACAGAACTAAAATCTGTTTGTATCTTTCCTAATCATCACCATGTATATTGTCTGCTTTGGAAATCTCAGTTTTTGAGATTTTAAATTTTCATGCTTTACAATTTTCCCCATTTTTGGGCACTACTGTGAAAAAAAGAGCATGTGATTCTCAAATAAAAATTCTCAGTTAAATTGATCAAAATCCCTTTTTGTAATACTCATTATGTGGACAAAGAGTTGGGGCTGGTACATTTTCAAGGCACTGTCAATAAAGGAATGATGAAGTTCATGGGTTTGTGGACCATTCCGAAATCTAATGCCAGAGCGGGATGCAAGCTGTTTCTAAATAAGTGAGTATGGGTTTTCACTCTCCTGTATTTACTCTTTGATAATAGTATCAGGAAGAGGGGATGTCCTAAATACTGCAGGTCCTTAACAGTGCATGTCCCCTTCTTGAGGCATTGCCTCTTGATATTCTTGATGGTGGGTAACTAAAAGTGGCCAATTTACCTACAAAAATTAATGTCTTTAGATGCAAGCTGGAGCACCCAGGGGAAGCCCATTTTGCCACAGGGAGAAAGTGCAAAAGCCACACAGGTGGCACCTGAAGTCAGGATTGAATCTGGGTCACTCGAACTGTAATTCTGCAGCTCACTAGCTGCACCTTTGTGCAACCCAGATTGTTGTGGAACTTAAATTCAGTAGGTTAGATAATCTGGGATAAGATCAGAAACAAGAGAGTGTCTTGGCAATCATGAAACTACCACATTAAAACCCATCTGGATCATAGGGAAGGAAATCTTGAGTGAGACCAGATTCCCCCAAATTAATTAATGCTTAACAGTTCTCTAAAGTTGCCCAGCAAAATCATCATTTATGTCAAAAAATATCATTATGGTAGCATAGTGTTTTCATTACTGGACAACCAAGGGCATTCACACAGAGAAATGAATTATAATTCTACCATAACTGTTGGAGCATTTAAAATTAAGTATTTAAAACATTCAGACTGATAAAAAAAAGCTGACGTTAAGTAGGTAACTGAACCCACCTGTTTCACTCATGTCCTCAAGGGAAGAAAATCTGTCATCCTTATCTGGTCTGAACTATGTGACTACAGCCACAAAAAAACTGTAAAAACAGATGTTACTGACTTTTAACTCCTTCTTCAAATCATTAATTATCAGCGATTAATAAATGCTGGCATTCTGGAATGAATGTCCACCAGCTACAAATGAGTAAATAAGAAGATTCTCCTACTCATTCCTCTCAATCATGAAAACTCTTTTTATTTAAATTAAGATAATAGAAATATTGAAGTAAATTTAGACAACACCACAGGTGAAACTTATGTTGAAATGTGTGACTCACACTCACACCGTAAGTTTACAAAAAGCGTTTGTGTAGCAAGTTGAACTGCTTGGGGATTCAGAGCACCCCTGGTGGAATGTTAGATCATGACTTCATAAATCTGTTTCAGTGTTGTACTTTTATTTCCTTTCGTTATGTGCTTTTTGGAACAGCTGCATTATGAATAACTAAATGGACTGCCTACTGAATGATCAGGTTCATTACATGCAGTTCATAACTTGTAATGAACAAAGCAGCACCCAGATAACTTAGGTGTGAAGGGAAGTAAATAAAAACCCAGCTGAAATGAATCAAACTTCATCTGAATTGAATAAAACCCAGTCGGCATTCTTTGACCCATGCAGGGAGTGAAAGAAATATTCTACCTGCTTTCCTGGTATTACCAATAGGCTGTAATTCCCTTTTAAAAGAAAACTATCATTTTTGCCTTGAATTTTGAATAAGTAAAAAAAGAATCCACGATGTTTCTCCTGCTGATTCAATCATTCTTTCTACCTGAAAATTAAAATTGTGGAATTTGTGAAAGAAGCTAACATTGTAACATTGTTTACAAGTTTTGGCAATTACGATCGATGTAAGTGTGTTCTGGATGTCTTAAGCATGATGAAATATAAATGTACTTACAATTTTTATGACTCAACAATTAATGTACTTAGAATGTCAGATTCAAAAACGTAGCATGTTGTAAAATTAATTAAGTTTATTTGAAGTGAATGAAAACATAGTTTGAATCCACCTTCAAAACTGCATGACTAATGCTTAGAAAGTATATAATTCAGTGCCCCATGCAAAACTTTTCCCTGGACCTTATACATTTGTCCTTAGTAGACTCCAAAATTAATCATTTACTTTTTTTTTGGCTACTACAGCATGTGAAGCCCAGTTTCTCTGTACAGCAATATTGGCATATGAATTTCTTAATAAGTAGTTATAGAGCTAGTTTTATCTTACATGTGCATTATTGCACTGGTGTCTTCAGATTTTTTCCTCTAGCTTCAAAGACATGCAAATACATAATTAGCTCTTAAGAGAGTCATACTAATTAAAATGCTTTTTTGGTTGCTGGCTTATGATATATTTTGAATGAAGGCTTCCTTAATTTGTCTGATGATTGCCAGGAGTTTTTGTCATGTCTGACCCAGCGTATGAACAGTAAAACTATAAATAATAGTTCTCAGAACAATGCTTGCAAATCAAAGCAGTTGAATAGCATCTGACCATTTTGAAATTGTTTTTTTAAACCTTTGTAAAACTTACAAATTGTTGTAAATCATTGAAATTCTTCAGCATGTTGGGCTGTGGGTGGTAGTTGTTGACTGTATTTAAGGTAGTAACTAACTGATTTTTGGCCATCAAGAGAATTGAGTGGAAAAGTAGCCTGACAGATCAGCTTGATCTAATTAAACAACAGAGCAGTCTTCATGGTCTACATGGCCTGTTCTTCTGTTATAATAGGGAGAAATTATTTGTCCTTAAGCTTGTACTTAGTTTTGCTTATTTATTAATTCTGTGTAAATTCGATTGAACTAATGTCATAAAAACAGAACAAAATTGCATTGTGTGAAATTTGTGCAAGATTTGATTTTAACTATGGTTCAGTTATAGCAAGTTTGCTTCTAAGTGTGGAAGAAGTGAGCCATAAAAATGAACATAAGAGCACATTAAACACATGGTTAAATTCAGTGTTGGTGGAGTGCCGATTTTGGGACTTATTTTGCTTTTTTAGGAATATTGTATTGGAATAACATTACTGCATGGATTCAGAAATGGCTTGCCCTTCGAAAGCAGACAGTAGTTGCAGATGGAACACTTTTTTGCCTGAAGGTTGATGACCAGTGGTGTTTTGTAGGGATTTGTTCTGGGACCCTTGCTCTTCGTGATTTTTTAAAATATATAAATGAGGAAGTGGAAAGGTCAGTTCGTCGGTTTACAAATTACATGAAAGTTGGTGGAGTTGTGGATAGCGTAGAAGGTTGTTTTAGGTTACAACAGTACATTGACAAGATGTAGAGCTGGACTGAGAACTGGCAGAGGGAGTTCAACTTGTGTGAAGTGATTCACTTTTGAAGGTCGAAGTTGAAGGGAGAATACCGGCAGGATACTTAACTGTGTGAGGGAATAGAGAGACCTTAGGGTCCAGAGATCCCTCAAAATTACCTCACAAGTTGTTAACATTGTTAATAAGGCATATGGTGTGTTGGTCTTTATTAGTTGGGGTATTGAGTTCAAGATCCGCAAGGTATTATTGCAGCTCCATAAAACCCTTGTTAGACCACACTCAGAATATTGTGTTGAGTTCTGGTCATCTCATTATAGGAAGGATGTGGAATACTTAGAGAGGATGCAGAAGAGATTTACCAGGATGCTGCCTAATGAGGATAGGTCCTTATCCTTGCATTGTAGACAACAAATGAATTGGAATTCAAATGACAGACTGCTAAAGGCTGGCATTATTTAATTTAAAAACAAATTTATTGCAGTGTAGACAGCACTATAGTATAACTTAACGAAGAAAAATTAACATATTAATTTAGCTTTAAGATGTGCTTGGGAAACTAGTCTTGAGAGGAGGATGCAAAAGGTTAGATGGGCCACAATGTTGAAATGCAGGTGGTCGGCTGAGCAGAGGATGTTCCATTAAATACGGAATGTGGTTTAAATGATGAAAAGAAAGATCTGTTTAATGGAGGGTAGGAAATGACTGAATGTGGGAGAAGACCCTGTGAGATATAGAGTACTAAAATTACAAGTTGTAAGTCCTAGTACATAACATGGCGTATTTCATCTTGCTAGTTTGTGGTGTGCCATATCTTTCATGAAGAGAGAATGAGAAGGCTAGGTTTCTGTTCTTTAGTACTTAGGTAACCTAAATATACATTATTTGAATAGGCAAACATAGGGAAAATGTCTACCCTAGCTGAGGAGTCTAGAACTAAGGATTATTATCTACAAATAAAAATAGGACATTAAAGATCAAAATGAGAAGATGTCTTTTTTCCTCATGTCCTTTGGAGTCTCTAATCTGGAAGTTGTTGGTGTGATTATTATTAGAGAATCTCGTAAAGTGAAATATTCTTTGCAGAAAATGTAATTAAGGTGTTCAGGTAATGTCTGCAGAGAGAGGAAAAGAGTTAATATTTCACTAGAAACTTATTACCAGATTGTCCACATGTACAAAATACATCTATCAATTTTATTTTATTTCATCTTTCCATTACCTAAAGTGTTTTGTTTTTGTAGACACTTTACGGCTTGTGGTGCATAGAATTCCTGGGTAGCAAGTGAAGAGAATCTTTAGAAACCCATTAAAAGCAACTTTGAATAGACTTGGTGAATAATTGAATGTAGACCAAGAACAGGAAGTTTAGAGACAGAATTGTAAATGCATTGGAAAAAGGGGTGGGCTGCTGACTGGAAAACATTTTAGTCAGACAAGGGAGGGTGATGATGGATGTGGACTGGTTGCACAGGTGCCTCTCATTGGAATTATTTATCCATGGTGAAAATGTTTGGATTAAAACATTGGAACAAGACTAAACTGGAGTAAATGCATATTGGAAGTAACTGGTGAAAAGTTCAAAAATAAGCCAAGTCAAAGTAATGATTTTCAGAGCAAGAAATAAGCTATAATGATTGTTTGATGTTGTCTCTTGAAAATAACTGGATTGGAGTTGAAATTTGGAACCTCAGAAACAGGAATGCAATCTGCTTAAACCTATCCTCGCTATCTCCCCAGGTATGAGGCATGAGATTGGAATAAATCATTAGGTTATTCACATTTATTTTACTTGTAACTCATGTTGCTTTGTTTCCCAGGCTTAGAAAGCTGGCAAGTGTAAGGAAGTAGCAAGGGCTGAGGAGAGGTGCTTCCTTTAGGTTTTATTGACCTTTGCCCAGTATACCTCTGAGTTTGGTGTGAACGTTTTTACCTTCTTTCCTTTCTAATACTTGTAGTTGTAACCACTCTTCTAAGGCCATCATTCAGCCATTGGGATAAGAATTCTCTTTTCCCTGAGGTACTTATTTCTCCACACAATTCCAAATAATAATGTTTAAGAGGCATTTAGGCAGAAGTATGAAGGGACATTGACGATGTTCAGGCTGATGGATTAGTGTGGATTGGCATCATAGTCGCCACAGACATTAAGGGTCACAGGGTGTGTTCTTTTGTAATTTAGTTCAGTGTTCTCTAGTTCTCCCTGACCACCTTAGCTGCAAGCTGGTGCTACATCCTTCCCTTCCTAGTTGCTCTGGTTTGTCAATCAGGTTGACAACTACCAGGAATCTGGCAGGAGGAATTAAAGTTGCTGTGCAGATAAAAATAAGAAAAAGGCAAATTACTGGGTCTATTATTCATTTCAGGAAGGTCTGTCTCATCATGGTCTTGCTCTTTATTGTCTTCCTGCCTGTGTTGCACTTTCCCTGTAACGCTTTATTTTGCATGTTACTGTTTTCCATTGTACTACCTCGATGCACTGTTAAAATTAAACCATCTGTATTGATGGCATGCAACAGAAAGCTTTTCACTGTATATGTGACAATAATAAACCAATTTGCTTCTATATTTTGTCTTAATTACATTAAAAAATGAGAGACTAGATATTAATTTATAACTAATTAACTGATAGCATTCTAAACATTTTTAGCTTCAAATAATTATTTCAGTATAACTAATGATATATTATCAATTATTGAATAAAGATGATAAGAAAAAATTGAAATAGTTCTCCCATTCACAGAAGCATCAAGAATGGCTTAAATATCAGGACACAAAGCATTATGTGTGGAAAGATAAAGGGTTAACATTCCATGCTTCAGCTCTGATTAATGGTCTTTAAACCTATATGTTAGCTTTGCTTTGCTTTCCACAGATGCTGTTTGATGGGCTGAATGTTTGAGAATTTTTGTTTTTATTTCAGGTTTCCAACATCCGCATTACTTTTAGAAAACCATGAATGTTATGGAGATCATTCAGGCAGCTTGAAGTGTTGAGCGATACTTTGGCAATAGTTTTGAACTTACAGTTTTCCTCTTATTTTGTTTCTTGAAGGCATAAAATATTTACTAAATACAAATTCATTAACAAAGAATCCATATGCCAGAAGAGCTTTCATAAATGCTTTCTAGAATTCTACCTCTGCTCATTACAAAGGTTTGATACCAGTCTTGGATAAGTGTTCCAGTGCATTATTTTAAGCTTGGTAAACCTGCTGAAGAGTGAAGTAATTTTTTAAGCCAGTTAAATCCAGAGAATTCAAAGTAAGATCTGGTGGTATCACTGTTGGTTATGTTCAGAATGCAAACATTAAAAATAGAAAGGGGAGAAAATGCTCTGGTCTTCATTATGACCATGGCTGTTCCTTGCAATTTCCTGACAGGAATCCACTTCCCAAAATTTTCACCAACAGTCTCAATCACCGCTTCTCCCCCCGGCCCCAATTTTGAGTCTATAACAATCTGTTGTCTCCAGTTTGCAAATTTATTTATAAATAAATAGCACCATGTAAGTCCATAGATTTATTTAAAAGTTAAGTGTCTCCAGCTTAATGGTCTGAGGGTGGATAAATCTCCTAGACCTGATGGGATGCGCCCTCGTGTTCTGAAGGAAGTAGCTGGGGAGATTGTGGAGGCATTAACAATGATCTTTCAGGAATCAATAGATTCTGGCATTGTACCAGATGACTGGAAAGTTGCAAATGTTACTCTGCTATTTAAGAAGGGTGGGGGGACAGCAGAAAGGAAACTGTAGACCTGTTAGCCTGACATCAGTGGTTGGAAAGTTGTTGGAATTGATATTTAGGGATGAGATTACGGAGTACCTGGAGGCACTTGACAAGATATGCCAAAGCCAACATGGTTTCCTGAAAGGAAAATCTTGCTTGACTAACCTACTGCAATAATTTGAGGAAATTACAAGCAGGATAGACAAAAAAGATGCAGTGGATGTGGTGTATTTGGATTTTCAGAAGGCCTTTGACAAGGTGCCACACAGGAGGCTGCTTAGCAAGATAAAAGCCCATGGAATTACAGGAAAGTGACTAGCTCGGGTGGAGCATTGGTTGATCAGCAGAAAAAAGAGAGTGGGAATAAAGGGATCCTATTCTGGCTGGCTGCTGGTTACCAGTAGAGCCTCCCAGGAGTCGGTGTTGGGACCGCTGCTTTTTACGATGTATGTCAATGATTTGGACTATGAGATTAATGGATTTGTTGCTAAATTTGCCAACGATCCAAAGATAGGTGGAGGTGTGGGTAGTGTTGAGGAAACAGGGAGCCTGCAGAGAGACTTAGGTCGTTTAGGGAAATGGGCAAAGAAGTGGCAAATGAAATACAATGTTGGAAAGTGTGTGATCATGCACTTTGGTGGAAGAAATAAACGTGCAGACTATTATTTAGATGGAGAGAGAATTCAAAGTGCAGAGATGCAAAGGGACTTGGGAGTCCTTGTGTAGGATACCCTGAAGGTTAACCTCCAGGCTGAGTCAGTGGTGAAGAGGCGAATGCAAGAATGCAATATTGGCATTCATTTCTAGAGGTATAGAATATATGAGCAAGGATGGGATGTTGATGCACTTGTGAGACCACACTGGGACTATTGTGTGCAGTTTTGGGCATCTTATTTTAGAAGGGATATACTGATATTGGAGAGGGTTCAGAGAAGATTCAGTGAATGATTCCAGGAATGAAAGGGTTACCGTATGAGGAACGTCTGGCAGCTCTTGGGCTGTGTTCCCTGGAGGTCTGGAGAATGAGGGTGGGAATCTCATTTAAACTTTCTGAATGTTAAAAGGCCTGAACAGATTTGATATGGCAAAGTTATTATCCATTGTAGGGGAGTTTAGGACAAGAGGGCACGGACTTCAGGATTGAAGGATGTCCATTTAGAACAGAAGTGGAGAATGACTGTAGTCAGAGGGTGGTAAACCTGTTGAATGTGTTGCCATGAGCAGCTGTGGAGGCCAAGTTATTGGGTGCATTTATAGCAGAGATAGATATATTCTTGATTAGCCAGGGCATCAAAGGGTATGGGGAGAAGGCTGGGGAGTTGGGATGACTGGAAGAATTGGATCAGCCATGATTGAATGGCGGAGCAGACTCGATGTGCTGAATGGCTTACAGCTGCTCCTATATCTTACAGTCTTACGGTCTTAACCACAGAGAAGTACGGCATGGAAAGAAGCCCTTTGGCCCTCTGAATCCCATCAACCATCAATCACCCATTTACATTAATTCCACATTCATCTCAATTTTTCATTCTCCCATATTACAATTAGCTCTCCCCAGGTATTCTCACCTGCACCTAGAAGCAAGTTATATTGGTCAAATTATGTACCAACCTGCACATCGTTGGGGTGTGGTAGGAAACCCATGCATTTAGAAGGAGAATGTATAAGCTCAAAAGGCATCTGTGGTCAGGATTGAACCCAGGTCTGCGATGATTTGAGGCTTCGGCTCTACAAGATTTTTTTACTATTCTCTACTAATTATTGTTAACACATTTTATGATCAGAAAGTCTAAATGCAAAAATTCTGGCTGCATAAGTAAGTCTCTTGCGAGGATTTTGTGAATTGTATGCCTGTTATGTTGGTGATGTCACCAATATAACTTGCTTTTGGTGTGAATTACAAGTAATATAATGTGCTTTTGTTCTGTTTTAAGTGGTGAGAGGTTGTGTAAGTTGATGTTTAAAGCAACCAAATTGTTCTTGTGCACAAGTCACTAAAACCAGACATACATGAAAAGACCATAAAACACAGGAGCAGAATTAGGCCATTTGGCCCATTGAGTGCGTTCCAAAGTATTATTATCCCTCTTATTTACCCCATTTCCCTGCCTTCTCCAAGTAACCTTGGGCATCTATACTAATCAAGAAACTATCAACCTCTGTTTTAAATATACCCAATGACTTGGCCTCCACAGCCAACTGTGTCAATGAATTCGATAGATTAATCACCCTATGGCTAAAGGAATCTCTCCCTATCTCCTTTCTAAAGAGATGTATTCTTCAGCTATGCTCTCTGGTCTGAGACTCCTCTGCAATAGGAAAGATCCTCTCCAAGTGCACTCTATTTAGGCCTTTCTGTAGTTAACAGTTTTCAATGAGATACCTCGTTCTTCTAAACGCCAGTGATTATAGCGCCAGAGCCATGAATTACTCCCCCTACGTTAACCTTTTTGTTCCTGGAATATTTCTTGTAAACCTTCTTGGAGACTCTCCAATGCCAGCACATCCTTTCTTAGATAAGGGGCCCAAAACTGCTCACAGTACTCCAAGTGTGGTATGACCAATGTGTTATAAAGACTCAACATTGCATCCTTGCTTCTATATTCTAGTCCTCTCAAAATGAATGCTAACATTGCATTTGTCTTCCCTACCACTGATTCGACCTGCAAGTTAAACTTCAGGGAATCCTGAAGGAGGACTCCTAAGTCTCTTTGGACCTCTGATTTCTGAAGGTGCTCTGTGTTTTGAAAATAGTCTTTGTGTTTATTCCTTATATCAAAGAGTATGACCATATTCTTCTGTACGTTATATTCCAGCTGCTGCTTCTTTGCTTATTCTCCTTTTCTGTCACAGTCCTTCTGTTGTCTCCCTCTTCCTCAGAACTACCTGTTCTTCTACTTATCTTTGTATTGTGTACAAATTTGGCCACAAAGTTACCAAAAGCATCATCCAAATCATTCACATATAACATGAAAAGAAGCAGTCTCAATGCAGACCCCTGCGAACACCACTAGTCACCCGCAGCCACCCAGAGTAGGCCCACTTTGTTCCCACTTTTCATTTTCTGTCAGTCAGCCAATCTTCTACCCTTAATAATATTACCTTTCGGAGATGATGAAAGACCAAACAAGTATGATTCAACAAGTTAGATTTTATTACATATGTTTTATATCTTTTTTTTTAACTTTAGGCCTTCAGTTTCTTTGGAGACTGGGAGAAGCTGAATTGGACTGAAATAATGTGGTTACCTTAAACCACATCATTTTTTTCTCTGCCATGTTGGTAGCAAAAGCTTAGAAAAGCATATTTTTGCTCAATGATCATTTGATGCACAAAACATGGAAATGGTGGAAATGATTGATGAGACCAAATAATAAATACAGAATGTACAAGAAATAAATACAGCTGATGCTGGTATCAAAAACCAAACAGAATATGCTGGAAATGCTAAACAGATGAGGCAGTATCTATGCAGAAAGGAACAATTAAAAGTTTCAGGTGGATACTCTGGCCTGCCAAGTATTTCTGACTAGTGAAGGCCTGGTAATGAAATTGGTGATTGCTATTATGGTTCTTTATATTATATTTACTGTTTCTTTCAAGCTACATGTTTCTTCCTGATGGGAATTTTGTGAAGATGAAATGCTCTTCTGCTTGAACACTAGCAAATGTTTTTGAACTCGAGATTATAAAAATAGCCTGCATGACTCAAATGCCATTTTCCCTTCCTTTGCTACAGATCTCAATTTGCTTTTATATGTGATAAACTTGACTTTTTCTCCTGATTATTTGTTGTTGTACTGGAAAAGCTTTCTGTACTGTTTTATATCTTTAATCTTTAATAATCTTATGGCACCTGGTTTGAGTTTAATCTGCTGTTGAGTCTTGTCCTTGGATCATTGTCCTTTTTTTGCTCCCTATAGTAATTAAGAACCTTTCCTTTTCCCCTTTATCTTCTGTTTTGTTTTCCTTGATGTGGTTTGGAGTATTATTGCTCAGATTGCCCCTAAATCCCCAGAGTATTTTTTGTGGTTGCTGCAGTGATTGACCAGTGATTGTGGCAGGCTTAATGGACCAGATGGTCTCCTCTTGCACATCAGTTTTGTATCTTCATATGTTCAACTTGTAATTTTGTAATCTTTTGAATGGAAATATGCAGAGAGATAAAATGCAAACACAGCTCTGAGCAGAATCTAGGTCTATAACTTTAAACATGAAATCAACCGTACAATGACCAATCTCAGATGAAACGTGCCATGTAATTTAACAATGGTTACTTCTGTTCAAAACACTTGAGATTAGGTTGCATTTTATGACCACCTTGGATACAATGCAATTTAAAGTATAGTACTCATTCTTCCTTGGTGGTATTTGTTGATTTTATTTTATGCTGCTTCTTTTGAAGGAGACTTTGGTTCCTCTTATTCCATTGGCTTGATTGCATCAAAATTATTTTATTACATTTTGTGTTATATTCCTAGCTGGGCTGTTAACTTTGGCCATTAACTTATTGTTACATCTGTAGGCTTTGCATTCCAAACATCAATTTGGTAAAAATATATTGTAGCAGCATTATGTACAGTTCTGTAATGTAAAAAAAAGTTAGAACTTGCTGTTATTTTGGAAAAACTGAACTTACAGTTTTACATTGCACAGGATATGAGTAATAATCGAAATTAAATTTTTGGAAACATTCTGTGGGATTCATGCTTGCATTTTGGGTCTCTATGTAAACCATTAAAGCCAGCTGCTTGTTGTAATATTCCTTCAGTGTTAGGCAGGTGTTGATTTTGAAATCTTGAATAGCTGTTCTTTAAGTCTGCACATAGTAAATCCAATGAATCAAAACTACTTACCTGTACCAAATAGTATGTTTTAGTCAGTTCCAGAGGGAAGTATTTTAAGTCTGATTTTTATTAAAGCTGCTTAATTGTTTTGATCAGTGATATTTCCAGTTTGTTACTGCTAGGAGGTGGAAGAAGTATAGAGGGAGACCTGTCAGTCGTCCTACTTCTGTATTTATATTGGACTTTGTCCAAGTTTTGTTTTAATGAGATGCTTGATCTGCTAGTTGTATCGAGATTTATTTTCCCCAAGAGTACTGAGTTTGACCTAATTTTTATAGACCTAATCCTGGAGAACATACACATGTTTTGCAGAGAGCTCTGGAGTTATTTGTTCTTCAGTACTTAGTGGATCTGGAAGCCAAACCGAGAGAATGCTAACTTGAGTCAACAATATGATTTAACAAGTATCAATGAAACATTTTAGTTGCAAAAATCTGAAATGATGCTCAGCTTTCAGAATAAGTATTTCAATCTTTCACTCACAACCTCACATAGTCCTGCAATATTTAACCCCAACTTTCAACATTCCTCCTGACATTGAGCCAAAAAAAAAATGAGACTTATAGTGTATTATTGTTAAATATGTTTTGCATGCATTAGCCAAGTATGCTTGTAACTGAGTTCCTTAGACAGCAAATGTCAAAGGATATTCCATCTAGTTATTTCTGATTGGCTCCATCTTTTCCACCTTGACTCTATAAATTGTTATTGCCACACCATGAATAGAATTGAAATCTGCATTTTTTTAACATGCAGTTGAGATAAAGATCTAGGCAATAATTTTCTTGATGTAAGCATTCCAGTCTCCTAGTCAAACACTGAAAATGAGTCTTGCTTTTCAATAGGACATATATTTGGAGCTGTGGAAGATTTCAGTATTATTTGATCCAAAACGAAGTAATGAAGAAGAGAAATTGTCTCAGCATATCATTGTGGATGTTTGAAAATATAATGCCAATTGAAATGTATATGTAAATATTGTATAAAGACAGAATTATCTGTGGATAGTACTTAATTTATAGAATTAGTGATATGAACTCAAAAATCATTTTATGAAGGTTTTATTTGGTGTTCAATAGTTGAAAATTGACTTAATGTAGAAACAAATGTGATAATTTTGTGTGACCAGACATATATTGCTCATGAGTTACATATGCATCTCTGATGTAGTCTCCTCAGTTGTACTTATATAGTGTCAATCATTGCTCTTTCTATTATTTCAAACTTTGACCCACCTGTAAATGTTTCTTTTTCCAATATTGCTATGTCTTCTCCTGTCTCCACCCCCCACTCACATTATCTTCCTCATTGGAAAATTCTTTAGACAACAAAGTTGAGTTGCTGCTTCTCATTTGAAGCTGTGTTTTTGTGATGCCTACAATGTTGCACTCCCACAACTCTTTCTATTCATCACTTTTATTTCTTACATTCTTTTAATTAAGTTAAAATAATTAGCTACTCACAAAACATTTGTCTTTGTCTCCAGCGTCTCATGGGTTAATATAAAAGCACCTATCTTTTATATTCAGTTTTGCTTTCGAGTTTGTTGTCATTTCAGTGCACGTATTCACAGAAAAAAAAAGAAATTGCAGCATTACATGTACATACCATTAGATAGAAATTTCATAAGAGGAAAATAAATTATACAGAATTATAAAAAAGAAATTGTAACTGCTATAGAGTTCCCTCCTTCCTTTCTAGATAGTTTAAGTCATTTGGGAAATGCCTGGGAATCAGATTCTGGCTCAGAATGCAACCTTTTTGGTTGCTTGAAGCACCTCTCCTTCTTCCTGCTTCATTTCTCCTGCTGATTTGCACAGATCTGCTACTTCTGGATGGCTACTTGGGTACATAGCCCAGGTAGTCATCCAGAATTTCCATTCATGAGATCTAGTTCATTAATCTATTTATATACTGTCTATATTCTCATACAAAGCCTTACCTCTCATACTTGTAACATTTATTCTCTCCTTGTTAATACCCCTTCCTGCAGTTGCTCCATGAAATCCTTTATCTTGGGAGATAATATACAACCTTGGGATCATGTTTCTGTCCACAGAAATGTGTATATACCCCTATTTATTGAATCTTGTCCTGCCATTCTACTCCCAGACCATACTGTTGAGTCAACTACAGTGTCATGGACTTTGGCTGTTTTGAGCAACTGTCACTCCCTTCTGTATTTAGAGGTGAATATGATGCACTCATTGATGGGGGTAAAGGAGGTTCCTACACAATTTGCCTGTTCTCCTGGTCTGTCTAGTGGTCACCCCGGAAAGGTTCAATCTCTAGAATGTGGCATCCAGGTAGCCCTTCTTGAAAATGCACTGTGATAATGCTAGATTACATCCTCCATCCAGATCTTGAGCTTAAGTGAAGTGGAAGGAGACTTGTATGGAGAAAAAGAAAACACTGTCACATGTTTGTTGTGTTAAAAAGCCTAATTTTGTTCTCTAAAATTTTATGAATTCACTATAAATTTGCAGCTTTTTCTTTTTTTTTTGTAACAGGATGAAACGACCATTTGTTACAACATCTGAATATATTTTTGAGTTACCCAGTCTGACTGTACAAGCTACAAGGGCCCAGACTTTGCTGCTGCAAACAATTTTACAGAGTTGGACACATAATCCTGGAGGATCAGTGTCATTACCAGTAGATGAAGCTTTAATGAAGGACATCTTCAGACCTTCAGGTATGTTAATTCTATGATCTATTTGGAACATTGCTAAAATTTGTATCTCTTAATTTAGAATCCGCAGTTTTGATGTCTAAAAAAAATAATTTTCTTTGCAGCCAAGTGTTGATTTAAATGCTGCACGTAGTGATGTTCAGCACAGAAATAAGCACTTTGGCGCATCATTTCAATGCACTTACATTAATCCCATTTGCCTTCATGAAGGCCACAATCTTCTATACTTATGGAAATGTCTGTTTAAAAGCCTTATAAATATAGGATTTTATCTGACTCCACCAAATCCTTTGGTAAAGAGTTTCATATATCAAGCATTCTCTGTGTAAAAAAAAATCTTTCCCACCATTTCACCTTAGATCCTGTTGTTTTTGATATCCCTACCACTAGAAAAAGATACTGACTACTGTATCTGTGCCTCTTTTCATTTTGTCTCTGGTCACTCATCAACCTGGCAGCTCCAGGAAATATAAACACAGTGTATCTAATCTCTCCCCATAATGAATATTCATCAATCCAGGCAACATCCTGTTGAATCTCCACTTCATTCTCTCCAGCATCCACATCCTTCTTATGTGGTGGCGATCAGAATTGATTGCATTACTCAAAGTCCAGCATAAGCAGGATTTTATAGTTATTTATTCATCCATCCATCCATTTATCTATTTATTTATCTATCTATCTATCTATCTATCTATCTATCTATCTATCTATCTATCTATCTATCTATCTATCTATCTATCTATCTATCTATCTATCTATTCATCTATCTATCTATCTATTTATCTATCTATCTATCTATTTAGATACGGTGCAGAATAGGCCCATTCAGCCTTTTCAGTCGCGCTCCCCAGCAATCCCTCCATTTAATCCTAGCCTAAACCTGACAATTTACAATGACCAATTAACCGATCAACTGGTACGTGGGAGGAAACTGGAGCACCAGAAGGAAATCCACAGGGCCACAGGGAGAAGATACTAACTCCGTACAGGCAGTGATAGGAGTTAAACCCGGGTCGCTGGTGTTGTAAAGTGTTGTGCTAACCATTATGCTACTGTACCATTCCAAGTTAAATTCAATGCCACCACCTATGAAAGAAAACATACCATATGTATCATTTACCCATGTTTCTGGGAGCCATAAATATGAAGCTCTGAACACTTCTTATTTTCCTACCATTAACTATATATGCCTGCACCCAATTTAACTTCTGAAATGCCTATCTACAACACCATCAACTTTTGTGGTATCCCCAAACCTACTAATTACACCACTGCATTCAGATTGAGATAAATGATGAAAAAACAAGGGTTCCGGCACCAATCCTTATGCTGCACCACTGATCAGAGATTTACAATCAGAAGCATGGACTATCCTTGCCCCCTATGTCCAAACCAATTTTGGATCCAATTAGACAGTTCACCTTGGATTGCATGTGCATTTATCATGTTCACCAGTCTAACATATGGAACCTTGTTCAATTCCTTACTGAAATCCATATAGACAATATCCACCACACTTTTTTAGTCAGTTTTCTTTCTCCCTTACCACATTATTAATTTGAATAATAAAATCTGCTTAGTTCAATAACTCTGTATTTTGTCAAAACCCTAAACTTTTTCAGCATCAAAACTTTCTTTTAGAATTACTTATGGAAATAACTTTTACAGAATAACTTTGCCAGAACACTATCCCAGATATTGACAATTCTGAGGGGAAAAGGCCAGCCAGCCCCCTGCACTCCTTCACTTCCTTGCTGTCTTCTTCCTTCCCTTACCATCCTCTCCCTCCCTCACTCCCACCCCTTCTGTCTTTCCCTCCCCCTCTCTCTTTCCCTCCCTCACTCCCACCCCCTCCCCTCCTCTGCTCTCCTCTCCTGTCCCTCCCTCCCTCTTTCCTTCCTTTTGCTCCTCTCCTCTCCTCTCCTCTCCCCTCCCCTCCATTCCTCCTCCTGCTCTTCACCTATCCTCTCCTTCCTTCCTTTCCTCCCCATCTTGTCTGTAAATTTTCATTGATTCTAATATTTCTCTTTTCTACTGCA
This sequence comes from Hypanus sabinus, assembly GCF_030144855.1. Taxonomy (NCBI): domain Eukaryota; kingdom Metazoa; phylum Chordata; class Chondrichthyes; order Myliobatiformes; family Dasyatidae; genus Hypanus; species Hypanus sabinus. The sequence goes on along the minus strand of NC_082706.1, from coordinate 137,217,086 downwards.
ATGCCTATGCAAAAAAGTGCATCTCAAGACATATACGTACATACTTCAGTAATAATTGTACTTTGAACTTTTATCTCAGGCCCTCTAGTTCAGGCAACATACCATGTAAATCTTTTCTGCACAGTTTTTCAGGTTAACTACATGTTTCGTATAACAGGTGACCAAAACTGGATGCAAGTGTATCAATGACTTATACAACTGAAAAATAATGTGTCAACTCAATGTCCTGACTGATGAAGGCCAGTGTGATAAATGCCTTTTTCATCACCCTGTGATGTCACTTTCAATAAACTATGCACTTGTACTCCAACTCCTTGTTCCATGCTGGGTATGTTGCCCTGGGAGAGAACATTGATGTTGGTTTATTTATTTTGCTGCTGGATTTTGTGGAGACAACATTAACAATATCTTTCTAATAATCTGAGGTGTCTGCTGTGGGTGGTCCATACCATTGTTGCCATATAGAGACAATGAATTCTGTGTGGGATTTGAGTTCCTGATTTTTGAGCCCAATTTTCTTTGATGCCTGAAAGCTATTATATCTAACTGAAAGGACTCGTGGAAGGAGATTGACATTTGTTTTTCAAATGTTGTTCAGGATGTTTTTTTTTATATACCTCGGTTAACAAGACATTGAATCTATGATCTCCAAATATGCACTTTTAAAGTTGTCTGCAAAATGCTGCTGAATGATCGAAGTTTGTTGATGTGTTTCTGGAGTGCCAGGATTCATAGATTGAGTATCTAATTTGTTCCATAAATTAGCCTCACTCTATTAAGTAGTTTAGTGGAATTAAGATGCAGCACTGCTGAAAGAAACGATGAAGTTTGTGTTAGGCTTATAATTTCAATGGTTGTTACAACTTTGGAGGTGACAATTGTATTCAAATCTATCCTTTACTGAACTATCATTTAGAGGATGATGCATGTACACTACTTAAATTTATTTTCAATTAGCTACAAATCTAAGAAAAATTATTCTGGAAAGATGTGTTGTATTCAGAAATGATATCATGGTGATTTGGATAAAATCTGAATATGTTGCAGGAAATGTTTTTCTCCAGAAATTTTTCACCCTGGGTGGTTGGAATCTGGAATGTGATGGTGGCAAATACTCTTGCAACATTTAAGAGGCATCCTGATAAGTACTTTAATGCCAGAGTATAGACTGTGACCTAAGGCAGTAAATGATATTTGTGTATGTAGATGGGCTCTGTTGGCGGCATTGACACACTGGGTTGAAGAGCCTATTTATACGTTATTCTGCTTAATGCCTGCAGTCTATTCATACTTTATCTTTGAAATTGGGTAAACATTATGTCAAAAGTAATGCAAACTTTCAGTAACTGCAGATTGTTTTGAATTTCATTTTGCAGGGAGTCAATGATTAACCTAATATTTTCTTTGAAATTTTTATAGATCTTATCAGAAGAAAGTAAGTAAGTTTAGGCTTGTGCATTTGAATACGATTAAATAGACAGCTTTGTTAAAACATCTGATTTTTCATAAACTCCACCACTGTTACCATTATTGTTCATGATAACTGCTTTACTTTTGTGCAGTTATTGTCTTTAGGTTTTTGTTTGAACATATTCAATCATGGCACTCAAGAACAGGACCATTATCTTTTCTTAGGCAGTCCCTCAGGGTTAAAGATCAGTTGGCTCCATTCCACCTCATGAGCTTTGAATTGGTGATGATACCAATGTAGGATCTGAAGACTCTGCAACAGGTGAATCAGGAGGTGCTTGGAGATGCCATGTACCATCTTCCTGTTTTGCTGGGCCTCAACATGCTTTTGATGAGGAGAATTGAAGTTCTCCATGTGAACTCATGTGCCCCACCTCTATTTTGAGCAGTCATTTGGCAGTGGCTACCAAGAGTCAGTTAATATGTTTATACAAAACAGTTTTTTGAAACATTTCATCTCTCATCCTTGTATTATTTTCCCATAATAGAGCTCAGAATAGAGTGAATGTTTCAGGAGTTTGGCGTTTGACATACAAGTGAAGTGGCCTCATTGTGACCTGCTTGATGTAGTTAAAGCTTGGATTCTTTGTGTGTTACTCTGGATTGCCACCATCTGCAGAATCTCGTGTTTATGCTGAGCTTTTGTTGAGGTTTTTCGCAAGGCTCGAGAGTAGCCGCATAGGGTGGGTGAAGAAGGCTTGGAAAGCGGTTTAATAATACTAAAACTGAGGATCAGTCAAAATTTCCAGGAGGTTATTTTGATCCATCAGATGTTTTAATCCATCTAATATACATTTAAGCCTGGTTTTATTTTAGTGGTTTCTTTTGTCAATTAAAAATGATGACCAAGTGTTCTGCACTTTTCAGAAATTGCCAGAAAGACATTTTGTACTATTTAATTGGAGAATATTGGTGGGTTTTGGCAAATACTCAAAGCCTTTTTATTATTTCATTAGTTTACAGCAGTGGGATTTTTTTGTTCAAAGCCACATGTCTTCAATTTGCTGTGTACTGGGATGTTGAGAGGTGTCATTGAATTGCAAGTGCAAACGCCTTCTGTTTAATTTGGAAATTATTGTGAAATAGGTCAAATACTAGTTGCGCTTCAGAGCTGGTGAGAAAAAAGTGATAAGAATTGCTACCAAGTTTGAACTGGAACTCTATGCGTTACATGCAATTTACTGATCCCGCTTGTCCTTGCTGACCTCTACTTGCTTTTGATTTCACAAATCTGCTAATATAAAGTTCTCATTCTGGTCTTTGTGATTACTGCTCTCTTAATCCCTCTATTACTGGCTATTATGCATCTGCTGTTTCTGGTTCCAGTGTCGGTGGCTGTCCTTGTAACTACGCTGGCACCACTCTGTAAAATTCCTTCCTTAACTTTTCACCTGACTAAGGTTTTCTTCCTCTAACTTATTGTGCAAATTCTCCCAATTGCTATGTAACTGTTAGGTCCTTAATGCAACGTGTACTTTGTGAGTGCAACACAAGTAGATAGGGTGCTAAAAAGGCTGATGCACCATCAATAACTCACACTGAGACGTAAGGCGAGATATCGGCTTTTATTGACTGGAAGAAGGAACCAGGAGTGAGTGTCCATCATACTATGTCCTGGAGACTGAGGCCGAGCGTCAGGCCTCAGATCGCCTTTATACAGGGGCCTGTGGGAGGAGCCACAGGAGCAGTCAGCAGGGGGCGTGTCCAGACAGGCACATAGTTCACCACATTCACCCCCCCCTTTGTTTGAAAGAGTCTCCATGTGGCGAAGTTTCTTACAAGTCAAGTCTATCAGGTGGTCGAATCTGTCGCTGCGATCTACGTAGCACCGGCTGTGATTGCATGGATGCCGGCGACATTGGTGATTGCACAGGGGACGGAGGTTGCACTTGTTCCTGCCCACTAGGCGCCGGTGATCCCTCACGCATGTGCGAGGCGCCTGGTATACAAGTGTCGTGAGGAGTCTGTGTAGGGCCTGGTGAATACGGTGTCACCGCTGGTGCAGGGTTCATAGTTACCGGAGAGCCTTCAGGGTAGTGGTCTGCTGCACCTGCGGGTGCCAGGTCGCGGACGGAGACCGTGTCCTCCCGCCCATCAGGTAAGACCACGTAAGCATACTGGGGGTTCGCATGTAGAAGGTGAACCCTCTCTACCAGCGGGGAGTATTTATTGCTCCTCACATGTTTCCGGAGCAGCACTGGCCCCGGGGACGTCAGCCAAACTGGTAGGGTGGTCCCAGTGACAGACTTCCTGGGAAAAGAGAATAGGCGTTCGTGAGGGGTGGCATTGGTGGACGTACATAACAAAGAGCGGATAGAGTACAGTGCCTCAGGGAGGACCTCCTGCCATCGAGGGACCGGCAACCCTTTTGACTTAAGGGCTAAAAGTGTGGCCTTCCACACTGTGGCATTCTCCCGCTCCACCTGGCCATTACCCCGGGGATTATAACTCGTGGTCCGACTGGTAGCAATGCCCCTAGCTAGCAAGTACTGGCGCAGCTCCTCACTCATAAAGGAGGACCCTCTATCGCTGTGGATATAGCAGGGATACCCGAACAGAGTGAAGAGCTGGCGCAGGGCTTTTATGACGGACGTGGCAGTGGTGTCGGGGCAGGGGATGGCAAAGGGGAACCGTGAGTACTCGTCGATAACACTGAGAAAATAGACATTGCGGTCAGTGGAGGGAAGGGGGCCCTTAAAGTCAACACTCAGTCGTTCAAAAGGGCGGGCGGCCTTGACAAGTTGTGCCGTGTCAGGACGGTAGAAGTGCGGTTTGCACTCAGCGCAAATTCGGCAGTCCCTGGTCATCGTCCTGATGTCCTCCAGGGAGTATGGCAGGTTCCGAGCTTTCACAAAATGGTAAAATCGGATGACCCCCGGATGGCAAAGTTGTGCATGAAGGGTGTACAGCTGGTCGAGCTGAGTGCTAGCACATGTTCCCCGGGATAGGGCATCAGGGGACTCATTGAGTCTGCCAGGCCGGTACAGGATATCATAGGTGTAGGTGGAGAGTTCTATTCTCCACCGCAAAATCTTATCATTTTTGATTTTGCCCCGCTGTTGGTTGCTGAACAGGAATGCAACCGAGTGCTGGTCGGTCAGCAAGGTGAACCTTTTGCCAGCAAGATAGTGCCTCCAGTGACTAACAGCCTCCACTATGGCCTGGGCTTCTTTCTCCACCGCGGAGTGCCGAATTTCGGAGCCTTGGAGGGTGCGAGAAAAGAACGCTACTGGTCTGCCTTCCTGATTGAGGGTAGCAGCCAGAGCAAAATCGGAGGCACCACACTCCACTTGGAAGGGAGCGATCTCGTCCACAGCATGCATCGTAGCTTTGGCAATGTCCTCTTTAATGCAGCTGAAGGCCGCGCGGGCCTCAGCAGAGAGGGGAAACGAGGTAGACTTGACCAGGGGGCGTGTCTTGTCTGCGTAATGGGGGACCCATTGGGTGTAATAGGAAAAAAAACCCAGGCACCGTCTGAGGGCTTTGAGAGTGGTGGGAAGAGGGAGTTCTAACAGGGGGCGCATACGTTCGGGATCAGGGCCAATAACCCCGTTTTCCACGACATACCCAAGTATAGCAAGGCGGGTGGTTCCAAACACACACTTGTCCCTGTTATAAGTAAGGTTCAGAGCTGCGGCCACTTGGAGAAATCGTTGGAGGTTGGCGTCGTGATCTGGCCTGTCGTGTCCACAGATGGTGATGTTATCCAGGTAGGGAAATGTGGCCTGCAGTTGGTACTGGTCCACCATCTGGTCCATTTCCCTCTGGAAGACAGAGACACCATTCGTGACACCGAAAGGGACGCGCAGGAAGTGATAGAGCCTGTCGCCCGCCTCGAAGGCGGTGTAGGGGCGGTCCTCTGGGCAGATGGGGAGCTGGTGATAAGCGGATTTCAGATCTATTGTCGAGTACACCTTGTACTGAGCAATCTGGTTGACCATATTCGTGATGCGGGGTAGGGGGTACGCGTCAAGCTGCGTAAACCTATTGATGGTTTGACTATAGTCCACCACCATCCTATTTTTCTGCCCAGTCCGAACAACAACCACCTGGGCCCTCCAAGGGCTTGAGCTTGGCTCAATGATCCCCTCCCTGAGCAGCCGCTGCACCTCCGACTGAATGAAGGCACTGTCCCCCGCGCTGTACCTCCTGCTTTTAGTTGCCACAGGCTTACAGTCAGGGGTCAGGTTGACGAACAGCGGTGAGGGAGGGACCTTGAGAGTGGAGAGGCTGCAAGTGGTGTCGGTAGAGCAGCTGTCGGCCTGGTTCTGGATGGGATGTGTGTGCCCGTGTGTGTGTGTGGTCAGTAGCGGGGTATGTGAAGAAGTCCCACAAAACTGAGGATTCCTGACAGTGAGTGGTGGGAGGGGCCCGTCATATACCATAGTCACACTTTCGAGATGTCTCTGGAAGTCCAGCCCCAATAGAACAGGTGCGCAGAGATTAGGCATGACCAGTAGCTCAAAGTTCCGATATTCTGTGCCTTGCACCACCAAAGTCGCTACACAACCCGCCCGGATGTCTGTGGACTGCGACCCAGAAGCCAAATGGAACCTCCGACTTACCGGCCGCGTAGCGAGTCCGCAGCGTTGCACTGTGTCCGGGTGAATAAAACTCCCAGTGCTGCCCGTGTCAAACAGGCATCTAGTCCTGTGCCCCTCCACCCGGATGTCCATCATGGACCTTGCAAGCTGGTGTGGGGCGCTTTGGTCGAGGGTTACAGTGGCCAGAGTTGAATCGCCATCGGGGTACCCGGTAAGCATCGGAGGGCCGGGGGCGGGGCATGCTGACGTCGACAAAGATGGCCGCTCACATCCGGGGTACCTGGTCAGCATCCGAGGGTCGGGGGCGGGGCGTGCTGACGCTGACAAAGATGGCCACTCACATCCGGGGTACCCGGTAAGCATCGGAGGGTCGGGGGCGGGGCGTGCTGACGTCGACAAAGATGGCCGCCCACACCCGGGCATGCAAGATGGCGGCCCCCACGTTTCACCCGCAGTGCTGCACTCCGCTCGAGGTTGAGACTTACAGACCTTGGCGAAATGGCCCTGCTTTCTGCAGCTGGAGCAGGTCGCTTCTCGCGCTGGACAGCGTTGTCGAGAGTGTTTTTTATGGCCGCAGAAATAACAAAGCACGGGCTTCTGATGGGCCACAGCCGTGGTCTGGGTCGGGGAGCTCGTGGAATCGCGACTGGCAGCGACGTTCGCGAATTCGCTCCCGGGAGCCGGCGGTGGCGGGGTCTGAGGTGTCCACGGAACCGGCGGGGAATCGCCCGACTGGACAGCGTCAGCATTATGCAAAGCAGCTTCTAGAGCGTTGGCCATCTCCATCGCCGAGCTTAAGGTAAGGTTGGCAGTTTCCAGCAGCCGCTGGCGCATGTACACTGACCTCAGTCCCGTCACAAAGGCGTCTCGCACCTGCAGCTCCGCATGCTGTTCTGCCGTGAGCGTCTTGCAGTCGCAAGGTCGGACGAGTGTCTGTAGTGCTCGGAGAAACTCAGCGCACGATTCGCCAGGCCGCTGTTGCCGGGTAGCTAAACGATGTCTTGCGTAGACGGTGTTCACCGGCCGCAGGTACTGTCTTTTGAGGGCGTCCAGTGCCCCATCGTAGGTCGGCAGGTCCCGGATAATGGAGTAAACTTTGGGGGTGACCCTCGAGAGTAGGATTCTGTGCATAATGGCGGGTTCAGTTGCACGAACCTCCTCCAAGTATGATTGGAAGCATGCAAGCCAGTGTTCAAAAGCGAGAGCTGCGTCAGGGTCTTGAGGATCCAAATCCAACCGTTCCGGACGCAAAACGGTTTCCATGTTTTAAAACTTCCAGTCAATAAAATTGATGCACCATCAATAACTCACACTGAGACGTAAGGCGAGATATCGGCTTTTATTGACTGGAAGAAGGAACCAGGAGTGAGTGTCCATCATACTATGTCCTGGAGACTGAGGCCGAGCGTCAGGCCTCAGATCGCCTTTATACAGGGGCCTGTGGGAGGAGCCACAGGAGCAGTCAGCAGGGGGCGTGTCCAGACAGGCACATAGTTCACCACAAAGGCATAAGGCTTACTTGTCTCTATTGGTTGAGGCATTGAATATAAAAGTTGTGAGTCATATTTCAGCTGCATAACACTTTGATTAAGCCACATTTAGAGAATTGTGTGCAGTCTTGATAGCCACAATACAGGAAGGGTGCTGTGACTTTAGAAGATAGATGCTTTATTGATCCCAAAGGAAATTGCAATGTCACAATAGCATTATAAGTGCACAGATATAGATAAGAAATAAGTTACCACAAACCACCTTACAGGAGGGGCTCATCACGTCCCCTGCTGTAGGCTGACTCATGGTTGAGGGTAGGAATGACCTCACTCTTCTGCAAGTTGGCATGCAGAGGATGAGAAACATTGTCCAGAATTGCCAGGATTTTCTGTGGAGTCCTTTGTTCTACCACAACCTTCAGTGTGTCCAGTCTGACTCCTATAACAGAGCCAGCCTTTTTAATCAGTTTATTGATTCTGTTGGCATCACCCGTGTTGATGCCATTGACCCAGCACACCACCACATAGAAGATTGTACTGGTAGAACAGATTGGTAGAACATGTGAAGGAGAGGCCTACATACTCCAAGGAACCGCAGTGTCCTCAGGAAGTAGATGTGACTCCTGCCCTTCTTGTACACAGCCTCTGTGTTGGTGCTCCACTCAAGTCTGTCATCCAGGTACACCCCCAGGTACTTGTAAGTCCTCACCACACCCACGTCCTCACCTTCAATAGGAACAGGGAGCAATGCAGGCTTATTCTTCCTAAAGTCCATCATCATCTCCTTTGTCTTACTGATGTTGAGCTGCAGATGATACAGCTTGCACCATCTGACAAAGTTCTCTACCAGGGCTCTTTATTCATCCTCCCATCCTCTCTTTATACACCTGACTATTGCCGAGTCATCAGAGAATTTCTGCAGATGACATGACTCAGTGTTGTTTCTAAAGTACAAGAGGGTGAATAAAAGGTTGGAATTGGACTTGGTTTAATATTGGCACATATGCTGAGATACAGTGAAAAGTTTATCTTGCATTCTGTGCATACAGATAAAATCAATACACAGTGCATTGAGGTAGAACAAGGAAAAACAGAATAATATGTAACAACTATAGAGAAAGCAGTGTAGAAAAACCATGATGTGCAAGATCATAAGGTAAATTATAAGATCATAAGACATTGGAGTATAATTATTCTATTTATCTCATCCACCTTCCCATCATAGTCTCAACCACATTCTCCTGCCTTCTTTCCTGTAACTGGGAACAGGCCAGCGGCTGGGTGCTGGAGTGGATTCGAAGGGGTAGTTTCTGGGTTCAAGAATGCATTGAAGCGGCAGGGCCCAGGTCTAAGAGCGAGTAACAACCCACTGTTTGGCAAATTCAAGCACCAGGCCAGATGGAAGCGGTCAGGGTATCGGGGTTGGAGTTGAGGGATGGGCTGTTACTCAGATGCTGCTCTTCAAGGTTTACTCATCCCTGCTTTGAATTGAGGCTGTGGCCTACAACTAACAGGCTTCTGGATCGGCTTCAGTGATGATTAGCTTCATGTCTGTGGATTCACTTTTGGTATTTTGGTTCTGAATGTTATTTACTTTTATTTTTTGTATCATTTATTGATTTTCTGCACATTGGGTGTTTGACGGTCTTATTTTAATGGTTTTATTGGATTTCTTTGTTTTGTGGCTGCCTGTAAGGAGACAAATTTCAACCTTAGATATAGTATACATACTTTGAAATGTGAATAATTTTGGTATGTGCTTTTAAGCTTTTGTATCTTCAGCCCGATGGAAGAGTGGAGAAAAGAAAATGGGGTATTTTTTTTTAGTTATACTAGGAGCTTTACTGTGGCAGCAAGAAGTATAGATAGAGTTCATAAAGGGATGGCTGGTTACTGTGATGTGCTGAGCTGTGTTCACAACTCTGCAGTTTCCTGTGTTCAGAGCAGTTGCCATGTCAAACTGTTATACATCCAAATAGGATGCATTCTGTAGTGCATTGATAAAAATTGGTAAGGTTAAATGGGGATGTGATAAAAAATGGTAAGGTTCAATGGGGACATGTCAAATTTCTTTAGACACCTGAGGAAAGTAGAGTTGTTAGTGAGCTTTCTTGGTCATGGCATCTGCATTGTTAAAGTGGGACAGGCTATTGGTGATGCTTACTCATGGGAACTTGAAGCTTTCAACCATGGCAACATTGATATAGATGGGATATGCACTGCCTCCTTTCCTAGGGTCAATAACTGGCTATGTTGTTTTGCTGACTTTGAGAGGAAGGTTGTTGTCATGACAATATGTTATGAAGCTCTCTATCTCCTTTCCGTACTTCAGCTCTTTGTTATTTGAGGCACAGCTCACTTTAGTGATATCATCTGCAAGCTTGTAGATGGGGTTAGAACAGAATCTGACCACGCTGTCATGAGTGTACAGTGTACAGTAGGGGGCTGTGGATGCAGTCTTGCAGAGTACTGGTGTTTAGAATAATCATGGTGGTTGCTGCCCATCCTACCTCACTTTTTTTAATATATAGTATTTTTATTTTTTGCACAATGTTTAAATATTCAATATATGTATACTGTAATCTATTTATTTATTTATTATATTTTTTTCTTCTCCTGTATTATGTATTGCATTGAAATGCTGCTGCTAAGGTATCAAATTTCACATCACATGCCAGAGTTTCACTCTGCCTCCTCTTCCAGTTGCCTATCACCTCTCTTATGATTCTGCCTTCTACTACACATAGTACTTTCCCCTTACATTCCTTCTTCACCTTTCCTGCCATTCCCCTCCCTGCTTACCCTCCCCCACCCCTTGATCTTTCCTCTGATTACTTTTTAACCTGACACCCACCAGCCTTCTCCTTCCCACCCTCCCCCCATCTTCTTTATAGGGCCCCTGCCCCTTGCCTCTTTAGTCCTGATGAAGGGTCTCAGCCCAAAATGTTGACTGCTCGTTTCCATGGATGCTATCCGACCTGCTGAGTTCCTTCAGCTTGTTGTACGTGTTGATTGGACCCCAGGATGTTGCTATTTCTCCACACTTTGAAGAATCCTGCCACTAATCTTGTACTCTGTGTTGAAGATCAACCTTCCAAAGTGTATCCTTCGCGCTTTTCTAGATTGGGCTCCATCTGTTATTTCTCAACCCAGCTCTGCATTCCTATCAATGACTTCTTGTAACCTCCAACAACTTTTTGTACTATGCACAATACAATCAACCTGTAATGTTCTCTTATAAAGCTATACAGCTTAGAAACAGGGCTGTTCGCCTAATTTGTCCATGTTGACCAAAATGCTTACTGTTTGCCTGGGTTTGGCTTGACTCCTATCCTTATTTTCTTATTCATGTACTTGTCCAAATGCTTTTTAAATGTCTTATATTTTTGATTATTTAAATGAAGATTTATTATTATGTTTTCCAGTTTTGCTTTCTGTGGTTTGCACAGAATATTCTGGACTGAATCAGACTAGCCTGGCTGATTGTACTGATTCGCCATCCACAGCTTCCCTAGGCCTTCCAGGTGCAATGATGGGACAACCTATTTAATTGATAGTAACACATCCTAGATCCGAGTAGCATGAATAAAGTGATTGGGAAGTCCTTCAACATTACTTTTATTGGCTCTTTATCTGAATCTTCATGACATTGCTAGTCAAAGCATCTTAATAGACATAATTGCAAAATAACCAATACTGTCAGTTAAATATTACAGAACAATTTTTAAAGTGCAAAGCAAACTGGTAAAGAAAGAATCACTGAAACAACAACCTATTTTAGATCATCATTTGTAAAAAGAGAATGCATAATCAATAATGTGATATGGAAGGGTGACCATAATGCTTTGGAATTTTATTTAAAAATTGAAAGTGATTTGGTTCAACCTTTGAAACAAAGGTTTATTGGCCAGTGGTGTGATTTTGGTGATAGTACATTGGAAAATTGCAATAAAAGCCATGACAGTAATCCAAGTTCATGTTTAAAGAATTAGTTCAAGGTTTAAAAGTAAGATATATCTCTTTAAAATAAAAAAGGTGGACCAGTTGTGTCTAGAAAGAGAAATTAAAATTGTCATTTGCTCAAATATAGCCAAGCAAAGCATTAAGACTGAGAATTGGGAAATTTTCAGAATTCATTAAAAGGAGAACCAAAGCAATGAAACAAAAAAAAAATGAGAGTATATTAGTGAGATGCCTAAAAAGACTGTAGGTATTTCAATAGATTTGAAAAGAGAAAAAGAGAAGCTAAAATTAACCTAGCTCCCATAGAGACTGAAAGGAGAGATTATATAGGGGATTAAGGAATTGGCAGAGGAAAGATATACTGCAGAGAAAAGATATACTGCATTTGTCTTTATTGACAGAGATAGAAAACCTAAAAATCAAGAGTGAACAGAGGGCTTGAAATGTCATAAATCTTAATATAAGTAAAACATTAGGATTGACAACATTGTTAAAATGTGTAATGTGATAAATTCCCAGGACATGGTGATCTGGATCCTTGGAGGTGACTTTGTGGATAGTGGATGTACTAATTGATTTTAAGATTCCATAGTATCTTGTAAAGTTCTTGTAGTTGGAAAGTAGTAAATGTAATCTCACTTATTATATAATGAGATAGTGATAAAACATGGAACAGTAAGCCTGACATCCAGTGGTGGAAAAATTAGAATCAATATTTAAGGAAGTGGTAACTGGAAACATGGAAAATAATAAGACTGGATAGCGTAGTTACATAGGACATTGAATATAGAAGATTGGATAGAGTAATTATATAATATGTTGAACATAGAAGATTGGATAGAGTAAATACATAGGGCATTGAACAGATGCTGTACTCATAGAAAAGTACAGCACAATAGAAGGCCCTCTGGCCCACAGTGTCCACCATTCACAATATCAAAATAAATGTAATCTTTTCTGCCTGCACGTGATCTATATTGTACCATTTCCTGCATATTCACGTGTCTACCTAACAGCCTCTTATAAGCCATGTTGTACCTCATCTACCACTTACCCTGGCAGCCCATTCCAGGCACCATCCTCTGTGGAACAAAAACTTGCTCTGCACATCGTCTTTAAACTTGCCCCACTCACCTAAAATGCATGAAATCTAGTACTTGACGTTTCTCCCATGGGAAAAATATTCTTAAAAGTCTGCCATATCTGTGCCTCTCATGATCTTATGAGCTTTCATCAAGTCTGCACTCACCAATACTTCAGCAAAACAATCTAAGTTTGTCACCTCTCCTACAAAATGCTGGAGGAACTCTGCAGGTCAGGCAGCATCTCGGGAATATAGCAGCTTTAAGTGGATGAAGGTTCATTGCTATGGTATCAAGGCAGGAGGCAGGACTCCAAACCAAGCTGAAACGTGGAGGGGTGAGGTCTCTTCTGCCCAGCACCTTGTTGGCAAATGTTCAGTTGCTGGAAAACAAAACTGAGGACATGAGGGCAAGATTGCTGTATTGGAGGGAAATTGAGAAACTGTTGTATCATATGGTTGGCTGAGACTTGGCTTTCTCCCAGCATGTCAGATGCAGCGATCAGGTCGAAAGGCTTCTCAATTTATAGAATGGAGTGAACGACTGATTTGGAAATGGCAAAAGGAGGAGGTGTGTGTCTCATGATAAACTCTCAGTGGTGTTCTGATGTGCCAGTTTTGTCAAACTTGTGTTCTCCCGATGTGGAACACCTAATGGTCAAATGTCATCTGTTCCATGTCCAGACCACATTTTGGTAAATCAGAGCATTTGCTGTCCTCCTCCTACCTGCATATAAGCAGAGGCGAAAGAGCAAGGCTCCAGAGATTCAGGCAACAAAGAGGTGGTCACAAGAGTCAGAGGAGCAGCTTTGGGATTGCTTAGAGTCAATGGATTGGGCCATGTTCAAGGATTAATTGGGGGATCTAAATGAATACACCATGTTTGTAACGGACTTGATTAAAGTAGCTGTAGAGGATTGTGTCCCCACAGAATCATTCAGTGTTTTCCCCAATCAGAAGCCCTGGATGAGCCATGAGATTTGCAAACTGCTGAGGGCAGATCAGAGGTATTCAAGCCTTGTGATCAAGTAAATTACAAGAGGTCCAGGCAAAGCCATCTCACAGGTGAAGTGGCAATCCAGACCAAACTTAAATCAATGAAGGACACTCAACAGTTGTGGCAGGGTTTGAATACTGTCACCTCTTTTAAAGTTAAATCAAGTGACATAGGAGACAGCAGGGCTTCACCTCCAGATGAACTCAATGCCTTCTATGGTAGCTTTGACTGTCAAAGCATGATGGAACCAGCACAAACTCCCACATCCCCTGATGATCCCATGATTTCAGTCTCTGAAGCTGAGGTGTGAGTAACCTTCAGCAGGGTGAACTCACCAAAAGCATCTGGACCATATGGGGTACCTGGCCAAGTCCGAAGAGCTGCTTGAAGCTGATTAACTGGCTGGTGTGTTTGCTGAGATCTTTAACCTCTCACAATGGCAGAGTGTGGTATCCACTTGCTTCAAACAAGCTTCAATTATTCTGGTACCCAGGAAGAGCGTGGTGATCTGCCTCACCCAGTACCCCCCAGTAGCAATTATATCCACAGTGATGAAGTGTTTTGAGAGGTTGATGATGAAACATATCAACTGTTGGCTGAGAAGTAATTTAGATCTGCTTCACTGTGCCTACCGCAGCAGCAGCAGCTCCACAGCAGATGCCATCTTATTGGCTCTTCACTCAACCCTGGAACATCTGGACAACAAAGGTGCAGATCAGCACAGGTCAGCACTGAATGCTATGATCCCCTCAAAACTAATCAATAAGCTCTATGACCTTGACCTCAATACCTCTTTGTGCAGTTGGATCCTCGATTTCCTATAAAAAAGTAATTGATACAGACCAGTACATCATGGGTAAAGCCCTTCCAACAATTGAGCACATCTACATGAAATGCTGTCACAGGAGAGCATCATCCATCATCAGGGATCCCTACCACCCAGGATGTGTTCTCTTTTTGCTGCTGCCATCAGGAAAGAAGTGCCAGGGCTCATGTCACCAGGTTCAGGAACAGTTAGAACCTCTCAACCATCATGCTCTTAGACAAAATTGGATAATTTCACTCAACTTCATTTGCTCCATTATTGAAATGTTCCCACAACCAACAGACTCACTTTCCAGGACTCTTCACCTTAAGTTCTTGATATTTATTGCTCATTTACTTATTATATTATTGTATCTATTTGTATTTGCACAGTTTGTTGTCTTCTGTACTCTGGTTTGAACACCTTAGTTGGACAGTCTTTCATTGATACTGTTATGGTTACTATTCTATAGATTTATTGAGTATGTCCACAAGAAAATAAATCTCAGGGTTGTAAATGGTGACATATGTACTTTGATAAAATTTACTTTAAAATAATCTCCATACTTCCCCAGCTGAGAAGGCTAATCAGGGTTTGGCATTATGTATAATCAAGACTGTTGTGTTGTTTTTGTACATTAAGGTATTGATAGGTATTGGAATAATGCAGGAAAGGAACACTAAGCTGAAAGATCATCCACAATCTTATTGATGGTGGAATAACCAAAAATGGCAACTAGCTTATTTTTGCTTCTATTCTATATGTTCTTATGGTTTGCTGTCATCTTTTGTGGCTTTCATACCCCCACACTACAGAGGATTGCATTCTTAATAAACCACTTGCATCATGATTTTCCACAACCCAAGTCCTTTTTGTTCATTGAATCAAATATTATAAGTGGAGAAGTATTCCTGTGGGAAGCTTTTCTTTCAAAGTAATGTCCCATGTGTGACACCTATAGGTAAGGTAATTCTGATTGTGTTACAGGCAGGAGAGAAAGGGTCATTGTATGAATTAACTAGAAATGGAAGTTACATTGTTTGAGAAATTATCATCGTACAGGTATCAATAGAAGAAGTGCTCTGTCACTTTCAAAAGTACATCCCTTATGTGGATTTCCACTGTGAACCCGCAATCAGAAGTCATTGTATACATACAGCTAGATCTCTTAAATTGCTTCCCACTGTGAAATGGCAGCCTGTAATTATTGTCTTTGGTAAACTGCTTTCTATGCCTTTTTGTGATTCTTTATTTATTCTTAAGTTCAATAATCATTTTTGTTCCATATTGTAAATTTTTGGTAGTGATTTATGTAATCTTTCAGGTGAATTTCCTTAACCCTTACAGCTGCATTGTGGGTTACATTGTATTTATTAAAAATAATAAAGCTATGTTTTTCCAAATACATTAAAATGAACCAAAGTATCTTTTTTAAGTACTTGGAACATCTTCTCCTTGATTTTATTTTTTCAATATTATCAATGTGGTGGTCATTGATAGTGTATCTAAGCAAACCTGCCAGAGGATCTGAGTTAAGATTCTTCATATAGTCCAGCAATTGTATTGATTTATTATTATCACATGTACTGCGATATAGTGAAAATCTTACCTTTGCAAGTCATCCATGTTGATCACTTAAAAACATAAATAATTTGAGGCAGTTCCAGGGAAATCAATAACAGAGTGTAAGAATATAAAGCTGCAGTTACAGAGAAGGTGCAGTGCAGGTAGGCAATAAGGTACAAGGACTAATATGCGGTAGATTGTGAGGTCAGGTATTCATTTGAAAGTCTTGCATGCTGTTCCTGAGCCTCGTGGTACATGTTTTAGAGCTTTCTGCCCAATAGAAAGAGCGAGAAGTGAGAATGTCTGGGTGGGTGGAGTCTTTGATTGGGTTGGCTACTTTTATGAGGCAGCAAAATGTATAGACAAGAGTCCACGGGGGAAGGGAGGGAATACAGATAACTGACAGATTTTGCTTTTGTGCCAAATCTGTTAATAAGTCTGTGATTACCAGATCTGACAGCACATGCCTTAACGTCTCTAGCTAATTTCCATCTGAGCAGGTGAAAACTGGCAGTTCTGTTTGAGCTGTTATTTGTTATTAAGGCCACATCATGTTCCTTCCATGCACGTGCAGTATATTTGTGGGAGATGTAGTAATGAATTTCAGAGGTAAAGTGCAAAATAATGCTAACACTTTATTGTAAGCTTTTCTCTGAAGATTGCCATCAGCAATCTTACTGTTCAAAAGCAATTGTGGCTGGCTTTAGGCTATTGATCCTGTTTAAACTGCATTTCTGAAGACTTAGTTAAGGATATTGCACACTGTACTTGTGATGATTTAATTCATTTTATATAGCAGGTCTGCCTGAGAATAATGTTTTAATAATGATTGGTGTGTTTAGAAATCTGTGGTTTGCATGCATGACATTTTGAATTTTACAGTTTTCACATGAAATTTTCTAGTTTCATATTATACAGAATTCTATTCTAACTATTGCTTTATTAAGGATTTAGTGAAAGTGTTTATTTTCCTATAATATTTCCAACAGAATTGTTATACAGTACAGTATTGCACTATAAATACATATCCACTCAGGAAAGAACTGAGATGACTGATGTTTTCAAAGAATGGGATTTCCCTTCTTCTACTATTGATGTTGCTCTCACCTGCATTGCCTCCATTTTCTGGTCATCTGCGCTCACTCTGTCTTCCCACTGCCTTAACAGAGATGGAGTACCTCCTGTCCTTAATTACCATCCCATCCAGCACATCATTCTCTGCAACTTTTGCCATCTTCAATGGAATCCTACTACCAAGCACATCTTTGCTCCCTCCCCCTTTCCCCCCAGCTCACAGGGATCACTTTCTCCATGATACCCTTGTCCTACCCACTAATCTCCCTCCTGGAACATATCCCTGCAAGTGACAAAAATACTATTCCTGCCCATTCACCTCCTGTCTTACCTCCATTCAGGGCTCCATACAGTCCTTCCAGGTGAGGCAAAACTTCACCTGCAAATCTGTTGGGATTGTCTAATGTATCTGGTGCTCCTGATGTGGCCTCCACTATATTAGTGAGACCTGAGGTAAAGTGGGGGGACTGCTTTGTTGAGCACCTCCACTCCGTTCAACAAAAGTGGGATTTCCTGGTGGCCAACCATTTTAATTCCTATCCATATTCCTGTTCCAGCATGTCAGTCTATGGTCTCTGCTTTTGCCATGATGAGGATGGAGAAGCAACACCTCATATTCTGTCTAGGTAGCCTCCAACCTGATGGCATAAATATCTATTACTCCTTTTGGTAATAGTTTTCTGTCTCTGTTCCCTCTGCTTCTATTCCCCATTCTAACCTCTTATCCTCACCTGCCTCTCACCTCCTGCTGTCCCCCTCCTTCCTTTCCTCCCATGGTCCACCCTCCTCTTCTGTCAGATTCCTTCTTCAGCCCTTTACCTTGGCTTCACTTATCACCACCTAGCTGGTCCTCCTGTTCACCCCCCACCTATCTTCTTATTTTGGCACCTTCTCCCTGCTTTTCCAGTCCTGAAGAAGGGTCTCGGCCTGAAATATTAACAGTTTATTCACTTTTGTAAATGCTGCCTGACCTGCTGAGTTCCTTTAGCATTTTGTGTGCATTGCTCTGGATTTCCAACATCTGCAGAATCTTTTGTGTTTATGAGATCTGTGATATTTAACTACCTAATAGTGCTATATTGGTTTCTGTGTTTACCATCATTAAATGCTCAACATGACTAGACTGCTTTGTTCTCCTGAACTGCTGGCAAGAAGAGCCAAACACACAAAGGAGCTGGACAAACTCTGGGTCATGAAGTAACTATGGAGGAAAATGAACAGTTGATGTTTTGGATTGTTATCCTTCATCAGGACTGGTTTCCACTAGAAATGAGAACTGTCTATTTGCCTCTATAGATATTGTTTGATTTGCTGAGTTCCTCCAATGTTTTTGTATATTGCTGTAGATTTCCAGCATCTTCAGTATTTTGTGTTGGCATGAAGAGCCAACATGGATTGGATCAAACTATTGGCTATACTTATGAACTAAAGGCTTTTTTATTATTATGTATTCTGAGCCACTTTTTGTTTCCTTGAAAACATAAATATAAATATTTTACTTTTTGGAAAGGCTCCAATTTTGTTAATCTCCTGTTTGCACATCAGTACTGTGTGCAGCCAGTAGAAAATCGAGAACCAATGAAAGATACAAATGTTGGCATGTGAATTTACTATTTTAACTGAGTATTTTTCATTCAGACACTTTATTAGCAGGCAGAAATAAATATTCTGCCATGTAGATTGACATTACTCGATCTTTCATTGTTTGAGAATCTAGGTCTGGGAAGATATTTATTTAAACACAATTATTTACAAATGATATATAGATTAACATTGGAGTGTGGAGAAAACTGTTGAAAAGGTAACTTAAAATCTTAAAAGAAAAATTTTGTGAGCATTCTTGTTCCTAATTCATTCTCCCTTCATTAATGTTCGTGTTTCTCAAGCCAAATAATTTAGGAAGAAAATTTAAAGGTAGTTTATGACTAATCTGCTAGAAATTAAGAGTAATTTTGGCAAGCTCCCTTAAGTATCTCCCTTGATTTGTCTTATTAGCTTTCTAAATTATAAGCAAGAGATAAGTATGAACTGATAAGGATTTTTGCTGGGTTAAGACGTAACACAATAAAGCATAACAATTGAGACAAAATGCAAAATCTCTTTTTTCTTCAAATGGTCAATTTCAGCATTCTCACCTTCAAACAGGCTTTGCGTAATGTATGCTTGGTAAATAACTTCTGATTTCTTAAATAACTGTTGCTTCTATAATTAGTGAAAGAAAAGAACATTTATTTGTGAATTTAAGATGATTATGAATGTTTCTTGTACTCTGCCTGCAACTCTTACTCTTCAATGCATTGAGGATAGGTGGATTGCTAATTCTTCCTATTTCAGACAGGTAATAAATGGATATATATGAGTAAGATGGTGTCAAGTTTCATTTCCTCTTGAATTCTGATAACTTTCAAATTCAGTATTTAATTACTCATCACTGGTTCAGATATGAGTGCCCAATCTTTCTGCCCCAAGGCAACTTATAATCCGGCATTGAATCCCTGAGTATTGGTAAGATCTTGAGAAGCCTTGAAGAATACTCCTGAAAGCCATTGACAACTGGTGAAACCCAATCCCTATCCTTTGCTGGCAGATAAAGAATGGGTTTTAAAATAGTTTTGAATATCTCTAACATGCAGGAACATTTCAAAAAGTAGTAAAAATTAAAATGAAGAACTGATAATTGAAGCACTTAATTACAACACAGTAGCCTGGGGTACATTCCGTCTGGTCCTGGCGACTTATACAACTTGATGCTTTCCAAAAGCTCCAGCACATCCTCTTTCTTAATATCTTCATGCTTAAGCTTTTCATTCTGCTGCAAGTCATCACTACAATCACTAAGATCCTTTTCCATAGTGAATACTGAAGTAAAGTATTTGTTAAGTACCACTGCTATTTCCTCCAGTTCCATACACACTTCCCCACTGTCACACTTGATAGGTCCTATTCTTTCACATCTTATCCTCTTACTCTTCACATTCTTGAAGAATGCCTTGGGGTTTTCCTTCATTCTGTCCACCAAGGCTTTCTCATGGCCCCTTCTGGCTCTCCTAATCTCCTTCTTAAGATCCTTCCTAGTAGCCTTATAATCTTTTAGATCTCTAACATTACTTAGCTCTCTGAACCTTTGAACCTTTATACATGACAAACAATCTTGAATCTCAATTTGATAAATTCCCCTCAGCCACCAGTGTTCCAGTGAAAGCAGCCAAAATTTATTCACTGTCTCCTTATAGCTCATACTCTGTAGTCCAAACTGCTTTCTGATAAACCTCTGCACTCATTCCATAACCTGTACATTTTTCCTGTATAGGGCAATCAGAGTGCACACAATTAATGCATTAATCATCATCTCATCAATATCTTCTTGAAACTTTTCTGTTACAGCAAATAAACCTGTTTTTTTTCCTTTTATTTTACTTTATCATAACAATGCTTTCTCCCAATGTGTAAGTCTAGCACTCAGCATTCAAGATGAGTCAGTTTAATTCTAATGCCTTTGAGTTTTACTGAAATCTTAAGAAATCGATATTTAAAAAGTTCAGATTTTGTTAAATACCATCACAAGAGATTCTGCAATTGGTGAAAATGCTGGATTGGCAAACAGCATTAATTTTAATATATCCCAAGACATGCATCCTAATGCCAACATGTTGGAAACAAAAAAAGCATATGAAACAAACCTGTGGGAATTAATTTCACAGCTCTACCTAGTGCCCTGACTGATAAAAAGCAGGTATGCCACATGCCTCCTTTGCCACCTATGCACTTACATTGCAACTTTCAAGGATCAATGTATTTGCTTCCTAGATCCCGCTGTAGATCAGTGTTTCTAAGGATTCTGCCCTTTACTGTATACTTTCCTCTTACATTTGACCTCCCACAATGAAACATTAATCTGATTTAAACTCCATCTGCCATTTTCATCTTATGTTTGCAACTGATCTACATTCTACTATATCCTTTGACAACCTTCCTCACTATCCACAATTCCGCCAATTTTTGTCTCTTCTGCAAACATACTAATCCCATGTTCTTTTTTCCAAAAAAGCATATATATAAGTAAAAGAGGTTGCTACATAACACCACTGATCAGAGATCTCAAATCAGATTAACATCCCATCACCAATCCCCTCTTGTCTTTGCCCAAGCCAATTTTGAATCCAATCTACCAATTCTCTATGGGTCCCAAGTACCTTAACATTCTAGATGAGCCTTCTATAAATTATCTTGTCAAATGCCTTGCTAAAGTCCATATATACAACATCCACTCCCCTGCCCTCATTAATTTTCTTCAACACTTCCTCAAAATCTGTTTCAAATTTATAAGATGTAACCTCTTGTGCAAGGCCATGCTGACTGTCCCTAATAAGTCCCTACTTTGAGCGTGTGGCACAAATGTGTGTAAATCTTTAAGAATCTTTTGTAATTTGTGCAAATGATGTTTAATTCAGGCTGCATAATTTTAAAGTTTTAGATAGAAATGCATTTGGTACTGGAACCACATTTAAGCAACATTTAGCATTTTGAAAATGTTGCCATATTTATAGGTTTTAAATCATTTTACTCAACAAGACTGACATATTTACTTTCAGAATTGGCAAAGTACAAACATAGAAGAGAATAAATACCAGGGAAACAATAGACATTGAGTGTATAAAAATTGACAGTGGGATATTTCTTAAGCAAGAGATGTTCTGAAGTTGTATGTATTGTTTCTGCTTATCTTCAGTTTTCAATTGGTTCCTTGATTTCTTTTCATAACACTCAGCATAAAGAGTACCGTGGCTGGTAATATATATTTAATAAGAACTTATTCAGTGGATATAGAACTGGTACTTTGAGTGAGGTAGGCCAGAAAGAGGACATGTAACTTAAAACTCCTTCACAGAAATTGCAGTGGAACTCTGGATCTCTTCTTCCCTTAAAAAATTGTTGAAGGCGATGAAGGGGGTAAGGTCAATTGAAAACTTCAGAAATGAGGTAGTTAGATTTCTTGTTATGCCAAGTTGCCAATAGTTATGGAACCAAAAGGATAAATGGAGCTTTGAAACTGATTAGTCATGGTCTTATTTTATGAGTTGAAATGGTGCAGTTCCGTTCCTATTTTTTCTCCCTTTTTTTCCCTTTTTAAAACTTCACTTGATTATTGTCAAATAGTACAAATCCTAAAGTGGTAGATTTTATGATTCTGAATATTTTCTCTCCTTCTGCAGGCTCTTGTATTTATCTGAGATTAGTGGGGAGGATACTTATTAAAAAAAAGATTTTGTTGCCTTCATTGTACATTGCATGCAAAAGGCTTTGCATGTATTTTTTAAACAGTATTTCTGTTGTTGATCTAAAATTTCCAATCAGATTTTGTATTTTGCACGCAGTTAGTTTGTGTGTAATTGCTGTCCCTCATTGAATCACCTGATTTTGTACAAATTAAACTACAGTAGAAAAATGTGAGCAAGAATGAAAATCGGCAAAAACATCCAGTGAAAACATTAAACTTTTTGCTAATTATGTTACTAAAGGGTATAATTTCAACAAGTGTGTGAATTAGCTTATAAAATTGAACTGTTGTGTATTTATATAGCATTAATTCAAAGAGATGCGAGTTTTCTCTTTAATTAAATGTAATTGAATGAAACTTAAAAAATGTGAATTTTCAATATTTAATTGTTGAGATCAAAACATAAAGAATATATGGCTTGCAGATGTAACTTGATAGAAATGACATATTTTGATACTTGCTAATGAACCGTGATACTCATAAGATTTAAGTGTTTATTGCAGAGCAAGAGAAAGAAGAAAATAGTCTAAGTGCTTTTCAGTACAAAGAATGCAACTAAATTTAATGTGACTGGTCTGGAAACCATTTCAAATTTTTATGTGAAAGTTTTTTCTGGTGTAACATTCCCAGTTATGTCCCATTATAGGACGTTGTCAGGTGGTGGACTAAGAAGTAAAGCAAGGCATTGGACATAGAATGTAATGCTTTTTATATTATTTTCTATATGAACTGTGACATAGCAGTCCTATGACTAATATGGTGCCGTAAGGGATGCAATGTCCATATGGATTCTTTGGATCATTGCCAGCAAGTGCATGTGAATGATTGCTTTTAGAGGGAATAGAATACTTTATAAAACATATGGAAACATTTCACTTCATTCTCATAAGGACTTCGTCCCCAAGCACCCTTTCTAAAATTACTTGACTACTTGATTGTTCCAGAAATGTGGCATAAATTTGCATATTCAATGTTTGAATATTTTTGGGTATTGCAGTTTTTTGTATAAGAATGCTGCATTCTTAAAGCATTATTTTTAACGATAGTGTGAGTTCAAGTGAATATTCTTGAACCATAATGAAACAGTAGATGTCATAAGTAGTGCTGTCTTGCCTCAAAATGCAGCATAGGGAACATTGGTCACTGATGCCAAGATCCTGGTTTCCAAATTGTGAATGAGAAGTTGCAGTAGCAAGGATGCAAGAATGGCTTAGCTCTCAGATTGATGGTATGACATAATTTTAGAGCAGGAAGTTGAGCAAATAAATTCAAAGTTCACTGCAGATGCTGTGGTCAAAGCAACATATACAACACGCTGGAGGAACTCAGCAGGTCGGGCAGCATCCGTGGAAATGAGCAGTCAACGTTTCGGGCTGAGACCCTTTGTCAGGACTGAAGAGGGAGGGGGCAGGGGCCCTAATAAAGAAGGTGGGGGGAGGGTGGGAAGGAGAAGGCTGGTAGGTGCCAGGTGAAAAACCAATAAGAGGAAAGATCAAGGGGTGGGGGAGGGTAAGCAGGGAGGAGAATGGCAGGAAAGGTGAAGAAGGAATGTAAGGGGAAAGTACTATGTGTAGTAGAAGGCAGAATCATGAGAGAGGTGATAGGCAGCTGGAGGAGGAGGCAGAGTGAAACTAGGATGGGGGAAGGGAGAGGGAGGGAATTATTGGAAGTAGGAGAATTCAATGTTCCTGCCAAGGGGCTGGAGACTACCCAACCTCATCATGGCAGTAGAGGAGGCCATGTATGGACTGTCTGTCTGTCGTGGCGGATGGAGAGGAGGTGCTCGATGAAGCGGTCCCCTAATCTGTGTCGGGTCTCGCCAATGTAGAGAAGGTCGCACCGGGAGCACCGGATGCAATAGATGAACCCAACAGACTCACAAGTAAAGTGTTTCCTCAACTAGAAGGACCTTTTGGAGCCCTGAATGGTGGTAAGAGAGGAGGTGTAGGGACAGGTATAGCACTTATGCTTGCAGGGGTAAGTGCCAAGTGGGAGATCTGTGGGGAGGGACGTGTGGACCAGGCAGTCATGGAGGGAGCAATCACTGCGGAAAGCGGAGAGGGGTAGAGAGGGAAAGATGTGCTTAGTGGTGGGGTCCTGTTGAAGGTGGCGGAAGTTGCAGAGCATAATATGCTGGATCTGGAGGCTGGTGGGGTGGTAGGTGAGGACAAGGGGAACTTGGTCCTTGTTGTGGTGATGGGAGGATGGGGCAAGGGCCGAAGTGCGGGAAATGGAGGAGATATGGGTGAGGACATCATTGATGACGGCAGAAGGGAAACCACAATCCTTAAAGAAAGAGGACATTTGAGATGTCCTGGAACGGAAAGCCTCATCCTGGGAGCAGATGCGGCGGAGATGGAGGAACTAGGTATAGGGAATAGTATTTTTGCATTTGACAGGGCGGGAAGAGGTATAGTCGAGGTAGTTATGAGAGTCAGTGGGTTTATAGAAGATGTCAGTGGTCAGTCTGTCTCCAGAGATGGAGACCGAGAAATTGAGAAAGGGGAGAGTACTGTCCGAGATGGGCCAAGTGAATTTGAGGGCTGGGTGGAAGTTAGAGGCAAAGTCAATGAAATTGACGAGCTCAGCATGGGTGCAGGAAGCAGTACCAATGTAGTTGTCAATGTAGCAAAAGAAAAGATTATTTGATCCACAATCAGCTCTTTTCATCCATAAGCACTTTTAAGATAAATTGCTTTCATATTTGGAATAGACTTTTTGGAAAGGAAGCCAGTAGTACGGTTGAAGTTCATTAAGCCCAGAATAGTCTTCAACTCATTGTGCTGATTTACCCTACCCAGATAACTCTGTTCCTTACTTTTCTTTCTCTCAGAAGTGTACCCTCTCGTTAAGTATTCTATACTACATCACTTATAAACAGAATGTTTGCCATCAATGTAGTTTGTCATTCTCAGCATTATCTTAATAAATCTGCAATTCACACTCACAGTAAGTACATAATCATATTATTTTGCACAGTTCATGTTTAGGAAATTTACAAAGTTAATTTGACAGTGGCCAAACCAATGTTTGTATGAAGTATCATCATGCTACAAAACAAATGTTATTGCATATGTCAGTGATAAAAACCTGATTCTGATTCTTGCACTCCTTTCACTATTTAGCAGTAGTCCTTTGTTTGTGTAAATCTGTAATTGTACTTTCAGACAATCATATATTAGAGTCCTTAGTTTCTTGTTTTAGCTATTTGCATTTCTCATTGTACATGTACTTCCTGAACAGTTATTAATAGAGCACAATTTGCATATGTGCAGAGTGATTCTGTACAAAAACCTACCATCTACTTAATCGAATGTTAAATTATATACAGAAACGCCTACTTGAAGACTTTTACAGCTCTCTATAACTTACTGTGCTCACTACTTTTGAGCTTTCAGCAGACCTCAAGCTTATGCTGTCTGTGCTCATGTCCATAAGACAGAGGAGCAGAATTAAGCAATTTGGCCTATCATCTACTCCTCCATTCCATCATGGCTGACTATTATCCTTCTCATTCATATTCTCCTGACTTCACCTGTAACCTTTGATGCCCTGATCAATCTGAGCTTTAAATATACTCATTGACTTTGCTTCCACTGCTGTCTGTGGCAGTGAATTCCACATATTAATTACCCTCTGGCTAAAGAAATTCCCCCTCATTTCTGTTCTAAATGGACGTCCCTCTATTCTGAGGCTGTACCCTCTCTTCCTAGACTCATCTACTAAAGGAAACATCCTCCCACATCCACTCTATCCAGGCCTTGCAATATTTGATAGGCTTCAGTGAGATCCCCCTACGTTATTCTTCTGAATTCCAGCAAAGATATCAAATACTCCTCATATGCTAACCCTTTTATTCACAGAATCATTCTCATGAACCTCCTCTGGACCTTCTCCAACGCTAGCCCATCTTTTCATAAGTAAGGGGCCCAAAATTGCTCACAGTACTCCAGGTGTGGTCTGACCAATGCTTTATAAAGCCACAGCATTACATCCTTGCTCTTATATTCTAGTCCATCAAAATAAATGCTAACATTGCATTTCCCTTCCTTACCACTGATTCAGCCTGCAAGTTAACCTTTAGAGAATCCTGCACAAGGACTCCTAAGTCCCTCTGCACCTCTGATGTTTAAATTTTTTCCCTATTTATTAAATTGTCTATGTCTTTAATCCTTCTACAAAGTATATGACCATACATTTAACCATCTGCCACTTCTTTGCCCCTTCTCCCAATCTGTTCCAGTCCTGCAGATTCACAAAGTCCATCAATACTGTCAACCAAAGCATTAACACATAATGTGTAAATGGGCCCACACCGACCCCTGCCAAACACCAAGTGACGCTGGCAACCAGTTAGAAAAAATGCCCCCTTAATTCCTACTTTTTGTCTCCTGCCATTTAGCCAATCTTCTATCCATGCTAGTATCTTTCCTGTAATGCTATGGGCTCTTACCTTATTAAGCAAACTCGTGTGCGGTACCTTGTCAAAGCAAACAACATCCTCTGACTCTCCTTTGTCTAAACCAGGTGTTATTTCTTCAAATAATTCCAACATGTTTGTCAGGCAAGTTTTCCTCTAAAGGAACCCATGATGACTTTGGCCTATTTTATCATATGCCTCCAAGTACTGTGAAGCTTCACCCCAAAAAATGTACTCCCAACATCTTCCCAACTACCGAAGCCAAGCTAACTGGCCTACAATTACCTTTCTTCTGCCTCCTTCCCTTTTTAAAGAGAGGAATGATATTTTCAATTTTCCAATCCTTCAGAAACATTCCAGAATCTAGTGACCCTTGAAAGACTATTACTAATGCTTCCACAATTTCTTCAGCTACCTATTTCAGAACTGTGCTGTGCAGGTAACTTATCTACCTTCAGATATTTCAGCTTCCTAAGCACCTTCTCCTTAGTATTAGGAACAACACTCACTTCTGCCCCCGATACTCTCACATTGCTTGTATCTCATCATTTCATAGGCATTCTACAAATTTCTCCACTTGGGATCCAGCGTCAACCTAATTTTCCCAATCACATTGCTTATTGAAATCCCCTATCACTATTGTAACATTGCCCTTTGTACATGCTATTTTATATCTCCTATTGTAGTTTGTATCCCACATCCTAGCTACTCTTTGGAGGCCTGTATGTCACCCCCATCAGAGTTTTTTTTAACTCTTTCGGGATCTTAACTCTACCCACAAGGATTTGACTTCTTCCAATCCTATGTCATCTTTTTCTAAGGATTTACTTTAGGGTTCTCCACCAGATGGTAACCCCCACCCCCTCTGCTTACCTACCTGCCTTTTGATACAGTGTGTATCCTTGATGTTTAGTTTCCAACCTTGATTTTCCTACAACTGCAATTCAGGGATGCCCACAACATCGTACTTGCCAATCTTGAACTGCCCTACCTGAGAGGATCCAAAAGAGGTTCACGACAATCATTCCAGGATTGAATGGCTTGTCATATGAAGAGTGTTTGATTTTACATTTGAATTCATAACAATGAGGGGTAACCTCATTGAAACCTATTGAATGATGAAAGGCCTTAATAAAGTGGATGTGGAGATGTTTCCTGTGGTGGGAGAACCTAAGACCAGAGGACACTGCCTTGGCATAGAGGGATGTACTTTTAGAATGGAGGAATTTCTTTCACCAGAGAATGGTAAATCTGTGGAATTCTTTGCCACAGGCATCTGTGAAAACTAAGTCTGTATGTATATTTTGGCAAAGGTTGATCAATTCTTGATTTGTCAGGGCATGAAGTGATATGGGGAGAAGGCAGGAGATTGGGCCTGAGAGGAAAATTGGATCAGCCATGATGAAATGGCAGAACAGACTCGATGGGCCAAATGACGTAATTCCATATACTGCAAGCATTCAAATGTAATACGTTTATTATCCTTTTCAATTTTACCTCCATGTTACACTTTAACTCTTCTCACCGACTGTAGTTTTGCCTTATCAGCCTGTCCTTCCTCATCCTTGATCCTGGCAACTGGGTGGGCAAAATACTATATGTGTTTCTTTCCCATGTCTGGAGAATCGCCTGTCTGTTCCTCCAACTATGGAATCTCCTATCACTACTGCACTTCTCTCTCTTTCCCTTCTGAGCCACGGAGCCTGACTTAGTGCCAGAGAGCAGCTCACTGTGGCTTCTCTTTGGTAGATTCCACCTGCCAACCCCCCCCCCCCCCCCCAAGCCCACAGTATCCAAATCCAAAGTGGCATACTTATTATTGAGGGGAATAGCCAATAGGGTACACCATTTATTTAGGACAAAATAAAGGTTGAATCTTAGCTGCTGTTTGTGGTTATAATTTTCAATATTTTGTTTAATCCGTGAAGTAAATTTAAGCAGGATATTATTTTGTCATTGAGGGTATTCTGACTAAATGCCTTGCCATTCCTGCATAATCTTAATAAGCAATTAATTACTTTTAATAATTTGCTAACTGAGTTCTGCATTTATCAGTGTTGACATAATTCTTTTTCCCTTTTGGAACTGATGTCATTGAGTGCAGTGATGGTCATGCATCCTGCTTGATTTAGGCCATTAAGTCAACAGTTTACACTTCTTCCTGACCCTCCCACCTTCACATCACTCATATTCTTTCATCCCACTCTCTATCCCCTCCCTCCCTTCTTTTCCCCCTCACTCTTACTCACATTTTCAACTTGCCTCTCCTGCTCATTCACACCCTCTTTCCCTGCTTACACCTGCCTCTTGTTCCCATGCTCTGTTTGCTTTCTCTCTCTCCCCCCTCCCTCCCACTTGCCCTCTCTACCTCTTCTTCTTATTTCCCCCTGCTGTGCCCTGTTTCTTCCTTCCTCATCCTCTTCACTCTTTCTCACCCTCATCTTCCCTCTTTGTTCCCATCTGCCCCTTCTCTCCACTCTTCTCCCCTCCCACACTAATTTCTTCCAAATGCTTCTTGTCCCCTTCCTACTTCCTGTCCCTCATCTTACCCCTTTCTCCTCCCTTTCCGCTCTGTCCCTTTCCCCTCTCTTACCCATTTTTCTCTAATTTCTCTTGCTATTTCCCCTTTCTCCCCCTTGCTCTCTGTTCTCCCTTTCCCCTCTTACTCATTTCCTTTCTCTCCTCATTTCCCTTCCTAATACCCCTCTCTTCCCTTCCCCTCTCTCTATCTCCCCTTCTTCCCTTCCCCCTTTCATCTCCCTTTCTGCTCACACCCCTCTCCCCTTCTCACTTCTCTCTCCCCCAATTTATCCCTCTCCTCTTGCCTTCTTACACCTTTCTTGACCCTCACTCTATCTCTTCAAGTCTGCCCCTCTCTTTCCTCCTCTTCCTCCCTCTCTCCTCCCGGTCCCTCTTTCTGCTCCCTTTCGCTGCTCCCCTTCTTTCTCTTTCCCTTGTTTGAGACTGTCTCTACCCCTTCTTCCCTTGAATATCACTGAAGCCCTCCAGAGAAATTTTTCTACGTAAGAAGGAAAGGACTGAAAAATGTTGGCAACTGTCTATTACCAGCTTTAACAGCCTTGGATGGATGCTGTCACCACCTGGTGACTTGCCGATATTAAGTTCTGGCTTTTCAGAATCAATTCTTCTTCTGAAGTTATACTTCCTGACCCCTTAAGTAATCAAGTAGAAATTCCAACATACTTTTCTATTTTCACTATTCTGTTCTGGCTCACTGCCTTCCACAAAGCAAAATTATTCTTCCACCACTGTTTGAAGCAACAGCACTGGATCTAACATCAATCATGTCTCTCAGCAGCAATTTATAGCTTTGCTTGTAGCTCAAATTTTTAATATGCTCTTTACCTAGCTGGTCTTTGACACAGTCAATTGACACAATCAAGGACTCTTTTTTTTTTGGAAATTTAGTGATCTTTGCTTTTGGTGAAATGATGAGTCCTGTGGAAGAGAGCCAACTGTATGAAACAAGCATTCAGCCTAAAATATTAATTCTATTTCCATAGATGCTGCTCAGTGGCAACATTTTTTTCTGTAAATTACTTATGTTTTTATGTGAAGATCCTATGTAAGTAGGCTTTAAAAAAAATTAAAGACATTTTTAATTGCTCAGATGCAAGTTTATTGTCATGGGCATTTACAAACATGGTTTAAATACCATTCAAATTTGCTTTTTCAACAGCAGCACAGTAATTCACATGTATGACGAACATAAATGATGTAAACTTAACATTATACATGCACAATATAATAAACAGAAAATAACGTAACAACTCTAGTACAAGTTGAGGGAAATAATGTCTGAGGCAGAATTAGGGTTTTACAGGTTGGTTGAAGAATGTGATGGCAGTGAGTTAGAATCTGTAGTTGAACTTTGAGGTGTGGGGCTCCAGGTTCCTGTGTGATGATGCTTTCTTAGTTGCGCAGTTTGTTTTTGTAGGATAGTGTTAACACTTCAGTCAACATTTCGGGTTGAAAGACCCTTCAGCAGATCTGATTAGGAGAGAAAACAAGTTAGTCTAATTATCAGGGAAGGTAGTGGAGGGAACAAAGGGAATATCAGTAACAGCTTGAAATGATGTAGCCATGGACAGTTAAGATGCTTTGTGTAACATGTTGCTCATGTTGTAAAGGCTGACTGATGTTGTAACTTCCGGCAGATGGTGTTGGGTGCTATATTTGGGTAACTTGCTGACACTTCCAAAAAATGAAAAAGTAGGGAAAATATGTGAATATCACCCTGACCATCAGGGATGCGGTAACAGTCTTCTTTTGCTGTTGTTTTGTTGCTTCTTGTGTTCTGTGTTTTTCATCAGGACAATTCCATTTTGATGCTGGAATGTGTGGTGACATTTGCAGGCTGACCCCAGCACATCCTCAGGTTAACACAAATGACACATTTTACCGTATGTTTCGATATACACATGATAAGGAAACTAACAGTGATGCTAGAAAGTTTGTGAACCCTGTAGAATTTTCTCTATTTCTAGATTAATATTACATAAAATATGATCAGATCTTCACGTAAGTTCTAAAAATAGATACAGAGAATCCAGTTTAAAAAAAGCACAAAAGCATTATAGTTGTTTATTTATTTATTGAGAAAAAATTATCCAATATTACTTGTATTGTTTGGAAAAAGTATGTGAACCTTGCAGGTAATGCCTTCAAGGAGGGGTACATGGAAAATGTACCCTTAACAAAGACTTGTTTCCAATATCTGGGACAAGGTAGTGTTAAGGAGAAAATATGAAATGTCATGGGATGCATAAGGGTTGATAAATCCCCAGAGCTAGATAACATCTATCACAGAAAACAAGAAAACAAGGGAACAGCTAGTTTGGAAGTGAATGCTAGGCTCTGATGGTTATTTTTGCACCTCTGTTAGTGATAGATGAGATGCCAAAGATTTATGGACGATTGATGTTGTTCCTTTACTTAACAATGCCAGGTAACTGCAAGTTACTGAAAGCAAACTTTTTCCAACAAATATATGTAATATTGGATTATTTTCTTCAATCAACAAATTAAAAAGTAAAATGTTTTTGTGT
Source organism: Hypanus sabinus (assembly GCF_030144855.1). Classification (NCBI taxonomy): domain Eukaryota; kingdom Metazoa; phylum Chordata; class Chondrichthyes; order Myliobatiformes; family Dasyatidae; genus Hypanus; species Hypanus sabinus. Next base: position 137,185,329 of record NC_082706.1, on the reverse strand, counting down.
TATTTATTTAATGGAGTTCTCTTTATCTAGTTTTAAAACTTTAGTGAAGATTTGATCACATTTTAGGTCGTATTTATGCAGAAATAGAGAAAATTCTACAAGGTTCACGAACTTTCTAGCACCACTATAAATTTTGAATCTTGAATAAACTTTTGTAGAAGGTAAAGAGCGGCCATTAGCTAACCTCTCTGACTCAGGGAGTGAATCTGCTCAGCACTTCCAGCTCATTCCAAATGTCAATTTTGGTGGCTTGGGGCAGTGTGCAAATGCTTTGATTCCATCCAACAGAATTTGGCTCTAGCCTGCAGCAATGGCCAAATTCATCCCTATTCATTTCTTTTGTCTCCAAAATACTTATTCATATCTACAGAGTGTCCATAAGTTGTCCATTTGTAACCTCTAGAACAGGGGTGGCCAACTTTTTACATTCCGTGCATCAATTTTTTCACGCATGAGTTCAGATGCTATTTCTTTTCATGCACAATTTCTATATTAACGTATTTTTACAAGAATTGAATGGGGGTACAAGAGTTGTATGGCGCATCTGAACTTGTGAGTGAAAAAATTGACGTATGGAATGTAAAAGGTTGACCATCCATGCTGTAAAGGATCTGTAGCATTAAATCTATGGAAAGGCCAATAACATTGCTCAAATTCAATAAGCTTAAGAATTGGAAGTATTTAAAGAATTCAGTAAAATTGACCAAAAATTTGATAAAAAGGAAAAATATAACTAGAATGAACCTACAAAGTACATGAGAAGAATCTGTAAGAGCTTTCACAAGAAAAAAACTTGAAAGTGGAGCTCTTGCAGACATACAAAATCACGAAGGAATTAGATGATCTCGGAAAGTAGGCCATGGTATGGCAGATGGAATTTAATTCAGATATGAGTGAGGTGTTCCATTTGATCAGTGAAATCAGAGCAGGACTTGCACAGTACAAAACAGGTCCCTGGGGACTGTGGTAGAACAGTTATACCAAAGGGTACAAATATATCATTCTATGAAATTGGAGACACGGGCAGGCAGGGTTATGAAGAAGGCACTTGCATGCTTGCCTTCATCAGTCAGGGTCAAAGTTAATTTATTATTGAAATATGGATATTGTACACACCCTTGAGATTCATCTTCTTGCAGGTAGCCACAAAATAAAGAGCAACAGTAGAACCATTAACAAGCCCATTAAAACATCCAATGTGCAATGAAAGGAACAAATCATGCAAACAAAAAAAGTAAACAAATAACACATAGAACGTGAACTGTAGTCCCCGAAAGTGCGTCCAGAGCTCAGTTCGGTACTGAAAAGAGTACCGATGGTTGCAGACCAAGCTGCAGAGTCGGTTTAGCGTTGAAGCAAGTAAATCTCACGGTGTAGTGAGCTGAGCACTGATTCAACTTTGCCCTTGGCTGTGATGTCTTGATCTTTTAAGTCTGGCCCAGTATGTAAATCTGCCAAGCTTTGGTTTGTTTTTTGCTCTTGGGCCTGAACTACTGCTTAGATCTGGCCCTAAGGCTGCTCCAGCAATGGCCATACCAGCATCCTTGAGGATCCAGTTCAGTGAATCCTTCAAGATACTGCAAAAATGCAAGGTTGTACTGAAGGTTCAAAAGTACAACTCCCAAAAGGAAATCACTGACTGTGGGATGCAGTGATTATATTACAGAGAAGTGTTAATAATAGAATAGTTTTGTTTCCTGCCTGTAAAACATTTCTGTGTCTCATGGCACCATCTTTACCAGAGTTTGAATGTAGAATATACAGTACAGTACAGCTTCGTTGGCCCATGATGTTGTGCCAACATTTTAACCTACTCTAAGATCAATCTTACATATCGCTCCTTCATAGCCCTCTTTTTTTCATTCATGTTCTATGTAAGGGTCTGTTAAATTTCCATGATGTATCTGGCTCTATCACCATCTCTGCCAACGTGTTCCATTAATTTACTGTGTTTATATAAAAAAAAACTACCTCTGACTCCCTCACTATTCTTTTCTCCAGTTACCTGAGAATTATGCCCTCTCATATCAGCCATTTCCACTCTTGGAAAGGGATGCTGGCTGACTATTCTATGCATCTTATCAATAATGATGGAGTTGGGATGTTATGTTGCAACTGTAGAAAATTACTGTACCGCAGTTCACTTTTGGAGTATTGTTTGCAGACCTACTGGACCAGATAGTTAATGTTACTAACCTGGAAAATGTACAAAAAAAAATTCACAAGAGTGTTACTGGGACTGCAGGACTTGAGTTATAAGGGGATATTGGATAGGATGGGAATTTTTTTCTGGCAGGGAGTAGGAGGCTAAGGGGCATAGATAAGGTGGATTGTCCTAGTCTTTTACCAATGTCGGGGAATTTAAAACCAGAGGCCATAGGTGTAAGGTGAGTGGCAATTATTTAAAAAGAACTTCTTTCCACTCAGAGGATAGTGGGTCTGTTTCTGTGCAGTTTAACTCTAATCTCGGTGTTCGGTACACCTGCTCTATTGGGTACACCTGCTCATTAATGTGAATATCTAACCAGCCAGTCTTCTGGCAGCAACTGAGTGCATAAAAACATGTTGACATGGCCCAGAGGTTCAGTTGTTGTTCAGACCAGTCATCAGACTTGGCATGATAGATGGTGCTGGACAGGGTGGTTTGAGTATCTCAGAAACTGCTGATCTCCTGGGTTTTTATGCACAACAGTTTCTAGAGAATGGTGTGAAGACCAAAAAAAAAAAAATCCAGCGAGCATCAGTTCTGTGGGCGAGAGCAGTTTGTTAATGACAGATGTCATAGGAGAATGTCCAGACCTAGTTCAAACTGACAGGAAGGCAACAGTAACTCTAGCCATGTGTGAGAACAGTGGTGTGTAGAAGAACATGTCTGAATGCACAACATTTGGAACCTTGAAGTGGATAGACTACAAAGGCAGAAGATCATGAACATAGACTCAGTGCCCACTTTATTAGGTATAGGAGGTAAATAATAAAGTAGCCACTGAGTGTGTGATAGAGATGGGAGAAATTGTAATGATTAAGACAAGAGCAGAGAAATTAAACAAACTGTATCCTTCATCTTTACCCTCCAGACTTTGTCGATCTCTGGGTATTTACCCCAGGATTCCTTGATTATGTATTTGATCACAGGTTTGATCCTTTGGGCATCCAACCCTGGTGACCTTGGGGCAGGGAGTCACTGGTCCTCGTGGCTCCCATCTGTATGGACCTCAGACCCAGGACATGCTGACCTCAGGATGGTTGGTCTCTATCCCTAGCTCCTGCTGACTTGACTTCCAGGATTGCAGGACTTTGACCTTTGGGCCTCTTATTTCTGAATCATCGAAAATTTCAAGGGATGTGAGGTTAGAGGGAGAAAATTATGCTGAGTAGATTAGTCATGATCTTGATAAATGACAGAGTAGGTTCAAGGCTCAATTAGTATATTCCTGCTCTTATGTACTATATTCACTTATCTCTTCCCTACATCTCTGGAGATGGTGTGTTAAATTAACTTATAATATGGTCTGGTAACAGTGATGGTAGGTAGTGGATTATATATGATTTCAAACTTGTTTGGTGAAACCTGACAATTTCCAGCTTGTGCTTGGCAGGGGAGAATGAAAGCTGATTAACTTTTACAATTTTTGGATTGCTCTTATTTTTTCATGAGAACTTTATTGAGCGATGACTAGGATTACCACAATCACCAACTGTATTTAACATGTATTGTAAAAGTTTAAGGTTTTTTAAAGTATCGTTATATTAATAAAATGTGACACTGTCATCACATACCAGAGCATGATTTAGCAGGATAATGATGTCAAAGAGAATTAAAGAGAACATGGATTAGAAATGAAAGGGAAGATTGCTAGCTCTGGTTGGCTGCTTGTTTGTAGGGTTGTTCGCCAATCCTGGAGGTTGGGTCATAAGCGTTTCATCACCAGTGGTGGTGATATCATCAGTGCGCAATTGAGTGTTGTTTCTGCCGAGTGCCCAACTAGTTGCTCTAATTGGTTGGCTGTCACGCTGGCCACTAATCTCTGCTGGGTCTTGGCCAACCAGATAGCTGAGTGATTTCCGCTGGCTTACATCCACAGTTAACAGTCTTTGTGAGCGTTGGTTTCTCGGGTGTTCACGGCTCTCGCTTTGGCGCTGATCTTGTAAAAGCATAGGTTCATAAATTATGTCCAGCTCATTATGCTTGTTAATAGAGCTTCTTGATTTCTTGTTGTCTGCTTCTGCCAGGAATTTTATAGTTTCCCAGACAAACTGTGTCCTTCTTGATCTTCATGTACTGAGATAACTGAAATGAATGAATTTTGGAACCCTGTTTCTGCTGAAGTTTACTGTTTGTCTTAAACATGCTGATCTGATCAGAATGGGCCATCAAATGAACTCCCATGCTGCTGAGGCAATTGCTTCAGTTCAGAGAAATGCATGGATTTACGATTCAGATTTAGACCACCATATTACTGTTCATGCACCACACAAAGGAATATTTCCCATCATATTCACCCACATTTTTCCTATTTTTATTCATATTTGTTTCATCCACTGATCCAATCTAACCCTAAAAGTCAGTGTTCCTTCTGCAATAGCCACACATCTAAGGAACAATAAAAAAATATTCCCTGCCCTGTCTACCAAACCTCTTTAATCCTGTGCTTTCAGCATTCATTTACTGACAGCTGCCTGAGCTAGAAATGGTTCAGTTGCTCAAGATGGACATTAACTGGATGAAATCTTTTTGGTGGTCGGGTCCAGTTAGCTTCAACTGGATTGGGATTTAGAAGGTTGAACTGATATATAGGTAAGGAGTGGTCAGGTTCATGACTAATCATACAACCTTGCAGCTTGAGATGGGGCCTTCAGCCCACAGTGTTTGTGCAAAACACAATATCTCATTGAACTAAATCTCCTCTGCCTGCACATGATCAATATCTCTCCATTCCCTCCCATTTCTCCAGTATTTAACATGTCTACCCTGATAAGACATGACTGGATTTTTTTTTATTGGACAAAGCCATGTAGACTATCACTTTTCCAGATGCTCATAAATCCTGTGCCTAAAGTTCAAAGTATATTTATTGTCAAAGTATGTATGCAGAATACATCTCTGAGATTCGTCCTCTTGCCGGCGGCTATGAAACAAAGAAACATTATGGAACTCGTTTAAGTAAATGTAAAACACCTAAGGTGCAAAATAGAACCAATTACATAAATTGCAAAAAGTAAGCAAAAAACACATAGAATATTAAACCAGGAGTCAGTCGTATTCAGTGTAGTTCAATTCAGCACCACTTTAGACACTAGCTGACTGCAGACAACAGAGCCATTCATCAGTGAAGTGCCCCTGTCTACATTGACCGCCCCAATCAAGCTGCTCAAAACAGCAAAAAAAAGTAACCAGAATATTCAAACACATACAACATGAACCTCGATGTTCCTCAAAACAAGTCACAGCCTCACAATGTGGCTCCCAGGACTCCTGCACCTTCCTCTGACAGCAGCTAGTGGGAGGGAGAGGAAGTCCAGTCCGTTCTCGCCTTTGTGGAATTGAACCTTGCTGGATGCCTCAGTCAGTGAGAAGCAGTGGAGTCAATCATTGGCTTGCACCCCATGTCTAGCCTTCTAAGCTAGTCCTATGCTCACCCAACACCTTCAGAGGCAGCAAGGCACCAGCTCACTCAGCCCAAAAACACATTTTCAAAGTGTAAATCACAGGTTCCAATCACACACAGATTAGTGTTAGAATCATATTTGATAGAAAAAGTAAAAGAAGTAGCTTCATGAACAGTCTGCAGGACCTTAAGAATCCTCCTCAACGTTTCCCAACCAATGATATTGGTCTCAATGGTCTATAAATTCCAGGATCATACTTATTTCTCTTCTTGAACAAAGAAACAATATTAGCTACTTGCCAGTCCTCTGGGACCTCACCTGTGGCTAGAGAGGACACAAGAACTCATTAATTTCATCATTTGCTTCTCTCTGTATAACCCAGGATATACCCATTAGGCCTGAATGACTTGTCCATCTTAGCATTCTTCAAGAGACCGAACACCATCTTTTTCCTTATCTCAAGTTGCCCTGGCAAACTAGCATTCTCCACAATCATCTCATGAATCTCTCTTTTCTTTCTTTGAGGTTGGAGTTCAACTGCAATATATTACTTTATATGGTGCAAATGTAACTCTCCTGCAAATCTTCTGTGTTGTTTATTGTGTCTGGTCTTCACAATGTGACTGCCTCTACGATGGTGAGACCCGTTGTAAATTAGGGGACCACTTCATAGAGCACTGCCAAAGTCCACCTGCCACAAGCAGAACAAGCTGTGGCCAAACATTTTAATTCCGATTCCCATTCTCATTCCGACATGTTGGGCAAGGACCTCCTCTTCTGCCAAGATGAGGCCACCCAGGAGCAACCTCATTTCTGTCCTGAAGAGGGGTCTTGGCCTGAAACGATGACTGTTTATTCATTTCCACAAACGCTGCCTGACAGACTGTGTTCCTTCAGCATTTTGTGTGTTTTATTATTAATACCAGTTTTACTTGTGTATTCTGGTGGAAGGAAGATCTTTTTGTTCAAGGTTCAGTTATTATTATATCCTCATACTCTGGGAGGTAGCTCAATAAACATTTTAGTAAATTGTTCTTTTTTATAATCACAAGAGATTCTGCAGTTGCTGTAGGTAGTAGTGAAGGCCATGGACAGGACTGTTATGATATGGCCAAATTCAGCTTAGAGGAACAATGCCTTGTATTCTATCTGGGTAGCCTCCAACCTGATGGCGTGAAAATTGATTTCAAACTGGCTGCGTCACCATCTGGTATGGGGGAGTGGCACTGAACAGGATCAAAATAAGCTGCTAAAGGTTGTCTCAGTCGACTCCATCATGTGCACTAGCTTCCCCAGCATCCAGGACATTTTTAAGGAGTGATTCCTCAAAAAGGCAGCATCCATCATTAAGGACTCCTGTCACCCAGGACATGCTCCCTTCTTATTGCTACTATCAGGGAAGCGGTGTAGGAGCCTGAAGACATACTCAGTGATTCAGGAATGGTTTCCTCCCTGGCCATCAGATTTCTCAATGGACATTGAACCAATGAACATTACCTCATTTTTTCGCTACTTATTCAATGTAATTTATTAATATATTTGTATATTCATATTATTACTATATATATTAACCTCTTCTCTCTGGTTCCCCTCCTCCTACCCATTTTTTCCAGGTCTATTGTCCTCTCCTACCAGATTCATTCTTCTTCAACCCTTTATCTCTTCCACCAAACTTCTACCAGCTTCTTATTTCATCCTGCCTCCCTATTCACCCACCCACCTTTCCCTTCTGACCTCTGCCCCCTTTTCCAGTTCTGATGAAGGGTCACAGCTTGAAACTTGGACTGTTTATTTCCTTCCATAGATCCTGCCTAACCTGCTGAGTTCCTCCAGCATTTTGTATGTGTTGTTCTTGTGAATCCTTGTTGCATACCCTCTCTTTTAAGTATAACTTTTGTTAAGGAGACAAGACATGTATGCATTGTTGCCCGAGTGGTATCATCAGTGTTCTGTAAAGGAATTCAGTACAGAAGTTGATAGATATTTGTATATTAAGGGGGAAAGCTATAGGGGTGTGGTTGTAAAGGATCTGGCATGACCTGATTGAGTGGCATGACAGGTGCAAATGGCCAAGTTACCTAATCCTTCTGTTACATATGTTCTAACTGGAATGTGACATGATCTGAAGCCAACTCTGTGCATGTTGATTCTATGTTGAGCAGAAATATCAGTGCAGATACTTTGGACCAAAAGTCCTGTAACTTTGCACCATATGCTGTGCAATTCTAGAAGATGAAAGTTAATCTGAACCAGGAGTGAAAGTGACTTAAATTACTTACTTGTTTGGTCATAATCACAAATGTAACAGCATCCATTTTGGCTGTTCTGACCTGTACTTACTCTTTTTCATGCCTGGTCAGAGCTGAAAAATTATTTCATTGATAGGAAAATTGCTAGATGAGTTCATGAGAGGTAAGGTGTATTAACATATATCTTGACTGAGTAATAAAAGAAGCTATTATCTAGTTTATTAAAAAGGAGATCTTTTGCCATTGAACAGTATATTATACTAGCTGTGTGATTGTTTGTAAATTACTGTGCATTTGATTTCATAAAAATGCTTGATCATGTGCCAGAGATATGATTAGCTCTTGTAGAATTCAAAAGTCAAATTTGGGTTGAATGTAAAACATGGGTAAAAAATGGTTAATGATCGAGAGGATCAGAGTATTGAAAAGATTGCAAAACATGAATATGCATGCTTAGTACTGATGAATTGCAGTAGAATAGATGGACAAAATGTATTGATCTTGTCATAAAACCAAAGGTAAAGTAAAGACAATGCTGAATTGAAATACATTACCAAAATTGCTTCTCTTATTGGATGGATATTTGTTGAGGGAAGTGGAAAGGTGGTAGTTTAATATATGCGTGCATTGATTTTAAAAATTTAGTTTAATGGGAACAATTAATTTACCAAAATTAATTAATAACATTTTATATTTTGATTTAGACTTATGTATGTCATTCTGAGGGAAGAAAGATTAGGATTTTCTTTCTGGACTGTCCTGTCTTACTCTTAGATTTGTCTCTCTCAGAATCTGTTTCAATGCGATCAATTCACTGTGAATGCAGGTCAGTCTTCATTGATCCCTCCTTCATAAATTAAGGACGATTTAATACAATTTAATACAATTCATGTTTCTAAGCGTCTCCCTTTGTATTATTTCAACCCGATTTTTAATTGGGACATCCTGTGAAATATACCCAGAATTACATCTCTGTCTTTTAATTCTTGCTGATTTTTAGGTTGATGTGTTTACCGGTAATCTATATTTCCTTTTGTTTAAAAAAATCTCATTTGGGATCATTTTATTTCACTTGGCTGGTGTGTTCATTGTTTAAGCAATCCAATGGTATACAGAAGCAATGCTACGAATATGTTGTATTCATATTGTGGATTTAACTTCAACTATCTTGTGTTTATTTTAATAATATTTGAGAAAACATTCAGCTTTATGTTTAAGTATATACTGGCCAAAGTACCATTTGTCCTCAGATTAATCGGTTTCTCACCAGATAACTAGCCATCACTTAAGTTCTCCATTTGATCTCATCCTGATTATTCATGTATCGTAATATAGGGCCTAATATAATTTAAAAAAATAAAATACCTAAATGATTGATGTTATAATTATTTCACTGTTTTTGCAATGGAGTAAATATCTCACTTAATGTTTAATATTTTTATCAGTCTAGTTTGATTCAAAATATGATTCAAGTTATTTCTAAGCAGCTGAGTTAGAGATATTTTTAGGAAATGTCTCAAAGTACTAGTTTACTAATTAATTTTGGCCATTTGTGCCAGAGCATGCAATATACTTAATTTTGAATGTTAATTTTTTAAGATTATGTACTAATAGCTTTGTGGGTGACTGCTTAGCGTTCTTAAAACTGACAATTTTTGTGACTTCAGATTCCTATTATTAAACCTGTCAACATGCTTTCTGCCTTAAATCTTTAAAAAAAAGCATCCAATTCTTTAGAAGTTTGGACAAGACTCCAAATGCAAGTTTTGAATTTTATAATGCATAATTACGATTTAGAGAATATGGAAGAAAATGTATATAGCTCCCAGCAATTTATTATTTGATATATTCTTTGTCTTCTGGTGTAAATGCAACAGTATAAACGCTGGTTATTTGCACTGTCTTCTTGCTTATATTACATCATTGCTTTTGCATATGTAAAATTTGGAATCATAAGTAAAGGAAGTAAGTAAGTGAAATTAACCATTCAATACATCACTTAAGCTAGAAGGCTTCTTGCTTAATAAGTGGTTAGAGACTGAAATTTATTTGAAGTTCAAAATTAAAAGTAATTTTATTATCAAAGTAAGTATATGTCACCATATACAAAACAGATTAATTTTCTTGCAGGCATACTCAATCCAATGACCATAATAGATTCATTGATAGACCATATCAACAGGGTGGATGGCCAGTGTGCAAAAGACAACAAACTATGCAAATAGAAAAAGAAAAAATAGAAATAATAATAATAATAAATGAGCAATAAATGTCTGGAACTTGAGATGAAATGTCCTTGAAAGTGAGTCCATAGATTGTGGGAATAGTTCATGATGGGGCAAGTGAAGTTGAGTGAAGTTATCCCCTCTGGTTCAAGAGCCTGATGGTTGAGAAGTAATTTTTTCTGAACGTGCTGATGTGAGTCTTGAGGCTCCTGTACCTTCTTCCTGATGGCAGCAATGAGAAACGACCAGAAATGACCTTTGTGGTGCAGATATATTCAGTGGTTGGGAGGACTTTACCTGTGATGGACTGGGCCACAACTTTTTGTAGGATTTTCCATTCAAGGGAATTGGTGTTTCCATATTCGGCTGTGATGCAGCCAGTCAATATACTCTCTGCACACATCTATAAAAGTTAGTCAAAGTTTCAGATGACATGCCAAATTTTCACAAAATTCCAATGAAGTTGAGGTGCTGTCTTGCTTTCTTCGTAATTGCATTTATGTGCTGGGCCCAGGACAGGTCCTCTGAAATGTTAACACTGAGGAATTTAAAGTTACTAACCCTCTCCACCTCTGATCCCCTGATGAGGACTGGTTCATGGACTTCTGGTTTCCTTGTTCTGAAGTCAATAATCAGTTTCTTGGTCTTGCTGATGTTGTTGTGGCAGCACTCAGCCTGATTTTCAATCTCCCTGATTTGTCACCACCTTTGATTCAGCCAACAAGAGTGATGTTCTCAGCAAACTTAAATATGACATTGGAGCTGTGTTTAGCCACACAGTCATAATTGTAAACCGAGTAGAACGGTGGGGGGGGGGGGGGTGGGGGGAGGCTAAGCACACAACTTTGTGGTGCTCCTGTGCTGATGAAGATTGTGAAGGAGATGTTGTTGCCAAACTGATTTGACTGTGTTCTGAAAGTAAGAAATCAAGGATCCATTTGCGCAAGGGCTTGGGCTTGAAGCTCATTGATCAATTTTGAGGAAATGATAGTATTGAAAGCATCCTGATGTGTACATCTTTGTGGTCCAGATGTTCCAGTGTTGAATGAAGAACCAATGAAATAGCATCTCCTGTGGACCTGTAGGCTGGTAGGCAAATTGGAGTGGATTTAAGTTACTTCTCATGCAGGATTGATATATTTCATTATTAAACTCTGAAAACACTTCATCATTGTGGATGTAAGTGCTATTGGGTGATATTTATTGTGGCAAATACCCATGTTCTTCATGGTAATTGGGAAGATGGCTACTTAAGATTACCACTTAAAATGGCAAAACTTCTTACTCAATATAGCTACAGTTTGAAACTTGTTCTACATAGATCTATCAAGAATTCATTGTTGAACTAAACCATTAATTAAAATTGAGACTTAAACAAGTGTTACAAGTAAAATAAAAACAGGAGGAGGTCATTTGACCTCTCTTTCCATAAATGTGCCTTTTATATGATCATGACTGACTAAATTGTAAACTTAAATCTGCACTTCTGTCCAGTTGCAGTGCTGTTCACTTCCTTGCTTAACAAATATCAACCTATCACATCCTTAAAAATATTCAGAGTATCTTATGGTCTTACGGACTCTGAACCTTTGAGGAAGAGAGTTTTAAAGGATCACTGGTTTCTGAGAGAAAATACTTCGTCTCTTATTGTTGAACAGTGATTGTAGTTCAAGATTCTTGATTCTAGTATGAGTAGTAATATCTGCCATATTGACCATGTCAAGATCCCTGAGAATTGTGATTATTTCAGTTAAGACCCTCTTATTGCTCTAAGTGAATACGTCTTGCCTATCTAACTTTCTGTCATAAAAATGCCTACTGCTAGCATTATCTCAACTTCTAAAATATTCTCCTTTGGAATTTGAAATTCAGTACTAAGCACTTAGCAACATGCCTTTTAATTCCATAAATATGACCTCTATGAAAACACATTCATACTCTTGCTCCATGGGTTTAATAGCTACCCTGGTTGGTCCTTCCAAAGTGTCTAGATTAGATTCCATCTGTGTCATAATATTTAACTGTTGTTCCAGCATATCATCCATTATGCACAGAAATCATTGTGGTCATGGAGCAGATTTTCCATATCAGCAGCCCATAAAGATTTGCCTGTCATGCACATCAATGGAACACAAGAATCTGGTCGTGCATTATGGAGTCATTTTGTATCGAAAGGGTTTAGATTCTAGTCAGCAGTGGCATTGAGAGAGTGTAGGGTGGAGGCTAGACTAAGTCAGGCAGTTCTACTCTTCTCGAATTCTTTTCAAACTTGGCTGCCAATCCAGACCTCCTATCACTTATTGATCACTGGAACAAGTAAAGGCTGCTCTTTACCTAATGAACTGGGCAAGGAACAGCTCCTTGCTTATAGTTCCTATGATCTTGTTTGGAAATGCTGGTGGTAGTTGTCCCTTAGATAGCCATGTCCTCAACCAGTCAGTGTCTGAAGCTTAACGCTGGCCCTTGCAATGGATGTGGCATTTTAGAATGCATATACTCTCTGCTGTAAATTAAACATGCCTTTTTTATTAGATTATACACACAGTTTATTTTTTCTACAAATTATATTTACATTTTCCTTATAATCTGATCATCGGAACTGATTAGTGTAAAAAACTTCCTTGACAGAGTATCAGTTGGGTCATGGAACAAAGAACTTATTACCTGGATAATTCTGATGTTGGATTGATTCTGGATGATTCCAATATTGTTGGTCATCTTACCCAAAGCAAAAAAAAAACTAGCTTTTACAAGAATTGGGTATCCACATCAAAACTAAGTTTATTGTAATAAGCTTAAGTACATATATGCACAGGTGCAAAGTAAAACTTACTTTCAGAGGCATGATGAGCGCATAACTTCAGATGAGCAGCATTCATAATTTAATCCTAAATAAAATACAGTTTTTGCAAGAAAGAATGCAATTAGAATAAAAATTATCTACTTGGGTGCAAAGTGATCAAAATGATCATAATGTTGCTTAACTGCAGTGATTGGGGTTTTGCTGGTTAGTTCAAGAACCAAATGTAGCTGCCCTCTGTAGCAGATTATTCTGATTCAGGATGTCTTGTCATCTTCCCATTTGGGAAGATCTGAAGGTATTTGCAAGCTTTGTTATGTAGTTAGCTCTGTTTGATGTTGCATTTTAGCATGTTTAGATGCTAAACTGAGTGTAGTCTTTTCCAGCTTTGTTCTTAACAAAACTTGAAGACAAATGAAATACTCTATCATTTATGTGGCCAATTAATCTTGTCCTCCTGTATATACTTATTTTTTGATAACCTGAATTGTTCTCTTTGACCCTGGACTTGGTTGGTGCTACAGTTATGGAGATCCCCTGGATGCATGACAAGAACTTTGGACAACTCAGCTGCAGCTGCTGACTTCTTCTCTGTAATATGCACCTGTGACTCCTGTCCAGCATTGCTCTACTGGAAGTATATAAAATGATCACAGCCAAGTGACAAATAAGAAATTTTCTTTTGAAATCCATACGTGTAAGTTTCAAGTGCCAGCTGTTGTATTACACAGGTGCAGAGCTTCCTGCTGATATTACAAAGGAGACATAACTTTTATTTATTTCAGCATCTAGAACAGCACTCTCTTAATAATATTCTATAAATGCCTACCAATGTCTGTGAAGCAATCTAAATATTTTTTAAAAAATTAAAAAACAGAGGAGACTATATTAGAAGAAATCATTGAAAGTTGTCAGGGGAAAAATGTTCCTCCACAATTCTCCTGCTTAAGTCTGTTATATAGGCTTACAAGACCATGTTTTAAAAAAATGTTTTCTGATGTGTGAGAAACAGGAAACCTGTGGAATTGTGGTGACCTGTTTTCCACCAAGCAGTTTTGGACTTTGTGACAGAATCTTTCAAATTTAAAAGACTTTCATAGCAGTGCACACTTCTGGCACACAACTTTTTATTGCATTATTTAAGATTAAGTTCCAAAGTAGAATAAAGTTGAGGCAACTATGCCAATAGTTGATCCTGATCTTCTTGCAGTAGGTATCACTTCAAAGGTTTTTGCCGCTTCTGCAGGTTGCAAGCATATGATTGAGTACTTGTAGCTCTTGCACAGATGTCCTTCAGTAACTCTAGCCAGTAATTTCTTACAATTGTTCTGCATATCAGTGCCACATGTCATCAATTGTAAATGGTGCTTGAGTGGAACCAAGAATTCAGCCTGACTTGCAAACATGTGAACAGCCACAAAGCAAATTGCAATGTGTGATGACGACACTCTTAAACATGTGGTAACCAAGTACAGGCCATACTGGGACCACAGAGGCGTAATGAATGGAATTGGAAATTGTTACAATTCAATTTATTTTTCTGTCTGGTCTTTGATTGCTTCAGAAAGCCTTTGACCAAGATTGAAGAATATGGCTGCTTCTAATTTAGTTCCAGTTTAATGTCAGTACTTGAATGATTCTCAGCAACCGTAACTGCAATATTTAACTCTACTAAAAAGGAAATGACAGTAGATGATGTGAGCAGTCTGCAAAATATTAACTTTCTAAGTTGTAGAAGAACACAGTCCTATGTTGGTTGCAACCAAGGACTCGGTTATTGGTTCTTAAGCTCAGCTGCAACCCATTCTGTGCATGGCTAAACCCCAGAGGGAATTGAAAGATTTCCCACTTAAGTAAGTGTCAACCTTGATTTATTTTAACTATTAATATATTTTTAGTTTGCTCAGCTAAAATAGACGTGGTAGACATTTGACAATATAGATGGGATGATATAGATAACGCAGTGGTAATCAGTACCATTGCATTAGGTAGATCAGTAACTTCACAGGATGAGACATAGAACACTACAGCAGAAAAGCAACGCTTTGGCACATTTAGTCCATGGTGACATGATTAACTGTGTAGTCTCTTCTATCTATACCAAGATGATTCAGTCAAAGCATTCTTACTGGTTGCATCACAATATGGAATAGAGTGGCCAGTGCACAAGATCAGAAAAAGCTGCATGGGAAAACTCAACCAACTCCTTTATTGGCAATAGCCTCCCCACCATCTAGGGCACCTTCAAAAAGATGATACCTCAAGAAGGCAGCCTCCATTATGAAGGGCCCTCACAATCAGCAAATGCCTTCATTACTACTACAGGAACCTGAAGAGTTACATTCAGTACTTTAGGAACATTTCCTTCACCTTCAGATTTCTGAATGGTCGATGAACCAATGAATACTACCTGATCTCTTGCTCTCTGTTTATGCACTATTTATTTATTTTTTAGATATATTATTACTGTCTTATGGTAAATTTTATGTATTGCTCTGTACTGCTGCAGTAAAACAACAAATTTCACAACTTAACAAACTAAATTCTGCTTAAAAAACCATAATCTGTGCACATATAACCTGACTCTGAATTTCTAAGTCCATTTCCTCTTATGCTTTTTCCACTCATAGGAGTTTGGTGTTTCCAGTAAGGTTATCATTTATTCATCACCTGTACTTCCCCTGAAAAGTGTCTGGCTCAGCTGATTTGGAGGGCAGTGAAGTGTGTTGTGTGTTTAGAATCTTAAATAGGCCAGAACAAATAAAGGTATATTTCCTTCTCTGAAGGACATCAGTGAACTGGAAATCTGTTTTAACGCTAATCCAGCAATTTCATATTCATAGTTATAACTAAGAGCATTTTATTACTGGTTTACTTAATTAGTTAACTGAACTTAAAATGGCCATTATAAGATCTGAACAACACACACAAAATGCTGGTGCTAGGCAGCATCTATAGAACGAAATACAGTCGACGTTTCGGGCTGAGAAACGTTCCAGAATCTGCGGATTTCCTCGTGTTTGCATAATAAGATCTGATTTTGGATCTCCAGATTAATAGTCTAGACTGCTATATTATAGGCCCAGAGATATAACTGTAATGTCACTAAATAGATAAAAGCTTCTTCATGAAGGCATTCCAACCATATTAACAAGCTCTGACTTTATTCCTTATTTATTTTTAACTTCACATTTTTAACTTCATGTTCTTGCTCTTCTGCCAGTCTCACCATTCTACTTTTGTGGTTTTCTTCTCCTAAATAAGTAACAACCTGATTCTTTTCTGTTTTTTGTTTTGTATGCAGCCAGGTCTCTGCTTATGTTGTTAAATCTGTAAAATAATTGCTCTTCTGGTTTATTTTCAAGTGTTGTGTATTGCACCACTAAAAAAAACTTAAAAGTATTCTGTTCTCCCCATTTGATTTTAAACTGTAAGCCCAGCTTTCTTGAAACTTTTTGCTATTCCTAATTTGTTCACTTTGGTCTGACTGCTCTACTGTTCTATATCACTGGATGGTTATCTGCCAGATTATTAAACTGACCCATTTTCCCCCTTTGTGTGGTTAGTTTTATCCTTTAGCACTGCTATCTTTTTATTTTCTGTTTTATTAATTTGGGTCATTTTCTCCTTTAACTTTTTGAGCTATATCAAAGCACCTCCACTTCCACTGTTCAGATCTAGCTTGTCCTCATGCAATAGAATAAGCTACAACATAATGTTCTTATCTGTTCCATCTGCTTATTATCTTTAGACACATCCCAATTTCCTTAATTCTTCTGCACATTTTGTTATGTTTTGTGATTTTGCTCATTGCAATGCTTAAATGAATTAGGATTCTGGGGGGTTGTAAAGTCAGTAGGGAGATGCTTGATTTGTAATTTTCTGAATTCACCTGAACAAATTTCTGATATCATGCAATCCATGTGATGAGCCAAAATATGGGCCACAACTGCTTGCTCCCCCTTATCTGGCTTTTTCACTTTACAGTTTTCCTTACAATCACACCTGGGACGTAACACTTTCAAGATTGTTCATCTGGATTGCCAAAGGAGGAGATGGTCCCTATAACTATTGAACCTAGATGAGCCTTCTTGTGGTTTGATGCAGCTAGTACAGATTGAGTACTCTTTGCCTGAACTGCTTGGGGCTGGAAATGTTTCGGATTTCAGATTTCTTTGGATTTGGAAATACATAATGATATAGCTTGAGATCAGCATCATTTCCAACTTTGAATTTATGTCGTCTTTGCCTTCTATTTGTTCATCACATATACTGTATGTACTTAATAGTAAAAGTTACTACGTACAATTAACAAGAAAATGTAATGTGTGCAGGATAACAAAAGGCATCAGAGCAGCATTGGGAGAGAACCTGAATCAGCTGTTGAGCAACAACACACAATGGCAGGCTTTCAGCCTCCACCTATGATGCCACGTTTTAGTTAACAGGTTACAGTACACTGTATTTGTATTTTACCTTTTTTTTTAGGTTTTATGTAAAGTACAAAAGCAATCGGCATTGTGGACTTGTTCTGGTGTTAGATTTTTGTGATGAGCGGACACTTCAAAAATTTAATGCAATGCCTTTTCTTAAATTTCTGCAACCAGCCTGGTGAATATTCACAATCGCCTTCAATTTTTAGTTCTTTGTAATAGATTTTTACTTGTTTCGTGATCAGCTTACAGTTAAGTGGCATATGTTCACTCGGATGCTGACAAATCTATTTTTTTAATACATGATTGACTTCTTGATTTTTTTTTGTTTTATGCAGTGTTTTTTTGTTTTTTCATTAATTTCTGTTCATTACGTATGTGAGGACACTTCTTAGAACTGTCTGTGGTACGCAGAGACCTGCACACCCCCTGAGAACCTTCTCAGCAGCTTATGGAATTTTCTATTTGTGACATCATGTCAGTGTTCACAAAAAATTCAAATTTTGGAAGTTTTGGATTTTGGAATTTTGGATAAGGGGTACTCAACCTGTATTAACGAATTGAATTGACTTTATTTCTTACATCCTTCACAGACATGAGTAGTAAAAATCTTTACGTTACGTCTTCATCTATATGTGCAATGTGCAACTTATAGTAATATAAAATAAACAGTATGTACAACAGGACAATCAATGTAACATAGAAATACAATTGTATCAGCAGGAATTAATCAGTTTGATGGCTTGGTGGAATAAGCTGTCCAGTAGCCAGTTGATCCTGGCTTTTACCATCCGTTTCCCGGATGGTAGCAGCTGGAACAGTTTGTGGTTGGGGTGACTCGGGTCCCCAATGATCCTCCGAGCCCTTTTTACACTGTCTTTGTAAATGTCCTGAATAGTGGGAAGATCACACCTACAGATGTGTTGGGCTGTTCGCACCACTCTCTGCAGGGTCCTGCGATTGAGGGAAGTACAGTTCCCATACCAAGCAGTGATGCAGCCAGTCAGGATGCTCTCAATTTCTGTAGAAATTTCTTAGAATTTGGGAGCCCATACCAAACTTCTTCAACCGTCTGAGGTGAAAGAGGCGCTGTTGTGCTTCTTTCCACCGCACAGCCGGTATGTATTAGTTTTGTGGATTGTCCAAACTCTCATTTTACTCAGAAATAAAGGCTCCAAAGTATTGAAGCTGTTGGTGTTTGTAAAAAGTTTATTGAATTGATTTATTCAATTGTTCTTTGATTGGTATTGAAGCTTTATTTGTGACTCTAAGTTATTAATGAAACAGTTCAGTGCGTTTCGGAGTTCAGTTCTGTCTGACACCATTCAGTAAGGAGTCTCTGTGCACCCTCCTGAGGAATGTTCAGCTTTTCTCTTGGTCCTCTGGTTTCCTCCCAAAGATGTTCAAAGATCTACTGACTAGATTAATTGGTCATTGTAAATTGTCCCATGATTACGGTAGGTTAGGGTTAATTGGGTTTATTAGTAGTTGCAGGGCTGGTGGGGCCTGAAGGGCCTACTCTGCGCTGTATCGGTAACCAAATAAACACACCTCTGACGCTAGCCACTGATGATCTGTTTTCTCTGATTGCAAACGTAATGGAATTGTGTTTCTGATGACCATCCTAACCATTCAAAATTAGATGATACAAAGAAAGTATGGAGATACAAGAGATTGCTGATTTAGAATCTAGATTTGTTGTGAAATATAGACATTATGTTATGTTAACAATATTGGTACAGGCTCAGGAGCTTTTGTTCATTGCTCCTAATTGTACATAGGTACCGTGAAATATGTTCCTGGTGGAGAAAAAGTTTCTGTCATCTTGTGGTGCAGACAGTGATAGCAACATGCATGTAGACAGTGATGCTCTGAAGCTCAAGACCTCATGTCTGCACAAAGCTCATGGTCTTTGAAGCAGTGATGATCCCTGCTGTCCAGTATGCTTCGGAGACACTGTCAGTGGGAACTTAAAGGCACTGGAATGAGACCACCAAAGCTGTCACAGCAAAATCCTTGAAATTCAGTTGTATAATAAATTAATTAAAGGCATTGCCTTCTCTGAGGTGAACTTTCCTAACACTCATTTGTCTCTGTAAGGCTGGCCACATTATGAGCATGCTTGACAGACTCATGAATCAGACAGTCTTTTCTGTCAGGGGAAACCATTATCAGATGGACAGAAGAAAAAAATTCACTTAAGTGTTGGATTTGTTGTAAGAATGGTGTTTAGATATATTGTGGACTGTGCACTTCCTCATAGAATACAGGGACAAATAAGTGATAGAAGCTGAAGCACTTTTTTAAGAATTCATTTTTTTGCTTAAAATGACTTTGAGGTACTTTGGCAGTTCTAAATCAACTAAACCCAAAGATCATTCATATAGTAAACAGAATATGCTGTGAAGAAGAAAGATTTGGCTTAAAAGGCAATGTGACCCAAGAGATTTTTCATGATAATTTTGATGAATGGAAATATTCCCAAAGGTGAAAGTTAAGAAGAATTTCCACTAGGCCAGATTAGCTATAAGCTTATTGAATAATCAAGCAGGCTTGGTGCACCAGATAGATTACTCCTGGTCATATTTCTTATGTTGCACTGTTCTTAAAGGTGTATTGAAATAGTTTGTTTCAGGGATCTGCAGGGAATAAACTCAGAAACAAATTTATTATCACTGATATATGACATGAAATTTGCTGTTTTGTGGTGGCAGTGCAGTACAAGATACAAAAAAATTACTATAAGTTGCAATTAAAAAAAATTACTAGTGCAAAAAAGGAATAGTGAGATAGCGTTCGTGATTTATGGACTGTTCAGAAATCGGATGGCTGAGAGAAGAATGTTCCAAAAGCATTCAGTGTGCATTTTCAAGTTCCTGTACCTCCTCCATAATGGGATTGAATTGAACATAAGAACATAAGAGATAGGAGCAGAAGTAGGCCAATCGGCCCCTCAAGCCTGTTCCGCCATTCAACAAGATCATGGCTGATCCAATCTTAACTCTAGTTTTCACCGAATCCCACAAGGCAACAGTGCCAACCAACAGGGCACCATGCCGCCCATTTTGTTTTATTATTCATTCCACCCAAACCCATGTGATCACCCGGGGAAAAAAAAATGATTTGCCAATTGAGGAGAAAAAATCTGGAAAATTCCTCTCCGACCCATCCAGGCTATCGAAAACTGGTCCAGGAGATCACATGGCTGATCTAAACCTAGCCTCATGTCCACTTACCTGCTCGCTCACCATATCCCCTAATACCATTTTTATCCAGGAAAATGTCTATCTCCGTTTTGAATTTATTGAGTGTAGTAGCTTCCACAGCTCTCTGGGGCAGTAAATTCCACAGCCCCACTACCCTCTGAGTGAAGAAATTTCTCCTCATCTCAGTCCTGGAATGGCATCCCCTTATTTTAAGATTATGCCCCCTAGTCCTAGTTTCACCCATCATTGGGAACATTCTCCCTGCATCCACCCGATCAAGCCCCTTCACAATCTTATATGTTTCAATAAGATTGCCTCTCATTCTTCGGAACTCCAATGAGTAGAGTCCCAATCTACTCAACCTCTCATCATACATCAACCTACCCATCCCCGGAATTAACCGAGTGAACCTTCTCTGCACTGCGTCAAGAGCCAGTATGTCCTTTCTTAAATATGGACACCAGAACTGCACGCAGTACTCCAGGTGTGGTCTCACCAATACCCGGTACAACAGCAGTAAGATCTCCCTGTTCTTATAGTCCATCCCCCTAGCAATAAAAGCCAGCATTCCATTGGCCTTCTTGACCACCTGCTGCACTTGCATATTAACTTTTCATGTTTCCTGTACCAGGACCCCCAGATCCCTTTGCACAGAAGCACTTTCCAGTTTCTCTCCATTTAGATAATAACTTGCTCTATTATTTTTCCTGCCAAAGTGCAAGACCTCACACTTGTCAGTATTATATTTCATCTGCCAAATGTCTGCCCAATCACTCAGCCTATCTATGTCCCCCTGCAGGGTTTCAGTGTCCTCCTCACTCGTTACACTCCCTCCCATCTTTGTGTCATCAGCAAAGTTCGATACTTTGCACTTAGTCCCTTTCTCCAAATCATTAATATGGATTGTAAAGAGTTGGGGTCCCAACACCGACCCCTGCGGAACACCACTAGTCACCAACTGCCAGTCTGAGAATAAACCATTTATCCCAACTCTCTGTTTTCTGTTAGAAAGCCAATCCTCCACCCATGCCAGAATATTATCCCCAATCCCATGATTTTTTACTTTAAGTAATAATATTTGGTGTGGCACCTTGTCAAATGTCTTTTGGAAGTCCAAATACACCACATCCATTGGTTCCCCTTTATCTCCCCTATATGTTATGTCCTTAAAGAACTCCAACAAATTTGTCTAACATGACTTCCCTTTTGTAAAGCCATGCTGACTTTGTCCTATTAAGCTATGTTTATCCAAATGCCCTGTTACTGTTTCCTTAATTATCGATTCCAACATTTTGCCAACCACAGATGTTAGGCTAACTGGCCTATAATTCCCAGCCTTCTGTCTATTGCCCTTTTTAAATAAAGGAGTTACATCAGCATTTTTTCAATCTGCCGGGACCATTGCCGAGTCCAGCGAGTTTTGAAAAATTATCACTAATGCATCCACAATCCCGACCGCCACTTCCCTTAAGACCCTAGGATGCAAGCCATCCGGTCCAGGGGATTTATCCACCTTCAGTCCCATGAATTTATGAAGTACCATTTCCTTGGTGATTTGAATCGTAGTTAGCTTCTGTCCCCCTAGAGCCCCTTGTTTATCCAGTGTTGGGATATTTTGAGTGTCCTCTACTGTAAAAACTGATACAAAATATTTGTTCAGTGTTTCCGCCATCTCCATGTACCCTACCATTAATTTCCCGGTCTCATCTTCTAGGGGACCAACATTTACTTTAGCCACCCTTTTTCTTTTTATGTAACTATAAAAACTCTTACTATCTGCTTTTATGTTTTTCGCCAATTTACTTTCATAATCTATCTTTCCCTTCTTAATCAATCTTTTTGTTATTTGCTGCTGATCTTTAAAAGCTTCTCGATCTTCAATCTTCCCACTAGATTTAGCTACCTTATATAACTTTCTTTTTAGTCGTGTACTTTGCTTTATTTCTTTACTTAGCCACGGATAACTATTTTTTCTTTTACACCCTTTTTTCTTCAGTGGAATATATTTTTCTTGATAGTTGTAAAATAACTCCTTAAATATACACCACTGATCAAGTACCGATCTACCCTTTAATCTACTTTCCCAATTCATCTTAAGCAATTCCGCTCTTATACCATCATAGTCTCCTTTATTTAAGCTCAGTACGCTTGTTTGAGATCCAACCCTCTCATCCTGTAATTGAATATGGAATTCGACCATGTTATGGTCACTCATTCCAAGAGGATCCTTTACCAGGACATTTCTTATTAGTCCTGTCTCATTACACAGGACCAGATCTAAGACTGCTTGCCCCCTTGTCAGCTCAGTAATGTATTGTTCAAGGATACACTCCCGAATACACTCAATAAACTCTTCTTCAAGGCGGCCGTGTCCGACTTGATTAGTCCAGTCAATATGAAAGTTAAAATCCCCCATAATTATAGCTGTTCCCTTATTACAAGCCCCAACTATTTCCTGATTTATGCTCCGACCAACTGAGTTACAGCTTTTTGGAGGCCTACAGATTACTCCCACCACTGCTTTTTTCCCTTTACTATTTCTTATTTCTACCCAAATTGTTTCGTTATCCTGATCCTTTGAGCCAATATCATTTCACTTTATTGCAGTGATTTCTTGCTTTATTAACATAGCCACCCCACCTCCTTTTCCTTCTTGCCTGTCTCTCCTAATTGTCGACTACCCTTTTATGTTTAATTCCCAGTCCTGGTCACCCTGCAGCCATGTTTCCGTAATTGCCACAATATCATAACCAGATGTAATTATTTGTACCGTCAACTCATCAATTTTATTCCTAATACTACGTGCATTCAAATAAAGGACTTTCAAATATGTTTGACACTTATTTCCTACCTTTTCCTTTTGTACAACTTTACGCTTATCTCCGTACATTCTTTCCCCTCCTGACGCACTGTCTTTTTATTCCTCCACTTTTACCTACATCCATTACCTTCTCCATTGTCTTTATTTGAATTGACTTTATTTCTTACACCCTTCATATACATGATGAGTAAAAATCCTTATGGAGGTTTCCATCTAAATATGCAATGAGCAATCATAGTAATTGTAATTAGAATAAATAGAACAGTCAATGTAACATAGAATACACTCAAATCAATTTGAGTTAATCAGTCTGATAGCCTGGTGGAAGAAGCTGTCCTGGAGCCTGTTGGTCCTAGCTTTTATGCTGCTGTATCATTTCCTGGATGGTAGCAGCTGGAATAGATTGTGGTTGGGGTGTCTTCCCAATGATCCTTTGTGCACTTTTTTCACATCTGTCTTTGTAAATGTCCTGAATTATGGGAAGTGCAGAACTACAGATGTGCTGGGCTGTCCCCGCTACTCTCTGCAGAGTCCTGTGATTAAGAGAGGTACGGTTCCCATACCAGGCAGTGATACAGCCAGTCAGGATGCTCTCAATTGTGTCCCTGTAGAAAATTCTTAGGATTTGGGGACTCATACCAAACTTTCTCAACCATCTGAGGTGAAAAAGGCACTTATGTACCTTTTTCACCACCGCTGGTGTGCACAGACCATGTGAGGTCCTCGGTGATGTGGATGCCAAGGAACTTATAGCTGTTTACCTTCTCAACCCCAGATCCATTGATGTCAATAGGAGTTAGCCCGTCTCCATTCCTTCTGTAATCCACAACCAGCTCCTTTGTTTTTGCAACATTGAGGGAGACACAATGAGAATGAGAAGAATAGTAATGACAAGAAGGGATGTCCTGGATGGTGAGGGTCCTAATGATGGATGCCTCTTTCATGAGGCACCACCTTTTGAAAATGTTGTCATGCAGGAGAAGCCTGTGCCAGTGATGCAGCTGCCCTTGAGTCTACAATCTTCTGCACCCTCTTTTGGTCTTGTTCATCAGAGCCTCCGTACCAGGCTCTGATGTAACCAGACAAAATGTTCTTCATGGAACATCTGTAGAACTTAAGCAGCACCTCCTATCCATCAAATAGTTTTTCCAGTAGTTTCCTTGTCAATTCCTCAAACTGAGACCAGTGTATCTAAATACCATTTTGCTCCTTAGTTAACAGATCTGTTTTATAAGTTTAACAATCTAAAACTTTCAAATAAGCTGATTGTGTCTGCATAATTGAAGATCTGAAGTGCTAAACATGTAAATATAAGTCAGAGAAATTTGAAATGAGCATTGAATGTGGTATTTCATTTTTTGAAATGTAAGGTTTTTAATATTCAGCTGGATTTCCATTGTATTAAGTGAAATTTCATCATGTTTCCTATACTTCTCATAAGGAATTAATAAGAAAAGTGGGGATTTTGCACCAAATGAAGATAGATAACACTTCCTTACAGACCTTTAACTCTTTAGCAGATGTATATTGCCTTTGCTTTTGTATCTGAACAAGAGCTGTAGATTGTCTTTGCCATGAAGTATGATGAATTGATTTATTTTATTGTGACCAAATGACACCTTTTGGTAATGTATTCCTGATCAAAGACATAATGGCTTTGATGAGAGATTCAGCATCACAGATGGAGCTGCCATTTAAAGTCAAAAATTGTACTCATAGGAATGATTCTTGCGTTGGCAGGACTGACACATGAGGAAAAATTGGGCTAATAGGCTTGTTTTCATTAGTGTTTAGAAAAATTAAAGGGGATCTCAAAGAAATCTACAATGTTTGGTCTCTTGAAGAATGCTAAGGTGGACAAGCCGACAGAGCCTACTAGGAATTGAGATTGATGGGACCTTAACCAGTTTCTTTGTGACATCTCTAGCCACAGGCAAGGTCCAGAAGGACTGGCGAGTAGCAAACACTGTTCCTTTGTACAAATAAGTATAATCCTGGTAATTATAGACTCTTGAATTATCACATCGAAGAGGATTCTTAGAGATAGGATTTTTGAGAAATTGGAAAGGCATGGCCTAAAAAAGGTTAGTCAGCATGGCTTTGTGCAGCACAATTCTTGTCATTGCACTTTCAGAAATCAAACATAAAGGGAAAGTACACTATTAATGGCATACAGAGAAATTTTGGGGTCATGTCCATAGCTCCCTGAAATTAGCCACACTAATTGAATGGGTTGTAAAGAAGCCACATTGCATGCTTGCCTTTATTAGTTGAGGCACTAAGTTCAAGAGTCAGGAAGTTAGGATGCAGCTTTATAAAACTATAGTTGGGCCACAACTCGAGGATTGCATTCATTTCTTATTGGCACATTAAAGGAAGGATGTGGAGAAGGTGACGAGGTTTATTTGGATGCTAGCTGGATTGAGGACAATTCAGGAGAGGTTGGACAGACTTGGGTTGTTTCCTCTGGAGCAGCAGAGGCTGAGTAGGTACATGATAGAAGTTTATGAAATTATGAGTGGTACAGATAGAGTGCACAACAGGTATCTTTTCCCAGGGCTGAGTTGTTCAATACTCGAGTGCATACATTTAAGGTGAGGGGCGTAAATTGCAAAGAGATGTGTGGGGCAAGTGTCTCTTTTACACAGACTATCAAGTGCCTGGAATGTACTACCATGGTGATAATGGAGGTAGATGTGATAGAGATATTTAAGAGTCTCTTAGATTAGCACATGAATGTGCAAAGAATGGTGAGATATGGACAACGTGAAGAAAGAATGGTTAGTGAAGTTAAGTATCATTGATTCTATTCAGCATAACATTGTGGGCTGAAGAGCCTGTTTCTGTACAGTGTTGTACTGTTCTATGCTCTATGAAACCCGTAACCATGACCAAATAAAGCATGACAAAAAAAACTGAAACATTGTTATTGATACTTTGACTTCAGATTTCATGACGTTGTGTTCTTTCAGGTTGACACAGCGTCTTTTGCTCAGTTTTCTTTGGCAAGTTTTATATTTCTCTTCTGGAATTATGTTTTTTAGCAAAATATAAACTGCAAATACTGGCTAATATTAGAGGTTTAACAGTGGTACATGCTTCCTTTTGCAGGCAGAATTGGAAACAAGTTTATTAGCTCTGACTTACAATATATGACATAGAATTTGTTGTTTTGTGATAGCAGTACGGTGCAAAGCATGATCTTCTGTTTATATAACTATTTTAAATATGTTTGCTTAAGTTACAGATATTTCACAAATCGTTTTGATCATTGCTGGAAGAACTGGTCATAAAATTAGTCTTCATGAAAAAAAATAATCTGTGCAGTCCACGAAGAGCTTTGATTAGCACTGGATTTGTTCAAAGATTTGCGATTTGCAATGTTGGAGACTTTTAATGAGAACCAGTGCTACGACCATGTCACCTTTCCTAATCCCTCCCCCACCTAGTTCCATCTCCCATCATCCCTCCCTTATTGGTTTTCACCTATCGTTGACCTACTTCTTTCTCAACACTCCCCTCTGACTCTATCCCACTTAGTTCCTTCTGCTCATCACTCTTTCCCTCAATCTGATTTGACATGTTACCAACCAGTTCCAGTTTTACCCCTCCCTCTTACCTCTTAGACAAGCTATCTTCCCACTGCATTCTCAGTTCTAATGCAGTCATTGTTTTTCTAGCACCTGAAATGTTAACATTTTCCCACTATGTGATCTGTTGAGGATTTCCTGCATTCTCTAGTTTATGTCCCAAGGGAGCTTGTAAGCAGAATCTCTTTACCCAAGAGGTGTTTGGATTGGCACCAAGACTGACTGACTATGTTACTCTTTGCTTTGTGGATTTCGGCAGATCTCTTGCCTGGTTAAAATCTTTTCCAGTTTGGAATGATGTACTCTTACCTTTAGATGAGCAGAATTTGTTTCAAATGTTGTTAAAAGCAGCTTTGTGACATAATCTTCATGGCACTGGAAGATTCTATTCATCAACAGCCAAACTCCTGAGCTTTAGAATCCAAAATGGATGATTATATGTAAGCTTGCACACACTGCTACTGAAGGTGTGGTCTTCGAAATTAAAAAATTGTACATAAAAAGACACCATTGCCTTAAGTGTTGTCAAATTGGCCAGTTCAACTCCACTCATCACTTGACTCTATTTCAACGTAACAACTTTCTATCTCATAGCCTTGCCCTAAATTACTTCTAAACATAGTGTCAGAGATTAATACTAAACAGGATATTACCGTTGCCACCCACTTCAACTCTGCCTCTCATTCCCATCTAGATATGTCCATACATGGCCTCCTCTACTGCCATGATGAGGCCAAACTCAGGTTGGAGGAGCAACACCTCATCTACCGTCTGGGTAGCCTCCAGCCTGGTGGTATGAACATTGAATTCTCCAATTTCTGGTAATTCCCTTCCCAGGTCCCTCTCTGCCTCTCTCCCCTTTCAACTTTCTGCTTCTTTATCTCTACAGTTCTTTCATGCTCATCCCCTCCCCTCTCCCCTTTTATCTTTCCTCCGATTGGTTTTCCACCTGGCGCCTCTAGGCCCTACCCCTTCCCCTATCTCTATTACTGGGCTTCGGCCCTCTCTCTTCCCCCCCCCCCATTTCCTGATGAAGGGTCTCGGCCCAAAACGTTGGCTACTCTTTTCTCAGGGATTCTGCCTGACCTGCTCAGTTCTTCCAGCATTGTGTACGTATTCTTTGATCCACAGCGTTTGCAGTTGTATTTTTGTGATATTACAGTTTTCTGTGTTCTAGCTGTCATTTTATTAGTCTTAGTTGGAATGTGTACTTTGTTAAATGATTGTCAAGGGTTTTATGTGTAGTACTGATACATCTAAACCCATTAATGGAACAGGAAACTTTTCGTGTTTTGTGAAAATGCACTCTTGAACCTAAAATTTTAGAATAACGCATAAGAAAATAACAGAATAGGAACTCAATCTGTTCCATTCAGGCTTATTCAAACCATTATACTTGGGTTCAAAGTTCAAAGTAAATGTATTATGAAAGAACATATATGTGTGACTAGAAAAGGAAAGAAGTAATATTAACAATAAAATGAGCAATAGATATTGAGAACATAGATGTAGAGTCCTTGAAAGCGAGTTCATAGATTATAGGAACATTTCAATGATGAGGCAAATGAAGTTGAGTGAAGTTATTCCCCTTAGTTCAAAAGCCTGACAGTTGAGGGGTAATAACTGTTCCTGAACCTATTGGTATGAGTCCTGAGGCTCCTGTACCACCTTCCTGATGGCAGCAGTGAGAAGAGAGCTGTCCTAGGTGGTGGGGGTTCCTGATGATGGATGCTGCGACAGCACTCTATGTAGATGTCATCAATGGTGGGAAGGGCTTTACCTGTGGACTGGGTATTTGTAGGATTTTCTATTCACAGGCATTGGACATACCTGGTTGTGATGCAGCCAGTCAATATCCTCTCCACTACACGTCGAGCCATTTATAGAAGTGTGCCAACGGATTAGATGTCATGCCAAATCTTCGCAAACTCCTAAGGAAGTAGAGGTGCTGCTGTGCTTCCTTTATAATTGCACATACATGCTGGGCCCAGGACAGCTCCACCTAAATGATAACACTGAGGAATTTAAAGTTGCTGCCCCTCTGTGAAGAGGACTGGGTCATGGATCTTTGGTTTTGTCCTCCTGAAGCCAATACTCTGCTCCTTAGTCTTGCTGACTTTGAGTAAGAGGCTGTTGTTGTGGCATCATTCAGCCAGATTTTCATTCTCCCTCCTATATGATGATTTGTCACAACCTTTGATTTGGCCAATAACAGTGATGTCATCAGCACACTAAAATATGATATTGGATCTATGCTTATCCTCATAGTCATAAGTGTAAAGTGAATAGAACAGGGGGCTAAGCACACAGCCTTGTGGTGATGGAGGAAATGTTGCCAATCCAAACTGACTGGGGTCTGCAAATGAGGAAAGTGAGGATCCGATTTCACAAGGAAGCATTGAGGCTAAGGTCTTCAGGTTTATTGATGAATTTTGAGGGGATGATGGTATTGAATGCCTAGCTGTAGTCAATAAAGATCTATAGAGTCATTTGGAAATATTTTCATAGTATCAATAAAGATTAATCCAAACCAATTATACCTCAAATTTACTTGGTCCATTTCCGACACCTCTCTCCCCTTTTTCAAAATCAGAATGCCAAGATGGAGCTGACTAGATTTACAACCTTCTGCAGCTTCTTTTCATCCTGTGAAGTAGCTCATCCATACCAGACAGTGATGCAGCCTGTCAGAATGCTCACCACGGTACAACTGTAGAAGTTTTTGAGTATATTTGTTGACATGCCAAATCTCTTCAAACTCCTAATGAAGTATAGCCACTGTCTTGCCTTTTTTATAGCTACATCGATATGTTGAGACCAGGTTAGATCCTCAGAGATCTTGACACCCAGGAACTTGAAGTTCCTCACTCTCTCCACTTCTGATCCCTCTATGAGGATTGGTATGTGTTCCTCCATCTTATCCTTCCTGAAGTTCACAATCAGCTCTTTCATCTTACTGACGTTGATTGCCAGCTTGTTGCTGCAGCACCATTCCACTAGTTGGCATATCTCAGACCGTTATGCCCTCTCGATCTCTCTATCTGTAGAGACAGCTTATCTACTGATGTCCATTATAAACTCACGGATTCTCACAGCTCTCTTGCTGAAAGTAAGCATGCAGGTATAGCAGGCAGTGAAGAAAGCTAATGGCATGTTGGCCTTAATAACAAGGGGAGTTGAGTATAGGAGCAAAGAGGTCCTTCTGCAGTTGTACAGGGCCCTGGTGAGACCACACCTGGAGTATTGTGTGCAGTTTTAGTTTCCAAATTTGAGGAAGGACATTCTTGCTATTGAGGGAGTGCAGCGTAGGTTCACGAGGTTAATTCCCAGGATGGCAGGACTGTTATATGTTGAAAGATTGGAGCGACTGGGCTTGTATACACTGGAATTTAGAAGGATGGGAGGGGATCTGATTGAACCACATAAGATTATTAAGGGGTTGGACATGCCAGAGGCAGGAAACATGTTCCCACTATTGGGGGAGTCCAGAACCAGAGGCCTCAGTTTAAGAATAAGGGGTAGGCTACTTAGAACAGAGTTGAGGAAAAACATTTTCACCCAGAGAATTGTGGATCTGTGGAATGCTCTGCCTCAGAAGGCAGTGGAGGCCAATTCTCTGGATGCTTTCAAGAAAGAGTTAGATAGAGCTCTTAAAGATAACAGAGTCGAGGGATATGGAGAGAAGGCAGGAATGGGGTACTGATTATGGATGATAGCCATAATCACAGTGAATGGCAGTGCTGGCTTGAAGGGCCAAATGGCCTACTCCTACACCTAGTTTTTATTGTCTATTGTCTAGATACCTGGATTATACCTCTTTCCACCCTGTTATTTATAAAAATGCCACCCCTTCTCTCAATACCTTCATCTCTGCAGCATCTACTCTCAGGGTGACACTTTTCATTCCTTTTTCAAAGAAAGGATCTTCCCTTCCTCCACCATCAAGGCTGCCCTCAACAGCCTCTTTTCCATTTCACGCATACCTGCTCTTAGTCAAGTCAAGTCACTTTTATTGCCATTTCGACCATAACTGCTGGTACAGTGCATAGTAAAAATGAGACAACATTTTTCAGGACCATGATGTTACATGACACAGTACAAAAAACTAAACTGAACTACGTAATAAAAAAAAACATAGAGAAAGCTACACTAGACTACAGACCTACACTGGACTGCATAAAGTGCACAAGAACAGTGCAGGCATTACAATAAATAATAAACAGGACTGTAGGGCACAAGTTCTGGTTATGTGGCTACTGACGCCAGCCATCAGTCTCTGAAGAGTATTGATGATGGCTAGGGTTACCCAATTTGTAAAGATACTGCCCAGAAGAAGGAAAAGGCAAACCACTTCTGTAGAAAATTTGCTAAGAGCAATCATTGTCAAGAGACCATGATCACACACGTCATACAACATGGTGCATAATAATGATAAAGCGAGATTAGAATTTCTTCATTCAGAGATGGTGAATCTTTGATCTTTTCAATCCTGGAGGACTGTAGAGGACCAGTAATCAAGTTTAATAAAAAGCTGAGTTTAATAGATTTTTGGATATTCAGAGAATCAGGGGATATGGGGATAGTGCAGGAAAATGGGGCTGAGTTACAAGATCAGTAATTTCTTGATGAATCCAAAACAGGTCTTCTCCTGACTCCAGTTCTATGTTCCTCAGATAGTCTGAGTGATTTAAAAAAACTTGAAAGATAATTCACATGAATGAAGTTATTGGTATCAAGATTCCTGTACGGAACATCTATCTGATCATCTTTGATAATCTGTGGCATGGTAGTAAAGTTGCTTGTCGATTGCTTTATGGCACCAGTGACCTGGGTTTAGTTCCCACCATTATCTGTAAGGATAATGTAATGTAATCTGTAAGGATTTGTATGTTCTCCTATAACTGCATAGGTTTCCTCTGGGTGCTCTGGTTTCCTCCCGCAGTCCAATGATTTACCAGTTAATAGGTTTATTAGTCATTGTAAATTGTCCTGTGATTTGCTTAATGTTAAACAGGTGGGTTGTTCGGCTGTGCGGCCTGTTGGGCCGGAAAAGCCTGGTCTACATTGTATCTGGAAATAAATGTAGAAGATTTGTAGTAACTGGAATTTTGTTGATGTTTCGTTATTGCCACTGTGCCCAAGCTTGGACTCCCTACCCAGCAACACTTGGAGTGAAAGCACTAAACACTAAGCTGTTCTGACAGTATCTCTGGAAGGAAAAACAGAGCCAATGTTTCAAGTCTGAGAGCCTTTCTCAGAACTGGTCTATTCTGATGAATTGTCTCAGACCTGCTTCTCTTCCACTAGATGCTGAGTGTTTCCAGCATTTTTGTTTTGTTTGCATTTCAGATTTTCAGCACTTTTGGTGCACAAACAACAAATAAATCACAGCAGTTCAAGAAAGTTTTTTAGCACCACTGACTCAAGGTTGATCAGAGCTGGACAATAAATTCTGTCAAAACAGTCGAATGCAGCAAATTAAAAAAAAGATTGAGAAAGAGAGTAATCTTTGCAGTGGATTGTGTAGAAATTGAAACACAGTCTGAGCCAGTTTGACTGAGCAAATGCTGTTTGTGTGAATCTTCAGCAACGTACCCAATCCCATGTGTCCATCTGGTTTAAACTTTTTCTTATTTGCTTTTCTTTCCACTGTGAATCTAATCCATTCTTTTAAATTGACCTATAATATATTTCTGTCAATACCTCTTGAGAGTGCATTCCACTATCTCACAAACCATGTGTAAGTAAAATATGTTCTTCCGACACCTATAAACTTTCCACCTCGTCTGTTCCTATTTTACTCTTATTTTTAAACTTATCTGTCTAATACTATGTTGTTATCTTCTCATTTTAGAATAGTACTTCATGGTATTATAAAGTATATATGCTGTATATGTATATAAAGCTTTGGAGTACCATTATAATGTATATATATTTATAATAAACTATATATTTGTATTTTCTCATGAGATAATGCGCTGTATTTGAACAAATCTGTCTTTACTGGTATATTCCAGATCTTGTCTGGTGTTCGCATTGGTTCAGTGTCAACAGTTTCATCTTAACATCAGATGATGGTCTTATTCAGAGGCTTGAAGTAGTGATGCAGTCATTTTCCTGTAGCTCATTGAGCAGAGATCTGAACTACTCTCATTGGTGAATGTAAAGGAAAACACTACTTTGAAGGAAAACCTGGGAGTTTTCCTCATTTCCTGATACATTAAATAAGAGAGAAGAAAATTAAAATTAAGTGATGAGAAACTTTTCAATGCAGAGGGAAATGGATAAGCATATGATGAGGAAAAACTAGCAAAGCTGTGGAAAAGGGGCAAAGGTTGTAACTCTTAAATTGCTCAGGTAGAGAGCAACTGTGGATGTGATGGGCAAAATGGCTTCTTATTTGCGTAGTAATCATTTTATAATTTTGTTTAAAATTATTTTTGTTCCTTTTGCCCACATTATTGGTTGAGGAACTATGTGTTTTAATTGGTTGTCATATTTCCTATATTATCAGTGATTGCATATAAAAAGGAGTTTAGGACTTCCATAAATGTACCTTCCATAAATTAGCACTTAAGACAAAACATCAAAAAATGTAACTGTACCTTTCATTATATTGATTTTTTCCTGCCACTGAATTGTCTATTGTCTGCACCAGGAACAACCACTCTTCTTTATGACAGCTGTTCTCATTCTTTGAAGTTTGATAGACAATACTGGGACTATCCAGATAGATGGTCCAAGAGGTAAAGATTATCATAAATGAAAAGAGATAGAAAGCTGGAAAAGTTTAAGAAGAATATTCTAGTGTTTAGGGCTTTTGCTGTTCTGGAGACCAGTAGTGAAGCAATTAAATTTGGGCTGGTTAAGAGTATGTGATCAGAAGAGCATAGATTTATCATGCTGAATGAAATTACAGAGAGATAAATTTGAATCCGGAGATGATTCGGAATCAGAATTAGGTTTATTATCACTGGCACGTGTCATGACATTTGTTAACTTAGCAGCAGCAGTTCAATGCAATACATAATATAGAAGAAGGAAAAAAACTAACAATCAATCAATCAATAACATTATATGTATATAGAATAGATTAAAAATCATGCAAAAAACAGAAATAATATATATTAAAAAGTGTGGTAGAGTTCACGGGTTCAATGTCCATTTAGGAATCAGATGGCAGAGGGGAGAAAGCTATTCCTGAATCGCTGACTGGGTGCCTTCAGGCTTCTGTACCTCCTACCTGATGGTAACAGTGAGAAAAGGGCAAGCCCTGGGTGCTAGAGGTTCTTAATAATGGACGCTGCCTTTCTGAGACAACGCTCCCTAAAGATGTCCTGTGAACTTTGTAGGTTAGTGCCCAAGATGGAGCTGACTAGATTTACAACCTTCTGCAGCTTTTTTGGGTCCTGTTCAGTAGCCCCTCCATACCAGACAGTGATGCAGCCTGTCAGAATGCTCTCTACTGTACAACTATAGAAGTTTTTGAGTGTATTTGTTGACATGCCAAATCTCTTCAAACTCCTAATAAAGTATAGCCACTGTCTTGCGTTCCTTATGACTACATCGATATGTTGGGACCAGGTTAAATCCTCAGAAATCTCGACACCCAGGAACTTGAAGCTGCTAACTCTGTTCAATTCTGATCCCACTATGTGGTCCTTTGTCTTACCCTTTTGTAAGTCCACAATCAGCTCTTTCGCCTTACTGACATTGAGTGCCAGGTTGTTGCTGCGGCACCATTCCACTAGTTGGCATATCTCACTCCTGCAGATGCCTTCTTTGTCTTTGGAGCAGATTTGTGTAACTACTGGTGACCGATTTCCCTTAATTTCACACTTACTAAATATGATTAAAAAGGTACATATGTTTACCGAACTGTATTTTTCTTTATAGACTATCATTATTATAAATTACAAGTAGCTGTAACATAGTAATTGTGGGGCTGGGCAAGCAACCTAAAGATTATGAATATAAATCCTACCATAGCAAGCTGTAGCTAGTGCTAGTTAAAATGGCTGTAAAAACTCAACTGGTTCATTTGTGCTTTTTCGTATAAGAGACCTGTCATTCCTGCCTATTCTGGCTTTCAATTGATCTGAGGCCCAGAATACATGGTTGACTTTCATGTCACATGATGAGCTAGAGATGCCAATAAATAGACTTGCAAATATCTTTAAAAGCTGGGTGTGGGGGGCACCACCCCTACTCAGAGTAAATGCATTTTTGTTACTGACATTACAACATAAAAATGACTTTGAAACAAATGAATGTTCAGTGACCGTTTATTGAAATTATTCAGATCAAACAAAGCAATTCTCAGATGATTAAAATATACTTTTTTTAATCAAATTGGCATACATTTTGAACAAATTTTGTGATCTTTGCTTTATGTTGGGAGAAATAACTAAAATGAGTAGCCATGTACTACTAAAATATGGTACTTCTTGCCCACACAAGAAAATCATAGCTTCCATGCAGATATTTGTATCAGCAAAATTATTGATAGTTGGAAATATTTACTAGTAATTAGTAATTTTCACTTTACTACAAATTCAAGAAAAATCTTAATTAAGATGATTGGCAACACAATTATAGTGAAAGAATCATTCACAGACTATATTCCAGGCCTATAAAATGTTTGCCTTGATTCACCCTGAATATTATCAAATGCCTGTCTAAAATAATTTTCATTGTTACGACTGAAACTGAAAGAACGTCAATATGGGTTATTTTATGCTGGAGGTAGACGATGTTCCATACTTTAAAAAGAAATAATTTTTTTGTTCAATTAAAATATTATCTGATTATTTATTCAATTAAGTATTTCTTTCAATTAAATATAGTCTTTGTTGGTTGACAATCAATGATAAATGTGTGTTTAGTCATTAATGTCAACATCTTGTGAATGAGTGGGGGAAATATCTGCTGACATCCTCAACCATGCATTTTTCATATTCAATTTTGCTAATCTTTTGCTCTGTTGACATTCATCTCCATCTCCAGTAATGATCAGCACATCATCTTGGCTGTCAAACTTAATGTGCTCTTGATCCTGTTCACCTTGCACTCTGGTTACTGTGTTGGTGATAGAAAATTCTTGCAGAAAATCCACTGTGGATAATAGGGTTGACGGATCCACCCATTGCTTGTCATTTATTTTCTAGGTATTTACAGCCACAATACAACCCATCTCTATAATTATTGCACTTCTATTCTGCATTGTTGTTGTTTTACTTTGTACGACCTTAATACTCTGTTGTAATGAATTAATCTATGTGACCATTATGCAAGACAAGTTTTTCACTGCACATGGGACAATAGTAAACTAATTTACAAATTATTGTATAGAAATATAAATGGTCTGTAATAAACATCAAGCCTTTCTTTGAGCAATGTGTTATATAAGGAATCAGAACAAGAATATATTTGAAAATGGCTTCAATTTGCACTTTATTAAATGCAGACTCTAGATCATTCATCACGAATAGTTAAAATGGAATTCAAGCTAAAAGCAAATAGATACAGGGAATGTTTGCAGTAGTTTTTGCTCATGTATGTTTACCAGAGCTCATGAAATAGAATTCAATTTAAAGGTGAGATCATCACTTTCAGTGGCAATTATTTTCCATTTATCTTGCCACATCAGACAGTCATTATATTTGGAGACAGAATCTTCTGAAGGTAGCTTTTAAAAATGAAAATGGCTGACTGTAAAATCATACCCTTCAAACAAATGCTGTGCTATATATATATATATAATATGGCATATTATATGCAAGTAAAGCAACCCTGGGTTATGCATAGTTTACAGTATTTGCATGAGAAATTGGATTTTTTAAAATTATTGGTGCATGTTTTTAAAGTATTATTATGTCAATTTGTGAATTTCAAGTAGTAAACCTGCAGTTTACTATTTGTTTTGTTATATTCTCCAATGTTTTTCTGCAACTATATTTCTCAAATATAACAGAATGATGTTTGTGATGCTCATTGAGGAATGATTAACTTTCTCACTGGTACACCCCAGTTACTCCACTGTGAAATTAATATATTTTACTTTTAATGCCTGTAAGATTGTCTATAGCTTCCATCCCAGTGAAGCAATATTTTTATTGCTAGCTTTTCTATCTGCATGTTTGAAATTGAACAGTGTAATGACTCAGCTCTGTAGTTCCTCCTTCTGTTGTGACAGACTTACATTCCTCAGAACTATTCGTAACCTGAACTGTGCATAAGTTAGAAATGTTTCCTGCCCAACAAAATATTTGATTAAAACATAGGGTATCCAAGGGTAATGTCCTGGGCATTTAACCAAACCATCCAGATATTGTCACGAACTGAGAACGAATTCCCACATGGCAGAAGATGTCTACAGCTCCATGGCAGATGGCAGATCCATCCCATTGGTTTCCCAATGCCCGTTTGTACATGCAGAAATAGGGCATGAATAATCTTGGGAGAATATAATCTGTATATAATGAGTAGCCAGGTAAGGCAAAGGTTAAATTAGTAGAGTAAATAGTTAACAAAATGACCCTATCAGTAAATACATCATGTGGTTTATTAATAAACTAAGTAGTTTCAGTTAAAGAGGAAGTTTGCAGTCACAGCAAAACTATCTCCATTTCAAAATCTCTCAAGTCTGAAACAATGTGGACTTTGGACTCAAAATTTCAGAAAATTTTAAATGAGGTTTTGAAATGATGCAATTTTAAACAAATTAGATATTGTCGTTACCTAAAATATTTGAAAGATTTTTGTTTCTCTTTGATTGTCTGATGCAGATTTGCAAAGAAACATAGTTTAATTAGCAGAGGAAGGATCCATGTAATTGGAAGGCACTGCACTTAACATAGCAGTGTGCAAAAATGTCAAGGTTAAATTTGATGGGTATTGTCATGCACACTTACATTAAACCAATTACTATTGTTGAGTAGTGCTTATCACAAACCAGAGATCCTTCCTTCCTTTCAAGTTACTTTCATAGACACCTTCAAAGCTATTTTGTAGTGGTACGTATATGCAATCACAGTACTGTTCTGAACTGTAATATTTTTAAGACTGAGAAGGAAGGTGTATTTTCTATGAGAGTTCATTAATTTAGGTGGATCATATGTTTATTTGTGACATCAATTTCCAATGAGTTGGAAACCTGTTTACACTGTTTGGTTCCTGCTTGGCTCAAGCTCCATTGTCCTGTTGAGGAAAGGCCTGTGCAGGCATGGATGCACGCACAGATTCTCTTCCAATTATTAGGGATGTTTAGAAAGTGTGGACTGGAAGAAACTTTGAACTAATCACTTAACTAAACATTTGAAATAATCAATAAGCTGAGTTTATTTCAAGGAGGCCATTGGACCACTTTTATATACTAGGCATGGTGACCACTGGCTATACTCAATGAAGTGTTGAAATGAACCAATGTGAGACTCTTGCCTCCAGAATTAGGTTGTGCTTTGTATCCGAATTTACACTGTTATGTGGCAGTGCCATAGCGGAACGTACTTGAAGTGCCAAATTAATTTACTGCCCTGTGTTGCAGCTTCTTATCTTCTTATCTGCAGCTATCATTCACAGCAATTTGCAAGTCTGAATATCTTGATAATTAAAAACTGCTTCACAATGTATTTTTGAAAAGATTGAAAGTTAAACCTGTGCTGATTTTTTTTGCAATTTATGCAATTCTGTACAAAGCTCATACAATTATATACCAAGACACAGTTTGTATAACATTAAATCTCTTAAGTGTGGAGAAATAACTCCACTATCTAGAATTCCTGATTATTTAAACACAGCAGACTACTTCATTTGCAATTTTCTTTTATTAGGTGTGAAATCCCAGAATCCATTGCCAACTCTGGAGGGTTCTATCCAAAACGTTGAGTTGAAATTCTGTAGCACATCATTGGTAAAATGTGTTTCGGGGACCATGGGATCAATAAAAACTTGTGCCAAAGCCCCAGGTATGTGCAGCTGGAACATGTAAAAGTTTATTGCCTGAATAGGAGAATTGACTGATCTCTTTATAAGGGAAGTCACTAAAATTAAGAGTTTGCTTGTCTGCCATGAATCAGCTTTCTCTCCCAAAAGATGTGTTGTTTTGCCAGTAGATAATCTTATTGTGTTAAAAGTTCTATTTACTATATGCAATGGTTAGGCAGTGAAAATAATAATCTTATTTACAATCTGGCTTAAACTGTTTTGGAGTTTGTATTTCCTGAAGTTTCACTATTAAGAATTAATGTATACTTTTTTTGATGTACAAGGCTGACTTAAGGTCTGTGCATGTGGCATGCTCCATTTAATTAAAGCAGTACATATAGTCATGTTCTTTCAAGAGAAAATGGTTTAAAATGAC
Organism: Hypanus sabinus; assembly: GCF_030144855.1. Lineage (NCBI taxonomy): Eukaryota > Metazoa > Chordata > Chondrichthyes > Myliobatiformes > Dasyatidae > Hypanus > Hypanus sabinus. The sequence goes on along the minus strand of NC_082706.1, from coordinate 137,146,034 downwards.
AGCAGATTACATAGATTCAAAATTGCATTGATTTTGGTTAATCATGTCTATTAAATACAGTTTCAATTTTAACACATTTCATTCAAATTCTTATATATATCTACAGAACAATTCTATAATCTAAGTGGAGAATAGTTCCTTCCATACCCATGTAAGCCATAAAGTTTAATAGGTCAGTAATTTGTCCTATGTTATTAAACGCTAAATGCTTGATGTGAAAATGAATATGTATTGAAGTCACTCTCTCAATTCAAAAGAGCCGAATTTCAGACATGGAGTTCAATAGGTAATTGCCACTACATTGCTCATTTAAAGGAGAGAAGAGATTTGACCCTTTTTCTTGGAATGATCTCAAATTCTAGAAATGGTGACTATTTAAAATCTATGTTCAGTTTACAAAGTTCAAAGTAGAATTTACTGTCAGAGTATGTGTGTCACCATATACAACCCTGAGATTCTTTTTCTGTGGCATACTTAGCAAATCTATGGAATAGTAGCTGTAAACAATGGACGACTGTGCAAATACAAATATTACTAAGTAGCAATAAATAACAAAAACATAAAAATAACAAGAGAAAAGAGTCCTTAAAAGAGTGTAGTTATCCCTTTTTGTTCAAGAGCCTGATGGCTGAGGGGTAGTAACAGTTCTTGAACCTGGTGGTGCGACTCCTGAGGCACCTATATCTTCTGCCTGATGGCAGCAAGAAGAAAAAAGCAAGGCCTGGGTGGTGACGATCTTTGATAATGGATGCCGCTTTTCTACGGCAAAGTTTCATGTAGATGTGCTAAAAAGTTGGGAGAATTTTAAAATAATAGTGCTCTAAAATGTGGTATTATCTAGCATTTGTATTTTTTAAGTATTTTCATGAATAACAATGAGTTTATTATGAGAAAAAGCCAAATAGGTGGTACATTGGATTATCATAAAGATCTAACATGATGAGATTAAAATCTTTCTTATAGATAGCTGTTGGTGTGAAATTTTAATTGTCTTCACCTGTTTCTTAGTGATTGAACTCACAGTGTGAAACTTCTCTCCTATCTTTATATAAAATTTGCTGTTGGTTTATGAATGTTTGCCAGGATGTCTGATTTCACAAGTGGAAAACATTTCAACTGTCCAACTGAGCTTAATATTTTGAAATTAAGACACCTTGAAGAAATTAGATGGAGTTTGAACTTCTCCATGTGCTTTAAATAACTGTGCTGTGTTTCCTCTGAGATTGACTTATTTAATGGAAGTTAAGTTGTAGTTGCCTTTCCACCATCTACAATGCTCAGGCCAGGAGTGTAATGGAATTCTCTCCACATGTGATGAGGAATTCAGTTCCAATAATGCTTGAGTCATGACACTGTCCAATGCAAGCACCCTGCTTGATTGGCACCCAATCCATATGAAGTGTGTTCATTGTTTTAATCTATTCTTTCTCTTCAACACCATCCATGTATAAATATATATTGCACTTACAGAACCAGGCTACTTCACCATCATTTTCTAAACCTTTCACCACTGCCACTACAATAAATGAGAGAAACAAGCAAAATAAATGCTGATGCTGTAATTTGATATAGAATCACAAGTGGATGCACAAAAGATTGCAGATGCTTGAATCTAGAGCAACAAACTAATTCCTGGAGGCTCTTATAAAGTTGAGCAGCATCTGTGGGGCAAAAGAATTGTTGACGCCTTGGGTTGAAACCCTGCATCACACTAAGGTAGAGGAGAGGGATAGTGACATGAAGGGTGCCAATAGGTGATTGGTGAACCAAAAGAGATGGAAGGATGATAAGCAGATCGAATCAGTTAAGAGAGGGGGAGGGGGATGTTCGCGATTGAGGCAGAATAAGAATCAGGTTTATGACACTTACATATACTATATCATGAAATTTTGTCAAGTAGATGATATATGGATAAAGACAAAAGAAAAAGCAGGGAGCCAGGAGAGGAGAGGACAGCAACAAGTATATCCCTTTGGTACTGTTGTGGGGTAGATTCCTTATCAGGGCACAGGAGCAGCAACTGGGTCATGGGCAGTGTGCTGTTTCTGAGGCTCAGCAGGGAAGGGTAAAGTCAGGCAGAGTGATCGTGATAGGAGACTCAATAGTAAGGGGAATGGACAGCAGATTCTCTGGCCACAAAAGAGAAGCCAGGATGATGTGTTGCCTCATCAAGGACGTCTTTGAGAGACTGCAAAAGATTCAAAATAGGAAGGGTGAGCAGCCAGAGGTCATGATGCACATTGGCACTAATGACATATGTAGAAAGGGGGAATAGGGTGATATGAAAGAGGTTGAAGAGGAAGACCTCCAAGTTAGTAATCTCTGGATTACTCGCAGTACCAGATCCTAGTCACAGTAGGAATAGGATAATAGTACTCTTGAATGAGTGGCTGAGGGAGAGGTGCAGAGGGCAGGGTTTCAGATTTCTGAATAATTCGAATCCCTTCTGAGGAAGGTACTGTATGATGTGTACAAAAAAAGCGGGTTACACCTGAACCCAAGACCAATATTCTTGTGCTCCAGTTTACTAGAGCTGTTGGGAAGGGTTCAAACTAATTTGACTGGGATGGAAACCAGAGTGATTGGGCTGATGGTGGAGCAATTGGTGTAGAACTTGATGCATTATGTAGTGAGACTATGAGGAAGAACAGGTAGATGATAGGGCAAAATTACAGTCTGTGGGATGAACTGAAGTGTAACATGGGGGTAGAATTGAAAATGGTGGTGAATACAGGACTGAAGGTGTTACACTTGAAAGCACATAGTATATGGATTGAGGTAGATGATCTTGTAGTGTCATTGAAGATTGACAGGTGTGATGTTTTGTGCATCACTGAGTTATGGCTGAAAGAAGATCAAAGTTGGGAGTTTAACATCCAAGAATACATCTTGATTCAAAAGGACAGGCAGGTCTTTTCTATACAAGGGCTGGGGTGATTCTGCTGGTAAGAAATAAATTTGTATCCTTAGAGAGAGGTGACATAGGATCGAAGATGTAGAACCGTAGTGGATAGAGTTAAGAAACTGCAAGAGTAAAAAGGCCCTGATGAGAATTATATACAGGTGATCAAACAGTATCCAGGAGATGGAAAAGGCATTTCAATATGCAGGTAGGTTAGGAAAATCAGATTGGTGCTGGATTCCAAGAGAGGGAATTCATAGAATACCTATGAGATGTCTTTTTCGGGTAGCTTATGGCTGAATCCACTAGGGGAAAGAGAATTCTGGATTGAGTGTTATTTAATAAACCAGATTTGATTAGAGACTTTAAGGTTTCGGAGGCAGTGATCATATTATGATAGAATTTACCTGAAGTTTGAGAAGGAGAAGATAAAGCAGATTAAAAGGAGTTACAGAGGCATGAGACAGGTAGGGGGGGGGGGGGGGCTGGCCGGAGTTGATTGGAAGGGGACACAAGCAGAGATGATGGCAGAACAGCGATGGTTGGAATTTCTGGGGGACAATTCTGAAGTCGCAGGATAGATACATCCCAAAGCAGTATTCAAAAGGGAGGTTGAGGCAACTGTGGCTAACAAGGGAAGTCAAAGACAGCATAAAAACAAAAGAGATGGCATATGATAGAGCACAAAAATAAGTGGGAAGTTGGAGGAGTGGGAAGGTTTTAAGAACCACCAGAAGACAACTAAAAAAAACATAAGTAGAGGAAATACAAAATATGGAGGTTTGCCAACTAATGGTATAAAAGAAGATACCAGAAGATTTTTTTAGATATATAAAGAGTAAAAAAGAGGCAAGAATGGATATAGGACTCTGTATAATGATGCTAGAGTGGTAGTAATGGTGGGCAAAGAAATGGCAGATGATTTTAGTAAGTATTTTGAGTCAGTCTTTATTGTGGATGACAGCAGCAGTATGCCAGAAGTTCATGAGCACTGGGGACAAATGTGAGTGTAGTCAGTATTATTAATGAGGTGGTGTTTGGGAAACTGTAAAATCTGAAGGTAGATAAGTCACCTGAACCAGATGGATGAATCACCAGAGTTCTGAAAACAGTAACTGATGAGGTTGTGGAAGCATTACTAATTGTCTTTCAAGGATCACTAGGTTCTGGCATGGATCCAGAGGACTGGGAAATTGCAAATATCAATGTGTTTGTTGCTTATTTGGATTTTCTGAAGGCCTTTGACAAGATGCCACATATGAGACTACTCAAGATAATACCCATGGTATTACAGGAAAGATACCTTCATGGATGGAAGATTGGCTGAATGGTGGGAGGAACAAAGAGTGTGAATAAAGGGGGTTTGTGCTGGTTAGCTGCCAGTAACTAGTGGTGTTCCGCAGGGGTCAGTGTTGGAACTTTGTGGCCAAGTTTGCAGCCGATACAAAGTTATGTGTTGAGGCTTTAGGGAATCTGCAGAAGGATTTGGACAGATTGGGAGAATGGGCTAGGAAATGGCAGATGGAATATAACGTAGGGAAGTCTATGGTCATGTACTTTGGTAGAAGGAAAAACGCACAGACTTTTTTAAATGGAAAGAAAATCCAAAAATCAGTGGTGCAAAGTGATTTGGGAGTCCTATTGTAGGATTCCCTAAAGGTCAACTTGCAGGTTAACTTGGTGGTAAGGAAGGGAAATGAAACATTATCATTCATTTTGAGAGGACTAGAATATAAAAGCAAGGACATAATGTAGAGACTTTATAAGGCATTGAGGACGTTTGGGTTCATTATCAATGAAAAAATGTGTTGGTACTGGAGAGGGTCCAGAGGAGCTTCACAAGAATGATTCTGGGAAAGAAAGGGTTAACGTATGAGGAATGTTTGATGGTTCTGTGCCTGTACTTATGGAGTTTAGAAGAAAGGGGGGGGGGGGATCTCATTGAAACTAATTCAATATTGAAAGGCCTAGATTGAGCGGATGTGGAGAGGACGTTTCTTATATAGTGGAAGTCCGGGACCAGGGGGCACAGTCTCAGAGGGACATCCATTTAGAGCAGGGTGAGGAGGAATTTCTTTAGCCAGGGGTGATGAATCTGTGGAATTCACTGCGTTCGAGGCCAAGTCATTGGGTACATTTAAATCAGAGGTTGATAGGTTTTTGATTAGCCAGGGCATCAGGAGATTGGGGTTCAGAGGGATAATAAATCAGCTATGATAGAATGGTGGATCAGACTCAATGAGCTGGATTGCATAGTTTTGTTCCTATGTCTTATAGTCTTATGGGAGGGTGAAGGTGGAGATAACCTGGAGGATGACCATTTACCACATGAGGAAGAAAGAAAGGTGATAATGGAAACAATTAGGGGAGAATTGAAGGCTGATGGAATCAGAAGTAGACGGGATTGGAAAGGGAGGAGGTGGAACAAAACAGGAGGAAGAGGAAACTGGATGATTGGGTGGTATGGGAAAAGGTACAAAAATGGAAGGATCAAAGAGAAATGAAAAGGAGGGAGATGATGGGCTGGGAGGAGAAATGGTGGATGTGAGGATCCCCTGAAACTGAAAAATCAATGTTCATACCTTTGGGTTGTAAGTTATTCAGGTAGAATATGAGCTGTTGTTAATTTAGTTTGCTTTGAGCTTCACCCTGCAGTAGAGAAGGCCGAGGATGGGCATATTGGTGTCGGAAGGAGAAGGGGAATTAAAATGGCATGCAACTGGAAGCTCGGGATGGTCACTGTGGACAGAATGCGTGCTCTGGAAATGCAGACAATGGCCTTGATATACAATGTCATTTCTGTTTCCTTATCATCAACACCCTGGAGGTCAGCACTGAACAGGATCTCAGCAGGACCACCTGCATAGTACTGTGGCTACCATAGTAGGGCAAATCTACTGAGCCTGAAGTGATTCACTTTCTTACAGTACAAATTATTGACTTGTACACATGCAAAGTATCATAAGAAATGAAACAAATTCTGGAGCAAACTATTTGTTTGTCAGTTACACAACTGACCAGTTTAAAAATCTTCCAAATCCATCACCTTTATTTTGTTGTGGGAATATGTACAGACATCATGGCAACAAGTTCCTATGGTTTCTGTGGTACTACCTCCCAATTTGTTGCCACTGTCTAGAGCCATTGACATCCATATGGTTATAATGCAACATTGCAAATATTCAGGTCCCTTGGCTCAACCAGTGTGTGCTGACCATGCTGTCCACCCAACTAATCCCAGTTTCATTCATTCAGCCAATATCCTGCTCCTCCACGTAGCTACCTATCCAGCTGTTTCTCAATTGATACTATTTTATCTGCTTCTTGTCTCGAAGCACAACAGCCCACAGCAGCCACACTCTGACTTGAATGTTTAATGTTGTTTCACTATAAGTTCTAGGTCGCTATCCTGCATCTTCTTCAAAGACGATGTTAACTTAGTGGCATCCCCAGATAGGCTATGGTAGTTCAAGTGAGTATCCACTCAGCATCTGTTCGTGCACAACTAGGAAATGTCCACAAAATCACCATACAAGTGAAAAAGTTAATAAAACAATAGACCATATATAACAAGAATTCAGATATTTCAGATTTGAATATACAAGCCACTAATGTCCAGAAACTTATTTTGTCCTGCTCACCGGACTGACTAAAACTTCAATATGCTAAATAGACATAGAATCTTTGGACACTACCTCACCTTTTTTCATTTTTAGAATCCTTTTATTGGTACGTAATCTTCGACAGCTATAAAATGATACAAAACTTCAACAAATTTATATATATACAATTAATAAAGCTGAATAAAATAAAAGCTGATTGTAATGTATTAAAATGGAAAAAATATTATATGTAAGGCAGAGAAAGAAAAAAAAAGAACCCCATCTAACTAAGAAAAAAAACCCCCACTGACTACAAAAAAAGGGAAAAAAAACCCATTAGGAATCAAGCCCTGGAGCAATACGTCTTACCATCATCTATATATATATAAAGAAAAAGAATCATCAACCGCCAATTCATGTTTATATAGAATAAGATGGGAAGGAAACCATATAAAATAATTCAAATTAAATTATAATATTTGACAAAAGAGCCCCATCTTCCCTCAAAATCGAATCGGGGATCGAAAGTTCTGCTTCTAATTTTTTCAAAACTGAGACATAACATTACTTGAGAAAACCATTCAATTAATGTAGGAACAGAGGTATCTTTCCATTTTAATAAAATAGCCCCTCTTGCCAATAGTGTAACAAATGCAATTTACATGTTGATCTGCAGATGAAATACCCTGAATATGATGCAGAAGTATTCCAAATAGAACAGTCAATCTGTTAGGTTGTAAGTTAATTTTCAGAGCTTTAGAAATTGTAGAAAATAAAGATTTTCAAAACAGTTTTAATAAAGAACATGACTAGAACATATGTGACAAAGTAGCCACTTCAGTTTTACACCTATTGCAGTAATTGTCTATACTAGGAAATATTTTAGATCGTCTCTCCTTTGTTATGTAATAACGATGAACAATTTTAAACTGAATTAAACAGTGATTGGCACTTTTCAAAGAAGAATTTACGTTTTTCAAAACTCGCAACCAATCTTCATTAACAAAGATCATATTAAGTTCTCTCTCCCAATCTTGTTTAATCTTTAGTGAGAGGTTCTCTTTTTGTAACAAAAGTAAATTATAAATTGCTAATGGAACCTCTCACTAAAGGATTCAACTTCAAAATGGTTTCCAACAAATCAGATTCTTGCAGATATGGAAACTTTGATAAATATTGTCGTAAAAAACATCTAACCTGAAGATATTGCAGAAAATGTGTATGAGCGAGAGAATATTTGTTAATTAACTCTTCAAAAGTCATCAATCGACCATCACAAAATAAATCTGTAAATGTTTTTTAAAAAGGGATCTGTTCTTTTAATATATTTTAATATATAGTATTTCCATTTTGCACAATTTTATAATCTATTCAATATATATATATATTTTATTATTTTTTTCTCTGCTAGATTATGTATTGCATTGAACTGCTGCTGCTAAGTTAACAAATTTCACGGCACATGATTCTACCTCTGAATGTTTAACCAGCACCTCCCCCACCACCCCAATAAAAATTCAAAGGAAGAATCTTATTTATCTTTTTTCTCTTACTGCATTCAAATATTGTGTTTCCTTAGTTTTTCGGGTATATTTGGATCTATCACATTTCTCTTTTTGTTCTGCTTTGTTTTCTTTACATTCTTCTGCTTCTTTATTTCTTTCTCTCAAGGATTTCTGAGAAATCTCTGAGGCTTAATTGAATAATTCTGAATCTAATTCCAGATTTTAGCTGAACATTAGTGGCTTCTGATTGAGTACTGGACAGTTTTTAGTTTCTGTTTCAAATGTTGGGCGAACAATTGTGACCTTTGGTGTGAAATAGTGGAACTCCCAAGTCCTGTGATCCCAGAGTGAATAGTTTCCCCAACTGTTGAGACTGATTATTCATTCGTTTGTGAAATCTGCCTTTTCAAGTGGTGGTTGGTCATCTAATACTGCAACAAAGATCTTAATCCAACATTCTATTCAAATTGTTGGTTTAATAACTCTACTGAGATCTAAATATTTAGTTTATTTTCATGGTGCTTTGCTCACTTTGGGGTTTCTTAAATCCATTATAACAGTACATACTGTCCCTAGATAACAGATGGATTCTGTTTCTACAATTGTCTTTGTCAAAAATGACACAAAATGAAAACCATACCTCCAAAGTATTATAATGAATGGCATTGAAACACTTAAGGCAGAAAAAAAAGAACAATTACAGAAAGTAGAGAGAGAGAAAACTAGTTCTGCAGTTTGTAGAAGCAAATACAGAGAGATAAGTCAGAATTTTTAATTTAATATTTTGGGAGCTTGTTCATATCTGTGGGTATTACACACAGTCAGGATATTCTAACCTGGGAATGGCTTGTAATTGAAGAGTGGAAATCTGATTGGATGAGGACTGCTCAATCAGGAGGGATGGACTACAGGGTTATAAATACCACTGGACTAGGCATGCATCATTCACTATTCACCAGGCATCATCCCTGATGAAGATGGCAGAGTTTGTCATCGAAACATTGGCTATAATCGATACCTATACCTGGGTGGAAGGTCAAGAAGAGTTTATTCAATGTTACATGTTATTCTGGTTTAGATATATTAAATATCATCTCCAGACATCCATATCCATAAGCACCTATATCAACAAATCAGTATTCGTAGTGAAGGTACAAAGGCTTGGAAATTTGACATTGCTTCAATTAGACTCTTAATGTACTGTATGCCATGCTTGTATCCAATGACAACCATGACTACCAAGCTAGAAGTAAGAGCACCTCAGATTCTGTGACTGCAGTGTGAACATTTGAGACTGACTATATTTGAATACAAGAGCAGAGATCAGTTGGTTGTCTTCACTTGTTTATTATCTGTGAGCTGCAATGCCAATTTGAAATTTCAGGGACAGTTTCCTTGTCACAGAGGAGTTGGGAGGACTGGGATGCTGGTGGGATAACGCAGAGGAAGAATGTTAATTCAAGCAGCTGCAATGTTAGCTGAAGTTCTTGGCAATTTTATGAGGGGAGGGTGGAACCTGAGACAGAAGCTTTGCTGCTTTGTAAGGTAAACATAAGGTTTGATGCTTGCTTTTTCAGAATGCAGCAATCCTTTAAGAGTTGCAAGAACTATTCTACAAAATGCATGGCATTTAGTGTGCTCATTTGCAATCACATTTTATGAAATGGGTCTGGAATAGGTGTTAAGACGTCTTTTGTTTTGTTCATGCATTGTGGGCTCATAGGGAGGAGCTTTAACCAGCACTGCAGGCTGCAAACTTTCTTTCTGTACAGAGTGGTTGGTTGTAATCCAACCCTCCCCTTGGGGAACTTCCCTATGTTGTAAACAAACACACATAACCCAGTTTTAAGGCCATTAGGTATTTGTTGACAATTCTTTGCTCATGGTATGGATCATTTAAAAGAAAAATCAGATTACCCTTTCAATGTTTTGTTATATTTTCTGGTTTTCTGTGGTAGAAAAAGTAAATTAATTATATTGGACAGTATTGTGTTCCTATGAAATAACTCTTCACTTGCCAAGGTTCCACAGAGCAAATCCTATAGAACTTTCCCAAGGGCTTGCTGCATATTTTTAATTCATTGGAATGACATGCTTATTCTAATGAATGACTTGCTCTGATCACTTGAGGGAAGTGAATTTATAAAAAAATCATCTCATTGTCCAAATATCTTCAACTAGGTGATGTCCCCTGGAAATTCTGAATAAAATAGTACCCGGTAATAACATATTCCATGAAAGTGTTATTCCCCAAAACAGCTTATGTCAAGGATATTCTTTTGTGGGTTGAAAAACCTTTGTATGTATCTGAGGCAGTGGAACAACATTCTCTTGGTGAATGGGAAAGACTTTTTGTAGTTTTTTTAGTGAATATGTTTTTCTCACAGTATCATTTCAAGTTAAGATTCCAGGTAAAATGTGCTTTGCCTTTCTGCTTGGTTGTTAGGATGTTTGTTTCTGTATGATTTGAGATATTAATATATTTAAAGGAAGTTGTTGACAGAATCCTTTTAATCAAAACTAGGAAGAAGTGATGGGATGAAAGAAAAGCTGATTCCATTAATACAAGGACCTTCAGACACAAGAGATTTGTATAAGAGCAAATGGCTGAATGAAAATAGGAAACCAGAGTCTCTTTTAGCTCCTGACCTGCTTGCTTTCACCATCCAGATTCCTCTGCACATGGACAGCTATCACAGCTCTGGTAAGAATTAACTCTGGATATTCTATTTTTCTTCTTTTGGGAACTTCTATCATGATAATAGGTGAGCACCATTTTATTGCAAGATGTTTATGAATGACAACCCTGATACAAGTTGCACATGTACCATCCGATGAAATTATGAAAATTAATCACTATATTAATTATAAATACACTCAACCCGGCCCAACATTGTTTCATTATGCGGACCAAAAATTAATATCTGCTGAATGAAGTAACACTTTTGTCAAACATGAAGTATATGTTTTGCATATGTCTCCTCTTGCATTACATGTTCTCTCTTTCATGCTGACTGTGGTTAAAAGAGCAAAGAGCTGGAATGAATTTTAACCTTTTAGGAATTAATTTTATGTAATTTACAACTCTTGTACAATATGTAATTCTTGGGTCTAAAAGAAGATTTATATGAATTGATGTGGACTATGTAAAATATTACTGAAGTTGCACATGACTGCAAAGATGAAACCATTATTATAAATGATAGATTTTTAGGAGATTAATTACGGGAGTCCATTTGGGAAATAACATTGTAATACTTGAGAGCCATGTTTTAAAAGAATAATTAATTAAAGTGTAGGCTTATCAATGTGGCTGTTATCATCTCATAAAACTGAAAATTCACCAAATGCCATGGAAACATTGGAGAGAGTTCATTTCTATGAAGCTTTGTCAGAATGGTGCCATTTGAACAAACTTGAATGATGTTCTGATTTTTTTTACCAATAATAGGTCAGTCAGATTTTATTAAAATTGTAGAAGTAATATGTTTCACGTATGTTGTGTTTTAGCGTAATATCATCCACAAAGTTTCTGGAAACATAGATTCATATCTTAGCTCTATTTATTCAAAATTGTTCTGTAATGAATAGGATCTTTACCAAATTGAGCTATAACACTTCATACAAAAAGCTAAATCCATTTTTATGATAATAGAAACCACCTTGGTCTTAGCAGAATGTCACAAATTTTAGTCATTTTGTTAATGACTGTTGTTACACTAATTTCTGTTCAGTATAGTTATAGAACAATGTCTCACACAATATATCACTCACTGATTTGGGAGTGGTGTTTATACTTGCTCACACTGCTGTAATTGTACAGCAATCTTCAAGATCCATCATTGTTTAACTGCTATGTCAGCCAAAATTATGTTTTAAATTTTGAAAGATTGGAATTTTTTTTCTCGAATTGTAATTATAACATGCTTCCTGTAAGTTACAAATAAACTGTTGTTATTAGAGGGATGTTTTGGTGAATCCACAAAATTTATTGATACAACAATGAATGCTTCAGATATATTGTTGGAAATTTTAGTGATATTTTTAGCCTAAGGAACTATGTTCTACAATACCTCTAGTATGACTTGAACTGGAATTAAGCATTTTAAGATCAATTGCATATCTCCTGATTTGGCTTGGTATTAATTTTATTGTTTTAATGTTTTTTGTGATGCACTTTATTGCGGTAAAGGTCTGATATAAATGGAAGATCTTACTGCTGTTCATATTTAAAATTGAATGGCCTTTCTCCTTCCTATTTTTGAAATTATTGTTATTTTCAGTTCTTGATGCTCTTCCTCCCAATCTCTAGGGCCAAAGTCCTCTGAAACAGAGATTCCCAATCTTCTTATGCCATGGACCCCTCCCATTAACCGAAGGGTCCGTGCACCTCAGGTTGGGAACCCCCACTCTTTTATTGGAAGTTTGTTTATTTGATCATTCTGAATTTAAAGACCCTACCAGCAGTGGCTGTTTCTTCAGCTGACTAAAACCTAATCTATGATATTTCCTCTGGAAAATCCTTACCTGTCCTTGTTCTGATGCAAGGTCTTGATCTGAAATATTGACAATTCATTTGCCTCCATGGACATTGCTTGACATACTGAATTCCTCCAGTTTTTTGTTTACTGTTTGTTGGAGAGGTGATCTCATGAACAATCATTCTGCTGAGATATTTCAATGTGTATATGGAAATTTGTACATATTTGACGTTGCTGTTCTGAACCCATGAACCCATGAGAATGTCCAGTACCATATAGGCACTCTGTGATTATAGGTTGCTGTTGTTTACTTCAATCAGCTGTTTGAGGTCACTTAAAACATCACAGTAATTGAAACCTGCAGTTGTAATATGGCCATTTCATCTGCTGCATTTTGCTATCTATTTAAAAGAGCAGTTACGTTTGCATCATTTTTGTGATTTTCATATTGGTTTAATTTAGGGCTGCTGGTGATTACCCAAGCGAGAGAAGGGAAAAGTTTTTCTTTTTAGAATTTCTGTTAATGATATTTAAAATCTGTATCAAATCATCTCCTATTTTTTACTATTTGAATAACAAGCTCTAAGTTTTCCATCTGTCTGGTAGAAGACAAACCCAGTCTGAGATGCTGGGATGTTGAACAAAAGTTGGACAAATGGGTTGAGCAGCAAATAGTGCATGTTGACATTTGTAGTTGAAGCCATGAATCAGGTGTGGTAGAAGAGTGGAATACAGGACTGGTGTGGACTTTTAATTCAAAAACACGATTGTGAGCTTGTCCACATGACAGAAAGTTAATTTTAAATAATTTAGTACTTTTGGAATAAAAAGTTAGTTTCTGTTGGGGTGAATATGAAAGTACAGGATTACTATAAACCACAACTCCACCCTATACCGCTTCTCTTTTGACATGTGATGCTCAGAATGGGCCAAGTAAACAGCACATCTCCACACTAAACTCAATTATCTTTGCAGTGTGAAAAACATTTTATATGGCAAAGGCACCACTTCTAACAAAGACCGATAAAGGCAGTAACAAGAAGAGAAATACAGATCTTCCATTGAGCATTGCATTTTGTTTCATGTTTGGCTTTTGATTACTTTCGCATGAACATAAATTCCCATGTGCCAATGTAGCTTCAATACACGCAGAGCAGACAATCAATCAGGAATATTAATTGCAACTTTCGATAGCTCTTTAGTACAACAAAACTGTTCAGATATTTTAGCTGTGTCTTCAAATCAGAATCAAAATTAGGTTTAATATCCTTGCAAGCAGCATATGTCATGAAACTTGTTAACCTAGTGGCATCAGTACAGTGGAATACATGATAATATTATTGAAAAAAATAAGTAAATCAATTAAAGTAAGTGCATATGTGTATTAAATAGTTAAATTAAAATTGTGCAAAAATAGAAATAATAAAAAAGTGAGTCCCTTGTCCATTTGTCCCTCCCCACTGATCTCTCTCTTGGCACTTACCTCTGCAAGCAGAACAACTGCTCCACCTGCCCGTACACCTTCTCCCTCACTACCATTAAGGGTCCCAAACAGTTCTTCCTGGTGAGGCAACACTTCACCTGTGAGTCCGTTGGCATCATCTACTGTATCTGAATCTTCCGGTGTGGCCTCCTGTACAGCGGTGAAACTCGACATAGATTGGGTACTGAGCACCTATGCTCATGCACCAGAAAGACTCGGATCTCCCAGTGGCTACCCTTTTTAATTCCATTTCCCATTCCCATTCTGACAGGTCAGTCCATGGACTCCTTGACTGTTGTGATGAGGCCACACTCAGTTTGGAGGAGTAACACCTTATATACCATTTGAGTAGCCTCCAACCTGATGGCATGAACATTGATTTCTCAAACTTCCGATAATATCCCCCCCTTCACCATTCCCATTCCCCTCTCTCACCTTATTTCCTTACCTGCCCATCACCTCCCTTTGGTGCTTCTCTCCCTTTTCTTTCTTTCATGGCTTTCTGATCTCTCCTATCAAACTCCCCATTCTCCAGCCCTGTATCTCTTTCATCAATCAACTTCCCAGCTCTTTACTTCATCTTTTCCCCATTCCTGATTTCATTTATCACCTTGATTCATTCTGCCCTCCCCTGCACCTCCTTACTCTGACTCCTTATCGTATATTAAAAAGTGTGGTAGAGTTCCTGGGTTCAATGTTTATTTAGGAATCAGATGGCAGAGGGGAAGAAACTGTTCCTGAATCACTGAGTGTGTGCCTTCAGGCTTCTGTATCTCCTGCCTGATGGTACCATTAAGAAGGCATGCCTTTATTAATGGATGCCACCTTTCTGAGGCACTGCTCCTTGAAAAGAATAGATCAGAATTCTGTCTGAAATTTGTAAATCTCTTTTAGGAGAACTATGAGATGGTTATTGTTGGTGAATAGCAAGGGCAGCTTTGCAAGACTACTATACATGTGTTTGTGGTAACTTACTAGGATATTTTGCTCATCTGGTCTGGAATTTATTTTGTATTTGCTAGATAGAGCAGCAATGGAACTTTAATCAGAGCCTGATAATAATCAATAAGATTTATTTTATTATGGAAAAGTAAGTAATTATAGAATATGAGGGATATTTCTAAGAGAGAAATGCACAGTAAAATGTAATTATCTCCGTGTTAAAAAAGATTTCTGTATCCACATCTCCACCTTTGCCTGCCTTTGAACTGAGTTAAAGATGACAGCATTTAAAAGGATAAACCTTTAACAAATGTAGTTTTTTACATTGCTTTCTGGGTTATAGTAGATCTCCTTATAGATCGAATTGCTGGAAATTTCTGTTATCAGACTATTGAATGGCTCTCTAGTTTGATAAAATTGACTCTTGACCTCATAATCTTCCTCATCATGTCCTTGCATCTTATTGTTGACATGCACTGCATTTCTCTGTAACTGCAACCATTTATTCTGTGGGCTTTGCTCTTGTTTACCTCAGAGAAGTTATCTGTATGAACACTTTGCAATGCAAGATTTTCACTGTACTTCAATAAATGTGGCAACAATAAATTATTGTATTAATTTAGTTTAATTTTCTGTATTGTATATTATTTCAGTTTTCAGCATCGGTATTTTTAAAATTTTCAATTAGGGATTGTGGTTTTGGGTTGCAGAGATGCACTGATATATAGAAGATGCTTGTTTTCTGTTATTGAATCAATGATTGAGTAAAGTAGATTCAGAACTGCAAATAATTGAATTCAATTCTCACAATCTCAAATGTAGGAGATTGGTAGAATGTAGAATGTGGTGAAACACCCAAAATGACATAAGGGACCTGGACAAGATTGATTCATGGACACAATTTTTGGAGATGAAAATCCGAACATGAAGATCCATAAGTGAATATCGTATGCTGCCTCTTGTACTGCACAAAAAATACTGAGCCAGTGGAGTTTGACTAACTAGAGGATAGGTGGGATGACATCTGGAAGGATGGTAAACTTTACACTTAATATGGCCAAACATGGAAAAGCAGTAATCAACAAATACAATGGAATGCTAGGCTACTGTGCCAAATTAGTCAAGTATAAATCTGAGATTATATTCATCTGATATCATTATAATGTTCTTGTTTCAACCTTTTCTTGAATGTCACAGGTTGTTCTGCTCACCAGAAGGCAGATCTTATCAGAGAATGCAGTTAAGAGGGAAATAGATCAGCCATGATGAAATGGTGCAGACTCGATGGACTGAATAGACTAATACTCCTATTTCTTATGGTCTAAATTATAATTTTAGTGTTGTTCATGAGGAAAACTTGCGCTCGACATCCATAAAGGGGGTGAATGAGAGAGAATATTATAGACCTCTTGAAGAATCTGCTGGAGGAACTCAGTGGATCAAACAGCATCCGTAAAAGGAAAGGAATTGTTGACAGTTTGAGTTGAAGTCCTGACTCAGTCCTGAACACCATTTAATTTGTACTATAATTGGGCAGAAAGGAGGAGGGAAGAAGTACCCAATAACGGCTGATTGGTTGCTTAAATGAAAATGGATGCAGAAACCCAGGAGGTGGTTTTGATTGAATGGAAGACTTTTGGGTAGTTTTCTCTGGTGTGGCAGAGGCTGAGGGAGACATGATAAAGAATTTACAAGGTTATGAACGGCTTTTGTAGAGTAAGCTGTATCTTCTTTGCAGGGTCAAAATGTTTAATATTAGAGGGCATGCATTTAAGGTCAGAATGAGTTTGCTCAAAAGAGATGTATGGCATAAGTTTTTTATGCAGGGTGCCAGGAATGCTGGGGTGATAGCAGAGGCAAATAACATACAGGGTCTTTAGAGCTGCTCAAATAGCCACATAAGTATGGAGTGAATGAAGGAATATGGTCTTGTGTAGGTAGAAAGGATTAGTTTAGTGGGTTGTCAATTACTAGTTTAATTAATTTGGCACAATATTGTGGGCCAAATGACCTATTCCTATATTGTACTCTTCGTGTTCTAAAACATACATTAGATTCAAGATTGGTTAATGTCATTTCCAGTATACAGTGTAAAGGAGAATGAAATAATTGTTACTCCAGATCTGACGCAGCACAAAAAAGCAGAATACGTGAAAGAACACATTAATATAAAGACGCAATAAATATAAATACCAAAGAGAGCTTGTATACAAAGATTGATTGTATGTCCATAAAGTGATGCTAGGCACAGGAGTGACTGTACATAAGATGACTGACAGGAAGTGATAAAGTATTCCTTACAGAACAGCGCCTGAATTGAACTTGAACTCCAGAATGCCCCGAACTGTCATAACATCACACTAACCGCTGTCCCCCCATGGTGCATGGTGGAATATTTAGAAATTCATCTTAGAGTTTGAATGAATATGCTACACTTGTCACCAACTTCATCAAAATTTGTGTGGATGAATGTGTGCCTCTGGGAACATACTGGACACAGCCCAAACCGAAAACAGCAGATGAACCAGGAGATTCATAGTCTGTTGATGGATAGATCCATTGCATTCAAGACCAGTGATCCAGAACTTTACAAGAAGTCCTTGTATGATCTATGGAAGACTCAGGTCAGAGACAGAATCAGATGCACATCAGCTCTGGCATTTTTTGCAGGCCATTACTTCCTACTACAAAGCAAAACCTAACAACACGAATGGCAGAGATGCTTCACTCCCAGATGAGCTCAAAGCCTTTTATGCACACTTTGAAAGGGAAAATAAAACTGCATCTATGTGAATCCCTGCGGCGCTGGTGACCCTGTGATCTTTGTCCCGGAAGTGGACGTTAGAACAAGAGGGCCCTGATGGTTCAGTCTAAGGGTCTCGGCCCGAAACGTTGACTGCTCATTTCCATGGATGGAAATAATGTTACCCCTTGATGACAATACTGGTGTACTTCAAGAGTGTGTGCTTAGCCCACTATTCTACTCTCTTTACACCCACGACTGTGTAGCTGGGTACAGATTAAAGGACATTTATAAATTTGCTGATGACACAACTATTGTTGGCACAATTTCAGATGGTGATGAGAAGGCATACAGGAGCAAGGTAGATCAGCTGGTTGAGTGGTGTCGCAGCAACAACTTTGCATTCAACGTCAGTAAGACTAAGGAATTGATTGTGGACTTCAGGAAAGGGAAATGATAGAACACACCAGTCCTTGTTGAGAGGTCATCAGTGGAGAGTGTGAGCAATTTTGAAGTCCTGCTTGTCAACATCTCTGAGGATCTATCCTGGGCTCAAAATATTGATGCTATTAAGGCATGGCAGTGGCTATAATTTCATTAGCAGTTTCAGAAGCATTGGTATTGCACCACTTGCAAATTTCTGCAGATGTATTGTGGAAGCATTTTAAAATGTGACAACACTGGCCACTGCTCAGATGGAAAAAAGCTGCAGAAAGTTGTAAATTCAGTTATAAACTCATGGGCACTAGCTTTGCCAGCATCAAGGACACTTTCAAAAGGCAATGCCTGAAAAAGATGTAATCCATCATTAAGGATCCCCATCACCCAGGACATGCCTTCTTCTCAGTGTGATGATGAAGTAGGAGGCACGGGAGCCTGAGAGAGAGAGAGAGAGAGAGAAATTGTTTGTTTGAGGAACAGCTTCTTCCACAAATATCTCCTTAGTATGTTTCCCTCTCTTTTTGCACACATTTATTTAATTTATATATACTTCACATCGTAACTTATAGTTTTTATTACTATATATTGCAATGACCTGCTACTGCCAAACAACAAATCTCATGACATGCTGGAATTATTAACCCAATTCTGATCATTTAGCCAAAGGTTTCATTGACCATTGGTTATATTTTGCCGCAACTGGCTCGCTGCTGGTTTTTAGAGTGTTCTAAAAGTCAGCCATGTCACTTTGTAACAGTAGTTATACATAAGCCAGACCAGGTTGGCTGCAGGAGTTTTCTTATTCTTAAAAGTATTGATGACTTTTGTTGGATGTTAATTTACAATAAGCATTTTGTAAGGTTGGCTTTCGATAGATTTATTGAACATAATATCGCAGTTTTACTTTGATGGTAGTTAAATGTTCTACGTTATAGGCTGCCCATCTTTTTTAGCTGCAGATCACTAATTGTGAATGGAAATCTGTTGCAGAGAATGGTAGGCTTGATTGAAGTAGTTAATGCCTGTATGAAGCACTGCAATACAGAAGCATTATTTAACTTCTCACAACAGGGCCATTAACAGGATCTTTGACTCCAATAAATGTAGCAGTTAATGTCAGTTACATAAGGAAAATTAAGCAGTTTAAACTATTTCCTGACAAATTTCAGAATCATTATCACTTTCTTATTTGATGTGAAATTTGGTGTTTGCTGCAGCAATTCAATGCAAAGACATTAAATTACTTTAACTACAGAAAAATAATTGGTGCAAAAATGAGGTAATGTTCATGGGTTCATGGACCATTCATAAATTTTATAGCATTTAAGCACATTAACTGAGCCCTAGCCAAATTATAGATTGCAGCTTGTTAATATTTGCAAATTTGTGCTAACTTTCAAATTTCCCAGTACATTTATTATCAAAGTATGTATACTTTATACAACCTTGAGATTTGTCTCCTTACAGTCAGCCATAAAACAAAGAAACCCAATAGAAACCGGTCAAACAAAAGAAGACAGTCAAACACCCAATCAGCAGAGAGAGAAAAATAAACAAATTGTTCAAACAATGGAAGTATGCAAATAGCATTCAGAACTGAGGCTATGTCCACACTACATTGGATAAAGCTTTTCTCTTCGTTTTTACCCTCCATTCACACTAAAACAGCATTTTTGTCCCCCGAAACCAGAGCTTTTCAGAAACGCTCTCCAAAGTGTGTAATTTTGAAAACGCCGCTTGGGCAGATCAGTGTGGATGGGGTAACCGGAGAAATCTGAAAACGCTGTCATGACTCGCCGGGACAGATGGTGACAGCAGCGCGCCATTTCATTGTTTTCTTGAACGCAACCTAATAATTTCAGAACATATGGCAACGAGACTGAATCCAGAAGAGTTAGAAATGTACTCGCCAAATACTTTGACCCATAATTTACTGAATAAATAAGTATACTCACTTTGCCCTGTTTTTGGTCCTTGCTCGGATGAAGGTGGTTTACCTATTTATTGAAGTACTTCTCTGACAATAGATGTGTAACAGCCCAATGTAACATTGTATGGAAATACAAGACAACACTGATGCAGACATGTTTTATACATTTAACAGGGTGCTTTATTAATGCAACAGAGTTGGTCAGTTTTTCAATGTTAGTCGTCAACAGGGTCATAGTGTTCGTGAACTCCTTGTTGATTGCCTCCAAACGCTCCAGTATTTGTTTTTTTTTACTTTTAAGTCCTCCTGCATGAGAGCCAACAGCTGTCCGTCGTTTAAGTTTTTCTAGTTCTGTAACTACACAAATGCGCACTTTCACAGCGAGATTCGACACCAAACATGTTGCTTGTTTTTGGTTGATGTGTCCTGTGCATGCACAATAGGAGGAGATTAGCTGAAATCTCCGTTTCAATGGGGACAGAGATATTTTTTAAAAAACATAGTGTGGACGCCTGTCGTTTTTACGCGAAACTGGTGTTTTCAAAATTCTCCGGTCTAGTGTGGATGTAGCTTAAATTTCAACGAAAGCGAGCTAGTTGCAGGCCACCGCCTCAGTTCAGTGCAGAGATGAGTAAGCCTCACCAAGTAGCGAGCTGAACAGCAGCCTGATGCTTCCTTCCGGTCCCAACACCCTGTCCGTTTCAGTCTGGCCTGGTGCTTAAATCATCCAAATCTCAGGCCGTTCCAAGCTCTCAGACCCAGACTCTGCCTCGCCTTGATTCTGCCACATCCAATTGCTTCTAAGTCTGCTCCAGCGAAGGCCAGACTGGCTCAATCCCCTCTCTCTGACCAGACCCAGTGCCTCATTTAGACCTGAATATACTTCACCGCAGTGACCTGCACCTTTGAGGCTTCAGTTCAAAACTGCCAGGTTGAATGCCAGGCGGTTCAAGAGCTCAATTCCAACAGGGAAGGTACAGGCTATTGTTTGCAGGTATTGTTTACCAGAAAAAAGTGTGATTAATGAAGTATTCAGTTGTTTTCTTTGTTTTATTTGCCACCAGCAAGTAGTCACTAAGCATCACCAGCACCATCTTAAACCAGAATGTTTAATCACTTCTCCTTTCTGCTGTGCTATTCCTCAAAATATGGTACAGTTAAGCCATTTATTGGATATTACCAATTATGGTAACGATGAGGTGTGGGTTTGGAGCAAACTAAATGGTTACTTTATCATAATATTAGACTTGTTTAGTCGCAATAATTTATTTTCAGTTCAGTGATCCATCCAGCAAATTTTTGTACTTGTCTCCACTATTTTCTGTAGCACCCCCACCACCTGTGCAAAAGATAGCCTTTTAAATTACTATAGACCAAATTCTGATATCGAAACAACTTTTTGATCATGAAGACGTGCAATTCTGCAGGTTCTTGAAATCCAAACCAATACATATAAAAATGCTGGAGGAACTCTGTAGGTCAAGTAGCATCTGTAATGAATAAACAGTCAATGTTTTGAGCTGAGACCCTTCTTCAGGACTGAGAAGGAAAGGGGAAGATGCCAGAATAAAAAGGTGGGGGGAGAGGAAAGCGGCTAGCTGGAAGGTAATGTGTGAAGCCCGGTGGATGGGAAAGGCCAAGAGCTGGAGAAGAAGGAGTTAGATAGGAGAAAGGGAAGGAGGATGGAACCCAGAAGTGATAGGTGAGAAGAGATGAAATGTCAGAGTGGGGAATTTTACTAGAAGGAGAAATTGATATTCATGCCATCAGGTTGGAGGCTACCCAGATGGAATATAGGATGTTGCTCCTCCACTCTGAGGGTGACCTCATCTTGGTAAAAGCGGAGACCATGAACCAACACGTCAGAATGGGAATGGGAATTAAAATGTTTGGCCACTGGGAAGTCCCACTTGTGGTGGATGGTGAAGAGCTGCCTAACGAAACAGTCTACCAATTTAAGTGGGACTCACCAGTATAGCGGAGACCACATCAGGAGCACCAGACAAAATAGACAACCCCAGCAAATTCACAGATGAAGTGTTGCCTCACCTGGAAAGACTGTTTGGGGCCATAAATGGAGGTGATGAAGGCACTGTATGGGTAGATGTAGCACCTGGCCAGCTTGCAGGGATAAGTGTCAGCAGAGAGATTGGTGGAGAGGAACAAATGGACAAGGGAATTGCAGAGGGAGTGATCTCTGCAGAAAGCAGGGGGAGGTAAAGACATGTTTAGTGGTAGAATCCTTTTGGAGATAGCAGAAGGTGCGGAGGCTGATGAGGTGGTAGATACGCACAAGAGGAACTCTATCACTTTTATAGCTGTGGGAAGATGAGGTGAGTGTTGAAATGGAGGACTTGGAGGTGAGTGCAGCATTAATAGTGGTGGGAATGGAACCCTGTTCTCTGATGTTCTGGAATAGAAAGTCGCATCCTTGGAATAGATGTGTTGGAGATGGAGGAACTGAGAAAAAAGAATAAAATTTTTTCAGGAGATTGGATGGGAAGAGATATTATCGTGAACAGCTTTTGGATTTCAAATTGGTCCAATATCAATGCAAGTTCTTTCTTTAATAGTTTGGATCCCGTTTTTATGGATTGGTACTCATCTCACCCTTTTTAAAAAGCTGTCATAGTAATTTGTTCCACAATTTCACAGTAATACAAGAATGCTTTGGGCAAGCAATGAAACATGCTGCTTTTAAAAAGTGAATGACAGCTGGAGTAAATTTCTAGGTGCAGTGGTTATGACCAGAGTAGCAGATGGATTGAAGAAACTGTTGAATGTGACAATGGGAAGGTGGTAGGCTTGGGGATTCAATAAAAGTGACTTTTAGAAAAGTGGGATCTATTGAGTCTAATGGTTGTTACACAACAATTGACCAAAAGCTCCGGAAACAGTCCAATTGCTCATTTAGTTTTCCAACCTAGACATAATGCAGCCTAATTGGCCCATTAATTCAATCCTTACTCCTCCCAGTCCCTTAATCTCTACCAGTTACACACCCTTTAGCAAAAGCTATAAAAGCAGAAAGAACTGTGTGGAAAGAAACAATATATAAATGTATGATTATTATTTTAAATCCAAACATGTCAAGTACCATAGCAATGATGATATCCTCAATTAAATATCTGTGAAAGTTATTCTAATTTGCTGTGGCATGTTTCCTCAGGTTTCCCCTGAGATTGTATCAAGTGCTGTTGTTTTGTAATTGCTGCCAGTTTTTCTACTTGCTCCCACTGGAGTTCTGCTTAAGGGAGGGAGGGGGGGGGGGGTAAAATTATCCTCCTGATGACAGAGTTGCCTGGATGATTTCATGCTTGTAGCATTTGTTCACAGGAATTTGTGAAAAATGTAACTGTAGCAGGATACTGAAACAATTAATGTTACTTTTCATTTTAGACTTTGTGCTGTAAACTGAATGAAGAATTGCAGGTGTTCTGCTGACCTGGTCCAGTGGGATTTTATGATGGTAGATTTTAAGAAGAAAGTACATGTGTTTGCAGAGTAAAGCAGCAGCTGTCAAAGATTTATGCTTTTGTCAGAACTGTAAGATTTAAAAATGTAACATTTAATAAAAATACATGGAAAGCAGAACAAATTTTAAAGATGTTGGTTATGAACCTTTGGTTTGATCTCTTTACCATTGCAGCAGCTTGTGGGAATATGGGCTCTGAATTCTGTACTATCTTAATTTAAATATGGTAAGTGGGATTATGAAGAAAAAGTCACAGGATCCTTTTTATTACTTTGTAGCTTGTATGGGACCACACTTGAACACATAATTACTTTAAAAGCCCTTTTGTTAGTCTATAAGAATGATTACAAGTCCAGTGGGAGGTAGGAACCTAACCAAGTAGGTGATGCACAGAATAGTCTTAAATCATTGCATGCTTCATGAGCTGTATCCCAGCAATGTTCTTGACTTTTTTCTGTTTCAGAAAGTTCAGAATCATGATGCACTGTTTTGCTGAATGCACTGACTTTTGCTATGCTTTCTTCATAGTGTTGATTTTTTAAACTGTAGTGTGTATGCATGCAGTAACACTTATTTGATTCACCAAGCAGTCATTGAAAAGAGATTTGCAAATACATTTCATTTCATTGCCAGAGGTGGTAAGAAGCAACAGTGTTGTACAATTAGACTAGTACAGTGGCGCAGCTAGTAGAGCTGCTGCTTCACAGTGCTAGAGACTAGGGTTTGATCCCAACCTCAGGTAATGTCTTTGTGGAGTTTGCATGCTCTCCCTTTGATCATGTCATCAAAAATATAACATTTAATAAAAATACATGGAAAGCAGAACAAATTTTAAAGATGTTGGTTATTGAACTTTTGGTTTGATCAATTTACCCATAGCAGCAGCTTGAGGGAATATGAACTCTGAATGTTGTACTTTCTTAATTTAAATTTGATAAGTCGGATTCTATGACTATATGAGTAACCTGAGTGCTTCAGCTTCAGTCACTCTCCATAAGTATGCATGTTGGAAGGTTAATTGGCCACTACGAGTGGCCAACTAGTGTGTAAATAAGTGGTAGGATCTGAGGGAGCTGATGAAAACAAGAATAGAGTAGAAATATGGGATTAATGTTGGGTTAGTGTAGGATAGTTGAAGATTGGTGTGGACCTAGTAGGCTGAAGGACCTGTTTCTATATTGCAACTCTGTGGTAATGTACCTTTTTTCTAAGTCATGAGATTCAGATATTTACATTTATAATTTGTTTCAGAGCCAGAATGTGTGTGAAAGGGAGTTGTAATGAACCTGTGAAACAAAACTACTTTATGAGTGATGCAAAATTTTTGGAGAAGGTGCAGAAGGAATTCCCCAGAATGATTGTGGAGTTCAGGTATATTAGTTATGAGGGTAATTTGCAGCACTGAGGCTGTATTCCTTGGAGGAGAGGGGATTGCAAAGGGATCTGCTGCTGATAATTTTAACAATAATGGGTATAAACAGGATTGGTAAAATGAAGCTAGATGCTGACCATACAAGTTAAGTGCAAAGAAAATATAGGGAAACTTTTTCAGCCAGAGAATGTGAAACTGTCACAAGAAGAAATTAAAGTGAACTGCAAGTAGATATGTACAAGGGGAAGCCTGGCATCCTCCCCATGGTTTTCTAACCACTTATCAACCTGCTTTGTCACTTCCAATAAAACACGCAGATATACTCAGATCCCTCTGTTCTTGCTCTCCTTTTAGCATTGCTTCCAGTGGTGTATGTTGCATCTTATTCTTCTCAGCAATTAGTATATTTCTCTTAAATAAATTCCAGCTTTCTAGTAAACTTCTCGTGATTTTCATTCCACTACTATAAAAATAGATTTAAAACAAAAGCTATTGCAAGAACTCAGTGGGTCAAGCAGGATCTTTGGAGGCAAAGGGGAAACCTGAAAGATAACCATCCCTTTGCCTCCAGAGATACTGCTTGATCTGCTGAGTTGATCCAGATTTTAGCATCTGCAGTGTCTTGTTTTGACATACTGTGTTTGCTGATTGCTGCTGAGGCAAATTGTTGGGAGGTTAATGTCTGTATAAAAGTATTGTATTTTAGTATGCCTGTCATTGCAAATTTTTTGCTTGGATTGTGCAAATTCCGTGCAGGAGCAATGTTTATGACTTTAAATTCAAAATTTTAATAAATCAAAAAATGTATAAAATGACTATAACCAACAAAACATTAAAGTGCAAGTTACATACTCATGTTTATCATATTAATTTCCCATAAGTGAGAAATTGACTAAGAATTGACTAAGTATTATTGTATATTGCTGCCTTTATTTAAAATCATTGAAATACATATAATCTGCACAATTGCTCAGAAAAATTCTGTAGCTAATTCATAAATTGATATTCTTTGTGGGGCATATCATAAAGGAAATAAATTATCAGTGTGCTTATATTTAAAGTTGAATATGTTGTCACTGCTGCTGCTTCATCATTTTAATTTTTTTGTAGAACAACAAATTGTACCAGCCAACACTTTCTATAGCACTTTAGAAGATATATTAAATATAATGCAATTAATGAAGTACTTCTGAAATGTATTCACACTGGTAGGCTATGGAGTGTATCAGGCAAGTTGTGAATAATGAACTTCAAAGAAACAGAAATTAAATGAGTAACAAGGTCACGTGTCATTTTGACATTAGTTGTGGCATGAATGGTGGTCAAAGCTCCAGGAGTACTCTTACACTTTGCTTTATATTATACCATCAAAGTCTTTACTATCCACCCGAGGGGACAGATGTGGCTGTAGTTTAACATCATAACATCTTTTCTGAGACAAGTGCAGCAAATCACTGCACTATGAATGCTTGGAACTAGATTAATAATCAGATTGGCTGATTGCCAACATGGGTATGAAGCCATGAGTGACGTTAGTTTTGAAATGAAGTATTCAAGGGCTTCAATAGTAGATATACTGTGGAGGAGGGCCACGTTAGGTAGGTGGAAATATGGGAACTTTGATTTTGATGACCTTATAGATTCCAATGATTAGTTCATACAATTAAGATGTTGCACATAGTCATTCCATGTGAGGCAGGAACTCAGATAATAATGAAACAGTTGTGGCAGGGAGCCAAGTCTGGTGGCTTCAGATTTTTGCTTGTGTAGAAAATAATTACGAGGATGTTCCTAGAAAAAGAGGACTTGAGTTATAGGGAAAAGTTGACTAGACTAGTAGGAGAATGAGGGGTGACCTTGTAGAAATTTTTAAAATTGTGAGAGGCATAGATAAAATAGATTGCATCTGTTCTTCCCAGAGTAGGAGGAGACCAAATCTACAGGGCATAGGTTTAGGGTGAGAGCGGATGGTTTAAAATAGAATGGAAGGGTAAGTTTTACTTGCACAGGGTGGTGAGTAAATGGAAGGCTTAGTGGAGGGAGGTATAATAGTGCCATTTAAGAAGCACTTGGATAGTTTCATGTAGGAGCAGGCCATATGGGCTGAATGCAGGAAATTGGGATGAGCTGTGTGGGCACTGTGATTGGCATGGACCTATTGGACTGATGGGCCTATATCCTTGCTGTATTGCTTTATGGTTCCATGTCTAGAGAAGATATTGTTTCATCCGATCTTACAACACGGAGGATCAGAAAAGAATATGGAGTGCTAGCTGTAGATGGTATCAAGCAGAAGGTGACTCTTTTTAAAGATGATTGCTGGCAAGCACCAAATTATTCATTTTATTGGGTAATCATTTTGGGGTGGATAAAAGAACCATTGCTGGAGCTACTTTGCTGTGGTCAAGTAGGGGATTAGAATCAAGCAAGGGCAGCTTGTAGTGCTGCGTACTAGTGTGAGGTTTTGGAGTGGAATGGGGTGTTTGATGACTAATGTAGAAAGATGAGGCATAATACCCTGCTGTGTCAAAGAGAATGCTGCCCTGGTAGAACTGCATAAGTATCAACCAATTTATGAGGCAAAAGCACACTAAAAGGGATTCAAAATAATTAGTCTGAGCATTGCAATCTGCGAAAAGTAGAGCTGCCGTAAGTTAAATATTTGATAAAAAGAAACATGCTGACTTGAGCATTTAAAAATAGAAACAATCAAGATAATTGAAAATGTTAATTTTTATTGGCTTTATGCAGATTTCTCATAACATAACCTTAATATCACCTGCAAATAATTTTATTATTGAATTAATCCATGTTGTGGACCATTTTGGAACAGGAGTTATGCGACAATAATGCCAATGCAAACCTGTCTTTGCTCCAAATAATGGTTACTTTAATGGATGATGTGGAAAAATGCTGAGTATTTAGCTCTTTTCTGAATAAATCAGGAAAAATAAGTAGTTGGACCATTGCAATTGTTTAGTTACGTTGGTTGCTCAGTAACTCATAAGGCAACCTATATTTGTTGGTCTGTTTAATGTAATCGTTTATAATAAGCAACAATAGCCTAGATATAGCTTTGGAAATCTTGGGAAATGTGGAATGTTGCAGACAGGAAAGCTCTGACATTGGCCTCTGAGCAGCTGGAAAACTTTTTCTCCCCCAGCAGCTACTGGCAGTGACTGAATATGGAACAAGAACTTAGGATAAATCTAATTACTGCCTAAACTTATCAATCTCTGCAGCTGCTGCCTTCTAAATTATCAGTCCATTTCTTTTCAGAATAATTTTCTCGAGTTGGATGTTATCATATGAAATGGACAGTGCAATGGATTTTTTTAGGTACATTTGACTAATAATGGGGGGTCATATTACTTATTATTATAAGTGGTCCCAGTAATGGTGTTAATTGCTTTTTCGTGACATGCTTGAGAAATTATTATTGCGGCTTGACACGAATAGTGCAGAATTGCCTGTACACAATGTTGCTCTGTTCAGAGGGGTGCCAAGAGGTTGACAATCAAAGGCATCCATTTATTTTTCAAAGGTTTCCAAGGTACATTTAATGTCAGAGAAATGTGTACAGTATACATCCTAAAATGCTTTTTCTTCCACCCATCTACGAAAACAGAGGAGTGCCCCAAAGAATGAACGGCAGTTAAATGTTAGAACCCCAAAGTCCCTCCCAGCTCCTCTCTCTCCCACGCGTAAGCAGCAGCAAGCACCATGCCCTCTTCCCCCCACTGGCTAAAAAAAAAGCATTGGCACCCGTCACCAAGCACTCAAGTGTGCAGCAAAAGCAACATTAAAGACACAGACTTGCAGTACTCCAAAGACTACATTGTTCCCCCGGCATTTGACATACCACAGGCTCTCTTTCTCTCTGTCTCCCTAATAAGGGAGAAAGAGATGACTCCATTTCACAGCAAGAGGGTACACATAACAAACAACTCGCTGGTTTACGATTTTAAAATTTCATTGCGTTGCTTTTTTCGAGCTCTGTGCCCAAAGATCTCTGGGCACACAGCCAAAGATGTTCCAGCTCCCAAGACACGCCAGTCTGGGACACCGACCTTCAATCTGCCCATCTCCAGAGCCCCGAGATGCTAGGCCTCCAAAGCCGAGCCCTTGGTGTGCCAACCAATGGCCAGTTGTGAAACCCCGAGAGCAGGTCCCATTCCTGCAAAGAACTGTAGTCAGCGTGTAACTCCAGGCCAGGGTCTTCAAAAGTATGCTGAAAGTGAAAAATAGAGATAGTAAAGATGGAAATAGAGCTGTTTCCGAAGATGCAAGCAAAGGAGTCATCGTTTAGGGCCATCATCATTTCGCCCTGCCCCTATGATTTTGTAACTTGGATTATGACATACTTTATTATCTTTAGTGAGTCTTTTAAATAGTTGGTTGAAATACATTGTATACTTGAAGTGATTTGCTTAAGTTTTAATTGATTTGATTTCAATACTTGATAAAGGAGTATTGCTTGATAAACACTGGTTTCTGATTATTTTATGATTACTCTTAAAGGGTGGTATGATCAGATCAAATGGAATTGGCAAGTAAACTAAGTTAGAGCAAGCAGGGATAAATGGATTTACATATGCTATTTATCTTTATTTCAGAGTTGGGTGTTCTGCCCTTTTCTGTGCAATATTTTGATTTACATAAATTTTGAGGAATAGTTATCTTAACTGTAATTGTTTATCAATTTGTTATCAGCTATAAAAAATTCTATGTATCTGATGATTTTAGAATTCACAAGCAATATTAAATACCTGCAATTAAAACAGATATTATAATTTGCACATATCAGACAGATTTACCCAGGTGCATTGAGTTGTTTGAGGTAATCTCAACATTGGTGTTGGTATGTCTCTCGATTCAGACCTCTTTGAAAGCCGGGAAATAAACTTTGTTAGAGGTTCTCCCATGCTGGGATCTTTGTGTAATGTTGAACTCTCTGCAGTACCTAGTTATCCTGTGGAATCTTCTGCTAATTGTGTGGGGGAAGAACACAGCATTACTGATGATATAGTCAGTGAAGATAAGAGCTGGTATACCTGTTCTGACAAACAATTTACTTTTGGGAAGTGGGTATTGCTGACCACGTTAACAATTACTTCACATCCCTCATTGGTCCCTAGCATAGGCCTTTTCAGGGGACATTTTAAGGAAAATTGCATTTGCTGTGGTTCTAAAATCATCTGGACCACTCCAGATGGGAAAGCATGACTGATTTTCTACCCCAGAATAACTTGACTGAGGCAGACGGGTATTTATGACAATCAGATAGTTTTGTTTTCATCATAATAGCTAGTTTTTGTTTTAATTTTGGATCATTAACAACATTTCAATTCCAAAGTACAAAGTAAATTTATTATGAAAGTACATATATGTCACATTATACAACCCTGAGATTCATTTTCTTGTTGTTGGACTCAATAAATCCAATAACCAATAATGAAAGACCACAGCAACAGAGTGGACAACCAGTGTGCGAAAGACAACAAACTCTGCAAATACAAAATGAAAGACAAAAGAGGAAGTCATCATATTAATAAATAAGCAATACATATGGAGAACCATGAGACGAAGAGTTCTTGAAAGTGAGTCCATAGTTTGTGGGAACAGTTCAGTGATGAGACAAGTGAAGTTGAGTGAAGTTATCCCCTCTGGTTCAAGAACCTGATGGTTGTGGGGTAGTAACTGTTCTTGAAGCTTGTGGTGTGAGTCCTGATGCCCTTGTACCTTCTTCCTGAAGACAATAGCGAGCATGGGCATGACCTAGGTGGTAGGGGTCCATGATGGTGGATGCTGCTTTCCTGCGAAATTGCTCAGTGTAGATGTGCTCAATAGTGAGGAGGCCTTTACCTGTGATAGACTAGACCATATCCACTACATTTTGTAAGATTTGTAACATTAGTCTTGTCTTTTACCTCTTCTCACCTGCTTGTCACTTCCCCCTAGGCCCCCTGCCCCTTCCCTTTCTCCTATGGTCCATTCTCCTTTCAGATTCCTTCTTCTTTAGCCCTTTAGCTTTCCCACCCTCCTGGCTTCCCCTATCACCTTCCATCTCGCCTCCTTCCCCTCCCACATTTTTATTCTGTGTCTTCCCCCTTCCTTTTAAGTCTTGAAGAAGGCTCTCAGCTCAAAACCTCAACTGTTTATTCCTTTCCATAGATGCAGTCTGACCTGTTGAATTCCTGTACCATTTTGTGTGTGTTGCTTTGGATTTCCAGCATCTGCAAGCTTTCTCATGTTTATGATTTAGTGTTTCCATACCATGCCTCTTCCTTCCAGGAAAAGGTTCAGGAGCTTGAAGATTCATACGGCCAGATTTGGGAACAGCTTCTTTCCAACTGTGATAAGACTGCTGAACCGATCCTGACCCCGATCTGGGTCGTACCTTCCAAACATCCAGACCTGTCTCTTGATTTTTTTTCCACTACCTTACTTTCCCTTTTCTATTTTCTAATTATGATTTATAATTAAATTTTTTATTATACTTACTTTGATTTGTACTCCAGGGTGCGTGAAGCGCAGAATCAAATATCGCTGTGATGATTGTACACTCTAGTATCAATTGTTTGGTCACAATAAAGTAAAGTAAAAGTAAAAAACTGTGATGTAGCCAGTCAATACAGTCAGCACATCTATACAAGTTTGTCAAAGTTTTAGATGTCATGCTGAATCTCTACCTAACACGGTAGAGGCATTGCCGTGCTTTATAAATAATTGTTCTTGTGTGCTGGGCCCAGGACAGGTCCTCCGAAATGATAACAGCAAGGAATTTAAAGTTGCTGACCCTTTCAGCCTCTGATCCTCTGATAAGGACTAATTCATGGAATTCTGGTTTTCTCCTCCTGAAGTCAATAATCAGCTCCTTGGCCTTGCTGACATAGAGTAAGAGGTGGTTGTTGTGGCGCACTCAGCCAGAATTTCATTCTCTGTCCTATATGCCGATTTGTCATCACATTTGATTTGGCCTACGACAGTGGTGTCATCACCAAACTTGAATATGACATTAGAGTTGTAGTTAGCCACACAGTCTTAAGTATAAAGTGAGTAGAGTAAAGGACTAAGCACACAAGCTTGTGGTGCACCTGTGCTGATGGAGATTGTGGAGCAGATGTTATTCCCAATCTGAACTGATTGAGATCTGCAAGTAAGGAAATTGGGGATCGAATTACATAAGGAGGTATTGGAGGTCAAGGTCTTGAAGCTTATTAATTAGTTTTGAGGGAATAATAGGGGATAATACCCTGTAGTACTGAATTCTAAGCAGTGGTCAATAAAGTCAATGTAGTCTTTGCTGTCCAGATGTTCCAGAGTTGAGTGAAGTGCCAATGAAATGGGATCTGCTGTGGACCTGTTGTGTCAGTAGGCAATTGGAGCAGATCCAAGTTGCTTCTCAGGAAGGAATTGATATGTTTCATCATCAACCTGTCAAAACACTTTATCATTATGGATGTAAATGCAACTGGACAATAGTCATTGAGGCAAGTTACCACATTCTTCTTATGCACCAGTAGAATTGAAGCCTACTTGAAGCTTCAAACTACCATCTGGGCTGGATGATTTCCATGGGTTTACCCTCCTGAAGGATGCTTGCACTTTAGCCTCAGAGACTGAAATTAGAAAGAAAATGGTGGCTGTGGGAGTTCATGATGGTTCCTCCATGGTTTGACAGTCAAAGCCAGCATAGAAAGTATTGAGCTGACCTGGAAGCAAAACTTGGTTGTCGCTCGTGTTGCTTGGTTTCACTTTGTAGGAGTAGTAGCATTCAAGACCTGTTGAGCGTCATTTATTGATTTGAGCTCAGTCCGAAATAGCCACTTCCCCCATGAAATGGCTTGCCAGAAATTGTACTTGGCCTTCTTGTTACTTTCCTGGTCGCCAAACTTGCCTAGGACTTTTTTAATAGTCTGATGTATTCATTCAGATCCACAGATGAGACCTTGAACACAATCCAGTCCACTGACTTGAAGCAAATCTGTATTCCCTCTGCTCCCTCCCATGACCATCTCTTTGTTGTCTTAATCTCTGGAGCCTTTGTGGAATTAGGAAAATTATTTTCAGAAATGTTTTAAGTACACTAAAACTCATTGGATTCAAAATATGAAATAAACATTTAGGTGTTTCCAGATGTTATCTAAATGAATGGTTAGCAATTCTATTAGAGCTGCTATTAAAAGAATAATTTCATCTGAACTGAGACAACTGTTTTTTTGAATGTGAATAAGACCTGAAAGCATGGCATTTACTGTGCTGACTGTAGGTTTCTTATTTATGTAAAGAATAACTATTTCAGTCGACAACACACAGAAAATGCTGAAGGAACTCAGCTGGTCAGGCAGCATCTATGGAGAAGAATAATCTGTTGACATTTTGGGCCAAGACCCTTCTTCAGGACTCCTGAAGAAAGGTCTTGGCCTGAAATTTTGGCTGCTTATACAAGTCAGGAGCAGGGATCGGTGGCTCAACTCCTTAAACCTCCTTTGCCATTCAGTAAGATCATTGCTCATCTTCTGGTTGCCTTCACTACTGATTTTCACCTATCCATCTACGTATGCAAAAAGATATTCAAAGACTCTGATATCCCTCTAACCCCCCCCCCATAAAAAAGCCTCCTGTCTATTTTACCTGATAACTCATTTTTATTATCAAATAACTTATTGTTGTTTTGCAGTGCATTTAAATGCTGTTGTGTACTGAATTGAAAATACACGTGGACTAAGATGTTAACTGTCCTGCGCTATCATCAGTGGGATCATCAGTTGATCTGTCACCTGTCTTCAGGAGTTTCAGCCCGCTTATGATCAAGACTCCCTTAGGTAGTGGGCCAGCAGTGCTAAAGCACCACCTCCCACTGAAGAACTTGTCTTTAATGACAGTGAAGTCTGAAACTAATTTGAATGATCAGCCGTGACTCTCTTGCAATCATGTATGCTTGGAGTTTGGAGCTAGTGCTCAGACAAGCTCAAGTGCCTATATGAAACTCCCCTTTGGAAGTACTACTTTAAGGTTCTTGTAGGCTGTCATTAAAATAGGAGAAGTGCTGGAGACATCCAGAGTATGCCAGAACTGGTAAGGTGCTGCCGCCTTACTGAGTGTTTGCAGCACTTCCGCTTCTCATCCCAAATTACTAGCATTTGCAGTAGTTTGGTTTTGGATGTCCTGAGATGCCCCACAATGGCACTCTTTAGTAAATGTGATTTTTGTCTTCACACTTGGAAGGTGCATTGACTGCATTACAAGACTCCCAAAAATGTGGCTCTTTGTAGAGGGTACTTATGCCCTTATAGGCAGCTCCCTTATAAACTCCTGGCATAATTACAACCAGCACAGTGCAGTCACTTAATGTGCAAATTGTTCTTCAGAAGCCCATGCATGTTGTTTACTTTCTGTAGCCAACCTCATCTGCACCCGCCCCCCAATCCACAAACCTTCCTAGTAGACTTCCACCCTGTAGTTGATAGCAAGTAAGTTGTACTTAGTGTGACTCGATATAAACAGCTTCCTGACGTCTGAGCCATGAGAAGTGCATTCATTGAGGGATATTTCACATTTGAATGCTGCTATTGCTGAAACAGATTGAGCTTATGCAAGGGAGCTTGGCAGTGCTGTCTTGAAGCTGGTACTAAAAAAATTTATAAGTCTTAAAGGAACTTTTTGAAATAGCATAATGGTGAATGCTAAACCTGTTTAAATGCCTGAAAAATAGTGCAGAGTAAATTGTAAGTAAATTGTACTTAGAACATACTATAAATTACCATTTTTAATTGCAGTGTCAAATCCAAAAATAATTCTTATTAGAGATGATGAAGTGTTAACTTGCAGGATGTTACCAGAGACATCTGTGGGGAAGTGAGAGGCTTCCAAGGGTGCCAGTATCTCTCATGGATGCTGCCTGACCTCCAGCTGAAAGAAGGGATTGGAAGGTAGACATAGGAGGTGGCATGGCTCTACTGGTAAAGAATAGCATTAAATCATTGGAAAGATGTGACATAGGGACCGGAAGATGTTGAATCCTTGTGGGTTGAGTTAAGAATCTGCAAGAGTAAAAGAATCCTGATGGCAGTTATATATCAGCCGCCCAACAGTAGCTGAGATGTGGAAAACAGATTACAATGGGAAATAGAAAACGTGTTTCAAAAGGGCAATGTTGTGGTAGTCATGGGAGATTTTAACATGCAGGTAGATTGGAAAAATCAAGTTGGTAATGAATCTCACAAGAGTGAATTTGTTGAATACCTATGAGATGGCTTTTCAGAGCAGTTTGTCATTGAACCTACTACGGCATCAGCTATACTGGATTGGGTGTTATGTAATGAACCAGGGGTGATTAGGGAGCTGAAAGAAAAGGAACCCTTAGGAGCTAGTGATCAGAATATGATTGAGTTCAACTTGAAATTTGATAGGGAGAATGTAAACTCTGATGTAACAGTATTTCAGTGGAGTAAAGGAAATTACAGTGGTATGAGAGAGGAGTTGGCCAAAGTAAACTAGAAGGAGATGCTGGCAGGGATGTCAGCAGCGCAGCAATGGCTTGAGGTTCTGGGGAAAATGAGGAAGATGCAGGATAGATGTATTCCAAAAACAAAGAAATACTCAAATGGCAAAATAGTGCAACCGTAGCTGACAAGGGAAGTCAAAGCTAATGTAAAACCAAAAGAGAGTGCATACAACAAAGCAAAAATTAGTGGGAAGTTAGAGGATTGGGAAGATTTTTAAAACCTATAGAGAACAACTAAAAGAATCATTAGGAAGGATAAGATTAAATATGAAAGCCTCTTAGCAAACAATATCAAGGTGAATAGAAAAAGCCTTTTTAAGTATATAAAAAATAAGAGAGAGATGAGAGTAGATATAGGACTGTTAAAAAATGAGGCCAGAGAAATAATACTGGGGGACAAGGAGATAGCATATGAACTAAATGAGTATTTTGCATCAGTCCTCACTGTGAAAAGTACTAGCAAAGTACCAGGTGTTGAAGGGTATAAGGGAAGAGAAGTGAGTGCAGTTACTATTACAAGGGAGAAGGTGCTCAAAAAGCTGAAAGACCAAAAGGTATGTAAGTCACCCGGACCAGATGAACTGTAGCCTAGGTTTCTGAAAGAGGTGTGTGTGTGAGTTTGTGGAGGCATTAGTAATGATTTTTCAAAAAGCTTTGGACTCTGGCGTGGATCCAGAGGACTGGAAAATTGCAAAATTTACTGCACTCTTTAAGAAAGGAGGTAGGCAGCAAAAAGGAAATTATAGACCAGTTAGCCTGACCTCAGTGGTTGGGAAGATGTTGGAGTCAATTGTTAAGGATGAGGTTATGGAGAACTTGGTGAGACAGGACAATGTAGGACAATGTCAGCATGGTTTCCTTAAGGGAAAGTCTTGCCTGATGAACCTGTTGGAATTCTTTGAGGAAATTACAAGTAGAATGGATAAAAGGGATGCAGTAGATGTATATTTGGATGTTTAGAAGGCCTTTGACAAGGTGCCACGCATGAGGCTGCTTACCAAGTTAAGAGCCTATAGTATTACAGGAAGGTTACTGGCATCGTTAGAGCATTGGCTGATTGGTAGGAGACCAATAAGCGTGAATAAATGGATCCTTTTCTGGTTGGCTGTCAGTGACTAGTAGTGTTCCACAGGGATCTATCTTGGGACCGCTTCTCAATATGCTGTATATAAATGATTTAGATGATGGAATAGATAGCTTTGTTGCCAAGTTTGCAGATAATGTGGAGATTGGTGGAGGGGTAGGTAGTGTTAA
Source organism: Hypanus sabinus (assembly GCF_030144855.1). Classification (NCBI taxonomy): domain Eukaryota; kingdom Metazoa; phylum Chordata; class Chondrichthyes; order Myliobatiformes; family Dasyatidae; genus Hypanus; species Hypanus sabinus. Next base: position 137,109,394 of record NC_082706.1, on the reverse strand, counting down.
GGAAACAGGAAGGATGCAGAGGGACTTAGGTAGATTAGGCAAATGAGTAAGGAAGTGGCAAATGAAATACAATGTTGGAAAATGCATGGTCATGCATTTTGGTAGAAGAAATAAATGTGCAGACCCTTTTCTAAATGGAGAAAATCCAAAACTCTGAGATGCAAAGGGATTTGGGAGTCCTTGTGAAGAACCCTAAGGGTTTGCAGTTTGAATTGGTGGTGTGGAAGGCAAATGCAGTGTTAGCATTCATTTCAAGAGGCCTGTGATATATAAGCAGGTGTTGTGATGCTGAGGTTTTATAAGGCACTGGTGAGACCTCACCTTGAGTATCATGAACAGTTTTGGGCTTCTTATCTGAAAAAAGATGTGGTGGCATTGGAGAGGGTTCAGAGAAGAGTCACAAGGTTGATTCCAGAAATTAAAGGATCATCTTATGAGGAATATTGGAATGTTTGATGGCTCTGGGGTTGTATTTGCTGGAATTTACAAGACTGGTGGGGGGGGGGGGGGGAAGATCTCATTGAAACCTTTTGAATGTTGAATGTCCTAGACAGAGTAGATGTGGAAAGGATGTTTCTCATAGTGGGGGAGTCTTGGACAAGAGGGCACAGCCTCAGGATAAAAGGGCATCTGTTTAAAACAGAGACCTGGAGAAATTTATTTAGCCAAAGGGTGACGAATTTGTTACCATAGGCAGCTGTGGAGGCCAGGTTGTTGGGTGTATTTAAGGGAGAGATTCATAGGTTCTTCATTGGCCATGGCATCAAAGGTTACAGGGAGAAGACTGGGAGTGGAGCTGAGGAGGAGAGAAAAGGATCAGCCATGATTGAATGGTGGAGCAGACTCGATGGGCCCAATTGCCTAATTCTGCTTCTGTCTTTTAGGTCTTATGGTCTTATTTCCTGGAATGATGCAGAATACAGATAACTAGGATCCAGATCAATAAGTAGGTCATGTAGCATCTACAGAAGCAAATAGATGGTCGATGTTTTATATTATGTCTCTTCATATGGACTCCAATAATATTTTTATGATTCAGAGTGTATTAATTAATAATTAAGAATTCCTTAAGGTTGTTATAGCCAGAGGTAGTAGCAGGGATAAATTATCACTCGCTGTTAAATGCTTCAATGTGTGCGTCTCACATCGTCAATGACAACCAAGTCCAGCTCCCGGCCTTCATGTGTGGCTTAGCTACTAAGTCTGGTGGAGATATTTCACACATGAAGGAGAAGAGGCAAATGCAAGTTACTGGCTCCTAAAAATCAATTGCTTTGGGTAGATGGGGCTCGTCGGCCATGGTTGGCAGCTCATCTAGGAGAACAAAAACTCTGATCTTAAACCTTCACTGCCTTGCAACTATATTTACTTATGGGGAAGGCTTTGGCAGTAAACTATGAGGAACAATCCAGTCCAGTGCTGGAGTCCCTAAGGCAGTACTGTTAATTAAAGAGTCCCTAAAGCAGTACTGTTAATTAAATTTGCAGATGACACTACATTGATTGCCCTTAACTCAAATAATAACGAGGCAGCCTGCAGAGAAGTCATCACCCTGACACAGTGGTGTCAAGAAAACAACCTCTCCCTCAATGTTGCAAAACAAAGGCTATAGACTACAGGAGGAATGGAGACAGTGTAACCCCTATTGAAATCAGTGGATATGGAGTTGAGTGGGTGACCATCTTGGCATACACATCACCACGGACCTCACGTGGTCCATACATACATACCAGATGTGTGGTGAAAAAAGCTCAGCAGCACCTCTTTCACCTCAGATGGTTGAAGAAGTTTGGCATGACTCCCCAAATCCTAAGGACTTTCTACAAAGGCACAATTGAGAGCATCTTGTCTGTCTGCATCACTGCCTGGTATCGGAACTGTATTTCCCTCAATCACAGGACTCTGAAGAGAGTGGTGCGGACAGCCCAGTGCATCTGTAGATGTGAACTTCCCACTATTCAGGATATTTACAAAGACAGGTGTGTAACAAGGGCCCGAAGGATCATTGGGGAGCCCAGTCACCTAACCACACACTGTACCGCAGCATAAAAGCCAGGACCAACAGACTCCGGGACAGTTTCTTCTACCTGGCTGTCAGACTGACTAATTCACGCTGATACAATTGTATTTCTATGCTATATTGACTGCCCTGTTGTATATACTATTTATTACAATTACTATAAATTGCACATTGTACATTTAGACGGAGACATAATGTAATACATGTTCAGTACATGCAAGTATGACATCTCCTTTCTTGACCTTTTATCTGTCTGCCATAATGATCAATGGATTGAACTTTAAAGTCCCCCTGTTTATCTGTGCTTCTTTAATAAATATTCTAATTCCTTCGTTGCTCTGAAAGGAAAAACCTTGCATTTCTCTGGATTAAATTCCAATTGCAAATTATTATCTGTCTGTCCCTCTATTGAGATATTTCTACAGCTTACAACTACTTTTGCTCACTGATAACTAACTATCCCAGCAATTTTGATAATAACATTTTCACTACTAGCCTTGGGAAGTACAGTACATTCATATTTCATGCTATCTGTAAGAATTTACAAAATAAAACTGATCAGTGATTAAAAATTAAGAGGTCACCTATTTAAGAGGGTGTAATTGTTTATCTCATAGGGTTATGAGTCTTTTGACTTCTCTTCAGGGTAGTGGAAATTATCTGTGGATATTTTGAGAGAGGTATGCAGATATTTTGATAAGTGAGTAATGAGGGGAGATAGAGAGGTGGAGGTGGGTCAATTTTTCTGCTGAATACATTTGAATGTGGAGTTCGGGTTGCAATAAGATCAGGTATATTCTTTGGTGGTGGGGTAAACTCGAAGGGCCAAATGGCATTATTGCTACTTCATGTCATTTTTGAATTGTTGGGCTCATGTTGTGAAGTGGGTGGTGATGGTTGACATCTGAACTACTACTTTCTAAAATGGATGTGCACGTTTAAGTATTCATTGTGACAAGTTCTCTTGTTGCTGTAAACCTATACCTACAGATGGGAATATTATGCTTCACTCTTCATATATTGCAAATCAATTTTATTTTCTGAAAGTTTTGCAGAATTACAGTATATGGTTGCTTGGCTCTCCTGCCTGCAGTAAAAGCAGAATGAGGAGAAAGCACAACTTCCTGACTCCTTAGGGATTTTCTATTTGTTACTTTATTGCCAGTTGTATCTAGGTTTTATTTTCCTCAAGTTTAGATTTTTTCTTTGTTTCACTACAGAACGGGAACCTACTGTTGCGGCTAGTAGCAGAAATGGCAGTTGTGAATGAACTATATTACCTTTTGAGCATTGCGGATGAACTTCTGAAACAGGAAAATTTCAGTGAGCACGTGGAAAAATGGTTCATTTTCTTACCAATGTGCCATTCACAGAAAGGAAGGTGGTGCTTATACTTTGATCCCCTTGTTCAGAATGCAAGGGAATAATAATAAAAGATCAGTCACTTTGCTTCTCTGCTTCTTGGCAACCAGTGGAATGTGCCAAAGGGGAAAAGCAGAAGAGTGAAACATTCTTTAATGATTTGTTCTTTAACCATTTGTTCATAAAGATATGTACTGTTATTCCATATATCCTTCAAGTCTCACTCTAATTATTAGCATTTTAGTTCTTCATTATTTCTGCAGTTTTGACATAATGGGAATCAAATATAGAAATCTGCAGCAGTCTTTCAGCCATCAAACGATTAAAGCTAATGGTCTTTAACAATTTCCTTACTTTTTATACTCCTTTCCTCAACACTTATCCAGTAAGATTTCATCAGCCCTTTGAGCACTGAATTCCTTCATACTTATGGTGTTGAAACATATGTTCAATCACTTAAACGTATTCAAGAAATACCCTGTAATGTTGTAACTCCTTAGATAATAGAGTTAGAAAGCACAACATAACATATTATGAAGTTTATTATTAGATTGGTTTAAATGACAACAGATTTAAAGATATGAAGAAACCCTCTTGTCCATGTAGGAATTGAACCATTAGTCATGATACAAAAAATAATTCTTGCTGTTTCACATTATAAAAAAATGCAGTTAATGTGTGGAGGGGTAATTTGAAACTATTTGCACCTTTTTATTCCTTTACTTTTTTCCTTGTCCAACTCACAAAATCCTGCTTGAACTTTCTATGTTTTCAGAAGTTTAAGCTTTATTAAAGTGATCTATGCTTATTTCAGGTGCGAGGGACAAACAGCATTGTTCTTACAGATGGTGATGACTTCTTTCTGTAAGGTATCTGCGATAACTCGATTGAGAATGTAGTCCCACTTCCACAGTTGGTTTGTATACGTGTCGTGCCTAGGGCTATTGGGTTCTGGGCATTGTGAAATGGGAATTTAAATGGTTATATACTGCTAGTAACAAAACTAAGAGCATATCTTTTCTGTTGCACTCTTGGTCACCAAGCAGCTTCATTTTCCTTCTGGAAACCAGGTGCCAGATTGAGAAAAGCCCCAAAATGTTGTGCTATTCCTTACTGATGCCACCTATGACTTTGTGTGATATAGCACATCCTATCCCATGGTTTTCATAAATTAGAAAAGGATTTTTATTTTGGGTCCATCTGATGACTAGCAACACAGAATTTGTGATACTAGTTTCATCAGCTTGATGAATTTCTGCATTTTGGCAAGAAAAGGACCTGAACAAAAAAAAACTAAAAATGCTGCTTAAACAGTCATGGATCAATAGGTAAATTGATAAATTAAATTGTTAAGTTGGTTTATTATTGTCACATTCACTGAGCTCGAGTGAAAAACTTTGTTTTCCATGCCAGTCATACTGATCATTCCATTACATCAATGCATAGTTGTAATACAAGAGTAAACAAAAACAGAATGCTGAATGAAATGTTACAGCTACAGAGAAAGTGCATTGCAGTCAGACAATAAGGTACAAGGTGATAATGAGGTGGATTGTGAGGTCAAGAGTCTGTTATTGTACTAGGGAACCATTCAAAAGTCTGATAACAGTGGGTTGGTAGATGTCCTTGAGCCTGATGGTACATGCTTCGAGACGTTTGTATCTTTTACCCAGTAGGAGAGGGGAGAAGAGTGAATGTCTCGGGTGGGTGAAATCTGATTATATTGGCTAGAATAGACATTGTCCACAGAGGGGAGGTTATTTTCTGTGATGTGTTGAGCTGCATTCACAACTTATAGACATAGATTAAGACAAGGAAATAGTGCCTTTGGCCCAGTCAAACCTGCCAAGCTATTCCATTTACCTGCATTGGCCTATTTGCCTGTAAACCTCTCCTGTCCATTACTTATCCAAATGTATGTTAAGTATTGTTACTGAACTGGCCTCAATCACTTCCTTAGGCAACTCATCCCATTTCGGCATCACCACCCTTTGTGTGAAGAAGTTGCCTCTCAGGTTCTTTTTGAATTGTTCACCTCTCACGTTCAACCAATGGCCTTTGGTTTTTAGTTTCACCTTCCCTGTGCAAAAAACAACATGTGCTCACCCTATCTACACTTCTTGTGATTTTATATACTTCTGTAGTTTCTCGTGGTCTCAGGCAGCGCAGTACCATACCAAACCATGGTGCCTCCAGACAGGATACTTTCTAATGGCGTGCTTATAATAATTGATGAGGATCAAATGGGAAATACCAATTTCTTGAGTCTCCAGGAGGTATTGGCTTTGATGATCTTTCTTGGTTGTGGCTGACATCCATGTGGTTATTAATATATTTTTCTCATACAAAGCAGGTTAATATGCTTCTCATCTGCATTTATTGTAAAAACTTGACTCATTGTCTATCAACTCTACCTCTGTTTCATAAAGAGCATGAAGTTGTTCGGCATAGCACAACAATGATTCATGGTACCACTGCCCTTATTCTTTGATTAAAATGTATCTCTGCTGTCCATTCTTGCTCTGTGTATCTGCTGAAGGTATACTCTCATACCTACTCTCAGATCAGATCTAATTTGATGGTGGTTGGCCTCAGCTATATTAGAATTGCTTGTTAGCTGGGCTTGGTTTCATCTGACCTTCAGCAATTATTTGATGAAGTAACCAGGTGATAAATTCTTTTCACATATAGTGTACTTAAATTAGACATTTTGTCTGTTAATGGCCAAATTAGCAACAACTAAGATATAATCTGCAGCATCAAAAAGCATTTGCATACTTTTTTAAAATCTTTAAATGTACCATGGAAAGTTAAAACGTCAATGAATTGAGACGTGCCTCAGATGCTATTTACCTGTTCATTCCCAGATCAAAAATAGTTACCCACATGATTCTCAGTTAGTTACATTTGTTAATTTCTTTCACTTTAAGGAATTGGAAGGCATGTACTGTGGCACTGTTGAAATAGCTATGTTCAGAGGATGAATGAAATGAAAGTTAATTCTTTTGCAGTAATATGGACATTAAACCAAAAGTTGACCATGCTTCTGATCAATGCAATTCTGTCATAATATCTAAGAATGTCATAATTCTCTGTAGCTTGGACAGTTCTGCTCCTTATCCAACAATTGCCCCACCCTAACTCTTACCTATATAAAAGCATGTACACCCGACACATGAGAGATTGCAGATGCTGAAAACAGCATGCTGAAAATAGTAGATGCTGTTTTCCTCCTTTTTTTTCTATTGGCTCTCAGCTTAATGCAGTGTTTTAATCCAGAACATTTACAGTTCCTTTCCCTACAGATGCTGAGTTCTCCCAGCAGGTTGTTTGCTGACATTCACAGTGCAGTATGGCATTATTATAGAAAAATTGACATCGCAGGGGAGAGCCCAGTGGCAATCAATAGTAGGTTTGTTCCATCAACCTTAAGTTATTTTTGTTGTAAGGTAATATTAGGCAGCAGGAACTGCTGAATTTTGCACTGTGGGGGGGAAGCTTACATACTTTAATTATTGTATTTGTTACCATGTACCCCTTGTTGGATCTGAATACTTAAGCAGTTTCACGTATGTGCATATGATAGAGAAAATTCCTTTTGCTTGCAAATCACAGAATTACAGAATTTGCATGATAGTATTTTTGCCATTTAGGGTGATAACAATGAATCTAGTTCCTCTTACTTGTCTTGTGTATCATTTTATTGTATTGTCTAATTTAGACCTAGTCTAAATGTAAAGGTTTTATAGAGAGCCCTCATTAATGTGACATTAAAAGGATAAACATACCAATGAAGTTGAAACAGGGCAGGTTCTTTCTGTAGTCCTCATTCAGTCCTCTATCTGAATAAATACACTTGTTACTGAGTCATTATATATAATGCTGTGTATCCAAGTGAAGTTTCATCTGTGTTTTTGACTTGCTGCAGTATTAGCAGTTGAATAAATTAATTTGTACAACAGAAAAATTAAACATAAATTCTCTCACATTCTGAGTGGAAATGATTGGCTGTGGAGCACCATCCCTGTTCATCATGATGAATGGAACTTCATGATTCCACATTGAAAAGTTTTACACAAAACATCTGCTCCCAAGGTGCCTTTAACTTGCAGGTTTATGTTTCATTTAGTACTTAAACAGATGTTGAATTGCATAGGCTTTGAATCCAATTCCTGTATTTATGTGAACTTCTGAAAACCACCCTGTTTCAACATTACTTGCTCTTGGAACAGATGGGTAGAGGAGAGCATGGCTTCCTTTCCTCGAGCCCTCCCACGGCTGACTTCTGTTGTAATTGTTCTCCTGTTTAACTTGGATGCAGAATGGTGGTTTTGACAGTAAGAGTATAAAATTGATTTTCACAATTTTGGGAAATTGTAAATCCAGTATAATACAAAACTAATTTTAGTATGTAGATCATGCAAAGAGAAATTAGGGTGGGATCAGGAGTATGAGAGGAAAAATAGTTTTTGGTACATTGCTTTTCCTTTGTCATTATTATTAGATGGCCTTATTTTCTGAAGTTATTGAATGACATCCATCTTTAGTGATGAGAATCCCTCAGTAATTCGTCTAGTTGGTTATTACTCATTATTGAAATTGATGGTCAAGGGGTCACGTGTTCAGGCCAACATGCACATAAGTATATTGCTGGTTGTTCAGGTGTGATTGAGTGTATCTCTCCCCTGATTTTCAAGTGAATGTTACATCTAATCATAACTAAGCCTTTAATCTAACTTTAGAGATGAATAACTTCCACCTTTGGGACCTAGGCAGCTGGAAACATGATGACGAGTTTCTGGTTTTCTTTACAAACTCTGCTGTCTATCTGTTTTTCCTCCTTCTAGATTCTCCTTACAATCTATTTCTCTGACTGTCTTTCCAATATCCTTCTGTAGTTTATTGTGAAATCATCATTTACACAAAAGCCCTGTGAAGTGCATTGGGTTGTTTTACTCTGTTACTAGTGCAGATTTTTGGTGCTTCAGCTGGTTATAATGAACATTTTTATAGCAGCTCAACTTGTACCTTACATGTGGTGGTCAATGTAAGATTGAAGTCCCATCTGTCTCTCCAATAGCGATGTTAACATCAGAGTACTGGAGTGTACACAGTGTACAATTCAGCTGAAAGTAGTATTGTTGAATGTTCAGATAACTTTTCAATGATACTCTCCATACTTAATTGTAAAACTGTGCCAGAATCTGTTGAGTTCAACAAGCCAGTTCACAGCAGTGGCAGGATTTCTAGAAGCTTTAAAAAGTAATTTCCTCTTGTTAACCTTCAAGAAACAATTTTTCCACAGTGAGGTAAAATTAACTGAGGAATGTTCAAAACTGAGTTCCTGCTTGCAAGCAGTGAGTAACTTAATGACAGGTAATCGTGAGGTGTGAACAGCCACTTGAACAGCTCAGTATAATTGGCCCACTTTATATGGCTTTTAAGGCATCTTTGTAATTGATGCTTATGGTAATACCAAATGGCCAGCAGTATCGGTAAAAGCAAGTGGCTAGAAAGGTTTAAGCACTGACGACTGTATATACATCAATACACAATATACAACACATAGCTACATTTAATTTTCAAGTGGAATCCAATTATTTAATTAGCTCTGAAATCTGCAAAGAATCAGACAATTTATAGAAAAGGGAGTATTTACTGCATTCTTCAGAGCAATTGCCTGTGTTTCAGACAATTGTACAAGTGACTTTGTTGCTTAGTTTAATAAGGTACTTTCTATCTGCTTAAAGAGAACACATTCTTTAATTTTAAATTCTCTGGAACACAGAGTAAAATACTTAATTACTCAGAATTTTAAAAGGATACCAATTTTAACAAAGTTAAGACACTATTTTCTATTAAAATCATTTGACAATTGCACAGCAGTGATCTTCAATTAGGTCAGACTTTTTTTTTCTAAATATAGTTTTTATAGCATTACATTTCAGCTGCATACCATTTGTTAACCTAAGTTGATTTGTAGTCATGAATACTTTTCTACTTTGTGATCAAAATGTAGATTAAATCGTTTTATATTTCAGCTGGTCAACAACTTAGAACAAGCATCTGAACTAGAGCAAAGTTCAGATTTATGTAGAGAATAAGCTTGTGTAATTTTCTGTCTCATCAGTGGAACAAATTGGAGTTTCCTTGGTCCATTGCAGAAAACTAAACAACATGCAGTGTGGGAGGGTTATCAGTTAGTTAGATGTACTCATTTATTGGCAAAAGAATGCTATTTGCAGAATTTTCCCATGCCAGAGTCTTGGGCTGGATATACCCAGTGTTCTCCTGATAAATTTATGAAGTGTACGGCAGTAAATTACCAGAGAGCCAGCAATTGGAGAAGGTCATTAATGGTTGGTTTAGTGTCCTTATCCTTGAAAATGATTGAAAAACAAGTTTAAAATATAATTGTATTGATAGCTAGACTTTTTGCTGCTTTTTATTTTGCTGAGTTATTTAAGTACAGATTATTCTATTAAGAGAGAAAGTAATGTAGAAATTACTCTGATGAATGGAAATAGTTGAAATATGATAAAGCTGATCATCCATTAAATGGGGAAGTATTAATGTGCAGTATGCTTTGTTTTGAAAAAATAGTCTAAAGAAACTTCTGTGCAAACATATCTGGAAATTATTATAAAACAAGTATTTATAATTTTCTCTCTTCATATATTTTAACAAAATTCACACATTCTCCATATCAAAATTTATTGTATCTTTAGTCTCACGTTGATTACAAGATGATATAGAACTATACACACAAGATAGTCTGCAGAACCTAGAAATCGAGAGAAACACTAAACAAAATTTGGAGAAACTCAGCAAGTCAGGCAGCATCTCAAGAGGGGAATAAGTAGTCAATGTTTCGAGCAGAAACATTTCATCAGGACACATCAACATTTTGGGCTGAAGTTCTTCACCAGGATTATACTGTTATGTTAGAACTGTACTTTATCATGTAGTCCTAATAACTTTTTTTCAATAAGGTAGTATATTCAATTATAACTCATCTTACTTGATGTGTTTAAAGGTGACATTAGCCAAAGGGAACTGAGGTTGATGAGATAAAAATTGTCCTGGTCTGATCATTGTTTAATTGCATTTTCTGGAAATGCATGCTAGTAGCCACTGAGTGAGTTCAGCTCTGATACATTTGTTGTCTGCTATTGTTTATTTTTTAGTTTTACACTAAATTGGGATGACAATAAAGGTAGGTTTAATTTGACATGATGTAATACATTATCTTTTGTGTTAAGTTACTGCTTAAAGAGCAAAATTTTAATTTATATTGGTTTATTGTGGATGTGATTAACTCTTCATGAATATCCTTGAAATGCAACCTTGTGAAATAATTCACGTGATTTCAAAAACATTGCATTCCAAAACCAGAATAGTTTTGCTGATTGCAATCAAATTTGGGGCCCAGAGCCAGGAAGATAAAAAGTGTGTTTTTCTTCTGGATTTGTATGGTTGTAGAATAGTTTTGTATGATTACACGATACATTTTGAAATGAGATCAGATTTATATCTGTACTAAGACTCCTGTGTAAGCAAGTCTAAAGATCATCTTTTTGTCAAACCTTTCCTATTATTGGCCCATAAAACTTTTAATTGCACATCCAAAGATCAGTGCAGAATATAGGACCTCAAAATTTTAAATGTTCACATAATAAACCTTTATGACTTTGGAATACATTATTTCCAAGAGAGTAATTTTGTGGAATAGATTAATATGGAGATTTAGGAAACTGACCATTAGATACAATTGATTTTCAACTGGGCTTCTCCTTCTAAGTCTGCTTCCATAATTACTCAACTAAACCTATCTGTTTTTCCTTCAGTATTGAACTTATCTTCATCATCTTATGGTCACTGTATTAAAATCCAACAATCTTTTTGCATGTAATGCTTCTAATTTAGGTAAAATCTTTCTAATCAAAATTAGGTTTAATATCACTGCCATATATCATGAAATTTGTTGTTTGACAGCAGTAGTGCATTGCTATACATAATGAAAAAACTATAAATTACAATAAGAAATGTATGTGTGTGTGTATGTATATATACATACACACACACATATAAATTAAATAAGTAGTGCAAAAAGAGAGCAAACAAAGAGCCAAAAATATTGAGGTAGTGTACACAGATTAATTGTCTATTCAGAAATCTGATGGTGTAAGGGAAAATGCTGTTCCTAAAATATTAAGTGTGTGACTTCAGGCTCCTGTACTATCTCCTTGATGGTGAAAAGAGGGCATGTCCTGGGTGATGAGGTACCTTTTCAAGACATCGCCTTTTGATGAAGATATGAGGAATTGGATATTGATCCTTCCAACTATTGAGACTGGTAAACAAACAGGTGGATTTTAAGAAGTGACTAAAGGGAAAGACAGAGATGTTGAAAGTGATTTGGGTGGAAATTTCAGATCAGAATCAAAATCAGGTTTATTATCACCGATGAAATTCACCTTATATGACATGGCCACATTGCTTTCCTCTAGCTGCATATTCAACATCTGAAAATCACGTATGTGAGGCACAGCTTTGTTTCCAGCCCAAAGTTACTGACCTACATATATATTTCAGTGGCTGTTTCTTTGAAAACAACTAGAATCAGGAGTAGGCTAGGTGACGCCTGCTTCCCCATTTAGTAGCTGGTCCAGTTTTTGGCTTCAACAATTTCCCAGCTGATCCCAGTAATGCTTAATTCTTCACCACACTGGAAGTCTATATTTCAGCCCTCAACATCTGTAGTCCGCTAGGGTTGAGAGTACCAAGGACTTAGTGAGGGAATTAATTTCTCTTCATCTCAGCGTTTAGTAGTCCACCTTAAATCTGCTTTCAGTGCTTATGGCAGTAGGAAATGTGCTTCCATGACCTTTTTGGGTATAGAATTGCAGTGTTTAGAGAAGTGAAAAAAAAACAGGCAGGCATAAAATTAATGAAACTGAAGTTCAGTTGGGGTGAGTGTTTTATGAATTCTGAACTTGGTTTGTTTTATGACTATTTTATCCTTGTAACTAAATTAAAATGACCAGGCACTAATTTGACTAATCATTCTTCTGGGCAATTTGTCTTGTACTTGATTGATTGTGTCATACTGATGTCTTGTTTGACTCAGTCCTTTTTTGTGGGGATAGATTCCAACTGTCCACATGATATTAAAACTGTAAAAGTCGTGTAAACAGTTCTGTAATTGTGCTGTGCCAGTAATATTCCGCAGATAGTTGACTGATTTAATAAGTCTGAGTTAAATTAGCAACTTATTATTAAAAATGATTAATTAGAAGTTGCAGCTTTTTGACCAGAACATGCAATCATGCAGGACATGTATTTAGTATTTTAAACATGACTGATTTGTACATTTAAATTCTGGAAGTTAACCTAAAAAAAATTAAAAGGAATTCACAGTTTACTACGTCCAGTGCTGAAAACAAGGTTTCCAGACTATTCTAAAAAATCTTTTATTCAAAGTTGTATACTCATTGGTATTGATGCTTTATTTACTAGTTCTATTGATGTAGTTCTCCTTCCTCCCACCCCCCACCCACCACAACCACTTTGTACACACTCTTATCTCAGAGGTCTCCTTCAGGTCAGGGAGAACTGCTTCTTTCCTTCTCTGAATGTTCTTGACCTTTTAGAAACCCGTAGCTCTGCTTGTTTTTGATTTGATTTAAAAGACTGAAGTAACTTACCCAAATTTTCAGCACTGTTCTGCATTTCTCTAAGAAATTTGTCTCAAAAATCTCCAAGAACTATCATTTTCTCATTGCCAATTAGCAATCTAGGTTGTAGAGGTGTTGCAGGACTCTTGCAAAATAGCAACGCTCCTTTTCCAGATAGTGTGCAGTAAACTACTCGGCGTGTATTTTGAAACACATATTGTTACACTAACCATGGTGCTTTGGAGAGTTATTTTCAACATGCTTTCAAAAGTAAATTTTTGACCTGTTTTATAACATTATACACATTGTATAGTGATCAAGCTTTTTTCAATAAGCAGCATAATTTCTACTTGATTAAATTAATAGAACGTAATAAATGTTCTGGTGGAAGTGATGGTTTTATAACTTAGTGCAACATCAGACACGCACATATAATTCAAACACATATGCAGTTCATCCCTTGTATACTTTAGCTTTTCATTTGTCAAAATTCATCTGGAGCTAACTGGCATTGTGTGGATATGCAAGAGTAAGTTTTCTTTGCTGTAAAGATAATGTTCTGGTGGACGTCAGTGGATTTGTTCATAAGTATATTAATTGGCATCATTTCAACATGGAATATTTTGAATGAAGAACAACTGTTTCCTGGGGAGCAATTATTATTAACTTCTAAACTGTCTATCAGCAGTTCAAGTACATTGCAAATAGAACCACCAATGTCTTTGGATGGAAAATCCTACAAAAGTGAATACAAACCAGTCCATCATTGAGCACATCTACATGGAGTGCTATCCCTGGAAAGCAGCATACATCATTCAATGACCCCCACCCTCCAGGCTGTGTTCTTTTTCACTGCTGCCATCAGAAAGAAGATACAGGAGCCTCAGGACCCACACCACCAGGTTCTGGAACAGTTATCACCCCTCAACCATCAGGATCCTAAACCAGAAGGGAAGACTTCACTCAATTTTACTTGCTCCACCACTGAACTGTACCCACAACCTATGGACTTACTTTCAAAGACATATCTCATGTTTTTTTTAAATTGCTTATCTATCTATCTATCTATCTATCTATCTATCTATCTATCTATCTATCTATCTATCTATTTATTTATTTATTTATTTAATAGTTATTATTATTATTATTATTATCATCATCATCTTCTTTTGCATTTGCACAGTGTATTGTCTTTTGCACATTGGTTGTCTGTCTGTCCTGTTGGGTATGGTCTTTTACTGATTCTATTGTATTTCAAAAGGATGGGTTGCCCTTGAATCTGAGGGGTCCAGTATCCTGGTGGGAAGGTTTGCTAAGGCGACTGGGGAGAGTTTAAACTAGAAATGCTGGGAGGTGGGAACCAAACTGAAGTGACGGAGGAAAGGGAGGTTGGCTCACAAATAGAGAAAGTTTGTAGACAGTGCGAAAGGGAGGATAAGCACGTGATAGAGAGGGGGGATGCGCTCTGTCTGATGGTTTGAGCTGTGTCTAATGCGAGGAGTATTATGAGTAAACCGGATGAGCTTAGAGCGTGGATCAGCGCTTGGAGCTATGATGTTGTGGCCATTACAGAGACTTGGATGGTGCAGGGGCAGGAATGGCTACTTCAAGTGCCAGACTTCAGATGTTTCAGAAAGGACAGAGAGGGAGGCAAAAGAGGTGGGGCACGGCACTGTTGATCGGATATAGTGTCATTGCTGTAGAAAAGGAGGAAGTTATAGAGGGGTTGTCTATGGGGTCTCTTTGGGTGGAAGTTAGGAATAAGAAGAGGTCAATAACTCTACTGGGTGTTTTTTATAGACCACCCAATAATAACAGAGACATCGAGGAGCAGATAGGGAGACAGATTCTGGAAAGGAATAATAATAACAGGGTTGTTGTGGTGGGAGATTTTTATTTCCAAAATATTGATTGGCATCTCTCTAGTGTGAGGGGTTTAGATGGGGTGGAGTATGTTAGGTGTGTTCAGGAATATGTAGACACAGTATGTAGATAAGCCTACAAGAGGAGAGGCTGTACTTGATTTGGTATTAGGAAATGAACCTGGTCAGCTGTCAGATCTCTCAGTGGGAGAGCATTTTGGAGATAGTGATCACAATTCTATCTCCTTTACTATAGCATTGGAGAGGGATAGAAACAGACAAGTTAGGGAAATATCTGATTGGAATAAGGAGAACTATGAGGCTATCAGGCAGGAACTTGGAAGCACAAATTGGAAACAGGTGTTCTCAGGGAAATCTATGGAAGAAATGTGGCAAATGTTCAGGGGATATTTGCATGGGCTTCTGAGTAGTTACATTCCAATGAAACATGGAAAGGATGGTGGGCTACAAGATCCGTGGTGCACAAAGGCTGTTGTAAATCAAGTCAAGAAGAAAAGAAGAGCTTACGAAAGATTCAAAAAAACTAGGAAATGATCTGAATCTAGAAAATTATGAGGCTTGCAGGAAGGAGCTTAAGAATGAAATTATGAGAGCCAGAGGGACCTTGAGAAGGCCTTGGCAGACAGGATTAAGGAAAATTCCAAGGCATTCTTCAAGTATGTGAAGAGCAAGAGGATAAGATGTGAGAGAATAGGACCAATCAAGTGTGACAGTGGAAAAGTGTGTATGGAAGTGGAGGAAATAGCAGAGGTACTTAATGAATACTTCGCTTCAGTTTTCACTACTGAAAAGGATCTTGGCTATTGTAGGGATGACTTGCAGTGGACTGTAAAGCTTCAGAATGTAGATATTAAGAAAGAGGATGTGGGGGAGCTTTTGGAAAGCATCAAGTTGGATAAGTCACCAGGACTGGACCCCAGGATGTACCCCAGGCTACTGTGGGAAATGAGGGAGGAGATTGCTGACCCTCTGGCAATGATCTTTGCATCATCAATAGGGACGGGAGAGGTTCTGGAGGATTGGAGGGTTGCGGATGTTGTTCCCTTATTCAGGAAAGGGAGTAGGGATAGCCCAGGAAATTATAGGCCAGTGAGTCTTACTTCAGTGGTTGGTAAGTTGATGGAGAAGATCCTGAGAGGCAGGATTTATGAAGATTTGGAGAAACATAATATGATTAGGAATAGTCAGCATGGCTTTGTCAAAGGCAGGTTATGCCTTACAAGCCTGGTTGAATTTTTTGAGGATGTGACTAAGCACATTGATGAAGGTGGAGCAGTAGATGTAGTGTATATGGATTTTAGCAAGGCATTTGATAAGGTACCCCATGCAAAGCTTATTGAGAAAGTAAAGAGGCATGGGATCGAAGGGGACATTGCTTTGTGGATTCAGAACTGGCTTGCCCACAGAAGGCAAAGAGTAGATGTAGACAGTTCATGTTCTGCATGGAGGCTGGTGATCAGTGGTGTGCCTCAGGGATCAGTTGTGGGACCCCTACTCTTTGTGATTTTTAAAAATGACCTGGATGAGGAAGTGGAGGGATGGGTTAGTAAATTTGCTGATGATGCAAAGGTTGGGGGTGTTGTGGATAGTGTGGAGGACTGTCAGAGGTTACAACAGGACATTCATAGGATGCAAAACTGGACTGAGAATTTGCAGATGGAGTTCAACCCAGATAAATGTGAGGTGCAAACATGATGAAATCTTCAGATGGTGGAACTTCAAGCAACACACAAAAAAATGCTGGTGGAACGCAGCAGACCAGGCAGCATCTATAGGAAGAAGTACAGTTGATGTTTCGGGCCAAGACCCTTCGTCAGGACTAACTGAAAGAAGAGATAGTAAGAGATTTGAAAGTGGGAGGGGGAGGAGAGATCTGAAATTATAGGAGAAGACGGGAGGGGGAGGGATGAAACCAAGAGCTCGAAAGTTGATTATCAAAAGGGATACAGAGCTGGAGAAGGAAGAGGATCATGGGACAGGAGACCTAGGGAGAAAGAAAGGGGGAGGGGAGCACCGGAGGAAGATGGAGAGCTGGCAAGGAGTGATTATGAGAGGGACAGAGAGAAAAAAGAAAGAGAGAAGAAAAAGAATGAATGAATAAATAAATAAATATGGGATGGGGGTAAGAAGGGGAGGAGGGGTATTAAGAGAAGTTAGAGAAATCAATGTTCATGCCATACGGAATATAAAGTGTTGTTCCTCTAACTTGAGTGTTGCTTCATCTTGACAGTAGAGGAGGCCATGGATTAACATATCAAAAGGGGAATGGGACGTGAAATTTAAATATATGGCGACTGGGAGATCTGGCTTTCTCTGGCGGACAGAGCGTAGGCGTTCAGTGAAACAGTCTCCCAGTCTGTATCGGGTCTCACTAATATATAGAAGGCCGCACCGGGAGCACCGGATGCAGTTTATCATCCCAGCCGACTCACAGGTGAAGTGTCACCTCACCTGGAAGGACTGTCTGGGGCCCTGAATGGTGATGAGGGAGGAAGTGTAAGGGCAGGTATAGCACTTGTTCCACTTACAAGGATAAGTGCTGGGAGGGAGATCGGTGGGAAGGGATGGGAGGTATGAATGGACAAGGCAGTCGTGTAGGGAGTGATCCCTTGCCTGCTCTCCATCTTCCTCTGGTGCTCCCCTCCCCCTTTCTTTCTCTCTAGGCCTCACATCTCATGATCCTCTCCCTTCTCCAGCTCTGTATCCCTTTTGCCAGTCATCTTTCCAGCTCTTAGCTTCATCTCTTCCCCTCCTGTCTTCTCCTATCATTTTGGATCTCTCCTTCCCCCTCCCACTTTCAAATCTCTTACTATCTCTTCTTTCAGTTAGTCCTGAGGAAGGGTCTCAGCCCGAAACAATCGATGCTGCCTGGCCTTCTGTGTTCCACCAGCATTTTAAGTGTTAGGTGGTTCATTTTGGTAGATCAAATATGATGGCAGAATATAGCATTAATGGTAAGACTCTTGGCAGTGTGGAGGATCAGAGGGATCTTGGGGACTGAATCCATAGGACACTCAAAGCTGCTACAGAGGTTGACTCTGTGGTTAAGAAGGCATTCGGTGCATTGGCCTTCATCAATTGTGGGATTGAGCTTAAGAGCCAAGAGGTAATGCTGCCGTTATATAGGACCCTGGTCAGACCCCACTTGGAGTACTATGCTCAATTTTGGTCGCCTCACTATAGGAAGGATGTGGAAACCATAGAAATGATGCAGCGGAGATTTACAAGGATGTTGCCTGGATTGGGGAGCATGCCTTATGAGAATAGGTTGAGTGAACTCGGCCTTTTCTCCTTGGAGTGACGGAGGATGAGAATTGACTTGATAGAGGTGTACAAGATAACAAGCGGAATTGATCATATAGATAGTCAGAGGCTTTGTCCCAGGGCTGAAATGGATAGCATGAGAGGGCACATTTTTAAGGTGCTTAGAAGTAGGTACAGAAGAGATATCAGGGGTAAGATTTTTTATGCAGAGAGTGGTGAGTGCGTGGAATGGGCTACTGGTGGTGGAGGTGGATACGATAGGGTCTTTTAAGAGACTCCTGGATATGTACATGGAGCTTAGAAAAATATAGGGCTGAGTTAAAGCCTAGGTAGCTCTAAAGTAGGGACATGTTTGGCACAGCTTTAAGGGCCGAAGGGCTGTATTGTGCTGTAGGTTTTCTATGTTTCTTGGATTTACTGCGTATGCCTGCAAGAAAACAAATTTTTGGGTTGTATATGGTGACATCTACTAAATTACTTTGACCATAAATTTACTTTGAACTTTGAAATACCAATTAAAGCTTTGAAAAAGTTCTATGTAGTGGAGAGCAGTTTGAGTATATTGGTTGGTTGCATTACAGCCTGGTATGGAAACATCAATGCCTTTGAACAAAAGACTGAGTGGATACGGCTTAGTCCTCCTACAAAGCACATCTACTTGGAGCAGGAAAGTACCATCAGTCATCAAGGACCCCCACCATCTAAGCTGTTAAAAATATTGTCTGTGACCTTTAATTTTACCAAAGTAAAACATGGCTGGAGTTGCTTTGCACTTTAGTGCAAGTGTGTTTATTAGGAGCATCAAAAAAAAACAAAAGTTTGTGAAAATAGTGATAAAAATGCCAATATTTACAAGAAAATATCTACAAGAAGCCCAATAATAGCCCTGTACTTCTTCTTACCTTGTGTGACCTCCTGGAAGTCCCCACCTCTCTCCAATTCTGAGGGAGAATATGCGATCTTCATTATGTGCCTTGTTATATGACATGGGCGATCATGGTCTCCATGACCATGATAGTTTCTGCCAAATTTTTCTGGATAAATGGCTTGCCATTGTCTTCTTCTGGGCAGTAGTTTACAGGACTGGTGACCCTAGCCATTATAAATACTCTAAGAGATTATCTGCCTGGCTTCAGTGGTCACGTTACCAGGACTTGTAATATGCACCCAGCTGTTCATATGATCATCCAGCACCTGCCCCCATGGCTTCACATGAGCCTGATCGGGGTGCTAAGCAGGTGCTACACCTTGCCCGAGGATGATTATAGAGGCTAGCAGAGGGAAGTAGCACCTCCTTTGGTATTGATGTAGCTCCATCCCGCTACACTTACCATCTTTAATTACCAACAAAGTTAATTTAGGACTACACATAAATTAGAACATGATGGACCCCACAATGTATTTGCTGTCATATTACAAAATAAACAGAAGTGTTTACTTTAAATGCCATATACAAACATCGCATACAGATTTACATATCCCCATTACTAAAGAAATAGAATATTCCACTCTGTATGGAGCCAAAAAGCCAACTCAAGAGCATTAGTTCAATTTAGGACCCAGTGGACACCACGGAACTGTGGGGAGATGACAGCATGTTACAGCAGAGCACTCAACACAATCGCACACTTAGAATTTAAGTACAAATAAAGAATGAAGTTAAGCTAAACTTCAGTGTCTGAATGTGTGCAGCAATGCAAGGGGGGTGTGGAGTACTGGGGTAATTATGAGAGTAGATCAGGGAAGACATTGAAGTGTGTACAGTCACTAGAATGACAAGGCAATGTTTGTGTATGTGTGAATGCGTGTGTATAAGGAGTGCATTCACTGAGTGCTGTCTGTCATACCGGCGATGCTTTCTTCTCACTGCTGCCATCGGGAAGAAAGTACAGATGCCTCCAAACCTACACTTCCAGTGTTCAGGAACAGTTAT
Organism: Hypanus sabinus; assembly: GCF_030144855.1. NCBI lineage: Eukaryota > Metazoa > Chordata > Chondrichthyes > Myliobatiformes > Dasyatidae > Hypanus > Hypanus sabinus. The sequence goes on along the minus strand of NC_082706.1, from coordinate 137,089,255 downwards.
TACCCCTCATCCATCAGGCTCTTAAACCAGAGGGGATAACTTCACTAGCCTCATTACTGAACTGTTCCCACAACTATAGATTTTCTTTCAAGGACTCTTTATCTAATGTTCTTGATACTTATTGCTTGCTTGATTTGTTTGTTTGTTTGTAGTTAGCTCGTTAATTAATTAATTAATTTTTTCTTTTATATTTACCATTTTGCTGTCTTTTGCGCATTAGTTTTTGTCCATCCTGTTACGTGTCATCTTTCATTGATTCTTACATTGAGATCTGATAAAAGGTTTACAAGGTTATGAGAGGCATCAATAGAATGGACAGAGAGTATCATTTTCCCAGGGCTGTAATCTATAATATCAGGTGTCCTGCTTTGAAGGTAACAGGGGTAGGTTGAAAGGGGTTGTGAGGAGTAATTTTTTAACTCAAGAGAGTTGTGGATGCCTTCTAAGAGATATTTGGATAGGCACATGAATGTAAGGAAACTGGAGGGATATGGACTTGGTGAAGGTAGGAGAGATTAGTGTTTGGGTGCTTTTGGATTCCTTTTTAGTTGATTCCACACAACATTGTGGTCTGAATGGCCTGCTGCTGTCCTGTACTATTCTATGTTCTGTCATGTTTCTTGGATTTACTGAGCATGCCTGGAAGATAATGAATCTCAGGGCTGGGTATAGGGACATACATGTACTTAAATAATTTAGTTTGAACTTTAAACTTAATAGTTTTAATGATTTTTTTGTGTTAATTAATAGGACGTATACTAAAGCTTGGACTATTGCAGGATGAATTTTTCCTTTATTTTGAATTCTGTTCTTTTTTAATGACATCCTTTAACAGACCAAACAAATCTTTCACAATATGTTCTTTTTCATTTTAAGAATTTGTATATATCTTAATTTAAAATATAATTAAATTGATTACACAGTAGTCAACTTTATCAACGCAAGAGATAGTGCAGGTTCTGGAAATCCAGTGTCTCTCACACACAAAATGCTGGAGGAACTCAACAGGTCAAGGAGCATCCAAGGAGAGGAATAAATGTTGATTGCACCCCATTGATGCAGCCTGATCTGAGGAGTTCCTCTAGTGTTATGTGTGTGTTGATTAGTTTTGTTCATCACAGTAAAATGGTAAGCTGTCTGCTATAAACTTCTGATGCCTGATAGATTTATTTCTGATCACTTGCAAAACAATATTGTGGCTTCACTTTCAACTGACTGTTATTAGTGTGAAGATTTCCTCTGCTCCCCTCCTCTTCATATCTTAGTTTCCCCAACCACTAAGTTATCACTAATCGTTCCACCCACCCCACCTTAACAACCCTTCCCATTTAATATTTTCCTCTTCTCAGCTATTTCATGGATCTCCACTCATTTCCTACCCCACATCAAAGTCCTCACTCTTCCTTTTTCTATTTGGGCCAAGGTTGTATTCCAGATGTGCAAAATACTGTAAGTGTTGTAACACCATGCAACACCTAGACAACTCCAGTTGTTCTTTAGGGAATCACTTGTGCTTTTGTATATGCATTCCAGCTGTTGTTGTTAATTTCCTTTCTTGGGAAGAATTTGCATTAATCAAGCTCTTCTCTAATTTCTTCATTAATGTTGTCTCTAAAAATCCTTTCCTTAGAAAATACTGAGCAATAAAATATTGATCTTTCAAAATGGAAACTTTGACTAATGCCTCATATAGAATGCAGCAGTTTAATTAGAAATTTGGTAAAAAGTTTTATAGCAGTTGTAAATGACAGAAGTTAACAAATCAATTTCAATCTTGTTGCATTTCCAAGTTGTTCAAGTAGTATTGTAACAACTGGATTCTCGGTAGGAATTATGATTGTTCTGAATTCCTGCATCGGCAACTGTTTTGCTTCTTGATTACAACTGTTCATTTTTTTGATGGCATTCTTATGTTACATATTGAAATGAAATTCTGACAGCATTGTGGAATATGCTCCATATGCTAAACACACTGATTTCATGTCATCAACTGTGTCAGTATATCTGTTGTAGTTTGCTAGAAATAAATGGCATTGGTCCTTTCTAAATATTAATCATCCGTCCTTGAGTCAAGTCCATTTGATAACATGTTCTTGTACTTTTCTGATGTGCTGCACACATATATAAATAAGCACATTAATTGATAAGACACATCATAAAATTCATGCAAAAGAGATTCATTGAAAGCTATTTTAGTTGCATCAAACTCTTGTAATTCAAATTGATTGATACCAATAATTTTCCCAGTAATCATTTTCAGTTTGTTAGTTGCATAAGGTTAGTAAAATACATAATACCATTAAAAGTGATCATTTTTTGGTAATGGTGTGTAAACTAGAATACAACAAAGATGGCTTACTGAGTATCAAATCTGTTCTGCATGTAATGTAAGTTGAGGGGCATGACATCTTTAAGTCTTATTGTCAGTTTAAGGCAGTCAACGGCAAACGCAATCTCAATAGCTCTCCTTATGGTTTTAGAGCTCTAGACGACACAAACACCTACGTCAGGATGCTGTTCATCGATTATAGCTCAGCATTTAATACCATCATTCCCACAATCCTGATTGAGAAGTTGCAGAACCTGGGCCTCTGTACTGCCCTCTGCAATTGGATCCTCAATTTCCTAACTGGAAGAACTGTGCAGAACTGTGAAGAACTGTGCAGATTGGTGATAACATATCCTCCTCACTGACGATCAACACTGGCACACCTCAGGGGTGTGTGCTTAGTCTGCTGCTCTACTCTTTGTATACACATGACTGTGTGTCTAGGCATAGCTCAAATACCATCTATAAATTTGCTGATGATACAACTATTGTTGGTAGAATTTCAAGTGGTACAGGAGTGAGATATGCCAACTAGTGGAATGGTGCCACAGAAACAACCTGGCACTCAACGTCAGTAAGATGAAAGAGCTGATTGTGGACTTCAGGAAGGATAAGACAGAGGAACACATACCAATCCTCATAGAAGTGGAGAGAGTGAGCAGCTTCAAGTTTTTGGGTGTCAAGATCTCTGAGGATCTAACCTGGTCCCAACATATCGACGTAGCTATAAAGAAGGCAAGATAGTGGCTGTACATTATTAGAAGTTTGAAGAGATTTGGCATGTCAACAAATACACTCAAAAGCTTCTATAGTTATACCGTGGAGAGCATTCTGACAGGCTGCATCACTGTGTGGTATGGAGGGGCTACTGAACAGGACCCAGGAAAGCTGCAGAAGGTTGTAAATCTAGTCAGCTCCATCTTGGGCACTAGCCTATAAAGTACCCAGGACATCTTTAGGGAGCGGTGTCTCAGAAAGGCAGCGTCCATTATTAAGGACCTCCAGCACCCAGGGCATGCCCTTTTCTCGCTGTTACCATCAGTTAGGAGATACAGAAGCCTGAAGGCACACACTCAGCGATTCAGGAACAGCTTCTTCCCCTCTGCCATCTGATTCCTAAATGAACATTGAACCCTTGAACACTACCTCACCTTTTTTTTACTATTTAGTATTCCTGTTTTTGCACATTTAAAAAAAATCTATTCAATATACAGAATTGATTTACTTGTTTATTTACTGTTATGTTTTATTTTATTTATTTTTTTTCTCTCTGCTAGATCATGTATTGCATTGAACTGCTGCTAAGTTAACAAATTTCATGTCACATGCCGGTGATAATAAACCTGATTCTGATTCTGATTAGTCTCAGCATCTCCCTTCTGGGGTGCAATCATTTCTGCTCAGCTAACTGATCTGTATTCATTATATTATTTTTTATTGGCTGAGTTTATATTAAACATAAATTAATTCACTTTGAACCTAAATTAAATATTGCATGAAATTTCATTTCAAAACCTCACAACTCCATTAACAGATTCTTTGTTCTAGAGTTTGCCTATAAAGTACCACGGTTGTGGTGATCATGTATTCTGTGACTTCTCCTCATAAAACTGGCAAAGTCCTTTTAGTGTGGAATGTTAATGGAGTTGAGTAATAGGCACTGCTTGCTGTTGTGACAGCTCAGATAGGAGTGGGTGCTCAACACTACAAATCTAGAGACATGAGATCGTTATGGACAGTAGCATTGTTGCAGTAAAAACTGCGGAAAGGCTACTAAAGGCAGCAGCGGACCACGTTGTGTATTAAAAGGGTCAACAGAGTCTTTTGGGAATCTGGTTGCAAGATGGGCAAGACTGGCAAAGAAGTGTATTGGCATATTTGGGTGGCACAGAATACTTAAAGAAAGCAGGTGGCTGAATTTCATTGGGACATAAGGATAGCTGATATGGATGAGGAATCAACATGGTTGAGCTGAAGGTTTAAAGGAAGGGCTATTTATGTTTTCAGCAGACCATACTGAGTGAAGAAAATGGGAATAAAACTGCAAAAGAAAAGAAAATTAATGGATATTATTTACAAATTGAAAGAAACTGCTGGGAATTTGAAGGAATAGTACAATTCCAAATAACTTGTATCTCAGATATGTTACTGTTCTCACTTTTGTAAGATTGGTAATCTTCCAATATTCTAAACTCATAATTGCAAACCGGTGTAAAACTGTTGCCTTTCTGGATTGGATATGGAATAGTCATAGCTTCTGCCATATTGTATTTGTCCAGGAGGCATGGATATTTGATGGCTGTACTGTAATAACAGTCAAATTTAGTTTTTAGTGGTTATAGATTCCTGCCTATAATATTAATTAACTTGACAGCACACCAGAAAGGATTGAAAGTTTAAACATTTAAATTACTGATGGTCTTAACTGCTACCATTTACCCCATGCCATACAGGATTCTCAGAGTATTGGTTATCTGGGTTCATTGCAAATGTCTTCACAGCAACTCGGAAGTTTCAGGATGAGTTCACTCAAAGTAATGAAAGCAAGCAAATGTGAATGACACCTGAAACTGGAACTGAGATTCATGCTTCTGTGGGTTGAGAGTTCAACATTGTTGCAATAGATATTGCATACCTCAGGCTGATTAACTCTGGAAAGGCAGGGACAAGGACATGCACTACTTTTAATTATGGAATTTGATTGACATCCTTTAAGAAAGTATAGTTTATTCAGTCAAAAACTTTGCAGTGGTGTAAAATGAGCATTACTTCAGATTAAAACATTGCAGGTTGCAGGACATGATGGTTAGGTGATCAGACACTACTACTTCTATGAAGTTCTCTGTACAACCTTTTATTTGAACATTCAAGAGCTGCATGAATTGAAAAGGTTATAGCATTATCAAGATAGTGATGACCCAGAGCCTCCAGGCAGAGTAAATGTTTTTCTGACTTTATCTGATTAAGGACCAGAACAAAATTAGATTATTTGTTATTATGTGTATGGGACCTTCAGGAAAGAAATTATAGGGATCATTAAAATTCAAACAGATTTATTGTTGGCATTTAGCACGGTGAGGATGAAAGTGTGTTAGTTTTGAAAATTGTGCATTATTTTTAAAGCAGTGTTTGTAAAACGAAATAATTGTCAGGCACCTTCCACAGTCTAACCTTATGGCCAAAAATTGTTAGCTTCTATTCCGATTCTAATCCATTTGAAATTCTTTCTTGCGTTCCCATTGTGCTCTTTTTCACTTTGACCAAGGCAGGGCCACAGGTACTGAGCAAGTTCTGTCAACTCCAAGTGCTAAAGTAGCTGGGAACCAGACATGATGTTGGGAGTCCGGATAATTCAGTAATGTTGGCAACTAGGCTTATCAGTGTCATAATGCCTTTAACTATTGAGTCCAGTGTTGCAGGGATATCACAGGTTTGCTTTCAATTTCCCAGGTCTTCAGTAAACTGTCATGATTAACATGAACCCTCTGTTGTGTCTGAACAAACAAATCCTTAATTGTGTTTATACAAAGCCATCTATCTTCAGTACCCATTTTCTAATTTTGTTATGGGTTGCCAGCATCACTGGCATCTCTAATTAGTACCCTCTACCAGACAGAATAGGAGTCATAGCAAGCAAGAAGTTGACTTGAGCCAGACCTTGTAAGGATTAAAGTTCAAAGTTAATTTTTTTTGAAGTATGTATATATCACTTTGAGCTGTAAACAACTTAGAGACTCTCCTTCTTGAGGCAGCCATAAAACAAAGTAACACAATAGAATCCATTAAAATACCTCACACAACAATGACCATCAAACACGCAATGTGTGGGGGAAAAAGACATGCTGCAAACAATAAAAAGGTCAACAAATAACACACAGAACATGAGTTGCAGTGTGCTCTAAAGTGAGTCCAGAGAGCTAGTTCAGTGTTGCAGCCAGTCCAGAAGCCCGATAGCTGCAGCTAGGGAGCTAGTTCAGTGCAGTGAGTGAAGCTGGTCCAGGAGCACAATAGCGTAGGCTGCAGCCACAGAGATAGTTTAGCGCTGAGGCAAATGCTGATGGACGCAGGCCACAGCTGCAGATTCAGTTTAGTGCTGAGGTGAGTAATCCTCATGGATTGGTGAGCTGAACACTAGTTCTTTATTTGCCCTCAGCCTTGACACCTTGATCTTTTTAATCTGGGTCGGCACTTAAATTGGCTAAAGCACAATTTGTTTTTCACTCTCAGACTCAGGCCCCGCTGCTGTGGTCCGGCTCCAAGTCTGCTCTAGAACTGGCCTCTGTGGTCATACTGAATGGGAGAGAACCAGATGAGTTTTCATGGCAATTTAGTAATTTCATGCCTGTTATTACCAGCTTTTTATTCAAGGTTTATTTTACTACCTGGATTTAAATTTCCTGGTTACTCTGGTGGGATTTGAATTCCTGTCTCTGGATTAATGGCACAGTTTTCTTAACCAATATTGCATCTTACCATTATTCACAAATGGGCCAGTTCCTCATACTTAATGTTATTTGATTACTTTTAGGAAAAATGTTTGAGTTAAATTTAGAAGTGATTTATTTTCATTATCTCACACATGGTTCCCCCTCGTCGATCACATGATCAAAATGAATAGATAGAATTTCATTGTGTTTTTGGAAGATGGGACTCCAATAAACATAACTTGGGTGGCTGACAAATTATTGAATGTATTGTATTTAATTTCTGTAACATATTATGACTATAAATGCATTGATATCCCAATTGGTGGTCCTGTTCTACAGTTGCCTGCTTCTGTATCCACGTCTGCTTTCATAATATTATCCTGAACAGTAATGTACTGAAGTAGGTTAATTCCCAATGAAATCTTGTGCTGTGGAGAAGAGTGAAGATGTGTAATCTTAACAACAGCATAAAGTTCACACCTTGATACAGGTACGTCAATATTTGACAATGAAAGTTAAAGATGATTTGAACATTAAAGCAGCATACATTTATGTCTGTCAGTAAGTAATGTGTATATCACATTTATCAACTTATCCTGAAATGTAGCCTGTGAATAAAGCAGTACTTATAATGTGTGCATTTTTACTTTGGAACTGACATAGTATTGCAGCTTTCTCTTAAAGCAATGATAAAGTACAAATTGTTCCACGTACAACTGAATTATCTCCTTGTTTAGAAAGGAAAATAGTTGACGTGGGCCATGCTTCTCATTGTACAGTTTGCTATATACCACATTTTATAGTCATTCTGTTTTTATTTCATCAACTACTTATGTCCAGAATTAAAGTTATGTTAAGTGCTTAGTGCTATAGGTCATTGTCTGCTGCTCTGATGTTTCACTGGCACTAACCATGAAATAAACTTAACAAGATCAGTGACCAAGAAGTCTTTTAAATGGGAACCTGCAGCATGGAGCAGCGTAAAAAGCAGCTTCAGTAATCTTTTGGTGTTCTCAGTCACTGATAAAGTAAGGCAACATTAATTCCAGTTTATTATCATGTCAAAGGTCTGGACCTGTCACCTGCTTGATAAAGAACAGGCATAAAGGTACAGGCTACAGAGAGGCTCAAAGTTGTCAGTAACCACATGATTGGATTATACTGCTGATTTATGTTTGACTGCTGGAAGAATTCTTTGGTTACAGCTAAGTCTAATGTTAACACCTTTCTTATCACATTCTTTTTGAGTTCAATTTTCACTTCTTCTATTTCCTGCATGAAAGGACATGTCAAAAAGAACCTCCTTTGTCTTCTTCACCTATGAAGAACCACCCAGTAAGGGCCTAAAATTGCAGGGCATCAGAGCTAGGAGAATATTTTCTTGAAAGCAGTGGCAGACATTGGAGTCTGTGTGCTGTTTTATCATGCTGGGCTGAGTGGGAGGATTGACATACTAGATGACTCTTTACGGAAAGTGATCTTGTTACCCCCTACTGGGTCGGAGTCTATTGGGTTGACTGCCTCCCTGGGAGTGTTAAGAGTCTCTTTCCAGCATTTGTCACTGTGAATATATTTATTTGTTCTATGTTGTCATTGGGTGGAGAAGTGCTGTGCATGATAGATATCTGGATCAATAAAAAGTTGTTTGTGTGATTGCTTGTATAATTAATTTAAATCCTTAGTTATTTAGCAAATTAGTGTTTCCAAGATACAGTTTATTCTGAAGTAATCGGTAGGATGATTGATTCAGTCAGGAGGAAACGAGGATGGACAAAACCATTTCCGAATACTAATGATTGCTTGATTGCAGCATCTGTATGCATGCTAGCTCTTGTAAACTAATTGCATGCTTATTCACTTTTATACTCCTACAACTTACTTACGTAGTATAATCAATTGTCACAAGTGACTGTACCAAACCTTGTCAACAAATTGCAAAGCTGAAACTGTGATACTAATAGTTGAGAAATGTATAATGTGGAGCGTTGTGGAAAAATGTGTGGCATCTCATACTTAATGCAAACAGGTTAAAGTTCCAAGAATACTGTGCTAAGTAGAACATCAATTTGATCCTCAGAGTTCTATTTATGGGAACGCCGTAAGAGGAAATTTTGTGATTCACTGAGGAAGGCAATTTGGAATAGTGTGCCTTGTTGGTTCTAATTAATTTTGTGACATTCTATTTTCTACACTGTTCTTTAAATTCTTTTTCCAAAATTTACTTTATTCTCTGTTCAAAAATACTTTTGAACTCTCCAAACAGGCATTCCAGATAATCCTAATTTGCTATTTGCAACCAAAATTATCTCTTTATCTCTCCACTTTGTCCATTATCTTAAATCTGCCTTCTCTGTTGAATGACACTCTTGCCAGTAGAAACAATTACCTCTTTTATTTACTTAACAGAACATCTCCTCATTGTGATTACTACTATTGAATTTTGATGAAATTACAGGATTTGCAAGTATCATGATCTGTTTTCTTCAAAGTTATGCTTTGTTCATAACATTTGTAAACATATAATTTAAATACTCAGTAGAAGACAGATCATATTCATTCTTTTACAGGGGTATAGTGGTTAGCATGATGCGAGTACAGCTTGGTGTGTCGTTCAGAGTTCAACTCTGGCATCCTCTAAAAGCAGGTTTATACATTCTTTCCTGTGTGGGTTTTCTTCAGGTGCTCCTGTTTCTTCCCATGGGCCAAAGATGTACAGGTTAGTGGATTAATTGGTTACTGTAAATTGTTCTGTGATTAAGTTAGGGTTAAATCAGTGCATTGCTGAGCAGCATGGATTAAAGAGCTAGAAGAGTCTCTTTTGCGCTGTATTTCGAAATAAACAAAATACAGTAAAAGGTGTACTAGGGTGTCTAATTGCAATTTATTTTACAATGTTATCTTTACATCTGTGTGACACAAGTCACTTCCTTTGGATGCATTCCCCAAAAGAAAGTTTGAAGAGATTGTCACATTCACAGGTTTCTGCCTTCAGTAGGAAATGATAAGAGGGCCATAAACTGTGGCCATACATGTGCTAAACTTAAGTCTTTCCCAAGCACCTTTGCTGGACCTTTGCTGCTGCCAATATGGGACTCTTGGTAGATATCTCTTTGCAAAGGAAGAACAGCAAATTTTGAGCAAATGGAATTCATGGTTTTGCAGTAGCAGTTGATGTATATTTCACTGTGAGCTTCTGGGAACAGCCTGTTGGGTTGAGAATCCTGTGTGAAGTTGCTGAGGATCAACTTTATTGAAGACTAATGCTTCACTTTCAAAATGAGGAGATGAATTGTGATTTCATTCCTATTGCAACCATATCAAGCACAGTATGTCATTGCATTTTTGACTTTAATTGTCCGATGTCTTGATGCTTGTTTGAATGTTCTGGTGATGAGGCATCATGCCAAGTACTTACAACAGTCTTCTTGGGAACAAGCCAAATTAATTGCCTGCCTTCTTTTGCTGAAGTGCCTAAGACTCTCTGCACAATCCTAGAGTTGTATAGCATAGAATTTGGCCCTTTCCTCCACCACATTACTGCCAGCCTTTTTGCTGTATTGACTGATGGTCAAAGACTTTTCTCGCACAAACCTTTCTGTGTTTCATGCTCAGTGTTGTGATGTAGCTGAGAATGTCAACTGACCAGGATTGTAATTTGAATTGATAGCTACTCCAATTGGAATCTCTAGAAATAATGAAATATTTAGTGTAGTTTTGTTGGCAAATGCAGCAGTTACATTTTATATACAAAAATAAATCTCTGGGAGAACTCCTGACTAGGAACAGAGTCAACTATATTTTGAATAGTGTTATCCATTGGTGAGACATTGGGGATAAGTCAGCTGAGTGACAGTGATATCAAAATCAGAATCCAATCAGATCAGATTTATTATCACTGATTTACATGCCATGAAATTTGTTGTTCTGCATTAACAATACAGTGCAAAGAAATAAAATTACTGTAAGTTACAAAATTAAATAAATAGTGCAAAAACGGAGTAATGAAGCAGTGGTCATGGATTCATGGATGCTTCAGAAATCTGATAGCAAAATGGAAGAAGCTGTTTCTGAATTATTGATTCTGTTTCTTCAGGCTTCCAGACCTCCTCCCCGATTGTAGTAATGAAAAGAGGGCATGTTATGGATGGTGAAGTTCCTTAGTGATGGGTGCCGTTTCATGAGGAAGCATTCTTGAAGATGTCCTCAATGATTGATCATTGATGAGGATTAGTGGCAGTGCTCTGTAAATATTTTAATGATCCTATGCTTCTGTTATAATAACAAAATCATTAAGTGTTTTGAGGATAAAGTAGGTATATAGAATTAGATCACTTCAGTATAATTATAACTATAGTTCCAGTGTTCCCAACATTATCTCTGTTTGCTGGTCTCCTCTGTAAAAGAGAAAAGGTTTTAATTAAAACACATGAGCAGATCTGCTGTTGTTGTGTTTGCTCAAATTGCCTGTTTTTGTTTAATTTTAATTTGAAATGCTGAGCCTGTCTTCTAATTTGCTTGTTTGATGAGTTGAGGTCATGTGGCTGTTCTGCTGCTATAGTTCTTGTGCCGTGTTAGCCCTATGTTCATAGGTTTAAACCCATTTACAGAACCTGAGTATATGATCTCAGTTGTCATATTAATGTGCAGCAGAGTGTGTTTATTTGAAATATTGACTTTTGTGTGAGATATAAAGAAAACCTCTTCTGCTTCAAGAGGTTGGAAATAATCCTTGATATTTTTACTCAGAAAATTCTGAATTTTGAGGTAAGCAAAGATAGGAAGTAGTTTAGTTATCAGCATTGAACGACATAGGAATTCTTAAGAGGGCAAAGTAAAGTATGAGAGTAAACTTACAGGGAAAGTAAAAGTGGATTCTAAAAGCTTCTACAGATACATAAGAAGAAAAAGGCTAACTAAGTTAAGGGTAGTCTCCTGTAGTCAAAATTGCAAGAATTCATAATGGGAAATAAGGAATGGGAGAGCTGTTAAACTTTGTGGCTCTGTCTTCGCAGAGGAGTACACAAGAAACTTTGCATAAGTATTAGGGAATGAAGAACCTAATGAAAGTGAGCAACTAAAGGAAATTAAATTAGAATAAAATGCTGAAAAAATTAAGGGGACTGAAAGCTAATATATCTTCAGGGTTTATCATATTAGTTCCAAGGCACTAAGGTGTGGCTGTTGTACCTCTAATGTCTGCAGTTTTACCAGTCTTGACCATTAACAGATTTTCTTTGGTGACTTTGCTATGCCATTTTATCCTGGTAAAATGTTACATTTATAATTGTTCAGAATCTACTCACAATATGTATTTCCAACTCAAGACATTAGCTAAGTAAATAATTATGGAGTAAAATAACATAATTCTCAAACTGATATTAGCTACAAAATTAATTTGCATCAAATTAAGTCATTATTTTCTTTGGCTGTGGACACCTGAATGTGATGGTTAATGTTGAGTTGGTTGCATGAGTACAAGACAGCAGTTGTGAATATTTAAGAATAAGAGGAAGATCTGTATGTAATACCCTTTTACTATTCAAAAGACTGAAAACACTTTACAGCTAATGAAGTACACTTGAAGAGCAATCAAGGGTTCATCAAACTTGTGCAAGGATTTTTTTCGTTTCTTCATTCATAGGATGTAGGCATTATTGGCTAGACTAATATTTATTGTTGAACTACCATCCACTGTCTCTGGGGTCAAAATCACATGAATTGGGGAAAAAAGGGCAGAATCCTTTTCTTGGAAAAGCATTAGTGCCAATAATATATTCAGGTAATTTTCCTGGTAGAAGTTACTGAAACAAGTTTTATTCCTGTTTGAATTTAAATTCCACAACTACATTGCAGGATTTGTACTCATGTTTGAACTTTTATTTCTCAATCAATAGTGAGGGTCTCTAGAGTCTAATCCACATGTCATCCTCTGCAATTTCTGGCATCTCCAAAGGGATCCTACCACCGAACATAATTTTACTTTTCCTCTCCCCCATATCCCCACCCCGACTCTCCTGCTTTCTGCGGGATTGCTCCCACCATGATTCCCTTATCCATTCGTCTTGTGCCACTAATCTTCCTCCCAGCACTTATCCCTGCAAGCAGCCTAAGTGATACACGTGCTCGTTCTCCTCCTACCTCACCTCCATTCAGGACCACAAACAGTCCTACACCTGCCTATCACCTCCTCCTAGATACACTCCTTTTTTTCCTTTCTCCTATGGTCCACTTTCCTCTCCTATCAGATTCCTTCCTCTCTAGCTCTTTACCTTTCCTACCCACCTGGCTTTGCCTATGACCTCTAGCTATCATCCTTCCCCTGCGCCCACCCTTATATTCTGCCATCTTCTTCTTGCCTTTCCAGTCCTGAAGAAGAGTCTTGGCCTGAAATGTTGACTGTTCATTTATTTCCATAGTTGCTGCCTAACTTGCTGACTCCCCCAGCATTTTGTGTGTGTTGTCTGATGCAGCAGTTAAATCAGAATAACAATGAATCCAAACAACTATGTTTGTGTATTACTGTTAGTAGGTAATAAGCAAACAGTTTTCTTCAAGATACAGCCATAAATCCTTTTGTATTTACTTGAGAGGGGTGTCATATTGATTACACCTTGTAAAGATCATGGAGAACCATCCTTGACTTTGACTGTGACTGGTGTGTGATAAGAGAGTGTGAGCAACTGAACTAATTTTATAGTTCAGCTTAAGATAACTCATTACGTGATAAACCTAATTTGTTAGTGTCTTGTTCTCCTCTTCACAACAGATTGATGCCCAACTCCATCGAATCATCGACGACATTTTTTCAAATCTGATTAGTTTAGCATTTAATCCATTATTATTAATGTTAATGAAAATAACATTCCTGATGAAGAGTCTCAGCCAGAAACGTTGACTATACTCTTTTAAAATTCTTTTATTTATTGAGGTACAGCTTTGAGTAGGCTGTCTGGCTCTTTGATCCACGCCTCCCAGTAATTCCCTGATTTAATCCTAACCTAATTATGGGACAGTTTACAATGACCGATTAACCTACCAACCGCTGTGTCTTTAGATTGTGGGAGGAAACCAGAGAACCCAGAGGAAACCCACACGGTCATGGGGCGAATGTACAAACTCCTGACAGGTAGTGGCTGGAATTGAAAACAGGAGAAAATCTGCAGATGCTGGAAATCTGAGCAACACACACAAAATGCTGGAGGAACTCAGCATATATGGAAAAAAGTACAGTCGACATTTCGGGCTGAAACCTTTCTGCAGAACTGGAGAAAAAAAGTTGAGGAATAGATTTAAAAGGTGGGGGGAGGGAGAGAAAAACACCAGGTGATAGGTGAAACCTGGAGGGGGAGGGATGAAGTAAAGAGCTGGGATGCTGATTGGTGAAAGAGACAGAAGGCCATGGAAGAAAGAAGAATGGGGGAGGGGCACTAGAGGGATGCAATAGGTGGGCAAGAAGATAAGATGAGAGAGAGAAAAGGGGATGGGAAAGTGCTCAAGTGTATATTAACCAGAATTTTGGAAAGTTGTAACCTAACATCCTAACAAGAGGATCAACACCTCATATTCCATTGCAGTGGCCTGCAGCCCAATGCTATGAACAGTGAATCTTCCAATTTCAGGTAGCTAATTTCTCCAGTAATGCCACAGACCCATTGACTAACTGTTGACACCAAAATGATTGGTAGGACAATTTAAAATAAACCCAATCATCAGAAAAGGTAGGGGGGGGGGTGTGTGTGTGTGTGTGTGTGTGTGTGTGTGTGTGTGTGTGTGTGTGTGTGTGTGTGTGTTAGGAAAGAGTCCTGCTGAAGGGTCTCACCCCAAAATATTGACTGTACTCTTTTCCATAGATGCTACCTTGCCCACTGAGTTCCTCCAGCATTTTGAGTGCAATGCTATTTTTACCATTTTGCTTCTGTTGTACTTGTGTTTATTTTATTGCATTTTTTGAAGTTCTAGTGATTGTTGTACATTCCTGTTGCTCTACATTGAATTAGAAAGCAAGTAAACTATTGCCATGAATTCCACATAAATGTGACAGAAGAACTTTAATAAATGTAATTTTCAAGCCCTTCTCAATTCATTGAATCTCATCTCAAAGGATCTTAATAACTTCTAATGAATAATCGTGCAGTGAAAATAATAATGAACTAAATATGTGTTAACTGACACTACACCGAAGAAAACATTTTCACGCAAGACTCTTGGGAGTACTCCTCGAAGGATTATGACTCTATGCTATTACCTTTGCTGATTTGATGTGTATGGATTAGTGGTGTTTTCACAATGTAATTTTAGTAAGATTGATGATTATTGCTGGGATAATTTTTGTTAGTTTTGTGAGCTATTCTTTTCAAAAATGTCAGCGCTCCTTGCACAAATTTAAACTTAATTGGTAAAAAAAATCCTTTGAAGATCCCAGCAGACCCACATAAGGTCTGAATGAGCTAGTAAAGAATAACTTGGCAACAGCTTAAACAGTTTGTTTCTTAAGTCTCCTTTAAATTGTAATTAGTTCAAGCTCAGAAAATAGTTCAAAATTCCTGACAATGGATTTAAAGACTAGGTTTTATGGAGAGAAAGAGGATAAAGCTTTTGCTGAATTAAGCCAAGGTTATTCAATACTGCTGAATCGTAGCCTTGCCTCTCTGCACTATCTATACTGCACCAAATTTTGCTTGCTCATTTGACTAAGTTATGGTCCTCAGTTTTAAATGTTTTTGTTTTAAAATTTTTCCATGATCTTCCATAAACTTCATCACACTTTTTCCTAAATAGTTCAAAGGTTCATTTATAATTGAAGTATACAATTCTGAGATTCTTCTTCTCCAAGTAGTCATGAAACCAAGAAAGAAAAGAATGTAATCAACCCCCCCCCCCCCCATATCCCCCTCCCCCAGACAAAAAAAAAAGATTGGACGAAAAACACAATGTTAAAAAAGGTTAAGACTGGAAAAAGTCCGTAGTCCATTGTCCAAGTCCATATCCATATCCAAAATGCAGAAAAGCCTGGGTAATATTCTCCAGGCATTGCGGCAAACACAGGTTTCCCTCTCCAGTGGCAGTGATGAAAAGGCAGTCTCCACTTTCCGGTGGCAGAGTGATCCCACCAGTGATCAGAAGGCAGGCAACCGGTGCTTACCTTTTGCATTTGCCACAATGTTTCAATTTCCCTCATGGCTTTAATTAGTGATCATTGGAAGTTTTAATCAGCCAAAATGGAGTTGAACATTGGCTCGTGCCCCATCCCACAGTCTCCTCGTCACAAGGCCCGTGTATGCTGCCTCTACCTCCTAGTATCCTCTTGGAGTTAGCAAAGCTCTGGATCACCCAAACAATCTCTAAATTGCAAATCACAGGCTCCAGCAGTTCCAAAAATACATTCAAGACAAAAAAAAACAGACATAAAAGATATAAAAGAAGCGAAATGAATAGTTTCCTGAGCTATCCAGAAGATGTTGACTGTGGAAATGTTGTATGAGGTGCCAGCTTAACCGGAACTTAACTGGAAGAACAAGCATTTCAGGATGTATATTGTACACATTTCTCTGACATTAAATTGTACCTTTGAAACCTTTGAATATGCTATTCCTTTGGCAAAAGCCACAAGTGCTTTCCCGTACTTTTGCTACTCGTGGCCACACTTGATACTTGACCCTTTGCCCGGACTTTTGATCACTCCATCTTTGGCTCAGTGTTTGGTGCACATCCTTGCATGAGAAAGCATTTCTAAGCTTTTCTGAGAATTTGATAAATGCATTATGTTAGAATTGATTGCACTGCTGGTAATTCAGAAGAAAGAAGGAAGGGTACACTGTGAATAGAAGTTTCTCTGACAGTTTGCCTTGAAAATAAAATCAAAATATAGTTTCATGGAGATGTATGTACTTCCAATCTTCTTATATTAGCTTTTTTTGACTGGGCAGGAGGTGAACAAACCAACAGGAGCTGTAAATTTACTTGACATTTTGAACTTCTGTTCAATCATTGGTTGCGGAGAAGCCTGATTTTCCATTCCCTGCTGACCCCTGATCTGATGAGGAATTAGTCGGTTTAAAATCACATTTAGGAGCAGCCAGGTAATAATAGTCAAATTCCTCACTTGAATGACAGCAGATTTCACAGCAATCCAATAGGTTCACAATTGCCTTTATTTAAGTCAGTTTGTTTTACAGATTTTTACAATTATGTTAATTTAACTTCTCCAGTTGCCACAGTGAGATTTTAACTTCTCTCCCTGGATCTGTGGTGCAGGTTTATTATCCACTGCTACTTAATTGCTGTACATCTTCAGGATTATATGTGCATATGTCCATGTCATTTCTGTAAAATCTCATCTTCATACAAAGGACCTACCTCTGTCATGTTGTTTAGCAGTACCATCATATTAAGAGGAATGAATTCAAAGCAAAATGAGCCAGGCATCCATGTAGTGACGTGGCTCAGTATATCCCTCCATCCTATCCTTATCATTAAACAAGGATACCAACCTATTCAGTGAGGCATAGAGAGTGATATACTGGAAATAGCTTTGGGTATTTCCAAACTGTGATGAAGCTTGCAAGATCGGATCATAGGAAGACATGTATGCTAATATGCAAAACCAGCCACAGTGCCAGAGTTGTTTACTCGTACAATAATGAGGATCAGATTAGAATTCGGTGGTCAAAAGTATTCAATGCTTGCCCAAGTGAGCATGGGAGTTTCCACCAAAACCAGTTTCAAACGTTGTACAGGACAAAGCTGTCTCCTTGATTGGCATCCCACCTACCACTGAAGCCCAGTGCTCCCTCTACCACTGATAGCTTGCAACTACAGAACGTACAGGTCCTCCTTTGATTCCCAATGCCCGACTCGTGTACAAGGCTGTACATACAAGTGTACAAGACCAACAGTGTGCATTTGCTGGGGGGGTATCGGGGTTGCAGGCATTTCTGCCACCCGCAAATTTAGTCTATAGCTGCATTTCCAACTTGTGAACTATTTAGGGTATGAACGATTCACAAAAACAGGCACCTGCGGCAACCTGTACAATCTGCAGGTATTCTTTGCCAAGGCTGCCTTAATTGTAAGCTCAGTAGTAATTGTGTACTATTGACACCTATGTTCAGTACATTAATACAAACAAGATCGCTGTCAATGTTGACATTGTGATGTGATTAGATGGTATGTGCATGGGAAATAAAGTTGTTTTGACTTCTGGATTTGAATATGAACACGGTCAGAAGAGAAAACCTATTTCCTCATTGGATTTTGATACCTAATCAGCTAATTTGAAATTCTTCTAGCTTTTAAACATTTCAGTTATCACAAAGAAATGTAACATATTACACCACGGAGTATTTGTCATCTTGTTTAAAATCGGTAGATTTCAGATGAAAAAATAAAATACGATGATGTATTTGGGTGCTTAAAGACCAGTTTAGACACAGGGCAGAGGGCTTGTTTCTGCACATGATGAGTTTATCACTATTACTTCACTATGAATTTAACTTTTTGGGTTTAGAAATATGGTGTTACATTGAGTATAATCCTTAAGAACTATAAGGTATATATTGTTTAATTTCTTCAACTCTATTAACATAAGTTTTGAGAAAAGTTGCTTATGGATTTGTGGTACAATTTGTGATTGGTTGTGCTTGTCGAGCTAAAGTGCTAGCTGCAGTTTAAAAAGACTTAAATAATTCCTAGTTTACAAATATTCTGCTTTTTCCAAGAGCACTTGTCCAAGCCTTATTATGGAATATAGCACTGTAAATGGCTCTTCATCACACTAATGTTTTTCTGGTATATCATTTATTAGTGGGACAATGTCAGCAGATTTTAGTTCACCCTGTTTCCACCCTCCAAAACTTTTAACATCTGGGCAACTTCAGTGATTTCAGTTGTCTCACTGGAGGCATAAAGAGTGATGCTATCAGGGCAATTTGAACGTAATTTCAACCATTAATATGCAAGTAATGGTAACTGTACAGAAGTCTGCATTCTTTCAACATTTTTTCAGTAGTCTAAAGTCTGATTGTAAATTTGGGTAATGTTATATAGTATGTCGTGTCTGGTGGACAATTTAAATTAATTTTAATAATTGTTCATTGCACTGAATATGAAAAGCAGTCTAGGGACTAGATTTACGTACCTCCCAATTTTCTGGTTTTGCTTCATGAAAAGCTTCTCTACCAATGTATGCAATTTAACAGACCATAGATTTTATTGATATTCTATCCCTGTTAACTCGAATTTGAATTTAATTGGTGAACCCTGCCCAACCCAGCAGAAAGACAAATGTAAATGCTCATAAAAAGATTGTATTCCGAAGTTCAATTTTGTAAAGGGATGGATAATTTGTTTTATCTCTGTTTATCACAGAAAATAAGTGTGACTGGCTAGTGGACAAGAAAATAATTTAGAATTATATGTTTGAATTATTGTGGTTCCTAAGATTTAAATATAAGTCCGATACATTCATACATGCTGACTTGATGCATCCTTAAACTCTTGTAAATGGGGTTCTTCCTAGAGAAACCTTTAATGTTCTGGCACGTCCACGTTATTCTCATTCATAATCCATTAGAAACACATTTCTGACATTTTTATTTTCTAAGAAAACAAATTGAAGAATTAAAACTTGATAAAGAGAGTACTAAGTTACTCATCAGAAATCGAAAGTTACATTTCACAAGGTTTTATGTTTCATGTTTTCACTTGTCTTGAGTATATTAAACTCTACAATTACTTAGTAAAAGATAAGGATTTGGCCAGATTTGAAACTACTTGTAATTTTCTAGTCTTTCACGCCCAGGTATCTTTTCAAATACCAATGTAACTTGGTTGAGGAAAAATTGATCTTAGCTTCAGAAGTTGTATGGAGGCCTCCTCGGCCTATGAGACTTAAGCATGGCTGATTATACCAACAAGTAAACTACTCCTACACCTGTTGATACAGTCTTCAATGTATCTTAAGAGTACCTCAGCAGGTGTCGGGGGTTTTGAGCTATGAAAGTCAATCTGTTATTACTGGTAGTAAGAATCCATGTGCTATGCAAGCTGTGACCAGTAAGAACAACTCTTGAAGGGACTTGTCAAGAATGGCTGTAAAACTTTTAATATGCTGTGTTTCAGTTCAGCCAAAAGGAGTATTTAATTTCACAAATCAAACTGCTAGTAATAGTCCATTAACTGGAACTGTTAAACAATTTATACACATGCTATTTTGAATTGACATGTGGCAGATCAGCCAGAGGGATCTTGCTGTAAAAATCCAGTGTTGAACAAGTGAAATTCTAATTCATTTCAATTGTAAAATGGAGTAAATTGTTTGCCTTATAAGGTCAGTGGTGACAGATGGAAAATAGTTTTGGTAGGAGCTACAGTAAAATGTAAGTGTTCTAAAATTATATTGAGGAATCTCTGGATTGCCTGTAGGAAAGTTACATTGATGTCTTGAGTGTCTAATACAGGGGTGGGCAAACTTTTTGACTTGAGGGCCACAAAGGGTTCTAAAATTTGACAGGGGGGCCGGACCAGGTGCAGATGGATGGAGTGTTTTGGTAATACACCTCATAAGAGAAAATAAAATATCATGGGATATGTAGAAAACATGTGCTTTAATTTCAATTGAAAATGAACAAATGCATTACAACAAAATATCTGTCTTTGAAGTCCCATGGTATTTAGCTATTTATTGAAATGACTTTTAAAACACTGAAAATTAAATGAATAAAATACAGCTTTTTTAAATAGTAACAGTTATTATTTTAAAGCACTGAAAATTCTGTTATCCTTCAAGATATTATCATCATCACTCTCCTCCTGACTGTCTTTATTTCAAAAATGGTAGGAGATGCAGGTCTACTTGTCCTGCTCCTTCTTATTCAATTGTCCCCTGTGCCAAAACTCAACAACGACCCGCACAATGACAGAACAATGAGAGCGCGCCAGTATGCGGAGCGCGTTTTTTATTTTGAGAACGTACGTGCACCTGTGCATTACTCATGTCCATCACTTAACAGAAATGACATGTAACATGTAAGGCTTATTGAAAAAAATATTTTCAAATGCATTTTTTACATACCACAACGAAGAAACTTATTTTTAATTTCAGTGAGAACAGTGTTGTTGGTCTCCCTTTTTAGCCAGTGCATCAAAGTCTGGATTTAGTTTTGTTGTGGCGATTCTCAGGATGGATCTGAGGTGTTGGTCAGTTAACTTGGATCTGTGGCTGGCTTTGTTGATGTTCATGACGCTGAATGCCTGTTCACACAAATAGGTCGAGCCGAACAACGCCAGCATTTTCTGTGCCGTCCACCGGAGGTTTGGAAACATAAAAAGTCATTCAGTTTAAGAGAGTTGAACTTCTCTTTTAAGACGGGGTCAGACTGAAGGTCGATCAGTTCCAGCTGTAGCTCCTCTGGTGCTGTTTCAGGATCTTGTGACAGGGGACAGGCCACCAACTGAAGTGACTTGTCAATTTTTTCAAAATCAGAAAAGCGACGGCAGAATTCTCTGTGCAGCGCATCCAGTGACTCGCTGTATTTTTTCACATTTGCGCCGGCCTCTTCCAGCGTGGCTAGTGTGGGAAAATGAGTGAATAACTTATTCGAAATTTGCCTGGAGAAAAAAGCCAGCTTGGATTTAAAGGCTTTCACGTTTGTGTACATGTCATGCACAAACTGATCCTTCCCCTGTAGCTTCACGTTCAGTTCATTCATGTGTGAAAATATATCCACAGCAAACGCAAAGTCACAAAGCCAGCTCTTGTTGCTCAGCTCAGGAAATTCGCCGGCCTTCCTCAGTAACTCCAAAAATGCACCGATCTCCTCTTTGAGCTCCCATACTCATTGAAACACTTTGCCCAAACTTAACCAACGGACACGGGAGTGATAAAGTAGGTCCTGGTGATCCAGGAACGTGATGAACTGACGGTGCTGAAGTCCCCTTGCACGTATAAAGTTGACAAGTTTTACGACAGGATTCACAACATGATTCAGCTGTAATACCGATTTACATAGAGATTCCTGGTGGATGATGCAGTGAAGGAAAATAACATCCTGGTCAGGATTTTCATCTTTCACTTTATTCTGTATTCTCCTCAGCAGGCCGACATTTTTCCCCGTCAAATTAGGAGATCCATCTGTGGTGACGTTGATAAGTTTACTCCAAGGGAGCTTCATATTTTCGATGACAGCAGACACCCGGTCATACAAGTCCTCTCCCCGTGTTTTTCCTTTCAGAGACTCCATTGTCAAAATCTCCTCCGTTATTTCAAAAGTATTGTTAATTCCTCGGATAAAAATGAGGAGCTGAGCAGTGTCTTTTACATCGTTGCTTTCATCCAGTGCTAATGAATATAACGTGAACGACTCTGCCTTTTTATTTAAGTCGCTGGTTATATCTTCATCTATCAGTTCCACACGGCGAGTCACTGTCCTGTGTGATAAACTGATTTTTTCAAATTTGTCTTTGCTCTCCGGACACAATATGCCTGCTGTCTCCACCATACATTCTTTTAAAAACTCGCCTTCAGACAGAGGCTTGCTGGCCTTTGCTAATTTGAATGACAGCATAAAACTCGCCTTGGTACTTGAGTCATGAATGGCAGTTTGACGGTGAAAAAAATTTTGTTGAGCCTGTAAATTAGCTGACAACCTCTGAGCATTAGCTTCCCGTTCTTTCGTTGACTGGTCGCTAGCATAGTTGGCATGTTTTGTGGCAAAGTGACGGCTGATATTATATTCTTTAAAAACCGCCACAGTCTCTTGGCATATCAGGCATACAGCAGTTGATCTGTGTTCGGTAAAAAGATATTTAGTTGTCCACTCCTTATTAAACACCAGACATTCTCTATCCACTTTTCTTTTCTTAGCTCCACTCATCTTTACAGAAGGGGTGAGAGGTTGTAGCGGTGTGCTACATGCAGCGCTAAAATTATGACACGGAGTCGGTAACTGCAGTCGAAGGAAAAAACTTTATTCGAAATCCCCAGCCTCACTTTTAAGCATCCCTCAACCTGCCCCCCATGGCGCAGAGGCTCCAAAGCTCTGTGCTCGCAAATCCCCGCAGGCTATTTCCCTTAGCCGGAACGCTGGCTAATTGTGAGCCGGTTCGGATGTGCCAGGAAATGGGTTGCCACAAGGTTACAAAGTAAAGCGCAAATGTGGAGTAATACGCTGCACCTCAACAAAGGTCAATGTATATAGAGTGCGTCATCTATTGGGAAAACGCCAGAATTGTGGGGAAAAAACGTTAACAAGGTTTATTAATATAATTTCATCAAGTTCTGCGGGCCGGATTAAAATGCTTAACGGGCCGCATATGGCCCGCGGGCCGTAGTTTGCCCATGCCTGGTCTAATACATTGAAAAGTGAAGACAAAGACTGAAAAGATTGATATGAGAAAATGTCAATATTCTTAAAATTTTCTGAACTTAATTTTATCAAATTTAGATGTCTTTATTAAATCCATTTTAGGTTAAGCTAAAGGATGCAGTTTAATTTATGCACCATTCCTTCAGCTATACATCCTTTTGCTGACTGCAGTTTTCATTGCATATCTGTGGCCAATAATGTTTTGACGTTCTGCAAGACCACACTGTCACCCTGTGGACACAGCTGGTACAGCTTAAGTTTCCATTGTCAAGGTTGAATGAAATTCAGTGATTATCAAATTTGTTAACAAATTTGCAGCAGAAATGGACTATAGTTTTCTCATTCTGGATTGAAGTTTTATGTAGATTTCTGCTACAGTTGCTGACCGTGGAAGTTGTAGGTTGTTTAAGCTTATTCTTTACTTGATCAGAAAGTAAATGTGTTGTCATAAATTCAATTCATTAATATAATTGTTTGTGTTTATGACTTATAAAGAATGTTTAATAAATAGGATCACGTTCTTAATCATGAGTTCTTCACAAGACCATGTGGGAAAAACATGCATATTCATACATTTTATTGATTATATGTGTGTGGTTAGCTGGTGTAATACTATGTCAAAAGACATTACAGTTGGCTACCAATCAAGAAAAACTTGATTTCAGGAAAATAAATCACCTCCTAAAATGCAAATGGAGTTGCATTCAACAGTAAACAGGTTTACCACTAAACAAGGTGTTTCTCCAGACCAAGGTGAACAACATGGTACATAAAACTCAGACATATGCCACATGAAGTAACATTAACACAAATAAATTAGCAATTAATAAAGTGCATATACAAGTTAAAAAATAAACAGTATAATATCACTGGAGCTTCATACCTAATGAGACTTAGGTGGTGGTAGGGGGTTCAATAGGCATACAGCCTGCAGGAAGAACCTGTTTCCCATCCTAACAGTTCTTGTCCTGATGATACGGTACCTCCTGTTTTATGGTAGGGGATCAAAGGGATTGTTGGACGGATGGGAGGGATCACTGAGAATGCTGAGGGTCCTGTGTATGCAGCATTCCTGATAAATATCTCTAATGGTTGGAAGAGAGACCCTCATGATTCTCTTAGCAGTTCTTGCAATTCTTTCTAGAGACTTGTTGTTCAATGCGTTGCAATTCCCATACCAGATGGTGATGTAGCTGGCCAGGGCACTCTTGATGGTGCTCCTGTAAAAATTGTTTAAAATGGTGCGGGATGCCTCACTTACATTAATCTCTTCAGTAAGTGGAGCCGTTGCTGTATTGTTTTTTTACCAAAGAGGTGGTGTTGAGAGACCAGATGAGATTATCCATTATGTACACTCCCAGAAACTTGCTGTTCCTAACTCTCTCCATTGAGGAGCTGTGTATGTGCAGTGAGGAGTTGTCAACTTGCACCTTCCTAAAGCCCACAGTCACTTTCTTGGTCTTGTCCACATTGAGACTCAAGTTGTCCAACTGAATCATTGCAATGCAGTGTTTAGTATTGAAGGAGCAAAATGAGTTATCCTCTTACAAATGTTGCTACATATTGTATTTTTAAAATTTAGTTATCAATATTTAAGATGGATGGATTTGAAAAAAAAATAAAGCTGTCGTGTAAATTTATGAAAACAGATTTCCTGCAGAATTTTCACTGCACAGTGTTTTCCTTCTGTTATTTCATTAGCTGGCCAGTGAATTTCCATTTTGTTGTGTGATGCACTTTAAAGTGTGTGAATGACAATCTGAGAACCCATTTAGAGTTTAAATCAACACAGTCTGCAATCTGATTCAACAGTAGGAGCATAGAGGTCGCTTACTTGCCTCTGTTTTAGTACGTTGTCTGTCCCTTCAATGCCTAAAGGCTGCAATCCTTATTTATACATATGTCAGACTGGCACACATAAATAATAATTTTTTGACTAAATGTTGACAAGATAGTCTTGCAGTTGTACAAGGTGCTGGTGAGACTGTACTTGGAGGATTGTGTACATTTTTGCTCAGCCTGTAATAGGAACGATATCTTTGAAAGAGTACAGAGAAGATTTATGAGGTAATTGTTTCAGGGAGATGTTATTCACATTTGGATAAGCACATGGCAAGGAGGGGTTTAGAGGGATATGGGTAAAATGCAGACAAATAGGACTAATTGGATTTACTGTGTATACCCACAAGAAAAACAAATCTCGTGGTTGTACGTGGTGATGTATATGTACTTTGCTGATACATTTACTTTGAACTAATTTGGCAGGCACCCTGGTTGGCATGGATAAGTTCAAAATCAGAATTGGGTTTATTATCACTGACATATGTCATGAAATTTGTTGTTTTGCAGCAGCAGTAAGGTGCAAGAGTAATAATTACTGCAAGGTACAAAATAAATAAATAGTGCAGAAGATGAATAAAGAAGATGAATAGTCCATGAACTATTCAGAAATCTGATAATGGAGGGGGAAGGAACATTGAGTATGGATCTTCAAACTCCTGTGCCACCTCCCTGATGGTAGTAATGTAAAGAGGGCATGTCCTGAATGGTGAGGATTTTTAACCAAGATGTTGTCTTCTTGAGGGATTTCTTTTTGAACATGGACTTCATGATGGGGGGAGAGTTATGCCCGTGACTGAGCTGGCTGAGTCTACAACCCTCTGCAGCCTCTTGTGATCCTGTGCATTGGAAGTTCCATACCAGACTGTGATGTAA
Organism: Hypanus sabinus; assembly: GCF_030144855.1. Taxonomy (NCBI): domain Eukaryota; kingdom Metazoa; phylum Chordata; class Chondrichthyes; order Myliobatiformes; family Dasyatidae; genus Hypanus; species Hypanus sabinus. Next base: position 137,063,420 of record NC_082706.1, on the reverse strand, counting down.
TCTTTCAGAATGCTCTCCACTGTACATCTATAGAAATTTGTAAGGTTTTGGTGACATACTAAATCTTCTCAAAATCCGAATGAAGTATAACTGCTGGTGTGCATTCCTTGTGATTGTATCAGTGTGTTGAGCCCAAAAGGAATAGTAAAGAATGTGCACTGAGTTCTGTGACACCACACTGGTGACAAACTGCCAGTCACAAAACACTTATCAGCTATTACTCTTTTGTTTCCTGGCACTGATCAGTGACAGTGAGAGAATGGTGATATACATACAAATCAAGATTATTGGAAGATACTGTTGGTGGTATTTATCATATACACATTGCCTTTGTCTATCTTACTGGAAGAGATTAAGTTTTAGGAGGTGCAAAAGGATGAGTATTTACAATGTATTTTGTGGATGTATGCACTGCTGAAATGTCCATTGGAGTTGAAGATAATGAACGCTTAGAGTGGAGGGTGGCCAGTTTTGTTCTGCTTGTTGTTGGTTTTTTGGAATATTGTTAGGTTGTACTCATCCAGATAAGTGAGGACCAGCTTCTTCCCCTTCTGCCATACGGTTCCCAAATGGACATTGAACCCATGAACAATACTTCACTTTTTAGTTAAATAATATATATTCTTGTTTTTGAACTATTTTTAATCGTTTCAATATGCATATACTTACTGTCATCAATATATTTATTTTCTTTCTGTATTATCATGTATTATACTGCTGCTACGAAGTTAACAAATTTCATAATACATCATGCTCTTGACGCATACGTTGTTGATGATGGAAAGGCTTTAAGGTGTTGGAATCTGTAATTGCCGCAGGAGTCAGACTCTGTTCTTGTGGTGATAATATTTCTGTAGCTGGTCCATTTGAATTTTTGGTTAATGTTGGGGTGCAGGATATTTGACGTTGGGGGACTCAGCAATGGTAATGCCATTGAGTGTCAGAGATAGGTGGTTAGACTCTGTTCCATTGCAGATGATGATTACCTAGCACTATTGTGGGACATATATTACTAGCACTTATCAGTCATGGCTAAGTTTTGCACGGGTCTTGCTGCATGGAGATAGGGATTGCTTTGTTCCTATGGAATCACTGACAAGATTGAATATACCCACTTGTGACTTTATTATAGGAAAAATGTCCTGGATGGAGTAATTGGGACCTTTCCATAAGGAATTCTTGCAGTGATATCCTGGGGCTGGAGTGATAGAGCAATAACCCCATTAATTGTCCTCCAAATGAGATATGGCCCAGTTGTTACAACTTTGGTGCTCATTGGTTTCAGTTATTCCAGGCATCCTAAATGCCACACTCAGACAAATGCTGCTTTGATGTCAAGGGCGGTGAATCTCACCTCATTCTGGAATTCAACTCTCTAGATCTGAGTATATTGTTTATGTACTTTGTACAGAAGACCAGTTGCAAGGATTTTTTTTAAGAAGACCAATCCTTGTTGATCACAGCCCTTCATTTCATCCATTAAACACTCATTTACACTAATCTCATTTTAATCTATGCATCAACTTTTCCCTGATTCTACTACTCAAAACACTAGGGACTATTTTCAATGACCAGTTAAACTATCAATGTGGACATCCTTGGCATGTAGGAAGAAACCTGAGCACCCAGAGAAAGCCCATGCATTTACAATGAGAAAATGGAAACCCCACCCAGTTGCCACTGGAGGTTATGTTTGAACTTGGGTCCCTGAAACTGTGAGACAGGAGTGTTAATAACTCACCACTGTGCAGTTTGAAGTCTCCAGTTTACGAAGGACTAGCAGTAAATTTGTCTTCTGGCACAAACTAAACACAAAGTCTGAAACAGACTGCTGTATATCAAGTTTATAATAAATTTCCTGAATGACCCAAGAGGCAGAATGGTGTACTGGTTAAGTTACTTAACAAACAACCAGAGTACTGGACCTTTGATCCAGTGTCATGCAACTGGAGAATTAAATTCAAGCAACTGTATAAATCTGAACATATTTTTTAAAGAAAAGAGTTAGCCTCTGTGATGTTAAACATGGAACTACTGGACAAGACAGTCTGCTGTCCTTATCTCGACTGGTTTATAAGGCTTCAGATCGACCAGTGTAGTTATTTCTTAACAGCTTCTTATTTCAGTGGAAAATGAGGATGGACAATAAATGCTGTAATTGCCAGCAGTAACCACATCCTGTGAAGGAATAAATAAATTGCACGTTCAGTAGATTAAAACACAAGACACAGTAATGCAAATTACAAGTATCCTTAACTGATTAGGGTGAAATCTGTTTTTGTTCTTTTAAATGGGAGAGATTGTATAGTTTTTGAAAAATGGATCGATGGAAGGTAATTTTGCCGCTGAATATCGTTAAACTGGTATTCATTTTTTCTGTAAGCATTTTTGATCTGGTTTTTGAATAAAATGGGTCAAAGCATTTAGTAATGAAACACCTGTGATGGATGGATGCAGAATGAGAACAAGTCTTTTATAGTTTGTTGCAGACCCCTCAGCTCTGATACTGCAGGAAAACAATCCATGTTCATTGTACCTCTTTTAATATAGCTCATAGCCTCTAATCCAGATAGCATCCTGGTAAACCTCTTTTATTTCACTGTAAAGCTGAAACATCCCTCCTTTGTTCTTGAGTCCTATATACGTTTCTAATTTATATATAAAATGCCTTGTGATATTCCTTTATCTTTCTCATCTCTGTTCACATTGTTGAAGGGTGTGGAAGTCCTTGAATCCAGGGGTGGGAACTATGATATCTGGAGCATACCAACATTACAAAAAGATGTCATGAGATGCATAATAATTTATCAACCCCAAAATCTCAGGTATATTCTAGGATGTCATGGGAAGCAGGAGAAGGGATTGACTGGTTTTGGCAGAAATTTTATACCTCTATTAGCAGCAGGCAATTAGCAGAAGATTGGAGATAAGCAATGTCTTCCCTTTATTTAAGAATGGTAGCAGGGTTAGTCTAGCCATCTAGACTAAGTAGTGAGTGTTAAAATGGTGCAAGTGTCTTTAGAAGGGATTCTGAGGATTCTGATTAATTTGCAGTTCGAGATTAATTATGGAGGGTCAGCATTGCTAATTATGCATGAGAAGTCACTGGTCACAGGAGTAGTACGAGAAGATTTGAAATTAGCATAAGTTATTCCTTTGTTCAAGAAACAAATGGGGATAATTCTTGGAATTATAGACCAGTGAGTCTTAAGTTTGTGGTGGGCAAAGTATTGGACAGGATTCTTAGAGAAAAGATTTATGAACTTTTGGAGGTGTATAGTCTGACTAGGCATAAGCAGCATGTTCTTGTGAGGGGCAGGTCACACCTATATATAAATTCACTACACCAAATGAGGATGATAGAATTCTTCGAGGAAATGACAGAATAAGTTGATGAATGTAGGGTAATTCAGTCCATCAATTCACTAAGTATATTTAAAGCAGAGGTTGATAGGTTCTTGACTAGTCAAGACATCAAGGGTTGCGGGAAGAAGACAGGAGTATGGGTTGAGGGGGATAATAAATCAGCAATGATGAATTGGTGGAGCAGGAATGATGGGCCAAAACACCTAATTCTACTCTTATGTCTTATGTTCTTATGATAGAGTTCACCTTGCAGTTTGAGAGAGAGAAGCTAAAGTCAGAAATATTACTTTGGAGTCAACGGAATTACAGAGGGATGAAAGTTGGCTTAAGTAATTTGGAATGGAACACGAGCAGAGATAATGGCAGAAGAACAATGGCTAGACCTTTGGGGGAGCTTTTCAGTAGGTGCAGGATAAATATTGTACATTTCTTTACTCAGTAAGTGATAGCTGTGTGGAATGAGCTTCCTGTAGAAGTAGTAGAGGCCAGTTCAGTTGTGTCATTTAAGGTAAAATTGGATAGGTATATAGACAGGAAAGGAGTGGAGGGTTATGGGCTGAGTGTGGGTAGGTGGGACTAGGTGAGATTAAGAGTTCGGCACGGACTAGGAGGGCCGAGATGGCCTGTTTCCCTGCTGTGATTGTTATATGGGTATATGGTTATCTCAACAATGAAGGGTTTTTTTAAAGGGAGAATGATGCAACCATGGCTGACCAGAGAAGTCAAAGAGAATACAAAGGCAAAAGGGAGCCATATATCAAAAAATAGTGAGAAATTAGAGGATTGGGAAGTCTTTAAAAAGCAACAAAAGGCAACTAAAGTGCCATAAGGAGAGAAAAGGTAAAATATGAAGGTAACTTAGCCAACAATATAAAAGAGGATGCCAAAAGTTTATTTCAGAAAAATAAAGTGAGGTGAGAAAAGATATTGGATTGCTGGGAAATGCCTTTGGAGTTGTAATAATGGGGGACAAAAAATGGCAGATGAACTTAATAGGTTTTTTGTGTCAGTCTTCACTGTAGTGTGTAGTTGCCCGAAATTTGAGAGTGTCATGGCAGAAGTGAGTGTAGTTGCTATTACTAAAAAGGAGGCACTTGGAAAGGTGAAAGATCTGAAGGTGGATAAGTCACCTGGACCAGATGGACTGCACTCCATTGTTCTGAAAGAGGTAACTGATGAGATTGTGGAAGCATTAGTAATGATCTTTCAAAGATCACTATATTTTGGAATGTTTCCAGAGGATTAAAATATTGCAACTGTCACTCCATCCTTTAAAAGAGAGGGAGGCAGAAGAAAGAAAATTATAGGCCAGTTAGCCTGATTTCAGTGATTGGGAATTCATTACTGGGCAGCTTTGGAGACCAAGTCACTGAGTATACTTATAGTGGAAATTAACAAGTTCTTGATTAGGGCGTCAAAGTTTATGAAGAGAATGCAGGAGAATGAGGTTGAGTTGATTAATAAGTCAGCCATGATGGAATGGCAGAGCAGAGTCTAAAGGGCCTAATTTTGTTCCTATGTCTTATGGATAAACCACTTAGGTCCATTTTATGATATAAAATTACTGCACGTTTAGGAACACATTGGCTCTTTAAGGACAGTCATAAGAATTGTTTTTGCTATTAAATTGCTTATTTTTTAGGGAAATCCTTCTCTTTGGGTTTAAAGTATCTGATGAATAGTCAATTCCCTCTTGAGAGTTTTGAAGAACAAGAACTGTTCTCAGTGAAGCATTTAGGACTTCTAAAAGAATCGATAGCAAATGTGATGAGAAATTTTTTTCTCTGACTGTAGAATGTAGAATGTGGGACATTATCATTATGGCATGAGATGCAGTGCCTATTAAAAGTATTCAACTCCTCCCCCTTTTGAAGTTTTCATGTTTTATAACATTTGGCTTTTTCTGACACTGATCAACTGAAATAGACTCTTTTTCATGCCAAAGTGACAACAGACCTCTGCAAAGTGATCTAAATTAATTACAAATATAAAACACAAAATAATTGATTGCATAATTATTCTCCTCCAAGTCAGTACTTACTAGATGTACCTTCGCAGCAATTACAGCCTTGAGTCTGTGTGGATCAGTCTATCAGCTTTGCAGATCTGCACATTGCAATTTTTCCCCATCCTTCTTTGCAAAACTGCTCAAGCTCTGGAAGATTGCATGGGGATTATGAGTGAACAGCCCTTTTCAAGTCCTGGCACAAATTCACAATTGGTTTGAGGTCTGGACTCTGCCTTGGTCACTCCAGGACATTAACTTTGTTGTTTTTAAGCCATTTCTGTGTGGCTTTGGCTTAATGCTTGGGGTCATTGCCTTGCTGGAAAACATCTTTTCCCAAGTTGCAGTTCACTGCAGATTGCATCAGGTTTTCCTCCAGGATTTCCCTGCATTTTGCTGCATTCATTTTACTCTCTACCTTCACAAGCCTTCCAGGGCCTGCTGCAGTGAAGCATCCCCACAGTATGATGCAGCCACCATCATGCTTCATGCTGGAGATGGTGTGTTTTAGGTGATGTGCAGTGTTTGGCTTACATCAAACATAGCTATTAATCTGATGGCCAAAATGTTCAATTTTGCTTCCATCAGACCATAGAACCTTCTGGCTGGCTTCTGAATCTCCAACATGCCTTCTGGCAAACTCTAGCTGATATTACACTGTTGATTTCTTTTCAACAGTGGCTTTCTCTTTGCTACCTGCCCATAAAACTGCGACTGGTGAAGCACCTGATCAAGAGTTGTATGTGTAGCCTCTCCCATCTTAGCCACTGAAGCTTGTAACTCCTGTAGAGTTATTATAGGTCTCTTGGTGGCTTCCCTCACTTGTCCCCCTTCTTGCATGGTCACTCAGTTTTTGAGGGTAGCCTGCTCTCGGTAGATTTACAGTTGTGCAATATTCTTTCCACTTTTTGATGACTGGCTTAGCTGTACTCCAAGGGATATTTAATGACTTAGACATTGTCTTGTATCCATCTCCTGACTTGTGCATTTTAATAACCTTTTTTCAAAGTTGCTTGGTGTGTTCTTTTGTCTTCATGGTATAGTTTTTGCCAGAAACTGACTCACCAGCAGTTGGACCTTCCAGATACAGGTGTATTGTTACTGAAATCAATTGAAACACTAATTGCACACAGGTGATCTCTATTTAACTAATTATGTGATTTCTAAAGCCAGTTGGCTGCACAAGTGATGATTTGCTGTGTGATATGAAGTGGGGGGGGGGGGAGGGGGTGAATGCTTATGCTAATACTATCAATTATTTTGTGTTTTGTATTTGTAATTAATTTAGTTCACTTTGTGGAGATCTATTTTAACTTTGACATGAAGGAGTCTTTTTCTGTTAATCAGTGTCAAAAAAACCAAATTAAATCCACTGTGATTTGATGTTGTAAAACAATAAAACATGTTAACTTCTAAGGGGGTGAATACTTTTTATAGACACTGTAGTAATGAGGAGAAGTTTCTTCACTCCAAGAAGTGTGAATTTTTGGAACTCTTTATGTCAAAGGGCTGTAGAAATACATATCTAAGAGAAAAAATAGCAGGTTATTGGAATAGGTTGAAGTAAACAGCAAAAGTAGAGATCAGTGAGAAAGTTGAAGGTGAATGATGGCGCAGGCTTGTGGGGCCACCTCTTGTTCCTATTTCTTAATTTACATAATTTTATAATTATAAGATTTCATAATAGTAATTGATCTCTTGTGATGTAAGTGTCAAATGCAGCATTCGTGTCCAGCAGGATTAGAAGGCAAACAATAACTGCATATTGGAGAAGAGGGGTAAATAAGGGAAGAGGGAAGAAATGAATTAATAGCTTAATTTTTTAAAAGATTTGTATTTTGACCTCCATTCACTAATTTTAACCACCACACACTTCATATTATTGCAATAAATTTTCTAGAGGGCTGTTGATGTATCTTTTCAAGTTTATTTTTCCTAATAGTGTTTCCGTGATATTTACATGGCTCAAATGTGGCACTAAACTGGACCAACAGAAAGAGACCTTGTCACAGCATTAGTTCATGGGCAGCCTATTGAATGTTCTAAAAAAACTAGAAGAGATGTTGTAAATTAATGCAATATCTGTAACTTTAAAACTGACCTTTCTTAAAAACATATATTGCCAATTAAGTTTTTAAATAATATTTTGAATTAAAGTGTCATGATTCCTGTCTAGATGTAATGAAAAAAAATGACCTTTCTCATAGATAATTCATAGATTGTCATCAAAATTAACAGGCCAAAAATAAACAGCAGATCATGGAATATGGAGATAGTTCAATTGACAAGTAACTCTTGTTCAGATTTTCAAAATATTAAGATTTGAGTATATCATCCACATCTACAACTAGAGTCATAGAATTTAAATTTACTGAAAAGTTGGTGGCAAGTTGGATTTTTCCACCCAGTTAGGTTTCATCTGACCACAGGACCTTCTTCCACATCTTTATAGTATCTTCTAAGTGACGCTCTGGAAAATCTTTACAGACAAGGTTATGCTTTTTTTTGAGCCAGGGCTTCTTCCTTGCCACTTTTCCATAAATGGCCATTTTCTGCAAGGCCTTTAGAGATTGTGCAGCCATGAACTTCATCTCCAGTTGCAGCTACTGAGTTACGCAGCTCACTTGCAGTGACTGATGGCATCTCTTGCAAGTGTCATTCTTCTCCGGTGACTAAGTTTAAAGGGCAACTTGACCTAGGCAGTATGACTGTGGTTTTTTTTTCCTACTTCTTCATGATGGATTGCACTGAGCTCAGAGGTATGTTCAGGGCCTTTGAGATGGTTTTGTACCCTTGCCCCATCTGTGTCTGATTTGTCTTGAATTCTTTTTTGTCTTCATTTTGGTTTGATCTGTTGAAAATTTTCTATACAGTTGGACCTTACAGAGAGAGGGAGTATTTATTTTTATGAATTCATTGAAAGCAGGTGATCCTCCAATTTACTACATCAACAAATTGGGTCAGTTGGTAAGATAATATACAGTATTGCACCAGAGGAAAGTTAGTATAGTAATTACAAAGGAGATGAATACTTCTTCAACCTCACAATTTTGGTATTCTTTATAGGAATATTTAATTTTACTGGGTCAGAGTACAATTGAAGAGTATAATGGAGATACATTTAGAGCCAATACGTGATCAACGTTAGAAGTGGAATCAGACTTTAAGTCTCTTGAGCTTGTTCTGCCATTCAGTCAGATCTGGGTTCATCAGTTATTTTAACATTTGATTGCTTTTGTTCTGTAGCCCTTGACAGCCTTGTGAACAGAATCCTATATCATCAATAAGCAACTTAAAGAAGAAACTGATGGCATTCGCCTTATCAAGAGATACTATAATTATATGTGCCAGTTATGGTTCAGGTTCTGTGTATGTCCAGCATTTTCTGTTTGACTTCAGATTTCAAGCATCTGGTGGTTTTGTGTTCCGATATCTTTGTCTGTCTCTTAAAAACAAGCATTTATTTGGGAAGACATAACTTGCAGCTTTGAAAGCCATGCCTAGTAACTTTTATTGCACTTGCTTTTATGCTAAACATGAATAACATTCAGCAAAATGCAGTGGGGTGTTTCCCCAATATAAATTTTAGACTATTTGTAATACCCAACATTCTGCAGAAATAGCGCCTTTTGAAAGATGAAATGCAAACTAGGATTAATATCAAGTTTTAACAACATTGTTCTAAATTGGGATAGTGTGACGTTTACTTTTTCCATCTCCTTTTATTTCTGAAAAAGCAGAGGTTTATTTTTACAAGAGTGACTGTTGACTTGTTTGAAGTGCTAACAGGCTTGAGCTAGCAGTTCAAAGTTAAGTTATTTGTTTAATTAAGGAGCGTGTAGTCTGCCAGCAAAATAAATCTGCACCTGAACAAGCTTTATATCATATCTTCAGAGAATTATATTATCTGCATGCCTCTGAATCTTAACTAAACAGATTCTAATTTTTTTCCTTCAGAAATATCATCTGTTTGCTTTTGACTTGTGCCAAATATGTCTACACATGTTGGAAAAAGCAAATCTCACTCTAACTTTGTTGTGTGACTCATAATTAATCAAGTTAAATTTGTGCCATTTTTACAGGGGACATGAGTGCAAATCTTTGAGCAGACAGAGAAAATGTTTCCTTCTTAAAACCCACGTGAAGCATTTTTATATCAGGTTGCTATTTGTCTGAATAGCATCATCTGCCATCAGTGCAAAACAGCCGAAATTTGATATTCTGTTGCTTATTATTATTGTAATTGTGGTTTATTATAGAATAGCAGTTGGCATAATCTTTGTTGTGTATTTGGTGCATACAAAACTAAGTCTGCATTTCACATAGTGTAAGTAATTTATTTCTTGGCAAATTCTTTTCCACAACAAATTAATACAAAAGGCACTTTGTACAGTGATAGTTGCCTGTTTTATGTGGAATGTATTATGAATGGCAAGTGGCTGGAAATATTCTCTGCAAGGCATCTGGCACCTGGTAGACAGTTAAGCATCTCCTGATCTATATTAGTGAATGGGTTTGGAAGCAACAGCTGATAAACTGGGTTGTAAGTGGAAACATGAATTTATTGTTAAATCAGGTACAGAAAAGAAGATTCTAAGAACCTTAGAAATAGAGGCAGCAGAATGCCACTTGGCCCTTCAATAAGACCACCATTCAGTAAGACCATAGTCGACTTCTTACTCCACAGCTGTTTCCCTTCATAAGTCTTGTTCCCTTTTCTGTCATAACTATATTCAATGACCAAACCTCCATAACATGTTTGCATACAGAATTTAACAAGTTCAGTACCCCTTTGGTAATGGCTTTTCTTCTTTTCACTTCTCTGTTTTTGACAGTATGAATCCAAGTTCACTCCATCAAGAGAAGCATCAACCCTTTAAACATCCTGTTCGTTCTCATAAGAATTTTGTTCCAGATCACCTCTTGTTCTCATTAATGAAAGAGAGCATATAACCAATCTCTTTCATTTCTCCTTATATGACACATCTGCTATCAAGAATCAGTTTTGTGAATATAGATGGCACTTCCTTGATCACAAGATAAGGAAGCCTGATCTGTTAACAATATTGCAAGTGCAATTTCATCTAACTGAAGCAAATTATTTCTACTCTTGATTCAAATTATCTTCAATAAAGACCAACAAACAATTAACTTCCTGATTGTTTGCTGTACATAGCTTGCATGTCAATTTTTATTGATTTGTGTACAAGGATAATCCCCTGAACACAAACTGCTTTCAATCTGTAGTTATTAAAAAAAATCTCAATATGTGTATTTTTTTCCAAAAAGCAAAACGAAGAAGTAGAAAGGCAGTAATTCAGTTATGAGAGAGGAATGGGGAAAAAAAGTAGCTTTTGTTTTGCAATCAAGTTTTTAAATGTATGTCTGAATTAAGATTAAAAGGAACCATGCTCCATTCTTGTAACAGTTAATTTGTGGATATATATTTTATCTATTATTAACATATATAAGATATAATATGTATGACATATATGCACACAGACACAGATATACATATGCAGGCTTTTTACTTCATTACTTGGATAGAAATGAAGATGCCTTGATTTTCTGTTCAGTTTCCTTTTTATCTGTTATTGCAGTATGGGAAATTAATGCTGTTCGATGCATTTGAATGTATTCCCATTTGGCAAGATAATAATGATAGAATGGTAAATTCCTGATAGCAACTTTCCCATTTCTGAATCTGATCATCCATATCTCCGGCCTGATGTTGCTCCAGCATTTGGACATAAATAATTAGCCTTTCCATCTTTTGGCAAAGTACAGTAAAATATTGAAGTAGCACACTTGTATTGATGAAATTTGAGTTTTATGATCTAAACATTTTCTTACTTCAGATTTTCCAAATAGAATATAAATTGTAATGGTTCAAAGCATTGTAAATTGCTCTGAACCATTGTAATGGTGCAATTAAGTAGGTTTTTTGACACTGAATATAATGGAAAATATTCATTGGTAGTCCTTATTTTTTGAAGGGACATTACCTGGTATACAGTGCTTCTCATGACTTTCCCAGTATTTCTGCTGAGAGGATATGTGACTGATATTCTCCTAGACCTCTGCAATGCCATACCTGAATTAGGCACTAGAGGATGCAAAAGAGTGATCAGTGATCTTCTAATTTTGGTAGATGGCCCATTTGTTCCACCCATATTCCCGTGAATTGGAATTCAATTGAATCAGAGAATAGAACATCCAAAGCATGAATGTTGGAATAGTTACAGCCTGGAAGGCTGTTATTCAGGCTGTTGTGTGTGGACCACTCTATGCAAGAACCCTTTAGCTAGTCTCATTCCTCTGCACTCTCTCCAGGGAATTGCAATATTTTTCCTTCAGAACTTACTGTGTTTCTTTCTGAATGCTGGAATTAAATGTACCTGTACATTTCATCCATTCATTGTCTGGGGAAAATATTTCTTTGTCATTTTTAATTATTTTGCTTTTTTAATGGCTTTCTCAACTTGTTCCCACTTTCAATTAACTGTGCGTACTGTAGATCTCTGTGTTCTTGTATGGGGTGATTGATAAGTTCGCGGCCTGCAGTAGAAGGACTCAATTTTAGAAAAACCAGCACATTTATTTTTCAACATAGTCCCCTCCTACATGTACACAGTTAATCCAGCAGTTGTGGAGCATATGGATCTCTTTTTTGTAGAACTGGTCCACAGCAGGGGTGATTGATAAGATTGTGGCCTAATGTAGAAGGAGATGAGTTATACAGCTCTCATTACATGCACATGCAGTTCAACTCTGAGTGAAAATGCAGAAAGCTTGAAGTTAGTAACTCATCTCCTTCTACCTTAGGCCACAAACTTATTAATCACCCCATGCTATGGGCCACTTCTGGAGGTCCAAGACACTGACTTCTACAGAGTAGGGATCCTTATGCTCCACGACTGCTGGACTAAGTGTGTAAATGTAGGAAAAATAAATGTGCTAGGTTTTCTGAAGTTGATTCCTTAGGCCTAAGACACAATCTTACTGGATTGTGTCCTATCGTTGGATTCTTTATCTTTTGTTATTCTTTTATATATCCTTTTTTAAAAGTAAGGGGATCAAAATCTATACACAGAACTCTAAGTGGACTCACACCAATGCCTGATATTCTGGTCAGATACCTTTGATACTCTATCCTGATCCTCTTCAAAGCTGTTATACCATTTGCCTTCCTATCACTTACGTCATCTGCATGCTGCCTTTCAGTGAGTTATACACAGGTATAATGAAGTCCCTTTGAACAACAAAATTAATCAATTTCTCAGCATTTGAAAAATACTCAATTTTTCTGTATTGTGCAGCAAAAGAGGTAACTTCAGATTGTTCCACATTATATTAATTTCTTATCTTCTTGCCCACTCACCTAACTTTTCTACATAACTTCAAAGCCATTTTACATCCTCAGCTCCTCTGTCTGTTTTGCATTATAACTAAACTTTTAAAAATGATATTTGGTCTTCTCAACCAAATCAATGTAAGTTGGGGGAAGCTGGAGCCTGAGTACCAATCCTTGTTCTGCCCATTGCGTTTAATCTGTTATCTATTTACCCATTCCATTAGCCTATCAATATATCTTTGAAGTTTAATAGTATCATCACAGTTTATGCCATCAGCAACCTGGAAGCCCAGATTATTAATATATATTTTAACAGACCACTGAGGAAATTTACTGCATACATTTCTTTGTCGAGGAAAAAAACCCTTTTATTCCATTGCCTTCAATTTTGATCAGAAGCCTATTGTGTGGCATCTAGAACACAGAACAGTACAACACAGGAACAGGCCCTTCGGTCCACACTGTTGTGCTGAATCAATTAAATTAATAATTGAACGGCCAACTAAACAAATCCCTTCTGCCTATAAATGTCCATATCCTTCCATTTTCCACACATTCATGTGCAATCGCAACGTCTGTTAAAAGATCCCTAACGTATCTGCCTCTACCACCTCCCCAGGCAATGCATTCTAGGCACCCACTACCTTATCAAACTCAGTGAGTCATGGAATCATATAGCACAGAAATGTTAGCACTAGATCCATTCTGACCCTTCTCCCTGTTTACACTAATCCCATTTGCCATGTAGTTTCCTATTTCATCACTCAGCAAATTAAGATAGATTCCATTTGCACCAAATGATTTGAGGAGAATTGAGGAATTGAGGAGATTGAGAGGGGATCTGATTGAAACATTTAAGATAATTAAAGGATTTGATAGGATTGAGGCAGGAAATATGTTCCAGATGTTGGGAGAGTCCAGTACCAGAGGGCATGGATTGAGAATAAGAGGTCAGTTATTTAAAACAGATTTGAGGAAGAGCTTCTTCTCCCAGAGAGTTGTGGAGGTGTGGAATGCACTGCCTCGGAAGATGGTGGAGGCCAATTCTCTGGATGCTTTCAAGAAGGAGCTGGATAGATATCTGATGGATAGGGGAATCAAGGGATATGGGGACAAGGCAGGGACTGGGTATTGATAGTGAATGATCAGCCATGATCTCAGAATGGCGGTGCAGACTCGAGGGGCCGAATGGTCTACTTCTGCACCTATTGTCTATTGTCTATTTATTTACTTGAAGTATAATTTGCCTAATACCTACATGTGGTCAGTTTTTGGCTCATTCAAAATCTGAGTTGAATTCATCTGCTGAGACTTCAAAAGCACCCTCTTCCTTGATGAAGACTAAAGTGAAAATACTTGCAAAATGCAGATCATGTAGTATACTTGTATTAAACCAGAATTACATTTTGTTGTTTTGTAAATTGCTCCTTGTGCAATTGGTTCCTCGATTTCCTCAATTACTGCTCCCCAGACAGTTCAGATTGGCAACAACATCTTCAGCATCACTATCAGCACAGGTGCACCACAAGGCTGTGTACTTAGACCCTTGCTCTACTCGCTTTACACTTATGACTTTGGAGCTAAGTACAACTGCAGTGTCTTATTCGAGTTTGCCTACAACACTGCTGTCGTAGGCAGAATAAAAGGTGATGATTAATCAGCGTATAGGAGGGAGATTGAAAATCTGACTGAGTGGCTCCACAACAACAACTTCTTACTCTATGTCTTCTTACCAAGGAGCTGATTATTGACCTCACGAGGAGGAATCCGGAGGCTATGAGTCAATACTCATTGGAGGATCAGAGGTGGAGAGGGTCAGCAACTTTAAATTCCTTGATGCTTTCATTTCAAGGACCTGTCCTGGGTCCAGTACAAAACTGCAATTATGAAGAAATCATGGCAGTGCTTCTACTTCCTTAGGACATCTAAAACTTTGACAAACTTCTGTAGATAAGTGGTGGAAGGTAGATTTACTGGCTACATCACAGGCTGACATGGAAACACCAAGCCTTTGAATGGAAAGTCCTACAAAAAGTCCCAGTCCATCATGGTTAAAGCCCTCCCTACCACTGAGCCCATCTACACAGAACGTTGTCACAGGAAAGGAGCATTCAGCGCCAAGAACCCCCATCACCCAAGTCATGCTCTCTTACTGATTCTGTCAGGAAGAATGTACAGGAGCATCAGAGCTCACACCCCCAGACTCTGGAACAGTTGTTAGCCCTCAACTATCAGGCTCTTGAACCAAAGGTGATAATTCACTCAACTTCATTTGCCCCATCACTGATATGTTTCCACAACCTATAGACTCACTTTCAAGGATATTTTGTCTCATGTTCTCAATATTCACTTGCTTTTTTATTTATTTATCTATCTGTCTATGTCTTTCTTTCTATATTTGCACAGTTTGTTGTCTTTTGTACCCTGATTGAATATCTGCCCTGTTGGTGCAGTCTTTCTTTGATTCTGTTATGGTTATCATTCTATTATGGATTTATTGAGTATGCCACAAGAAAATGAATTTTACAGTTGTATGTGATGACATACATGTACTTTGATAATAAATTTACTTTGAACTTTGAAATGGCAGAAATATGGGATTGGTTTATTATTGTCACATGTATCAAGATATAGTAAAAAGATTGTGTTGCATACTATTTACACAGATCAAATCATTACACAGTGCATTGAGATTGAATAAAGTACAACAATATTAATACAGAATAAAATGTAAAAGCTACTGAAATAGTGCAGTGGAGATAAATGATAAAGTGCACGATCATAACAAGGTAGATTGTGAGGCCAGGAGTCCATCTTATCAGACAAGAAGTCCGTTCAAGATTCTGGTGACAGTGGGATATTAGCTGTCCTTGACCCTGATGGTACATACTCTCAGGCTTTTGTATCTTCTGCCCGATGAAGAGAGGGGAGAAGAGCAATATTGATAATTATCTTCATAACCGTTGGAAATTTTGGGATTTCAGTGCAAATTCTACTTACTTTATTGCAGTCCAATAATGAACACTGATGGACTCCATTGGAGGAAAATGTTTGGACATTCA
Source organism: Hypanus sabinus (assembly GCF_030144855.1). Lineage (NCBI taxonomy): Eukaryota > Metazoa > Chordata > Chondrichthyes > Myliobatiformes > Dasyatidae > Hypanus > Hypanus sabinus. The sequence continues at coordinate 137,047,633 of NC_082706.1, read as the reverse complement.
TGTTCACTTTAGTTGAGGAATCTGCAATTCAATAAGGCTCAATGTGGCTGTGACAGACTAACATGATTGCTAGTATTTTATTTTTTGAATGCTTCAAATTTAAAACCTTATGTTAAGTGCACTTAACCCACTGCTCTACTCTCACTATACCCATGACATTGTGGCTAGGCATAGCTCAAATGCCAACTATAAATTTGCTGATGATACAACCATTGTTGACAGAATCTCAGATGGAGATAAGAGAGTGTACAGCAGTGAGATATACCAGCTAGTTAAGTGGTATCGTATCAATAACCTTGCACTCAGTGTCGGTAAGACCAAAGAGCTGATTGTGGATTTCAGAAGGGGTAGGATGAAGGAACACAAACCAATCCACATTGAGGGATCAGAAGTGGGGAGAGTGAGAAATTTCAAGTTCCTGGGTGTCAAGATCTCTGAGGATCTAACCTGGTCCCAAAATATTGATGCAGCTATAAAGGAGGCAAAGCAGTGGCTAAATTTAACTGCTTTGAGGAGATTTAGTTTGCCGCCTAAAACACTTGAAAACTTCTACAGATGTATCACTGTCTGGTATGGGTGGAGCTACTGCAGAGGATCGAAAAAAGCTACAGAAAGTTGTAAAATTAGCCAGCTCCATCTTAGGTACTAGCCTCCATAGGATCCAAGACCTCTTCAAGGAGCACTGCCTTAGAAAGGTGGCATCCGCTATTAAGGACCCCGTCACCTAAGACAGCCCTCTTCTCATTTAAACCATCAGGAGAGAGATACAGAAGCCTGAAAGCACCCACTCAGTGATTCAGTAATTGCTTCTTTCCCTTTGCCATCTGATTCCCAAATGGACAGTGAACCCATGAATAGTACTTTACTTTTATTGTTTCTGTTTTAAAACTATTTTTAATTTAGCTACTTAATATACATGTATACAGTTACTGTAGTTGATTTACTTATTTTTTTCTGTATTATCATGTATTGGATACTGCTGTTGCCACTAAGTTAACAATTTTCATAACATATACCACTGATATTAAACCTGATTCTGATTTATTAGTATGGTATTTGATTTTGTTTTTGTAATGGTTCAAATAAATTATAATCTTTCAAAACTTTTTTAAACAATCATCGAGCAGCTTGCAAATTCATAGAGCCTTTGAGTTGGTAATCTGTCTGTGTACTTCCTGCAATTTTCTGCCAAGGAACTACTGAGGTGTACATCACCATTGTTTCTAAATTCTGGGACATTGCAATATGAAATAGCTTATATGGTAAATTGACAACTAAATTAGTTATTTTAAGACATTATTTATCTAGAATCAGAGGGATGTAAAACAATACCTAGTATACTTTACTGAATATCTTTTGTATTATTTTTCCCTAATGTTTTTTGCTTATAAGACCATAAGACATAGGAGCAGAATTATGCCATTCAACCCCTCGAGTTTGCTCCATCATTCTATCCTGGCTGATTTATTATCCCTGTGTAATGTGGGAGAACAGGTTCAAGGATCCAGTGAGTGAAACAGGAGACACAGATTTACAAATGGGTACGTTAGGTATTTATTTGAGAAATGAACCGTGGAGCTCTAAACTGGACATCCAGCTAAGCAAGTATATATTTAAGCTGCCCAAAACCACTACGCTGCACATCCGGTTACTCTTTAAATAACGGATAATCTGCGAAACCTCCCTGATTATTAAAATACAAGAAGTAAGAATGCTATACACGGATTCTTATCGAACTGTGGGGGGCCTGTCAGTCTCTGCAAAGCTATTTCTCAGTGTCCTTCAGGACAGGTTGTGAATTCAGTCTGAATTTCGGCCCCTTGGGAGGCAGGAAAGAAAAAGAGAAAATCCTCTGCATGTGTTACCATTTATACCTCTAGAGTGCCCGGAACCGGAATTGGGCACCATGGCATGTATGCCAACCAATGGGAAAGAGCAGTGCAGATTTTAAGTGAACCAATCAGCACGATGCAAGTGGCTTTTGAATAGTATAAGCTACGACCTCCAGAGAACACACCCTCAACCCTCTTCTTCCCGTAATCTTTGACGCCTTGACTAAACAAGAGGCTATCAACCTCTGATTAAAATGTATCCAGTGACTTGGCCTCTACAGTTGTTTGTGACAATGAATTCTACAAATTCACCATTCTCTGGTGGAAGTACTTTTTCCCTCATCTATGTTGTAAATGGACATCTTCTATTTTGCGCGTGTGTCCTCTAGTCCTAGACTACCTCTGTATATTAAACGTCCTCTTCACATCCACTCTATCCAGGGCTTCGGTTTCAGTGAGATTCCGCCCCCCCACCTCCATTCTTCTAAACTTAAATGAGTGCGGACCCAGAGCCATCAAATGCTCCTCATATGTTAATCCTTTCATAGAAGCATAGAAAACCTACAGCACAATACAGGCCATTCGCCCCACAAAGTTGTGCCAATCATGTCCCTACCTGAGAAATTACTAGGCTTACCTATAGCTCTCTATTTTTCTAAGCTCCATGTACCTATCCAAAAGTCTTTTAAAAGACCCTATTGTATCCACCTCCACCACCGTTGCCGGCAGCCCATTCTATGCACTCACCACTGAGTAAAAAACTTACCCCTGACATCTCCTCTGTACCTACTCCCCAGCACCTTAAACCTGTGTCCTCTTGTGGCAACCATTTCAGCCCTGGGAAAAAGCCTCTGACTATCCACATGATTAATGCCTCTCATCATCTCATACACCTCTATCAGGTCACCTCTGATCCCCCATCGCTCCAAGGAGAAAAGGCCAAGTTCACTTAACCTATTCTCATAAGGCATGCTTCCCAATCCAGGCAACATCCTCTGCATCCTTTCTCTGGCTTCCACATCCTTTATGTAGTGAGGTGACCAGAACTGAGCACAGTATGCCAACTGGGGTCGGACCAGGGTCCCATATAGCTGCAACATTACCTCTCGACTCCTAACTTCAATTCCACAATTGATGAAGGCCAATACACCATACACCTTCTTAACCACAGAGTCAACCTGCGCAGCTGCTTTATGTGTCCTATGGACTCAGACCCCAAGATCCCTTTGATCCTCCACACCGCCAAGAGTCTTACCATTAATACTATATTCTGCCATCATATTTGACCTACGAAAATGAACCACTTAACACTTATCTGGGTTGAGCTCCATCTGCCACTTATCAGCCCTGTTTTTCGTCCTATCAATGTCTCGCTGTAACCTCTGACAGCCCTCCACACTATCCACAACACCTCCAACCTTTGTGTCATCAGCAAACTTGCTAACCCATCTCTCTACTTCCTCATCTAGGTCACTTATAAAAATCATGAAGAGCAAGGGTCCCAAAACAGATCCCTGAGTCACACCACTAGTCACCAACCTCCATGCAGAATATGACCCATCTACAACCACATTTTGCCTTTTGTGGGCAAGCCAGTTCTGGATCCACAAAGCAATGTTCCCTTGGATCCCATGCCTCCTTACATTCTAAATTATTTCATTCCTGGAATCATTCTCATGACCCTCACGGACCCTCTCCAAAGCCAGCACATATTTTCTTAGATAAGAAGCCCAAAACTGGTCACAGTACTCCAGGTGCAGTCTGACCGATGCCTTATGAAGCCTCGGCATCACAGCCTCGCTTTATATTCTAGTCCTCTCAAAATGAATGCTAACATTCATTTGTCTTTCTTACCACTTACAGAACCTGCAATTTAACCTTCAGGGAATCATACACAAGGACTCCTTAGTCCTTTGCACTTCTAATTTTTGAATTTTCTTCCTGTTTTGTAAAATAGTGTACACCTTTATTCCTCCGACTAAGGCAAGGCTAGCAGGTTTATGTAACCTTGGCTTTCGAGAGATTGAAGCCCTGGTTAAGAAGAAGAAAGAGGTGCATGGCAGGTATGGGTAGGAGGGTATTAGTTGAGTGTAAGAAATATAAGAGAACATTTAAAAGTTGGAAATCAGGAGGGCTAAAAGAAGGCATGAGGTTTCTCCAGCAGACAAAGTGAAGCAAGATCCCAAGGGCTTCTAAAGGATTGCAAAGGACAAAACTGGTTGTCTTGTAGGTCAGAGTGGTCCTCTATGCACAGAGCCAAAAGAGAGGAGATCATAAATAAATTTTTTTTGTATTTACTCATGAGATGGATTCATGAGTCTACATGAATCCTGAAGTGAGGCAAAGCAGTATTCATCTGATGACCCTATATAGAGTATAGAAGTGGAGGTCTTTGCTGTTGAGGCAAATTAGGTTGGATAAATTCCCTGACAAGTTGTTCCATCAGACCCTCTGGGAGGCTAGTGCAGAAATTGAAGGGGTTCTAGCAGAGATAGTTAAACCATCCTTAGCCACGACAAAGCGCCAGAGTTTTGGAGGATAGCTAATTTTGTTTCTTTGTTTAAGAAAGACTCCAAGAATAAGTCAGGAAATTATAGGTGGGTGAGCCTGACATCAGTAATGGTAAGCTATTGGAAAGTATCCTAAAGGACCAGATATATAAGTATTTGGATAGATAGGAACTGATTAGGAATAGTCAATGTAAATTTGTGCATGTTAGGTCGTGTCTAACATATCTTATAGAATTTTTCAAGAAGTTACCAGGAAAGCTGATGAAGGCAGGGCAGTGAATGTTGCCTAAGTGGACTTCAGCAGGCCTTTTTGCCAAGGTTCTGTATGGAAGATTGCTCAAGAAGATCCAGCTGCTTGGCGTTCAAGATGAGGTATAAAGTGAATAAGATATTGTCTTTGTGGGAGAGGCTGGAGAATGGTAGTAGATGGTTACTGCTCTGACTGGAGGCCAGTGACTTGTGGTGTGTCACAGAGAACATAGCGGGGTGCATTGTTGTTTTTATCTATATCAATGATACAGATAATAATGTGGTAAAGTGGATCGGTAAATTTGCGGATGAGATCCAGATTGGGAATTCAATGAGGAAGACTATCAAAGTGTGCAGCAGGAACTGAACCAGCTGCACGGGGGGCTGCAAAATGGCAGATGGAATTTAATGTGAGGTGTTGCAGTTAGGAAGATAAACCATGGTAGGACTTACATGGTGAGTGGTAGGACACTTAGGAGTGTGGTAGAACAGAGGGATCTGAGAATACAGATCCATAATTTGTTAAAAGTAGTGTCACAGATAGATAGGATGATAAAGAAAGCTTTTGGCACATTGGCCTTCATAAATTAAAGTTTTAGTAAGGAATGTTATGTTGAAGTTGCCTAAGATGTTGGTCAGGACAAATTTGGAGTATTGTGTACAGTTTTGGTCACCTACATACAAGAAAGATACCAATCAGATTGAAAGCATGCAGAAAAAATTTACGAGGATGTTGCCAGGACTTGAGGACCTGAGTTTTGGGAAAGGTTGAATAGGTTAGGGCTTTATTGAGTATGGAAAAGTGAGAGAAGATTATGAGGTGTTTAAACAGGGTAAGTGCAAGCAGGCTTTTTCTGCTGAGGTTAGGTGAGGTTAAGGGATCGTGATTTAAAGGTGAAAGGTGAAATGTTTAAGGGGAACCTGAGGGGAAATTTCTTCAGTCAGTGGGTGGTGAGGATGTGGATGAAGCTACCAGCGGAAGTGGTAGATTCAACATTTAAGAGCAATCTGGGTAAGGACATGGATGGGAGAGGCTTGGAGCCCTATTGTCTCGATACAGGTCGATGGGCCAAGTGTTGCACAGTATTGTAGTACTTTATGTATCGTACTGTACTGCTGCTACAAAAATAATGTGAATAATGATAAACCTGATTCTGATATGGGTTTTGTAGTGGACTGAGAGTGGGAAGGGGGCAGGAAGAGGGGAATCATGGCTATTGAAAAAGTGGAAAGGAGAGGGGAGGGAGCGGTAAGCACCACAGAGACATTTTGAAATTTGTCAATATACTAGGTGTTGGGAATCAAATTACCTTGCCTGGTGTCTCAGGGCTGTGTATGTCTACACCTGCGCCACCGGCACTCCTCCTCTGCTATCTGCCCCACACCACTCACGTGGTGCTCTACCTTCACCATTCCAAACATGCTTTGCTCCCACTGGATTTGTACGTTGAGTCCACGTTGACAGAAGTTTTAGGTACCCTAGCTATATATATGTACCTAAGACTTTAGCATAGCACTGTATTTTGGCTTGAACAAGATGGACTCAAGGGCCTGTTTATGTGCTGTAGTGTGCTATGTTGATGACTCTAAAGTGATTCAATTTAATCTCATGTCACTTTGTCGTTGACTTCCAATTGGTGCTTATTTTTATTAAGAATCTGTGCTCTTCGTAAAGACCTGCCAATCCAGTGGGCTATCAATTACTTAGCAATTTGCAAGTCCACAAGTTCACCCCAGCAAGAGAAGATTCATTTTTCACTTTAATGTATTCAACAATTTGCCACTCATACAGCAATAATTTATCTTGGAGTTGTACTGAAAAAGAATCAACTCCTGAAAGTGGACCTTGTCATATTTAAGATTAGCTCCTACACTGGAAAAAAATTGTCAACTAGGGCGCAGCATAGATTGTTCATTCTCATCTCTCATTCTCATTTCTTCATATTGCTCATTCTCATCTCCCATTCTCATTTCTTCATATTCTTTCACTCCTCTCTCCCTTCCCTTTCTTTTGTCATTTTGGGTCCTGACTTTCCCTCTTCCCTTTCCCTTTCTCTTCTGTCACAAATGTCATTCCCTTTCCACCTCTGCCTTGATCCATTTACCTTCAAAGTCAATGTGACCTGAATATTGCACAAGGACTTTGTTGGTTATGTGCAGTCCCATGAGAGATCAACACTTAATGAATTATAAAGACTGCAGATTCGGAGCCTGGAGATTATCCAGGTTTTCAAAGCAGACAATTTAACAAAAACGTGGATGCCAAATTAGTAAAACTGAGAGCTATATTCTTAATACAGTATGCCTTTTAATGTACTGTTGATCATAGAGCTGGAAGATTTGACCAACTTTATGACCTATGAAATACAGGATATTTTGATACTGTATTTAATATTGAAGGACTAGAAGTTCTGTAATGTTCTGAGCATCAAAAAATCTGCTGCCAATAAATTTGTAGTTGATCAATAACCTATTTTTCTTTGAAATCTCCTTTAAGGGTTTTACTTATTTTAGGTGATCTCTGTTCATGAAAAATGGTCATGACAGCAGGAAGGAAATGGAAGACTAGCTAAATGTAGCTTAAATAAGAAAAGTAAATAGTTTAATTTAGTTTCATGAAAGAAAGCAAAGTGATTTGAAGGTGATTGAAAGCAGTATCAAAATAAATTTAAAGACTAAAGCTAAGCAATGGTCTTATTCAGAACATTCAGCCATCTCAATTATTTTGTTGAGGAATTCAGAAGGCACAGGATATATATATATATCCAAAGAGGAAGAAGTGTTCTAAAGGCAAGTTGATACAACTGTGTCTAACAAGAGAAGTCAAAGCCAAAATAAAAGCCAAAGCGAGGGTATTTAAGAGAGCAAACATTAGTGGGAAGTAAGAGGATTGGGAAGCTTTTAAAGACTCACAGAGGGTAACTAAAAAGTCATTAAGGAAGTAAAAAGATGGATTGAAAATAAGCTAGCCAATAATATTCTTCAGATGCAAGTAGATATCAGATACTGGAGAGTTATTAATGTGGGACAAGGAAATGGCAGATGAACTGAACGAGTACTTTGCATCAGTCTTCAATGTGGAAGACACTAGCAGTATGGTGGAAGTTCCAGGTGTCAGAGACCATGAAGTGTGTGAAGTTACAATAACTAGAGAGAAGGTTCTTGGGAAACTGAAAGGTCTGAAGTTGGTTAAGTTACCTGAACCAAATGGTGTATACTCCAGGGTTCTGAAAGAGGTGGCTGAAGAGGTTGTTGAGACATTAGTAATGATTTTCCAAGAATCACTAGATTCTGGAATGGTTTCGGAAGACTGGAAAAGTGCAAGTGTCACTCCACACTTCAAGAAGGGAGAGAGCGAGAAGAAAGGAAATTATAGGCCAGTTAGACTGACCTCAGTGGTTGGGAAGATGTTGGAGCAACACGCACAAAATGCTGGAGGAACTCAGCAGACCAGGCAGCATCTATGGACAAAAGTACAGTCGATGTTTCAGGCTGAAACCTTTGGCACATATTGGAGTTGGTTATTAGGTTGAGGTCTCAGGGTACTTGGAGGCATATGATAAAACAGGCTGTAGTCAACATGGTTTCCTCAAGGGAAAATCTTGCCTGATAAATCTGTTGAATTCTTTGAAGAAATAACAAGCAGGATAGACAAGGGAGAATCGGTTGATAGTGCGTACGTGGATTAACAGAGTGCCACACATGAGGTTGTTTAACAAGCTACAAACTCATGGTATTACATGGAAGATTCTAGCACGGATAAAGCAGTGGTGATTGGCAGGAGGCAAAGAGTGCAAATAAAGAATACCTTTTCTGGTTGACTGCCAGTGACTAGAGGTGTTCCACAGGAGCCTGTGCTTGGTACTGATTTTTTTTAACGTTGTATGTCAAGGATTTGGATGATGGAATTGATGGCTTTGTTCCAAAGTTTACAGACTATATGAAGATAGGTGGATGGGCAGGTAGTTTTGAGGAAGTAGAGAGGCTACAGAAGGACTTAGGCTGTACATGTGACAATTTAAAAAAAACAATTCAATGCTAATAGTAAGTAGATTCAAGTATATGCACCTAAGTGGTGCTCAGTTTAAGCATTTCAACAGTGGTTACGTTGGAAGGTGTAACCAAAATAACTTGTTCAAGTATCCATTAGGTTCTCTTTCCAAGTATAACTCATTATGGAAACCTTAAGTTCATTTACATTTGGGAGACTATAAAACCAAATGATTGAAACAGGTATTCTTTTATGTGAAATACTATCATTTAACTTCTGGCAGAAGGTAAAGTCAAACAATATTGCTTATAGCATTTGCAATCAGTGCAGACTGATTTCATTCATTGTAACCAACTTGTTTCACGCAGAAATGCAACTTCAAAGGAACATCCTGCTGCAATATGGCAGTTTCCAAGAGTATAAAATACTACTGTGGGTGTGAGGGTTATCTCCTTCTAGCTAGCAGTAAAATGAGCTATTTATACTAAAAATCTATATACAAATGTCTAGTGATTGACATTGTTTAAACAAAGAAAATTAATGACCAGAAAATAATAAACTTGGGTAGTGACTTGCTCTTTGAGGTAGTGATGCATTACTAACCACTTCCTACAGTAAATGATAACCTGCCAGAAGAGAGTGCTTATGAGAGTTGGGAGTGAACTTCGTAACCAAACAGAAAAAAATCCAATTTAAGAATGGACCATCTTTTGTTTATATCTGTCTTCAACTTGATCATCGGGGAATTAAGATTCAGTATCATCCTCGTTGAGAGCAGGATCACTGCTCTCTCTACTAAGTGGTTTCTGGAAACTCTAAAGCTACTGAATATAAACCACTTGCTAAAACTGGGATAAAAATGATCTCTTTTAATTTCCTCAACAAATCAGACATGGAGCAATTTATTTCCAGCACAGTAGTAGCCCTCATCATTCTTCTGTTGGATGCTCTGAATAGAGAGATTGATTTCACAGAGCCTTTTTTTAGTCCCCACTGTGTGTGGCATTTCTTGAAATGTATGATGTTTTTTTCTGGGGTAGTAGTTCATATAGTAATATAGAAGAAAAAAAATATGTGTGTGTGTGTGTGTGTGTGTGTACGCGCACACACACACACACACACACACACACACACACATATATATATATATATACACACACACACATGTACTCACACACACGGGCACACACACACACGTTTATAAAGCTTTGGAATACTACATTCAAAGCTAGAAGTGTTTATGTGAAGCATAAACATAAGGCTTGAGGAGTTAAATTATATAAATAACCTTAGCTGAAAAGAGCCTGGAAGTGTATTTAAAGTATTTAAATTGCAGTGTAATATCCTGACTTTTACATGGCAAACAAAAATGGAGCTTTTCACTCCCATGTTGCAGGCTTAAAGCAAATGACAATGTTAAAAGCAGCAAGTTAGGCCAAATCACATTCAATGATGGAGCTCTTTCCTTAACCTGAAGGCAAGGTGAGATATTTGGCCTACAAGCAATAGAAGGATAATAAGATCTAAAAATGTAGCATCTTTTAGAGAGCTGTTACTTGAAGAGAAAAGGGAACACTGAGGGGATGAGAAAAGCTGTTCATAATTACTTGGCAAAGAAATAACTGCAGCATTGCTCCTTTTATGGTATGGTTGTAATGTGGTTGTAGAACCAGAACCAGCGACATGCCTCATCCTTAATTGTTGCAATTGAGATGTAAATGCTTTCACATTAGAAAAGAATGCAATTCTCAAATTTGATGGCCAAATTTATCAGGAAGATAAAAATAAAGGGAACTGAGCTCATCAGTGCATGAATTATTGAAACTCCTGTGCTCTTTAATTTTACAAAGGAGATTTCTGATGTCTTCAGATTCTTGGTAATGCAGTGCAGTTGTCTTTTATTGAAAGTATTTATTAAATTGTGGAACTTTGGTACGTCACTAAAGACTCTAGCAAAATTCTACAGTTGTGCAGTGGAGAGCAATCTGATTGGGTACATTAACGCTTAGTATGGTATGCTCCAATGCACAGGATCAGAAAAAGCTGCTAATGATAGTAGATACATTCAGCTTCATTGTGGACACAACACTTCCCCACCACAGAGGAAATCTTCAAAAGGTGGTGACTCGGGAAGATGTCATCTGTCTAAGACATGCCTTCTCATTATTACACAAGCTCAGTATTTTCAGAACAGCTTCTTCCCCTCTGCAGTCAGGTTTCTGAATGGTCCATGAACACAATCTCAGTATTTTGCTCTTTTTTCACTATTTATTTACTTTTACCATTACTCTGGGTGTTCTAGCTTCCCCCCATAGTTGTTCCGGATAGTAGATTAATTGGTCAAGTTGGCGTTCTAGGGTGGTGCTAGAAAGGTCTGTAACTATGCTGTATCTCTACATAAAATATTTCTTATTATAACTTATAGTAATATTTTATGTATTGTACTGTACTTTTGCCACAAAGCAACGAATTTTAACACGTTTGGCACTTATGATAATACAATAAGACATAGGAACAGAATCAGGTTATTCATCCCATCGAGTCTGCTCAGCCATTCCATTATGGCTGATTTATTATTCCTCTCCACAGCATTCTCCTGCCTTCTCCCCATAACCTTTGGCACCTTAACTATTAATCACTGCTTTAAACTTACTTATTGATTTGGCTTCCACAGCAATGAAATTCCACAGATTCACTTCCCTCCAGCTAAGAATAATATCCTCCTCATAGAAACATAGAAAATAGGTGCAGGAGTAGGCCATTCAGCCCTTCAAGCCTGCACCGGTATTCAGTATGATCATGGCTGATCATCCAACTCAGAACCCTGTACCTGCTTTCTATCCATATCCCCTGATCCCTTTAGCCACAAGGGCCATATCTAACTTCCTCTTAAATATAGCCAATGAACTGGCCTCAACTGTTTCCTGTAGCAGAGAATTCCACAGATTCACCACTCTCTGTGTGAAAAAAATTTTCCTCATCTCGGTCCTAAAAGGCTTCCCCTTTATCCTTAAACTGTGACCCCTCGTTCTGGACTTCCCCAACATTGGAAACAATCTTCCTGCATCTAGCCTGTCCAATCCCTTTAGAATTTTATACGTTTCAAACAGATCCCCCCTCAATCTTCTAAATTCCAGTGAGTATAAGCCTAGTCGATCCAGTCTTTCTTCATATGAAAGTCCTGCCATCCCAGGAATCAATCTGGTGAACCTTCTCTGTACTCTCTCTATGGCAAGAATGTCTTTCCTCAGATTAGGGGACCAAAATTACACACAATATTCTAGGTGCGGTCTCTCCGCATCTGTGTTCTAAATGGACATTGCTCTATTCTGAGGCTGTGCCTTCTGGTCCTACCCTCACTCACAATAGGAAACATCCTCTCCACATCTACGAGAAGGTACTTGTTCTTTCTTAATTTCTGTTCAAAAACTAATTAGACATAACCTATCAGTCAGTCAGTGTGGCTCAATTTTCTGTAATAACAAGTTCATTCTGAACTTGCAGAATTAAAATTGGAAACCCTTTTTTCTCTTGGAAATTATTACAAACTGTACGAGCTAAAGCCATAGGATTTTTGCCTTACTCTGCCAATGATTAACAGCTGAAGAGTATAACAATACCAAAGAAACTGCTTACACTGCTATGTATTTGATGAATTCGTTTTGTTATCAGCAATGAAGTAATAGTCCTCACCTAAAACAAAGCTTTCTTCAAAAATTTCATTTTGAAGTAAGCTGCCTAGAAAGATTTATTGATCTTTGTGGCCTAGACTACCACTTTCTCAATGTGGTATCAATTCAAGGGATCTTTAGAATTATGGAATGATGTCATCAAGTCAGTCAAGTTGAAGATCTGGCTTTTAAGTAAGCTTTTAAACATTTGTCAGAGTGAAAATATAGAATAGGACAAAAATGTTTAGATTAAGTTGAAACATCACCATATTTAAGAATGGTTAGTGTTATTTTTAAGCATAGTGCTTTAAAGTAATTATCTGAGGGAGACATGTTGTCATGTCATGAAGAAATTCTTAAGGAGTATGTGAGAGCTTGGGAATTGTATTTCCTCACATTAAGTGCTGAAGATGCTGACACATATAAATTAACTACCTAACATCCTAGAAATGATGAATACTAGTCTCATACTATCTTGAATATTTTAATTGCCCATTATGTAATCTGTTATTCAGAATAGTTCGACGTGTTAGCATTGATTGACATTCAGATAATGCACTGGTGGTTGTAGGTAGGTGGCGTCAACTTCTGATAATGGTGAGGTTTTCAGTAGAGCAGAAAAGATCACATTAGCAAGTGGTCGACAGCCAAACCACTGTTTGATTTTGTATTTAATGGTTGTCATGCCTAATATCTGGTGTCTTCTGAAGACCCTATCCTCACTTCAACTGGCAGTGCAGTGTCAGTCTCCTTCACTTTAGGGATAATTTCTGTTTACAATCCAGTATGGAACCTGAGCCCTTTTCAAGTGGACATTTTTTTGTGGCATCTTACTAACATATTTCAGGTTATGCTTCACTGCAGCTGTCAATCCACCACTGTACATTTGTTGACAGCTGCTTTATTCCTGCGTAGTGAGGTGATTCACTTTCAGTAGAAGTAATAAATGATGACTTGATATTCTATCCTCTCCTTCCTTCTCTTATCCTCCAATCTGCCCACCCCTTCTCTTCTCCTCACCTGCCCATCACCACCCTCTGGCTCCCCTCCTTCCCTTTATTCCATGGTCCACTGTCCTCTCCTATTAGATTCCTTCTTCAGCTGTCTATCTTTTCCATCTACCACCTTCTCACTTCTTACTTTATCTAGAACAAAACAAATAATGTACGTCTGGAAAAGTTAAATACGTGCACACATGTTATTTTTAGTTTCTTAAACTATTTATTAAATCTGCTGTGATGTTCATTAATCAGAAAGCACTACAGAATCAAGGAAGTGAAGACAGAGTAGTTATCAATTCAGTCCTGATGCAAGCTTTCGACCTAAAACATCACCAATTTTATACTTCCCCCCCAAACAGATGCTAGTCAACTCACTGAGTTCCTCCAACAGATCTAATGAAAAAATTGAATTAACCAAGGGAGTACTACAAAGCATATTGAAAAACATGATTTGAAATATAAAGTATGTGTGGCTGGAAATAGCTGCCTGGCATGAGAACTCTGTACTTTCTGCTGAAATATCTAAGGCCAAACCTGACTCTGCCATGCTGCCTTTGTAAGCCTGGGTCATTAAATCATCGGCGTCTGATGGATTTGCTTGTTATTCCCACACATGTCCTTTATATTCAAGTAATAGGTGTTTTATCTTCTGCTTTTCTGCCAATCCATTTTCACTGCGGGAAAAATGACAAATTCTGTAGTCGGGTTGAGTATTAATTTTCTAATTGATTAGTCCTTCACGTAGTAGTTTGTTCATTTTGGATAGGGAAATCATTTGTACTGCAGCATTCTGGAAAGAATTTAGTTTTTGGCATTTGTGGAAGTTGTCCAATGCAAGACATAGCGATGGAATGAGTTAATCTTATAGAAATATCTTTCTATATTTTGAATGAGAATATTTTCTGTTTAGTAAATAAGCAAATAAGGATACAACATCCGGACAAAAGATAAATAATCAAAATTTTCAAACTGTTCTTTAAAAATAGAATGCATTGCACTACAATTTCCTTCTGCCTGCTAATTATCCGCAAACCAGCCAAAATAAGTTTGCCAGGAAGCTCTTTATGTGTCAGAGAATCTTCACCCACAATAGAAATCTTCATCTGTATAAAACCATAGCTTGGATGATATTCTTTTTGAAGTAATGCCCTTTGAGCCCAAGAAATTGGCAGCTGTGCCTGTAGCTCTCATCTGTTACACATAGTGGCATCACCATTCCTAGGGAGAATGGGGTATTTTAAACTGAGTAATTTAACATGTCAATCACATCAGAAAATCTCTGTGGTTTTAAGTGACTGGAATTGATTTTATACCCAATTTCTATTTGTTCCAGTTGGTGGATTACACTTTTCAAATAAAATCAGTAAAAATGGCTATTTTGCTTTGTTGTGTGCTGAAAAATGCACAGCTTGGCTACATGTTCAACTCATTGTTAGACTCCATGGTGCAAATGAATGTTCCAGCTTAACTTGAAAGAACATCACACCCTTGAGTTTCAGAAGTGTGGAAATGTGTTAGGGCACGTGGGAAACCATGTTCTAAAAGCCTTTCCTTCAAAAAAATATTCCACATGAAATGTAGCATCTTTTTTTCAGAGATGTCATGTGAAATGGGAATTTTCAGACGCATCTACTAATTAAAGCTCATTCTTAAGAACAAAGCAAATCCAAATCAGAAAGCGTTTATGATAAATGGTGACTGTTTTTAGGTGAAAGTTATAATATGTAAAGCATAACTCTTCAAATAACATCTCAAGTCTCTTCCTTTAAAAGTTACTGCTGTCTGCTCTGTTTTCTTAAAATCTGTGCTTGGTCTCGGTGACTGTTATAAGAGTAGATAAATTTTCAGTAATGGAGCTTTACATTGTGTGATGTGTGTTGGCTAGTTTTGCCTTACATGTTAGAAAATGCCTATGCCAACCTATGTGCAAGAGACAACAGGATGTGCAATGCAAAAAGAACCAAAAAAACCAAAATAATAATAATACTAAATAAGTCATCAGTAACTATTGAGAACATGAGATGAAGAGTCCTTGAATGTGAGTCCATAGCTTGTTGGAACAGCTCAGTATTGGGATGAGTGAATGAAGAGTGTGATCGTTGAAGGATAGGAATAACCATGAAGATTGGATTTAAAAAAACACCAGAGCATTCTGTACATACATCGAAAGCAAGAAGATAACTAGAGAGAGGGTAGGAGCACTCAAGGATAAAGGAGGGAACATTGCTTGGTTGGATTGGATGTGGGTGAGGTCCTTTTCATCAGTATTTCCAAGAAGGATGTAGAGGATAGAGAGATCAGAAATGAGCCAATTGTTAAGCTAGGACATTTCATGGTAAAGGTGGAAGTCACTTTGGGTCTCGTAAAGAGCCTTAAGTATGTTAAGCCCCCAAGGCATGATATATATAATCCAGATTATAGGGAGAGGCAAGAGAGGAGATTATTGAGGACTTGACCTATATTTTTGTGTCCTTGCTAGCCACAGGCAAGGTCCTGGAGGACTGGTGAAAAACAGATGTTGTTCCATAATTCAAGAAGTGAACCAGGGATGATCCTGGAAACGTAGACCAATGAGTTTCACATTAGTGGTAGGGAAGTTACTAGAGAGAGTTCTTAGGGATAGTATTCATGAGCATTGAAAAGAAGGCAGTTCTGCAACACTTCATGGAGAGTGAAGGGCATGATAAGCCACAAAAGAACTCATGGTTATTCACTGCAACCAAGGAGGACCCCACTTTGTGAGGACTACTTGTACCGCTGGACATGAAACGTCAATGAGCAAAATCATTCAAAATTGTTTTACTGCTTACTTCTCACCAACTATCAGAGACAAAAATCACTGCTTTTTGAACATAAACACACTTAAGTGACGCTATTTAAAGCTGTTTTTGCTCTAAGTACAGTGTAGTGTCTGATGGCCGTACAAGTTCACACGACTGATGCTAGTTAGAAACTGTTCAGCAGCAATATCCTGTTCCAAATAAGTGGCACAGTTGTCTCAAATAAGTGGATGCTCTGCTGAACTGATGAACCAGTTGATCAGAATCCTCTGTATTAGCAAATGCTTTGACATTAGTGCTGTAATTTCTAGTTTCTGCTGCAGTTGAAGACATCCTCACTGTGTCTTAACTTGGCAATATTTTTGTAATCTTTAAATTTCTCATAGGTCATTCTGAAGTTACTTTTGTCTAGAGACGAGAATCCTGTTTTTTCTG
This sequence comes from Hypanus sabinus, assembly GCF_030144855.1. Classification (NCBI taxonomy): domain Eukaryota; kingdom Metazoa; phylum Chordata; class Chondrichthyes; order Myliobatiformes; family Dasyatidae; genus Hypanus; species Hypanus sabinus. The sequence continues at coordinate 137,031,164 of NC_082706.1, read as the reverse complement.
ATAGGTGGAAGTGCTCTGTTCTCTGGGCTTTAGTTATAGAACAGCTTTTCATTGTATGTTGGATAGTTTCTGCTCATTAATCAGCTGTGTCCTCCTTGATAGATGAATTTCAAAAGTTCATTGAAATTGTTCATTCTGACATGGAGAAAATTGACTTAAAGTCACAGAGTCATTCAGCATGGGCACAGGCCTTTCAGCCCACCTGGTCCATGCCAATCAAGATTCTCATTTGCCTGTGCCTGGCCCATGTCCTTCTACACCTTTCCTATCAGTTTACCTGTCAAAGTGTCTTTTAAATGTTAAAGTACCAGCCTCAAACTCAAGCTCTGGCAGCTTTCTCCACCTTCTGGGTTAAAAGATTGCCCCTCTATTTCCTATTATGTTTCTTTCCTCTTGCCTTACACCTATGCCCTTCAGTTCTTGATTCCCTGACCCTGGGAAACAGACTCTGCAAATTAACCTTCCTGTGCCCCTCATGATATTATACAAGCTGTTTAAGATTGTGGGGTGGAGATACATCTCTACCAAAGGGTGTGTAAGGTGCTCCTTGTAATATCTGCTTTGCTCCCTAATCAGAGGAACGTGAAGCCATGGGAACAGGTGGTGGATGATCGTGTGAGCGGCTGATGCATATCACAAGTCCTGGTTATGCAACCACTGCCACCAGGACAGACTGTCTTTAAAGAGTATTGATAATGGCTAGGGTCACCTACCTTGTAAAGACACTGCTCAGAAAATGGCAATGGCAAACCACTTCTGTAGAACAATTTACCAAGAACAATCATGGTCAAGACCATGATCTCCCATGTTATCCGGCACAACACATAATGATAATGATGGAGCTGATAATAAGATAGTTACTCATTTTCCTGTGTTCCAGTGAATAAAGTCTGAAGCTGCTCAAGCTCTTTTCATAATTGGAATCCTGGGGACATACTCATCTGCACTCTTTCCATTGTAATGGCATCTTTCCTCTGACAGCAAGTACAGGCCCAGTGCTATCCTACACTCCTCACATGTTAACCATTTCATTTCTGGGTTTATTCACATGAATAAACGTGAATGCCAACACATTTTTTCTTAGATAAGAGGTCCAAAACAGCTCACTAATCCAAACACAAGAAAATCTGCAGACGCTGGAAATCAAGGCAACACACACAAAGTACTGGAGGATCTCTGCAGGCCAGGCAGCATTTATGGAAAGGAATAAACAGTTGATATTTTGAGTGAGACCCTTCATCAGGTGGCAGTAATCCAGGTGTGGTCTCTCCAATGTTTTATAAAGCCTCAGCATTACTTGCTTTTGCATTCTGGTCCTCTTGAAATGAATGCTAACATTGCATTTGCCTTCCTTACTACCAACTCAACCTGCAAGTTAACCTTTAGGGAATCCTGCACAAGGACTCCCAAGTACCCCCACACTACTGATTTTTTGAATTTTCTCTCCTTTCAGAAAATTGTCCACACTTCTATTCCTTGTGCCAAAGTGCATGACCATGCACTTCTTTACATTCTATTCCATCTTCTACTTCTTTGACCATTCCTCTGATCTAGCTAAGTCCTTCTGGAGACACCCTGCTTCCTCAACATTACTTGCGCCCTCTCCCCACCTATCTTTGTATCATCTGCAAACTTGGCCACAAAGCCATTAATTCCTTCACTCAAATAATTGACATGCAATGTGAAAAGAAGTGGTCCCAACACAGACCCCTGTAGAATACCACTAGTCACCTGCAGTCAACCAGAAAAGTCCCCTTTATTCCCACTCTTTGCCTCCTGCTTGTCAGCCAATCTTCTCTCCATATTAATATCTTTCCTGTAATATCATGGGCTCTTGTCTTGTTAAGCAGCCTCTTGTGCAGCACCTGGTCAAAGGCCTTCCAAAAATCCAAATAAAAAACATCCACTAACTCTCCTTTGCCTATCCTGCCTGTTATTTCCTCCAAGAGATCCAACTGATTTGGCAGACAAATTTTCCCCTTTAGAAAACCCTGCTGACTTTGGCCTGTTTTATCATGTGCAGCCAAGTACCCTGGAATCTCATGCTTAGTATTATCTTCAACATCTTTCCAACTACTGATAAAAGTATAACAAAAGCAGAATGAAATAAATGAAGTATTTTAGAAAGCATTTTCAAAAATTATTTTTAATCTGATAAAAAGGCAATTGTAAACTAAACACCACATCTAAATAGTATTGTTATTCTAGCTTATGTATAACATAAGAAATATGAACATGGAATTATAAACTTTGGTGTATATTTATAAAAGATCAAGGAAAGGAAAATAAGCACACTTTACTCTCAGTGAGACTTGTTGCTGCACAAGTGGTGACAAAGATTTTACATCTTACTTTATATTTGATTATTTTGAGAACTATGCATGTAGCACTGGTTTCATCAATAAGTATGCTCCTGTAATTGAACTTGTCCAAGTTTATCACTGAAAACAATGAAAACAATATGTCACCGAAAATACAGTTACTATTGCCATTGCAAAATATTTCAGTCAGTTAGAAGTTTTAGGAATAGAATTCCAGAGTTTCAGAACTTCATTGTCCAGATTTTTTTTATGATCTCCTTCACTCTTTTCTTGTAGAACTCTGAAATCAACAAATTTTTATCTCCAAATTGAGCTGCTTTGTGAAATAATCAAATGCATTTCAAAATTAACCAAATCAATTCACTACATTTTCAAATTCAGTTTGTGCAATATTACACTGTCTGCATAGTTTATGAACTTTGCTATTTCTTCCAATGATGAATTAGTGAGTCTTAAAGAAAATTATTCACTAGTTGAACCCAGTGATGATTAAAAATTGCTTTGGAAGGCTCTGAATAGCTGTCTTTGCAGGAATTTCAATATCTGTCATTTTTTTAAGTTAGCGAAATACTTAAAAGTGTTATTTTCAGCATTGCATTTAAGTGCTTCCAATTTGATTTCAAAGGCTTTTATATTATCAAACATAACATATAGTATTTTGCCAGTTACCTGTAATTTGGTTTTCAAGTCATTTAAATGTGGTGAGGAATCTGCTTAAAAGATCAATCTGCAAATCCACACAATATCATATAATCCTTGACAAGAACATTTTTCATTCAGCAAAACAGATGAATTTAATTCACTCGACAAATTGTTTAAGGACAGCAACTCTACTAAGCCAACGAACATTGTTGTTTTCAAGTAGTCCTCTATACACCAAATTTACCTCATTTAGTAAATTCTGAAATTATCCCTTTTTCAAAGCAAGCCAAGAAATATTTAATTTACAAAGAATTTTCATCATTTCTTCAAGGCCAGCTTTTGCACACTAGGCCTCCTTGTGTACTCTACAACATATCATTGGATGTCCAGCATACAGTAATTTGCAACTGTATGATTGACAAAACCTGCTTCTTAACCATAGTTGGTACATTATCAGTTGTTGTAGAAGTTATCTTTAAAAATCAACTTGTTGACCAGACAATTCTTTTACTGCTACCTTACGTATTTCAACCCCTGTTGTGTGTTCAGGTAACTTTGCTAAGTTAACCAGTTCTTTGTATAATCTCATGACCCCAACAAAATTGAACAATAATGGCTGGCCGTACTGTTGATATAACATCAGTGCTCTCATTGGGATAATGGAAACAAATTTACAAGAACTAATATCTTTTCTTTGTTACTTTGCTATGTTGATTCCCATCATTAATATTCTACCTTTTACCATGTTTCAGCTTACTGGCAAATCCTTAATGTGCTGAATATTTATTTATCATTTTCTGGAAAACCACTAAAAGGAAAGCACATACCAACCTTCATTCTTTAACATATTCTCCACCACTTAGTAGTTTTCCATGTTGAAACTTTGAATTTTTGAAACTTCAAAATTGACAGCAACTAAGTTGGAACTGAAATAAATGTCATCAAAATATTTGACTGCATTTTTTGTCTGCAGATTTCTTGAGAAGTGTGTGCTTTTTATTCTTGATTACTTCTATTGCAAAGCCACACATGAAGAGTTTCAGAATACCGCTTTATGTAGGCAAGCTTGCACACCTGTGCTTTGGAACATAAGAAATATAATGTTTTTTTTAACCTTTTTATCATGCTAAATTCTTTACGTCATCACTCTTAAAAATTTCTGTTGCTTCTCCCATCATTTGAATATTTTTATTTCTTTGCTGGTTCGTCTGACAGTCTGAACAAGCTGAAAAGGATAAACAATTTAAAAATGTCTCACTGATAAACTAGTTTTACTAATGTAAGTAAAAAATATTTATTGTGGAAAAATTATTGCCTTCTGGCACAACAGGTCCACAGCAGATGCCGTTTCATTGGCTCTTCACTGAACCTGGAACATCTGGACAGCAAAGATGCATACATGAGGGTGCTCTTTATCGACTATAGCTTGGCATTCAATACTATCATCCCCTCAAAACTAATCAATAAGCTTCAAGACCTTGGCCTCAATACCTCCTTGTGCAGTACGATCCTCTATTTCCTCATTTGCAGACCCTAGTCAGTTTGGGTTGGCAACAGCATTGTTTCCACAATCTTCACCAGCACACGTACACCACAAAGCTATGTGCTTATAACCCTGCTTTACTCGCTTTACATTTATGCCTGTGTGGCTAAGCACAGCTCCAATGCCATAATTAAGATCATCGAAGATGAATCAAGGGTGTTAGCTGAATCAAGGGTGGGGACAAAGCAGCATATAGGAGGGAGATTGAAAATCTGGCTGAATGGTGCCACAAGAACAAGGACTAAAGAGCTGATTATTGACTTCTTGAGGAGGAAACCGTAAGTCCATGACCTTGTCCTCATCGGGGAATTAGAGGTGGAACTTTAAATTCCTCAATGTTATAATTTCAGAGGACCTGTCTCGAGCCTAGCACATAAATGCAATTGTGAAGTGCCTCTACTTCATTAGAAGTTTGCAAAGATTTAGCGTGGCATCTAAAACTTTGCAAACTTCTATGGATGTGTGGTAGAGAGTATATTGACTGGCTGTATCACAGCCTAGTAATAGCATGTGGAAGTTGGGGATAATGCCCTTGAACAGAAAATCCTATGCAAGTAGTGGGTACAGGCCAATTTATCACTGAGCACATCTACACATAGCTCAGTGGTGGAGAGGGTTTTACCAGTGATGTTCAGGAAAGCACCATCTATATTCAGGGATAACTATCACCCAGGTCATGCTCTCTTCTCGCTGCTGCCATCAGGAAGAAGGTACAGGAGCCTCAAGCCTCTCACCACCAGGGTCAGAAACAGATACCCCTCAACCATCAGGCTCTTGAACCAGTGGGAATAACTACCCTCATCTTCACTTACCCCATCATTGAAATGTTCCCACAACTTATGGACTCACTTAGAAGAACTCTCCATCTCATGCTCTCAATATTTATCGCTTATTTATTTGTTGTTATTATTTCCTTTTTTACTTTTTGTTTCTGCACTATTTGTTGTCTTTTGCACGCTGGTTGTCCTCCCTGTTGGGTGTGGTCTTTCATTGATTCTATTATAGTTATTGGATTTACTGAGTATGCCCGTAAGAATACAGATCTTGTATATGGTGACATACATGTACTTCGCTAACAAATGTACATTGAACTTTAAAATTAAATATTAATGGAGGCACTAAACCACATACAGTATGTTTACTGTTATTATCACTGAATATCCAGTGTTCACTCACAAATAGAAAAAATTACAGAAGATAAAAATATAAGCAGAGTGAACCCAATGCCAAATGCCCAACTGTTTACTATTCAAATACTGATGTGTACACCAAGTCTGTAGGGATTTCTAACAGTTCACATTGACTTGGCACCCAGCTGGATGGCTGAGAGAACTTGTGACATTGGATGATACGTTTTGAAATCCTTACAGATCTGGTGTACACATCATATTAGAATAGTAAGTGGTTTTCTGTCGAAACATCTCACTGCTCCTGGGCTTTAAAAAAAAAATGATTAGCTGCGTCTTTTGGCAGTAAATATAATCATTACATATCTTTTTATTATGGGTGGGATTTACAGAATTGAGGGATGGCATTTGAGTGTGTTATGGCATACAAAAGATTGTCAGAAATATGATTCACCAACTGGAATTATATTGCTGTTGTTGAAACCAAAGACAGTTCATGGTTTGCAGATCCTGAAGTGTCTTTGCTCTAAGTAATTGTCTTCCATATCCCTTGCCTTGCTTTTCTTTCCTGGCTTCAGGTGATCTTGCTTCAAAATAGACTCTTTTTCTTGACTGTACTCTCCCTCCTTAATTTGTCTGCTTCAAGTTGAATGTAGAAGATGGGTTTTTGTTTTCAAGTCTGGTAATAAGCTACTCAATTACACTTAGAATGCTTTTAATATTTTATCAATTTATAATTTCCAAAATGAGATTCCATATGAATTATTTTTCTAGATACTTTATGTAGTTAATGACTAAAAATGCTACTTTGTGACATTTTATGCTGCTTTGTGCAAAAGTATGAGAGGCCAGAAATGCTTTGGAGCACCCCTAATGTTTTTGCAGCATCTAAAACTGATAGTAATGATATTTTTTTCAAATTGGCCAGGTGAACTGTTATTTGATTGATATAATGAAGTGATAACACTTAAGATCTCTGTACTAATATCCTAAGATACATACTTATCATGAGTCTTTTACATAATCGTAGTTCCACAGGTTGGTTCGCTTCTGCTTTCCAGCTGTGAGTTCGCATACGATTGCTGATAGGTTCCATTATGTCAATGATTCATGATTATTTGTCAAGATGTATGAATATCTTGCACTGCCACAGGGTGCTATTAAAATCTCATGTTACTTAACATAAAAGCCTTTAAAGTGAAAACTGTCAGTGTTGTAAATAGGAGATGTATGATGTATTTTGTTCTGGTGTCAAATTAAAAGACAGTAAAAACTAGATTTCCATGGAGCCAGAAAAAAATGTAGGTATACTACAAGTGTTTAAAGATTATTTTTCCTATTTCTGTTTGTTTTTTAAAAGTCAGTTGTCAGGCCTAAAATATTTTCTGATTTGAATGATAATCCCATGCTTACTTGGCACCAATTCTGAACTGAGCTGTTCATACACTTGTTCACTCTTTTGCTACTCTGACATTGCAACTGATCAACTTTATTAATTTATTTGTGGATTGATAAGACTGGTGTCTTTGAAAACAGCATGTTACTTTCTGGTATTTCTTTTCCAAGGGAGATATCAGCTAACCTTATTATGCATTTTTGCTTAACATTCAATCTTTGTATTCTCAGTCTGACAACCATTCATTCACTCAAGTGCTGGTACAGTGAAGGAAGTCATCAGATTTGATCATTCTGATATTAAGTATCTTTATTAATCTTACGACTTTTAACAACTATGTCATTTCTTGGATAAAGGTAGCAATTAATATATTTTCATTGGCTAGAATTCTGTTCCAAGCTTGTCCCCTTACAACAGCAGTCCAAGTCTGCTGGAGCAATTGTTGATTTATGATGCTTTCTTGAAAAAGCATCAAAGATAATGATGCTTTTGAAAAATAAACTGGAACAGGTTAGGACTTTGCTGTTTAAACTTTGTATCATATGCCTTTTTGCTTGTCTGGTTCATTTGTTAAGATAAAATGCAGGACATTCTGTCCCCGCAAAGTTGCTGCTTTACAAGGAAGTTGTATTGGTGTATTGAATGTATTCCAAAACCACCAATAGCTGCACAGGTTTTTATATGCCTTCCAATTGAGATACTGTATATAATTTCTGTTTCAACTTTCATTCTTATACAGAGGATGTAACTGTAAATGATTGAGGTGCCCTGGGATAGTTAATTGTTTAAGCCTGTGTGGAATGTGGATCACTGAGCCATTTTGGCAACGTGCTGAGTAACAGTGCATACTTTTTTCCTGGCTGTGCCTAAACTAAAATTAAACAGCGAGATATTTCCTTTTCAGTGATTTACAACAGATTTGCAATGAGTCATCTTAACAATCACTGCTAATAGCCTGGACTCTAGCACAAAGAGAACATTTCTGTACTACTTCTAGAACATTTGGTACATATCTTGGGACCTCAAATGAGGACATAATTCACTTTTTATATTTTAATTAAAATGCTAACTGTTAAACGTGTGAGTTGGATACATTTTAAATTGAACCCAGGCCACAGTGAAACTGCCCCAACACCTGCTCAATTCTGTGTCTTCTTTTTTGCAGAGTTTTTGTGTATACTGCCAAGCTATCATCATAATCTTGATTGATATCTAATAAATTTATTTTATGTAATTAAAAGACAAATATAACCAAGCCTTGTTATACTGGCAGATGAAACTTGCATTCCTTGAAGGGTGTTGCATTTGTTCATTATTTGTCTAATTCTTTTTTCATTAATTGTTTTCATATTTTCCAAAGACAAGTCAATGCCAGTTCTCAAGGCAATCCCATTACCCTATGTATTTTGTTATAACCTATTTTTTCTCACATGTACATCAACTACTCTGATTCTTCTGCTGCTGGTACTAGCTTAGATAGGCATCTTAGTTGGCATGGACCTGTTGGGCATCTGGGGGAAATTAAACGGAGCAACTGCAAGTTCCACTCAATCAGCACCTGAAGTCAGTATTGAATCATCGTCACGGAAGCCGTCCAGCAGCAGTCATATTTGTTCAATTACTGTTTTTGTTCAAAATTTAATGATAGTTATTATGAATACCCAGTATTGTGCATTTTTTTGATATTCCATTGTGCACCTATGCATATCCATTACTTTCCTAATTCATTCCAATGCATAACTCAATATGTGGGATAAATGATTAGCACAGATTTTAACAGCTTTCATGTCTCAGGACATCCCAGAATAATAAAATGTTTTCTTTTGAATTGAAATTAAATTGCAGCGAGTTTGTACAAGCAGTGTTTTAAACACAACAATGTAATGATGACCAGTGAATATTTTCTTTGTGTGGTGCTGGTTGGTTAATAAATATTTACCGCGATACTTGCAGGAGTTTGGCCAGAGAGTACCCTGGAATTTTTTATGAGCACAAAAGGTGGTAGATCGAATCTAGGTTTAAAATTTTGTCTGAAAATTGCCACCCTTATCAGTGCAACACTTCCTTAGCACTAAAGCCACAAGAAAATGAAATGTTAGCAATCCTTTTCATTCCACAGACATTGCTTGACTTGCTAAGATTATTTACCGGATGTTTTCTTTTTCCCCTTAGGGCTGTTTTGGAATATTAGCTTAGGTTTTGTTGTCAGAGTGAATCCTGAACACACAAGAACTACAAGCCAACCAAACTACAGCTTAGATTATGGAATGTTGATTTTAACTGCAATAATATTGGACATATGACATGTTTTATTGGTGAAATTTGAGAGCACAATTTAGTTGAGCATTTAAGGCAGGTTGATGACATTTAACAAAAAAATGATAGAAGTCTGATTTTTTACCATAAAAGGCATAGTGAATTAAAGTAGAAAGTCTTGGCTTGAGTTGGAATTCAAATACATTCTAAGGCCCAGTCGGAGGCTTTGAGAAGCCTGGTCTGATACTTCTGTGCAAAAATGTGTTGTACGACATAGCTGTGTTGTAAGGTGGGATAATCAGGGATGCCCTCTGTCTGATTATGAGTCAAAATCAGGTTTATTATTGTCTTTTGTGATGTGAAATGTGTTGTTTTGCAGCAGCAGTACAGTGCAAAGACATAAAATTACTATAAATTGCAAAATAGTGCAAAAAAAGGAATAATGAGGTGGTGTACATGATTTTATGGATACAAGAAATATCATTATGGTATTCCAAGAAAATCAAGAGAATTCTTGCCAGTGACTGAACTAATATTCATTCCTCAATCAATTTTACAAAAAAAAACTAGTTTTCTGGTCATTATCACATTGCTATTTTCTTTGATTCATAGCCGTGTACAAATTGGATGCAGTGTTTCCAGTATTGCACTTCAAAAGTACTGCATTGGCTGTAATCCTTGGTACTACCTCAAGTTGTTTGCAAACTTATAAGCTGAAGTGAAGAAGCCTATGTTGTGTTTGGCAAGCCCAGCCAATCTCTCTTACATTCATTCACAGAAATTGTTTTTACTGACAGAGATGCGATTCTGCGTATATACTGCTTTAAACTATGTGTCAAAAAAGCCTGCTCTTTTTACTATCAAAGTTGTGATTAAATGAACACATTTTGTTACATATATATTTCTCAGGTATTTATATGCATATGTTTAATGTAAGCAACACACACAAAATGTTGGAAGGTCCTGCTGAAGGGTCTTGGCCTGAAACGTCAACTGTTCTCTTTTTCCATAGATGCTGTCTGGCTTGCTGAGTTCCTTCAGCATTTTGTATGTGTTGCTTGGATTTCCAGCAGCGCAGATTTTCTCTTGATTTTTTTATTTAAGGTAACTTTTTTTACACTGTTGTATTTGTTATATCGTCTGTGAAAATAGAAAACATAAGGAACTTTGAAACATTGATCAAAAGAAGTACACACTGTTAAATTATGTCAACTGATTTAATTTGGCCTCCATTTCATCCATCAGATGTACAACACATTTTAGCTCTGCTCTAAGTTGCAAAAACAAAGCTTGGAATATTAGCCACGTTTCTTTGATTCTGCAAGGATTACCTTTCTCACTCAGAGGGTGGGGTATCTGTGGAATTCATTGCTATGCATGGTGTGGAAGTTATGTCATTTAGCATACGTAAATTGGAAGTTGATAGATTCTTGATTAGTCAGAGTGTCAAAGGTTATAGGGAGAAGGCAGGATAATGGGTTTGAGATGGAAAATAAAACAACCATGATGGAATGGCAGAGCTGACTTCATGGGCAAATGGCCTAATTCTACTCCCATGTCTTATGGTCTTAAGGGCTTATGATCTGTTTCTTTAGCCAGAGGTGGAATCACAGAAGACTGGGGAATAGCCAGGGTTGCTTTTTTATCTTAGAATGATACTGGGGTAATGCAGCAAATTTTATGACAGGGAGCCTCTCATCAGTGATGGGAAAATTATTAGAGATGCTTATTTGGGGCAGGATTCACTCAAATTTGTAACAAAAAGCATAGAATTTATATTCAGAATAGCTTTTTGCAGTGGAATTCGTGTCTCACAAATTTGATGATTGATGAGAGTAGGGCAGTAGATGTTGCTTTTGTGGACTTTACTAAAGCATTTGACAAGGTCTCTCATGGTAGGCTGTTCCAGAAGACTAAGTGATATTGGATATCATTGAGGCAAATGTTTCACATCAGTATAAGATTTATTATCATTGACGTACTGTATTGTGAAATTTGCTGTTTTGCAGCAGCAGTACAGTGCAATACATTAAAATGACCATAGTTTACAATAAGAATGTATAGAAGTAGATTGATAGATGCCTAGAATGTACTGACGGAGGAGATGTAGATGACGATACTTAGCAATGTTTAAGAGCTGTTTAGACAGGTACATGAACAGATAGGATAGTGGGATATAGACCTCGTTTAGGCAGATGAAATTAGTTAAATTGGCATCATGGTTAGTGTCAACATGGTGGGCCAAAGGGCCTGCTCCTGTGCTATACAGCTCCAAATTGTACACATCATACTTCTGTTCTCCCAATGTCAAATTATGCTCAAATTTTCAGCCAGATTCAATACTGAATGTTAAAATGCATGCAAATCAGCAGAAATCTTCAAAAGTCAATCAGGACTTGGAGAAGTTGCCAAATCAAAACTATATTCCTTCATTTAAATGTAGAAAACACTAGGCAGATCATAATGTGGAAGCTTATTCTGCAAAAAAAAACTCTCCAAGTGTTGGTCTGTTTCTGTGCTGATTTTATTCCAGACTTTCTCCAGACGCAAGAGGTAGCCATGGGCCCCAGCTGTGCCTGCCTTTTTGTTGACTACATAGAACAATCCATCTTCCAAGCCTTCCCCAGTAATGCCCTACAACTCTTCCTCCATTATATTGACAACTGCATTGGTGTTGCTTCATGCACCCATGCTCAGCTTGTCAATCAATTTCATCAACTTTCCCTTCAATTTCCACCCTACCCTTAAATTTGCTTAGTCCATTTCTGACACCTCCCTCCCCTTTCATTAATTCTCTATCTCCAAACTGTTGACTAGCATCTTTTAGGAAACTACCAATTCCCTCAGCTATCTTGACTGTACCTCTTCCCACCCTATCTCCCGTGAAAATGCTATTCTCTTTTCTCAGTTCCTTTGTCTCCACTGAATCTGTTGCCAGGATGAGGCTTTCCTTCCCAAGACATCAGAGATGTCATCCTTCTTCAAAAAATGGTGTTTCCCTTCCTCCACCATTCTTGCTGTCCTCATCTCCTCCGTTTCCGGAATATCCACACTCACCGCATCTTCCCACCACCTTAACAGTTATAGAGTTCCTCTTCTCCTTACCTGCCACCCCATGAGCCCCTGCATCCAATACATCATTCTCTGCAATCTCTGTCATCTCCAAAGGGATCCTTCCCCATCTCTACCTTAACCCCCTTTCCATTTTCTGCAAGGATTGTTCCTTCTGTGATTCCCTAGTCCATTCATCCGTCCCCACTAATCTCCTTCCTGGCACTTATCCCTTCAAGTGGCCAAAGTGCTAGATCTGCCCACTCACCTCCTCCCTCACCTCCATTCAGGGTCCCCAACAATCCTTCCAGGTGAGGTAACACTTCAGCTGTGCATCTGCTGTGAATCTATTGTGTCCAGTGCTCCTGCTGCAGCCTCCTCTACATTGGTGACACCCGTTGTAAATTGGGGGATCGCTTCATTGAGCACCTCTGTGCCATCTGCCAAAAGTGGAACTTCCTGGTGGCCAGATGTTTTAATTCCAATTCCCATTCTCGTTCTGACATGTTGGTCCATGGCCTTCTCTTCAGCCATGATGAGAGCCACCATCATGGTGGAGGAGCAATATCTTGTCTAGGTAGCCTCCAACCGATGGCATGAATATCGACTTCTCCATTTGGTTAAAAAAAAATTTGCCCTCCCTTCTTCTTTTATTCCCCACACTGGTCTCTTATATCTTCTCAACTGCCTGTCATCTTCCCTGGTGCCCCCTCTCTTTCCTTTCTGTGACCACTTTCCTCTACTATCAGATTCCTTCCTCTTCAGCTCTTAACCTTTTCATCTTTTCTACCTGTCTGGCTTCACACTTCACTTATCACCTTCTAACTATGCTCCTCCCGCCCCCCTCCCCCTGCCAAACAGACCTTTTTTACTCTGGTGTCGTCCTCCTTCTTTACCAGTCCTGAAGAAGGTCTCGACGTGAAACATTGACTGTTCATTTCTTTTCTATGGGCGTTGCCTGACCTGCTGAGTTCCTCCAGCAATTTTTATGTTTTCCTTTAGATTTACAGCATCTGCAGAATTTCTCATGTTTATTTTTATTTAGTACTCTTCACTGATGTGATTTCAGGAAATAATATCTGTGCATATTTTAGCTGCAAAGGAGGCAAATTAATTGAATGGAGTAAATTTGGGGGAAATGATCAGTTTAGAATTTGTAAATATTAAGGCTGTTTGTGCATATATATGAGTCATACAGCGCAAATTTTCCATGAGGAGGAATTTCTTTAGCCAGAGAGTGGTGAATCTGTGGAATTCTTTGTCCAACGCAGCTGTGGAGGCCAAGTCTTTATGTCTGTTTAAGGGTGAGTTTGATAGATTCTTGATTGGTCAGGGCATGAAGGGAAACGTGAAGGAGAAAGGAGATTGAGGCTGAGAGGAAAATTGGATCAGCCATGATGAAATGGCAGAGAAGACTTGATGAGCCAAGTGGCCTAATCCTGCTCTTATATCTTAAGGTCTTATGGTAATGCTTGGGATTTGAGCTGTGTAAGTTTCCAGTCTGGAAAGGTGATTTGCTTTGAAGATTTTTAAATTTGTGGCACACAAATCATTAGCTGCTGAGAAGCTTTGTTACTCCCAGTTATGTACAACGCAGCAGGTTTTTTTGTGTGTCTCTAATAATCAGGGTTTGGCTGGTGCGTACTCCCCAACTCTTCTTGAATTTTACTTTTGGTGATGATGTTTCTATTCTGCCCTTGACCTACTTATCCAGCACAGCATTACAGTGTTCTGAGATGGAAAATTCCAGAGTACTTTGAGCTAATGTATCTCATCAGATCTGTGTAACTCTGACTTTTTTTTTCAACGTCAGTACAGAATATCAAGGGAGCAAGGAAAGGATGGTAGGGTGAAGAAACCATGGTTGAGAAGAGAGGTGGAATACTTCATCAATAAAGAAGCATACTCAATGTTTAGCAAGCAAAGATCAGACAGGGCTCATGAGAATTATTAGGTAGCCAGAAAAGAGGTTAAGAAAGGAGTTAGGAAAGCTAGCAGGGGTCATGAGGTCTTGGTGAGTAGGATAGGTCTGATCGGGGATAAAAATGGAAATGTGACGGGAGTCACGGGTGGGAATAGTGGAGTTCTTTAATGAATTATTTGTTTCAGTGTTCACCAGTGAAAGGGTCTTTGTCAGATCTGAGATTAGCATAAAACCGGGTAATATTCTGGAACAAGTTGAGATTAAGCAAGAGGATGTGTTGGAACTTTTGATTAGGATTGATAAATTCCCAGGACTGGACTGGATATACCCTAGGTTACTGTGAGAAGCAAGAGAAGAGATTTCTGCACTTTTGGCAATGATCTTATCATCATCACTGGCCTCAGAAGTAGAACCAGAAGACTGCAGGATGGCAAACATTATTCCTTAGTTCAAGAAAGGTAACAGGAATAATCCTGGGAATCACAAACTAGTAACTCTTACATCAGTGGTGGGCAAACTATTGGAGATGCATCGTCTGACCATGGGGAAGTGACAAAACAAATTGTTGAAGGTAGAGCAGTCGGTGTGCTTTATATGGATGTTAGTAAGACAATTGACGAAGTTTACCATGGTAAGTTTACTCAGTAAGTCAGGATGCATAGCTTCTATGTAAACTTGACTGCATGGATTTGGAATTGGCTTAGCTTTGGAAAAGGATGCTAGAATATGGAGTGTATTCTGCCTGGAGGTCTATGATGATCTGCAGGGATCTGTTCAGTGATCCTTGCTGTTTTTGATTTTTATAAATGACTTTGATGAGGAAGGGGAAAGGTGGGTTAGTAAGTTTACAGATGACACTAAGGCTGCCTGGCCTGCTGAGTTCCTCCAGCATATTGTGTATTTTGCTCGGATTTCCAGCATCTGCTGATATTTTCTTGTTTGTGAACAGGCAGATAGAGTTAAATCTGGAAAAGTGTGAAGTGATACTGATGCACCATCAATAACTCACACTGAGACGTAGGCGAGATATCGGCTTTTATTGACTGGAAGAAGGAACCAGGAGTGAGTGTCTATCATACAAGGTCCTGGAGACTGAGGCCGATCTTCAGGCCGCAGGTCTCCTTTATACAGGGGCCTGTGGGAGGAGCCACAGGAGCAGTCAGCAGGGGCGTGTCCCGACAGGCACATAGTTCACCACAGATACACTTTGGAAGGTGGAACTTGAAGACAGAGTGCAAGGTTAATGGCAGGATTCTTCACAGTGTGGAGGAACAGAGGGATCTTAAGTTCCAAGTCCATAGATCCCTCGAAATTGCCTGTATTGGGCTCGATTGTTCGATGTTCTATCGCTGCCATGTTACAAGAAAATATCATTTTGTGTTATTGGTATAATAGACACTAATGTTGATGTAACATTAATAGTTCCAATAAACTGTGCTATCTTTTCTTCTAGGGGCTGTTCTTTTGGCCTCAGTCCAAGGAATTGCAATCAATGTGGACCCAATCTTCTATGTATGGCTTCTTCACCAGCCTCAGAAGGGGAATGTGAAACATAGACCACAGGTATTGAGTTCATGTCTGAAGAATCCAGTAATTCTACTTGAACTTCCCTCTCAGTGGCTTTATTTATATTTAAAATAAATTAGACATAAAAATAGCATTGTATATGAAAATGAAAGCCCATTGGTTACATTTTTGATACAGTAGATGCTCACTTACACATCTTTACTTTTTATTTAATATTGATGATTACTTTTCTTCTGGGAAGTAAAGGGGCATTTAGACAGACAGAAATATCAAATTAAGACATTGCTTCTTCCAAGATTTCATTTCAGATTTCTGTATGTCTAAATTGAAATAGGCAGTGTCTTCATATGAGGAAATGCAATGAATTTTGAAACAAGAAAGGAAATTTTTGCTCCTATTTTATGTTTTGTTAATTACTAGGAAATATATATTGTATGTGCAAATTAATCCCAGATCTAAAAGGTGAGCGTGTGTGTGTGTGTGAGAGAGAGAGAGAGAGAGAGAGAGAGAGAGAGAGAGAGAGAGAGAAAACAGTGCCTTTCAAAAATAATTTTAATCGATTACGTTTGGAAACTAAACCATACACTGTAAATATTATTGCTGTTTTTTGCTCATTTGTTCTTAATGGAGTTTGTTCAGTTGCAAGTATGAGATCTGCAACTTACAAAGGTTTTACGTAGGCCATGACCAAGATTCTGCTTTAAGCCCCACAGTTATTGATCACTCTTGTTTGCACTTTCCCATTTAGTAAATTGAAGTTACAGTATCTGCAGTTTGTCATGTATCATACAAGACCTTCAGTGACATAATCTGGATATCAGAGTGGGTGTAAGAAGTTCTTTGAAAACTCTGAATGATGATAGAACAAATTGCTAGCTTTCTCAGTGACTCAGTGTTTTAAAATGCATTTGGCATTTAGAAATTTCAAACAACTTGTTCAATAAAAAGTGTTATATTCATAAAGTAGTCAATTCAAATAAAACTTTTACATGTGTTCAAAGAGTTAAAATTCTCAGTCAAGCATACATAATATTAAAAATCTTAATGGGTCTAACCTGGTACAAGATCAGAGAACAGAATCCCTAACGTAAATGTTGGAGAATCTTAATAATATCCTGTTTCACTACTGGACTAGCAGCAGAGTGCAGCTGGGAAAATGCTGGCAGTGTTCAGCCAAGAAGACTGGGACTTTTATATTTGCATTGGAGTTCTGAGACTTGTCATCACTTAAGTGGGTTAATGTTGGCCATTTGTGCAGAACTGTTGGCAACAATGAGCAAAACCTAATCCATTACATTTGGCTGAATCTGATTAGTTTCTTGACATGTGTTTCTATGCAGGTATGTAGAAGCTAATGACAAAACCATAATGTCTGAGGATTCCACCCAATTTAGCTATCTCATATTCCTATCAAAGTATTCACTAAATTATCAATGGCAACTTGCAGTATAGTTTCTCATATTTAAAAATTATAAGCTTGTAAGGTAAAATTAATTGAAAGCCACTTGTTTAGTTATTTTCAGATTATCAAAAAGGCTTAAGAGTATCAGGAAAAGCCTTATAATGTAAAAAACAGAATGAAAATTATTTTCTTAATTTTCCAACATAATTACAACATTCAGCTTATTAATGTTATTATGGATATTAGACTGGTTATCCCGAGTAACCCCTTCTTACTCTGTCTCCTTGTCAATTTTCTCCAGTCCTGATGAAGGGTCTCACCCCAAAACATCGACTGCACTTCTTTTCCATCGATGCTGCCTGACCTGCTGAACTTCTCCAGCATTTTGTGTGTGTTGCTTGGATTTCCAGCATCTGCAGATTTTCTCATTTCTCATTTTAAAAGTATGAAGCTTTTCATGTGTGAGAAACCACAAAAAAACTTAGATCCTGAAAATCTAAAATAAAAGTTGAAAATGCTGGAAGTAACAGGTCATCTGGGATGTGACCATCAGTAGATGAGTTTGATACGGACCATTGGTTAATTGGGGCACCCACTTATTTGGAACAACTCTTAAAGAACAAAAACTAATCAAGAAAAGAGCTGAGAATCCCTTTGTTTATTTCGGACACTCTGCTGCTTAATTGGGGCAGGGGACTGTTGCCTAACATTGTAATTAATATGAGCTGCTCACACTTGCGTGGCCGTTAGACACAACACTGTGCTTCAGGCAAACAGGTTTTCAATAGCATTAGTTGCACGAGTTTGTATTCAAAAAGCAGCAATTTTTGTTGCTGATAGTTGGCAAGTAATAAGCAAGAAGAATTCAGAACTTTTTCTCGCTGTGGTTTCATGCATTCAGGCATAATGTGATAGGGTACAGACTGAAGTTGTAAAGTTAACAATTACTTTGAAAATTGGAACACAAAATGATAAAGAAAAAAAATAACCATAACAAAATGAAACACTAAATCCATTAATAAGCTCTTTGTACAAGTAGATATAATTTGACTGCTTGAAACTTTCTTAAGCTTTCATTATTATTTAATTTGCATTGAACATGACAGCACAGTACATGCCCTTTTGTGGTAATCTTTTAACCTACTCAAAAATTAATCTAACCCTTCCCTCCCACTCAGCTTTCTATTTTTCTATTATCAATGTACCAATCTAAGAGTCTCTTTTCCCTCATGTATCTGCCTCTACCACCACCCTGACAGTGTGTTCCATACATGAACCACTCTCTGTAAAAAAAAACCTACCTCTGACACCCCTCTATAGTTTAGACCAATCACCTTAAAACTATGCCCTTGTGCATTAGCCGATTCTACCTTAGGAATAATCAGTGCCTTTTATCATCTTGTACAACTATCAAGTCTCCTCACATCCTCCTTCTCTCCAAAGAGCTTAAGCTGAGCTTATTCAACCTATCCTCATAAGATATATTCTCTAATACAGGCAGCATCCTGGTAAATCTCAACACATCATACCCCTTCTTAATCATCCTATCAACTTGTGTGGCAACTTTGAGGGATCTATGGACATGGATTCAAGACCTTCTGTTCCTTCACCGACTATGTCAACTATGTCGACTCAGGCCTAGGGGGCTGGCATTGGGCACGACGATGGACTCTCCACTCCTCCCTCTCCCTCATCAGTGTGATCAGTTCACCTACATTAGGCAGTCTTGGGAGGGTGCCCAGGGTTTATTCTCCCATGCTTGGGCTCCCATGTGATGACTAGGCTGGCAGGTAGCTCAGGGTGGCATAGACAGTGCCCTGCTAGTTGCAATCTTCTCACCTTGATTTTAGTGAGCATTGGTAGGTCGTCATAGAGCTCGACGTTCACCATGTGCTGTTGCCAACTCATGTCGAGCCGTTCAGAGCATTCATGTATAGCGGCCATCTAGTGACTTTCTCATGGTCTTGGTGAGTGTCCATGTCTCACATCCATACGTGAGTATGGACTCTAAGATTATCTTGCAGATTGAGTCTGTAATAAAGAAAGAAAACTCGATGTTAGCATTCATTTTGAGAGGACTGGATAAGGATGTACCGATAAGGCTTTATAAAATGTTGGTTAGACTGTAGCTGGAATATTGTGAATAATTTTGGACCATGTATCTGTAGAAAGATGTGCTGACTGTGTAGAGGGTTCAGATGACATTTACACGAAGTATCCCAGGATTGAATGTCTTAATGTATAAGGCACGCTTGATGTCTCTGATCCTACACTTGATGGATTTCAGAAGGAGGGGGAGCTCATTGAAACCTACAGAATACTGAAAGGCCTGGATAGAGTGGAAGTGAAAAGGGCACATTAGTAGAAAAGTCATCTATCTGAGAGCATAGCCTCAGAATAAAGGAGTATCCCTTTGCAACTGAGACAAGGAGGAATTTCTTCAGACAGCGGATATTGAATCTGTGAAGTTCATCATCATGGGGGCTATGCAGGCCAAGTCATTGGTAAAGGTATTGTTTAATTATTGTCACATGTACCAAGATACAATAAAAAGCTTGGCTTGTATTCTGTTCATACAGATTAAATTTTTCCATGGTGCATTGTTGTGGGACAAGGTAAAACTGCAGCAAGTAGGAATAAAGTGTTAAAGCTTCAGAGAAAGTGCAGGACAGGTGAACAATAAAAATGCAAGATCAAAACAAGGTAGATTGTGAGGTCAAGAGTCCATACAAGAAGTATAATGGCCTCTTTCTAAGGTATATCTGTACCCTGCTTATTAATGCAAATATCTAATCAGCCAATCATATGTCAGAAACTCAATGCATGAAAGCATCCAGACATGGTTGAGAGGTTCAGTTGTTGTTCAGACCAAGCATCAGAATGGGGAAGAAATGTGATCCAAGTAACTTTGACCACGGTGCCAGACAGGGTGGTTTGAGCATCTTAGTAATGCTGATCTTCTGGGATTTTCATGTACAATAGTCTCTGGAGGTTAATTAGAATGGTGCAAAAAGCAAAGGAAAACATCCAGTGAGCAGCAGTTCTGTGAACAAAGACATCTTGTTACTGCGGGAGGTCAGAGGAGAATGGAAAGACTAGTTCAAGCTGACAGGATGGCAACAGTAACTAAAGAACCGAACTGAAGAGACTCGGGAAGAGGAGGTTAGCTCACAAATAGAGAAAGCTTGTAGACAGTGCGAGAGGGGGGATAGGCAGTTGATAGAGAAGGGATGCGCTCAGACCGAAGGTTTGAAATGTGTCTATTTTAATGCAAGGAGTGTTATGAACGAAGCAGATGTGCTTAGAGCGTGGATCAGTACTTGGAGATATGATGTGGTGGCCATTACAGAGACTTGGATGGCTCAGGTCCAGGATTGGTTACTACAAGTGTTGGGTTTTAGATGTTTCAGAAAGGACAGGGAGGGAGGCAAAAGAGGTGGGGGAGTGGCACCGTTGATCAGAGATAGTGTCACGGCTGCAGAAAAGGTGGACGCCATGGAGGGATTGTCTACAGAGTCTCTGTGGGTGGAGGTTAGGAACAGGAAGGGGTCAATAACTTTACTGGTGTTTCTTATAGGCCGCCTAATAGTAACAGGGATATCGAGGAGCAGATAGGGAAACAGATCCTGGAAAGGTGTAATAATAACAGAGTTGTCGTGATGGGAGATTTTAATTTCCCAAATATCGATTGGCATCTCCCTAGAGCGAGGGGTTTAGATGGGGTGAAGTTTGTTAGGTATGTTCAGGAAGGTTTCTTGACACAGTATGTAGATAAGCCTACAAGAGGAGAGGCTGTACTTGATTTGTTATTGGGAAATGAACCTGGTCAGGTGTCAGATCTCTCAGTGGGAGAGCATTATGGAGATAATGATCATAATTCTATTTCCTTTACAATAGCATTGGGGAGAGATAGGAACAGACAAGTTAGAAAAGCATTTAATTGGAGTAAGGGGAAAAATGAGGCTATCAAGCAGGAAATTGGAGGCTTAAATTGGAAACAGATGTTCTCAGGGAAAAATACAGAAGAAATGTGGCAAATATTCAAGGGATATTTGTGTCAAGCTCTGTATAGGTGTGTTCCAATGAGACAGGGAATTTATGGTAGGGTACAGGAACCGTGGTGTACAAAGGCTGTAATAAGTCTAGTCAAGAAGAAAGGAAAAGCTTACAAAAGGTTCAGAGAATGTTAGAGATCAAGAAGATTATAAGGCTACTAGGAAGGAGCTTAAGAAGGAAATTAGGCGTACATCAAGGGGCTATGAGAAGGTCTTGGCGGGCAGAATTAAGGAAAACCCCAAGGCATTCTACAAGTATGTGAAGAGCAAGAGGATAAGACATGAAAGAATAGGACCTATTAAATGTGACAGTGGGAAAGAGTGTATGGAACCAGAGGGAATAGCAGAGGTACTTAATGAATACTTTACTTCAGTATTCACTAGGGAAAAGGATCTTAGTGATTGTAGCGATGACTTGCAGCAGACTGAAAAGCTTGAGCATGTAAATATTAAGAAAGAGGATGTGCTGGAGATCTTGGAAAGCATCAATTTGGATAAGTCACGGGGACTGGACGAAATGTACCCCAGGCTACTGTGGGAGGTGAAGGAGGAGATTGCTGAGCCTCTAGCAATGATCTTTGCATCATCAGTGGGGACGGGAGAGATTCCTGAGGGTTGGAGGATTGTGAATGTTGTTCCTTAATTCAAGAAAGGGAGTAGAGATAGCCCAGGAAATTATAGACCAGTGAGTCTTACCTCAGTGGTTGGTAAGCTGATGGAGAAGATCCAGAGAAGCATGATTTATGAACATTTGGAGAGGTATAATATGATTAAGAGTAGTCAGCATGGCTTTGTAAAGGGCAGGTCGTGCCTTACGAGTCTAATTGAATTTTTTTGAGGATGTGGCTGAACATGTTGATGAAAGAAGAGCAGTAGATGTAGTGTATATGGTTTTCAGCAAGGCAGTTGATAAGGTACCCCATGCAAGGCTTATTGAGAAAGTAAAGAGGCACTGGATCCAAGGAGACATGGCTTTGTGGATCCAGAACTGGCTTGCCCAATGAAGGCAAAGTGTGGTTGTAGACGGGTCATATTCTGCATGGAGGTCGGTCACCAGTGGAGTACCTCAGGGATCTGTTCTGGGACCCTTACTCTTCGTGATTTTTATAAATGACCTGGATGAGGAAGTGGAGGGATGGGTTAGTAAGTTTGCTGATGACACTAAGGTTGGGGGTATTGTGGATAGTGTGTAAGGCTGTCAGAGGTTACAGTAGGACATTGTTAGGATGCAAAACTGGGCTGAGAATGGCAGATAGAGTTCAACCCAGAGAAGTGTGAAGTGGTTCATTTTGGTAGGTCAAATATGATGGCAGAATAATGGTAAGTATTAATGGTAAAACTCATGGCAGTCTGGTGGAGCAGAGGGATCTTGGGGTCCGAGTCAAAAGGATGCTCAAAGCAGCTGCGCAGGTTGACTCTGTGGTTAAGAAGGTGTATGGTGTATTGGCCTTCATCAATTGTGGAATTGAATTTAGGAGCCGAGAGGTAATGTTGCAGCTATATAAGACCCTGGTTAGACCCCACATGGAGTACTGTGCTCGTTTCTGGTCGGCTCACTATAGGAAGGATGTGGAAGCCATAGAAAGGGTGCAGAGGAGATTTACAAGAATGTTGCCTGGATTGGGGAGCATGCCTTATGAGAATAGGTTAAGTGAACTCCGCCTTTTCTCCTTGGAGCGAAGGAGGATGAGAGGTGACCTGATAGAAGTGTATGGGATATGAGAGGCATTGATCGTGTGGATAGTCAGAGGCTTTTTCCCAGGGCTGAAATGGTTGCCCCAAGAGGACACAGGTTTAAGGTGCTGGGGAGTAGGTACAGAGGAGATGTCAGGGGTAAATTTTTTACTCAGGGAGGGGAATGGGCTGCCAGCACCGGTGGTGGAGGTGGATATGATAGGGTCTTTTAAGAGGCTTTTAGACAGGTACATAGAGCTCAGTAAAATAGAGGGTTATATCTAAGCCCAGTAATTTCTAAGGTAGGGACATGTTTGGAACAACTTTGTTGGCTGAAGGGCCTGTATTGTGGTGCAGGTTTTCTATGTTCTATGTTTCTATGTTCAAATAAGTACTTATTGCAACAGTGGTGTGCAGAGGAGCATCTCTGAACACACATGTTGAACCTTGAGGTAGATGGGTTACTGTAGCAGAATGCCATGAACACACACTCAGTGGCCACTTTATTAAGTACAGAGCTAATAGAGTGGACACAGAGTATTCAAGAGTCTAATTACAGTGAGGTAAAAACTGTCCTTGAGCTTGGTGGTATGTGCTTCATGCTTTTGTACCTTCTGCCCAATAGAATAGGGAAGAAGGGAGAATGTCAAGATTGGGTGGAATCTTTGATTATGCTTTCTGCGAGAATTATAGACAGAGTCCATGGAAGGTAGGCAAGTTTCCGTGATCTGCTGAGCAGATCCACAACCCTCTGCCGTTACTTATAGTCATGTGCAGAGCAGCTGTCATACCAACCCATTATACTTGGAGATAGGATGCTTTCTATGGTGCATTGATAAAAATGGGAAGGGTATATTGAAGGCAGAGTTTGATAGGGTTTTGATTGGTAAAGTGCTTAAGGGTTATGGGGAGATGATGGGAGAATCGGGTTTAAAATCTGCTATGATTGAATGGTGGAGCAGACTCGATGGATGGAATGATTTCCTTCTGCTTCTTTACCTTATGTTTCATGGACTACTGTGTTATTGCAGCAACATTTTATGTTGGCCATGTTCTTTCTGCTGCCATACGAATATGGCATCTAGATTGCCTTGATGTGTGTGTCTTAATTATTAATTAAAGATGAATTAAAGTTAATTAATTAACTTAATTAAAGTTACTGAGCTGTTGGAAAGTCCACTTAGCGGAAAGAACTTATCATAAGGTCTTTAGTTTATATAGTTGTGAATTGCGATTGATATCCTGATATCTAAATCTGAAAGTCCTCCCAATCTTCTGGCGTTACTTCAGTGATGAATAACGGAAAGGTAATTTATGCCTTTTCTTCTGGGTTTACAAGAATGATCTGGAAAATATATGCATAGTATAGGGGGTCATGTAAGCAATTGGAATGTAACTTAAGTGAATTTTTCCATTTTTTCCTTCTATTTTTTATGACTACAAATATTATTACTTCCATGAATGCCTCAAACTATCCTATGATGCATCAAGTAATCATTTCTTCAAGCATTATCATCTCTCATATTTTACTTATAGTATAGATTTGCCTAAATAATTTCTTGACAGGTCATCTACATTCATAGAGCATCTGTTCTTAATAGCCTTGACTTCTGTAGTTTTTGCTTTATTCCTGAAAACACAAGCTGAATATTTTTTTTAATAGGAGCTCTTGCTCCCTTTTTATTCCCCTCATTACTTGATTCTGCCTTTAGGTCGAGAATGCAACCAACAGTATAATAGGATAAAGATCCAAAATGTGGATAAATACTGACCTTCTGTCATTCAATTGGTTTTTAAATTTATTTTTTGTGACTGTTTGTTTACTTGCTATCTTCTATGTGCTATATGTGCCTTGTGCTGTGTATGATTGTTGGTACTGTGTTTTGGACCTTGGCCCTGGAGGAATGCTGTTTTGTTTGGCTGTTTTCATGGGTATTCATGTATGGTTGAATGATAATAAAACT
The DNA here is from genome assembly GCF_030144855.1 of Hypanus sabinus. NCBI lineage: Eukaryota > Metazoa > Chordata > Chondrichthyes > Myliobatiformes > Dasyatidae > Hypanus > Hypanus sabinus. The sequence goes on along the minus strand of NC_082706.1, from coordinate 137,006,282 downwards.
TGAATTGAATGTCATATTAGTGGTTAATCTTAGCAGAAACTTGAATTGACCTACCTTTCATTCTGAAACTGCAACTAATAAGAGCTTCATTTTCTTTGCTTGTTCCTAAATCATCCTGGTTGCAATCTTTCTTCCTTTTCTGTCATCATCCACTCTGAAGACTAATTCATTACAAATCCAGAATCCTCTCATGACTTAATCAATGTGTCTTTGAATTGCAGTTTCTTTTTACCAGCCTTATGGTACATTGACCTTGAATCTGGCTGTCTCATTTCCTCTGCTTTCATGCATATCTTAATATGGGCAGGAAAATGCTAGAATCTTTATTAGGAAGTGCAACATAGACAGACAATGGGGAAATCATGTTTGATTAAATATGGAGATTTTGTCAGTTTGTAGCTGACAGAATAAATAAGGTGGAACCAGTTAATGTTTTGTATGTGGACTAACAAAGACCTTCAATTAGGTGTCACACAAACTTGGGAGAATATAGGTCTCCTTAAAAAACAAATTGGTGTTCTTTGTGTGGAACTACAGGAAACGTCTTTGGTCTTAAGTGAATATTTGTCACGTCTATTTCCTTTGGAGAACATCATAGAAAATACACTCAGTGGCCACTATATTGGGTACTTTGTATGCTCATTAATGCAAATATATAATCAGACAAACGTGTGGCAGTCACTCAATGCATAAGTGCATGCAGACTTGTTGTTCAGACCAAATGTCAGAATGGGGAAGAAATATGATCTAAGTGATTCTGACTGTGGAATGATTGTTGGTGTCAGACAGGGTGGTTTGAGTATCTCAGAAACTGCTGATCTCCTGGGATTTTCATGCACAATAGTCTCTAATGTTGCAGAGCATGGTACAAGAAACAAAAATATTCCAGTGAGCAGCAGTTCTTTGGGGGGAAAAAAATTAGAGAAGTCAGAGGAGAATGGCCAGACTGGTTTAAGCTGATAGGAAGGCAAGAATACTCATGCATTTCAATAGTAGAGTGCAGATGAGCATCTCTGAATGCTGAACACGCCAGACCTTGAAGTGGATGGGCTACAGCTGCAGAAGACCATGGGCATACACTCAGAGTCCACTTTATTAGGTACAGGAAGTACCTAATAAAGTGGCTACTGAATGTAGTGCATCCAGGGGAGTCAAGTGATATCCATGAGCATATCAGCTTTTTAAAGAAGGAGGTGTTGGAGTTCTTGAAATGCAGAAAGTTGAATAAATCATCAGGATCTGACCAGATGTATCCTAAAGTGTTATGGGAGGCAAGGGAAGTGATTGATGGAGTCTTGGCAGTGATTTTTTTCTATGTTTGGCAGAACTGATCCTCACTCTCAAAAATTTCTCCTTTGGCTCCTTCCACATCCTCCAAACAATACTGTAGCCATGGGCAGTCACAATGGTCCCAGCTATGCCTGCCTTTTTGTCGGCTATATGGAACAGTCTATGTTCCAAGCCTACACTAGTATTATTTCCCAACTTTTCCTACGCCACATCAATGACTGCATTGGTGCTGCTTCCTGCATCCATGTGGAGGTAATTGACTTTATCAACTTTGCTTCCAGCTTCCACCCTGACCTCAAATTTACCTGGTCCATTTCTGACACCTCTCTCTCCTTTCTCGATCTCTCTGTCTCTATCGCTTGTTATGAATGTACCACAGCTCTGAGGGGCCGAAGGGTGCGGGGTAGCCCCCTCCTTTGTGAGAATCGCAAGATCACTATTGAGTCTGTTCAGGAGACCCAGGAAATGAGAGAAAGACGTGCAGAATTCACAAAGATTGGAATGTGACCTGGCCTCCGAGAAGGCGAACCCATTGATACCGGCTGTTGTCTCTTAGAGACTGACTTGTGTATTGCAACCTGTATGATGCATCGAAGCCCCAGGCAATGAATCGAGGGGGAGGTTGGTGGAGAGATTGCATCATCTCAACCTGATTGACATCTGAGAACCTGTAAGTCACGATAAAAGAGGGTCTGTGGGAACAGCCCCTCAGACGCACCAGAAGAAACGCTAGCAATCCCGTAATAGCGGAAGCCGGTGGGGGGAGGCCACGTGCGTTCGGTTCCATTTGCCCCGGAACTGGTGTCCTTTACCATGGAAGAATGGCTTTTAGCTAACAACGGGGAAACCAACTCCCAATGACTCTCGAAGGATTGACATCATAAAAGGACTGGGCAAGTTTTAACCTGTCTTTCTCTCAAACCAAAACGCTGCAGCTTGAACGAACTAACAGGGACTTTTATATTTCCATCGGACAATACATTATCCCCTAGACAACGATAGAGCTATTTCTTATTGATTATTATTATACCCGCACTTTTAGATTTAGTATTGACGACGTATATTATCTGTATGTTTGCATTGATATTCTTTTGTGTATTTTTATCAATAAATACTGTTAAAATAGTACCATCAGACTTCAACGGACGTCTCTATCTTTGCTAGTAAGTGACCCAGTTACGGGGTACGTAACACTCTGGAGACAGCTTATCCACTGATGTCTTTTATAAACCCACTGGCTCTCACAGCTAACTGGACTGTACCTCTTTGCACCCTGTTACTTGTAAAAGTGCCATCCCCCTTCTCTCATTTCCTCCATCTCTGCTGCATCTGCTCTCAGGATGAGGTTTTTAATTCCAGAATGAAGGAGATGTCCTCCTTCTTCAAAGAAAGATTATTACTTTCCTCCACTATCAAAGCTGTCCTCAACCGCATCTCTTCCATTTTACGTATGTCTGCTCTCACCCCATCCTCCCAGCACCACACCAGGGATAGGGAAACTCCTGTCCTTACCTACCACCCCACTAGCCTCTGTGTCCAGCACATAATTCTCCACAACTCCCACCATCTCTTGGTGGGATCCTATCACCAAGCATATCCTTTCCTCCCTCCTACTTTCTGCAGGGATCGCTTCACACAGGACTCCCTTGTCCTTTCATTCTTCCCCACTGATCTCCCTCATGGCACTTATCCTTGCGGAATAAGTGCTACACTTGCCCCTACACCTCCTCCCTGACTATCACTCAGGGCCCCAAACAGTCCTTCCAGGTGAGGCGACTCTTCACCTTTGAGTCTTTTTGGGTCTTTTACTGTATCTCGTGCTCCTGGTGTGGCCTCCTTATTATCGGTGAGTCTCGATGTAGATTGGGGGAGCGCTTCGCCAAGCACCTGTGCTCTGTCCACCAGAAAAAGTGGGATCTCCCAGTGGCTACCCATTTTAATTCCCATTCCCATTCCCATTCTGACATGTCAGTCCATGGCCTCCTCCACTGTTGTGATGAGGCTGCACTTAGTTTGGAGGAGCAATACCTTATATTCTGTATGGGTAGCTTCCAACCTGATGGCATGAACTTCTGGTAATGGCCTCACTGCCCCCCCCCCCCCACAACTCTGTATTCCTACTTCCCCCTCTCACATTGGCTCCCATCACTGCCCATCACATTTTTCTGGTGCTCTTCCCCCTTCTCTTTCTTCCAAGGCGTTCTGTCCTCTGCTATCAGATTCCCCCTTTTCCAGTCCTTTTATCTTTTTCACCAATGGACTTCCAGCTCTTTACTTCACCCCTCCTCTGATCCTAGTTTGACCTATCATCTAGCACTGTACTTCTTTGTCCCCTCTCCCATCTTCTTACTCTGACTTCTCATCTTTCTTCCCCGGTTCCAGTGAAGGGTCTCGGACCAAACACTGACTCTTTACTCTTTTCCACAGATGCTGCCTGGCCTGCTGAGTTCCTCTAGCATTTTATGTGTGTACTTATATAAAGACCATGATGGGAGATTTATACAGGCCCCCAAACAGTAGTAAAGATGTGGTCCACAAATTACAACAGGATGTAGAAAATGCATGCCAAGAGGGCGATGTTAAGATTGTCATGGAGAATTTCAATTCGCAGGTAGTTTGGGAAAATCAGCTTGGTGCTGGATACCGAGAGGGGGAGTTTCTAGAATGCCTGTGAAATGGCTTTCTAGAGCAGCTTGTGGTTGAACTTACGGGATAAATGCAATTCTGGATTGGGTGTTGTGCAATGAACCTGAATTGATTAGAGAGCTTAAAGTAAAGAATCCTGAGAGGCATGACAGAATTAATATGACAGAATTAAGCTCACAATTTGAAAAGCTGCTGAAGTATTAATACAGTGGAGAAAAGGGAATTACAGAGACATGAGAGGGGAGCCAGCCAAAATTGATTGGAAAAGAACACTGCTAGGGATGATGGCAAAGCAACAATGGCCGGAATTTCTGTGAGCTATTTAAAAGCTGCAGGATATATACATCCTAAAAAGGAAGAAGAATTCCAAAGGCAGGATGATGCAACTGTGGCTGACAAGAGAAATCAAACCCAACAAAGGAAGGGCATATAATAGAGCAAAAATTAGTGGGATATTAGAGGATTGTGAAATCTTTAAAAACCAACAGACGGCAACTAAAAAAGTTATTAGGAAGGAAAAGACAGAATATAAAGGTAAGTTAGGGAATAATATTAAAGAAGATAGCACAAGTCTCTTCAGATACATAAAGTGTAAAAGAGAGGTGAAAGTAGATATTGGACCATTGGAGAATGATGCTGGTGAAATAGTGATAGGGGAGAAGGAAGAGGTGGATGAACAGGAAAAGCATTTTGTGTTGGTCTTCAATGTGGAAGACACTAGCAGTATGTGGGAAGTTCAAGAGTGTCAGGGGGCAAAGGTATGTGAAGTTGCCATTGCTGCAGAGAAGGTGCTTGGGAAACTGAAGTTAGATAAGTCACCTGGACCAGAGGGTGCACAGCCCTGGGTTCTGAAGGAGGTAGCTGAAGAGATTGTTGAGGCATTAATAATGATCTTTCAAGATTAAATTGATCCTGGCATTGTTCTGGAGGAATGGAAAATTGCATATTTTACTCTACTCTTCAAGAAGGGAGAGAGGCAGAAGAAAGAAAATTGTAGGCCAGGTCATCTGACCTCAGTAGTTGGGAAGATGTTGGAGTTGATTTCATTTTCATACCACAAATTTTGATGTCATCTGCAAACATATTAAACATGCCACCTTCATGCTCATCGGAATTGTAATGCTTATAACAAATAGCTGGAAACCCAGAAACAATTTCTGTAGCACACCACTGGTCACAGGACTCCAAACTGAAAAACAACCCTTCACTATCACCCTCTGACTCATTCTACCAAACCAATTTTGTACCCAGATTACTAGTTCAACCCTGATTCCATGTGATCTGACCTTCTGGACTTGTCTACCATGTATGACCAGGTTAAAATCCTAGTTATAGTCCATCTAGAGAACATCTACCACCCTGCCCTTGTCAATCCTCTTGGTTACTTCTTCAAAAAAATTCAGTTGAATTTTGTGAGGTTGTAGATTGGACAATGCCATGGTACTGTTTAATAATGTAATGGGGCATTTTTGAAGAGAGGAGGAGAACCTGTGATGTGCTGGCCAGCATTTTGCTTTCATGAAAGAAAGAAGTTATGGCTAACCATTTTATTTATGTTTGTAGGACATTGTTACCACAAAATTGTTCACCCTATTTCATTGTATGAAAATATTCCTTTGTATTTTTTTCCAAAGCACATACTCAGACTATCTGGTGCCTTGATATCTACCAGAATTAGTTCCGTGAGATCATTGTCTTTGCTGCTTTCCATAATTGAAAGGATTACACATTTCATTAAAACATAGTGAGAAATCATTTTGAAAGAGCTACCATCTTGTATTTATTTTGCATCTTTAGCGTAATAAAAAGTCCAGTGGGATTTTTGAAGAACAAATATTAAACCACAAAAAAATAGTATTAAAGCACATGACCAAATGCTTTGTAAAAGAGTTAGGCTTTACAGAGTACTTTGATGGACTTGAGAGTGGGTAGCACAAAAGATTAAGACTCCATTAGAACTGAAAGCGGCTGAACATTTTCCTGTCTGTTTCCTACGATCGAAACTGGTCCAGAATTATGGAATGAAACATTTTTCTGAATGTCAATTGCAAAGATCCAATTTAAAATAAGTTTGGACAATGTTCAACTCATTTACATATAGATATGAACCCTATAATGCAAAATAGGCCAATAATTGCATTAAATGTACCATGCTAAATAGGGAGGCCATAAGGTAACTGAGAAGGAAAGTGTATCCTGACTTATCAGATGATTCTTCATGTGGCTTATGTCTAAGGAATGTTCGGGACAGAGAGAAGGTATCCCTGCCTTTTAGCTATGCTATAGTTGAACTGGGATGAATTAATTCTAATGCTAGGTGTTTTATTTTTCTCTTTACAGCAGTCTGCAGGAGCTGTTCAGTTAGTCATGCCATCATCAAGGAAGAAAGAAGATGAGGTATCTGTTGGCAGCACACCTTTGCTAATGCAACAGTCAAATCAAGCATCGGAATATGCCAGTAGTCCTGTCAAAACCAAAACTGCAACAGGTACTTTGGTTTGATTTTCACTCAGTAAATAAAACAATCAGCTTTAGAAGTGGTAAGACATACAGTTGTGTTAGAAAGTTTGTGAATCCTGTAGAGTTTACTCTATTTCTGTATAAATATTACCTAAAATGTGATCAGATCTTCACTAAGTCCTAAAACTAGATAAAGAGAACCCAATTGAATAAATAACACAAACTTATTATACTTGTTAATTTACTTATTAAGAAAAATGACCCAATATTACACGTATTTGTTGGAAAAAGTATGTGAACCATTGCTTTCAGTAACTGATGTGACCCCCTTATACAGCAATAACTTCAACCAAACATTTCCAGTAACTGTTGATTAGTTCTGCACATTGGCTTGGAGGAATTATAGGCCATTCCTCTTTACAAAACTGCTTCAACTCTGGGATGTTGGTGGGCTTCCTTGCATGAACTGCTTGCTTCAGGTCCTTCCACAAAATTTCATAGAAACATAGAAACATAGAAAATAGGTGCAGGAGTAGGACATACGGCCCTTCAAGTCTGCACCGCCATTCAGTATGATCATGGCTGATCATCCAACTCAGAACCCCGTACTTGCTTTCTCTCCATACCCACCGATCCCTTTAGCCACAAGGGCCATTTCTAACTTCCTCTTAAATATAGCCAATGAACCGGCCTCAACTGTTTCCTGTGGCAGAGAATTCCACAGACTCACCACTCTCAATGTGAAGAAGCTCTTCCTCATCTCGGTCCTAAAAGGCTTCCCCTTTATCCTTAAACTATGACCCCTCGTTCTGGACTTCCCCAACATCAGAAACAATCTTCCTGCATCTAGCCTGTCCAATCCCTTTAGAATTTTATACGTTTCAATAAGATCTCCCCTCAATCTTCTAAATTCCAGTGAGTATAAGCCTAGACAATCCAGTCTTTCTTCATATGAAAGTCCTGCCATCCCAGGAATCAATCTGGTGAACTGAACCCAGGAATCAATCTGGTGAATTTCTGTAGGGTTATGGTCAGGACTTCGATTTGGCCATTCCAAAACATGATTTTTTTTCTTTTTAAACCATTTTATTGTTCTTGTCTTTTGGATCATTGTCTTGTTGCATTATCCACCTTTCGTTGAGCTTCAGGAGACAGACTACTACCCTGACATTTTCCTGTAAAAATTTTTTTTGATATAATTTCGAATTCATTGTTTCCTCAATGATTACAAGCTGTCCAGGCCCTGAGGCAGCAAAGCACCCAAACCATGATGCTATTTCCACTGTACTTCACAGTTGGGCTGAGGTTTTGGATGTTAGTGTGCAGTGCTCTTTTTCCTCCACACATAGTAGTGTGTATTGCTATGAATAAGTTCAACTTTTGTTTCATCTGTCCACAGAACGTGGTCCTAGAAGTGTTGTAGAATATCCAGGTGGTCTTTTACAAATTAGAGACATGCAGTAATTATTTTTTTGATAGCAGTGGTTTCCTCTGTGGTGTCCTTCCACGAACACCATTCTTGTTCAGTGTATTTCTTAAAGCATTCACATCAACACAGAACCATAGAACATTACAGCACAGAAACAGTCCTTTTGGCCCTTCTTGGCTGTGCTGAACCATTTTTCTGCCTAGTCCCACTGACCTGCACCTGGACCATATCCCTCCATACACTTCTCATCCATGTACCTGTCCAAGTTTTTCTTAAATGTTAAAAGTGAGCCCGCATTTACCACTTCATCTGGCAGCTCATTCCACACCCCCACCACTCTCTGTGTGAAGAAGCCCCACCCAATGTTCCCTTTAAACTTTTCCCCCTTCACCCATGTCCTCTGGTTTTTTATCCTCCCCTAGCCTCAGTGGAGAAAGCCTGCTTGCATTCACTCTATCTATACCCACCATGATTTTATATACCTCTATCAAATCTCCCCTGATCCTTCAACGCTCCAGGGAATAAAGTCCTAACCTATTCAACCTTTCTCTGTAACTCAGTTTCTCAAGTCCCAGCAACGTCCTTGTAAACCTTCTCTGCACTCTTTCAACCTTATTAATATCCTTCCTGTAATTTGGTGACCAAAACTGCAGGCAATACTCCAAATTTGTCTTCACCAATGCCTTATACAACCTGACCGTAACATTCCAACTCTTATACTCAATACTTTGATTTATAAAGGCCAATGTACCAAAAGCCCTCTTTACGACCCTATCTACTTGTGACGCCACTTTTAGGGAATTTTATATCTGCATTTCCAGACCCCTCTTTTCTACTGCACTCCTTAGTGCCCTACCATTTACATTGTATGTTCTACCTTGGTTTGTTCCACCAAAGTGCAATAGTTCCATCTGCCATTTTGCAGCCCATTTTTCCAGCTGGTCCAAATCCCTCTGCAATCTTTGGAAACCTTCCTCACTGTCCACTACACCTCCAATCTTTGTATCATCAGCAAACTTGCTGATCCAATTTACCACATTATCATCCAGATCATTGATATAGATGACAAATAACAATGGACCCAGCACCGATCTTGCGGCACACCACTAGTCACAGGCCTCCACTCAGAGAAGCAATCCTCCACTACCACTCTCTGACTTCTCTCATTGAGCCAATGTCTAATCCAATTTACTACCTCACCATGTACAGCTAGTGACTGAATCTTCCTAACTAACCTCCCATGCAGGATCTTGTCAAAGGCCTTACTGAAGTCCATGTATACAACATCCACTGCCTTCCCTTCATCCACTTTCCTAGTGACCTCCTCGAAAAACTCTAATAGATTTGTTAAACAGCCATGTTGACTCTCCCTAAAAAGTCCCTGTCTATCCAAATATCTGTAAATCCTATCTCTTTGTACTCCTTCCAATAATTTACCTACTACTGATGTCAAACTTACCGGCCTATAATTTCCTGGATTTCTTTTAGAACCTTTTTTAATCACCGGAACAACATGAGCTATCCTCCAATCCTCCTGTACCTCACCCGTAGATACTGACATTTTAAATATATCTGCCAGAGCCCCTGCGATTTCAGCACTAGTCTCTTTCAAGGTCTGAAGGAATACCCTGTCAGGTCCTGGGGATTTATCTACTCTGATTTGCCTCCAGATAGCCTCCTCTTCAATCTGTATAGGTTCCTTGACCTCACTACTTGTTTACCTTATTTCTATTGATTCCATGCCAGTTTCCTTAGTAAATATGGATGCAAAAAACCCATTTAAGATCTCGCCCATTTCTTTGGTTCCATACATAGCCGACCACTCTGATCTTCAAGAGGACCAATTTGACCCCTTACTTTCTTACTCTTTTGATACTCCTCAAGCATCTTATTTCCTCCCTGTTGCCTATACATGTTATACATCTCCCTCTTCTTCTTTATCAGAGTTCCAATATCCCTCGAGAACCAAGGTTCCTTATTCTTATTCATTTTGCCTTTAGCCCTGACAGGAACATAGAAACTCTGCACTCTCAAAATTTCTCCTTTGAAGGCCTCCTGCTTACCAATCAGATCCTTGCCAGAGAACAACCAGTCCCAATCCACACTTTTTAGATTCTTTTTCATTTCTTCAAATTTGTCCTTTTTCCAGTTCAGAACCTCAACCTGAGGTCCAGGTCTATCTTTATCCATGATCAAGTTGAAACTAGTGGTTTTTATGATCATTGGAACCAAAGTGTCCCCTACACACATTTCCGTCACCTGTCCTAACTCGATTCCTAATAGGAGATCTAATAGTGCATCCTCTCTAGTCGGTATATCAATATATTGATTTAGAAAACTTTTCTAAACACAGTTTACAAACTCTAACCCGTCTAGACCTCTAACAGTATGGGAGTCCCAATCAATATGTGGAAAATTAAAATCCTCTACTATCACAACTTTATGTTTCCTGTAGTTGTCTGCTATTTCTCTGCAAATTTGCTCCTCCAGTTCTTGCTGAGTATTTGGTGATATAGTACAACTTTAACGAGTTGTAGAGATTCCTGCTGGTCTTTTGTTTTACCCTTGAGTTCTTTTTTTTACCTCCTTCAGCATTGCACGTTGTGGTCCTAGTGTTTTCTTTGCAGGATGCCCACTCCAAGGGAGAGTAGCAACATTACTGAGTTTCCCCCATTTGTAGACAATTTCTCTTACTGTGTACTGAAGAACACAGGTCTTTAAAAATGCTTTTGTAGCCTTTTCCAACTTCATGCATCTCTGCAATTCTTCTTCTAAGGTTCTCTGAAAGTTATTTTGATCAAGGCATGCACATAAATGGATTTTTCTTGAGAAGAACAGGCTCTGTCAGTAACCTGACTTTGTGTGTCCCTTTTTTTTAGGGCAGGGCACTTATACAACCCACACCTCCAATCTTATCTCATTGATTGGAACACCTGACTCCAAATAGCTTATGTAGAAGTTATTACTCCAGAGGTTCACCTACTTTTTCCAACAAATAGATGTAATATTGGATCATTTTTCTTAATAAATAAATGAACAAGTATAATATTTTTGTGTTATTTATTTAATAGCATTCACTTTATCTAGTTTTATGCCTCATGAAGATCTGATCACATTTTAGGTCATATTTATGCAGAAGTAGAGAAAATTCTACAGGGTTCACAAACTTTTTAGCACCACTGTATTTTACGATGCTCATAATAAATATTGATTCAGGCCACAGGAAAATACTTTCAACCACATTAAGTTAAAAACAAAATTGCCTATAATTTTAATCCAACATTACTTCATTTTGGTCAATCTTAATTGATGCCTGAATGCAGACCATTTTCATAAAAGAATAAATTACAGAGCATGTTCAATTGGAATTGGCAGCAAATATTACTGAAAATAGGTCAGGCAATCTTTGGTTGTTGTAGTCAGCAAGCAACAAGTGCACCTTGTTGCATCGAAGTTGTTCAGTAATGTACAAGTGTACATTATTGTTTCCTTATCTTATAATGCTAGTTTATATATTTATATGTTTGGCAGAAATATCCAAATAAATATTTGGGTTACTTCCCTTAGTGGGGAAACTACATTAGTGGTGTAATAAAACCAAAGAAGCAATGAAATGAATAAATTGGTGCTTATACAGCTGCACTATTACAGCATTAATATTTTTAAGTACTTGAATTTTAAATGGAATTGCCAATATGTCTTTCTTTTTTCGTAACTCCTGTCAAAGTCTCCATTTTTCATAGTGGTGATTTATATTATATTTAATGACACATTCTGACATTTCATGGTTAAGTAAGCATGGTTTTCTGACTGGCTTCCGTTAGACAGTGTGCAGCATGCAAAGGCACCTTATTAATATTTGTTCGTGTGGCTGAGAAAGTCAGCCATTTTTGCGAGAAGAGATAGTCATCTAAATGTGAAGAATTATAAATAATCATTGCTTCTTCTCCATAGGCATATATTGGTAATGGCCAGTACTTATTTTGAGAACATAAAAAAGTAGGAGTAGACTAATCAGGCCTTCAAGCATGCTTCACAGTTCAGTAGTATCATGACTTGTCCAATGTTGGCCTTGAGTCCAATTTCCCATGCCCTCCCTTTGGTCCCTTGTTTGTAATTTATATGTCTGCCAGGCTCCACCTTGAATATATTTGTAGAATTATAAATTGAGCATAACACCAATGGAATTCAATTGGCCTATAGAACTATTCCTCGGTCCATATCAGAAAAACCTATCGTTCTGCTCTCTGGTCCATCCTCAACGGCTTTGCAATATGTACACATTTCTTCCTCGAAGACCTGATCTGCAGGTAGTACCTTCCAAATTATGGCCAGTGGTAAACATATATTCTTCATGTCAGCTTTAATTCGCTTTCACTTTATTTTATACTTATGATCACTAATTCTTTACTTCTAATGGGAAAAACACCCTCCATCTATTCTGTCCAGACATCTCCTTGTCTTAGACACCAAGCACAGTGATTCAAAATTCTGATTCATTGTCTGTATGTTGACAGCAATTAGAATTAGGCTATAAATGGACCTGTCTGAAACACTTACGCATGCCTGAATAAAAGAAGCAGTCTCTTCATTTGGTTTTCAGGTGGAGTCTCATTTTGTTTCTTGCTGAGGCAAAATTGCATTTGGGGCCCAATGACATTGCCGTCTGCACCTAGTTTCAGTGTTCAGCAGAGAAATTAAATGTTGTGGAACTTGATCTTTCACTATCTCAGGAAAGGAAAAAAATCTCCTGACAATTAGTGAACGTACCAGGTGAGTAGTGAGGATGAACTGTGATAAGCTGCATGAAGAGGTTGGTCCTGGCTGAATGAAGAACTGGATGCACTGTAATTTGCTTACCAACACAACAAGTTTACAGTGGACGCAATATTGCTGGCTCTCCAGTGAGCTTTGGATCACCTGGACAGCTGAATTAATCTATGTCAGGCAGTTATTTATCAATTACAGCTTGGCACTTTACACTGTCATAACTCAATACTAATTGACAAGCTTTGAAAGCTGGGCCTCTATGTCTCCCTCTACAAATGGATTCTTGACTTTCTCATCAGGAAAACACAGTCAGTATGGATTAGATATAACATCTCCTTCCTGCTGACAATCAACACAGGTGCATCTGAAACATGCATGATTTGCCCACTGCTCAGTTTCCTCTATATTTATGACTGTGTGGCTAGGAAAGCTCAAACATCATCTATAAATTCACCAATGACACTACTGTTGTTGGCGTAATCTGAGAAGACGATGAGGAGGCACATAGGACTGAAAGAGATCAGTAGTTTGAGTAGTGTTGCAATAATAACCTGGCACTCAACATTAGCAAGACCATGGAATTGATTGTAAACTTCAGGAAGGGGAAGTCGGCAGAAGACACACCAGACTTCATTGAGGGGTGAGCAGTTTTAAGTTCTTGTGTGTCAACATCTCTGAAGATCTGTCCTGGGCCCAACATATTGATGCAATTACAAAGAAGGTATAACAGTGGCTATATTTCATTAGTAGCTTGAGGAAATTTGGTGTGTCCCCAAAGATTCTAGCAAATTTCTACAGATATACAGTGGAGAGCATTCTAACTGGTTGTACTACTGTCTGCTATGGAGGTACCAATGCACGGGATCGTAAGAGGCTTCAGAGGGTTGCAAACTCATCCAGCTCCATCATGGACACAAACCTCCCCACCATTGAAGTTATCTTCAAAAGGTGGTGCCTCAAGAAGACAGCATCCATCATGAAGGACCCTCACCATCTGAAGCATGCCTCTTCTCATTACTACTATCAGGAAGGAAAACCCATGCTCAATGGTTTAGGAACAGTTTCTTCCTCTCTGCCATCAATTTTCTGAACAGCCCGTGAAATCATGAGCACTACCTCTCTCTTCCTAGTAAACATTATTTATTTAATTATTATTTTAACTTTTGGTAATTTGTTATGCCTGCACTGTTCTGCTGCCACAAAATAACAAATTTCATGTCTATTTCACTGACAATAAACCTGATTCCGATTCTGATTTAATACATTTAGTAATGAACATGGTTTACTTCTGCTCCATTATAATTTGTGATGTTTAGTTTGTTTATGTTGAGAAGGAATAAACCAAAATTAGTTCCTCAAAGGATCATAGAGCATGTTGTGAACCCAGCTAGGCCCAATTTCCTGTGTTTCGTTCATATCAATCCAAGCGCCATTTCCATCTTGGGATATCGAGGAGTATGAATTTAAATATTTTTTGGTGTATTTGTGTTCCATAAATAGTTTTATGTCAGAATGATGCAGAGATCATCTTGTGAGTTGAACTTACTCGCCTGGTTCCACTCCCATCCCTGTCCTACAACAGTTGTTGTTGTTTTTGCTCATATTTTGTTTTTCTTTTTACCCTCATTTTTGAAATGTGGAGTCAAGGATTTTCTGTTGCGATGTGTGGTGTTTGTTTTTGGCAAATTATTAGCAGCTTGTGAGCCAAAGTTTTAAAATTAGCTTTAAGATTGATTAGAATAGTGGCATGGTTTCCTGGGAGATTCATGATGGCATGATGTCATTATCTAGTTACTGATAAATTATATTCTATATATTGTAATTCTCACAATGTTTAAAAATGAATAGTTCAACTTATTGTAAATTATTAATATACTTTGAAAATGCTGTGCAAACATTTGCTGCTTCTTATTAATTACATCCAAGTGTGAGGAAGGAAATTTGAATTTTTTCTAAATTTTCCATGATCCCAAAGCATCCTAAATTGCTGTAGAGCAATCACATTAGGCACAAAATAGTTTTGCAAACTGTGGCTTAATATCATTGGACAGAGCACAAGGAGAACAATTGTTTAGCCAGTAGTGCTGTTGGATATTTTTGTCTCTATTTCTGTGGGTTTATAAATCTGTGGGCCGAGACCTGATGAAGGATCTTGGCCTGTAATGTTAACTTGCTGAATTCTTCTCACAATTTGTGAGTGTTGCTCAAGATTTACAGTGTCTGCAGTTTCTCCCGGTTCTAGTTCTTTGTTTACATATTTTATTTGATAGAAAACATTTCTTAAAAACTACAATGATCTTGAATCGTTATATTTTTTTACTTGAGTTCCAAGGCTCATGCCTGATAATTGTACACAAGATTCAGGAGTCATTAACAAGGCATGCATACGTTTAAGATGAGTGGACCAATAGGTGTTATCTGACTCTGGACTCTAGATTCCAGATATCAGATTCCAAAGCTAGTGATTCAAGTCAATTATTTTATTCCATTAAGTTATTTTAATTGGAAATTAAGGCCCTGAAAGATGCCATAGACCTGTATAGTGGCAATAAATGAAAGCAAAATATTCCAGGTGGGTAACAAAACTGAGGGGAATGATCACAGGGGAATTTACAGTCCCTGCTTACTCCTTCTGCATTTCTTAGTGGTCTCCCAGCTATCTGTTGCCTGTACCTTTAGAGTGACCACCTGCATATGATGTTCTTCTACTGTAAGTAAGTTCTGATTGAATTTAAAATTGAAATAAACAGCTTTTTAAAGCAAACACACTGTCCAAAATCATTCCCTGAAATATCAATGAAATAACTAACCAAAAATGTTAAAGTTGGTCAAACAACATCCGCTAAAAACAGAACAGGTAACAGATTGGGTTGTTGATTTTTCATCAAAATGTTGCTCACTGAATAGTCAGAAGGTCTGGTCTGTTCCTAATATTGGATAATTATAAGTAAGCATTGACTAATCATTATGGAAGCAGTTGTATAATTTGCAGTAATCTGAGTACAAAGTAGTATAAACAGAATGATTGCTTTTCCAGGGGAAAAAAATAAACTTATCCCACTAATAATTACTGTATTGTGGAACAGATGTAAAGCACTGAAGTATTTCCTGTGGTAATTGAATTTGGCATGGAGGTTTAAAAAATTGCTGCAATTATGACACCGTTGGCTGATGAAATCTGCATTGTAAAGAGGCTAAAAATTGATTTCCAAATTGATTTTAGTGCCAGTGGTAGTTAGTTTAAAGCCTTTGCATGTAATTCATAATTAAGCCACATGCTTTGTTCCTGAGCTAATCACATAAATGGTGCAAAATGAATATGAAATCAATAAAGTCAGTGAAGTGTGAAGTCCTGAAGTGTGAGAATGGTTTCACTAGACACAGAAGTCATTAGTGCTTGCTTTTGCATATGGTTTTGTTTGCTGCCGTCTATTAGAGCTATGCTGTCATTTCAGTATTTAATTTCCAAAGGAAATAGTTTTGTGGAACAAAATTTTTACCTGGCAGAAAAGGTATTTGATTTGATACAGAAACAAATGCATTAAATGCATTTGTTCAAATCATAAATGTGTTTATGATTTGATTTATGCTCCAAGTTTATTAGAATGTGAAACTAATCATTAATCTAGGAAGTCTGCTCATTCCAGCTAATTCTGCATAACTTCATAATTTTCATTGAGTTATTTAATTCCTGTAATAGTAGATGCTGCTATCCTCTCTGTAACTGAAGTGAAAGCAAAGTACAGAATGATCATGTTCTTAGATCTCCACCCGTTAATCAAAAGCAATAACTTTCCACAATATGCATGTCTTGTCAATGTGGGCACTGAGCCCATGAATTTGTAATTCAAATTTTGTACTGTTAATGTTTAAGTCTTCATTGATGACATTGGCTCTCATGATCTTGTTTTTGCTGTGGTTGAAATTGGGCTTCTCAGTTTCTTGTCAGCTGTGCGTGGCAGCAAGACTGACCAAGATAGCTTGCTGTGGGATGGACAGAGTTGATGTTGTGAAAATCATTGAAGTGTCCCTTCCAGCAGCTGAAGATTGGAATTGGAATTAGTTTATTATTCACATGTACTGAGACGTAGTGAAAGGCTTATCTTGCATTCAGCCATAAAGATCAAATCATTATATCAATGCATTGAGATAGAACAAAGTAAAACAATAACAGAATGCAGAATAAAGTATAACAGCCGCAGAGGAAGTGCAATACTGATAAACAGTATTACCTCACTGCTTTTGAAGAAGTTATTGCACTTTCAGTGTGGTTAAGCCCCGGGTATTGGAGATATGATTTACCTGCAGACTTCACACCATGAACCCATAATAAATACTACTGGAATAAAGTTAGACATTCGGCCCATTAAGTCCTGTTCAACACTGTTCTCTCGTCTTCTCCCTGTAACCTTTACAGACAGACAGACAGACAGACAGACAGACAGACTTTATTGATCCTGAGGGAAATTGTGTTTTGTTACAGTCGCACCAACCAAGAAAAGTGTAGAAATATAGCAATATAAAACCACAAATAATTAAATAATAGTAGATTAATTATGCCAAGTGGAAATAAGTCCAGGACCAGCCTATTGGCTCAAAGCATCTGACACTCTGAGGGAGGAGTTGCAGGAACGACTTCCTATGATGCTCACTGTTGCATCTCGGTGGAATGAGTCTCTGGCTAAACGTACTCCTGTGCCTAACCAGTACATTATGGAGTGGATGGGAGACATTGTCCAAGATGGCATGCAACTTAGACAGCATCCTCTTTTCAGACACCACTGTCAGAGAGTCCAGTTCCACCCCCACAACATCACTGGCCTTACGAATGAGTTTGTTGATTCTGTTGGTGTCTGCTGCCCTCAGCCTGCTGCCCCAGCACACAACAGCAAAGATGATAGCACTGGCCACCACAGACTCGTAGAACATGCTCAGCATCATCCGACAGATGTTAAAGGACCTCAGTCTCCTCAGGAAGTAGAGACAGCTCTGACCCTTCTTGTACTCCCTAACCAATCAAGAACATAATAATCTCTGCCTTATATATGTCGGTGACTTTGCCTCTAAAGCCTTCTGTAGAAATAGATTCTACAGATTCACCTCCTGAAGAAATTTTCCCTAAATTTTAAAAGAATGTCCCCTCATTCTGAGGCTATACTTTTGGATCCTAGTTTTTCCTAGAATGGAAACAATCTCACCATGTCCACAATTTGCAGGCCTTTCAATTCTTGCCAACCCAGGTTGTTTTGTTGAACATCAGCCTTCAGCTGCCTATCAAATTGTTTCTTTCAATCCAAGAATGGCTAATATGTGTAAATAATCAACCCTTCATCTCCTGATCATTCTCCTCAAATCAATTATGGTTCTTCTTGCTAGAAAGGCCAAAAACCAGTTCAAAGGTGAACATTAGGGCAGCCCATGATCTGTGAACATTTTTGTTCCTTTTTAAGTTGGGAGTTGACAGATCACTTGTGAGGCCGTACCTTTGAATAGATAGCTTTGAAGGATTCAACAATGCTGTAGTCACTGATTTTCTTTTTGCATGCTGTCCTTGCAGATCATTTCATTACAACATTCCACTGAGGTTCGTTCACTCATTATTTGCCATGTCATATGACTTGGGTGATCGTGGTCTTTCCATGACTATGATTGTTCTTGGCAAATTTTTCTACAGAAGTGGTTTGCCATTACCTTTTTCTGGGCAGTTTCTTAACAAGATGGGTAAGCCTTGCCATTATCAATACTCTTCAGAGATTGTCTGCCTGGCAACAGTGATCATGTAACCTGGACTTGTGATGTGCTCCAGTTGCTCATATGACCATCTACTACATGCTCCCCTAGCTTCATGCAACCCTGATTGCTACACCTTGCCCAGGGGTGAACTGCAAGCTAGCAGAGAGAAGGAAAGTCTTACAGCTCCTTTGGTAGAGATGTACCTCTCCTGCCACCCAGCATTGAGGTAGTAGGAGGTAAAACAATAAAAGAATGCTGAATAAAGTGTTATAGTTACAGAGAAAGTAGTGCAGGTAGACAGTAAGATACTTGGCCTTGACAGGTTGTGATGTCAGTGAGCCCATTTTATTGTACTAGGCGACCATTCAATAGTCTTATATCTGGTGCGATAGAAGCTGATCTTTAGCCAAGGTACTTGCTTTTCATGTATTAGTATCTTCTGTCCGATGGGAGCAGGAAGAACAGAGATTGTCCAGAGTGGGTGGGACATTGAATTACATTGGCTGCTTTACTGAAGCAGAGGGCCAGGTACATGGAACAAAGTAGTGAATCAAGCAGTGATCAGTCCAGCAGTCATTACTGCAGTCTGGCTACCTTCAACACTTTGAGCTCTTATTTGTACAGGTACCTTTGATGTGGTGCATTATCAAATACCTATTGAAAATCTGAATTTCATTATCCCACTTCTTTCCAGACTCCAATCAGTGCAGGCCAGTGTTATTCAGTCTCCTGTCATAGGATAAGCCTCTCATGCCAGAAGTCAATTAACAAATCTATATTGCACTAATACTGAGGAAGGCTTATCTTTATTTCGGCACAGAGACAAAAATATGCCCACTACTTCAAATATGAGCCAAAATACTGAAGGCTGCAGACTAAAAATTAGTCTTGCTCTGTTATTTAAATACATTTTTCTATTTTTGCCTCTGTGAATAAAATGTTTTTGTACTTCTTTATCCAGCATTAGGGAAGAATGTTCATGGTATACTATTGTAATGAATTCATTCTGTTTTCTATGTATGGTTTACATTTCATTCACTTTCTCAAGAATTATTTGATGGGGAGCCTTCTACCTCTATAATTAATGTGAGATGTTTCTATCTTAAACACAATAATTGTAAAAGCATTGAAGTTAATAGGTATTTTCAAATGTCCTTCTGGAGATATTCAAAATGATGTCAAATTTACAGAATGCCGTTTGTACTTTACCTTTCAAAATGCTTTAAAGTGTTACCCTGACTTTCGAAAACCATCTTCAAAGTTTTTTATCACATTCATTATTTTAAAAGAGCAATGTTGAAATATAGCAGAGACATACTTTTAATATGCACACTGAAGCTAAGCCTGTATGAATTATGATTCTAAATATGCAAGGTTAAATCAAAGCAATTAGCTGCAATTGATAGTGTGCTGCTTGTCTAACTAGGTTCAGAACAGTTTTTGCACTTCAGCCCAGGCTAATAATAGCCAGCTGTAAGGGTACTTAATAGGAAGTGTTTTCCTCATTAAAATTTCATCCTTTTAAACCTCTTTTGTGCTGAACTTCCCATACATCAAATGGAGAGTTCTGGCAGAATATGTAACTGGAGAATATCAAAGCCAAATTTATTCTTATCTCCATGCAGACAAATACACACTTTCCAAATGTACACTTTCCAAAAATAGCTTGCAGATTACAACTAGGAAAGCTAAGAGTATTTCAAAGCTCATTCTGCTATTCTGTGTTTTATCACCACCCACTCATCATGGTTCAGTAATCTTTAAAACATTTGATGATCAAAAATCTCTTGGATTTGAAATTTTCAGTTGCCCTTGACTCTTTCATAACAAACTTTGGTTATGTCCTAATTTGCCAAATTTGGTGGCTGTGCACTTCAGTTAGGACAAAGTGTTCCTGGCTGGACCCTGTCATGTCTCCTGGCACCAACAACATGGGCGAGGGGGATCTTGATTGTCACATACTATTATATGTCAGCTGATGAATGTGTTTTCCTTCAGCTTGGTTCTGAACATGGAGAAAATGTTAAGAACAGCAATGAATGTGGGAGACTTTTATGTCCAAATGCTGTTGCTAGACTGGCCAGTGGCAGGGTTTGACACTATAAACATGCCAAAAAAGTCTGTCTAAACTTGTCCTTACTTATCATCTTATTGCAAATGATCTATTCATGACAATGTTAGTCGGAATTTAACCATTGTGTAAGCATAGTAGAGCCAAAGTTTTGGCTTCACATGGATGAATCCTCCATTATGTTAATTGCCTCTGCCTTGGAGCCAACCAGGTTGGAAGAAATCAGGGTGGCATCTACTCCCCTAGGCACCAGCTGATATTGGTAGCAGCAACTTGCCAAGATTTCTTCAGCTGAAGCTCACAAATTAACAACTTCTGGAAAGAGAAGAATAACAGACACCTCCATCATCTCCAAGCTTCCTTACAATTTGTACACAATTGTTACCTGGAAATATGTCACTGTTGGTTCATCTTTGCTGGATCAGTCACTCTGGAAATATTTAACAGGTAGATGTAACTTCTCCTCCAGTGTAGGGTAACTTTTCAGAACTTTCCCAATGGCAAATAGGAATGAAGCTTAAATGTTATTGTCCAGGAATACCCACGTCCAGTGTGAACATTAAAAATGCAGATTTTTGGAGTGTGACCTAAATGTATGATCCTCTGTATAAAGAAATTTTGTTCTGATTTCATCATAAATTTCCTATTTCTGACCTTAAGTTTCTTATCTCAACTGCCTATCAGAGGAAATGTTTTCTCCCAACCACCAGCCTTTATCTACTTTAATTACCTAAATACTAATTAGATCACCCTTCATTCTTGTATATTAATCCTTATGCTGATAACCAGTGGACATAAAGATGGATGAGCACTGAGAAGCACCAAAAAGTGAACCAATAATTAGAAATGAGGTATAATCTATAGCACAATTTCTAAATTCCATATTTCATTGATCTAATTCTGGTTTAAGTCCAAAATGGATAAACACAGAATTTTCTATGTTGAATTCCATTTACCTCTGAACCTTTCCCCAATCAACTTCCCTGCAAATAACTGTTTTGCAAATTTCTGCAACCACCCCCCCCCCCCCCGCCAAGAACATGATTTTCCATTCACCAAAGTGTTGTTTCCAAACTTCAATACATGTCACTGTTCATTCACGTTATTCCAGTATAGATTCTGGAGGGGGGAGGGAAATCATCAATAACTTAAGTGTCCTGCACCACACCTTGTGCACTGGATCCTAGGCTTCCTTTTGGGTTGCCGATAGGTAGTAGGGATGGGCTCCCTCACCTCTGACCCTCAACACAGCTGCCTCCTAGGGTTGTGTCCTGAGTCCCTTCCTTTATTCCCTTTACACCCATGACTGTGCCACCACACAGCTCCAATCTGCTGATCAAATATCCAGGCAGAACAACATTGATTGGCCTTTATTTCTAGCAGTGATGTGACAGCCTACAGAGGAGAGGTTAACACCCTGACACAGTGGTGGCAAGATAACAGCCTGTCCCTCAGTGTCCAAAAAACAAAAGAGCTGATCGTGATTTACAGAAGGAATGGAGACAGGCTCCTCCTGATGAACATCAAGGGACTGCAGTTGAGAGAGTGAGTAGTTTCAAGTTCCTCAGTTTACACTTTACCTGGACTGTACACACCGGCTGTGTAGAAAAAAAGCACAACAGCGCCCATTTCACCTCAGGAAACTGAAGAAGTTCGACATGAGCCTCCAAATCCTCAAGACCTTATACAAGGGCACCATTGAAAGCATCCTGACTGGCTGTATCACCGCCTGGTACAGGAGCTGTACCAACCTTGATTGCTGGGCACTGCAGAGAGTGGTACGGACAGCCCAGCGCATCTGTGGATGTGAACTTCTCTCTATTGAGGACATTTACAACAGCAGGTGTGTAAAGAAGGCCTGGTAGATCATTGGGGACACCAGTCACCCCAACCATAAACTGCTTCTGTCTGGCAAGCGGTACCAAAGCATTAAAGCCAGGACCAACATGCTATGGAACAGCTACAAGCCATTAGACTGATTAATTCGCAACTCTGTACTTTGCGACAGAGTCATAACACAAAGATTTTTACTCCCTCACATTGTGGGATGGATGTAAGATTTAAATAAATTCACATTTAAATTTTATCAAGGTGCAAATCTTGGTTCATTAAGTAGTTTGAGAGTATTGCAAAAAAGGGCTGGTTTCTCGTATCGTTACAACAGAAATGCAGTGCAAGGCAATGGTGATACTGGTAGTCTGTGGGTAAATTTCAGTTTTATTGGTAAAAATACCAATAATCAGTTCTTTACAAAATGAGTTTAAAAAAATCAGCTGAAGTTCTTTTGTAGCCTTATTTAAGTAAATAGATTGTTACAATATAGGCAACCTTCTCCTCATGTCTGATTCTTTTCATACTTTGTCTGAATCCTGCAGTTACAAATTAATTACCTGAAGCATATCAAACAAAACTTCACTTTGCACATCACTTTTTAATCCCTAAAATAAGAAATCTGACTAATTTTATGACCATCAAATTGTATAATCTGCTATATCAGTGTGGTAACACTGGAGTTTGTCAGGAATCACTGGATTCATGAATGGAAGAACAAATGGCAGAAAAAATATGCTGGCTGTCATCCAGATCACATGCTCAGGGGAGAAAACCTTCATACCAAGAAACTGAATTTCTTGGAGATGTACTTGGGGAGAAAAAGCAGAAGAACAGTACCATGTAGCAATATATTATTTTAAAGAAAAATGTATAATCACATCTGTTGAGATATTTAAAACATGCTGGATCACTTCAAAGATTAGCCATGAAAAATCAGCAGCCAAATGACATCTGTCAGTAGCAGCATAATTGGATGGGAATATTTCTGACCTAATAAATTCCCTTGTAACTAGGTTTATGAGCCTAAATTAATAATCAAAGTCTCCTGTCTTTTAAATTGCATGTGTGGCAACCTAAAACAATCACAGTTCTACATACTGTAGAGATTAAAAGCAAAGTATGTTGTAAGTTGCTGAAACATGAACTTATTCAAATAGACAGGGTCATTTATTGACCAAAAGGAAAAACCAAACCTAATTATATCTCCCCATTTTATATGTATGCAGTCCAGCAGGTTTTGCTGTCACCACCCTTGTACCCTAATAGACTGAATTTTGTTGCCTTGTAGTGTGTTAATTTGCAGTGTAGAATTAAAATACCTGAAGAATCTCATTTCATGTCATCCTATTTGCAAAATGTTGCTGGAATCTACCAATATCTTCACTCTTTGTTTTTGCAATTTATCTTTTCCATGGAGATGAATGAAATTGATTGTAATGACATTTTGCTAAGAATAGCAACATAATGCGTAACAGTTTACTGGTAAAAAATGATATATCCTGTATTATTTACCATAGCTTAACATGTATGTGTGAATTTTGTATTTTGAAAATATTGGCTTTTTTTAAAAAGAGTGGTCTCTTTTAAGAACTTTTCGATATTTGATATTGGATTTTAGTTACTGGAGTGCTCCCACAACAGAAACCACCTAAGCTGATGGGTTGTGGTGACAAAGCAGGTCTTTACCTGAAGGTAAAGGAGGCATGTGTAACCAGGGCACTTACAGCGTTCCTTAAAGATACAAATATATCTCTATTTAGGGTCAGCGCAGAAACAAACCCTCTAGCTCAACCTGCCCATGCGGAGCAAGATTCCCATCAAAGCTGCCTGCATTTGACCCATTTCTCTCTGTCTAAAGTTTAGTCTAAACCTTTCTTATTCATGTACCTTTTCATGTGTCTTTTAAATCAATTTACCTGCCAATGTGACTTAAATACAAATCAGGAAACACATAAGTTTTCTTCAGCCATCTTGGCTAAGTACTTACAAAATGCAAGAACAAGTGGGTAACTTATTCCACAGATGAGATCAAAGCTTTCTAGTTGCATCACATTGAGTCTTAAATGGAAGTGGATAATTAAACAGCTAATATGAGAAGCAGGCTCCAACATTGCCATTCTGCATAGGCCCAGTGTTGAAGGTTAAAGAGAATTCAGCAAGAACTGCTGAGAGGATTATCTACTGCAGTGTATTAGTTCCTAATAGTTATCAATGATGGAGTTCATGAGATGAAGAGTCCTTGAAAGTTTGTGTGAACAATTCAGTGAAATTGAGTGAAGTTATTCCCAGTGGAAGGTACAGGGGCCAGGTGGCTCATGGATAATAACTGTTCCTGAACCTGCTAGTGTAGGTCCTAAGGTTCCTGTACCTTCTTCCTGATGGCAGCAGTGAGAAGAGAGCATTGCTTGGGTTGTGGGTGTCCTTGATGATAGATGCTGCTTTCCTATGACAGCGCTCCATGTAGATGTATCCATGTCAAGTCAACTTTTATTGTCATTTCGACCATAACTGCTGGTACAGTGCATAGTAAAAATGAGACAGCATTTTTCAATACCATGGTGTTACATAACACAGTACAAAAAACTAGACTGAACTACGTACCATATATAAAAAAAAACACAGAGAAAGCTACACTAGACTACAGACCTACACTGGACTGCATAAAGTGCACAAAGACACTTTGATGAGTCTCCTAGCAAGGAGAAGCTGTTGACAGGGCAAAATTGCTGTCAACAAGATGAGTTGCAATGTAAAAGGAGGAAAAAACTGAAAAGGGTGAATACAGGACTGAAGGTGTTATACTTGAATGCGTACAATATACAGAATAAGGTCGATGAACTTGTATCACAGTTACGGATTGGCATGTATGATATTGTAGGCTGAAAGAAGATTATAACTGGGAGCTTAATGTCCAAGGATATACATTGTATCGAAAGGACAGGCAGGAAGGCAGAGAGGGTGGCATTGCTCTGTTGGTAAATGAAATCAAATCATTGGAAAGAAATGGCATTGAGATGGAAGGTGTGGAATCATTGAGCTAAGGAACTGCAAGGTAAAAATACCTTAATGGAAGTTATATATTAAGGATGTGATCTACAAATTACAAAGGAGATAAAAAATGCACAGTAAAAAGGCAATGTTGCAATAGTCATGGGGGACCTCAGTATGCAGGTAGATCGAAAAATCAGGTTATGCTGGATTCCAAGAGGGGGAATTTTCTAGAATGCCTATGAGATCACTTCTTAGAACAGCTTGTGGTTGAGTCACTAAGGGATCAGCTACTCTGGATTGGGTGTTGTGCAGTGAATTGGAATAGATGAGAGAGCTTAATATAGGAGCAAGTGATCATAATATGATTGAATTCACCCTTAAGTTCATGAAATAGAAGCTGAAGTCAGATGTGTCAGTATTACAGGGGAATAAAGTGAATTACAGAAGCATGAGAAAGGAGTTGGTCAGAATTAATAGGAAAAGAACACTGGCAGGGATGACGGCAGAGCAGCAATGTGTGGAACTTGTGGAGGCAATTTGAAAGGCACAGGATATATGCATCCAAAAGAGGAAGAAGTACTCTAAAGGCAAGATGACACAACCGTGGTTAGCAAGAGAAGACAAGGCCAACATAAACGCCAAAGAGAGGATTTATAACAGAGCAAAAATTAGTAGCAAGTTAGTGGCCTGGGAAGCTTTTAAAAATTAGCCGAAGGCAACTAAAGAAGTCAGGAAGAAGGTAAAGATGGAATACAAAAGTAAGCTAGACAGTAATATAAAAGAGGATACCAAAAGTTTAATCAGATACATTAAGTGTAAAAGAGAAGTGAGAGTGGATAGCGGACCTCTGAAAAATGTTGCTGGCGAGTTAGAAATGGGGAACACAATAATGGCAGACAAACTAAATAAGTCTTTTGCTTCAATCTTCACTGTGGAAGACACTAGCAGTGTAGTGGAGTCGGGTCATGAAGTGTGTCAAGTTATCGTTACTAAGGAGAATGTTCTTGGGAAACTGAAAGGTCTGAAAGTAGGTAAGTCTCCTGGACCAGTGGTGTACACTCCAGGCTTCTGAAAGACATGGCTAAGGAGACTGGAGCCATTATTAATGATCTATCAAAAATCACTAGATTCTGGAATGATTCCACAAGACTGGAAATTTGCAAGTTATTCCACTCTTCAAAAAGGAAGAGAGGCAGAAGAAAGGAAATTATAGGCCAGTTAGTCTGATTTAAGTGGTTGGGATAATTTTGGAGTCAATTGTTTAGGATGTGGTTTTGGGGTACTTGTCAGCACATGATAAAATAGGCCATAGTCAGAATGGTTTCCTCAAGGGAAAATCTTGCTTGACAATCTGTTGGAATTGTCTGAAGAAATAACAAGCAGGATAAACAAAGGTTGATGTAGTGTACTTGGATTATCAGAAGGTCTTTGACAAAGTTCCACACATGAGGTTACTTAACAGGCTGTGAGCCATGGTATTAAAATAAAGATTCTAGCATGGATAAACCAGTAGCAGATTGGCAGTAGGTAAAGAGTGGGAAAAAAGAGAACCTTTACAGGTGATACAGAGATGGGTGGAGGGACAGGAAGTTTTGAGGAAGTAGAGAGGCTACAGAAGAACTTAGTCAGATTAGTAGAATGGGCAAAGAAATGGGAAATGGAATAAAGTGCAGGGAAGTGCAAAGTCATGCACTTTGGTAGAAAAAATAAAAGGGAAGATTATTTTGTAAACGGAGAGAAAATTCAACAGTTTGAGGTGTATGGGGACTTGGGAGTCCTTGTGCAGGATTCCCCACAGGTTAGTTTGCTGGTTGAGTCTCGTGAGGAAGGCAAATGCAATATTAGACAATAGACAATAGACAATAGGTGCAGAAGTAGACCATTTGGCCCCTCGAGTCTGCACCGCCATTCTGAGATCATGGCTGATCATTCACTATCAATACCCAGTCCCTGCCTTGTTCCCATATCCCTTGATTCCCCTATCCATCAGATATCTATCCAGCTCCTTCTTGAAAGCATCCAGAGAATTGGCCTCCACCGCCTTCCGAGGCAGTGCATTCCACACCTCCACAACTCTCTGGGAGAAGAAGCTCTTCCTCAACTCTGTTTTAAATAACTGACCTCTTATTCTCAATCCATGCCCTCTGATACTGGACTCTCCCAACATCTGGAACATATTTCCTGCCTCAATCCTATCAAATCCTTTAATTATCTTAAACGTTTCAATCAGATCCCCTCTCAATCTCCTCAATTCCAGCGTGTACAAGCCCAATCTCTCCAATCTCTCTGCGTAAGACAGCCCTGCCATCCCAGGAATCAACCTAGTGAATCTACGCTGCACTTCCTCAATTGCCGGAATGTCCTTCCTTAAACCTGGAGACCAAAACTGTACACAATATTCCAGGTGTGGTCTCACCAGGGCCCTGTACAAATGCAAAAGAACATCCTTGCTCTTGTATTCAATTCCCCTTGTAACAAAGGCCAACATTCCATTTGCCCTCTTCACTGCCTGTTGCACTTGCTCATTCACCTTCATTGACTGGTGAACTAGGACTCCTAGGTCTCTTTGCATTTCTCCCTTACCTAACTCGACACCGTTCAGACAATACTCTGCCCTCTTGTTCCAGCTTCCAAAGTGGATAACTTCACATTTATTCACATTGAATGACATCTGCCAAGTATCTGCCCACTCACCCAGCCCATCCAAGTCTCCCTGTATTCTCCTAAGGTCCTCTTCACATGTCACACTGCCACCCAGTTTAGTATCGTCAGCAAACTTGCTGATATAGTTTTCAATGCCCTCATCTAAATCGTTGACATAAATCGTAAAGAGCTGTGGTCCCAATACAGAGCCCTGTGGTACCCCACTAGTCACCTCCAGCCAGTCTGAGAAACACCCATTCACTGCTACCCTTTGCTTTCTATCTGCCAACCAGTTTTCTATCCATGTTGAAACCCTGCCCCCAATGCCATGAGCACTGATTTTACTCACCAATCTCCTATGTGGCACCTTATCGAATGCCTTCTGAAAATCTAGGTACACAACATCCACTGGCTTACCCTCGTCTAACATCCTTGTTACACCCTCAAAAAACTCCAACAGATTAGTCAAGCATGATTTGCCCTTGGTAAATCCATGCTGGCTCGGCCTAATCCTATTTCTGCCATCTAGATGTGCCACTATTTCGTCCTTAATAATGGACTCAAGCATCTTCCCCGCGACTGACGTTAGTTCTCCGTTTTCTCCTTCCCTTCCTTCTTGAAAAGTGGGACAACATTAGCCACTCTCCAATCTTCAGGAACTGATCCTGAATCTAAGGAACATTGGAAAATGATTACCAATGCATCCGCAATTTCCTGAGCCACCTCTTTTAGAACCCTCGGATGCAGACCATCTGGACCCGGGGATTTATTAGCCTTCAGTCCTACCAGTCTACTCATCACAGTTTCTTTCCTAATGTCAATCTGTCTCAATTCCTCTAATATCTTATGACCCTGGCCCATCCATACATCTGGGAGATTGCTTGTGTCCTCCCTGGTGAAGACAGATCTAAAGTACGCATTAAATTCTGTTGCCATTTCCCTGTTTCCCATAACAATTTCTCCCAATTCATTCTTCAAGGGGCCAGCATTGTTCTTAACTATCTTCTTTCTCTTCACATAGCTAAAAAAGCTTTTGCTATCCCCTTTTATATTCCTGGCTAGACTGAGCTCATACCTGATTTTTTCTCTCCGTATTGCTTTTTTAGTTAAGATCTGCTGTTCCTTAAAACTTTCCCAATCATCTGTATTCCCACTCATCTTAGCCCTGTCATACTTCTTTTTCTTTAATGCTATACAATCTCTGACTTCCTTTGTCAACCACTGTGGCCCTTTCCCCCTCTTTGAATCCTTCCTTCTCATTGGAATGAACTGCATTTGCATCTTTTGTATTATGCCCAAGAATATCTGCCACTGCTGATCCACTGTCTTTCCTGCCAGGGCATCTGCCCATTTAACTTTGGCTAGCTCATCCCTCATGGCTCCGTAGTCTCCTTTATTTAATTGCAACACTGACACCTCTGATCTGCCCCTTTCCCTCTCAAATTGTAGATAAAAACTTATCATGTTATGATCACTACTTCCTAATGGCTCCTTTACTTCAAGATCACTTATCAATTCCTGTTCATTACACATCACCAAGTCCAAAATAGCCTCGTTCCTGGTTGGCTCAAGCACAAGCTGTTCCAAAAATACATCCCTTAGACACTCCACAAACTCCCTATCCTGGGGTCCAGCACCTACCTGATTCTCCCAGTCCACCTGCATGTTGAAATCTCCCATAACGACTGCATTACCTTTAGCATATGCCAATGTTAACTCCCTAATCAACTTGTACCCAATATCCATGCTACTGTTTGGGGGCCTGTACACAACACCCATTAGGGTCTTTTTACCCTTACTGTTCCTCAGCTCAATCCACACAGACTCTACTTCCCCTGTTCCCAAGTCACCTCTTGCTAAGGACTGAATCTCATTCCTCACCAACAGGGCCACCCCACCCCCTCTTCCCATATTTCTGTCTCTACGATAGCACGTATACCCTGGTACACTCAATTTCCAGGCCTGATCCCCTTGCAGCCATGTCTCCGTTATCCCAACAATATCGTAGTTCCCCATTTTCATCTGAGCTTCAAGCTCATCTGTCTTATTTCTGACACTACGCGCATTCAAGTATAGAATTCTTAGTCCATTCCTCCTCTCTTTGCTTAAAACACTGTCTACTGTACCTAACCCAGCTCCTTGAACTTCCATCGGGCAAATTGCACCTTGAATTTTGATGACCTTCTCAAGATCACCCAAACCTTGTACACATTTAACCCCATGCACCTTCTGACCAACCCTCTGGATCTGGATCCCTGCCCCCTGCACATCTAGTTTAAACCCCCCCGAGCAGCACTGGCAAATACTCCTGCAAGAATGTTAGTACCCCTCCAGTTCAGATGTAGACCATCCCTTCGAAACAGATCCCAATGTCCCTGGAACAAAGACCAATTATCCAAAAACCTGAACCCTTCCTTCCTGCACCATGCTCTCAGCCTCGTATTAATGTGCATAATCATTCTATTCTTCGCCTCACTCGCACGTGGCACAGGTAGCAATCCCGAGATTGTCACCCTGGAGGTCCTGCCTTTCAGCTTCACTCCTAACTCCCTGAACTCTCTAAGCAGGACCCCCTCACTCACCTTACCTACATCATTGGTCCCTACATGGACCACTACATCTGGGTTCATGCCCTCACTCTCAAGAATAGCCTGCACCCGATCTGAGATGTCCCGGACCCTGGCACCAGGGAGGCAACATACCATCTGAGACTCCCGATCTACCCCACAAAATCTCCTATCTGCCCCCCTAACTATAGAATCCCCTAAAACTATCGCTCTCTTCTCTTCCCTCCTCCCCTTTCTAGTTGAGGGTTCAACCTCTGTGCTAGAGGCAGGACCACTACAACTCATTCCTGGTAGGTCATCCCCATCAACAGTATCCAGTACGGTATACTTATTGTTCATGGGAATGGCCATAGGGGTGCTCTGCTCTCTCTGCCTGCTCCCCCTGCCTCTCTGGACCATCACCCATCTGCCTACTTCTTGGTTTTTTGGTGTGACTACTACCTCCTGATAACTCCTATCTATCTCTGCCTCCACCTCCCGAATGATCCGTAGTTCATCCAGCTCCCGCTCCAACTCCCTAACTCGGTCTGATAGGAGCTACAGCTGGACGCACCTTTTGCAGGTGTGGTCATCAGGGACAACTGTGTTGACCCTGACCTCCCACATACTGCATACGGAGCACACCACTGCTCTGACTGTCTCCCCCATACCTGAACTGGATTAATAGAATAAGTCTAAAAAGCACCTAGCGACCTTACCTTCTTCCCCTCAGCGAGCAATCACACAAGCTTACCGAAATCCCCTTACGCCGAAGCCCACTTAGCCAAAGCCCAGGACTCTGCTTCCACGGACTCCGCTGCCCGCTCTGACAAGAAGTCCTGCCTTTTAAAGTGCGCGCTCGACGCTGACGTCACTCGCGCCTGCGCAGTTCCCCCTCCTCCACAGGTATTGACCAGGTAGGCTGAAATCCTACCTACACGGTCGAATTCTCTGAGCTCCCAGCTGAATCACAAGCTGTAACTTGCTCCCGATTCATATTAGCATTCATTTCAAGAGAACTAGAATATAAATACACGGATATAATGTTGAGATTTTATAAAGCATTTGTGAGTTCTTACTTGGAGAATTGTGAGCAGTTTTGGGTCCCTTATCTTAGAAGGAATGTGCTGAAACTGGAGAGTGTTCAAAGGAGGTTCACGAAAGTGATTCCAGGATTGCATGGCTTGCTCAATGAAGAGAATTTGATGGCTCTGGGCCTGTATGCACTAGAATTCAGAAGAATGAAGGATGATCTAATTGGTGAAAGGCCTTGATAGAATAGATGTGGATGCTTCCTATGGTGGGAGAGTCTAAGTCCAGAGGACCCAGCCTCAGAATAAAGAGGTGTCCTTCTGGAATAGAGATGAGGAGGAATTTCTTTAGCCAGGAAGTGGTGAATTTGTGGAATTTGTTGCCACTGGCAACTTTGGTGATCAAAGTCTTTCTGTATGTTTAAGGCAGAGGTTGATAGATTCTTGATTGGTCAGGGCATGGAGGAGACTGGGGCTGAGAGGAATCTTGGAGCAGACATGATAGGCCTAATGGCCTAATTTTGCTCCTATATCTTGTGGTCTTAAACATAGAGATGGGCTCGGTTTCTTCAGGACACAATTGTAGGATAGAATTCAATAAGACAGCTAATCATGGAAACGCTGAAGGTTGAATATTGGAAGTCTCCCAATATGGTGGAGATGATACACAGGGAAAACAGAAAAGACCCCTGACTACATGGCAACTCAGATGGCTGAAATGTGCTGGAGAAAATCCCGTTTCCCCATTTTTACCAGTACAGAGATGAACTAGCCCTTGATGGGGGTTGCCTGATGTGGGCATTTGAGGATTGTTGTACTATCTAAGCTGAGAGCTAAAGTATTGGAGGAGCCACATGCCCGTCAGCTAGGTGTGGTCAAAAAGAAAGCTTGAAACTTTGACTGTTGGCCTGGGATAGATCAGCAGATCGAGCAGCTTCCCATGTACCGTTTAGGATGCCAACTCATCCAGAAGATGCCAAGAAGCCTCTCCATCCATGGGAATGGCCTGCATTGCCCCAGTAGAGTAATTTGCTACAGAAGAAAGGTGTCCACATCTGTCAGAACCTCTTCCTGCAGTCCCAGACTCAACTGCTATAACCATTCTAGCGGAGGCTCCAGAATCTGAGATTACTTCACAGCCACAAGTCTCACTCACCAAGCAGTGACGCCTCCGCTTGTCAGGAAAGATAATATTCTGCAAGAATAAGAAATCCTCCACAGCAATACATACTTTTATTTTTATATATATGAAGTGTGTGTGTGTGTGTGTGTGTATATAAATTGAGATGCACTTGATATTGAGCTAAACAGGGATGAGTACTTAATATTCAGTAATATTTAAGTAACATAAATAAATTGTTTGATTCAACATTCTTTGTCGATACATAATCCATTAAGGTTATGTGTAAAAGTACATGAATGGCATGCATTATACGCCACTGTGTTGTATGTGCATGCCTTACTAAAATAAAAACCAACTAGGGACAAGTTATTCCCGGCTCTGTGCTTTTGCTTTGATTAGTTTTATGTTTTGGAATTACAACACCTTCCAGTTTCATTTTCACTGTCAGCCATTTCTGGCATCTTCAAGCCTGAATGCTTGAAAGTGTAGTGAGCAAAACAATTCCAAATGGTCTTACTGCTTACTATTACCAACTATCTGTGACAAAAATCCCCGCTTTTTGAGCACAAACACACACAATTGATGCTAATTAAAAACTGTTTGCACTGAGCACGTGTAGTATCTAATGGCCACATGAGTTCAAGCTATTGATGCTAGTTAGAAACTGTTGGGCATCAGTCTCCTGTCACAAATAAGTGACGGTGTCCCAAATAAATGAACGGTACTCTGACTATTTTCTCAATTAGTTTTTCTTCTTTAAGCATAGTCCCAAATAAGTAGCTGTCCTGGCAAATTGATGAACCAATTAACCAGAATCCACTAAGAAAATCTGTTAACTAGTCATAATTGCATTGCTGCTTCTGGGAGCTCCCTATACATAAACTGGCAGCTAGGCAACGGTGACTACACTTCAGAAGTAATTCATTGGCTGTACAGCCTTTTAGACATTCGGAAATGCAAGCTTTCACTAATTATTTCTTTATGCAAATTGTTGATGCTTTGCTCTGTTTAAGCTCATTGTGGTTGGTAGCATCACTTCTTGTGAGACTTAATTTTTTACATTAATAATAATACTTAACAAAGCTATGGTGTTGTGTATTGGCATGAAATATCCGTACAGAATTTGGTTAGAGTAGTTCATTCAGCTCTACCAGGACATGAACTAGTAATGGCCTTTTGTCACAATGTTATCTTGTAGCTGGTTAGTGGCAGATATTTTTTGTGTGTTTGTATGTGTCATATTTCTCAACATTGGCCAGAAAATAAAGGAGAAATATATGACAAGTTGTCTTCATCATCAGTCTTTGAGCAATAGTTGTATTTTGGTTCTTTTGGCATGAGATGAGAGTTCCTGATCTCTACATCTTACTGTTCTTAAAGCTCTTGCAGCTCAAGTTAGTAAAATAAAGTTATTAATTTTAAAATGCATTCCAACAGTTCATATACATTTATAATAACTTTCTCTTTAAGAAAGATATTTGAAAAATCCAGTGAAACAAAGCTGACAGGTATATGGACAGGAAAGGAGTGGAGGGTTAAGTGCGGGTAGGTGGGACTAGGTGAGATTAAGAGTTCGGCACGGACTAGGAGGGCCGAGATGGCCTGTTTCCGTGCTGTGATTGTTATATGGTTATATGGTAAGAAAAGAGTTTGCCGTTCCTGTTGGCAACAATTTGAAATCTTAATTTGAATTAAGATTTAAAATGAAAGCAATGAAGTACTTATTTAATTCTGCAAAATGAATTTTTTTGGGTTACACTGAAATGAAAACAAAACAATCTGGATAGCTGACATTAGAAATAAAAGCAGAGACTGCTGGATACTCAAATGTCCTTTGGACACAAGAGCAGAGTTAATCTTGCAGATCAGTCATTGACCATCAAACTGAAATGTTGTTCCCGTGCTTCTCATTGCAGAGCTTGTCTGTCCACTTGAGTGAGTATTTACTTTTACCATTTCTGCTGAAATCTGTATCCTCACTTTGGAACAAGAGCCACTCCAGAAAAAAAAACATCAAAATGAAAAGATTGTTCTTTCTGGAAACTCAGACTTCAATTACCTTGACTTGTTTTTATTTTGCTTTACATTTTGTTTGGAGTTGATTATTATGTGCATCAGACAATACATGAACCAGTAAATTTCTTGAACACTGTAATCACCTTCGCTTAAGGCTTCTGTACCAGTGTAGATTTGTACATACCTGGAAATTAAATATTTGTAATTGCAATGTCAGTTTCCTGAACTCATGTTAGACCTATGCTTCTTACAGAACACTTGGTCTCCTAGGAAAAAATACCTAAACCTAATGCCCAACATTATCACTATGTAAATTTGCCACCAAACTCCATGGAAACAAACCCAAAACTTGAAAATCTGTAAAAATTGCTGGATAATTTGCTTTTTATAAATGGCATTTTGCCTCAACCTTCCCGTTATTTTTTAAAACTTGCTGGATTTGCACATTAGTCACCAATTAAACTTGTCACAGCTCATACTTACCAGTACAAATACCTATTTTCACAATATGATAATTGTCAGTGCATTCCAGTTAATTATCTAGCTGGAATGGAGAAACTGTTGAATCTCATTCTTACTTATTGTAAATTCATCTTGGAGATTGTAATATATTCCCCTCCCCTTTAGTAATTGTCTCAATTTTTCTTTCTCTCTTAACCCTCTTGTCAAATAAAGAGAAAATTCACTTTCTTTTGTATTTATCCTCACTTCTATTTGGCTCAGAAATGTGTAAACCCACACTAAAGGATTAAACAACTTTTTTTTATCATGTCCCTGGGTCAAAATTTTGAATAAATTGTCAAGGTAGGGTGACATGGTAAAATCACGAATATGAGGTCCTCTTGAGAGCAGAGAGAAGGCTTGGATGGATTTGTGAAGTCATGCAAATTCTGGTTTACAAGATTACAAAAGTGATGGTGTACTTTGTAGCATGTCTAAGTTCTAGAGAGATGTGCAGATTTTGTGATGGTTGCATGGTTGACTTTCTATCCCCTCAGACCCTTTATCAGGAAAGTTTGTAGAGTACATGGCTTTTGGGAGAGTCAGCTTGTGTTGTAGGGGAAGGAATAGTGAGGGCTGATGTGGATTGTGCTAATGTAACAAGGAACCACAGGCAAAACTGAAAAGCAGAGAGATAGAATGCAGCCATGACAACACTCAAATTTTGGCAACTTCATTAATTATGCTACAACAAGCACCTGTTCTTGCAATACAAGTTCAAATTACAGATTATAATTTTATTCTGTAATCAAGACATAGCTTGTTACTTTAAGTTTTTCGGCAACCATCATTCTGCTGTCAAAACCTAGTCCAATGTCTTTGTAATCTTGTTAGCTGAGGATATTTAAGATGTACCAAATTTGTGCTCAGTTAGTTCAGCTGTGACTGGTCTCCTGGTGCGCTCAATTTTAATAAATCACCTCTTATTTCAAGTACCAACTTCACGAAGCCTTTCTCTTTTGCTCCTAAGATTGCTTGTGGAACATAATGCAGTGAGACAAGTTGTTAAATTTTGTGATGACATAGGTCAGAGTAAAAATGAATCTGCTGCTTGACCATAAGACATAGGAGAAGAATTAGACCATTCAGTATATTGAGTCTGCTCTTCCATTCCATCATGGCTGTTTTATTATACCTCTCAACCCCATTCTCTTGCCTTTTCCCCATAACCTTTCTAATGCATAACCCTATTCAAGAACTAATCAACATCCTCTTCAAATATACCAAACGACTTGGCCTCCACAGTTGTTTCTTCCAATGAATTCCTCAGATTCACCACAGTGAAGACTAACGGAAAATACTTATTAAGTTCGTCTGCCATCTCTTTGCCCCACATTACTACCTCTGCACCATCATTCTCCAGTGGTCCGATATTTACTCTTGCCTTTCTTTTACTCTTTATATATCAGAAAAAAACTCGTATTCCTTTTTTATTATTGGCCAGCTTCCTTTCATATTTCAGCTTTTCTCTTTGTGGCTTTTTTAGAAGCTCTTCAATCCTCTAACTTTCCACTAATTTTTTGCTCTATAATATGCCCTCTCATTTGCTTTTATGCTTTCTTTGACTTCTCTTGTCAGTCATGGTTGCCTCATTCTCTCTTTAAAATACTACTACTTCTTTGGGATGTATCTGTCCTGTGCCTTCTGAATTGCTCCCATAAACTCCAGCCATTGCTAGTCTGCCACCATCCTTGCTACTGTAATCAATTTTGGCCAGCTCCTCTCTCTTGCCTCAGTAATTCCCTTTATATTGATGCATATGACTTTAGTTCTTCTCAAACTGTTGGGTGAATTCTATCATGATCATTGCCTCCTAAGGGTTCCTTACCTTAAGCTTCCTAATCAAATCTGGTTTGTTACACAACACTCAATACAGAATAGTCTAAACCACATGCTGCTCTAGAAAGCTATCTCGTAGGCATTCTGCAAATTCTCTCCCTTGAGATTCAGTACCCTCCTCATTTTCCCAGACTACCTGCCTGTTGAAATCCTGCATGTCTATTGCAGCATTTCCCTTTTTACATGCCTTTTTATCTCCCTTTGTAATCTGTACCCCGCATCCTGGTACTGTTTGGAAGCCCGTATATAAGTCCCATCAGGGTCTTTTTCACCTTTGCAGATTTTTAGCACTACCCACAAGGAATCTACATTTTTAGCCGAGGCATTGAGTTCAGAATTCAGGAAGTTATGTTGTAGCTTTATAAAACTCTATTTAGTCCACATCTGGGGTATTGCATACAGGTAGTCACTCCATTATAGGAAGGATGTTGAGACTTCAGAGAGGATGCTGAAGAGGTGTACAAGATTATTACCTGGATCAGAGTTTGGACAAATTTGGGTTGTTTTCTCTGGAATGGCGGGGGCTGACGGGAGATCTGATTGAGGTTTATCAGAATGCGCTGGAATGCACTGCCTGGGGTGGTGGTAGATGTAGAAACATTAGAGACTTTTAAGAGACATTTAGACAGGCACATGGATGTGAGGAAAATGGAGTGATTTCAACATGGTGTCAGCAGAAGAGATCCCAATTAGTTTAAGACCTTCCCAGCAAACCTGCCTGCAATGGTAGTGGTATTGACCATTTCTAGTGCATGAATATACACTTGTTGTAAATTCCTTAGCAGCTATTAAAACACTCATTGGCGGTTGAATTATGTCCAGGGTAACGTTACAGTGTCTTCATTCTTTTCCTTCTGTCCCTTTCTCTTATTGTTTAGATTCTGATTTACTGTTGTTTTACATTGTTTAGCTATTTGTTTTTCATGCTGAAAATCCGGTACATTACAAGTTTGTCATTCATTGGGGTCTAGATAACCTGCATTGACTTGTATATCAACTCCCCCATCCTCAGCCCTATTACTCCAGGGTCCGCAGTTACAGACGTGGGTATATTAGCAACCAACGTTGTTTAAAAAAATCTATTGATACTCAATATTGGTGGATCCCAGATTTCAGACTTGGATAATGAGTACAGTTCTCCTTGAAAATGTTGGAAGTGGGAAAGGCGCACTGATCTACTGCTACAATTGAAACACAAAAGCTTAAGACCCCCATCCCTAACTATCCTGCTGGCGAATGTGCTGTCTCTGGAAAATAAAATTGAAAACCTCAGAGCAAGATTGCAGTACCAGAGAAATATCGAGGACTGTTGTGTACTTTGCTTTATGAAAGCATGGCTAACCTCTGCCATTTTGGATGCAGCGCTGCTGCCTGATGGCTTCACCATTCTTCAGAAAGACAGGTCAGCTCAGTCTTTTAAAGGCAGAGGAGATGGAGTATCCTTTATGATTAATTCATTGTGGTGCACAGATGTGGTGATTCTGTCTCAATCCTGCTCATCCAACCTGGAATATCTGACGGTTAAATGTCATTCTTTTCATCTGCCAAGGGAGTGTTCTGTAATCACCCTTCCAGCAAAGTATATTTCACTTAAGGCCACTGTCAAGTGGGCACTGGAGGAGCTGTGCACTGTGATCTGCAGTCACAAAACTACACACCTGGATAACTTCCCTCTCATTGCATGGGACTTCAACCAATTGATCTTGAAGAGGTTTCTGAACAACTACCACCTGTGGAGCCCATGGAGCCAACACACTTGACCACTGTTCTGCCACCTTCAAGAATGCTTACCGTTACATTCTACGCTCATATTTTTGAAAGTCCGATCGCCTGGCTGTACTTTATTCCCAGCATACCATCAGAGACTAAAGATTGTAGCACCACTGGTGAGGACCAAGAAGGTATGGTCACAGGAGGTGGAGGAGCTCTTACAGAACTGCTTTTATTTGGTGGACAGGACAATATTCAGGGATTCATCTTCGGATCTGAATGAATACACTACATTGTCACCGACTTCAGCAGTTGTGTGTGGATGATTGTGTGCCTTTGAGAACTTACTGGATATAGCCAGATCAAAAACCATTGATGAACCAGGAGATTTGTATTCTGCTGAGGGCTAGATCTGTGGCATTTAAGACTTGTGATCCGGAACTGTACAAGAAATCCAGCCACAACCTGTGGAAGGCTAACTTAAGAGTGAAAAAGCAATTCCGGCTGAAGTTAGGGATGGAATCTGATGCAGTTCAGCTCTGGAGGGGTTTGCAGGCCATTACTTCCTACAAAGCGAAACCTATTGCCATGACTGGCTGTAATGCTTTGTTCTCAGATAAGCTCAAAGTCCTTTATACCTGCTTTGAAAAGGAGAATAAAACTACATCTGTGTGAATTTCTGCAGCATCTGGTGACCCTGTGATCTCTGTCTTGGAAGCTGATGTTGGAATATTTTTCATGAGGATGAACCATTGCAAGGCATCAGGCCTTGATAGTGTACCTGATAGGGCACTGAAAACTTGTGCTAACCACCTGACAAGAGTGTTCAAAGACATTTTCAATATCTCATTGCTGCAGTCAGATATTTCTACCTGCTTCAAAAGGGTGACAATCATACCAGTGCTCAGGAAGAGCAGGGTGAGCTGCCTCAATGACAATTGCCCAGTTTCACCCACATCTACAATGATGAAGTGCTTTGAGAGGTTTGTCATGGCCAGGATCAACTCCTGTCTAAGCAAGAAGCTGGACCCATTGCAATTTGTCTGTCCCACAATAAGTCTAAAGCAAATGTAATCTCACTAGCTCTCTCTAATTGGCCTTGGATCATCTGAACAATACTGCTCACTGTTTAACACAATCATTTCCTCAGTTGTAATCAAAAAGCTCCAGAATCTGGGCCTTGTTACCTCCCTCTGCAACTGGATCCTTGAGTTCCTCATGGGGTAACTACAGTCAGTGCTAATTGAAAATAACATCTCCTTCTTGCAGACAATCAGTAGCCACTTGGTTGTGTGTTTAGTCCACTACTCTAATCTCTCTACACGTATCTCTGTGGCTAGGCACAGCTCAAACGCCATCTCGAAGTTTGCTTATGACATAAGTACTGTTGGCTGATGAGGTGACAAGGAGTTGTTTAGGAATGAGATAATTTAGGAGCGAGCTGGTTTAGTGGTGTCACAACAACAACCTTGTACTCAATGTCAGCACGACAAAGGAATTGATTATGGATTTCACGAAGGGTAATTTGAGAGAACACGTACTAGTTGAGTGGAAGGGGTGAGCAGTTTTAAGTTCCTGGACATCCAAAGATCTTTCTTGGGACTAACATATTGATGCAGTTACACAGAAGGTACAACAGCGGCTATATTTCATGAGGAGTTTGAGGAGACTTGGTATTTCATCAAAGATTCCTGTAAATTTCTGCAGGTGTACTGTGGAGAGCACTCTATCTAGTTGCATCACTGTCTCGTATGGAGGGGCCACTGCACAGGATTGAAAAAATTTGTATGAAGTTGTAAACTCAGCCAGCTCCATTGTGGGCACTGTCTTCCCAAGCGTTGAGGTTACTTTCAAAAGGCAATGCCTCAAAAAAGGTGGCATCCATTATTAAGGATCCCATCATCAAGACTATACCCTCTTCTCATTGATACCATGAAGAAGGAGGTACAGGAGCCTGAAGACACATATTCAATGTTTCAGTAACAGCTTCTTCCCTTCTGTTATCAGATTGTTGAATGGACAATTAACCCATGAATATGACCAAACTGTTCTTTTTCTGCTCTCTTTTTGCACTGCTTATTTAATTTATTTATATGTATATTGTAATTTATAGTTTTGATTATTATGTATTGCAATGTACTGTTGCTGCACAACTACAAATTTCACAATATATGCCAGTGATACTAAACCTGATTCTGATTCTGAGATTGCCTGCTGTGAGCACTTTGTCTTTGTAAGTTATAGCATCATTTATAATTAGCATTGAATGTGGAGGAAATTGTCTGACATACTGTGAGACACTGTATGCTTGCATTATTTGTTTTAAAATTAGATAATTATTTACTATATTCCATAGTCAGATTTTTAATTTGTTTATTATCATATACATTTGGCGCAATGAAATTCCTTAGTTGCATGAAGGTCACGGTATAAATAATGTGCAGGTACATGGTAATAATAACCACAGCAGTAAATACAGAAATGAGTTCAAAACTTTGTAAGTCAAAAAGTTTTGTAAGGGTTAGCAGAAGAAAGCATAGCAAACAAAGCACCAGAGGAAAGATTATTTGTGCAAGAGTTTATGGTATTTGAACCCATCCAAATTATGATAGTTTGATCATGTATATGCAAGTGTTGACATCTGTCAGATCTTGTGCAGTGAAGTAAATGTATAAGAGATGAACCTATTAATATAGGATTTTATGTCGTATATCAAAGCTAAGGTTGAGTGAGATGAAATAATTGTCTAAGTGGAAACCCATTACGATTCTAGTAACAATGAAGTAAATTCATAATTCCTTCTTGTGCTATAAGAGCACAGGTAGAGGCTTGCAAACCAGAGCTATTAGATTCAGTATTCAGTTTATGTCTGGATACCTCTGTTTGCCATTGACTGGGACTCCACTGGGATATAAGATCACTAAATATGCTGCTAATATAGAGTGACCTTGTTTACTGGGGTTGAGCGCCTTTGAGCACTATCTCTTGGACAGAGCAGCATTAGATTATTCAGCTGCTTGTGATTTCGTTGTAATTTTGCTCATAGAATCAAAATGGTTAGTGTTCTCCAAATGTTGCGCTATAGAACATTGCTAGTTTACACTTCAAGCTTTGAGCATGTTCACCATTTGGATAAATAACCATAAATGATAATGCTTGGCCATGATAAAGCTTAAAAGACTTCAGTTAATATCAATCTGACATTTGTAATAAATCTTTTAATGATAATCATGT
Organism: Hypanus sabinus; assembly: GCF_030144855.1. Classification (NCBI taxonomy): domain Eukaryota; kingdom Metazoa; phylum Chordata; class Chondrichthyes; order Myliobatiformes; family Dasyatidae; genus Hypanus; species Hypanus sabinus. Next base: position 136,964,416 of record NC_082706.1, on the reverse strand, counting down.
GTTTCTTCGTAAAAACATCCAATTTTACGTTGGTTATGGGTTGTAGCAGCTGCCAAGAGCTTTCACACAAATTTCTAAAGCCTAAGGTCAGCAGCTTAGTTTCATGCTGCTAGCACTTGGCATGTTGTCTGCTGAGGTTTGTTGGATCCGGGTGCATAAGAAATAAATTGCACATTGCTTTCAGATTGGTCTTCTGTAGCCTTACATCACTTGTTTTGTTAAACTCTGTATATTAGATATTTAGGTCACGTCATGAATTGCACACAGGGGTTTGAAAATTTGCAATAGAAGTAACAGGGAAAGCTTTTAAAATTAGTAATTGCACTTTAGAGGATTTTGTTTCAGTTGGCTGCCTCTATTTTCATGGCAAAATTTATGAAAGGGAATTACATGATTACTATGACCTCTCAAATTAAAGTGTACTGAGGGCAACTGAGGAAAGAACCTGTTCACAAGCATTTTTCAATAAGGGATTCACAGTATTTTGATAGTGCAGCATTTTGGCTGTTTTTCTGCAGTCTTCTTCTCATCAACTCCTTTTTGTCATGTCCCTTTCTTTCCTGATCTCCATCTGTACAAAATTCTCCATTCCTTAATGTACTGTGTATCGATTTCCCACTCTGACTTCTCCACTGTTTTCAAATGTAATATCTTTTTGCAACAGTCTTAAGAGCTGGGTGTTTCCGGACAAGGCTGTTTTCTCTGTCTGCATTAACTTGGGCATCTTTCATTATACTCCAGTCGTGTCTTAATATTCCAAGAACAGTCACTGAACCAGTGCTATTTTAGTCACCTGATGCTATCCATTCCAGCCCAGCACAAACATAGCTGTTCTGTGGCAGATGGAGCCATACATTTTAGATCACCATGTTCTTGAAGTTCAATGTTCAATACTTTCTCGCACTCCTTTGCATTCTTGTCTGACCCACGTTAGACGCGCTTAATAAATCTAAGAGTACTTTTCACAGAACCACAATTGGTAAATTAGTTTATTATTGTCCAATGTACCAAGGTACAGTGAAAATTTTAGTTTAGAATGCAATTGTGTAAATCATTTCATTATAATGGTGCATTAAGGGAAAATAGAACTGAATGCAGAATAAGCTATAACAGTTATAGAGAAAGTGCAGTGCAGCAGACAAAAAGATGCAAGGCCATAATGAGATAGATTATGAGGTCAAGATTCAACTTATTGTATTAGGAAACTGTTCAGTAGTCTTATGACAGCAGGATAGAAGCTGTCCTTGAGCTTGGTGGGATATGGTTTCAGGCTTTTGCATCTTCAACCCAATGGGAGGGATGAGAAGAGAGAATGTCTTGGGTCAATGGAATTTTTGGCTGCTTTAGTGAGGCAGATAGAAATGTAGATAGAGTACATGGAGAGGAGGCTGGTTTCCATGATGCGCTGAGTTGTGTCCCCAACTCTGAAGTTTTTGCAGTCCTGGGCAGACCAGTGTACGAAGTGGTGATATATCCAGATAGGCTGCTTTCTATGGTGCATTCATACATATTGGTGACAGTCAAATGGGACACCCAAAACTTGTTTGGCCTCTTTAGTAAAGTAAAGATGCTGGTGAGCTTTCATAGTCATGGCACCTACATGGTTGGACAGGGCAGTATGTTGGTGATATTCTTACCCAGGAGCTTGAATATTTTTCCCTGGTCTCAGTTCCCTTCATCTTGAAAATATGAATGATCTAAACCAATTTCTTACATAGTCACCTGCACTCTAAACCTTCTATGACCTCCAGCTTTGTCACTTTATTTGAGAATATTGCAGTAGTGGAATTGCTCTTTTTTTTGAATAGTTAAGTATTACTTTATGTTTCACTTTCTTTATTTTTCCATTGTGTTTTGGTGTAATTGTTTTTGTAGTTAAGTCATTGATATCCAATTAATTTGTGTCAAAGTTGAAATTGCTTTGCTTCCCTAGTACAAAACTTATTATCACTGGCATGTGTCATGAAATTTGTTAACTTACCAGCAGTTCAATGCAATACATAATATAGAAGAGAAAAGACAACAAACAAACAAACAAACAAACAAATAAATAAATAAATTGCCGTATGTGTATGTTGAATAGATTAAGAATTGTGCAAAAACAGAAATAATATATATTAAAAAAATGAGGTAGTGTTCACGGGTTCAATGTCCATTTAGTAATCGGCTGGCAGAGGGGAAGAAGCTGTTCCTGAATCACTGAGTGTGTGCCTTCAGGCTCTGTACCTCCTATCTGATGGTAACAATGAGAAAAGGGCATGTCCTGGGTGCTGGGGGTCCTTAATAATGGATGCTGCCTTTCTGAGACACCGCTCCTTGAAGATGTCCTGAGTACTTTGTAGGCTTGTACCCAAGATGGAGCCAACTAAATTTACGACCCTCTACAGCTTCTTTTGGTCCTGTGCAGTAGCCCCCCCCCCCCCATACCAGACAGTGATGCAGCCTATCAGAATGCTATCCATGGTCAATCTATACAAGTTTTGGAGTGTTTTTGTTGACATACCAAATCTCTTCAAACTCCTAATGAAGTATAATCACTGTCTTGCCTTCTTTATAGCTGCAATGATATGTTGGGACTTGGTTAGATCCTCAGAAATCTTGACACCTAGGAACTTTAAACTGTTCTGATCCCTCAATAAGGATTGGTATGTGTTTTGTCATCTTACCCTTCCTGAAGTCCACAATCGGTTCTTTTGTCCTACTGACATTGAGTGTAAAGTTGTTGCTGCAACACCACTCCACTAGTTGGTATATCTCACTCCTGTATGCTCTCTTGTCTCCATCTGAGACTCTACCAACAATGGTTGTATCATCAGCAAATGTATAGATGGTATTTGAGCTATGCCTAGCCGAGCATCGAAAGAATAGAGCAGTGGGCTAAGCACACACTCCTGAGTGTTGTTTGTCAGTGAGGAGATATTATCATCAATCCGCACAGATTAGTCTTCTAGTTAGGAAGTCGAAGATCCAATTGCAGAGGGAGCTACAGAGGCCCAGGTTCTGCAACTTCTCAACCAGGATTGTGGGAATGATGGTGTTAAATGCTGCGCTATAGTCAATGAACATCCTGACATAGGTGTTTGTGATGTCCAGGTGGTCTAAAGCCATGCGAAGAGCCATTTAGATTGCATCTGCTATGACCTATTGTGGCAATAGGCAAACTGCAGTGGGTTCAGGTCCTTGCTGAAGCAGGAGTTTAGTCTAGTCATGACCAACCTCTCAAAGCATTTCATCACTGTCGATCTGAGTCATTAAGGCAGCTCACATTATTATTCTTAGGCACTGGTATAATTGTTGCCCTTTTGAAGCAAGTGGAAACTTCCACCTGTAGCAGTGAAAGATTGAAAATGTCCTTGAATACTCCTGCCATTTGGTTGGCACAAGTTTTCAGAGGTTTATTACGTACTCTGTCAGGGCCTTCCGCCTTGTGAGGGTTCACCCTCTTTAAAGACAGCCTGACATCGGCCTCTGAGACAGAGATCACAGGGTCACAGTGTGCAGCAGGGATCTTCACAGCTGTAGTAATATTCTCCCTTTCAAAGTAGGCATAGAAGGCATTACGTTTATCTGGTAATGAAGTGTTGCTGGCATTCATGCTATTAGGTATTGCTTTTAGGAAGTAATGTCTTGCAAACCCTGCCCGACTTGTACGTCTGTTGTTCCCTCCAACCTCATTCGAAATTGTCTCTTCACCCTTGAAATAGCCCTCCGCAAGTCATACCTGGATTTCTGATACAGACCTGGGTCAGCAGCTTTGAATGCCACAGATCTAGCCTTCAGCAAATGACATACCTCCTGGATAATCCAGGGCTTTTGATTTGGAAATGTATAGCAAGCCTTTGCAGGCACACTCTCATCCACACAGGTTTTAATGAAGTCGGTAGGAACTGCAGCATATTCACCCAGATTTGAAGATGAATCCCTGAATACCATCCAAACCACTGTTTCAAAGCAGTGCTGTACTTCCCTTGTCCATACCTTCTTGGTCCTCACTACTGATGCTGCAGTCTTCAGTCTCTGCCTATACTGAGGAAGTAGAAGTACAGCCAGGTGATCAGACTCCCTGAAGTGAGGGTGTGGAATTGCACATTTGGCATTCTTGATGGTGGTTTGACAAAGGTCCAAAGATGAAGGATGTTGTCCCGAAACATCGGCTGTCTATTTCCCCACATAGATGCTGCCTGATCCGCTGAATACTTCCAGCGGTTTTTTTCGTACAGTGAGCCTGCCCATGAGTTTTGTTAGATTTTGCTTTATGAATTCATTTATTAAAAATGTTAAGTGTGGAGTGCAAATGGCACTTCTTAGTTTTGTATTCCAAAATATTTTTATTTCTTCATGGCATGGATGCTGTTTGCAAGGATAGCATTAATTGCTTATTCTCAGTTGTTCACACAAGTAATCAGCTGACTTATTGAATGACTGCAGTGCCTCCAATGAATGTACAACCCTGGCAGTGTTCAGGAAGGTTTAATTTGGCCTGAATCACTGCTCTGTCCAGTGACCAACCACTGATTATACATGCACATCCACTCTTGTACACTAAGCTGCTGTTAAATTGTAGCTGTTTCTCTGATTAAGTATTAGATGTCTGTTGATGACAAAAAAGTCTCTTTTCACAAGATAGGAACATTGTCAGATAAAGAAGCTTATAAAAGTCAATGTTCACCAAATCATATTTGGCCATGTAAGAACAACAACAGCTGATAGTATTCTTGTACATCTTATAAACAAAATCAGTATTTTGTTACTTCAGTTCTGAAAATCTTGGCTTTTTTATGTTCATAGTACTGATAACTAATTCCATTTGTAGCTTTAGCCTTAATTATGGCCGGATATTCTGTTGAACTTAGATCTTGTGCTTTCTAGGGAAATCGAGTAAAGATGAGATCTCGAGTGTCAGCCTGAAATTAACTTGATAAAGGATAATTATTATTAATGCCCTTTGCTTGAATTTTATAATTAAAGTAAGACAGAGTGGGATTCATGTACTTTTGTCCGCAAGAGGCTGCACATTATATTGTCAATTTGTCATCCTTCCATGAGTTACTCAGCAAGAATAGAATAAATGTAATTAAGAACATTCAATTCTTTTTTAATGCCAGCATCAAAATATAAGAAGGCATGTAGTCTTAGGAGTTGATTGCTTAGCCTCTTGAAACTGCTTTAACATTCACTCAAGTTACAGTTAACTTTCATTTTTACTCCATTCATTTACCCTTATACATAGAGATTAATATCATTGCCTAACAAATGTTATTGATTTGCTATTTAGTTGTGCACACAGTACCACCCTGACTGAATCAGGTACATTCAATTCACCACAGACAATCAAGATTCAGAGTTTGCTATGAATTGCCTTAGCTGCTCACTCAGCCTTGATGTTCTATTTGGCCTATATGTGACCTCTTTGTCACACAACTGGCCAGATACCAAGTCTGTCTTGTTTCATCTCCAGAATGTTGTGTGACTATTTTACTGCTTTGCCATTGCCAAAACCCTAGTCACTTTGTCCCTTGTCTTCTCAAATGTTTTTCTTTTGTTTATGTTCCCAAACTTTGTCATTAGCAGTTTAGCTTCTTTATAAGATGTCGTATTCTAATTATTTTGCTCTGCCGCTTGTCCCCTCCCCAATCTGTGCCTCACCTCAACTGCCACGTCTTTAATTGCATGCTCATATCCACATTTTCATTTACCTCTAACTGATGTACCCTAACTGTGGCCCACAAATCATGTGCGGTTTGTGAATCATGGCTATCTGGCCCATGGAATCCACAGTGATTCATACACTTGCAATTTCCTCTTGTTCCTTTTGTTTCTGTTGGTCATAAATGTTTCATTTGCTGATCAACTCGCCAGATGGGAGAGTAATGCTGCATTCGAACTTCTTAGTTACCAAATAACAGAAATCCATTGGCACATAATACATTTGGACCTCTTTGCCAAAAAAATAAGTACCCTATAAGTTTCTGGTGAAGTAAATTAAACAACTAATTAAGTTAAGGATGTATTTTCCTCTGCTTCTTACACTTTAAGGGTGTTCATTGACTTTGTTGTTTTGCTTTATTAATTAATAATTAGGAAAAGTGCATGCAAAAACACTTAAGACCAATGTTTTTCAAGCTTAAGGAGTTATTTCTGGACTTCTGGACAATATTAATAGGTAAGTTAACATTTCTGAAAGATTATCTAATGATTAGTTCATTGCTGATAATGAGAACTTGCTGCGTGCAAATTGGCTGTTGCTTTTCCCACATAACAGTCACAATATTTCAAAACTACTTTGTTGACTGTGAAGCATTTTGGTATATTCAAGAATGGATATTTGAAGTGTTGTATAAATGCCAGTGTCCCTTTTTGAGTATATTTAATGGATAGAAATGCATGTTAAATAGGTGTTATACAAGGTGGATTTCAATAAGCAGGTAGATTGGGAAAATCAGGATGGTGCTGGATCTCAAAGGGGAAATTTGTAGAATGGCTACAAGACAGCTTTTTAGAGCAGTTTGTAGTTAAGCCCATGAGGGGATAAGCTGTTCTGGATTGAGTGGTGTGCAGTGAACCAGAACTGATTAGAGAGTTTAAGGTAAAAGAACCCTTAGGGGTCGGTGATCATAATATGATAAAATTCACCCTGCAGTTTGAAAGGGCAATCAGGGGCAGTTTCTTCATGCGAAGGATGAGACATCAGGAACAATGATTGAGGCAGGCACATTAGTAATATCCAAAAGCCATCCAGGTAAGGACATGGATTGGAGAGGTTTAGAGGGCTATGGGCCATATGCTGGCAGATGGGACTAGCTTGTTAGGCAGTACAGTCGGCATGGTTGAGTGCGGCTGGAGGGCCTGTTTCTATACTCTGTGACTCTAAGCCTTTGCAGTTTGTATTAGAATAAAGGAAGAGTCTAGGTTCAATGCTATTGTAGCATAGAATACAAGAAATTCAAGTTTCCTTCTCCAGTCATTTTAGGAAATGAGAGAGAAAACATGGTTTGTTTGTTTTTTGTTGGTTCTTTAATAGATCAAGAATTTATGTTGAAACAGGTTTCAAAGTACTTGAGTGGAATGGACCAGGCCACTCCTAGTGAGACCAATGCGATGCAACTGGGTGTATAAGTGGCCTCATAGTTCATTTGGGTTAATTTCTAACCTCTAGTGCTGTGCCAAGTTGGCATTTTCTCTCTGTGGCTGTGTGGGTTTTCTGGGTTTTTCAGTTTTGTCCCCCCCTTCCTAAAGAGGTGTAGATTGGTCATTTAAAAGATCTTGTTTTGCCATGGGACCTATAAACAACCAGACTCACGCCTTAAAAAATCACCTTGTTGATAATGTCAGTTGGTAGGAGTGGAATCAATGTTTTGCATCTGTACTGTGTTTGAGTAAATTGAAAACTTTAGTTGTGACTTTGTGCATGGGGGTTTGGGAGGATTGACTGTCAGGGTAAGATTGGGAAAGCATTGATGTTTATTTTTGGAGGAAAATCGCAATGATCAAAGAAATATTTACTTTAAAATGTTTAAACAAAGCTTGAGACATGACAAATATCTGCATTACAAACATAGCATTAAGAATGTTGTACTGGAAATGGTACAGTGATAAGGCAAATACTTACTGTGCTGGTTAGCTTGATGTTTGTTTTAAAATGATGCATAATATTCTCTTACAGACTTGGGGAAATTTTTCAAATTTAAATACAAACAATATTTCTATAATGAGGAGCCTTAAAGAGGTTTTGCAAAGGAAATGATGCCCAGTTCCACTTTTGGCGAGCAACTATGTTGATTGACAACATAAATGATTGCAAAGCCCTCCATGATATGCACATGATCACCATTTGAGGTTCATGATATGAAGAAGTCATTCGGAGGTCAAGGTGGAAAAAAATCATTTACAATCAGGAAAGAGAACTGAGAAAAAGAAAATTAGGAATGAAATACATTCTGAAACAGTAGGGAAGCATAAATATATGGTGATAAGTTGAAAAACAGTACATATTTCTTTGTACTAATTAAAGCCTTTTTGTTTCAGGCATTAGGTAAAATACACATATTGCAGGTTTAATCCCTCTGATTTTACCCTGGGCGCAGTTCACATGAATCCGTCCAAGGTAACCTAATACTGCAGTACTGCAGATATTAGAAATATGAATTAATATGCTTCAAAACATTTATTATTGTTCCTGTACCTAAAAAGACCAAGGTAACATGTCTGAATGACTGGCATCCTGTCGCACTCACCTCCATAATAAGCGTATGCTTTGAGAGGCTGGTCAAGGACTACATCTGCAGTTTGCTACCACCCACACTAAACACCCTACAATTTGCCTACTGACACAACTGACCGACTGATGTCGCAGTAGCCACAGCTCTACACTCAGTTCTTACACAACTGGAGAAGAGGGATGTGAGAATGCTGTTCTTGGATTACAGTTGAGTATTCAACCCCATAATTCCCAATAGGCTCAACCAGAAGCTCAGAGACCTCGGCCTTTATCCTGCCCTGTGTAGCTGGATCCTAGCCTTCCTGTCAGAGTGCTGGCAGGTGGTAAAAGTGGGCTCCCTCATCTCTGCCCCTCTGACCCTCAACACAGGTGCCCCTCCTTTACTCTCTGTATACCCATAACTGCATCACCACCCAAAGCTCTAAACTGCTAATTAAATTTGCTGACAGCACTACACTCGCCTAATCTCAAATAATAATGAGGCAGCCTACAGAGACGAAGTCATCACCCTGACATAGTGGTGTCAAGAAAACAACCTCTCCCTTAATGGCACAAAAACAAAGGAGCTGGTTGTGGACTACAGGAGGAATGGAGACAGGCTAGCCCCTATTGATATCAATGGATCTGGGGTTGAGAGGATGAACAGCTTTAAGTTTCTCAGCATAAACATCATGGAGAAACTCATGTGGTCTGTGCATACTGGCTGTGTGGTGAAAAAGGCACAAGAACACCTCCTTCACCTCAGACAGTTGAGGAAGTTTTGTGTGGGCCCCCAGATCCTAAGAACTTTCTACAGGAGCACAATTGGGAGCACCCTGACTGGCTACATCACTGCCCAGTATGGGAACTGTACTTCCCTCAATTGCAAGGACTCTGCAGAGGGTGATGCAGACAGCCCTGCACATCTGTAGATGTGAACTTCCGACTGTTCAGGACATTTACAAAGACAGATTTGTAAAAAAGGCCTGAAGGGGACCCAAGTCACCTCCAACCACAAACTGTTCCAGCCGCTACCATCCGGGAAACGATTCCACAGCTTAAAAGCCAGGACCAGCAGGCTGCCAGGCCATCAGATTGATTAATTCATAGAACATATAATATAGAATAGTACAGCACATTACAGGCCTTCAGCCCTTCAGCCCACAATGTTGTGCCGATCCTCAAGCCCTGCCTCCCATATAACCCCCCCATCTTAAATTCCTCCATATACCTGTCTAGCAGTCACTTAAACTTCACTAGTGTATCTGCCTCCAGCAGTGACTCAGGCAGTGCATTCCACGCACCAACCACTCTCTGAGTGGAAAACCTTCCTCTAATATCCCCCTTGAGCTTCCCTTCCCTTACCTTAAAGCCATGTCCTCTTGTACTGAGCAGTGGTGCCCTGGGGATGAGGCACTGGCTGTCCGCTCTGTCTATTCCTCTTAATATCTTGTACACCTCTATCATGTCTCCTCTCATCCTCCTCCTCTCCAAAAAGTAAAGCCCTAGCTCCCTTAATCTCTGATCATAATCCATACTCTCTAAACCAGGCAGCATCCTAGTAAATCTCCTCTGTACCTTTCCAATGCTTCCACATCCTTCGACCAGATGTGGTCCAGAACTGGACACAGTACTCCAAGTGTGGTCTAACCAGAGTTTTATAGAACTGCATCGTTACATGGTGTCTCTTAAACTCTATCCCTCGACTTATGAAAGCTAACACCCCATAAACTTTCTTAACTACCCTATCTACCTGTAAGGCAACTTTCAGGGATCTGTGGACATGTACCCTCAGATCCCTCTGCTCTTCCGCACTACCAAGTATCCTGCCATCTACTTTGTACTCTGCCTTGGAGTTTGTCCTTCCAAAATGTATTATCTCACACTTCTCCAGGTTGAACCCCATCTGCCACTTCTCAGCTCACTTCTGCATCCTATCAATGTCTCTCTGCAATCTCCGACAATCCTCTACACTATCTACAACACCACAAACCTTTGTGTCATCTGCAAACTTGCCAACCCACACTTCTACCCCCACATCCAGGTCGTTAATAAAAATCACTTAAAGTAGAGGCCCCAGAACAGATCCTTGTTGGACATCACTAGTCACACCCCTCCAATCTGAATGTACTCCGTCCACTATAACCCTCTGCCTTCTACAGGCAAGCCAATTCTGAATCCACCTGGCCAAACTTCCCCGGATCCCATGCCTTCTGACTTTCTGAATAAGCCTACCGTGTGGAAACTTGTCATGCTGATTACATTGTATTTCTATGTTATATTGACTATCCTGTTGTACACACTATTTATTGAAAATTACTATAAATTGCACATTTAAGTTGAGATGTAACGTAAAGATTTTTACTCATTATATGAAGAATGTAAGTAATAAAGTCAATTCAATTAAATTCAATTCAATAATACAAATAAAACATCGGAGCTACTTAGTAGGTTAGGTATCATAAAGAGAAATAGAGTTAATGTTTCAGTTTGGTTATATCTTATTAGAACTTCCACTTATAAAAGGTATTCAGTCTGAAATAGGAATTTATTTTGCTCTTTACTGATGCTACTGGGGTTGCTGAGAGTATCCAAAGTGAATAATTATTTGAATTTCAGCATGATGGGCTTCTATTCTCAAATTTGGATTCATCATCTCTCCTCATCTGATATTGACTGATGGAGCAAACATAAACAAATTAAAATATGACAGCAGAATTGGAGGTGAAGGTGTATTTCTAACTTCCATGGAATTGACTCTCTGGATTCTGGTTCTGCCACTATTTTCTGTGGAGGTTCCCTTTCTATTTTCCCCTTTCTTTATCTGATATGTTGATTCCCCTTGCCATATCAGATATTTTGAAGTGTTCTGACTTTTGTTTTGCTTGGGTTTTTTCTTGATGATCAATAGTCAAAGTTGAGTTCATTAACTTACGGTATGCACAAGTACAGTACATGTAAGCACACTGGCAGTGAAAAATTTTTGAAGCAGTATCACAGACACTTGTCATCACATTGGCAGCAAACACAAGCAAAAGCCATAAATTAAACAATGTTTGCAAGGAAAAACACAATTAGAACAACAGAGTTCATTTTAGTGCAAAGAAATCTAAGTGGTCATAGAAGTGCTAAACTATAGTGATTACAACTGTAATGGCAGTGACTAGAGGGGTGCCGCAAGGCTCAGTGCTGGGACCCCAGTTGTTTACAATATATATTTACGATTTAGACGAGGAAATTAAATGCAGCATCTCCAAGTTTGCGGATGACATGAAGCTGGACGGCGGTGTTAGCTGTGAGGAGGATGCTAAGAGGATGCAGGGTGACTTGGATAGGTTAGGTGAGTGGGCAAATTCATGGCAGATGCAATAAATGTGAGGTTATCCACTTTGGTTGCAAGAACAGGAAAACAGATTATTATCTGAACGGTGGCCGATTAGGAAAAGGGGAGGTGCAACGAGACCTGGGTATCATTGTACACCAGTCATTGAAGGTGGGCATGCAGGTATAGCAGGCGGTGAAAAAGGCAAATGGTATGTTGGCATTCATAGCAAAAGGATGTGAGTACAGGAGCAGGGAGGTTCTACTGCAGTTTTACAAGGCCTTGGTGAGACCGCACCTAGAGTATTGTGTGCAGTTTTGGTCCCCTAATCTGAGGAAAGACATTCGTGCCATAGAAGGAGTACAAAGAAGGTTCACCAGATTGATTCCTGGGATGGCAGGACTTTCATATGAAGAAAGACTGGATCGACTAGGCTTATACTCACTGGAATTTAGAAGATTGAGGGGGGATCTTATTGAAACGTATAAAATTTTAAAGGGATTGGACAGGCTAGATGCAGGAAGATTGTTTCTGATGTTGGGGAAGTCCAGAACGAGGGGTCACAGTTTAAGGATAAAGGGGAAGCCTTTTAGGACTGAGATGAGGAAAAACTTCTTCACACAGAGAGTGGTGAATCTGTGGAATTCTCTGCCACAGGAAACATTTGAGGCCGGTTCATTGGCTATATTTAAGAGGAAGTTAGATATGGCCCTTGTGGCTAAAGGGTATAGAGAGAAAGCAAGTACAGGGTTTTGAGTTGGATGATCAGCCATGATCATACTGAATGGCGGTGCATGCTCGAAGGGCCGAATGACCTACTCCTGCACCTATTTTCTATGTTTCTATGTTTAAACACGAGGAAATCTGCAGATGCTGGAAGTTCAAACAACACACACAAAATGCTGGTGGAACACAGCAGGCCAGGCAGCATCTATAGGGAGAAGCACTGTCAACGTTTCCTGACGAAACGTCGACAGTGCTTCTCCTTATAGATGCTGCCTGGACTGCTGTGTTCCACCAGCATTTTGTGTGTGGTGATTACAGTTGTACTGATTGTTTCAAGAACAAAATGGTTGAATGAAGGTTGTGGTTCTTGTATGTGGTGGTGTGAAACTTTATCCTTTTATACCTCTAGCTTGATGGTTGCTGTGAGTAGATGATATGGCCCAGATGGTAGTGAACTCCAATGTTGGATGTTGCTTCCTTGAGGCAGTTACTCTGATAGATATTACCGATGGTGGGGAGGAATATGCCCATCATGTTTTGGACTATGTCCGGTACTCTTTACAGTAGTATGACACATTATAAAATTGTACACTGAGGATGTCACTGGCAAGACTGAAATTTATTGCCCATCTTGGATTTCCAGTGAATCTGAAGTGGTTTATTGGTAAATCTGGATTACAAAATAAAATCTAACTGGATTTTCTACAATAATCCAGGAGTTTCATAGTTACAGTTATTTATTTCAGATCAATTCAATTGAATTTAAGTTTCTCAACTACTATGATAGTATTGAAATGTATATTTATTGGTTATGGTTTAGGCCATTGAATGTATTTTAAAATTGCTGTTATAAATATATTTAGTAAATAAATGATGAATGAAAATTTGATGTCACTGAACTGCTTTTTGAAGGGTAATCACTATTGTTGGAATATATGGAAAGCACTTTCTACACAGATATCTCAACAGCAGTTGAAACAAGTTAATTTAATTTTTAAGAATGTTTGGTGAGGAATTCTTGTTGACTGAAGAATAGATTCCTAGCATCTATAGTGCTTGTACGTGTACAAAGATGCTTGTAGGTTAGTCTGGAACCCTCCAGGAAGGCACCAAGCCAAGTTATAAAGAGATTAGTTGGCCAGCTTAATCCCTTTCCATGAGAAGCTATGTTTTCTGGGATCCATTTGATTTTACTTTGGAAGAATAGGCCCTTCAGCCCATTATATCTATCCCAATTGAGATCCCAATTTAAACTGCATATCTGCATGTACATTTCCTTATTTTCCCTTCCTGCATGCCTTTCTGAAGCCTTGCTAAACGTTGATTACATATGTTCTTTCCCTACCCCTCATGGCAGGCATTCCAGCGCTTATCACTCCCTATGTAAATTTCCTTTACATTTGCCTCTCTTATCTTAAAGCTTTGTCATTTCCACCTCAAGGAAAAGAATCTTAACTATCCATCCTGTCTATGCCTCTTATAATTTTATAAACTTCAATCGGGTCACTCCTCAGGACTCTGATGCAACAGGGAAAACAATGCAGGTTTGTCCAATCTCTCCTTATACTTCTCTCTAATCTAGGCAGCATCCTGGCGATCTTTTTCTGCATCCTCTCCAAAGCCCCTGCATCCTTCCTGTAATGGGATGACCAGAACTACATGTAATACTCTAAATGTGGCCAATCCAAGCTTTTATACTGTGCAACTTGACTTCCTGACTTTAGTACTCAGCAGCCTGAGCGATGAAGGCAAAATTTTTGTAATACACCTTCTCTACCAACCTATCTCCTTGTATTGCTACTTTTGGGGAGCCGTGGACCTGAGGCTGAGATTCCTCTGTACATTCCCTCTGTTGCCTTATCTACTTTCATAAACTGCCCAATCCATCACCGACACCAGCCTACCCATCATCAAGGACATATATACAGAAAAGTGCTGGAAAAGGCCAGAAACATCATGAAGGGCCCCACACACCCTCTTGTGGACTGTTTCGCCCACTCCCATCAGGGAGGAGGTAATATAGCATCCACACCAGGACAAGCAGACTCAAAAACAATTACTTCCCAAAACAGTAAGGCTGATAAACACTTTCTCCCAGTAACCCACCCCACCACCACTACTTTACCATTTCCTGTAAGAGTCACCTCCTGTACCTAGCGTCATTTTATAGACATGCAACCAATCTTCGTATACAAGCTGTCTTTTCTATTTATATTTGTTGTGTTTTTTATTATTGTGTTCTTTATCTTATTGTGATTTTTGTGCTATATCAGATTTGGAGTAATAATTATTTTGTTCAGCTTTACACTAGTGTATGGGAAATGAGATTAAATAATTGTGAATCATTGATCTGGAAAAGCAGGGACCATTATCCCAATCCTGATGGTAGATCATCAAACTGAACTCCTGTTTCTCTTTCCATAAATACTGCCTGGATGTTGCAAATATGGCACAACTATGCAGTTTTCAAAGCTGTTTGGGGATCTTGCTGCGTGTAAATGAACTGTTGAGTTTTCTCCATCACCACAGTGATTACGTATGAGCAAGGGATTAGCTTTCAAAAAGTAACTTAATGTTCGTTCAATGGTTTGCTCAAAAGACATGAAGGAAGTTCTTTAAGTCTATTTTAAAGTATTGTTTCTATTTTCACTTGTTCATTGTTTGTTTACTAAAACTAATTAGCCTTAAAGTCTTTCTTTGCCATCTTGACTTTTGAATGCTGACTTGTTTCTCTCTGAACAACTGTTATGTTCTCAGTGTTTCATCCCACATAAGCCATGGGAATGTGCTTAATTTGACCTACATTTTTTAAAATAAAAGCGACAGACTATTTTGAACTAACTCCAATCATAGAATGGTTCTCTGGATTAGGTTCCTTTCATGTTGTTGATGCCTTGCCAGAGCTCTTCAGCAAATGATTGCTGTCGGCCTCATCTGAATGACTGAATAAAGCTAAGTGCAAAATGTGCATTTGACTCATTCACATGCCCTCTTTATAGGGAACCTGTTTGTCCAAAAATTTGTCCATTTGTTTAGAGTCTGATATATGTTTTATTCATGTGCCTACCCCTGAAAAATTGTGAGTGAAGTTCTTGTTTGCTTAAGGCATTTTCTGGAGATGAAATGTACATGCCTTCAATTGTGTCTAGATTTTAGGGGTTGTGGGAAAGAGCCTGTAATCATGGCAGGGAGAGAGCTAGGAATAGTATCCAATTGCCAGGATAAAGCTGTGCTTCCTGATGGTAGATAAGGATCAGATCTGGTAGTCAGTTTGAGACTTAATTTGGGGATCAAGGGCAAGGATGTACAACATTGATGATCATTGTTGAAAGGATTGTATGGTGAGGTAGCTGCTGGCTGAGTGATTTACATGCCTCTGTATTCAGTAATATAGGCTTAGTAGATGGAAGAGAGTATTAGTGGGGTTGTTAGTTTGGGGATTTAATTTTTCTAGGGTTGGATTGCAACTGTTGTCAGGAGATGAGGAAACAACGATTGAAGCTACATGTTTGAGTTGGGAGTTTGCTCGGGGATGGTAGGTGGTCAGAAGGAGAGTGCCTATGTTCAAGGAGACCAAAACATTGTGCAACTCATATGTAATACAGAATTTTTAATTATGCCTTATTTCTATTTAAAATTAAATCCCACGGAGCATAAAAACTTTGCAAGCTGAGGAGACAGAGAAGAATTGGTTGATGTTATGTACTTGGAATTTCAGAAGGCTACACTTTACAAGTTAAGAGCTCATGGTACTACATGAAAACTGCTAACATGGATAGAGCATTACAAACAAGTGAAATTCTGCAGATGCTGGAAATTCAAACAATACGCACAAAATGCTGGAGGAACTCAGCAGGTCAGGCAGCATCTATGGAACTATCAACAGTTTGGGCCAAGACCCTTCAACAGGACTGGAGAAAAATGATGAGAAGTCAGAATAAGAAGGTGAGGAGGAGGGGAGGAAGAAATACAAGGTAGTAGGTGATGGGTGAAACTGGGAGGGGGGAAGGGTGAAGTAGTGAGCTGGGAAGTCGATTGGTGAAAGAGATAAAGGGCTGGAGAAGGGGGAATCTGATAGGAGATGTGAGAAGGCCATGGAAGAATAGAAAGGGGTAGGAGCACCAGAGGTATTAAATTGAGCATTGGCTGATTGGCAGGAGGCAAAGAGTGGGAATAAAGGGAGTCTTTTCTCATTGGCTGCTGGTGAATAGTGGTGTTCCACAGGTGTCTGTGCTGGGGCAGCTTCTTTTTACATTATATGTCAATGATTTGGATGATGGAATTGATGGCTCTGTGGCCATGTTTGCGGATGATACGAAGATAGGTAGAGGGGCAAGTGGTTTTGAGGAAATAGGCTACAAAAGGGCTTAGACAGATTAGAAGAATGGGCAAAGAATTGCCAGAGGGAATACAGTGTCAGGAAGTGTATGGTCATACACTTTGTAAGGAAAAATAAAAGCATAAGCTATTTTCTAAATGGAGAGACAATCTTAAAAAAATCTGAGGTGCAAAGAAACTTGAGAGTCCTCTAGCAGGATTCTCTAAAAGTTAATTGTCAGGTTGAGTCAGAAGGCAAATGCAATATTAGTATTCATTTCAAGAGGACTAGAATATAAAAGCAAGGTTATATTCTTGAGGCTTTATAATGCATTGGTGAGACCTCCCTTGAAGCATTGTGAGGAGTTTTGGGCCCTGATCTTAGAAAGGATGTACTGACATAGGAGAGAATTCACAGGAGGTTCACAAAAATGATTCTGGGATTGTATGGTTTGTCATATGAGGAGTGTTTGATGGTTCAGGCCTGCATTCATTTGAATTCAGAAGAATGAGGGGTGACCTCATTGAAACCTGTCAAATGGTGAAAGGCCTTGATAGAGTGGATGTGGAGAAGATTTTCCTATGGCATGGGAGTCTAACACCAGAGGACACAGCCTCAGAATGAAGGGGTGTACTTTTAGAATGGAGATGAGTAGGAATTTCTTTAAACAGAAAGTGGCAAATCTGTGGAATTCATTGGCAGAGGTGACTGTGGAAGCCAAGCCTTTGGGTATATTTAGGGCAGTGGTTGATAGGTTCTTGGGGCTGAGAGGGAAAATGGATCAGCTATTATGAAATGGCAGAACAGACTCAATGGGCCAAATGGCTTAATTCTGCTTCTGTATTATATGCTTTTAAGGTATCTGGATGATGTTCTTGGAAAACTCTTCATGTAAGTAATTTCGAAAATGACGTTGGGCAGGAAATTGAATTGCTAAAGTTCAGGGTTCAGACAAAAATCAGAGTTGTTGGATGAAGCACTCTTTTTTTGTTCAAAGGGCCAGAGTGGTAACTAAAATGATTGGCAAAAGTAGGCAAAGTAGACCTGTGTAAGGAACTTGACAATGTCCATGTGAATGTTTACAGAATTTTTAGGCACACGGTATTCAAGGTGAGCTGGCTAATTGGATTCAAAAGTGCCTTGCTGTTAGAAGGAAAACAGTGATGTTGGAAGGATGTTTCTCTGATTGGAAATCTGTGTCTAGTGTGTGCTGCAGGAATTGGCTATGGAACTCTTTTTTATTTGTGACATACTTGCCAAGTCAAATAGATCTAAGAAATAGAATAAGTGGGAGGGCACCAAGGATTGTTGATGAACAGAAGGACTTTGAGGTTAGAGTCCATCATTGCCTGAAAATGGCACCACAGGTAGACAGGTGATGAAGATGGCATGAGGAATAATAGCCTTCATATTATTAGAGTATTGAATGTAATAGTTGGAACATTATGTTGCTACCTTACAAAAGGCTAGTTACACCACATTTGGAAAATTGTGTACAGTCCTGGACATAGAAAGAGTGCAGTAGAGATTCACCAGCATGGTAGAACTTAGTTATGGAGAGACATTGGAAAGTTACTGCATATTTTTTAGCCCTCAACTTAAAAGAAGCATAGACAGGGTAGATGGTCAGAATCTTTTTCCCATGCTAGTGGTATCTTTGCAACACCTTAAACAAATCTAGGGGATAAAAAAAACCATCTGTATATCTGAAGGATTGCAGTTCTAAACAATAGTGGGCTCATGTGATGAAACCTCAAGGAATATCTCGAACCAAAACGGTCAGCCTTAGTTACCAGACCAAAACAAATGTTAATTTCTTTATTGAAAGGAAAAAAAATCTGCAAATACTGAAAATCAGAAAACAACAAATATTGAAAATAATTATCAGCACACACAGCTTTGGTGAAGAGAGTTATTTTGGTCAGTTTCCTTCATCGAAATAGGAAATGGTTAGTGTCCTAACATGCAATGTGGCAGCGAAGAAGTGATTTATTATGAATGAGTAGATCTGCCATGCTCATTTGCCTTAATTACTAAATCATAGAATCATACTGCCCAGAAACTGGCACATAAGGGCACTTTGTTCATGGCAACTGTGATTCCTATCTATGCTTATCTCATTTAAGTTGGTAAGTTGGTTTATTAATATGACATATACCAAGATACAGTGAAAAACTATGTTTTGCACTCCATCCATCCAGGTCATTTCATGTCAGTGCACAATAACAGAATGCAGATTAAAGTGTTACAGTTACAGGGAAGGTGCAGTGCAGGCAGACAATAAGGTGCAAGGTCATCATGAGGTAAATTGTGAGGTAAAGCGTCTGATTATTCGGAGACGCTTCAATAATCTTCTAACAGCAGGGTAGAAGATATCCTTGAGATTGGTGGTTCATGCTTTCAGATTTTTGTTTCTTGGTATTAATATTGGTTTATTATAGTCACTTGTACCAATATTCAATGTAAAGGTTGTCTTGCCTACTATTCATACAGATCAGATCATTACACAGGGCACTGGGTAGAATAACACAAAATAATAACATTGCTGAATAAAATGGAAAAGCCACCGAAAGAGTGCAGTGCAGGTAAACAATAAATTGCAAGGTCATTCTGAAGTAGGTTGTGAGATCAAAAGTCTATCTTATCATACATGACATGCTTTCCAGAGTCTGATAACAGTGGGCTAGACACTTTCCTTGAGCCTCATGACATGGACTTTAAGGCTTTTGTATCTTCTGACCAATGAGGGAGGAGAAGAGAGAATGTTTATGGTAGTGGGGTCTTTGATTACGTTGGCTGCTTTACTGAGGGAGAGTCCATAGAGGGGAGGTTAGTTGCTGTGATATGACAAGCTGTGTCTATGACTCTGCAGTTTCTTGTGATCAAGTGCAGAGCAGTCATACCAATCTGTCATGCATCAAGACAATACTTTCTATGATGCGTTGGTTAAAATTGTTAAGGGTTATCAGGGATATGCCAAATTTCTTTAGCTTCCTGAGGAAGTAAATGTGTTAGTGAACTTTTTTGTCTGTATTTGGCTTGTATCTTCAATTGGTTGTCCTATCTAAGTTCCTGTCGTAATGCCTGTTAAATGTTGTAATTTTATTTGCCTCTACTATATCTCCTGACAGTTTTATTCCAGAACTTACCTCTCAGATATTCCTTTTTACCTTTTGACTCAGAGGGAAGCCTGAAGGTTGTGATGTTTCTACAACACACTCAGTGGAAGGGTTTGACATCAATCCTGAAACGTGCTGCCTGAAATTAAACAATATTCCATCTAATATGAACATCAGAGTTTATCATAACAACTTTGCTTTTCTATTCCAAGATTTAATAAAAAGCCCTTTTAAAATTTGGTTCTTCTGTTTGAACTTTCATCTTCTGTTTGCACTTATTTCACAAGATCCACTGCTGCTGTAATTTTATAATTGTACCTTTTACTATTCTCCCCTAACTCTTCACTGTAAAACACATCGCTTCACAATTCTCTGCTTCAGACTGCATCTGGCCTTTCCATCAGCCTTTCTAAGTACTCTTGAAATCTGTTAATATTCATCTCATTATTTACCATAACTAAATTTCCTCTAGTTGTAGACCTTGAAATTAAGTCCCATATATCCAAGTCCCAGATCATTAATATATGTCAAAAAGACCAGTAGTTTAGTTACTGATCCTATTTTTGAGTGCTATTAGCTGATGGCCATCAGCTGCTAATCATTTGAAGCAGACTCAAACCAGTCTGTGAAATGCAGCTTTGGTTTTGATGTCCAGGAATAAGAGGTTTGCAGTAAAGAGATGCTGTCCTTTCATCACTGACTGAGACTGAAATTAAACACATATTAACAGTATGCAGGACCTCTCTTTGCCAGCTGGAAGGGCCCTAGTGAAATGAGTTTGGGCAGCCACAGCTCATTTCCCCATTACCTGACCTACAACAGAAAATTGCCGAAAATTAACTGCAGATTGGCAATCAACCTGAGAGGCCAGAAGGACAGCTGATAGGAAATGGAAAAGCTCATGCCAGTACACTAAGAATGCTTTTCTGCATCTTGATTTCAGGCATGTTGTTAGAATTATATTTTGCCTGTTGCTGAACAGTATCAATTTGGAGCTTATTGATATTGATGCCTGGTTTCTCAAAGCAGAGGTTCTGTTCTCAGTGCTGATATTGTAGATTTGATGGGGCCATGGGACATAGAACAATAAAGCACAGGAACAGACCCTTCAGCCCACCATGTTTATGCTGAGCATGGTGCCAAATTAAACTAAATCTCTTCTGCCTTCCATTCTCTTACATAAAATGTGTCTATCTGAAAGCTCTTAAATACCATTATGCATTTAACTCCAATTCTGTTCCAAGGACGCATTCCTCTCTGGGTATGAAAAAAAACATACCATGCATTTCCCCCTCTCACCTTAATGCATGTTTTTCTTGTGTTTAATATTTCTAATCTGGTGAATGATGCTGGCAGTATTATCTATGCTTATAATTTTATAAATTTATAACAGGTCACCCCTCAGCCTCCGAAGCTCCAAACAAAACAATGCTTTCATCCAAGCTCTCCTTATATTTCATATCCCCGAATTCATGCAGTATCCTGATAAATCTCCTTTGAACCCTTTCCAAAGCTTGTACATCCTTCCTATGATGGGGCAATCAGAATAGTACACAATACTCCCCAAGTGTGAGCAAACCAAGGTTTTATAAACTGCAGTATGACTTCCTTACTCTTATACTCAATGCCTTGATCAATCAAGACAAGTATGCCATATTCCTTCTTTATCACTCTATCTATTTGTATGGCTACTTTCAGGCTGGTGGTGGTCTGTTGAACTAATTGTATTACTGATCTTTCTTTTTCAATCTTTTTATTGAATTTCATATATAAAGAAAAACATAACATAATATAAATAGGTTATAAGTGCACTAGATTTGAAGTTAAATTTATAATAGGATAACAATATCTTATTAAATATCAGCCAAAAAAAACCTTACAATAAACAATCAAACCTATTTTGATTGAACTTGAAAAAGAATAAAAATAGTCATCAAAAGAAAAATAAATGTAAAAATGCACGAAAAAATGTATATTTTAAAAAAATAAACCTAAACTAACATGGGCAATAATACCAGTTTATATGAGTATGATAGTGTCAAAAACTCTGGAACTCCATACCAGAACAAGAATAAAAAGAGAAAAGGTCTGGAAGAGGCCAAATTAATTCATATGAAAGTGTCGAATGAACGGTCCCCAAGTTTCTTCAAATTTAATTGATGAATTGAAAATAGTACTTCTAATTTTTTCTAAACTCAGACAAGTTTGAGAAAACCACTGAAATGTGGTAGGAGGGTTTACTTCTTTCCATTTTTGTAATATAGACCTTCTGGCCATAAATGTTACAAAGATGATCATTCGTCTGATTGAAGGGGAAAGTCGACTACCATCCTCATTTGGTATACCAAAAATTGCAGTAATAAAATGAGGTTGTAAATCAATATTCCAAATTGAGGAAATGGTAGCAAATATGTCCTTCCAATAGTTATGTAAAGTGGGACATGACCAAAACATGTGGGTCAGTGAGGCCACATCTGAATGACGTCTGTCACATTGAGGGTTAATATGAGAATAGAATCGAGCAAGCTTATCTTTAGACATGTGAGCTCTATGTACGACCTTAAATTGTATTAAAGCATGTTTAGCACATATAGAAGAAGAATTAACCATTTGTAAAATTTTTTCCCATTTTTCTGTTGATATATTATATTGAAGTTCTTTTTCCCACTCTTGTTTAATTCTACCTGATATTTCTGGTTGTATCTTCATAATCCTATTATAAATAAGAGCCACTAATCCTTTCTGACAAGGATTCAGGGTAAAAATCATGTCTGAAAAATCTGTCAAAGTTGAATTGGGAAAGGATGGTAAAACTTTATATAAAAAATTTCTAATTTGTAAATATCTGAAAAAATTAGATTTAGGTAAATTAAATTTGTTGGAAAGTTGGTCAAAAGACATCAAACTCCTTCAAAAAAGAGATCACGAAAACATATTATACCTTTCCTTTTCCATATGCTAAAAGCTTGATCTGTTAAAGAAGGTTTAAAAAAGAAGTTAAGTAAGATAGGGCTATCAAGAACAAAGTTTTTCAGAGTAAAAAACTTACGAAACTGAAACCAAATTCATATTGTATGTTTGACAATAGGATTGGATATCTGTTTATTGAGTTTAACTAAATCAACAGGAAGAGAAGAACCAAGAACGGAGAATAAAGAATATCCTTGTGCAACATTACATTCTAAATTTACCCACTGTGGGCACAATGGTGAATCCAAATCTAGTTTCCAATATATTAAGTTTCGAATATTATTCGCCCAATAATAAAATCTAAAGTTAGGTAAAGCTAAACCACCATCTTTTTTAGATTTCTGTAACTGTCTTTTACTTAACCTGGGATTTTTATCTTGCCACACAAATGAGGAAATCTTTGAATCAATGTTATCGAAGAAAGATTTAGGAATAAAAGTTGGTAAGGCTTGAAATAAATATAAAAATTTCGGTAAAATCATAATTTTAATAGCATTAATCCGACCAACTAATGATAAGGATAAAGGAGACCATCTAGTAGTAAGTTGTTGAATTTGATGAAGCATGGGTAAAAAATTCAATCTGAATAAATCTTTATACTTCTTAGTAATTTTTATACCTAAATAAATAAAGTTATCCGTAACAACTTTAAATGGTGTCCTGTCATTTATTGTATTACTGATGCCGAATTACACTAATCCGTTGTACTTCAGCCAAAGAAAAAATTAATTTAAGAAATTAAGCAAATTATTGGCTATTTTCCATGTATTTTTTCTCAAGGAGAAACTGACGTGGTACATTCTCATCAATAAGTAAAATAAACAAATTGCAAGAAGAACTCAGTAGGTCAAGCAGCATGTGTTGAAGGAAATGGGCAGTTGTATTTCAAGTTGAGTGTCTTTATCTGGACTTGAGGATATCTTCAAAGTGGGCATACTTTGAGAGCTTTGGCAGTCAAGTACTAAAATGGAGAGACCTGCTGAAATTTGCAGTCAATAACCTGTTGGAGGAACTCAGTAAGTCAGGCAACATTTGTAAGGGAAAAGAGCCGTCTGCATTTTGGCTGCAGACAAGACTAGCTGAAGGATCTCGACTTGAAATGTCAACTGCATTACCACCCCTCCAACCAAACAGATGCTGCTTGACCATCTGAGTTTCTCTAGCAATTTCCTTTTGCCTCCAGATTCCAGCATCTGCAGTCTCTTGCATCTTCACTTATCTTAATTTTCAACTATCATCCTTAGGATATGGATATCACTGACAAAGTCAGCACTTTTCCACTGCCTAGGACATCTAGGAAAATGGAAATAGGCTGCCAGCTTGAGCTACTACAGATTGTTTGGGAAAGGCTGCCAGCTTGAGCTACTACAGATTGTTTGGGAAAGGTGCTACCCAGTGTCTTACGTAAAGTGCATCATTGTCTATGAGTAAAGAAGGAGCAAAGATATACAGTAGATAGATACAGGAGATTGTGCAGATGCTGGAAATTTTGAGCAACACATACAAGCAGGTCAAGCAGGGTCTATGGAGGGAAATTAACAGTCATCATTTTGGGCTGACACCCTTCATCAGAACTGGAAAAGGAGGCAGAAGCCAGAATTTAAAAAAAAAGTAGTGGGAAGGAGAAGAGCACAAGTTGGTAAGAAGTGGATGAGTCCGGGTGAGAGGAGGAAAGTAGGAAGGTGGAAGAGGGAGAATCAAAGGGACTGAAGTGAGAAGTTAGGAGATGATGGGTGGAGGAGGCAAAGGGCTGAAGAAGAAAGAGTCTGACAGCCAAGGACAGTAGACCAACGCATAAAGGGTATTGATGTGGGGAATCAGCTAGGTAATGGACAGGTGATGAGATGAAGGGATGGGAGGAGAGAAGTGAGAGGACTACCAGAATGAGGGAAAACAAAAGGAAGTGCTGGGGGCATAGAGGTGTGGGAAAACAGGGGAGTGGTTAAACAGGGGAGTGGTTACTGGAAGTTAGAGAAATGATGTTCATGCCAGATAGAATATGAAGTGTTTCTCCTCCAACCTTGGTCAGACCTCATAGTTGCAGTAATGGAGGCCGTGGACAGACTTCACCTGGACTCTCCTATTTTCTAGCAGCTTGTGCTTCTCCTCCTTACCCCAACTTTTTATTTTGGCTTCTGCCCCTTGCTTCTCAGTCCTGATAAAGGGCCTCAGCCCGAAAAATTGACTGTTTATTTCCCTCCATAAATGCTGCTTGACTTGGTGATTCCCTCTCACATTTTGCATATGTTGCACAGAGATTTACGTGTAAGTCAAAAGGATGTTTGACTCAACTCATGTTCTTGTACCATGAAAAATATACATATGTTTGGTAAAGCCCTCCAAGAGGTCCACAACCTTGTTGTGGTTTAGAGGATTTTGTGCCTCAGTTATCTGGAGAGTTATGTTGACTGGAGTCAGAGCTTTATGCTTTGGCTCTTGGTAGGGTCACCTATGCCAAAAAGGTCAAAGAGTGGGGGTCAGACTAAGAATAATCCATGTTAGGGGATTCAGCTTAGGGCCAACAACCTTGACTGGTAAAACAAAATAGTAAGGAAACAGCAATGAAGAATCCTTCTACATTTGAGTGCAATGGTATTGCTGAGTCTCCACCCAGGACTTGCTTGATGACTACTGAAAACTGAGAGGAAGCTATGTCCTCAATGAAGGGAGCCCTGAACACCACCAGAGATGGAAAACCTTTATTGCTACCCTAAACACCAGCAGCATAATGTGCAGTAAGTACGTTTTCCAAAGCACTACCTAACAAAACCTTGGAGACAAGTTGTAATGCATTCTCTGGATTGTACTTGCTCTAAACCATGCTGTATTTATCCTGGGAGAAGTAGACACTTAAATTGTTGCATGGGTTGCTGATCAGAGGGACTGCTTTGGCCAAGATATTGTGGATGTTCCTTGCATTATTGTACAGCTGGCTAAGGATGGTGTTCTGATTTATTCTTGTCTGGTTTCTGAATATTTTTGGGAAAGCTACAATTATTGCCCTTCTTGAGTTATTTTTGGGAAATAAGTGGTGAGCTGCTTCCTTGAACCACTGCAGTTGTTATCATGATGTTAGTCTTGCAATGATGGATGAAGTGCTAGTCAAATAGGCAGTTTTGTGTTGGGTCAATCAGCAGTAATTTTGAATACATTATACTCAGCTCTTTCATATAGTATGTAAAGCCATGGAACTAATGTACTGTTGCTTATTGAAGGCTACATCTATCTGCTGATAGCTGAAAATACAGATTGTTCTGTCAGAATAAGCCTTACACCATCCTTTCATAGATTCAGTATTATTTAATTTTAGACATGTCGTGATAACTGTGACATAGAATTATTTGTAAATTATCCTTGGCAGAAAGGTCAAAAGCTATGGGTCAAAAATTTATAGATTTTTTTTTGGAAGGATTAGAGTGGAGGTGAGAAGGTTTCCCCACCTAGAGAATGGTAGAGAGTCTGGAACCTACAGCCTGAAAGACAGGATCCCTCATCACACTTAAAATATACTTAGGTATGTACTTGAGGAGTTGTGACCTTGGTGCACTCTGGGTTAACTGCTAGATGGTGGGATTAGGCCGGATAGCAAATTTTCATCAACAAACATAGTGTGAGCTGGAGTAGGCCACCTGGCTTCTTAAGCCTGCCTGCTATTCAAAATAATCAAGGCCTCTGCTACTTTTCTGATCTAGTTCTCTATATTCCTTGGTTGCCCAGAATTTTAAAAATGTATCTACTTATGATTTAGATACCTTTGGTGATTTAGAGTATCACAATAACCTGGGGTAGACAATTCCAGAGATTCACATTTCTGAATGGTAGAACAAGCTTGAGGACCAGCTGACCTACTGCTGTTCCTATTTTTGCATGTTTTTCCCACCCACATCCGAGAATCTCCCACTCATGAAAGCATCTCAGGATATACTCTGCCATGTCCCCTTGAACTCATGTCTTTTAATGAGGTCTCTAATCATTTGTCTCAACTCCAAAGAATGCAGATCTAACTTCTTGTTATACCCTCTCCTGCCATAAATTAGTCCAGTGAGTTTCATTTGGATCTCAGATTCTATTATATGCATTCTTAAATAAGGGGACCAAAATTATACGCAGCTCTCTGGATATGGCCTCACCAGGACACTACAAAATTGTTACAATGCTTGTGGTTCATTGTGATTCTTATTGTGACTTATGCAGAACAACAGCAAGATTTCTCTGTACTTCACACATTTGTCATTGATTGGAATAAAGATCTTCCTTTATGTCCTTGACTCTGAGATATTTTTAATATCTGAAGTGTGGGTACAATTCAACTCTTTCCAGAATGATTGCTTGTGAATAGAAGGAAATCTGGAAGAGATAATAAGATACACTCAATGGCCACTTTTAATGGGTATCTGTACCCAATAAAGTGGCCACTGAGTGTATGTTTGTAGTTTTCTCCTGCTACAGCCCATGCACTTCAAATTTTGATGTGTTGTGCATTCAGAGATGCTCTTCTCAGTTTGCCATTGTTGTAACACATGCTTATTTGAGCTATTGTCACCTTCCTTTCAACTTGCACCAGTCTGCCTATTCTTCTCCGACCTCCCTCATTAGCAAGGCACGTTCACCCATATGACTGTAGCTCATTGTATGTGTTTTGTTTTTTGCACCATTCTCTGTAAACTCTAGAGACTGTTGTGCATGAAAATCCCAGATAAGAAATTTCGAGATGCTGAGGCACCAACAATCATTCCACAGACAAAGTCACTTAGATCACATTTCTTCTCCATTCTGATATTTATTCTGAACAACAAATGAATCTCTTAACCATGTCTGCATCTTTTCCTGCATTGAATTGCTGCCACTTGATCGGCTGATAAGTGAGCAGGTGTACAAATGTACCTAATAAAATTGCCACTGAGTGTGTACAATTATGTAGTAAATAAAGGGAATTGCGGCACTATTATATATGATTGTAACAACAAAATGGGTTGGTTTTTGATTGCAGTTAAGACTGAGATGAAAAAAAAACACATTTGAATTTGCACAGTAGCAATCTTATAGAAGAATTAAAATCCAGTTTAAAAAAAAGTAAATGTAATAGCAACAAGAGGTTTAAAGTTTGGGATGAATGTGTAGTTTTGGGAAAATACGCAAAACATTGGCAAGGTAGTGATTAATTCAGTATCAAAGGTATCAAGAGACGTTAAGAAACAAATAGACCATAAGACCATAAGATATTGGAACGGAATTAGATCATTTGGCCCATCGAGTGTGCTGCACCATTTCATTGTGGCTGATCCAATTTTTCCCTCAGCCCTAATCTCCTGCCTTCTCCTGGTATCCCTTCATGGCCTGACCAATCAAGAATCTATCAGCCTCTGCCTTAAATGTATATAAATACTTAACCTCCATAGCTGCCGGCGGCAAAGAATTCCACAGATTCACCACTCTCTGGCTAAAGAAATGCCTTGTTGTCTCTGTTCTAAAAGGACATCCCTCTATTCTGTGGCTGTGTCCTCTGGTCTTAGACTTTCCCACCATAGGAAACATCTTTTCCACATCCACTGTATTAAGTCTTTCACCATTCGACAGGTTTCAATGAGATCATTCTTCTGAATTCAAGTGAATGCAGGCCCGAGCCATCAAGCACTCCTCATATGACAAACCATTCAATCCTGGAATCATTTTCGTAAATCTCCCTTGAACGCTGTCCAGTTTCAGGAATGCTTTCTAAGATCAGGGGCCTAAAACTGTTTACAATACTCTAAGTGAGGCCTCACCACTATTTAATGAAGTCTCAACATCACATCTTTGCTTTTACATTCTAGTCCTCTTGAAAGGAATGCTAACGTTCGATTTGCCTTCCTAATCACAGACTTAACCTGCAAATAAATCTTTAGGGATTCCTGCACAAGAACTCCCAAGTCTCAAATTTATGCCTCAGGTTTTTGTATTTTCTCTCCATTTAGAAAACAGTCAATCCTTTCATTTCTTCTACCATGATCATACAATTCCTGACACTGTTTTCCATCTGCCATTTCTTTGCCCATTCTTCTAATGTCTTAAGTCCTTTTGTAGCCTCTCTACATCCTCAAAGCTAACTGCCACTTCACCTATCGTCATATCATCTGCAGAAATTCCATCATCCAAATCATTAACATATGATGTAAAAAGAATCAGTCCGAAGACAGACCCCTGTGAAATACCATTAGTCATTGGCAATCAGCCAGTAAAGGCTCCCTTTATTCCCACCCTTTGCCTCTTAACAATCAGCCACTGCTTTATCCATACTAGTATCTTTCCTGTAACACTACAGGCTTGTAGCTTGTGAAGGAGCCTCATGTGTGGCACCTTGTAAAAAGCCTTCTCAAAATCCAAGTACCCAACATCATGTACCTCATAGTATCCTGAAACCACATTCTTAACAATTGACTCCAACATCTTCCTAGTCACTGAGGTCAGACTAACTGGTCTATAGTTTCCTTTCTTCTGCCTCTCTCCCTTCTTGAAGAGAGGAATGACATTTGCAATTTTACAGTCTTCCGGAACCATACAGAAGCTAGTGACTCTTGAAAGATCACTACAAATGCATCCACAATCTCTTCAGCTATCTCTTTCATAACTCTGGAGTGTACACCACCTGGCCCAGGTGACTTATCTACCTTCAATCCTTTCAGTTACTCAAGAACTTTCTCTCCAGTAATGATAACTTCACACATTTCAAGCCCACTGATACCTGGAACTTCCATCCATACTGTTAGTGTCTTCCACAGATGCAAAATACTTATTCATGCACCATCTTGTTGTCCCCCATTACTACTTTTCCAGCATCGTTTTCCAATGATCCAGTGTCCTCTCTTGCCTCTCTTTTACACAATATATATATCTGAAGAAACTTTTGGTGTCCTTTCTAACATTACTGGCGAGCTCACTTTCATATTCGATCTTTACATTCTTAATGACTTTTTTAGTTGCCTTCTGCTGGTTTTTAAAATCTTGCCAATTCTCTAACCTCCCACTAATTATGTTGGCTTTGACTTCTCTTGTCAAAGATGACATGGTTGTGTCAGCTTTCTTTTAGAATACTTTGTCTACTTTTGCACATATATATCCAATGCTGAATTGCTTCCAGAAATTCTAGCTTTTG
Source organism: Hypanus sabinus (assembly GCF_030144855.1). Taxonomy (NCBI): domain Eukaryota; kingdom Metazoa; phylum Chordata; class Chondrichthyes; order Myliobatiformes; family Dasyatidae; genus Hypanus; species Hypanus sabinus. The sequence goes on along the minus strand of NC_082706.1, from coordinate 136,934,632 downwards.
CTGTTCTGCCATCATCCTTGCAGTGTTCTTTTCCAATCACTTCCAGCCCACTCTTCTCTCATGCCTCTGTAATTCCCTTTACTCCACCGTAATAAAGACACAACTGACTTTAGCTTCTCAATTTTCTGGGTGAATTTGATCATATTACTATCACTTGCCCTTAAGGCTTCTTTTACCTTAGGGTCTCTAATCAATTCCAGTTCATTGCACTACACCCAATCAGAAAAGCTGATATCCTAGTGGGCTCAACCATGAGGTACAGGCCACATCCTTACTACTGTTTGGGGGTTTGTATATAACTCCCATCAGGGTCTTTTTACCCTTGCAGTTCAGGTCAATCCATAATGATTCAACTCCTTCCAACCTTATGTCACCTCTTTCTAATGATTTAATTTCATTTTTTGCCAACAGAGCAATGCCACCCTCTCTGCCTTCCTGCCTGTCCTTTTGATACAAAGTGTATCCTTAGACATTTAAGTTCCCAGTTATAATCTTCTTCCAGCCATAATTCATTGATGCCTACAACATCGTACCTGTCCATCTGCAACCTTGCTGCAGGTTCATCTGTCTTATTCCATATACTGCGGCATTAAATATAACATCTTCAGTCCTCTATTCACCAAATTTGATTTTTTTCTGCCTTTTACATTGCAGCTCATTTTGTTAACTGTAATTCTGCCCTATCAACAGCCTCTCCTCACTACACATTGCCTCTGTTTGTAAACCAGCTACCTCATGTTCAGCACTATTATCGGCCTTTCCAACAATACTTATTGCATTGAAATGCAGCTCAGCACACCAGTTGCACTATGCTTAATGTTTTGATTCCTAACTTTGTCTGAGGTCTTAACAACATCAGCCTCCACAACCTCTCTACCAACTATTCTGCACTTTGGTTACCATCCCCCTGCAACTTGTTTAAACCCCTTCCATAATAGATCTTCCCACTAGGAAATTAGTCCCTAGTGGGCAACAAGAAAGAAAGAATAGGTGAAAACATGAAAATAAAACATAGAAATGAAAGAGGCCAATATGAACTTCAGTCCAATTTGTATATCTCAGAATTGTGATGACATCTCTGATGGTATTGGGAACCAGTTGACCTTCTGAGGGCAGCGACTCAAACTAGTGGCCTCTCCGACGGTAGCGCCTCAAATCAGCGGCCTCTCCAAGGGAAACAACATGAACTAGTGACCTCACTGGGGAAAGCGACACAAACCAGTGGCCTCTTCAAGAACTACATGCTCTCCTCCACACTTACCACAGTGTTTCAATGTTCCTCAATACTTTAATTGGCAAAAAATGTTGTTGATCAAAGCCCCTTGTCTCATCTCTGAGCTTCTCCTTGTGGAAGCTTATACTTGCATTTCTCACCTGGAGTTTTCTCAGAGCTCTAGCTCACTTAATTGAACTACAGACTGTAAATCACAGGCTCCAACAGTTCCAAACAGGAAGTCAAGATAAAAAGAACAAGTAGAAGCTGTAGAAAAATTGAAATAATTGACTATATGAAAGATGTCACCCGAGGTATCATTGTTTGCTGGTACCATCTTGACTGGAGTTATAATAAGGAATATTTCACAGAACTGTATATTCTCTTGCTGAAGGGCAGAGAGTCAACATTACATAAGAACTTAATAAAAAGGTTGTATAAGTAAAAGTATGTGGAGAGGACAAGAATCTTTTCCTTCAGTAATAATTCCAATATTTATGGCAGAGCATTCATTTGAAATATGATTTAGTTACCGTCACTCTTTGTAGCTTGATTGAGTAGTAAGTATCTTTGTAATTGCAGTGAGACCAGCTTTCCCAATGCAGCCTCAAGTTTTTCAACCATAATATGGTTTGGTTCTTTACTTGCTAAATTCTGTGAGTGAATGTGAAACAGACTCGTTTTGGATTACAGATTGGGAGTTACTGGCATTAGTGTGTCACTTTTATTTGTATTTTTCCATTTTCAACAATGGTCTGGATGAACTAAGAAGAAACAAAAATGGAAAAAATGAATTCAATTTGTAGACATGATGGCAGATTTATTAGGGCATTACACCTGGGCGTATTGGGTTGCTGGGGCATGCAACATCAAGAAAATCAGATAGGTCTGAAAGGGAATCTGCATGATTTTCCATATGAACTTAGAGCCACTCTTTTATCTGAATATTTTTCCTATACTTGGCATGGTACGAGGCCAGGAAGAAATACCTCACTAAAATGATGTAATTTTGTGATCACTAACTTTATGATTGTGGCATTGTTGATGGCTTGCAATTTTCTCCCATTTCAAGATCACTTTTTTCTGTCATAGATGAATGTTGAACTCATGAAATCAGCCTGTAAATCTGCACAGTGAAACTTAGATCCTGCAATGAGTAGCTACTCAATTTTGGGCAATTTGAGGACAGGAAATATTTCAGATACTCCCTTATTTTACCACTCACTCAATTACACACTGCTATTTCTGGAAGGTAGGGGAAAAATCTCTGTACAATGATAGGCTGGACCTGATTGTCCTTTTTTCAGCCATGGTGAATAATGTTAAGTATTTAGTTATTATTTTCAAATTGCCGTATCATTTCCTATTCACTCTGAAACCTTCCTGAATCTTTTTTTCACAATCCATAATGCCACATTGAATGATTAGCAAAGTTCTGTACCATATACTTTGATCCTCTTGTCCAAATGTTTGATCTGGATTGCAAATGACATCCACAGTTTCTCTTTAATCTGTTTGTTTATCTGTTCTGCTCATTGCAATCTCAGAAGCATCCAACATATTTGTCTTTTATGATTTCACTTTCATAAGTCCTATCTTATTTTCTGTTGGTATTCCTTTCTATTTAACCATTAAATCCTACAGCAGTAATTTTCCTCTTAATTGCACACTGATAAGATCCTAGTGAGTAGGTTCATATAATTATTGGAGTCCAACTAAATTTGAATCAAGCCCTGAAACTTTGGTGAATTCGCTTGTACGGTTTGGCAGGCAGAATTACTATTGCATTTTCAGCAGAGATCATATTTACAATGTTAAGTAAGCTAGAAAGTTAGCTAAAGGTTTTTTAAAACATGAAGAGTTAACCAATATCCAACAAAGATTCTTGAACATTAAAGGTAATTGGCAGCCATGAACAAACAAAAAACCAGTTGAGCATATCAGAATTGCTTTGGCACTGGAATGATCAAAATAGTACAGTTAATTGCTTGAATAAATATCAATGGGGCTATTAAACGAGGTGAACTATAGTTAATTTTTAACCAATGTGGGAGCAATTTTAAATGTTCCTCATAAAAATTATTTCTGGTAAATTATTTTCTTTCCTTGTATTGTGCCTTTCACAACCTCAGACTTTAGAAAATGCTTTACTATTTAGACAGCAGGTGCAGGAGTAGGCCATTTGGCCCTTCTAGCCAGCACCGCCATTCACTGTGATCATGGCTGATCATACACAATCAGTACCCCATTCCTGCCCTCTCCCCATATCCCTTGACCCCACTATCTATAAGAGCTCTATCTAACTCTCTCTTGAATGCATCCATAGACTTGGCCTCCACTGCCTTCTGGGGCAGAGCATTCCACATATCCTCTGCTCTCTGCGTGAAAAAGTTTTTCTGTATCTTTTCTAAATGGCCTACCCCTTATTCTTAAACTGTGGCCTCTAGTTCTGGACTCACCCATCAGCGGGAACATGCTTCCTGCCTCCAGTGTGTCCAATCCCTTAATAATCTTATATGTTTCAATCAGATCCTCTCTCATCCTAAATTCCAGTGTATACAATCCCAGTCGCTCCAATCTTTCACCATATGACAGTCCCACCATTCCGGGAATTAACTTTGTGAACCTACGCTGCACTCCCTCAATAGCAAGAATGTCCTTCCTCAAATTTGGAGACCAAAGCTGCACACAATACTCCAGGTGGGGTCTCACCAGGGTCCTGTACAGCTGCAGAAGGACCTCTTTACTCCTATACTCAATTCCTCTTGTTATAAAAGCCAGCATGCCATTAGCTTTCTTCACTGCCTGCTGTACCTGCATGCTTGCTTTCATTGACTGATGTACAAGAACACCTAGGTAAGTACTTTTGAACAGCCATAGTCTAGAGTATGTGACATCCAATTATTTCACTGTAGGCTCTTACATCAGACAATGAAATAAGTGACAAGATAATCTACCCAGTATTATTTGAAGGCTAGATGCCGTCCAGTACATTTGGAGAAAATCCTTTACTTTTTGAATAGCACCATAGAATCTTATACCACTTTTGATCAACCATCATAACTAAAACACAGCAATTTTGAAGCACAACACTCCCGTATTACTATACAGAGCTAGCAGTTAGATTTTATACTATTATCTGTGGTGTCACGAAATCAGAGTGAAGGGTGAGGAAGCTGTTAATATGGCATATGGGATCCTTCATTTTATGTGCAACGATATGGAGTACAAAAACAAGGAAATTATGCTGAATATTTCTTTAAATGCTGGTCCAACCCAGCTGGAGTATTGTGGCTAGCTATGTGCACTGCATTTTCAAAAGGATGTCGAGGGGAAGGGACTTTGAGAGGGTACAGAAGTAGTTTATTAGAAGGATTAAAGACTTCTGTTCCATGGCAAGACCTTAGAAACTAATGTTATTCTCTTCAGTGCAGAGAAGAGTTAAGTGGAGATTTCATGAATGGTTTTGATAGAGTAAATATTTTCAGTACCAGGAGATTCGGTAACCAGAGGACATAGATTTAAGGTAATTGGCAAAGTAACTATAGGCAACATGAGGAAAAAATAATCATGTGGTGAGCTATTATGATCTGGAATGTGCTGCTTGAAAGGATGGTAGGAGCAGATTCAATGCTGAATTCTGTTTATAGGCCATAAGTTCAAAATTGCATCCATTAAGCATTGCTCTGTTGTGTAATCAAAGTTCCACTGCTTACTCCATTGTTATTCCAGTTTGTCTGCCTGTCATGTGGCACCTCATAAAGAAAAAAGCAGTTTTGAAAATTCACATGCACAACAAATATAACATTTACATTTTCAATTAGTTCTGTTATTTCCTCAAAGAAAATGTAAGCCTGGTTTTAGTGGGTGCTAATAAGAATAAAGCATGGTTAAATTACTCAGCCAGCATTTGGAGTTCTGTAACGCTAATCCATTGGTAGAGACTTGAATCCCACCGTAACAACTGGGAAGTTTAAAAATAAATATGTTTAAATTAAGCTAACTCTTTAATGGTGACCATGAAGTTAGATTGTTGTAAATAAAACCATCTGGTTCACTCTTGTCCTGCAAGGCAGGCAATCAGTTACATTTATCTCTTGTGATTCATATGTGACTTCAGTCAGAGCACTGAGGTTTACCCTTAATTCCTTCCTAATAGGAGGAACAATAAGATATGGACAACAAATTTTGGCATTACCAATGCCTTTGTCATCCCATAAATGAATGAAATAATTAAAAGGGTAGGGATTATATCTATAACTGCTGGAGGAGAATAGTTAACTTGGATACACCGAATTAATTATTTATCTTTGTATCAAAGCTCGGAACCGTGCCTTGGGTTACAGATCCAGTTTACCATGACCTAATCGACTGAAGAACTGGGTCAGGGAGCAGAATGATCTACTCCTGTTCTTATGTTCTGTTAGTATGCACTCTTTTGACCTTTAAAAGTACCAACAATTTCAGGAAATAGATGACATAGACAGTTATGGGTTGTGAATCGTTAGTCATCTGAATCTGTGATTTGTTGAGTGCGGCCAAGATCTCTTGGAGCTTGATTGCCTGAGTGATTTGGATCGGAATTTATAGGTTTATCTTCTCTCCTACACTTATTCACCTCTTTCTTTGCCTCTTCATGATGAAGATTTTCTGAGGGGGCACCTTTATTGCAGAGTTTATTTACGGTGACAGAGTGAGAAATTGTACTTGTTGTTTTATGGGGAAGTGATGATTAGTTTGAATAACAAAATCAAGACGAGTGTTATTTTATATATCCTTGGTAAAGCTGAAAATTGCATTCTTAATTCATAATGAGTAGCAGACTAAATCTAAAAGATAAAGGAACATTTTCATTTTGGTTCAACAATGTTGAGGTTCCATCAAGTTTGGTGCCATTTTTTTTCTACTTAGGTCACTGGAAAGTAAGCGTGAACCTGAGAAGGGTGATTAATTTTTTACTTAAGTTACTGATTGTCAGTTGCATTTTGAGTCTCTGTTCAACAAAAAAATACTTTATTCATAACATCCTATTAAAATGATAATATTGTGGGTCATGCAATATCAAGGTTTTGCTACAAGGGACTAGATTGTCCAGCTTTTGTTTTTTGAGAGACTTTTCTAGTTCTGAGTTACTTGTCTCACTTCTGCCACTCCTGAATCTTGCAGTCTTTTTCTCTTATCTCAGACTGATCCACTAGTTCTTGCAGCAGACCCACAGGTTACCACAATAGGAGTAAGTATCACTTTGCCTCCTCTTTTTGCCACAATGAGGCCACTGTCAGGGTGGCAGAACAACATTTCATATTCCGTCTAGATAGCCTCCAACCTGATGACATGAATATTAATTTCTCCTTCCGATAATCTTTTGCCCTGCTCCTTCCCTTTGCTTCTATTCCCCACTCTGCCTTCTTCCTTTTTCTCCTCACCTGCCTATCACCTCCCTCTGGAGCCCTCCTTCTCCAGCCCTTTATCTTTCCCACCCACCTGGCTTCACACAATTAACTAAATATAGGGATATATTTGACGCACAAATTTTGATACTATGTATATTTCAAATATTTTTTGTGAAGTTTCTGATTTATGATTTGGTCACCACATTAACATTAACAACATGATACAGATCTGCTTAGAGCCAGAGAGAGATATAAAAAAAAACAAATTAAAACATATTTTGAATCCTTACTGTGAATCTATTCACAGCTCTCACTATAATTCATTTCTGAGGAAATCCTTCACATTCAGAGAAGACGAGTCCTTACCTGAAGCCTTTATGCACCCTCTCAGTGAGTGAAAAAGATACTGTTTCAAGTATTCTCCTTAGTGATCTGGCCAAAACCTATTACTCAATCAACATAGGAGAGTATTAAATGGGTATTGTGGCGACCCATTTCCTGGCACATACGAACTGGCTCACAATTAGCCAGCGTTCCGGCTAAGGGAGATAGCCTACGGGGGTTTGCGAGCACAGAGCTTTGGAGCCTCTGCGCCACGGGGGGCAGGTTGAGGGATGCTTAAAAGCAAGGCTGGGTATTTCGAATAAAGTTTTTCTTCGACTGCTGTTACCGACTCCGTGTCGTAATTTTAGCGCTGCATGTAGCACACCGCTACAGTATTGCCATTTTATTTTTTGTCAGAGCTTACTGTTCTGAGAGTAGCTGCTGCATTTTTTTCCATTATAATAATGATCATATAGTTGCAAACACAAGAGTCTACAGATGCTGGAATCTGGAGTAACAAGCAAAATGCTGGAGGAATTAAGTGGGTCAAGCAGCACTTATGGAAGGAAACGGATAGTTGATGTTTTGGATTGAGACTCTTCATTGGGATGAAGCACCAGACCAGAAACATTCCCTGTACATTTCCCTCCACAGATGCTGCCTGACAAGCTGTGGCCCCGCAGCATTTTGCTTTTTCAGTTGTATTTCATTTCCTGTAAACTGTTTTAGGATGTTTTGAAATGAATTTGAAAGGTAAGTCTTTCTTATTGCTGCTTAGAATTTAATTGGTGGGATTTACAAAACCTTCAGTTTACTTGCAGTGGATATTGTAATGCTTCCAATATTTGCTTTCCTAATTGCAACTCTACTTTGTTTTTGTCCAAGAATCCCGACCACTCTCTGTACCAATCAAACTAATGCAAAGCTGTGAAGAATGGAGCAGTCCAGAAGAACGAATGAAAGAGTTTATTGGATTAGTCTGGGATGCCGTCAAACGCCTAACAGTTCAGGTGTGTTGTGTCAAACCAAACTTCAGACAGATATGCTGTTTATTTCTTTAATAAATAATAGAAGTGCTTTCTTTCAGCAATATTTCTGCTACCTTCATCCTAAATCCTCCATGTGTGAATTATGCATCATTCCTGAGGACTCTGATCTGTATCAGATCCAGCATTCCCTTGATTTTTAGATTATATTTAGCTGTTGGCCTTAACCCTCTCAATCTTGTATCAGCCCCATAATACTTGGAAGTTTATGCATGTGCCTAGTTATAGCCAGTTGGTCAGGTATCATGCTGTACTATTTAACCTTTCACCAGACCAATTTACCCCCTCCATCTCCATTTTGCTGTACCGTGTTGTCAGGCTCTGTGGCTGCCACAAGAGTTAACTGTAACAACAGGAACCTGGCTCCCAATGGCCAATGCAAAAGTAAGACAGCTGCTGTGAGCCCAGCAAGCAGCAGCCATCCATGAATGTGCATATTAATATTCTTGATCATAAATGCGAGAAAACTACTGGAGTAATTTCTTAATGCCAAGTTGTCCCAATTGTGTCATTTATTTTCGTAGCTCCTGAATTAGTGCTAGGCACAACAGAATGCCCATTTAGCACACCAGTAATGGATGAAAAGAATAGATCCCCCAACTGTACTTGTATACTCATGCTTATGAGGCCAGATTCTGCTCTAACTCCAGCTACAAGTTTGCTAATGATACCACTGTAGTGGGCTATATCTTAAAGGACAATGAATACAGAAGGGAGATAGAGAGCTTACTAACATGGTGTCATGATAGCAACTTTTCCCTCAAAGTTAACAAAAAAAGGCTGGTCATTGATATCAGGAAACATCAATGGTATTGAGGTTGAGAGCTTCAAATTTCCATGTGCCATGGCCCAAGCATTATTGATGTCACGCCCAAGAAAACTCTCCATCAACTTACTATAATTTATTGGAGAACCATTGAAAGCATTCTGTATGAATGCATAACAGCTTGGTATGGCAACTGCTCTGCATGTGAATCTCAAGAAGCTGCACAGAGTTATGGGTACAGCTCAGCACATCACAAGAACCACCTCCTCAATATGAACTCTCTACTTCTTGCTGCCCTAGTAAGGTGCCAGCATAAGACCATACAAATCAATGACCCCCCCCCCCCCCCCATCCACCCCAGTTATTCTCTCTTCTCTCCTGTCCTATCAGGCAGAGGATATAGAAGCATGAAAGCATGTATCATGAAAGCGCCGCAGGGGACCGTGCTCTCTCCGGTCCTGTTCACCTTGTACACATCAGACTTCCAGTATAACTCGGAGTCCTGCCATGTGCAGAAGTTTGCTGATGACACAGCCATAGCGGGGTGTGTCAGGAATGGTCAGGAGGAAGAGTATAGGAAACTGATACAGGACTTTGTGATATGGTGCAACTCAAACTACCTGCGTCTCAATATCACCAAGACCAAGGAGATGGTGGTGGACTAGGAGACCTAGGCCTCATATGGAGCCAGTGATCATTAATGGAGAATGTGTGAAGCAGGTTAAGACATACAAGTATCTGGGAGTGCAGTTAGACGAGAAGCTAGACTGGACTGCCAACACAGATGCCCTGTGCAGGAAAGCACAGAGTCAACTGTACTTCCTCAGAAGGCTGGCGTCATTCAATGTTTGTAGTGAGATGCTGAAGATGTTCTATCGGTCAGTTGTGGAGAGCGCCCTCTTCTTTGTGGTGGCGTGCTGGGGAGGCAGCATTAAGAAGAGGGATGCCTCACGTCTTAATAAGCTGGTAAGGAAGGCGGGCTCTGTCGCGGGCACAGAACTGGAGTGTATGACATCGGTGGCAGAGCGGAAGGTGCTGAGTAGGCTACGGTCAATCATGGAAAACCCTGAACATCCTCTGCACAGCACCATCCAGAGACAGAGAAGCAGCTTCAGCAGCAGGTTGCTGTCAATGCAATGCTCCTCAGACAGGATGAAGAGATCATTACTCCCCAATGCCATTCGGCTCTACAATTCAACCACCGGGGCAAGACATGTTAAGTGCCGGGGTTAGGACTGAGCTTAAGTTACCACTCAATGCACTTTAGTAAGCTGTTTAAGAACTTTTTAAAAGCTATTTATTAATGCTTTTTGGGAGGGTGATTTTAGATGCATATCATATTTATACTGAGTTAAATACTGTATGTAATTAGTTTTGCTACAATAAGTGTATGGGACACTGGAAAAATGTTGAGGGATGAATAAAGTATATATCTATCTATCTATCTATCTATCTATCATGAGGCTTGACAGTTTCTATCCTTATGTTATCAGACTCTTGACTGGACCTCTTGTCTGATGCGATGGACTCTTGACCTCACTGTGATCTTAAATTTTGTTGTTTACCTATACTGCCCCTATACTTTTACACTTTATTCTGCATTGTTATTGTTTTACCCTATTCTAGTTCAATGCACCATGTAATGACTTTATTTGTATAAATAGTAGTCACAACCAGGTTTTCATTGTTTCTTGGTACCTGTGGCAATAACAAACCAATATCAAAACCAACGTCAAAATTTGATGTTTGTGGAGCTGGCTGTATGCAAAACAAGTAAAACTGCAGAGTGTTGGGTTCTGAAACAAAAACAGAAAATGCTTGAGGAACTCAGCCAGAGAAACCATTTAATGTTTCAGGTCAGCTACCCTTCCTATAGAACTAGGGAGAGAGTGGAGGGTTTACACTTTCCAAAGGAGAGTTTAGGGGAAGGAGTGAGGTGTAAGACAAGAGCCTAAAAGGAGATTGGTCAAGATAGATCAAGTACTGTTCGCAAGAGATTTTAAAGAAATTGTGTATGAAAGAGACTTGGGTATGATAGCAAGCATAGAAATAGAACAGACCTAGAACATAGAACATAATGGAAATTATAAGTGCAATTTCTCTTGTGTTGGAGAATTCAGTATCTATTCCAGGGGTTGCAAGTTCCTATTGTGTATGTCAGTCCTCTCTAAAGCATTGGAGAAGACCACAGACAGATGGGTCAGAATGCAGGAGGGATTGAGAATTAAAGGGACATGCAAAAGGAAGATCAGCATCACCCCTGGATACACAGATCACCCAAGCTGTGTGCAAGTTGGTCGCTGTGTTTCTTACCATAGTGACTACACTTAAGATATATGTATTTACTTTGCTATAAAGTGCCATGAGCTGACTGATTTAAGGAAGCATGATGTAAATCTAATTCTTTCTGTAGCACTATATGTCCTCTTTGAACTTTGACATCAGGTGGCTTGGAAGTCTTACTTTTAGAACAGTTACTGCATTGATGATTTGTTGTAAATCAGAATCCAGAGTCTGTTGGTATTGGCAAGCTTTGACGAATGCAAATCCATTAACACATGACTTAAACTTCTTAGGTGAACCTCATCCCCTCAAACTCCAATAGTAAGCATAGCTTGGGTACTTAAGTATTACAGTAAATGAATAGTGACAGAAACTGTACCCTTTTCTGTGTTACTTTTCCAGCTGAAGGATGGCAATAATAATGCATGATGAAAAGTTGAAATTACTAAGTAAGCAGACTGAATTGTACCAAAAAAATGATCTCTCATTAGTGCAATTTCCGATGACATGCATTTTGAATTATTTGGAGTTCTCTTCATATCTGGAAGGTGGTTTTCAAGATTTTCATTCACTCAAAACTGTCACATATTCACAGTATTAACCTTTCCAGATCTCAGTTCCACCCCACCCCCTCCAGTCTTCTCCTATCATTTTGTATTTCCCCCTCGCCCTCCCCCCCACTTTCAAATCTCTTACTGTCTTTTCTTTCAGTTAGTCCTGACGAAGGGTCTCGGCCCGAAACATCGACTGTGCTTCTCCCTATAGATGCTGCCTGGCCTGCTGTGTTCCACTAGCATTTTGTGTGTGTTGCATGTATTCACAGATGTTTGTTTTAAACAATTATTCAGTCTCTGAAGGTGCTTTTTGTAGGCTTATTAAATCTCAAATTGTGATACTTGTGCTATGTCAGTGGTGCCTGAAAAATATAGTAATTTTAAGCTTTCAGCTCCAAATGGTCCTACTGAAGGGTCTCAGCCTGAAACGTCAACTGCACTCTTTTCCAAAGATGCTGATGCATTCCTCCAGCATTTTGTGTGTGTTGCTTTTATATTTAATGTTTTTTTTTCCTGATGTGAATAGCATTTGGGCAGTTGGCAATGGCAAGAGAGTGGAGAGGTGCATTTTTAGAATTATGGATCAGCCATATTCTCATTGGATGGTGGAAATGGCTTAATAGGTGAAATGAATCAGCTTGGGCAATAAATTAGCAGACTCAGAGAGGCTTCAAAGTTTCTGAGTTGCCACTGTTATAAGACATGCCTGTTTTTGGGCAATTTCTAATAGGGTGTACTACTCAGGTTCACCACTTCCATCACCCATCCTCCCCCCACCGATCAACTTCTCCTTTGCCTTCAAAATTCTTGATTGTTCGGATTCCTTCCTGACTGCCCAAATGCTCTATTCTCCAACTCCACATCCCTGTATACCAGGCTTTACAATTCTGCCTCACTGTTGAAATTTTAATCTTAAACCACTGACCAAAGGTCACATCTGATACTCATACACTAATTCTCTAACCTCTTTAGTTGTTTGGTTGCCAGACATGCTTGATTCTTTTATTTGCATACCCAAAATGATAGAGAAAACAAAGGAAGATGTGTAAGAGACCAGTGACCAAAACTTACATAGCCACATTTAGCCAGTGGATATTTGGCTAAAGAGGGCTAGGTAAGCTTTGGTTATTGGATTATTGGGAAGTATATTGTACCTCATCGTAGATATTCAGCAGGATTTGATATTGCTGCATTTGCGAAATATTGAAGGTCCCAATTCTGCAAGTGAATTGTGGTCAAGTATAAAGCAGCAATATTTGTCTTATCCCAATACTATGCTGCTAATCACAAATAGGTTCAAAGAGTGTCCCTTTTGCACATCACACTTATCTTTGTTATCGCTTTTTCCAAATCTTAAAACATCCTCTGGCCAGTACTAGAAGTAATTATATACTTTGGACAGACTACAGTGGTTTTAGAAGCTGGCTCACCACCACCTAACCAATTGTGTTGCATTGGACAGCTAGGGCCTGTCTCTGTGCTGTAGGAGTTGTACAACCTACAGCACAGAGACAGGCCCTTTGGCCCATCTAGTCCATGCTGACCTGGTCCACTTCCTAGTCCCATTCACCTGTGCCCAGACCATAGGCCCCATACCTCTCTCGCCCATGTACCTATCTAAACTTATCTTAAATGTTATGAGTGAACCCACATCTACCACTTCCACTGGCAGCTTATTCCACACTCTCACCACCCTCTGAGTGAAGAAGTATCCCTTGAGATTTCCCTTAATATTTCACCTTTCACCCAAAATTTATGACCTCTAGTTATAATCTCAATCAAACTGAGGGGAAAGATCCTGCAAGCAATCACCCTCTCTGTACCCATCATAATTTTGTGTACCTCCATAGATCTCTCCTCTTTCTTCAGTGCTCCAGGAAATAATAAAGTCCTAACCTATTCAATCTTTCCCTATACTCATGTCCTAAAGTCTTGCAACATTTTTGCAGATTTTCTCTGCACTTTTTCAAGCTTATTGATATTGGTAACTGTCCTTATCAGGGATGCCCACATTCTGAAACTAAAACAAAAGTTAACTGTCCCATATAGAAAATTATGCATAAATACTGTTATGAATTTAATACTTCAATGAGGAGAAGACAGTCAAGTGAAAAAAAGACAGAATACAGACTAATTCACGGGTTCATAAACTGTCAGTACCATATGATAATCATAAATAATAAAAAAGCAGAAATGGCTGACTACATTGGAAAGATAGGTACAAGACTGTACAAGAGGTAAGTAGAATATGTATACTTAACAAATTGAACTGTATTTTGAAGCAAATGAAATAGCTAATGAAAAGTGAATGCCAGTTTTGCTGGGTTTAAAAGGCAAACAGTTTACTTCGAAGTTTAACTGCTTCAACCAAGTCAGCTGAATTGAGCTTTCCTGATACCATGAAAGTAATGCAGAAGCATTTAGAACTGAAACCTTGGTTAATTGCAGAACACTTTAGGTCTCATAAGCAGTATCAAAAGGAAGGGGAGTCCCATTTCAACGTACTGTACATGGCTGAATTGAAAAGCTTACCTGAGCATTGTCAATTTAGCGATGAGCATAACGGTGTACTGAGAGATTGTATAGTCTGTGAAATCTTACAAGAAAGCATTCAAAAATGGCTGCTAACTGAAGCACAACTTACAATTAAAAGAGGAATTGAAATAGTTGAAACTACAGATAGAGATGCAATTGAGTTGTACTCAGGAATGAAAGTGAGCATAAACAAAATTGTGCTACCGTTGTGGCAGAGGCTCACATTCATCAGACTAATACAGGGTTAAAGGTGAAACTTGTAGAAAATGCAACAAAGTGGGACACATGCAAAGAGCATTTCAGGGATACAAAAATTAATGGACTGTACAGGGAAGAAAAAAATGATAAAAAGTCAAGATCCAGTTTTGAAAAGAGCACTGATGGGCATGCGGTTGAAAAATCTGATAATGATGAGAGTGACAGAGGACTGGGTAGCCTTGAGAGTTACTATGTGAAAACTGACAATAGGCAAGCAATATGACTTACATCAGAAGTAAACATCAAATTAATTACAATGGAATTGGTCACTGGCTCTGCTTCTTCAGTTATTCCACAATGTGAGTTTGAATGGCATTTCAAAGGTATGAAATGAAGCCTGCAGGTATTTGACTAAGAACTTATATGGGTCAGAAGATAACTCCTGTGAAAATGACATTTGTAACAGTGAAATACAACAACCAACAAGTCATATTGGTCTTGTATGTGGCAAAAATAGGAGGGCCAGCATTTTGAGCTTGTGATTGGCTGAGACAACTACAACTTGATTGGCAATCCATCCACAATTTGCATGCCACATCCCCTGCAATATAGTCATCTACAAGTGAATTAAGAAAGGGACTGGATGATGTCATAGTAGTGTTCAAGCATGACATTCAAAAATTCAAACAGTGGTGGATGCCCCAAGGCCAAAGGACATGTCACAGTTATGCTCTTTTTCAGGATTTGTCAATTATTGTAACAGACTCCTGCTAAACTTGGCTACCGTGCTGTACACCTTGAACTCATTACTACAGATTGAGAGAAGAAATGGCAATGGTCAAAGTTATGTGAGGGGGCTTTGAACAATGTAAAGGAAATGGTGATTTCAGACAGAGTATAAGACAATAAGACCATAAGACATAGGAGCAAAATTAGGCCATCTGGCCCATTGAGTCTTCTCCGCCAGTCAATCATGGCTGATCCTTTTTTCCTGTCTCCTCCTCAACCGCAGTTCCCAGCCTTCTCCCTGTAACTTTTGATGCCATTTTGAATCAAGAACTGATCAATTTCCGCCTTAAATACATCCAATGACCTGGCCTCCATAGCTGCATGTGGCAACAATTCTACAAATTCATCACCCTTTGGCTAAAGAGATTTCTCCACATCTCTGTTTTGAAAGGGAGCCCCTCTTGTTCTAGACTCCCCCACCATGGGAAACATCCTTACCACCTCTACTCTGTCTAGGCATTTCAACATTCAAAAGGGTTCAAAGAGATACCCCCCCCCCCCCCCCCACCATCCTTCTGAATTCCAGCAAGTACAGACCCAAATGTTCCTCATATGATAACGCTTTAATTCCTGGAATCATCCTTGTAAACTTCCTCTGGACTCTCTCCAATGCCAGCACATTTTTTCTAAGATGAAGGGCCCAAACAGTTCACAATCCTCAAGGCGAGGCCTCACCAGTGCCTTATAAAGCCTCAGCATCACATCCTTGCTCTTGTATTTTAGAACTCTTGAAATGAATGCTAACATGGGATGTGCCTTCCTCTCCACTGATGCAACCTGCAAGTTAACCTTCAGGGTGATCTGCACAAAGACTCCAAAGTCCCTTTGCATCTCAGATTCCTATATTTTCTCCCCATTTAGAAAATAGTCTGTACATTTATTTCTTCTACCAAAGTGCATTACCATGCATTTTCCAACATTGTATTTCATTTGCCACTCTCTTGCCCATTCTCCTAATCTGTCTAAGTCCTCCTGTAGCCTTCCTGTTTCCTCAACACTACCTGCCCCTCCACTTACCTTCATATCATCTGCAAACTTGGCAACACAGCCAAGTATTCCATCATCTAAATTACTGCTATACAGCATAAAAAGAAGCGGTACCAACACCATCCGCTACAAAACACCACTATTTACTGGCAGCCAACCAGAAAAGGATCCTTTTATTCCCACTCACTGCCTCCTACCAATCAGCCAATGCTCAAACCATTCCAGTAACTTTCTTGTAATACCACGGGCTCTTAACTTGGTAAGCAGCCTCATGTGTGGCATCTTGTCAAAGGCCTTCTGAAAGTCCAAATATACAATATCCACTGCATCCCCTTTATCTGTCCTACTTGTAATCTCCTCAAAGCATTCCAACAGGCTGGTCAGCAGGATTTTCCCTGAAGGAAACGATGCTGACTCTGTACTATAGTCCTGTGTCACCAAATAGTTCATCACCTCATCCTTAACTATTGACTTTAACATCTTCCCAACCACTGAGGTCAGGCTAATAGGTCTATAATTTCCTTTCTGCTGCCTCCCTCCTTTCTTAAAGAGTGGAGTAACATTTGCAATTTTGCATTCCTTCGGCACCATGCCAGAGTCCAATGATTTTTGAAAGATCATTTCTAATGCCACCACAATCTCTAATGCTACCTCTTTCAGAACCCCAAGGTGCAGTTCCTCTGGTCCAGGTGACTTACGTACCTTTAGGTCTTTCAGCTTTTTGAGCACCTTCGCTCTTGTAACAATAACTGCACCCTCATCTCTTCCTACACACACTACAACATCAGACACACTGCTGGTGTCTTCCACAGTGAAGACTGATGCAAAATACTCATTTAGTTCATCAGCCATCTCCTCATCCCCTTATTATTTCTCCTGCCTTATTTTCTAGCGGTCCTATATCCACTCTCATTTCTCTTTTATTTTTAACATACTTGAAAAAACTTTTACTATCCACTTTGATATTCACACATTATGATCCACATCATCCACTGAAGCTTGTCTGTGACATCTCACCTTATGGTATAGGTACAGTCAGGTCATGTTTCATGACTAATGGATGTGAACACCCCATAGCCTCTGTATCAGTTTTCCTTACTTCTGCAGAGAAAAATTACGCACAGATTGACTTAGAGACCTTGAGTCTGGTTTGAGGTGTGAAACGTTTCAACAAGTACTTATATGGGAGAGAGTTTATCCTCATTACTGGTCATCAACCACCAGTGTGCATTTTCAATCCACAGAAAGGTGTTCCACTAACAGCAGCAGCATGAATGCAGAGATGGGCTCTGTTTCTTGGAGGACACAATTATAAGATCAAATTCAAGAGGATAACTAATCATTGAAAGGCTGATGGATTGTGTTGTGAACCCTTGGAAAAGGAAATAGCTGTAAAAAATTTACCAAATAGAACACTTAACATATTCTTCCTTACGTAAATCGAAAGTCTTCCTGTTACAACAGAGATGATCCAAAAGGAGACCAGAAAAGACTCCACAATGTCTGAAGTGTACACGACAACTCAAAATGGCTGAAATACTTAGCAGACATTCCAACTCCCTCATTTTACCATAGCCAGGATGAAGTTACTCCGACGGAGGTTGCCTTATGTGGGGGATTGAGAGTTGTTGTATCATCCAAGCTGAGTACTAAAGTGTTGGAGGAGTTACATGCAGCTCATCGAGGTGTGATCAAAATGAAAGCATTGGCTCAAAGCTTTGTCTAGTGGACTGGGATAGGTTGCAATGCACGGTTCAGGATGCTAATATGTCCAGAAAATTCTTAGAGCAGCATCTCTCCATCTTTGGGAATTGCCTGCATTTCTTTGGCAGAGGATTTATGTGGATTTTGCTGGACCTTTCATGGATACAAATGTCTTGGTAGTAGAGCATGCAGCTGGAAAGTAGCCAGGTGTTCCTAATAGCTTCCACTATGGTCTCATGCACTGTTGTTGTGTTGAGAAGTCTCAAGGATTGGTGTTCCTGAATACTTAGTTGGTGACAATGGGCCACAGTTGATTATGCAACAGTTTCACTCATCCCTGAAAATGAATGGAATAAGACAGATTACATCTGTACCATATCATGTAGCTACAAATGGCTTAGCAGAAAGGTTTATCCAGAGTCTAAAGATGTACTGTGAGCAGTGTCAGCAGAACAGACTACACTGACTCTGAATCAGAAGGTCTTTACTTTTCTCCTTGCATATTGTAATGCAGCACACCCCACAACGAACAGCTCTCCAGCTGTGCTATTCCTGGGTAGTCCTTTGAGCTTACACTTGGATCTCCTTAAACCCAATCTCAGAAACAAAATGCAGGACAAACAGCTGAGACATTTTGACGGCTCCTCAACGAAGGAGGTTTGATGTTTCACTCCTTGACAAGCAGTCCTGGCGAAGAACTACAGAGGAAATCAAAAGTGAGTACTCATAAAGAGTATGGACGAAACTGGACTATTCTCCTACACAGTGGAACTGCATCTGATATTATCTAGCGACAACACATCAATCAATTGAAGAGAGCAGTGTCAATTGTTAAAGAAATGTGGCCAGAGCTGTCAGAACCGCATCCTGCAATCCTGGAGTCAACACCTACAACCACTACAGAGAAGGCCCCAGAATCTGAGATTGTTTCACAGCCACAAGTCCTCATTTGCCAAGCAGAGACATGGCCCACATTAATACTTGACTGTGATGATATTTCTGATCATTTGCAGTCCAATTGGACTGAAGTTTGAATCTTGTTTCCTTCATGTTCAGCCTTAAGAATTCTCTGCAAATTCAGTGGCACTTCACAGACAAATCCATGTTTGTAAATCTTTGATGTTCATCGTTCTCTCATTGTTTTCATTCTTAACATATTCTTTTTGGCTTGCTTTTCTACCACACATTTGTATTTAGAATACAAAGCAACCGGTATTGTAGAAGGCTAGTTAAACTGTGGTTAAACAATGTTGGGAAGGGAACCAGCAATGAAATTCAATTTTACTTAAGGCTCAATGTAGGAGATTACATTGTCTGGTTCATGGGATGGCTTGGGTGGAGATGTTGTGAACACAAGTGTGAGCAATTATGTGTAGTTGACTTTGAGAGGTCAAGTGTAAGGGGAAAGAATGCCTGTAATAACATAACTCTTAACAGCACTGATTTGCAGAAGGATCATGAGGTGCAAGTTGAAAAGCCCTCTGAAAGTGGCCACACAAGTAGATAGGGTGGTAAGGAAGGTTTATGGCTTGCTTGCCTTCATTGGTGCGAGCAATATTTATAAAAGTAAGGAAGTCATGTCACATTTATATGCAGAAGTTTTGTTTGGTTGCTTAGTTCTTGTCACCTCATTACTGGAAGGATATGTAGATTTTGAAAAGGGTGCAGAAGAGGCTGCTCCCCAGGGCTGAAATGGCTAGCACGAAAGGGCATAGTTTTAAGGAGCTTGGAAGTAGGTACAGAGGAGATGTCAGGGGTAAGTTTTTTTACGCAGAGAGTGGTGAGTGCGTGCAATGTGCTGCCGACGGCTGTGGTGGAGGTGGAAACAATAGGGTCTTTTAAGAGTCTCCTGGATAGGTACATGGAGCTTAGAAAATAGAAAGCTATGCATAAAGCCTTGGTAGTTCTAAGGCAGGGACATGTTCGGCACAGTTTTGTGGGCCGAAGGGCCTGTATTGTGCTGTACGTTTTCTATGTTCTATGTTTCTATGATGTTGTCAGGATTCAGTGGTATGAACTATAAGAAGAAATTGGACAATCTTTTGTTCAAGGACATTTTTTAATCATTATTTATATATATGTTACTAAATACAACGACATTCATTTTCTTGCAGACATTTACAGGGGAAAATAGAAATGCAATAGAATTTTATGAAACATTTAAGACTGACAAACAACCAATGTGCAAAAGAAGACTATCTGTGCAGATAAAAATAAAACTGAGAACATGAAATGTAAAGAGTCTTTGAAAGTGAGTCCATAGAGCCCTCGGGGGAGTTGGGGGTGCCAAGTGGGGCCCTCACGTGTGAGGGGTGTGGCTGTCGGTCGGGTGCTGTTTACCGTTAAACGGGACTGGGTGGGCAGGGCCGGGAAGAAAGGGCAGGTGAGGCATTGGCATTTAACCGTTCCGCCCTGGCAAAAATAAGAAGATGGCGTTGGGGGTTTGTACCGAGGCCTGCAGCTTGCCCTTTCACCTCTTAATGGTAGAGTAGATGCCTATCAACCTCGATCCCAGAGAAAGGGCGGCAGGCCCCTTCACCCCCACTAGACTTGCACCAGTCCTGCCAGCGGGCCGTCGTCTCGTACCCCGACCGGACTGGCGAACAGTTGGAGAAGGAGCTCCACGATGGCCTTGAGGAGGTCAAGGAGCACTTCAAGGACCTCAATGACCGCTTCACAAAGTACATCAACAGCACTGTCCTCTGCCGCAACAAGCAGTTGCTGGCCGAGCTCAGCAATGCTGAAAAGGACGAACCCGGCTGCTCCGAGGCCATCTTCCAGAAGGTGAGGAACGACCTCAAGTGTCGGCTGGAAGAGCAGCAGAAGGAGCTCAGCTGCCTCAAGGCACACAAAGAAAAATACAAAAAAAGATTAGAAAAAGAAATTCAATTCAGAAAGGAAGCTGAAAAAGATTATGAAGATTTAAGAAAGAAAACTGATGAAACCAATGTTGCGGTGGATAAACTTCAATGTAAGGTTAAGTTTATGGAAATACAGTTATCTCAGTTAGAAGACATACGTGATCAGGAACGCATTTATTGGCCGAAGAAGGTAGAGCACATACAAAGCCTTGAACAGAGAGACACACACAAGGCGGATGTAGAACAAGCTCTTAAAGAGATTCATGCTGAACATGAACAGCTTGCTAAGAGAAATAAAGAGAATATGGACAAATATAAACAAAAGTTTGAGGAGGCCAGCACCAGGGCACTAGAGAATGCCAAGAAGGAACTGGAATGCTATCATAAAGAAATGAATGAGTTAAAGTTAAAAGATGAACAAATGAAGAACTCGCTGTTAGAAAAGGACAAAGATATATTCAGACAGAGAGAATGCAGTAAGGTATTGGAGAAAAGGATTGTCCATCACACAAACAAGTATCAGGAACTATTAAATGTAAAGACGCAGCTTGAACAAGAGATTGCCACTCACAAAAATGTACTGGGTCAAGTAGAACGGAAAGCAAGGGATTACTCATCTCAGCCAGCAATAACTAAAAAAGAAGAGGCAAGAGATACGAATGACACCTGTGTAATAACTTCATCTGATGAAGACAAGGAATCTGAGGAGAATGAAGATTTGTAAGCCATGGATCAAGACTAAAGCTGGTCTGTTGAAAACAAAATGACTGCAGATCTGAGTCCCATCTACTCAGTGTTCTCACCTATAAGAAGAGATCGAAACCTTAAACGTGTCACCAAAAAAATTGACATTAATTCAGTAAATGTGACTGAAAGATCACTAATTCTGCTTGTTTCACACATGGATTATCTGGGAAATAAAATTTAATGGAATTAAATTTTTTTTTTAAAAAAAGAAAGTGAGTCCATACATCATAGAATCATTTCAGAGTAGTGGTGAATGAATACATTTTGTTTCAGGAGCTTGAAGTTTGTAGGGTAATTACTGTTCCTAAATCTGGTGGTCTGAGAGCCAAGGCTTCTGTACCTCCTGCCTGATGGTAGTAGTGAGGAGGCATGGTCTCTGAAGTTTTCTGTGATGTTTTCACTGAAGTGTCAGAGGCTGATATGTTTATTTATGGCCAGAGAAGGAAAATTTAAAGTAAATGTACAGGGCAAGATTTTTTTCTCCAGAAAGGGATGTGTGTTTGGAATAGGCTGCCACAGTTAGTATCGGATGCAAATACAATCTCATTGAAAAGGCTTTTATATAGACAGATGAGTATACAGAGGATGGATGTATAAGAATCATGTATAGGAGTAAGATTTTGTTTAATTTGGCATCAGACATTGTGGTCTGAAAGGACTATTTCTGCTTTGTAGTGCTGTATGTTCCCTATGTTCCCTATGATCATGCCTGCAAAAGTGGCCATTGAGAGCCTATGGGTTTGTTCATGCAATTAAACTTGTGGAACTCATAAGATTATTTTGATTCACAGGTTGATAGTCAGTTGGCTTGTGGTCCATTGAGGGATGGTTGAGTAGGTATACTAAATGTAGACCCAAGGACGTTCATAGCTACAAGTGGACAGAACTGTCTACAGGTCTGTGTATGCATTGTCCTCCACTGTGTAAGGTCACTGTACTTTGGTGAATACTCAAACAAGGCCAATTCTCCAGTTCAAGCCTACTTTGATGTGAGTGGCCCATATCAATTGTGGAACTCTGTTGTACAAAAGAATTTTACACAAGTATTCTCAAAATATATGATGAATGCTTCTTAATCCCATTCCTAGTCTCTAATGAATGATGCATGGAGGCCCTGGATGAACTTTAGGGAGTGAATTCTGTGTTTGTGTACATAGAGTTTTAAGTAAAATTTATTTGTGTGATACATATGGTTAGGGACCTACAAAAGTCTTTGTAATTGGATTTACAAGAAGGCTGTTCAACTTAATTATTAAAATGTTGCAAATAATGTGGAGTATGTCTCATCAGATGTCAATCATTTTAAATGTCAGTCACTTTTATGAGGCATGGTGATTTCAGATTGGTTGTGGAGCAAAAGACCAGATTGTGAGAACGATGGTTTACACTTGTAATGACTGAACCTTCAAAATAGGTAAACAAATCCAGTGAATTCCCAATCTCTATTAAGACTTTTATCACTTATACCAACCAAGAGCCACATTATGAGTTACATTTATTTCCTTTGCATTTAGCTCTCTCTGTTCCCAAAGTTTGCTGGAGCTCCATTCCTGATGACACTGCTATGGAATTTTACAGGGGCTTTCCTACATCCTGTCCCCAGTGATAACCAATCAACTGGTTAAAATGTAATACTAATGTAGGCAATGACAGATTTTGTATAGAGAAATATTAGACACAGTGTTGATATGCCATTTTGCCTGATTGACGTACTACTCTTGTTTTTCAAGGGCATCCAAAACTTTATATAGATATTTGCTGTGGGATTTAGTGCATTTTAGGAACAGAAATATCCAATGATGCTATTGGCTAGTAATATTGAAATTAAGGCATGACTATCTTTTGTTCTTGTTCACTGGTGATGTTGAACTTGAAATTGAAGAGTTTTCCTCCTCCACGTTTCCAACATCAGAGATGTTTTGTTGAGCTAGGTTACCTCAGTTTCCAGCATATTAATAAGACTCAGGGTGGCACCTTTGTCAGTGCTTGAGGTTGTCTGAAGTGACAAAGACAGTGATGTGGCCCTGTGTCACCTATTGTCAAACTTAATCTGTTTGTAAGTCTCTATTCATGCTGCATCTTCAGATTCCACAAGAACGCTAAGGTAGAATTGCCCCCTTGGGTGAGCAGAAGGCTGCCA
Source organism: Hypanus sabinus (assembly GCF_030144855.1). Lineage (NCBI taxonomy): Eukaryota > Metazoa > Chordata > Chondrichthyes > Myliobatiformes > Dasyatidae > Hypanus > Hypanus sabinus. Next base: position 136,911,092 of record NC_082706.1, on the reverse strand, counting down.
TAAACACTCCACTCTGTAATTGCCTAGTTAAAGGTATAACTGTCATGGGTTTTTGCAGAAGTTTTGTCAAGTTCATCTTTATTTTTATTCACTTAGATAAATGTGAATTTCATAATGTTAAACCAAGTTTAGGCAAGACTTGAATTAGATATTCCAAACTAGCAGTCAAATTTATTTGGTATTAGCCACCTCGTATTTGCCATCCTTCTGGCCAGTGACGGAAAAAAAAGTGGGTTTCACTAGCCATAACTAAATTGTTATCAAGATGCCCTTGCCTTCAGAGATGTCAGCAGTGACAGAGATAACTTTTCAGAGACTGTGAACTTGTCTCACTGGCTTAACCACTGAGGACATCGTTGCCAGCTGCAAGAGGGTTTTTGGGTGACTACAGCATCACTTTACAAAGCTTCATTCAAATAGTAAAAAAAAATCTTCTTTGCATGGTATAATGAATCATATTCACATTACTAGTTGGATTGTTATAATTGTCAACTGAACTACAAAGAGTACTATCCTGAAATTTATAACCTATATTACTAATGCTAGGTCATATTTTCTGACAAAAAGACTCCCTATAGATGCTGCCTGGCCTGTTGCGTTCCACCAGCATTTTTGCGTGTGTTGCTTGGTTAAAGACTTCATTTGTAGCAAAAGGTGGCTCAAAGTAGAATTGATGCTCAATCCTTTTGTTCAATTTTCAAATTAATGAAATAATTATTTTGTCTACTTCAATTTCTTCTGAACTTAATTCACATTTTGAGTTGTTGGGTGGCAACAGTTAATATCTTATACTCCTTGTTTCATTTTAGTTTCCCCAAAACTTTTATCATCCATTATTTTTCAACTTGTCAGATAGTTAAGAATAGTTTTATATTTATACTTCAGCTCTTAATCTATTTTGGCAGCTTCTGCTTCATTATCGTTGGTTAGCCATCATGTTACAAGTACTTTTTGTGCTGCATCAAACAAAGCACTATTTTAGTTGTGCCTGTTACATTTGATTACAATAGTTAGGCAGCTTTGAGAAGTCTTTCCAAGTGCGTGTTAATTAATATGGCACGCAATTGCTGGGATTAGTGGATTGTGAATGGGCGGTTATTGAGTAGAAGTCTGCTTGCTGAAATCAGATCTATTCTCAACAAGTTATTTATATTATGAACAAAATGTTTTTAATGAAGGAATGGAATTTTAGACTATGTTTAGAGTATGAAAAACTAGCACTATTTGAAATTAAATTAATTTCCTATTAAAGGCTGAAAATATGATTAAGTCACCTGCCAGTAGATATAATTCAAACCGTAACATATATAAAAAAATGACGAACATGATATATTTGGGATTTACAAGTTCTGATGTAACCATAATTAAAAAGAAATGATTCTATTTCAGGAATTTGCAATAACTCTTTATGTTTAACACATGAATGTGTTCAATATTGATGGAGGGATACGTTGCTACCAAACTGAAATCAGATCCTTGAAACAGAAAGGACGTTACCATGGAAAAATGAAGTAACACAAGTTGCAGCTGTGATGCATTAATGAATAGGATATTTTTTTAAAAGATCATTTGTATTTGGTGTGGCTCGAAGGGACTGAACCAGATGGTTTCCATGAACAGAATCTGACCCTCAGCATGAGTGCTGTTACTGGCATATTATTTCACTTTCTTTCCCTTGATGAACGGTGTGTTGAATTATAACATGATTTACAGTTATAGGTTGATTTTCTGTTTACATTTTAACTCCTGAATTTCTGTTACTTTAACTTACTGACATGTAGTCAGCAACCCAGATCTATCTGTGAACAGGAAAAGAATGATAAATTGATTTGAAATTGAAATTCACAAGGTTTCACTTACCTCTTGAAGAAACCTGTTGGTGAAAATGTCTCATAGACCTTACACGGTAGAATTTCAGCCATATCAGTTTGAATTTAAGCAGTAATATTTATAATAAGAGTTTGTGATCATAAACAAAATAGTTTTTTGTGCTTACTGATCATAGTTCATAATGTTTCACTCTTTATACGATTGATAGAATAAAAATCAGTGTCAGTAGAGCAGTGTTAGTGTTAAACATTTTTCTTGCACTTAGTGATTACTGCATCATTGCCTAAATATATTACAAGTCTGCATCTCAGTCTGTACTCATTAAATTGCAGATTACACTTCATCATGTTTTCTGTAACATGGTTTGTTCCTTCTTCATTCAATACATGACTATCACCCAATAGCATGTACATCTACAGTGACAAACTGTTTTGAGAGGTTGGTGATGAAGCATATCAACTCATTCCTGAGAAGCAACTTCGATCAGCTCCCAATTCCTTACCAGAGCGACAGGTCCACAGCAGATACCATCTCATTGGCTCTTCATTCAATCCTGCAACATTCTGGATGGCAAAGATGCCTACATCAAGATGCTCTTTATCTTCTACAGCTCAGCATTCAATACCACCATCTCCTCAAAACTAAACAATAAGCTCTAAAACCTTGGCCTCAATGCCTCCTTGTGCAATAGGATCCTCAGTTTCCTCACTTGAAGACCCCAGTCAGTTCGGATTGGCAGTAACATCTCCTCTATGCATTCCATTAACACAGGTGCAGCACAAGGCTGTGTGCTTAGCCCCTTGCTCTACTCACTTTACATTTATGACAACTTCAATGTCATATTCAAGTTTGCTCACAATACCACTGTCATAGTTCGAAACAAAGGTGGTGATGAATCAGGAGATGAGGGAAAATCTGGCTGAGTGGTGACACAAGAACAACCTCTTACTCAACGTCAGCAAGACCAAGGAGCTGATTATTGACTTTAGGAGACGGTAACCAGAGGTCTACGAGCTAGTCCTCATTGGAAGATCAGAGGTAGAGAGGGTCAGCAACTTGAAATTCCTTGGTGTTAGTATTTCAGAGGACCTGTCCTGAGCCCAGCACGAAAGTGCAATTACAAAGAAAGCATGGCAGTGCCTGTACTTCCTTAGGAGTTTGCAGAGATTCAGCATGACATCTAAAACTTTCATAGATTTCTATAGATGTGCAGTGGAGGGTATATTGACTGGCTGCATCACATCTGGGTATGGAAACATCAATACCCTTAAATTGAAACTCCTACAATAAGGTAATGGATATGGCCCACTCCATCACAAGAAAGCTTTCCCTACTGTTGAGCACATCCACATGGGGCGCTGTTGCAGAAAAGCAGCATCCATCATCAAGGACCCTACTGCTCAGGACATGCTGTCTCCTTGCTGTTGCCAGCAGGAAAACGGCACAGGACTCACACCACTAGATTTAGGAAGAGTTACTACCCCTCAACCATCAGGCTCTTGAACGAAAGGGGATACCTTTACTCAACTTCACTTGCCCCATCATTGAAATCTTCCTACAAACATCAGTCTCACTTTAAAGACTCTTCTTCTCATGTTCTTGATATTTATTGCTTATTTATTGATTATTATTATTTCTTTCTTTTTTATTTGCACAGTTTTTTGTCTTCTGCTTTCTGGTTGAATGCCCAGGTTGGATGGTTTTTCATAGATTCTGTTATGGTTATTATTCAACAGATTTTCTGAGCATGCCGGCATGAAAATTAAAATCAGGGTTGTATGTAGTGCCATATGTCTACTTTGACGATTAATTTACTTTGAATTTTGAACCTTTAAATTAGAAGGAAGCATTTTGCAATGAACATGTAATTGAAGTTTAAGATACGTATGAGTCTGCTGTTGAGCACTGGCACCTTTTGCTTCAGATAATTATTAATATTTTAGGATGCTTGTCTCCTTTGACCTCTGTAGTTTCTCTTTCCAGAATAGATTTATATTGTTTGAGGAATAGTAAAAATACTGTAACAGAAGTGGGCCACCAGCTTCTCCTGCCTTTTCAGCCATCAGTTGGATTTTTGTCTGGCCTATAGCTACCTTTGTTCCATATATCTTAATGCATTTGCTTATTCATTGATTGGCACTTTTTGGCTTAATGTTACTTAAATATAATATACATTACATTTCATTTAATTATCAATATTGCTTACTTATAGAAGTGATTGCAAATACTTGGACTTTGGAATCTTTTAAGCAAATGTTCTTCTCAGTTGATATGTAAACAGCGGCTCAAGTGCTGAGGAGCAATAGCATCAGGAGTACCTTTTAATATCAGTAGCCTCAAGCATTTCATATATTCAGGGCAAGTCATACAGCTGGGAAAAGTCAATTCAAGTCCAGTTAATTGTCATATCCACAAGCATGGTGAGGTACAGATATAATGAGAATTATATTCCTTGCAGCAGTATCAGGCATATAGGTTTGGACAACAACACACAGAACATAAATTATACATAAATTCTGTTCGACACTGGAGAAAAAAAACTGTACAAACCAAGACATGGGTGCAAAGAAAAACACGAAACAGTCCACGGTAGTGCAAGAGATGGTCTGTAGTTTTCCATTGCTGAGGTAGATTTAGGGTTGCGTAGGTCAGTTCGAAACCTGATATTATGAGGGATGACCAAATTTGCAGGCAATGAAAGCTCTTATTTTTAATTAAGGTATGGGTTTTCTTGGCAAGGCCAGCATTTATTGTTCATCCCTAATTACTCTTGGGAATGTGTGGTTAGTTGCAATTCTTCTGGTAAAAGTACACTCACAATGATGTTTTATGTCTCAGCCTGTCTGTCTGTCTCTCTCTCTCTTCCATCCACCTAACTACCTATCCATCTACCATGGGACTAGGCTTTTCTGACTGCATAAGCCTGTGCCACCCAATTTCACCCATGTGACCAATTAACCCACTAACTTGTATGTCTTTAGAAAGTGGCAGGACACTGGAGCACCAAGAGGAAACCCCACACAGTTACAGGTAGAATGTATGATCTCCTTCCAGACAGTGGTGGATTTGAACCCAGGTCGCTGGTGCAGTAATAGTCTTACACTAACCATTATACTACCGTGTTGCCCTTGGTTTAGGCATTCCAGGATTTGGACCCAACAAATATGAAGAAACTTTGATAATTTCAGGTTGTTCTGTGTCTTGCAGGAGAGCCTGTAGGTGGCGATATTCCTGTATTTCCTCCCAAAAAGGCATCTTTCCTGTGATGGTCATATTCTGCAAATCACTTGTAAATTTCGGGGGATTGTCATGTGAACGTAAAGCAGGGTCTTGAGAAAAGTAGCAAATGATCAAAGTAATGAAGGCCCAAGCTTCAATGTGCACGATCATATATGTGACAGGTTTATTTATTTTTTTCAGAGTGCATTGTAGTATTGTTGTGAGAGGATCTTTGTCGTGTGGATGTTGAATGCATATCTGATCCTTTCCAATGCTTCAGTTAAAAAGTCAGCACTGCTTGGAGCTTAGCAGTCCAGTGTGTGCAAACATTGGCTGCATAAGGAAACTTGGTTATTGAGGCTTGGGTAAATTTGTTTCTGGTGGATCATGGTTCTAGGCTGAACAGTTTCCCATCGGTTTTGTAGATTTTTTCTATTCAGACTGGAATTCTGTTGATGATGATATGCAACATTCCTGTGAGAAAGATTGGGTCAATTAAATATCCTTATATTCCTTTTTTAAAGAAAGTGGTTTCCCTTCTTCCACCATCAACTCTGCTCTCAAATGCATCTCTCCCGTTTCACGCACATCCCTCGCACCCCATCTTCCTGCCACCCCACTCGGGATAGGGTCCCCTTGTCCTCACCTACCACCCCACCAGTCTCCGGATCCAACAGATAATTCTCCGTAACTTCTGCCACCTCCAACGGGATCCCACCACCAAGCACATCTTTCCCTCCCCCTCCTCTCTCTGCTTTCCACAGGGATCGCTCCCTACACGACTCCCTTGTCCATTCGTCCTCCCCCATCCCTTCCCACCGATCTCCCTCCTGGCACTTATCCTTGTAAGCAGAACAAGTGCTACACCTGCCCTTACACTTCCTCCCTCATCACCATTCAGGACCCTGACAGTCCTTCCAGGTGAGGCGACACTTCACCTGGGAGTTGACTGGTGTGGTATACTGCTTCTGGTGCTCCTGGTTTAGCCTTCTATATATTAGTGATACCAGATGCAAACTGGGAGACCATTTCACTGAACACCTTACACTCTGTCCGCCAGAGAAAGCAGGATCTCCCAGTGGCCACACATTTTAATTATGGGCATCTCCTACTGGATGAAGAAGAGTCAAATCTGGTACTACTTCTATATTTTTCCTGGAGCTTTTGCTATGGGAATATTGTAGTGTACAATACTCTAGATAGATGCCATCTACATCATGATTTGAGGTACAGTCTTGCAGACATTAGGATGTGGCTGCTGAGAAGGACACTGGTATGTCTATTTCAAATTCTGCATCAGAAGAGATTGACATAAGGACAGAGGAACGGATTCAAGGATGTGGCTAAACCCTCTTCAAAGAAAAGCAGTATCAACACTGTGTTTTGGAACTTTGTAAGCACTTAAAGTGAAATAGGAGCATTTGGTTTGGTATTAGAACCTTGAGTTGAACAATCAGGACCTGTATAGGTGATGAAAGGTGAGGGCTACTTTGTAATCCATCCAACCTGGCTCCTCAGCTGCATTTGTACCCTTATCTGCATCTTTAGAACCCACAGAATGAGAAAGAAGCAAATTGTTCTGATTCTTCAGAGGCTGCTTGAGTTTAGGAGATAGCTTCACCAAACTATTGTAGTCTGTGGATCCTTTGAGTTCAGCATGTGCATGGTGGTTGTTCATTCTCTGTATATAGCACTCTCCTGATGTGATAACCAATTCTTGGCATCTCCCCTCTCCACTCTGAGTCCTGATGCAGGTCCTCAAGCCAAATCAATAACTAACCCTGTTCATCCATAGTTGCTGCTTGACCTGCTGATTTCCCTAGTAGTTTGCTTTTCACTGCTGATGTAAGATTCATTTGAATTGTTCACACAATATATTATGACTCTTTTCATGGCTGTAGTCAAAATGAATTATCAGCATTATATTTTTCAAGAACTGTCTACAACTGCTATAAAATCTAATTTGAGAAAGCAGTGATGAAATGAATGAAATAAATTGGAAGACTTACAAACAGTATTTTGATCCTGGATGATTACCTCTGCTTGGATAGAATATTTTCTTCAAATTATTTAGCCTTTTTAACTGAAGCAGTTTTAATATGTTCTTTTAAATCACCCTGTGATGTACATTATCACCACTTCTGATGAAAGTGTCACAAAATTCTAGAGTACAGCAAATAAAGAAAATAAATATGATTCACAGAGACATATGGCATGGAAGCAGTCCCTTAAACACTGAGTTTGTACAGATGATCAAGTGTCCATTTAAACTAAGTCCACTTTATTCTTCATACATTTCCATCAACTGACCTCCTCCCCCTCCGAGATTCTACTGTTCACCTACATGCTTGGGGCAAGGTAGAGTGGCCAATTAACCTTTTGACATCTTTGTAAAGTGGGGAGAAACTGGACCATGTGGAGGAAACCTATATGGTCACAAAGAGAGCATACAAGACTCCAGGGGTGCAGTGCTAGCTGGAGCACACCCGGCACATCTTTAAGAAAAAAGCCGAACAAGCTAATTAATTATGTGCCGCCCAGGGTGATTTGAGTATCTCAGAAACTGCTGATCTCCTGGGATTTTTACGCACAACAGACTCCAGAGTTTACGAAGAATGGTGCCAAAAACAAAAACACATCCAGTGAGTGGATTTAACAAGATGTTTTCGCTCATAGAACAGCCACTCGCTGGATGATTTTTGTTTTTGGCATCATTCTTCGTAAACTCCGGAGCCTGTTGTGCGTAAAAATCCCAGGAGATCAGCAGTTTCTGAGATACTCAAATCACCCTGGGCAGCATCTAATTAATTAGCTTGTTTAGTTCGGCTTTAGTGCGCCCTGGCTAACACTGCACAGCTGCAAGACTCACTTGGCAAAGGAGTCAAAAACGAACCCAGGTCACTGAGGCTGTGGGGTGATGGCTCTCTGAGCTGTACCGCTCTGCTACCCACATATTGTTAATTAGTGTCCTATAAAGTTAATACATTTTCTTAAATATTGTATACGATTTTGTTTGCCACACTATGGGAAGGATGTGATTAAGCTAGAGAGAATGCAGAAAATACTCACAGGATGTTGCTGGGAGTTCAAAGCTTGAGACATAAGGTGAGATTGGATAAGCTGGGTGCTGTTTTCACTGGAGTGGTGAATGGTCACATTCTTCTAAAACATGAAGCGATTGATCAAGGGTGAAGGGGGGAAAGATTTAAAAATGACCTGAGAAGCAATTTCTTTGCAGAGAGAATGGTGGGTATATGGAAGGAGCTGCCAGCTGATGTGGTAGAGGCAGATGCAATTGCAGCATTTAAAAGTCATATGGACAGGTACATGGACAGGAAAGGTGCAGAGGGATGGAGCCAAATGCAATCAAGTGGGACTAACTCAGCAGGCACCTCAGTCAACATGGATAAGTTGGCCCAAAAGATCTGTATCTATGTCATATAACTTTATGTATGATTAGTTTACTTATTTGAAAATATTCTGGAAGATTTTACTTCAGCAGTATTTTCAATTTTCAAGTTTGGTGAGGATATAAGAAGAAATATTAGTGCATTTCCATTATGACTTCAATTATAATGATTTCAGGGCACCTCCATGAGATTTACAATTAAGCAAAGTGTTTAGAACCGTGGCGAAAATGCTATGAAACTCCCCCTTTAGAATTTAGATAATGACTAAATCATCCATTTTCATTGAAGGATAAAAGTTGGGCATGGCACTAGGGACAACTCTAGTTACTTCAAATAACAAATCAGCTCTTTTAACATCCTTGTAAGAGAAGATGGGTCCCAAATTCAAAGTGCATACAGATGATGTTACCTCAAACAGTATCGTGCCCCTTCAGCACCGAAGTCACTGCCAAGACTGTGCGATCAAATTGAAGAGTCTTGCTTGCGAATTTGATCGCTGTGACTGAAACTCTAAAGGTTTCATCAGGGATATTGTTTTTGAAGCAGATCCCATCAGTGTGAGAAAGACCGTTCCAACTAGCTAGGAATTACAGAGGTGAAAACTGCTTGCTGATTTTATTAATGCTATATGCAGAGGCAAACTGAAGATCTTTATATTGAGGCAGGAATTTGGAGTGACAAAATCGAAGTAGGCTTGTAGTTCTCTGCCACCCTGGATACTGTTGAGTGGTCAGTTTGTTTATATCTGGAATTTCTGGCTTGCAAGCTGGAAATTCCTGACAATGCAGCCCCCTTAAATATGTTCAGCTGCACTCTGAATCACAGAATCTTCCTTTACTGAATGACTTAGTATGTGATAATGCTGGAAGCTTTGATTTTATGCCAGTCTGGCATGCACACGATAAATGTTCTTTTTTAAAGCTATTATTTAATACATTGTTTCTTAAACAAACTGACAAGAAATCATTGTGGAAAAATAGAGGTTGAATTATAAAAAATAAATAGATTGTTACATTAAAAGCCTTTGTTTGTTTCTGGTATAATGCTATTTGAGGCACATGCCAAGCTTAATTATGCCTTTGAACCAGTGGTTTATTGATCCAAGGTTGTTTATTTTGGATTTAAAACTCTCTTATAATGTTACAGATGTTTAATTTTTTTGAAGATTTATGGCAGTAAAGCTAGTTACTGTACTGATGTGCTGTGTTTGTTCAAAATGTGCCTTACCAGTGTCTGTTCCAAAAAAAAATCTGTTGCTAAAGGTCATAACAGCTCATCGCACTGTTGTGCACATGTTAACAGTTTGCTGTTTTAAATCTTAGTAATACTTCACTTGTCAACACATTTACTGCATAAACAATTTATACCTAATAATGTATCCAGTATCTCATTGTTGATTAATAACAATTTTTCCAGATTGAACAAGACATGTCGTAATGATTCAAAACCATCATTCCCTAGATAGTGCACGGTCCTATTCCATCTCTTGGTATTTATGGAAACGGTATTTCTGGTCTGCTTGTTGCTACACCAGCTGCAATTTATTACAACAAAATATCAACTTATTTTCATCCTCATTCAAAATTGTGTTGTGTTACCACTTTATCGGAACCACCTAATGGAAACTATAAAAATAATTTTTATGGAAGGCAGTTGAACTTCACTTAAGGCTACCTAGTTGCTTCATGGCACTGGAATAATTCTGGGAAATGCAGCCTGTGCGGTTGAATGCCTGTATAAACATCCAGAATTACCACTTGTCCTGGTGAGCCCCTTAAAGCATTTGAAAGGCAAGTGCAAACTTTTGATGATACAAAGTAGGTACCTACAAACTATAGCCAGAAGAGATGGTAATAGCTTGCTCAGCTTTGTGTACAAAGATACAATTTGACCCCCAGCTTTAGGGAATAAGTAATTCCATGACCCTCAAAAAAGAAGATTAACAGTACTAAAGCAGACATACCTGTTTGCAGATGCTGGTATCTGGAGCAACAGAAAAGTCCTGGAGGAATTCATTTGACAAGGCAGCATATAAGGAAGGAAATGGATAGTCGACGTTTCAGATAGAGTTGTTTCTTTCCAATCCAGTCAACCAAAAGTGTCGACTGTCCATCAAAAACACTAAGTTTTTTATGTACATAAATATTCATTCTCTCTCACAATTCAGCCTCAGATGTTTGTAAATCTTTTGTTTCTGTTTATTCTTATTTCAAGCCCTGTGTTCCAGTCAAATTCTGTAACACTTGCTCTGCATTGTTCATGGCATTATGAGTAGTCAAACAAAGATATGGCATGAAAGTAAACCCTTTGGTGCACCAAACCACGCCCACCATTTTATTTGAACTGGAGTTATTCTGTCTGCTTTTTGATGTTAATTCTCTTTGTGGCAACTATTAAATAGGGGCAAAATTTGTCACTGATTGGAATGGGTGGCACAGCAGTGCACAGTTCCTCCAGATTTCACCCTGATCTCCAGTTATCTCCATGTGGACCATTAAATGTATGAGCAGCGTTGTTGTGTTGCTCTGATTTCCAGCATCTTCAGATTTTCTCTTGTTTGACATATGAGCAGAAATAGGTTTGCAGATGATATGAGGATAGATAGAGGGACAGGTACAGAAGGACAGATTAGAAGAATGGGCAAAGAAATGGCAGATGGTGCACTGTGTCAGGAAGTTTATGGCCATACACTTTGGTTGAAGAAATGAAAGAGATGACTGTTTTCTAAGTGGAGAGAAAATACAAAACTGAGGTGCAGAGGGAGCCCATGTGCAGGATTCCCTAAAGGTTAGTTTGTAGATTGAGACTGTGGTGGGGAGGAAGGCAAATGCAATGTTAGCATTCATTTCAAGAGGATTAGAATATAAAAAAAAGATATAATATTGAGACTTAATAAAGCACTGTTGTGGCCTCACTTGGAATATTGTGAGCTTTGGGCCCCTTATCGTAGAAAGGATGTACTGAATCTGGAGAGGATTTATTGAAGGATCAGGAAAATGATTTCAGGATTGAATGGCTTGTCGTATGAAGAGTGTTTGATGGCTCTGGGCCTGTATTTGCTGGAGATCGGAAGATTGAAGGGTAACCTCCTTGAAACCTATTGAATGGTGAAAGGCCTTGATAGAGTAGAAATGAGAGCATTTAAGACCACAGGACACAGCCTCAGAACAGAGGGGCTTCCTTTTAGAACAGGAAATTCTTTAGCCAGAGAGTAGTGAATCTGTGGAATTCGTTGCCACACACAGCTGTGGAGGCCAAGTCTTTATGTGTATTTAAGACAGAGGTTAATAGATTCTTGGTTGGTCAGGGCATGAAGGGATACGGGAAATGGCAGGAGATTGGGACTGAGAGGAAAATTGGATCAGCCGTGATGAAACGGCTGAGGGGATGATTGGCCCCAAATGGCCTAATTCTGCTCCTATATCTTATGGTTTATATCTCCTGAGCCTTCCGAATTGATCTCAGTACAGCAGCCATTGCTGTTCTTCCATCATCCTTGCTGGTGTCCCCTTTCAATCAACATTGGCCAACATCTCCCTCATGCCTCAGCTATTCCCTTTACTGTAATACTAGTGTCTGACTTTAACTTCTCCTTCTCAAATGGCAGGGTGAATTTTATCATATTATGATCACTGCCTCCAAAGGGTTCTTTTACCTTGAGTTCCCAAATCAATTCTGGTTTATTACAGGTGTTGTTAACATCTTAGAGGAGGGACCAGGCTGTGGGTCATCCTCTAACTTTGGGTTCTTCTTCAAGTTGGCATTGAGATTTAATTGCCTTTTCTTAAGTTTCCTCTTATGAAGCAGTTCTCTGTAGCAGAAAATCCTGTTGAGCACACCTCTCTTTGCCTTATTGCTTCACTCCCATTCAGGGTCATTATTGATGAACTGGTTCATGATTTGTGTGATTGTGGTAATGCTGGTGCTGAGGAAGTTTGTGATGAGGGTTTGTTGCCTGTGTTTCCTCTTCTCCACCCATATCCTCAGATTCACCCAGGATGTGTTGCTCTGCCAATTCTTGAAGCTCTTCATTATTAAGGCTCTCACCATGAGAATGCAATAACTCTTCAACAGCATCATCATTAACATCCTCTAATCCCGCTTCTTTGGCCAGTTCACAGATGTCTTGGATGATTGGTTCCACCTGAAATCCTAGGATATTGTTGCATGCTTCTGACCATAGTTTCTTTCACACTCCGTTCATGCAGTTTGAAGTTACTTCATCCCATACTGTTGTGATATTGTGTACAGCTTTTGTGACATTATAGTTTTTTTCAAAACTGCCTGATGGATTGTTTGTCTTGACCTTTAGTTCCTTCTATAAGTTGCTTGAATTCATAACAAAGGTAGCAGGCTTTAAAATTCAATACCACTCCTTGATCCATTGGCTGGAGTAATGAAGTGGTGTTGGGTGGAAAGTAAACCACTACTACAGGAATGCAAGTCTGAAGCGTGTCAAGATTCTCAGGGTGGCCTGGGGCATTATCAGCATCAAGAATGCTTTAGGTTCAAGGTCGTGTTCCTCACAATACTGCTTCACTGCTGGACAAAAATCTGAAACAAACCAATTTTGGAAAATATCAATTGACACCCAGGCTTTCTTGTTTGATTTCCAAATCACTGGTAGACTTGAATTTAAAATGCCTTTCATTATTCGTAATGTTTCAGAATGATACACAATCATAGGCTTTAACTTAAAGTCACCTTTAGCATTGCCTCCTAGCAAGAGAGTTAACCTGTCCTTTGTAGCTTTGAATACAGATGCATGTTTGTTTTCTTGGGAGATGAAAGTACTAGAAGGCATTCTTTTCCAAAGATTGAAGACAAGCTCAGGAGGATAATTGTCCTTTTTGATTATGGCCTTCAGTGTTACAAGAAGATCCTGGGCTGCCTTGCTGTCTGCACTAGCCATCTTACCAGAGAGACGTATGCTATGGAGGTTACTGTGCTTTTAAATTTACCAAACTAACCTCTGCTGGCTGTGAATGTTACTGACATAGCTTCTTCTTGAATATGATGCAAGATGCTTCTTGCCTTTTCCATTATTATCAGTTGGCTTAGGGGTGTGTTTCATTGTGTTTGGTCATCCAATCATATATTTAGTCTATTTTCCATTTTTTCAATCAAATGGCTTCTTGAATGGCTATCTTCATTGATGATAATTTTGAGATTGTTGTTGCAGAAACTTTTATCTTGTCTGCATTTTTTATAATTGTTCTGATCGTTAATGTAGCAAATTTTAAAGAGGCCTCAACATCAACCTTACACTCAGCAGCTTCTAAATGCTGTATCACTTTCAGTTTCACATCCATGTTAATACTTTTCCTAAACATCTTAGATGTACTACCCTTACTGGAAGTTACAGCAGTTTTCTGGACATTATGGGTAAAGAAAGTGGAATAAATTGACGGGGGAACAAAAACAGTTACACATGTGGAGGGGAGAGAGGCAGAGCATGAACTAATACGTGAATGGCTGTGAGTGGCTCAGAACTGATGTATAGCGCTCTCATTGGCTGTTTCGGTGTTTACTATAATAGTGGCTGCTCTTGAGAAGTTTTAAGTGTTGTTTAGAATGAATTTTTGTCATTTTAAAAATTTTCAGTGAAGAATTGAATGACCATGTTGTAACGAATCAGTGTTATGTGGGGTCTGATTGTATAGGGAAGAGCATGGCCATGCACAGTGCAGAAATAATAAAGGCATGGACTTTTTTCTAAATAGGAATAAAATTCAAAAATCAGTGGTGCAAAAGGACTTGAGAGTCCTCATGCAGGATTCACTAAAGGTGAACTTATAGATTGAGTCTGTGGTAAGGAAGGCACATGAAATGTTAGCATTCATTTTGAGAAAATGAGAACACATAAAGAAGGATGCAATGGAGAGGCTTTATAAAGCATTGGTCACACCACACGGAGTATCGTGAGCAATTTTGGGCCTCTTATCTAAGAAACATGCTGACTTTTGAGATGATCCTGAGGAGGTTCATGAGACTGATCCCAGGAATGAAATGTTTAATATATGAGGAGTGTTTGATGGCTCTGTACTTACTGGAGTTTAGAAAGATGAGGAGGGATCTTATAGAAACCTATCAAATATTGAAAGGTGAAGATAGAGTAGTTGTAGACAGGCTGTTTCCTATAGTGTGGGAATCTTTGACCAGAGGGCACAGCCTCAGAATAGAGTGACATCGATTCAGAACAGAAATGAGAAAAAATCTGTTTAGCCAAAGGGTGGTGAACCTGTGCAGAAGTAGCTGATGACTGAGCGCTCTGTACTGAGTCACTGGCCAAAGTCAGGATCTAGTATGTTTTGTGGAACATTGGTGTGCGCATTTTGTAATATGTTGCCTGGAAGTTAGATTGTGCATCATCATGAATTTGGCTGCCCTGCTGCTCAGTGGAAAATTGAAGATGAACAAAAGTCGGGGACTTAACTCATTGTTCTCATTTTCTGCAATTACTACATCGTAACACATGGAGAACCTAGGATATAGAAGATGCATCTTCCACACTTCTGGACCTTCCTTTGCATTAGAATGGTCCAAATTGTATACTGGATGGTCCTGAAGGAGTAGGATTTCATGCAATCTTTAGGGCCAGCTTCTACATGCTGTTCAAAGGGGATTGGGTTGAACAGATTTCAGTCCAGCACTCAGAACCTAACTTTAAAAGGACAGTCCCTTTAGCATTTTTACTTTGAAAAGTGGGCCCCATTACCTGTCCACTTCTGACCAACAGCACAGATTTCCTCTCCCCAGATCATCCCAACAAGCTTGCATTAAATTCCAAACATTTCTTTTCTCAACGCACCAATCAACTTTTCCCAATCTCTGCCACTAGCTCCCTCCCCTTTGACTGATTCACTTGACCATCCCCACCAAACGTTTTCACATATTCCTCTTATGTCTACAATCGGTCTCCACCCTGACCAATTCACTCCCCCGTTCTACCCTGATCCCCTTTTCCTGGGGTTTATTCACCAGCACCCCATGCAACTTATTATAGCCCCAGACACCATACTACTTACTCAATTACCTGTGTTTACTTGTCTTTGGTGTATTGCAAAAGGGAATGCCTCACCGTGTGTAAAGTATAGGAAGCTAGAATCAAACAGAGCCCTTGAGGATTATAAAGAAGCCTGAAAAGATCTCAAGAAGGGAATTAGCAAAGCCAAGAAAGGCCATGAAGTGTCATTGGCAAATAGGATAAAAGAGAATCCAAAGGCATTCTAGACATTCATCAGGAACAAGAGGCTAACTAAGGAAAGGGTAGGGCCTCTCAACGATAAAGGGAGAAATGCTTGCTTGGATGTGGAGGATATAGGTGAGGTCATTAAAGAATACTTTAAATCAGTATTTAACAAGGAAAAGGACATGGAGGATAGGGAGATAAGGCCGAGAGTATTAATATGCTAAGACATTTTAAAGTAAAGAAGGAGGTAGTTTTGGGTCTCTTAAAGAGCATTAAGGTGGATAAGTTCCCAGGGCCTGATGGGCTGCAGCCTAGGTTATTGAAAAGGGTAAGTGAAAAGATTGCTAGGGCCTCGCTCTTTGTTCTCTCTAGCCACAGGCAAATAGCTAATTTAGTTTCACTGTTCAAGAAGGAAACCAGGGATAATCCTGGAAACTATAGACAGGTGAGTCTCGTGTCAGTGGTAGGGAAGTTACTGGACAGAATTCATAGGGATAGGATTTATGAGCACTTGGTAAACTATGGCCTGATTAGTGAGAGCCAGCATGGCTTTGTGCGGGGCAAGTCATGTTTTACTAACTTGATTGGGTTTTTTGATGAGGTGATGAGAGTGAGTGCTGAAGGTGGAGCTGTGGATGTTTTCTACATGGAGTAAGGTAAGGTATTTGACTATGTCCTTCATGGAAGACTTATTCAGAAGATTAAGATGCATGGGATCTATGGTGAGTTAGCTGTTTGGATTCAGAACTGGCTTGTCCACAGAAGGTAGAAGGCAGTGATCAAAGGGAGTTACTTCAGCTGGAGTTCTGTCATTTGTGGTATTCCACAGGGCTCTGTACTAGGACCTCTGCTGTTTATGATGTATGTGAATGACCTGAATGAAAATGTAGGTGAGTTGGTTAGTATGATATGAAGATTAGTTGTGTTGTGGATAACGTGAAAGACTAGCAAAAGATACAATGAGATGTAGGTTTTATGTAGGTGTTAAACTCCACAATTCTTTAACCTACCTCTGCAGGCACCATTGACATTGTGACCTTGAATTTACTGTATATTGGAATTGAAATTCAATATACAGTAAATTCCTGTTTACAACTTCATAAATGCAGTGTAACACTTTAGAAGTACTTCTCTGGAACATCAAGACTCTCTTTTCCTCTCAAAGTAGGTATTTGCCTTCGGAGTATTCATTTATGCATTTATGTACTGAAATATTTACATGTCCTTTAATCCTAACTTGGCTTTAGATTTGCTGATTTGTTTGTTGAATAAGTTTAGTATTTTGAACAAACTTATGATATAATGCTATAGTAGAAGAATTGTTCACTAATTAAAACTTGTTCTGGTGTGGACTGTTGGTACAATACAATAACTCTTTGCCATAGTTTATACAGTTGTTCAAAACCAGTATCTAATAAAGGGTATAAAAATATATAAAGAATAAAGGGTATAAAGGTAGTAAGGTAGAAGGGCTAAAGTGTGTGTTCTTCAATGCAAGAAGCATCAGGAACAAAGGTGATGAACTGAGAGCTGGGATACATACATGGAATTATGATGTAGTGGCCATTACGGAGACTTGACTGGCACCAGGGCAGGAATGGATTCTCAATATTCCTGGATTTCAGTGCTTTAAAAGGGATAGGGAGGGGAGGGGAGGAGGGGTGGCATTACTGATCAGGGGTATTATTACAGCTGCAGAAAGGGTGGGTAATGTAGCAGGATCCTCTTTTGAGTCAGTATGGGTGGAAGTCAGGAACAGGAAGGGAGCAGTTACTGTACTGGGGGTATTCTATAGGCCCCCTGGTAGCAGCAGGGATACCAAGGAGCAGATTGGGAGGCAGATTTTGGAAAGGTGCAAAAATAACAGGGTTGTTATCAAGGGTGACTTTAACTTCCCTACTATTGATTGACACTTGATTAGTTCCAAGGGTTTAGATGGTGCAGAATTTGTTAAGTGTGTCCAGGATGGATTCCTGTCACAGTATGTTGACAGGCCGACTAGGGGGAATGCCATACTAGATCTAGTATTAGGTAACGAACCGGGTCAGGTCACAGATCTGTCAGGGGTGAGCATCTGGGGGACAGTGATCACTGCTCCCTGACCTTTAGCATTATCATGGAAAAGGATAGAATCAGAGAGAACAGGAAAATTTTAAATTGGGGAAGGGCAAATTATGAGGCTATAAGGCTAGAACTTGTGGGTGTGAATTGGGGTGATGTTTTTGCAGGGAAATGTACTATGGACATGTGGTCAATGTTTAGGGATCTCTTGCAGGATGTTAGGGATAAATTTGTCCCTGTGAGGAAGATAAAGAATGGTAGGGTGAAGGAACCATGGGTGACAAGTGAAGTGGAAAATCTAGTCAGGTGGAAGAAGGCAGCATACATGAGGTTTAGGAAGCAAGGATCAGATGGGTCTATTGAGGAATATAAGGTAGCAAGAAAGAAGCTTAAGAAGCGGCTGAGAAGAACAAGAAGGGGGCATGAGAAGGCCTTGACGAGAAGGGTAAAGGAAAACCCCAAGGCATTCTTCAATTATGTGAAGAACAAAAGGAATATGGAGGAATTTAAGGTGGGGGGTTATATGGGAGGCAGGGATTGAGGGTTGGCACAACATTGTGGGCCGAAGGGCCTGTAATGTGTTGTACTGTTCTATGTTCTATAATTGATTTATTTCAACATATTATATTGTTGTCTTTCAGCTGGAGGTACAGTCATGCTGTGTGTTCCTTCCAAATGAGAGCCTACCATCGCCGAGTACAATTGTGGCTGGTGATATACCTGGGACAGTGAGGAATTGGTACCATACTGAAGAAAGCATGCCTGGCATTTTGGTTATCTGCTTGCCCCAGATAAAAGTGATCAGTGCAGGCCATAAATACATGGAACCTCTACAGGGGATCCCTTTTGTAATTTCAAGACCTATTCTTGAAGAAGGTAAGCTCCACTTCTGTTCTGGCTCTGCTCTCATTCTGCCATTAGTTTGCAGAATTTTGAGTAGACAGTGTGGGTAATCAACAACTTGTGTCATTCCAAGAGGTATTTGTACATTCTGCTGTTCTTTAAACTAAGTGTTTTGTGGTGTAGAAACTCCATCAGTGAAGCCATTTGCTCATGAATCACAAACCAAAACATGGTGGTTTAAAAAATCCAAAATACTTCTGAAAATTTAAAATAAAAAAGAAAATGCTTGAAATTGTTGATCAATGTCTCTGGAGAGAGAAACAAAGTTCATATTTCTGGTTGATGACTTAAAGAATGTTAGGAAATCAAGATGTTTTAAGTTGTAGAAAAGAAGAGGGTTTGAGAGAATGAAGGGAATTTTCATGAAAAGAAGATAGATTTTTTTTTGACTGAGAGAAAATAAGAAAGGAAATAATGAGATTGATAGACTGCCAACAAATGTCCATATGGAAATATAGGAAGGTTTGTTAATTGCAGGTAATCTGTATGATGGAGATATAAATTGAGGGGGATGAATTAAGAGGAGAATAAAAAAGCTGTTTTGGAACTGTAAAATACAAAAGAATTTTTGGAAGTGTGAAACAGAATTCTATAAGTTACCATCTGGTCAGGCAGTATCTGTGGAGAGGGTAAAACTGAAATAACATTGCAGCTTCATGACCTTCTATTAGAACTGGCCAGTTTAAACACAAACTGGAAAGGCTGGTTAGCTGAAGATGTTGACATAAAGATTAAGGTCTGAGGACTGTAATGTGTCCAAATGGATGATGAAATGCAGTTCCTTGAGCTGATATTGGGCGCTGTTTGAATAATGTGGGCTGACAAAGTCAAAGGGTCGGATTGGGGGTACATAGATTCTTTTTTATTAAGAAGGTGAGTAGTTAGTTACCTAGGATAAGTGGCAAGGCAATTGTAGCTGCATTCAAGGCAGCAGCTATATTATGGAATGGATGAGAATGCTCAAAGAGCCTATTCTTGCTCTGAATTTGTATGCATATTTGTATAGGTTTTACACTGATTGATACACATTATAAAATAGTTATAACACTATTATACCATAAGACACAGGAGCAGAATTAGGCTGTTTGGCCCATTGATCCTGCTTCTTCATTTAATTATGGCTGATCCATTTCCCTCTTAACCCCACTCTCCTGCCCACATCCTGTAACCTTTCACACCATGACTAATCCAGAACTTACTAACTTCCTTCTTAAATGCACCCAATGACATAGCCTGTGTCCACAGCCGCCTATAGCAAAAAATTTAACAGGTTCATCACCGTGTGGCTACAGAAATTCCTCCTCATCTCCATTCTGAATGAACACTCCTCTAATTTGAGGCTGTGCCCTCTGGTCCTAGGCTCCCCCACTATAGGAAGCATCCTCTCCACATCCACACCATCTAGGCCTTTGAACATTCGATAGGTGTCAATGAAATTCTTCTAAATTCCAGTGAGTACAGGCCCAGAGCCATCAAATACTCCCCATGTAATAACGCTTTCATTCCCGGATTCATTCTAATAAACCTCCTCGAAAACTTTTACAGTGTCAGCACATCCTTTCTTAGATGAAAGCCCCAAACTGCTCACAATACTTCAAGTGGGGCCTCACCAGTGCCATATAAAGCCTTAACATTACATCCTTGCTTTAGATTCTAGTCCTTTCAAAATCAACCTGCATATTAACCTTTAGCAAATCCAAACTGTGAACACCCAAGTCCCTTCGCACCTCAGAATTTTGAATTTTCTTCCCATTTATAAAATAGTGTATACTTTTATTCCTTGTATCAAAGTGCATGGCCATATACACCCTGTTGCTGTATTTCATCTGCCTTTTCTTTTCCCATTCTCCAAATCTGTCTTTCTGCAGCCTTCTTGCTTCTTCAACACAGCCTGCCCCTCCTCCTCTCTTTGTATCATCTGCAAACTTGGCCACAAAGCCTTCAGTTCATCAACCAAGTTATTGATGTGCAAAGTAAAAAGAAGCAGCCTCAATGCTGATTCTTGTGGAACACCACTAGTCACCATTACATAATCACAAAAGGCTATTTTTATTCCCACTCTTTGTCTCCTGCCAATCTGTCAATGCTGAATCCTTGCTAGTATCTTTGCAGTAATACCATTGACTCTTATCTTTTAAACTGCCTCATGTGTGGCAACTTGTCAAAAACCATCTGAAAATATAAGTACGTAATATCTGGTGATTATCCTTTGCCTGTCCTGCTTGTTATTTCCTCAAAGAATTCCAACAGGTTTGTCAGGCAAGATTTTTCGTAAAGAATCCATGCTGACTTTGACCTATATTATGTGTGTCCAAGTACCCAAAAACCTCATCCTTAAAAATCAACTTCAGCATCTCCCCAATCACTCGCCTATAATTCCATTTCTTCTGTCTCCCTTCCTTCTAGAAAAGTGGAGTGACAACTACAATTTTCCATTCCTATAGAAGCTTGCCAGAATCTTGTGATTCTTGAAAGATCATTACTAATTTTTCCACAATCTCTTTGGCTACCTCTTTCAGAACCTGGGGTGTAGTCCACCTGGTCCTGCTGACTCAGGCCTTTCAGCTTCCCAAGTGCTTTCTCCCAAGCAATAGCAACTGCATTCACATCTGTCCCCGATATTCTTGAATTTCTGGCATACTGCTGGTACCTTCCAGTAAAGACTAATGTTTTTATGTAAATATGTTATGATGCTGAACATATTTTTGAAACCAAAACTTGTCTTCAAATCTAAATATATATTTCATGGTTGTTACCAGCTTCATGAGACTTGTGTGGAGAAGCATGTGCCTTCAAAAACATACTGGACATACACAAAGCAAATAAGTTCAAGGCCATTTATGCATCCTTTGAAAGGGAGAATACAACTATACCTGTGCGAATCTCTGCAGCATCTGGTGACCCTGTGAGTCTGACATCAGAACATCTGTCAAGAGGGTGAACCCTTGCAAGGTGTCAGTCTCTGATGGTGTACTGAGTAGGGCACTGGTAATCTGTGCCAGCCCCTGGCTGGAGTGCTCAAGAACATCTGTCTCTCATTACTGCCGCTAGAGATTTCCATCTGCTACTAAAGGGTGACAATCATACCAGGTCCCAAGAAGAGCAGGATAAGCTGCCTCAACAATTATTACCTAGTTGCCCTCACTTCTACTGTAATGAATGGCTTTGAGAGGTTGGTCAGGGCCAGAAACAACTCCTGCCAAAGCAAGGGCCTGGACCCACTGTTATTTGTCTATCGCCACAATAGGTCTATAGCAGATGCAATCTCACTGGCTGTCCACTTGGCCTTGGATCATCTGGGCAATAGCAATATGTACATCAGACTGCTGTTTATTGATGATAGCACAGTATTCAACATGATAATCCCTATGTCTTATGGTTTTATGATGGTAGTTGTATTTCATGAGAGGATCTGGTAAGTCAGCAAAGACTCTCACAAATTTCTACATATAGTATGTACCGTGGAGAGCAATTTAACTTCATAGTATGGAGGAGCCACTGCACATGATTTTATAAAGCCGCAGAAATTTGTAAACTCAGCGAGGTCCATCATGGGTACTAACCTCCCCAGCATTTGAGGACACCTTCAAAAAGTGATGCCTCAAAAAAGTTGTATTTGCCATTAAGAGCCTCCATCACCCAGTACAGGAGCGTGAAGACATACTGAGTGTTTCAGAAAGAAATTCTTTCCCTCTGCCATCAGATCGCTAAAAGGACAATGAACCCATGTACACTACCTAATTTTTTGCTTTTTTCTCTTTTTTATATATATTTCTTACTGTAATTTATTATTATTATGTATTCCAATATACTACTGCCACAAAACAACAAATTTCATGACAAACAAGGGAGAATCTGCAGATGCTGGAAATTCAAGCAACATACACAAAGTGTTGGAGGAACTCAGCAGGCCAGGCAGGATCTATGGAAAAGAGTGCAGTCAACATTTCGGGCTGACACTCTTCATCAGTACAAAACAAAGAGATTTCATTATAAATAAATTCATGACAATTGTAATGATTTTAAACCTGATTCAGATTCTGATTTATTTCCTTCAAGTTATGGCTTGAGACTTATGTTGATGTTTGTTTTTGCGTACAGCTTCCAGTGTCAGTGTATTTCATCTCAGTCATATTTGAAATTCCATTCTCTAGAGAATTTGGTCAGTTTGGTCAGAATTCTTTTACTATATAATGTCCTGGGACCTACAAAGACACACACCATTGTTAGATTTAGAATGAACAATGATCCATCATTTGTAAAGATGCGTGAACTTTTCCATAACAGTGATGGTATGATCACTATTGATGTGGACTTCGAAAAGAAGTAAAATAAAGATTTTAGCATTAGCAAGGGTAACCTCATCATGGTGAGTGAGTTCAAAATCATATAAGAAAATCTATTTATATTGTCCTGAAGAAGGATCTCAGCTAGAAACATGGACTGTTAATTCTTTTCTATTAATGCTGCCTGACCTGCTGAGTTCCTCCAGCTAATTGCGTGTGTTGTTTTCTATTTATAGTAGTTTGTTAGTGGGAAGTCAGGGATTGTGGGAGGTCAGCGTGCATCACAGGGAATTCCAGAACTAAGTTTCCAATTATGTAGATCTCAATTTTTCCCTGAGGGTTAAGAGCACAGCTTGCCAGAAGAAAATGCCATGTGTAGATAATTTTAATAGCAAAAAAAACCTCTACCACATATTTTGGTAAGTGGGAGAGATATAAAGAACGGTAATAGGTCATAATTGGAGACATACCCTCAAGATTTTGGGGAATAAATTTAGGACAGAGGTGAAGAGAAACTCCTCTTTCCAGAGAGTACTGAATCTGGAATTATCTGCTCAGGAAAGCAGTAGAGACTATCTCATTAAATATATTTAAAACAGAAAGATAATTTTTTGCTTGGCAGTGGAATTAAGAATTATGGGGAAAAGGCACGTAGGTGGATCTGAGTTCACGGCCTATTCAACCATGATTGATTGGCAGAGTAGTCTTGATGACCTAGATGGCTACTCCTGTTCCTATTTCTTATTTTTCTTATGTAAAAGAAATTACTAAGAGGTGAAAATGGGAATATTATAAAGGATATTAAAATCTATACCAACACAATTTATAATTGAGTAGTGGTGAGTAGTAAAACTGGACCTTTGCAAGCAAACAGTGATAAAATTGCAATTGTGAAAATCAGGGAAGTCCTACAGTTCAATAATTAACATGCACCATGATTTGCAGCTAAGAACAGAACATTATGTCAAAGACCCAAAAATATATTATTGAATTGTGATGGAGACTTATCCAATTTAACGTAAGGAAACAATGAAGAAAACAATGGTATAAAAATGGCAAAGCCCCAGAATCAGAATAAAGAAAATAGATGAGAACATTATTAAAGTTTGCTGATGTTTCATTTCCTTTCATCATGATTAGCTGGTTTTTCATGACATTTTGTTGCACCCTGGCAAATATGACGACAACTTAATTGTTTCAAATAAATATTGAACTGCTAGTCATGTTAGTAAGGAATTTGGAAATTTCAGGCCAACTTAGTTGATGGTTGCATCTTCCTATTCAAGTATGAAAGCTAAAAAGTAGCAAAATCAATGGTTTATGCCTGTAACATTGTTGACAGGTTAAAATGCACATGTAAGAGTTGTGTAAGGCATGTACGTTGGAGGTACCAGACTCTTTAATTAAAATGTTTGCTGATGTGACATGTAGACTTTTTTTTGCTTATTTGGACTAAAGCAACAGGTATGCCTTTGAAATGTATTAATTTATTTTAATGTCTACAAACAAAATGAAGTGACTTAACAAACTTGATTTTGTTCCTTTTGAAAACACAGATGTAATCAGTAATACTAAAATAAATGATTTCAACTGTACCTGAAAAGAAAAAAAATAATTTTCTGAGTATAAAGTTTTGTAAGTAAGTAGAGCAATAGCTATCAGATTGAAAGCAATCAGAAGTGTGAGATGAACATTCGGACAGCCACACATGCAAATCATGCCAACTATGGATGAATGATGGTTTAGTTGTATGATAACAGGTCTTTTTGAAAAACTGAGAAGAAATGAATTTTGCATCCCATGCATTTGTGTCCCCAGTCAATCAATTGCTTATGTTTTGTAGGGCCTACTGCTGAGTTTTTGTGTTCTGATGAAGAAATGATGAACTATTTCTTGCAAGAGTGACAGGCTTGATTTCTGTCTCCGAAATTTTCTGCTGCTATTTCAACACTACTTAGTTCCATGCTATTTTTTGTGTTTTATTAATATATTCAAGCTAATGTTTGATAAATGGCATTTGAAAATGATATTAAATGGATGCTTTACTTATTTTGCAATATTGTTTATCAGTCAGATGTATCAAGTGGCTTCCATTGTACACATGGTTTTTGTGTAGTGAAACAAAAGACCACAATAGGGTCTTTTAAGAGACTTTTAGATAGGTACATGGAGCTTAGTAAGATAGAGGGCTATAGGTAAGCCTAGTAATTTCTAAGATAGGGACATGTTTGGCACAACTTTGTGGGCCAAAGGGCCTGTATTGTGCTGTAGGTTTTCTATGTTTCTATGTTAAAGTTTTAATTGTAATCTTGCAAGATTCTATCAATATAGGAAGCATTAATGATATTGGAAAATCAGACTGATTTGATTACATTAAAAATAATATCTTATTTTTCTTAAAAGTATCATTAGATTTTAAGTAAAAAAAAAGGAAACCAAGTGAATCATGAAGTAGTAAACCTAATATCTGTCATTCCGAGTGAGTCAACAAAGGTTTAAATTATAGAAGAGAATAAATGGCACAGTAGATGTATAGCAGATGTGCATGAACGTTGTGATATCTGGCAGAAGTTTGGACATGGGAAATATTTTTTGTATAGTATTTACATAGAGTTCAAGAGAATACTTAAGTGATTTGTCTTGGCAGTTCTAACTAAATTTGCTCAGGAAATTGACAGCAGTTATTGATCTGTTTCTAAAAATGACTAAGCACAAGAAGATTGGGAATAGGTGTAGTGTACAGTTGGAAGAGTGGGCAAGATGTGTCACTGGTCTTTTGCATGGGTTGTGATACAATTGTTTCTGTTCACTGGATACAAATTGATTAGAAAGACACATTTCCATTTTACCAACAGTATATAGAAGATAGTACAATGCAGATGAAAGCATTAAGCTTTGAATTAAGCATCGTAAATTGCACAGGAAAACTCTGGCAGGTGGATTTCAATGCTGGATGTATTGATGTGTCTGATTTTAAAACATGAAAAATGGAATATTTTCTAAAGCCTAAAAAAAATTACAGACAGTGAACACACAATACTTTGACTGTTGTCTACATAAATCTTTGAAACGTCATGGTAAGAAAATAATAAAATAAAACCATAAGACATAGTGGCAAAATTAGGTTGTTAAACCCATGGATCTGCTTCATCATTCAATCATGGCCTGCTTATTTTCTATCTCAACACCGTTATCCTGTCTTCTGATAACTTTTGATGCCCTTGCTTATCAAGAACTATCAACCTCTGTTTTAACTATACCCAGTGAATTGGCTTCCACAGCCATCTCTGGCAGTAAGTTCCACAGATTCATCACCCTCTCTGAATATGGAAATTCTTCATCTCTATTTTAAAAGGATATTCCTACATTCTGAGGCTAGACCATCTGGTCCTAGACTCCCCCACCATCCTCTCCACCTCCATTCTACCCAGGCCTTTCAATATTTGATAGGTTTTATTGAGATCCCTCCCTCATCAAACGCTCCTTATGCGTTAACCTTTTCATTCTTATGAACCTCCTCTGGACATTCTCCAATGTCAGCACATCTTTTTTTAGGTATGCGGCCCAAAACTGCTCACAATACTCCAAGTGTGCTTTGACCAATGCCTTATAAAATCTTGCTTTTCTATTCTAGTCTTCTTGAGTTGAATGCTAACGTTGCATTTGTCTTCAGTACTACTGAGTCTAGCTGCAAATTAACCTTTAGGGGATCCTGCTCTAGGATTCCCATGTCCCTTTGCATCTCTGATCCTGAATTTACTCCCTTTTGGAAAATAGACTATGCCTTTATTCCTTCTATCAAAGTGCATGACCATATACTTCCCTTTACTGTATTCCATCTGCAGTTTCTTTTCCCATTCTCCTAATCTTTCCAAGTCCTTCTGCAGGATTCCTGCTTCATCAACACTACCTACTCCTCCACCTGTCTTTGTATCATCCGAAAACCTAGCCTCAAAGCCATCAATAACATATAATGTGAAAGGTAATGGACTCAACACCGACCAATGTGGAACTTCACTAGTCACTAGCAGCCAACTAGAAAAGGCCCCTTTATTCCCACTCTATAAGGCAAGATTTCTGCAAAAGGAATCCATGCTGACTTAGACCTATGTTTCTCCAAGTACCCCGAAATGTTATCCTTAATAACTGACCCTAGCATCTTGCAAACACTGAAGTCGGGCTAACTGGCCTATAAAATCTTGTCAATTGTCTCTCTCCCTTCTTGCTTCTTTTTTTATGCTTTATATATTTGAAAAATCTTTTGGTATCCTGTCTTATATTATTGATTAGCTTACCTTCATATTTATACAGAATGGTAACAGAATCAAGCTCTGACCTGTATTGCTAAAAGCTTGGAAAACAAGATGTAATGTTAAGCTGAATAAATCTATATCTGGATAAAATGATTAGCTTCAGACACCACAGCTCATAAATATCATTTTGGTCTTAGTAGAAGAATAATTTCACTGAGTTAACTGAGATATTAAATAAATGCAAGGTTAGCTTTAGACAAAAATTCTGATGTTTCCTCTTCGGTGAGTCACAAGGTCAAAAATTAAAATGAGCAAATTTGGTCTAAAATGGAAAATAGCACTTTGAAAAGTGGATTTCAGAAACCCTCCTTCATAGAAAGGAGAAAAACAAAAACATAAAATGCTGTAAGTACTCAGATGGTCAAACTGCATCTGTGAAGAGCGAATCTAAACAAATGACTGTAGTTAATAGTCTTTACTAAGGATGTGATTTGACTATAGACTACTTCCATCAGTTTGTTTTTGTTTCAGATTGATTGCATCTGCAGTATTTTGTTCCTTTCGATTTATTTGACTTTAATTTTCTTACTTCCTTTTCATTCATTCCTATTTCCAAGCTGGCTGCTGATTAGCAAGACATACAGTTGATACACTTTTTTTGTAAATTCCTGAAGCCGATTTCCCCTTGTTCTCCCAATATGCTTAACATTCACTTTCAACTCAAAGAGTGAGGAGAGGTCACATAATTAACATAAGTAAGACCTGGACCATTAATACGTTATAAGTTGACTTGGTTACTGATGATTAATGTAATCAACTTCAAGTCCAACATAATTACATGTAAGTAATATGTTTGCCAAAATTATATATGCAGTTAATGACTGACATAGCTTTTTATAACTGAGAAGAAGCAGATGTTGCCTTAATTTTATTTCTTTATTGTTACAATATCATTAGCAATATTTTACATTATCATACTCTGGAAAACATTATCACTCCTTTCAATTTTCTTGTCCATTGGTTCACTGTACTGAAAATTTCTTCGTCATCAAGCCAAATATTAGCTTCACCATGTTAATTGAGACAACTTCCTGTGTAGCAGAACATCTTGCTGAAATAAACAATATTATATCTAGACTGGGATCTGAATAAGGAAAAATATCAAACAACTGAAAATCTGTTTTAATATGGGTTCAAGCGACTTTTGCTTAGAATGTATGCTGCCCATTAAAAAAGACATTTAGGTGTTAGAATATTGATAGGAAGGGTTTAAATAGGTTATCAGTCAAGTGCAGGCAAATAGGACTATCTTGGTAAGCACCATGGTTGGCATGGAAGAACCTGGCAGAAGGTCCCGTTTCCATGCCGTATGACTCTATAACAATGACTAAGTAGGTGCCTTTATTGTATCAAGCGGAAGTTGGGCTGAGTGAATGATGTCATTTGCCATATTTCATGAACCATTGGTTTCTGCTTTTGTGCTCACATAAATTACTAGATCCTTTGACTGTGTGAATCATTTTATTAGAATAACATTGGCCATGGACGTAAAATTTAATGAAAGATCCGTCTTTGTCTCCGTGCCTTTGTCTCTTTGTCTCTTTCTGCCAATTTCCCAATCATCAATTGATGTTTTAAGCTTACATTTCTTATATCTGTTTTCATGTCTTATTTGTTATTTCCTCGCAAAGTTCAAAGTATGCTTTTCTTTCTATCGAAGTACATATATGTCTGCATGTACAACCCTGATTCAATTTTTTTCGGGCACCGCAGTGAATACAAGGTAACAGAATCAATGAATGACCGCACCCAAAAGGACATAATAATAATAATAATAATAATAAGCAATAAATCCCAAAAGCATGAGATAAAGTCCTTGAAAGTGAGTTCAGTTCAGTGGGAACTCTGTTTGCACCTGAACTGGAGAGGTGCTAATATCCTAGCAGAAAGGTTTGCTAAACCTGCATGGGGGGTGGGAAGCAGAGCATCAGAACAGATATTGGAGTGCTTGTGGAGAAAGATGTTTGTTAAGCCTACATACAAAGTCAGGAATTAAAAGGTCTTGCATGGTGGGACTAATGTTCTAAGCTGTGTGTATTTCAATGCAAGGACTATTGTAGGAAAGGTCGATGACCCAGTCTCAGGGTTGTATATGGTGATATATATGTACTTTGAACTTTGATGGTCAAAATGAGCATAAAATACATTGAGCTCATTTTGGAACAAAGCATTGTTGTCACCTACGTTGCTTGAGTTCACTTTGTAGGAAGTGGTGACATAGCTGTGGAGTGCCCTTCAGTGATTCAAGCTTGGTCCAGAATTGCCACTTTGCACATGAGATGATTTTCTGGAGATCGGACCTGGACCCCATATTTAACTTGGTTGCCAGACCTGTATGCCACTGATTTGGCCCTCAGCAGATTGCGGATCTCATGATTCAACCAGGGCTTCTGGTTGAGAAGGTTGAATGATTTTGTGGAGATGAAATTGTCTGTAACTGTTTTTATAAAATCCATGACAGCAATGGTATATTGTTCAGATCCTTTCATGAGTTCTTGAGCATGGCCCAGTGTATAGACTGAAAGCAAGGCTGTGACCGCGTCTTAGCCTGATCTCTGGAGGCTAGCTCTTTATCCCCTATCTGTAAGTGATCAGGTTTCCAGAAATGCTGTTTATGTATGGAGTGGCAGGCATTGGTATTTGTAGTGTAACAGTAGTCAACTGTGTTGGGACTCTTGGCGTTGATGATAATTGGCAGAGTTTTCTTCAAACCAGCCTGATTGAAGTTCCTGACAATGATTTAAAAGGCGTTGGGGTAGGTTGTTTCTTTTTTTCTAATCATGGCAGACAATACATGAGTGCTTGCTTAATATTTATCTTTGGCGGTATGTAAACTGTGATCGGGATCATGGAGGAGTTCTCGCTTGGTAAGTAGAATGGTCAGCACTTAATCATTATATGCTCCAGGTTAGGGTAACAAGACTGTGACAAGACCGCTGTGTCCAAACACCACTAAGAGTTTATCATAAACTCCCAAAATTGGCCCTCCTACACTTTGCCTTCTCTGAATCAACAGTCCAGTCCATCCTGTGTATCGTGAAGCCCTGGGATCTTACAGACATTTCTTGCCTGTCCAGAGTGAGCTATGTATCTATGAAGCACAGAAAGCAGCAATTTCTCATTTTCCTCCAATACGGCAATCTTGTTCTTCAGTTACTGTGCATTTGCTAACAAGATGCTGGGTAGAGGGAACTTCATTCCTCTCTGCTTCAGCCTGGCTTGCAGTCCTCCCCTCTTCCAGCCATGGCAATGTACATTCATCCACTTAATAGGTACCTGTATATGTACAAATTAAGTAGGCCGAGGCCTTCATAAAATTGTGAAATCGCTAGTTCATTAAGACATTTCAGAAGTACTTGGTAAGCAGTATGCAGTGTATTGTTCTGATTCACCAGCACCATCATAAGGGAATATCTTTTCACTTATTTCAATTTCTCTCTTGAGTACTGCTGTCTTTACAATCGTGCTTGAGTAAAAGTAGAGACACAAGAATATTTGTTAACTAATCATTTGTTAAATAAATTGATTATTTATTGCTTAAGTAACATTTGCTCCATTTTACGTGGATCTGTGTGGAGACTGGGAGGAAACAGGTAAAGTCTGAGCTTCGTTCACCTGAGAGACGAAGTTAGTTGTGGAGGTGTTAGAGGAACTTTTGCTGTATGCCTCGTTCCTTGTTGTTCATTATGGCCTTTCTCCTTTGATGTCAAGGACTAATATTATATCATTATTTCTTGTGGTAAAGCTGTCTGGTTTTCTTAAAATTGGAACCACTTTGGGGTCAATTTTAACCTTATGCATACCAAGTTAAAGTTTATTGGAACATGTGACTGATCTTCCACCACCTTGTCTGGGATCCTTACATTTTTCCTGCTTTCCTGTATAGGCAGTGAAAACATCCCCTTGAGATGAGCAAAGGCCCTCTTATATACAGCGTCTTAAAAAAACATTCAGCCCACACAACTATATTCACATTTTACTCTCTTATTTTTTAAATGTAAAGTAGTTTGAAATTAGATCTGTTTGAGCTTATCCACAAAACATTGTGCATCATGTTGAATCAAAAGAAAAATTCCAAAACCTGCCAACAGTTTACTAAAAATTAAAAACCAAAATTGTGAGGCTGGAAAAGTATTCATCCCCTTTGTAATTACTACACCAACTTTCCTCAGGTTCATTGTACACTACTACCTTAGCAACTCACCCAATTTGTTGATGTAGAAAATTGGAGGATGAGATTTTTTCAATTAATTCATGAAAACACATTTCCCCTCTCTCTCTAAGGTCCAATAGTATGGTAGATTTTCAACAGACCAAACTTTAAATGAGGACAAAAGAGCATTCAAGACAAGTCAAGCAAATCATAATTGAGAAGCACAGATCTGGAGAAGGGCACAAGAGCATCACAAAGGCAGTGAATGTACCTTGGAGCTCAGTGCAGTTAATTGTGGAAAAGAATATAAAACCACAGCCACATTGTCTAGGTCAGGTTGCTCCTCAAAATTTAGTCACTGGAGAAGAATAGCACTTGTACTTGTAAGAGTGGCTACTGTGATGCCAACAGTCAGTCTGAGTAAGCTGCAGAAGTCAGTGGTTGCAACTGGAGATGAAGTTCATGGCTCTACAATCTCTAAGGCCTTGCACAAAAAGAGTATTGATGGAAGAATGGCAAGGAAGAAGCTCTGGCTAAAAAAAACATATCCTTGCTCCTAAAGACTTTGCAAAGCATCACTTAGAAGATACTGTAACAATATGGAAGAAGGTCTTGTAGCTGGATGAGACTAAAATGGAACTTTTTGGCTTTAACACTAAGTGGTACGTGCGGTGTAAATCTTATTACTGTGCATCAGCAAGGTAACACCATCCCTACTATCAAGTATGTTTGAGGGGGGGGGGGTGCTTTTAAGCAGCAGGGACTTGAAATCTAGTCATGATTAATGGGAAAGTAAATGCTGCTTAATACAGAGAGTTCCTGGATAAAAGGATTTTGCCTCTGCCAGAAAAGTTAAACTGGGGAGGAAGATCATCTTTCAGCAGGGCAAAGACTCAAAGCACCCTGCCAGAGTAACCTTGGAGTGAGTTCAAATGAAGAAAATTGATACCCTTGAGTGGCCCAGTCAGAGTCCTGACCTTAATTCAATCAACCATATCTGGCAAGACCTCAAGATTGCTGTCCACTGCTGCTGCCCAACTAAGTTGGTATAGCTTGAGCAATTTGGCAAGGGGGAATGGGAACATCTTGCTTCATCTTGTTCTGCAAAGCTAATAGAGAGCTATCTAAAGAGACTACTGGCTGTAATAGTTGCAAGAGGTGATTCAAATGAGTACTGAGCAAAGGGGGATGAACACTTTTGAACTGCTGACATTACAAGTTTTGAATTTTTATTTTTTCATGCTTTACTATTTTCCCTGCTTTTTCAGGACAAAAGGAGCATATGATTCTCTTCTCACCTGCCCATCACCTCCATCTGGTTCCACTCCTCCTTCTCTTTCTAGTATGGTACACCCTTGTTTTTCTGCACCTTTCCCAGGGCTGCACTTTAAATTATGACCATGCAGAGCAATTTGGAGACCTGGTTGTCATTGCCATCATATACAGTAGAGCAATCCATAGGTACTGACCAGGAATCAGCTGTTGAATCCAGAGGCCAAGATTACCCTCGCTGCACTAGGGTTAACCTTGTCAACTAGTAACACTTTGTCAATTTCAAGCATGCTTACAGACAGTTGAAATAAATTTAAATAACTTTAGGACATCTTATGTTTCTTTCTTTAAAATCATGTTTGTGATTTTGAGTAAAGTGAAGAATCAACTTTTCTTTCAGTTAAGGCCAACTACCCTATTAAAAAGAATGAATTTACACCACATACATTCAGGCGTGGTTAGTGTAAATCTGATTGGCTGGATGAAAAATGTCTCTAGTCTAGAGGTCTGCTTGGGTTTGAAATTGTCTGTGCTATTCTGGATGGATACTTGACCTGACTGCTTGTGTTTCTCATCCCTTCCATCCTTCCATCCTGCACACGGACTGTTTGAACTGCTTCCGTCTGGTAGGCGCTTTAGATCCCTCCAGACTAAGACTAATAGGCACTGGAGAAGTTTTTTCCCTACTGCGGTCACTTTGCTGAACAGTTAACTGCCGGTTAACTGTCGGCTAACTATTACTTGGATTGCACTACTTGTATGTATAATCTATATTTTCATTTATATTTATCATTATTATTGTTATGAGCAGAGAGACAACATCTGCCGGAAGTAAGTTCCTTGTATGTGCACAGGCACTTGGCGATTAAATTCTGATTCTGATTCTGATTCTAATTTGACCCAACACATCTAGTGCCTGGGTAGCACATGCTCTGATACTGATCAGGTTGACCTCAGTTAGTTCAGACCAGCAGAGTGCCGTCTGACTCCAGCTGATCTACGCTGTTTTGTCAGATTATGCATCTGACCTAGTCCAAGCCTGATGAGACCTGACTATCAGGCTTGGATCAGTTATCCATCTCATCCCTAGTACTTTTGCACTCCACCACTGCACCCAGTACAAAGTTTACCAGTGGATTGCAAGATCAGATACAACCACATACAACTAGCACAAACTGTACTGGGCATTTATGAGGGTGTTGCCAGGATTCAATAGACTGGATTATGGAGAGAGTTTGAGCAGATTGGACTTTTTGAGAGGGTTTAGGAGAATCAGGGGTGATCTTATAGGTGTATAAAATCACGAAGAGCATAGATAGAGTCAATATATCAATCCTCCTAGAGTTAAGGAATGAAGAACTAGAGGGTAAACATTTAAGGTGAGAAACGAGAGATTTAATAGGTACTTTTTCATCCAGTGGGTTATCAGTATATGCAATGACCAGCCAGAGGAAGTGGTTGAGCCAAGTATGCTTACATCATTTAAAAGATACTTGGTCCAGATACTGTATGTGGGTTGGAATGGTTTAGAAGGACATGGACTAAAAGCAGGCAACTTGGAACTAGCTTAGAATGGTCCAGTTGGACTGAAGGGCCTATTTCTGTGCTGTATGACTCTATGGTCCTAAAACTACAATTGAACTCAAGCTTGAATCTGTCCTCCACATTGCAAACAAAATAGTTGGATAGAAGTTGGCCTGAGAGGAGGACATTGTCAGCTGTTCTCTAAAGAGCGGCTGGGAAAAGGTAAGTATGGTTGGGTCTATTGTCTTAGAAGTTGCATACTATAATTTGTAATTTCAACATTGACTGCACATTCTGTTCTGCACCGAAATCTTCTAATCCAAATGCAGGAGAAGTAATTGAGTTAATCTCATGTTATGTCATGAATTTTAATTGTCTGTCATAATATCTTAGCCTCACTGTAGTTTAAATGCCTGATGTGTGTCAAAATATAATGATATAGTGCAGTCTGTATATGACAAAAGGGTCTTTTGTGTAGAATGTGTTCAGGAAAATGGAAGCTTTTCTATTTATTATTTCTCTATGGAGTATTTTGCTCAGAATTGTGAAGTGCTTAATGCATGGTTTAAAACGTAAAATTCCATGAGACGTGCAGATCAAATCAACTTTCTGTGACGTGGAATAATGTGCTCACATTGTACAAAATTCATAATGTCAATAGGTGATAAAGCTGCAAATTATCTGTCATTTGTGGTTAATCAAGACCTAAACTAAAGAATGGTTCTTTTTGTGAAGTGACCCTTTTACAATTACTAACACTTCATGTACATGCTATGTGCTGTGTTACATGCTGTATGTTGCTTGCAATAAGAAGTCATATTTCCTGTATATAAATGTGGTTTTATTTAAAGAACCTTGGTTTCTGTATTTTAGTGCTATAAATGTGTTTAAATGAACTTAATTGACTTTGTAATTTTGCTTGTCATAGTTTGTCATTTATGATGTGTGCAAAAAAACATATTCTTTGAAAGTAGTGTATGAAATTTTATCTAAATTATATTAGATTGTTAATCAGCAATAATGTAAAAGTCATCTCGGACAGTGCAAGATTTCTTTTGTTTGCTTTTAACATAGGTAATACTACAAATTGTTCACCATATTTTTAGAATTTGCTGACTTTAGTGATGTATTAACAGCAAACTATAAATCTGAAGTAAAGCATCTTTACTATGCCTTACCAACTGTTTAAAAGCAAGTAAGTTGTTTAGTTTTCTGTCTGAGAATGTTTTAAATAGGCTGCAACCTGATTGCTTGTTTGAGTTAGAGTAGATTGAAGCTGTAGATGAGATTAACTTTATGGATTTAAAGTCTCCATTCCATTTTGTGAAGCAGAGATAAGCTGGAGGAGTGCTGTACCAGTGAATTTCAAATATTATTTTTGGAAGTAGGTTTTGTAGGCATTGAACAAAATCCAGGATTATTTTTTATAAGCTAAGCACAGGCAGAAAGCACAGCAGTTTATATTAACAAAGAATAAAAGCTAAAACAAAATAGGTTTTGGACAACAGCAAGCTACTTTTTACTTCACTTTAGTTGTTTTCGCTGAGATTTTTGGATAAATTATAGCATGAAGAATCTACCCAGACATCTCTGAAAATTGTACTGAGCATTGGAACATCTTCTTTTGAAGTATGGTGTTCGTAGACATTAATTATAGTTGTGGTGATCTGTTCTGTGCTTCTCTCAGCAATGAAGTGAATTGACAGGACCAGAAGACTAATTTGAAAATGTGTTTTAGATAAATGAGCTTTCTTGGTGTAGTCCCATTGAAACATCTTATTTAATTGATGCTAGTTTTCAGTTGAATTTTGGACAGGGCATCTGGTGAAATACAGAAAAACACTAAGATATCAATGAGGTCAGAACAGAGATAAGGGTAAAGTGGGTGCTGGCTGAGTGTAGAGACCTGGATGATCCCTTCCTGTTAACTATGCTCCAACTGGCAAGAGACATAAAAGTAGGAAAATATCTTTTTCTATATGTGTATTTTTGTTCATGCAAGGGATGTGGGCCTCACAAGCTGAGCCAGCAATTATTTGCCCATTCCTAATTGCCCTTGAGAAGGTGCTGGTGAACAGCAATAATCCTTGTGCTGTTAGGGAAGTTCAAAATTTTATCCCAGTGATGAAGAAGGAAAGGTGATATATTTCTAATTCAGGGCGCTGTGTGCCTTGGGGGACATGTTAAAACATAATGTGATCAAGGCAAAAAAAAAGGCTGTGAACCATTGTTCAGAGCCGAGAGGTAATGTTACAGC
This sequence comes from Hypanus sabinus, assembly GCF_030144855.1. Classification (NCBI taxonomy): domain Eukaryota; kingdom Metazoa; phylum Chordata; class Chondrichthyes; order Myliobatiformes; family Dasyatidae; genus Hypanus; species Hypanus sabinus. The sequence continues at coordinate 136,874,672 of NC_082706.1, read as the reverse complement.
TGTATAGGACCCTGGTCAGACCCCACTTGGAGTATTGGTCACCTCACTACAGGAAACATGTGGAAACTATAGAAAGGATGCAGAGGAGATTTACAAGGATGTTGCCTGGATTGGGGAGCATGCCTTATGAGAACAGGCTGAGTGAACTTGGCCTTTTCTCCTTCGAGTGGAGGAGGATTAGAGATGACCTCATAGAGGTGCATAAGATGATGAGAAGCTTTGATCCTGTGGATAGTCAGAGGCTTTTTCCCAGGGCTGAAATGGCTAACATGAGAGGGCACAGTTTTAAGGTGCTTGGAAATAGGTACAGAGGTGATGTCAGCGGTAAGTTTTTTTTACGCAGAGTGTGATGAGTGCTTGGAATGGGCTGCTGGCAACGGTGGTGGAGGTGGATACGATAGGGCCTTTTAAGAGACTCCTGGACAGGTACATGGAGATTAGAAAAATAGAGGGCTATGGGCAACCCTAGGTAATTTCTAAAGTAAGTGCATGTTCAGCACAGCATTGTGGGCTGAAGGGCCTTTATTGTGCTGTAGGTTTTCTATGTTTCTATACAAGTGGGTAAGAGATTAAGTGATACCTTTTGCTCACCACCTCACATTAGAAGCTAAATATAATTTATCCACAAACTTCTAAGACAGTAGCGGACACATCCTTTGAAATGCTAACGCTGAAAAATTTGAAGTTACTAACCCTCTCTGACTCTGATCCCCTAAGGAGGAGTGGCTTATGCACCTCCAGTTTCCTCCTCTTGTAGTCAATAATCAGCTCTTTGGTTTTTCTGATGTTCAGTGAGAGGTTGTTGTGGCACCATTCAGTCAGATTTCTAATCTTTCTCTGATATGATAATTCGTCACCACCTTTGATTTGGCCAATAACAATGGTGTTGTCAGCAAATTTAAAACATCAAACGCACCTTCATTGGATCGCATAATCTCCTTTTTATGTTGTGTTGTTTTGTGATTCTCTAACTCTAATGGTATGAGGCCTTCCAAGATTGGTCATTAGAAATCAGTAATGAGCTTATATCACATGTACTGAAGAACAGTGAAAAACTTGTCTTGCATATAATTTATACAGATTGTTTCTCAAGGAGTACATCAAGGTAATACAACAGAAAAGCAATTGCAGAATGTTGAATAAAGTGTTATAGTTCCGGGGTATGTCCAGTGCCAACAAACAGTAATGTGCAAAACTATGAGAAATTGTGATTTCAAGAATCCATTTTATCACACAAGGGGTCTGTTCAATAACAGTAGGATAAAAAGCTGTCCTGAGCTTAGTGGAATGTGCTTTCATGCTATCTTCTGCCTGATGGGAGAGGGACAAGAAGAATGCCCAGGTTAACGTACTTTGATTATGTTGGTTGCATTAATGAGGCAATAAGAAGTGTATGTAGACAGAGTCCATGGAAGGGAGGCTCTTTTTTGCAAAGTTTTGAGCTGTGTCCAGGACTCTGTGGCATCTTGCAGTCATGTGCAGAGCAGTTGCTATACCAAGCTGTAATGCATCTGGATAGGATGTTTTCTGTGGGGCACCTATAAAAGATGCTGAGCATCTCAGTGGACATGCCAGATATTCTTAACGTTCTGAGTAAGTAAAGATGCTGGTATACTTCCTTGGCCATGGCATCTTTATAGTTAAACCAAGACAAGCTATTAGTGATGTTCAGATCTAGGAGGTTGAATCAGTCAACCATCTCCATGTCAGCTCCATTAATGCAAACAGTGGGGTGTGTTCTGTCCCTCTTCCTGAAATCAATGACTGGCTTGTAGGGTTTGCTGACATTGAGGGAAGGGCTGCTGCTGCTCGGCTGCGCCAACTCATTATTGTATAAGATTTGGCCCATGATAGTGTATTGTCTGCAAACTTGTAGGTGGAGTTAGAGCAGAATTTGGTCATACAACCATGAGTATATGGGGAATAGATGCACCCTTGTTCGGCACCAGTGTTGAGGATAGTCATGGGAGAGATATTGCTGTCAGTCTTTATTGTTTATAATCCTTAGGTTAAGAAGTCAAGCTGGTGATGTTACCCTGAGGAGAGATGAACAAATCTTCCATTACATGAAGAGTGTCCTTACTATGTTCAGAAGTTCGTTCACTTACTTTATGGGGACAAATGAAGGCTCAGAGGGAACATTTCTCATCACTAACATGTAACAGCCAACATCCTTCTCATTGGAATGAACTCAGTATTCCAGCTTTCCTGTGTTATACTTTGCATTACATGTATTTTCTTATGTGAAGTCTGATACAGTTGAACACATTGTTCTTGATATATAGTATATGGGGTGAGTCATTCTGCTTGAGCTTTATGAACTGCTTTCACTAATTATTTCTGTGGAACACGTTAATTGACAGTAAACAGAACGATAATGAGAAGGAAAGAACATGCCTGCTTTGCAGCAAAAATAGCATTTGTAGCAGTACAGTGAAGGAAGCTTGATTGTATTAAGCATCAACATATATTCTGACAGAGCAGACATATCTTTCTCATAAATGTGTTAACAATGCATGTCTTTAATATGCAAATCTATCAGCAAATTAATAGGATTAAAAGCAATGTTAGAGTGTTGTAAATCAACAGAATTGGTGGGTTAATTAATGTTGTCCTATTGTTTGCTTTTCATTAATGTGACTTTGCCCTTAGGCACCCTATGTTAATTGGCTATTAAGTTCACAGTGGAAAATTTAGGCTGTGAACATAACAGTAGTGTCTTTAAAACCATGGTGCAGCACAGCATTTGGTCACTAGGCTAGAGGTATGAAGACTACGATTTTGGAGGGCCTTTGGATTGACTTGGCAGGGGGTTCTCAGTGAGGTCCGAACTTCAGCATTTATGTGAGTGACCCTCACAAGTGTTTTGGCCCATCCTAAAGAAAGAGAACACTGCAGGAACTCAGGTAGATCTAGCAATATCTATGAACAGAAATGGACATTTATAGAACGTAGAACAGTGTAGCAAAGTACAAGCCCTTCAGTCTGTAACACTGTCAATCTTTTAACCTACTCCAAGATGAATCTAACTCTTCCTGCCATTTAACTCTCCATTTTTCTTGTATTCATGCACCTATCTAAAATTCTCTTAAATGTCCCTAATGTATCTGCATGATATACCCTTTGATGACACCCCCTCCCATACTTACTCCCATACTTTTCTGCAATCACCTTAATATTTTGCCCTCTTGTATTCGATAAATCTGTCCTGTGAAAAAGTTTCTGGTTGTCCATTCTCTCTATGCCTCTTATCAACGTACATCTCTATCAAGGCACCTCTGATCCTTCTGCACTCCAAAAAGTAAAGCCCTAGATTGCTCAACAGTACTTTTTAAGATATGCTCTCTATTCAAAGCAGCATCCTTGTAGGTCCCCTTTGCACCCTCTCTAAAACTTCTACATCCTTCCTATAGTGGGGAGACCAGCATTAAACATAATACTCCAAGTGTGGTCTAACCAGAATTTTCTCGAGCTGCAACTTTAGTTTGTGGCTCTCATTATCAATCCTTGACCAATGAAGGCCAACACACCATATGCCTTAACCAGCTTGTCAACTTGCTCAGCAATGCCGAAAGATCTATGGATGTGGACCCCAAGATCCCTCTGTTCTTCCACACTGCTAAGAATTCTGCCATTAACCCTTTACTCTGCCTTCAAGTTCAACCTTCCAAAGAGTCACTTTACAAGGTAGTATACAGTAACATATACATACCTCGATAATAAATTTCCTTTGAGCTTTAAACTTTGATTTTGTAGAAGTGTGTAAAATCATGAGGAACATAGACAGGGTGATTGCTCTCAGGCCTTTTTCCCAGGCTTGGGTAATCCAGATCTAGAGGGCATAGGTTTAACATGATAAGGGAAAGATTGAATAGGAATAATTTTTTGTTGGGTTAGGAGTTCTGGGAAGTAGATCCAGTGATGATCAAAGGTGATGATATTTTTCCAAATCAGAATAATAGGCTTTATGGAAGAAGAATCCCCATGTCCTTGTTGATGGTAAAGGTATCTTCAGATCACACTATCATTAAAACATAGGTGAATAACTGTAGTTTATTTTGTATACGATACAGATTGTAGCTGTATCAGAAGCCTGGATGTACCTTGAAATCGGCTATCTGCCAGATCAGAGGCATTGAAGTTTGGTGACCAAGAAAGTTACAAGAGGTCCGGGGTACGATCTCCAGAAAGCCATCTCATGGGCAAAGTGGCAACTTGACTGTTGTGACAGGGCCTGAATACTATCACTTCTTAAAAAGTTAAATCAAGTGACTTAGGTGACACCAGAGCTTTTCATCCAGATGAACTCAATGCCTTCTATGTGTCATTTGACCACTAAAACATGAAGGAACCATCACGAACTCCCACAGCCCTGGCTGATCCTGTGATTTCAGACTAAGTTTAACGTACAAGCAGCCTTCAACAGGGTGAACCCACAAAAAGCATCCTGTCCAGACGAGGTACTTGGCCAAATACTAAAGGCCTGTGCTGATGAACTTGCCAGAGTGTTCACTGAGATTTTTATCCTCTCACTTCAGTACCCTGAGGTGCACACCTGCTTCATGCAGGTTTCAATTATATGGGTGCCTATGAAAAACGTAGTAACCTGACTCAGTGTGCAGAATTACTTACATTCACAATGGTGAAGTGTTTTGAGCTGTTGGTAATGGGGCATATCAACTTCAGCCTGAGAAGTTCAATTTGCCTACTGAAGCAACAGGTCCACAGCAAATGCCATCTCATTGGCTCTTCACTCAACCCTAGAACACCTGGACAGTAAAGATGTAAACATCAAGATGCTGCTTATTGACTACAGCTCAGCATTCAATACCATTAATCCCTCAAAACTAATCAATAAGCTCCAAGACCTTGGTCTCAAGTACTACTTGTGCAGTTGTATCCCTGATTTCCTCATTTGCAAAGCCCAATCAGTTTCGAATGGCAGAAACATTTCCTCCATGATCTCCATCAGCACAGGTGCACTACAAGGCTGTGCGCTTTGTCCACTGCTGTACTCACTTTACACTTATGACTGTGTAGCTAAACACAGCTCCAATGTCATATTCAAGTTCTCTGATGGACATCACTGCTGTAGACTGAATCAAAGGAGGTAATAAATCAGCATATAAGAGGGAGATTGAAAATTTGGCTGAGTGGTGCCACAACAGCAATCTTACTCAGTGTCAGTAAAGCCAAGGAGCTGATTATTTATTTCAAGAAAAGGAAACCAGGGGTCCATGAGCCAGACCTCATTGGTGGATCAGAAGTGGAGAGGGTCAGTAACTTTAAATTCATCAGTGTTATTATTTTGGAGGACCTGCTCTGGACCCAGCATTTAAGTGCAATTACAAAGAAAGCATGGCAGCACCTCTATTTCCTTTGGGGCTTGTGAAGATTCAGCATGCCATCTAAAACTTTAACAAACTTCTATAGATGTGTAGTGGAGAGTATATTGACTGGTGCTTCAAGGGCAGGTAAACACCAATACCCTTGAATCGAAAATCCTACAGAAAAGTAGTGGATACAGCCCAATCCATCATACTGCAGTTAAAGCTCTCCACACTATTGAGTACATTTGCATGATATGCTATCGCAGGAAAGCAGCATCCATTATAAAGGTCCCTCACCACCCAGGCTATACTCTCTTCTCATTGCTACCATCAGGAAAAAGACACAGGACTCACACCACCAGAGTCTGAAGCAGTTATTACCCCTCAACGATCAAGAACTAAAGGTGATAACTTCACTTACCCCATCATTGAAATGTTCTCACAACCTATGTTCTCAGTTTCAAGGTCTCTTCATCACATTTTCTTGATATTTATTGCTTATTTATTTATTATTATTATTATTTGTTTCCTTTTGTATTTGTGTAATTTGTTGTCTTTTGCCCACTGGTTGAACACCGAGTTTGGTGCGGTCTTCCATTGATTCTGTTATTATTCTATTATGGATTTATTGAGGATGACTGCAAGAGATTGAGTCTCAGGTTTGTATATGCTGACATATGCAGTATGTCCTTTGATAATAAATGTACTTTGAACTTTGAGTAGTGGAGAATGCTTATGCTGGTGGATGAGGCATTGACATCAGTCAAACGGGTTTCTTTGACCTGGAGTTTGAGCATAAATGCTGTTTGAGTATTACATAATGCTTCTTAACTGTGCCTTGTAGATAGAGGGAAAGCCTTGTTTTAAGATATGAGAGAATCAGTGTAGGTTTTGCTTTATGTAGTGCAGGTTGCTTCACTGACAGAAGAATTGTGGAAGAATTGACTGCTCTGCAGTGTCAGGGAACATCCCCATTTTGACCTAGTGATGAAAGGAATGTCATTAATAAAGCCACAAAAAGACTGCAGCTGCAACGTAGAAAGGAGCTGAAGGAACTCAGCAGGTTCAGCTGTGTCTAGGAGTGGCTCATGGACCTCCGGTTTCTTCCTCGTATTGTCAATCATTATTTCTTTGCTGACGTTGAGTGAGAGGTTGTTGCTATGACTTCACTCAACCAGATTTTTTATCTCCCTCCTATATGCTGATTCATCACCACCTTTGATTCAGCCAGTGGCAGTGGTGTCATTGGCAAACTTAAATATGGCATTGGAGTTGTGCTGAGCCTCAGAGCCTTAAGTATAATCTGAGTAGGGCAAAGGACTAAGCTCACAGCCTTGTGGTGCACCTGTGCTGATGGCGATTGTTGAGGAGAAGTTACGGCCAACCAGACTTGGTATTTCTTTACACTCAGGCTTTGGACACCTTTCTGAAATTTTTCATATTTGCTTTCCAAGCCATTTCTCTTTCACTAAAATTCTGTGAGATAGTTTGGCATGTTAACTCTGCTCCACTGTTGGTCCTTCATCATTGCTATTTTTGTTCCTTTCATTGTCATAATTCAACTTCAGCAAATAAGAAAATTTCTGTTTATATCATATTCAAATATAATCAAATTCATCTAATCCTCATTTGTCATTTATTCATCATTATGCATATTATCTAAAATATATTGCATTTTGCCACTAAGAACATAGAAGCTTTTCAGCACTTGGTGAAATCAGGCATGCTCTTTTGCCAATCATTCATCCTTAATTAAATCATTATCTACAAATAGTAGAATTTTCCAATATTGCAGCTGTGAATCGTGCTGCAGTTTTGGTCTGTATTGAGGTGATATAAATGATTGTCCATCTTTCCTCCTTTCCCCCCATTACAAGGAGAGGGGGAGATAGGATTGCTTGGGGGGGTGGGGTGGATCTTGGCTGGCACAAAGTAGTGCTGCTGGACACAGGTTTGTTTTCCATTCTTGGGCCTTCATTCCTTGATCTGGCTTGAAGTTCACCCCAGCGATGGCCAACCTTCATATTCAAGGTGTCATACCTGCATTCCTGAGAGTCAAATTCATTATATCCCTCAGGAGGTCATAAAATCATTTAGACAGATCAAATGTACATTTCTTAAATGGAAATTACATGCAGTGGATTGCAGCTATTATAGTTCAGAAGTATATCAGGTAGAATATCTATAGGGAGAAGCACTGTCAACGTTTCGGGCCGAGACCCTTCGTCAGGACTAACCGAAAGGAAAGATAGTAAGAGATTTGAAAGTAGTGGGGGGAGGGGGAAATGCGAAATGATAGGAGAAGACCGGAGGGGGTGGGATGAAGCTAAGAGCTGGAAAGGAGATTGGCGAAAGTGATACAGAACTGGAGAAGGGAAAGGATCATGGGACGGGAGGCCTCAGGAGAAAGAAAGGAGTGGGGGGGAGCACCAGAGGGAGATGGAGAACAGGCAGACAACTAAATATGTCAATGATGGGGTGAGAAGAGGAGGAGGGGCATTAACGGAAGTTAGAGAAGTCAATGTTCATGCCATCAGGTTGGAGGCTACCCAGCCGGTATATAAGGTGTTGTTCCTCCAACCTGTTTGGATTTATAAGGTGTTGTTCCTCCAACCTGAGTTTCGATTTATCCAAACTCAGGTTGGAGGAACAACACCTTGTATACCGGCTGGGTAGCCTCTAACCTGATGGCATGAACATTGACTTCTCTAACTTCTGTTAATGCCCCTCCTCCCCTTCTGACCCCATCCCTGACATATTTAGTTGTTTGCCTGTTCTCCATATCCCTCTGGTGCTTCCCCCCACTCCTTTCTTTCTCCTGAGGCCTCCCATCCCAAGATCCTTTCCCTTCTCCAGCTCTGTATCACTTTTGTCAATCACCTTTCCAGCTCTTAGTTTCATCCCACCCCCTCCGGTCTTCTCCTATCATTTCGCATTTTCCCCTCCCCCCCCTACTTTCAAATCTCTTACTATCTTTCCTTTCAGTTAGTCCTGACGAAGAGTCTCAGCCCAAAACATCGACAGTGCTTCTCCCTATAGATGCTGCCTAGCCTGCTGTGTTCTACCAGCATTTTGTGTGTGTTGTTTGAATTTCCAGCATCTGCAGATTTCCTCGTGTTTGCAGTTAGAATATCTAGTAGTTTTGTAAGCAGCCCACAAAACATGCTATGTATCTCCAGCAACATCTTGTTCACTGCTGTATTGCTAAGATATTGCCATCACAACACCTTGAACAAATTTTAAAAGGTGAAGAGTGTTTCATATTTAATATGGAAACAACACATTCACATCTTAGAAAAGTAGAAACTCATTGAGAGGGCTCAACAATTAACTGGGTACACCTTAATTGGAATATTGGATGGCTTCCTTTTGTTGGAAAGTTGTGGAGAAGATTTGCTAGGTGATGCTGATACTGAATTCAGGATGATTCTCCTATTCATTATTGTGTAAATAATCCATGGGTGGGGGTTGGTGGCAGTGGACCTGGAGGGATCTTCTCTAAACTGGTTACTTAAAAGGTCAACATTCTGTTCCTTGTCACTTCTTAGGTGATGCTTTCCCCTGGACAATCAGTCTCAGCAAGTTCAGTGTGTACACTCTACTTGGCCAGTTGAAGTCTCGTAACCTGGTGGAACCCTTGGGCTGCACTTCGACCCTGGCCGTCACTTCGCACAAGATGCAAGCCTGCGGCTCTGAGATGAGACATTCTTTTGTCGTCTGCCTGCATGTGGACCTGGAGTCTCTGGAAGTGAAATGCTCAAACCCACAGGTTGGTGTTGGGGTAGCTAATTGATTTATTGTGAGGAAAATAAGAAATGACTGGCTTTAAGTTAATTTGCCTTGTACTTTATAGGAGAATCCTTATTCCATTAAACATCTTAACTCTCTTTTGAGCTTGACCAAGATCGGGGAGAAAGATTAGTTTACTGCTTTGATGTGCTCTCAAGTTTTTTGTAATTCAGACTTTTCCAAAAAAAATTAGTAACTGCAGTCTAAAGTGCATCTTAAAGCTGATGGAGTAAAATGAATTACAGATGTGCTATTTTGAAACGTATTATGTAGCAGAATTAACATGTAGTAGCTTTGAAAATGTCCACTGGAGCTGCTTGTTCAAAGGTTTATAATAACTTCGCACAATATGTTTATAGATCTGCATTGTAGCATTAAAGAGATTTAGGTTTTAAATAATGTGGACATAAGTTCCTGGAATTCGATTAATCAAATGCATTACACAGAGTGATGGAATTTTCTGCCAAACCTGACATTCATTTTTATCCTGTTATCAAAAAATTAAGTCGGTGGACAGTTGTATGGGATCTTGCTTACTACTGCAAAAGGCATTTAATGGTTTTTTTTGACTATTTGCTTGTTAGGTGGAATACATTGTTTTTCTTGTTGCAAGTTGGTCTGAAAAGGAGATTTGAATTTAATTCAGTTAGATCGGTATAACCCAAGTGAGCCATTTTCTAATTCTCAATCGTTTACTGTTGGATGCACTGGTAGTATAATTAAACTGCTTTTATTTTTAATATGTGCATTTCATATCATAAAAATCACTTCAGTTTTTTGTTTACAACATGGAAAACTGCCTCTTTTCAACTCACTAATCACTTGATTCTCTCCCTGATAATGTTTATAATGTTGCTATTGAACATGTGCCTATGTGAGAATGTAGCATCACCCTGTGCACTGAGTAGTTCATTTTTATATAAGTTTGGGCTTTCAGTCCTCTAAATGTTAAGCCTTAACCGTACTTTATGAATTAAGAGGATTTGGCTCAGTTTCAGCATTGAGTAGTTCACTTAAGTTACTTCACAGAGCTTTGGTAAAATAAAACATTTGACAGTTGCTTTCTCAGTATGCTCAATTCTACTAAGCTCCTCCTCAGAATCAAAAGGAACTTGCTTCCAATATGATTTAATTGGTTCTGGGGTGGTTCTGAGGTCAAAGTGAGAACTTCAGATTCTTCCACATATGGAACAGGAGGAATTTGATGGGAGTGGCAGGTGGGTAGTTTGTGAGATGGTGCACCCATTTCTGCAACTTACACTGTGTTGTTTGTGCTCCTGATGCAGGTCCTTGAGGTTCTCAGTGCCACCTTGGATGATATTTTCCCACTTTGAGCATTCAAAGCCAGTGGAAATGTTGAGGTTCTTCAAGGATGCTTTGTGCAAACCTCTCTTGTTTACTGAGGTTTGCAACAGAGCTCATCCATTTTGGGAATCTGGTGTTGGGCTTTAGAGTACTGTGGCTTTCTCATTATAGCTGACTGAGAATACTTAGGGCCTCAGTGCTAAGAATATTAGCTGGCAAGAGGGCATTAACATTGGTTTACATATAACTATATAACAATTACAGCGCAGAAACAGGCCATCTTGGCCCTTCTAGTCCGTGCCAAACGCTTACTCTCACCTAATCCCACTGACCTGCACTCAGCCCATAACCCTCCATTCTTTTCCTATCCATATACCTATCCAATTTTACTTTAAGTGACAATACCGAACCTGACTCTACCACTTCTACTGGAAGCTCGTTCCACACAGCTACCACTCTCTGAGTAAAGAAATTCTCCCTCATGTTACCCTTAAACTTTTGCCCCCTAACTCTCAACTCATGTCCTCTTGTTTGAATCTCCCCTACTCTCAATGGAAAAAGCCTATCCACGTCAACTCTATCTATCCCCCTCATAATTTTAAATACCTCTATCAAGTCCCCCCTCAACCTTCTACACTCCAAAGAATAAAGACCTAACATGTTCAATCTTTCCCTGTAACTTAGGTGCTGAAACCCAGGTAAAATTCTAGTAAATCTTATCTGTACTCTCTCTATTTTGTTGACATCTTTCCTATAATTCGGTGACCAGAACTGTACACAATACTCCAAATTCGGCCTTATCAATGCCTTGTACAATTTTAACATTACATCCCAACTCCTATACTCAATGCTCTGATTTATAAAGACCAAAGAGGATTTGCAGAGATGGTGTTGTGGTACTTTTACTATGTCTTAAGATGCCTGCTCTTCTAGTATTTGAAGCATAGAAGCCACTGCCACCTGGTTAATTGTGAGATCTGTCCCAAATCTAAGAACATTATTTTCAAATATCCTTTTTCTCAGTGGACCAAAGACTGTGATGGTATTTTGAAGGTGGAGGTGAATTTTGACATAGATATCAGCTGTCAGCAAAAGCTGGCTATGGACATGTGGCAAGTGGCTCATATTTTCCATGGTCTCACTCTGAATCATTTTTTGTTGGAAGTCTATGTGATGCAGTGGGGTCAGAACGGTGGAAGACCTTGGTTTTGCAAATATTCCAAATGCTCCCTCAATACACTAAATAAATTAGTCAGGATAAGCTTTTCACTGCACCTTGGTATTTATTGAATGTAAGGTTCACTCTTTCAAATGCTTTTGTGAATGAGCTGAGAGTAAGCTTGGAGCTTGCCCATTTTCCAAGAATGTGCGAACAGTAGTGTCGTGTGTGTACTGCAGCTTGACTATTGATGTTGGGTGACCTTTGTTCTTCAGTGGAGTCTCAAATTTGCCCATTTGTTCTAAAGGTTAGCACCACACCCATGGGTATTTTGTTGGAAGTGAGTGAGGTGCAATATTATGGCGAGAAAGATTGCGAAGAATAGTGGGTAAAAGACACAGCCTTGTTTGGCACTGGTCTTATCTAATCAAATTACTGTTTCCCTATCTCAGTCTCATGCCAGAGTCATCAAAACTAGTAATCCAGTTTAGTAGTCATGATTCTTTTGGATGCAGCTTCTAGATTAAGGATGTGACAGGTGAATTGTAGTAAAGCAAATTATGCCCGATTAATGTTAAATTTGATGTACACTTAATTATTAATTTTTAAACAATCTTTTGGAGAGGAAGTAACATTTTACAAATAGCAAGCTATTGGCTAATTTTGCCTGGTTCACTTCTAGTCTTGTAAAACTGTCATTTTGCCCTTTATCACCTTGTAAGTTTCAAAAGATTAGCATATTACATTCAAATTAAACATATTGTTAGGTCAAAATACAATAAATTAGACATCTAAACTGTGCTGTTTCATTCTGTTAGGTGTACTTGAGATTTTTTTTTGTATTTATTTTCTTTCTTTTTACTTTTTTGTTTTTTACTCATCCTTTCCTCCCATTTATGTCCCTTTCTGAATCTCTGATTCTAATACTATCAGTTTTCTTCTTCATTATCTTTTCCAGTACTTAAAACCCAGTGTCTAAGGAGAAGAACCACAAGCCCTATCATTCATAAAGATCCCAAATGCTTCCTCAACCTCAAAATTCCTAATGCAAAATAATAATCTGCTGAGTATGTAAGGATGCCAAAAATATGACACTTTACAAGATGTTTTGTACCAGAGACACTTTGGCTTAATTTGTTTTCAACGTAATAAGTGAAGACCATTCTGTAACTGTTGTAGCATTGGAAAGTTCTTTTTTGCTTTATGTAGTTTTAAGTTAATTCTCATCAGACATATTTGTTCCAGGATGCAACCTTCCCACCCCACTCCTCTTGCCTCTCACCACAGGTTTTGATCCTTAAAACTGATTTTCCTTACTTCCTTCAATTCCTGTCCATTTCTCCTAACTCAATATTCCAATTCATTTTCACTAAGAACAGAGCAATGTAGCGTTTCTCTAGATGTGGGAATTTCAGCTTATAAAGTGAGATTAAAACATACAAGCTCTTTGGATCATGGCTCTGGTCATGAACCTACCCGTACTCCTGACCTTCACTGCACTTCCAACTGCACACCAGCTACTGATACCTTAATATTGGCCAACAGATCAACTGCAATCCATCCTGTGACAAACAGAACTCGCTAGGTGGCATGGTAGAGGCTCCCAACAGTACTAGGAAGAACACATTATATTTACCAACACTCCCAGTAATACACGTCTGATCTTGGGAGCATTTGCATCTGTGGATATGGACTTTGTACAGCTCTAAAGTCAGTTAATATGTTGAACATATACATTCATCAAGTAAACCTCAAGAGAATAGGACCAAACAAGTGTGGCAGTAGAAAAGTGCGTTTGGAACCAGAGAAGATAGCGGAGGTACTTAATGAATACTTAGCTTCAGTATTCACTATGAAAAAGGACCGTGGCGATTGTAGGGATGACTTACAGTGGACTGAAAAGCTTGAGCATATAGTTATTAAGAAAGAAGATGTGCTGAAGCTTTCGGAAATCATCAAGTTGGATAAATCACCAGGACCAGACGAGATATACCCAGGCTATTGTGGGAGGTGAGGGAGGAGATTGCTGAGCCTTAGCAATGATCTTTGCATCATCAATAGGGACAGGAGAGGTTTTAGAGGATTGAAGGGTTGCAGATGTTGTTTCCTTTTTCAAGAAAGGGAGTAGAGATAGCCCAGGAAATTATAGACCAGTGAGTCTTACTTTAGTAGTTTGTAAGTTGATGGAGAAGATCCTAAGAGGCAGGATTTATGAACATTTGGAGAGGTCTACTGTGATTAGAAAAAGTCAGCATGGCTGTGTCAAAGGCAGATTATGCCTTACAAGCCTGATTGAATTTTTTGAAGATGTGACTAAACACATTAATGAAGGTAGAGCAGTAGGTGTAGTGTATATGGATTTCAGCAAGGCATTTGATAAGGTACCCCATGCAAAGCTTATTGAGAAAGTAAGGAGGCATGGGATCCAAGGGGACATTGCTCTGTGGATCCAGAATTGGCTTGCTCTCAGAAGGCAAAGAGTGGTTGTAGACAGGTCATATTCTGTGCCTCAGGGATCTGTTCTGGGACCCCTTCTCTTCGTGATTTTTTAAATGACCTGGGTGAGAAGTGGAGGGATGGTTTAGTAAATTTGCTGATGACACAAAGGTTGGAGGTGTTGTGGATGGTGTGGAGAGCTGTCAGAGGTTACAGTGGGACATTGATAGGATGCAAAACTGGGCTGAGACGTGGCAGGTGGAGTTCAACCCAGAGAAGTGTGAGATGCTTCATTTTGGTGGGTCAAATATAATGGCAGAATATAGTATTAATGGTAAGACTCTTGGCAGTGTAGTGGATCAGAGAGATCTTGGTGTCCAAGTTCTTAGGATACTCAAAGCTGCTGCATAGGTTGATTGTGTGGTTAAGAAGGCATATGTCCTTTGTCAACTGTGGGATTGAGTTCAAGAGCCTAGAGGTAATGTTACAGCTATGTTGGACTCTGGTCAGACCCCACTTGGAATACTGTCTCAGTTCTGGTTACCTCACTACAGGAAGGATGTGGAAACTATAAAAAGGGTGCAGAGGAGATTTGCAAGAACATTGCCTGGAGTGGCGAACATACCTTATGAGAATTGGTTGAGTGAACTCGGCCTTTTCTCCTTGGAGCGATGGAAGATGAAAGGTGACCTAACAGAGGTGTGTACGATGATGAAAGTCATTGATTGTGTGGATCTTTCTCATGGCTGAAATGGCTAACACGAGAGGACACAGTTTTAAGGTGCTTGGAAATAGGTAAAGAGGTTTCAGTTTTTTACACAGAGAGTGGTGAGTGCCTGGAATGGGCTGCCAGCAATGGTGGTGGAGGCAGATACGATAGTCTTTTAAGAGACTCCTGGACAGGTACATGTAGCTTTGAAAACTAGAGGGCTATGGCAACCTGACGTAATTTTCTAAAGTAAGTACATGTTCGGCACAACATTGTGGGTTGAAGGGCCTGTATTGTGCTGTATGTTTTCTGTGTTTCTATGCTTCTAAATAAAACTGCTTGGACAAGAATGTATCCTTGCATAACCTAAGGAATCATAATTTTCTGGGATTTGGGTAAGACATAAGCAACTGAACTGCATGTAAAAAAATGAGTAGTGCTTATGCAGCTTCTTTGCAGCACTAATTTCCCGACATGGAAAGTATTCCACATTTTTAATGCTAATATCCAGTCTATTTTCATCAGACTGAATATGGAGATAACACTGTTTTCAGACCCCAGTGACCACAATGCTGCAGTTGACTGAGGTTGTTTTGATATGCATAATTTATGTGCAGCTATCTTCAAATTGCTGCCCTTTTTCCTTAGTAAGTTGATTCTGGAAGCAATTGCTGAAGTTTGGTCATGTTCTGATCCCTCCTTTCTAAACTGAGTATTTTCTGAATAAATTATTTTTCTTGTATCAGAGTAACCCATTTGCTAGTAGCCCAGTCATTCACCTCACCATTGGCTGACAGTGTTTTCTCTTGGCATTCTGTATTTATAAAGGATTAAGGCAAAAAAAAATCTGTGTAAATGTTATTACTTAAAATCACATTATACCAAGACATCTGCTCAGAAAAAAATATTAAAGCATGTGAATTAAACCTTTAAGATAGGTCCATGTTTCCTGGTGGTTGGAATCAACAAATGAACTGTGAACAGCAGAAGATCAAGATAGACTGTAAGATATGTATACCAAGTATGATACTTGCACTCAATAAAGCAACAGCTCGATTATTGATGTTGTTGCTACTGCAAAATGAGCCTTGTCACACCATTTCTGTTTAAGCATGGTAATGCAGGTGTGAAACCTCTTGCTGAGACATATCCAGCTGATTGTTTCAGTGATCTATCCAAGTAAGTGAAATAGCATTCTGTTGTTTGCAGAAAGCAGCTGGTGTTAACACACTATCATGTATTATGTATTTAATGCTAGTCAAGTTGAGTTTATTGTCATATGCTCAAGTACATATGTGCACAGGTACAATGAAAAACTTACTTGCAGCAGCATCACAGGCTCACAGCAACTGGTACACAATATTAGTAAGAAAACCAGGAATTATACAGGAAGAACACAATTAAAACCAAAATTAGTTAAAGTTCATTGTCGTACAAAGTGTTCGTAGTGTTGTTATACTGAAGTGGAGATTAGGGTTGTGCAGGCTGGTTCAAGAACCCAGTTGTTAAAAGCGAAACAGCTGTTCTTGAACCTAGTAGCATGGGACTTATGGCTTTTACCTCCTGCCTGATGATAGACATGGTAAGATGGCATGGCCCACATGATGAGGATCTTTGATGATGGATATTTCCTTGGTGGTGAAGGATGAGCCATGGTGTATTGGGCTGGGTCCAATGATGATTTGGTGTTGTCGTATCAAAGGTGCTGAATACTTATGCAATTAATTATTTTGTGTTTTATATTTGTAATTAATTTAGATGACTTTGTAGAGATCTGTTTTTACCCTGACATGAAAGAGTCTTTTTCTTTGATCAGTGTCAAAAAAGCCAAATTAAATCCACTGTGATTCAATGTTGTAAAACAATAAAACATGAAAACTTCCAAGGATGTAAATACTTTTTATAGGTATTGTAGGTCATCTGATATATTGATGCCTAGGAATTTAAACTGCTTACCCTCTCCACTGCTGTTCTACCAACATATAGCGGCGCATCACCCCGTCCTTTCCATTCCTCAAATCAACAGTCACATTTTTTGAGTTTTATTGATTCTGTTTTACTGGCATTACTTCAGATTTCTCTTGAACCTCCCTTCCTCTGGACCTTGGAACTCTACAAACAATATATGCATAATTATATAGCTGTACATTGTGATGTTTTTGCAAAGCTTGAAGCTTAAAATAAAGCAGTCCTGTTGTAAATAACCACCCTGGTGGACCAGCAGAATTTTTAATGCATTTTACTTGTTGGCAAGGTATAATTCTATCACATATTCCAAAATGAAATGCTTGAATAGTGTAGTGCTCAACACATAATGCTTTTGTACAGCTCCACAGATATCTGGAATTATTCAGGCACTTGCAGAATATGTTAGGAATTTCCCTTACTTATTACTTTTCTCTGATTTCATGAACAACACAAAACTGACTCTAATTTTAGATGATGGCATTGGGTGTTGAGCTCATTTCCTGAATAATTAAATATGTGGTTGAAAAGAAAAATAGTTTTGTTATTTCTAAACATTCAGTAATGGTTGAATTTAAAATAATGGATAATAAGAATTAAGTGATTGGGGTTATCAAATTGCATTCAGAATATTATCCAGCTGTACTGAGCTTAAGTTGCAATTCTACTCAAAACATTTCATTTGAAATATAAGCTGTCTTATTTATTTTTTGCTAACTTCCAGTTGAATGGAATTCTGCAGTCTGTAAAATTATCCATAAATACAAAGTGTATAGCATGGAAATGGCCTTTCAGCCCATTTAGCTTGTCCTGGCTTTTATGTATAAGCAGTTTAGGAGGCTTCTCTTTTAAGCCTGATGTTTTTCTTTTTCTCTTTTACATAGCTACCCAGGCTCCTACTGAATAGAAAATACAAATGTCTTCTCAATGCTTTATCACAGTACATTCCAGATTGTAACTATTCTTGCATAAATAATATGCTCCTCATTTCAGTTTTGGTTCTTTTCTCAGAATTATCATTCTGTGTCCTGTGGTCCATGACCATTCCACCAATGGGATGATTTCTCTCTTTCAGATATCAAGAGGGAGATGAAGATCAAATCATCTGTAGAAATATTAAGTCATGGAATAATATGATCTGTATTGATTTTCTCATTCTCCCTCCCAATACTTTAGGTTGTTGCAAGAAAATGTGTGGCTGCTTTTTTCCTGTACTCCAAAGGCTAGAAGTAATACCTTTTTGCTGTTGAGAAGCTAGATACAAATACCTTCAACTCTGATTCACAATGCGCAGAAGGAAGCTAAACAGCCCATCGTGACTCTGTTTGTGCTGAATAGTTCGAAAATTACTCCACTTTCTTGCACATAGTGTTGCAGTTATTTTTCCCCTTTGGGTACTTATCTTTTGAAAGATTTGTTTCCTTCAGGGAGCCACAAAACAAAGAAACCCAAGAGAACCCATTGAAAATAGACCACCAAACATCCAATGTGCATAAACAAATTACGCAAACAATTAAGGAAAGCATATCATATTCAGAACGAAAATGAGTCCACAGCCACAAAGCCAGTCAACACTGCAGCTGATTCAGGAGCCCATTAATTACAGGCCCAAAGCCTCAGTTCAGCCCAGAGATGAGTAAACCTCAGGGAGCAGTGAGCTGAACTGGGCAATCCGTCGACTCTGGCCCTGACAGCTAACCTTTTCAATCTGACCCAGCAGTTAAACTGTCCAAACCTTGCGTTATTCCTCACTCTTGGACCTTGGCCCTACTGCGTTGATATGCTCTCAGACCCAGGCCCCACTGCCTCAATTCAGCCAATACCCAACCTTTCCAGTTCAGCCCAGCACTTAAGTTAATGAAACCTTAGGGCTTTCTTTGTTCCCGGGCCCAGGTCCAGGTCTCCACACCTCAATTCTGTCTCGCCTCCTCTCACCCTGCCTTGATTCTGCCACATCAATTAGCATCCAAGTCTGCTCCAGCAATGGCCAAGCATTGGCTCATTCCCTACCCTCGGGCCTGGGCCCCACTGCCTCCATTCCATAAGACATAGGAGCAGAATTAGTCAATTTAGCCCTTCAAGTCTGCTCTGCCATTCAATCATGACTGATCCTTTTTCCCCTCCTCAGCCCCACACCCCTGCCTTCTCCCTGTTACCTTTGATGCCATGTTCAATCAAGAATCCATCAAGCTCTGCCTTAAGTATACCCAACAATCAGGCTTCCACAGCTGCCTGTCATAAAGAAATTTTTCCAAATCTCTGTTTTAAATGGACTATCCTAAGGATGTGCCCTCTTTTGTTTTAGACCCCCGCCATTGGAAACAGTCTTTCAACATCCGAAAGGTTTCAGTGAGATCCCCCCCTAAATTGCAGAGAGTACAGAAACAGAGCTATCAAATGTTCCTTGTCTGATAACCCTTTCATTCCCAGAATCATCCTTGTGAACCTCCTCTGAACCCTCTCCAATGCCAGCACATTTTTCTTCGATGAGGAGCACAAAACTGTTCTCAATACTCATGGTGAGGCCTCACCAGTGCCTTATAAAGCCTTGGCATGACATCCCTGTTCTTGTATTCTAGACCTCTTGAAATGAATGCTAACGTTTCATTTATCCTCCTCCCACCGACTCTACCTGCAAGTTAAACTTTAGGGTGTTCTGCACAAGGACTTCCAAGTCCCTTTGCATCTCAGATTTAGGATTTTCTCCCCGTTTAGAAAATAGAATTTCATTTGCCACTTTCTTGCCCATTCTCCTAATCTGTCTAAGGCCTTCTGCAGCCTACCTGTTTCTTTAACACTACCTGCCTCTCGCCAACCTTTGTGTCATCTGCAAACTTGGCGACAAAGCCATCTATTCCATCATCTAAGTTATTGATATACAGCATAAAAAGAAGCGGTCCCAACACTGACCCCTATGGAATGCCACTAGTCACTGGCAGCAAACCAGAAAAGGATCCTTTTATTCCCATGTGCTGCCTCCTATCAATCAGCCAATGCTCTAACCATGCCAGTAAGTTTCCTGTAATGACGTGGGCATTTAACTTAGTAAGCAGCCTCATATGTAGCCATGTCAGAGGCCGTCTGAAAGTCCAAATATACAACATCCACTGAATCTCCTTTATCTATCCTATGTGTAATCTCCTCAAGGAATTCCAGCAGATTTGTCAGGCAAGATTTTCTCTTAAAGAAAGCATGCTGACTTTGTCCTAACTTGTTCTGTGTCATCAAGTACTCCATAGCCTCATCTTTAACAATTGACTCCAACACCTTCCCGACCACTGAGGTCAGGGTAACTGGTCTATAATTTCCTTTCTGCTGCCTTCCTCCTTTCTTAAAGAGCAAAGACACATTTGCAATTTTCCAGTCCTCTGGCACCTTGCCAGAGTCCAATGATTTTTGAAAGATCATTACTGTTGCCTCCATAATCTCTACCGCTGTCTTTTTCAGGAACCTGGGTTGCAGTTTATCTGGACCAGCTGATTTAAGCACCCTTAGTTCTTTCAGCTTTTTGAGCACCTTCTCCCTTGTAATATTAACTGCACTCACTTCTCTTCCCTCATATCCTTCAACATCTGGCACAGTGTTAGTGTCTCCACAGTGAAGACTGATGCAAAATACTCATTTAGTTCATCTGCCATCTCCTTTTCCCCCATTATTATTTCTCCTGCCTCATTTTCTAGCGGTCCTATATCACTCTCATCTCTCTTATATTTTTTACATTCTTGAAAAAGCTTTTACTATCCATTTTAATATTGTTTCCTAGCTTGCTTTCATTGTTCATCTTTTACCCCTGACATAATTTCTCTGTGGGGTTTTAAAAGCTTCCCAATCTTCTGTCTTCCCATTAAATCTTGCTTTTGTTGTATGCTCTCTCTTTTACATTAACTTTGATTTCCATTGTTAGCCATGGTTGTACTATTTTGCTATGTGAGTATTTATTTGTTTTAGGAATACATCTATCCTGTACCTTCCTCATTTTTCTTAGGAAATCACGCTATTTCCACTCTGCTGTCATCCCTGCCACCATCTCCTTCCAGTTTATTTGGGCCAATTCCTCTCTCATACCAATGTGCTTTCCTTTACTCCACTGAAATACAGCTATGTCAGAGTTTACTTTCTCAAATTTACTTGAAATTGACTCAAATTTCAAGTTGAACTCAATCATATTGTGATTACTGCTTCCTGAGGGTTTTTTTTAACCTTAAGGTCTCTAATTGCCTCCAGTTCATTACATAACACCCAATCCAGTATAGCTGACCCCCGGTAGGCTCAATGACAGACTGCTCTAAAAAAGCCAACTCAGGAAGCTCACTCTCGTGAGATCCATTTCCAACCTGATTTTCCCAGTTGACCTGCATGTTGAAATCTCCCACAACTATCCTAACATTGTGCTTTTGACATCACTTACCTATTCCATGTTGTAATATGTGGTCTACATCCCAGCTACTGTTGGGACGCCTGTATATAACTGCCATCAGGGTCTTTTACCCTTGGATTTTCTTAACTCAGCCCACAAGGGTTCAACACCTACTGATCACATCTTCCTATGTCACATCTTTCTACTGATTTGATGCCATTCTTTACCAGCAGAGTCACGCCATCCCCTCTGCCTTCCTTCCTATCTCTCCAATACAACCTTGGATACTTACCTCCCAACTACAACCATCCTTTAGCCATGATTCAGTGATGGCCACAACATCATACCTGACAATCTGCAATAGTGCAAAAAGATTATCTACCTTATTTCTTATACTCTGTGCATTGAGATATAACACTTTGTGTGCTGCATTTGTTACCCTTTTTGATTCAAAAGAAGCTGTGCAAATCAAAATCACTGAAAATCTTATTTTCCGCTTATCGTAAACCTTTTATTTTTGCAAAAAAAGCTAAAAATATTTGTTTTACATCACTGTCATCTTTTGAACATACAGAAAAAAGTTGAAGACTGGAGCACTTTGTCATTCCTTTCAAAAATTAGTCCCATGACTATTTTCAAAATACTGCCGAATCCTGCACCACCACATTTTCTCCTGGAATGTTGATGAAAAAAAAAATCTAATCTTGAGTAACATCAACGTCAAAGTGGAGAGGTTAGTTTACCATTCTACAAACGATCATTGCAATTTACATACACAGAAGAGAAAGTATTACAATGGATGCAAGTGCAAAGCGAAAGCGAAGGGATTAATTGAAATAAAAATCTCAGTTGGAGAACAAGACTAATTTAAACCTACAGAATACTCTGCTTATTCATATAGAAAATTATTTAACTTCAGCACTTAGTGTCCAGTGGAAGATGACACAGTTAGTTGAGCTGCCACAGATCGGCTCCAACAACCTGGTTCTTGAGGTTAATCTCGCATGAGTCTTAATATAAACCCCATTACTAATTTCTTACATTTTAATAGTCACTGAAAGCTCTCTCTTGATTTATCTTCTTGTATTAGCCCATTCACAATGGTCTGCCAGGAAAGCTGATGTCATGTTCTGAGTTAATGTTGGAGAAATTACTTCAGTCAGAAGGTGGTAAATCTGTGGAACTTGTTGTCATGAGCGGCCGTTGAGGCCAAGTTATTGGGTGCATTTAAGACAGAGATGGATAGGTTCTTAATTAGCCAGGGCATCAAAGGGTATGGGGAGAAAGCAAGAGAGTCGGAATGACTGGAAGAATTGGATCAACCCATGATTGAATGGTGGAGCAGACTTGATGGGCCAAATGGCCTTCTTCTGCTCCTATATCTTATGGTTAATATATTTGACGGCACCTGGTCACTATGAGTTATCCCGTGTATTTCTTTAATTAGCCTCTTTAGCTACCACTCTTTATAGATATATTTACAAACACCTTTACTTGGAAGTTTTTATTTCATATTCCCTCTCAATGCCTCAAAAATATTCTTGTCTCCCCCAATATCCTGTTGACTGTATAGTTGTTTTTCTTATCACCTGAGTAAGTTGCTTCCTTTATTTTATCATGCTTATTTGCCCTGTGTGTTATACGTAATTACTTCACTTTCTTTTTTGACAGGAATGTGCAAGGTAGAGAATATATTTCTCTTTCTAAACACTCAATACCTTTCAATGTCTCATTGTTTGCCTATGAGTTTTTTTTTGCATATTGACAGTAGTGATGTTAAATGAAAAAAAAACAGAACCAGAGTAAGGCATATTTCCTTCCACCATCTTTAATGCAATTCTTTTTTTTTGTAATTTATATTTTTATTGAAGTTCATCAAACAAACATTTCCATAAGATGTATTTCAGACATTGTACATATATTTCATATAATCATATATCACAAATCTCCACAAAGTATTTATCTGGGGTATACACTTACAGAAAAGAGTGGAAAGAAAAAACAAGCAAAAGGAAAGAACTATGTACAAGTAGGGAGTGATCTTTTTTTACAACAGATTCATTGATTTGTGAGAATAAAAACAGGTCTATGAGGCATTATGTAGTTAAACCGTTTCTTCAATGCAATTCTATCACCAAACACATCTTTACCTCCCCACCCCCTACTCTCTGCTTTCCACAGGGATTGCTCCCTTTGTGATTCCCTTATCCAGTTGTTCCTCCCCACAAATCTCACTTCTGGCATTTATCCCTGCATGCGGAAGAAGTGTCCATTCACCTCCTCCCTCAGCTCCATTCAGGGCCCCAGACAGTCCTTTCAGGTGAGGCAACACCTCACTTGTGAATCTGTTGGAGTCATCTACTGTATCTGCTGCTTCTGATGCAGCCTCCTCAAAATTGGTGAGACCCGACTTAGATTAGGAGACTGCTTTGTCGAGCACCTTCACTCTGTATCTGTAAAAAAGCAGGATTTCTCAGTGACCAACCATTATAATTCCAATTCCAATCCCCATTCCCATTCTGAAATGTCAGTCTGTGGCCTCTTCTAGGAACTAATTAAGTATCCATCAACCTACACTTTATATATACCCAATACTTGTCCTCCACAGCTATCTATTTGAATGAATTCTACTGATTCACCACCCCGGGCTAAAGAAATTCCTCCTCATCTCTGTTCTAAAGGGATGTCCTTCTATTCTGAGGCTGTGCCCTCTAGTCCTAGACTCTCCTACTATTGGAAACATCCTCTGCATTTTCACTTTATCTAGGCTTTTCAACATTCAGTTGGATTCAATGAGATCCCCTCTAATTCTGAAATTAAATTAAAATAATTTAACTAAAACATAAAACATATTAAAATAATCCTACTCATCATACTAAAGCAAAATAATTGAAGTTTTGTCTTCTAACTCTTTATCCTGCACTCTGTATTGAAGGTAATTAGGCCTTGGCTCCTGCAGTAGGGTTGATGTGGAGCAGGGTCCTTTGGACTTCTCCTTGTAATGTTGGGAAATTCTGTAGAGGGCAGATTGCTTCTACAATCATTCGTTATATCCTGAACTTATGCATTCCACAGTGTGTACCTCAGTTTCAATGTTGATTAGACTGCTGACAAAATTCTGCATAGTCTGTGTCTATCTATTTTCTATCTCAATCATTTGGTCAAATTTAACCATCAATGTCTCCATTTGGGGCTCAGTGTGAAAAAAAGGATGCTTCCTAACCTGATGCATGCCTCCAGCATTTTGTGTGTATTATTGAGAACTACTGATCTAACTGTAGTTATGTAGACTATGTTTTTACAGATAGGTGGCATTTGACAGTGAATGGTATAATACTGTAAGAATTATAGACAGAATTATTTTGAAACATGTGATCGGATGTTCCAGACCTGGAGAAGGAAATGATCAGATTTTAAATATAACAGTTCGAGATACTCAGTAGACACACATATTTTGGGAGAGAGAAACAAGAGTAAGACAAAGGAACACAAACCAATCCTCACAGAGGGATCAAAAGTGGAGAGAGTGAGCAATTTCAAGTTCCTGGGTGTTACTATCTCTGAGGTCCTAATCTGGTCCTTACATATCGATGCAGTTGTAAAGAAAGCAAGACAGTGGCTATATTTCATTAGGCGTTTCAGGAGATTTGGTTTGTCACATAAAACACTCGCTAATTTCTATGGATGTACTGTGGAGAGCATTCTAACTGGCTGCATCACTGTGTGGTATGGGGAGGGGGACTACTGCACAGGATTGAAGTAAGCTGCAGGGAGTTATAAAATTAATCAGCTCCTTCATGAGCACTAGCCTCCGTAGTATCCAAGACATCTGCAAGGAGAGGTGCCTCAAAAAGGTAGTGTTCATCTTTAAGGACTGCCACCTCCCAAGGCATGCGCTCTTCTCGTTGTTACAATCAGGAAGGAGATACAGAAACCTGAAAGCACACACTCAGCAATTGATGCACCATCAATAACTCACACTGAGACGTAAGGCGAGATATCGGCTTTTATTGACTGGAAGAAGGAACCAGGAGTGAGTGTCTATCATACAATGTCTTGGAGACTGAGGCCGAGCGTCAGGCCGCAGATCTCCTTTATACAGGGGCCTGTGGGAGGTGCCACAGGAGCAGTCAGCAGGGGCATGTCCCGACAGGCACATAGTTCACCACAGCAATTCAAGGAGAGCTTCTTCCCCTCTGCCAACCGATTTCTGAATGGACATTGAACACATGAACACTGCCTCACTACTTTCTTATTTCTGTTTTTACTTATTTAATTGTACCATTTAACAGACATATATATATACTTACTGTAATTCAGTTTTTTTCCTATATTATCCACCATATCGTATTGCTGCTGCAAAGTTAACAAATTTCACAGCATATGCCAGTGATATTAAACCTGATTCAGATGTTTGAGGTTTATGACCTACTATCAAAACATCATTATTTTAAGATTTTGCAATTTGACTTCGATCTTTCTTATTTTTCTATGTGTGTGTTTAGCTCACTAAAGAAGATTATGGTGTATGAATTTGAAGATGAGTCATTGGGAAAAATACCTAATGTGACATAAAGTGGTGAAGCAAGCATGGTAGCAAGCTTTTTTAGATTTCAAGAACTGTGGTTAAAATCATGTTTGAGGGACAAAGTTTGTGAAAGAACATTTTTAAAATTGTGTGAGATGCTGTGAAGCATTCATTTAGTCAGGACTTTTGTTTTGAGGTGGTTTGGATATGAATCTTTTTAATTGGCAACAGATTTTTGTGGCAGCTGTAATTTGAGAGAGTTATTTTCAGAATATAGTTAGTATTATTGTTCATTTGCAGGCATAACTTAAATTATTTTTTTGCTTTTACTTTCATGTTGACATATGACCAGGGAGATTATTCTTCACCACTGTTACTTTCTATTTACACATTTCCAGAGCAGCATCTCATTTCTTTCAGCGCACTGTAACCAAACTATGAACTTGACTTGAATAGTTATTAACAAATCTTACATCGTAAAAAAACAAAATGGTCCATGCACTGTACACGTGCAAAAGATCATCAAATGAAACTTTCAACCAGGGATTGCCAGTCTGGTGTCCACAGACCCCTCAGTTAACGGTAGGAGTCCATGGAATAAATAAGTGTTGGGAGCTTCTGTTGCAGACAGACTTTAGATGGACTTTCAAAATTAATCAGATAAACTGAAGGTTATAGTTTGACATTGAATATAACAAAGATGAACTAACTTCCATATTACATTTTTGCATTCTTCCTTCACGTAGCTGTATAAATGTTAACAAAGAAGTGTCCAAATGAAATTGTTAATGAGCTAGCGAATGTCCATTGGATTCCCAGCAAAACAACAAGGAAGACAATCAGAGGTGCTTTTTCACCTGTCTGCAGGGAGTGGATGTGATTCCAAAGGCAACAATTATTTCTTCATTCCTCATTGCCCTTGATGGGCTTTTAGGTCTTTGCAAAGGGAAGTTAAAAGCTATCTAAAATGATGTCTCACATATCAGCCGCACAGGATAAGGATGTCAAATGTTTGTCTGTGGAGAACATTTTTGAATCAAATTTTTTATAAGCTCTAGTAATAAAATGATTTATATTAGCATTTTATTCCATACTTTAAAGGAATGAAATCAGGTTTGGTTGAACATAGAAATTTACAGCACATTGCAGGCCCAATCATGTAATCTATTCTTGAGTCTGCCTAGAATTTCCCTAGCGCAAAGCCCTCTATTTTTCTAAGCTCCATGTATCTATCTCAGAGACTCTTAAAAGACCCTATTGTATCCACTTCCACCACTGCTGCTGGCAGTGCATTCCATGCACCCACCACTCTCTGTGTGAAAAACTTACCCCTGACATTCCCTTGGTACCTATTTCCAAGCACCTTGAAACAATACCCCCTCAAGTTAACTATTTCAGCCCTGGGAAAAAGTCTTTGGCTATCCACACAATCAGTGCCCCTCATCATCTTATATACCTCTGTCAGGTCACCTCTTATCCTCTGTCGCTGCAAGGAGAAAAGGTCAGTTATGCTCTCCAATCCAGGCAACACCCTTGTAAGTCTCCTCTGCACTCTCTCTCTATAGTATCCATGTCCTTCCTGTAGTGAGGTGACCGGGACTTGACACAGTACTCCAACTGGGGTCTGACCAAGGTCTTACATAGCCTTGTCATTATGTCACGGCTCTTGAACTTAATCCCACGGTTGATGAGGCTCAACACACAATACACTTTCTTAACAACACTGACAACCTGCACAGCAGCTTTGAGTGTCCTACTGACACTAACTCCAAGATCTCTCAGATCCTCCCCACTGCCAAGAGTCTTACCATTTATATTATATTCTGTCTTGACGTTGGACCTACCAACATGAACTACTTCACACTTATCTGGGTTGAAGTCCATCTGCCACTTTTCAACCTGGTTTTGCATCCTATCAATGTCCCACTGTAACCTCTGACAACCCTCCAGACTATCCACAACACCCCTAACCTTTCTGTCATCAGCAAACTTACTAACCCACCCTTCTACTTCTTCATCCAGGTCATTTATAAAAATCACAGAGAGGAGGGGTCCCAGAACAGATCCTTGCAGAATACCAGTGGTCACCTTCCTCCATGCAGAATATGAACCATCTACAACCACCCTTTGCCTTCTGTGGACAAGGCAATTCTGAATCCACAAAGCAAGGTCTCCTTGGATCCTATGCCTCCTTACTTTCTGAAGGAGCCTTGCATGGGGAACCTTGTCAAGTGCCTTACTGAAATCCATATACACGACATCCACTGCTCAATGTGTTTTGTTACATCCTCAAAGTATTCAGTCAGGCTCGTATGGCACAACCTGCCCTTGACAAAGCCATGCTGTCTATCCCCAATCAGATTATGTTTCTCCAAATGCCTCTCAGGATCTTCTCCAACAACTTGCCTACCACTGAAATCAGACTCACTAGTCTATAATTTCCTGGGTTATCTCTACTCCCTTTCTTGAACAAGAGAACAACATTTACAACCCTCCAATCCTCCGGTACTTTTCCTGTCCCTATTGATGACGCAAAGATCTTCACAAGAGACTCAGCAATCTCCTCCCTCACTTCCCAAAGTAGCCTGAGGTATATCTCATCTGGTCCCAGTGACTTATCTAACTTAATGTTTTTCAAAAGCTCCAGCACAACCTCTTTCTTAATGTCTATATGGTCAAGCATTTCAGTCAGCTGTAAGTCATCACCACAATTGCCAAGGTCTTTTTCCCTAGTAAATACTGAAGCAAAGTATTGATAAAGTATCTCTGCTACCTCCTCCGACTCCATGCACACATTTCCACTATCTGTATCACATCTGATTGGTCCTATTCTCACACAGATGAGAATAGGACCAGTCTCTTGCTCTTCACATACTCGTAGAATGCCTTGGAGTTTTCCTTAATTCTGCTCACCAAAACCTTCTGTTCTGATTCTCCTGATTCCATTCTTAAGCTCCTTCCTAGCCACCTTGTAATTTTCTAGAGCTCCAACAGTATCTAGTTTCTTGAACCTAGTTTTGTAAGCTTTTCTTCTTAAATAGATTTTCTACATACTTTGTACACCATGGTTCTTTAACTCTACCAACCTTTCCCTGCCTTAATGGAACATACCTATACAGAACTCCATGCAAATGTAACCTGAATATTTGCCACATTTCTGCCGTGCAATTCCCCAAGAACATCTGATGCCAATTTGTGCTCCCAAGTTCCTGCCTAAAAGCATATTTCATTCCCCTTACCCCAATTAAATGTTTTCCCAAATTGTCTGCTCCAATTCCTCTCCAGCACTATGGAGAAAGAGATAGAGTTGTGGTCACTACTTCCAAAATGCTCTCCCACTGAGAGATCTGACATCTGACCAGATTCATTTCTCAATACCAGATCAAGTACAGCCTCTCCTCTAGTTGGCTTATCTACATAAAGAAACCTCAGGAAACCTTCCTAAACACACTTAACAAACTGCACCCCATCTAATCCCCCTGCACTAAGGAGATGCCAATTAAGATTAGGAAAGTTAAAATCTCCCATCACAGCAACCCTATTATTATTGCACCATTCCAGAATCTGCCTCCCTACCTGCTCCTTGATATCCCTGTTACTATTGGGAGGTCTATAAAAAAACACCCAGTAGAGATATTGGCCCATTCCTGTTTCTGACTTTCATCTGCAATGACCAGCAGTCCATCCCTCCATGTCTTCCTCCTTTTCTGCAGACAAGACACTATCGCTAAATAGCAATGCCACCCCCTCCCCCACCTGTTTTGCCACCCTTTCTGTTCTTTTTGAAATATCTAAAGCCTGGCACACTCAGCAGCCATTCCTGTTCCTGTGACATCCAAGTCTCTGTAATGGGCACAATGTCACAGTTCCACATACTGATCCATGCTCTAAGTTCAACCGCTTTGTTTATTATACTCCTTGCAATAAAATAGACACATCTCAAATGATCAGGCTGAGTGCTTCTTTGCTCTAATATCTGCCTGTCCTTCCTCATAAACTTCCTACAAGCTGTCTCTACTTGTGCTCCAACTTCCCCATCTTCTGCTTCTTTACTTTGGTTCCCAACCCCCTGCAAATCTAGTTTAAATCCTCCCCAATAGCACTGGCAGATCTCCCTGCCAAGATATTGGTCCCCCTTGGATTCAAGTGCAACCTGTCCTTTTTGGACAGGTCACACCTGGCCCAGAAGAGGTACCAATGATCCAAAAATTTGAATCCCTGCCTCCCTGCTCCAATCCTTCAGCAATCCATTTATCCTCCACCTTATTCTAAACCTATACTCACTGTCATGTGTCAAGGCAACTATCCCGAGATTACTACCTTTGAGGTCCTGCTTCTCAACTTTCTTCCTAACTCCCTGTATTCTGCACTCAGGACCTTCTCCCTTTTTCCACCTATGTCATTATCAATATGTACCACAACCTCTAGCTGCTCACCCTCCCATTTCAGGGTATTGTGGATGTGCTCAGAAACATCACGAACTCTGGCACCTTGGAGGCAAATTATCATCCTTGTTTCTTTTTAGTGTCCATAGAATTGCTTATCTGTTCCCCTAATTATGGAGCTCCTACTACCGCTGCCCTCTTCTTTTCCCTACCCTTCTGAGCAACAGGGCCAGACTCAGTGCCAGAGGCATGGCCACTGCTGCTTCCTCCAGGTAGGTCGTCCCCCAACAGCACTCAAAATGGAGTACTTATTGTCAAGGGGGACAGCCACAGGGGTGCTCTCCACTACCTGATGCCCTCCCTTCTCTCTCCAGATGGTCATCTACTTATCTGTCTCCTGTGGTCCTGGGGTGACTACCTGCATGTAGCTCCTGTCTATCACCTCTTCACTTTCCCTAACAAGCTGAATGTCATCGAGCTGCAGCTACAGTTCTCTAACTTGGTCTCTAACGAGCTGCAGCTCGATATACCTGGCACAGATGTGGCTATCAGGGAGGCTAAGACTCTCCTGGATGTCCTACATCTGACACCCAGAACAGAAAACTGTCCTCGCAGTCATATCCATTACTCTAATGTGCCAAGCCTCATGAACTTCTTTTTTAAACTCTTCTCCCTGACATATGCAAAGCTTTCTCTCTCTCTTTGAATTGATTGGTCCTCCACTAATGCCATATTTGATGGGCTTGTTTTCCATTTGAAGGAACTTTTTGTTTTGTTTTGTTTTGTTTCTCATATGATGATCTGAAATGAGCTTGTCTTTGATATAGATCAAAACTGGTAGTTACTCAAAAGGATAACAAATGAAATTTATTTCTCATGGTTAACATGTTCTAAGATACACTGCATTGTTGCTCAGTGTTAGAATTAGGTTCATGACTAGGTTCCCTATAGTTTCACAGAATTTTGGCCTTGCCTGTATTGGAATTAGACTCTTGAACAGACCTCTTTTTCACTAAAAGCTAAAATTCTTGTTCTCCCAGAGAACCTGTTGTGGCCCTTGCATGTTATTTGTTTACTGCATTACATTTTAACACTGTATTCTGCTTTCTATTTTATTAACTCTGTGTATTAAGTATCATCCATCTAGGTGGCACACAAACAAATACCTTTCACTGTATCTTCATACATGAGACAAAAATAAACTATTCCAGGTCCAGGATTCTTCAAATCATTATGGAATAGATTCTTCACATTTGTTTCAACTTGACCATGGGTAGCATAGCAGTTAGGGTAATGCTATTTCAGTGCTGATGATCTGGGCTCAATTCCACTGCTGTTTACAAGAAGTTTCTATGTTTTCCCTATGACCGCTTGAGTTTCCCCTGGGTGCTCTGGTTTCCTCCCACCTTCCAAATGTATGAGTTAGTAGGTTAATTGGTCACATGGGTGTAATGGGATGTCATGGGCTTGGTTAGGTCAGAACGACCTATTACCATGCTGTATCCCTAAATGATTTTCAATTGAATAATGTTAAGTTCCAAAAAGAACTTCAGCTATGTAGTTGTGTATTAGCATCAGGAGCCATTTGATAGGTGGCACTGATGTACTGCTTTGCAATAAAGGACCAAGGATGGATTGTGAAAGATATCAATGTATTGAAGGTTGACAGGAGACTGAAGGAATGTCTTCTAAGGAGTGTTTTGGAAAAAGAAAGTGAGATAGCGAGACATGTTGGGCTGCAAGACCAAATGGTCTGGCAGAGCAACATTTCCAACAACATCTTTTAATAACTTTCTATTTATAAGATCCTGCAAGATTGTTTAGAAATTCCTAAAGCGGAGTTTAGCTAACTCTTAGAACTAGAACAGCAAAATGGTATTCTGCATCTGTGTAACCCACATGAGAGGCAAATTTTACAGTCTTGATCTCCCTAGAGGCTGTACATTTTCAAAAGCACCAGATTTTATTTTTAAATTAAAATGTTTAGTATGGTGCACAGCTGTGTGCACTTCTAATACAGTTAATTTACTCTATAGAATCAAGGATTCCTTTCCTTTTGTGCAGTGAACTTGCAATACTAAGCAATATAAATGTGGATTGAGTGGTGGAGAGTTGGATTAGACCAGGTGCTTCATGGGGAAGTGTTAATGGAGAGTTGATGGACCAGGTGGCCTAGATTTGTGATTAAAAATTATATGATTCTGTAATATTTCTGTAACAGTAGAATTGAAGCATAGTGAAAATTTTGTATTTTTATTGATAACTAAAGTCTTTTTTTACAGATTTGTGCTGTGTGGTTCTGTTAAAACGACATATCTATATAATAGACTTCAAAGAACTCCGATGTCTATAAAACACATCAGAATGACATAATGCCATAATAAGTGCTATGTAGATGCAAGTTTTGTAGCCTGGATTTTGTAGTCAACTGGCAATACATGTTACACACACAAAATGCTGGTAGAATGCAGTAGAACCCTGCTGCGTTCCACCAGCATTTTGTGTGTGTTGCTTGAATTTCCAGCGTCTGCAGATTTCCTCATGTTGGCAGTACATGTTGTTGCCTTTGGTGGAAAGGGAAGGACAAATTTCTCAGGGAGACAATTCCATTGAAAAAAAATCTCAACTCCAAATCAATATGTAAAAAAAAATGAATCAATCTGTCAATCAATTAAATGGTCAGGTCTGAAATAAACATTGAGCTATAAACATGATAGCTGATAATTAATATACACATTACAATAACATGCATTATCAATATTATTTTGATCCATTATTATTTAAAGTATTTTTCTCAAGGAAACAATTTCTACAAATATCAAAGAATATTTTTATGAGTCCCAATTTTCTTAGTCAGTAACTATAGTCTTCTATGCTATTAAAGCCTAACTTGTATCATGTGCATCAAAGCATAACATTTCAGGGTTGAATGAAGCAAGAATAGTTAATAAAATATTGATTTCCAAAGGTTATAATAGTTCAAAGTTCAAAGTAAATTATTATCAAGGTTACCATGTTACCATGTACAACCCTGAGATTCAGTTTATTGTGGGCATTCACAGTAAATACAAAGAAACACAACAGAATCAATGAAAGACTGCACCCAACAAGACGGATGAACAACCAATATGCAAATACAAAAAAAAATTAATGATAATAAGCTTGTCAATCAATTAAATGATTTAGATGGTGAGAAATAAAAATCAACCTCTCAAAGCACTTCATCATAATGGATGTGTTTTTCCGGTGGCCCAATCAAGTTGGCAATGAGGGAGGAAGCATCTTACGGGTCTGTGAGTGAGCTTTTAAAAAGGATCATTTGTGTACCTTCAGTGTTTTCTTGGCAGCCCAATTGAATTGGAAGTGACAGAGGAGGCAACTCACAGGTCTGCGATTGTGATTTAAAAAAGGAGCATTTGTGAGCTTTTGCTGTTTTCTAGTAGCCCAATCAAATAGCAATCCACTTGCAAGGGAAAATAAAAATAAGGTAGGTACAAGCAGAGTGGACCAGTGTTAGTGTGGAGGCTTTGGCTCATCATGCTTCAGTGAGAACAGGCTTGGGTGAGGTATGTACTTGGTAAGGTTCTTCTTCTGTTAGTACGTAGAGCCCTGGGAATGGCTTCAGAGGCTGTGTTGTGTTCTTTATTTGAGAAGTTGGAATTCCGGGAGACCTCGAGCCTCCTGAATAGCCACATTTGCACCAGAAGCACTGAGCTGCAGCTCCTCAGAAAATAAGGAACTGGAGCTGCAGCTCGATGACCTTCAGCTCATATGAAAAACTGAAGAAGTGATAGATAAGAGCTACAGGGCATTTGTTACCCCTAAATTGCAGGAGGCAGGTACCGGGGTAGCTGTTAGGAGAGAGAAAGGAAATAGGCAACGTGCAGAGTACCTCTGTGGCTGTTCCCCTCAATAATAAGCATACTGCTTTGGATACTGTTGGGATGGACAATGCACTGGGGGAAGCCAAAGTGACTGAGTCTGTGGCACTGTGCTTCAGAAGGGAATTGGGAAGAAGAGGACTGCAGTATTGCTCGGGGATTCCACGGTTAGAAGAGTAGACATGAGATGCTGTGGGTGCAATAGAGACATGAATAGTTTGTTGTCTCCCAGGTCCCAGGGCCAGTGACTGGGATTGGGTCCATGGCATTCTAAAAGGGGAGGGTGAGCAGATTTCTTGATTATTGGGATCTCTTCTGGTGTAGGTATGACCTGTCCAAAGTAGCGGGTTACGTATGAACCCAAGGGGAACCAATAGCCTTGTGGGCAGCTTTGCTAGAACTGTTGGGGAGGGTTTAGGCTAATTTGGCAGGGTGGTGGTGGGAAACTAATAGGGCAATATTATAATCAGTGAGATGAGTTGCAGTGTAACAGGACAAAATTGAAAAGGGTGAAGAATATAGGGCTAAAGGTGTTATATTTCAATGCACACAGCATACAGAGTAAGGTAGATGCAGTTAGAGATTGGCAGGTAAGACATTGTGAGGCTCACTGAATCATGACTGAAAGAAGATTATAGTTGGGAGCTTAACATACAAGGATACCCATTGTATCAAAAGAACAAGCAGGTAAGCAGAGGGGATGGCATGGCTCTGATGGTAAAAATGAAATCAAATCCTTGGAAAGAGATGACATGGGATCAGAAGATGTAGAATCAGTGTAGGTAGAATTAAGGAACTACAAGTATAAAAAGACCCTGTTGGGAGTTATATACAGGCCTCAGAACAGTAGCTGGGATATGGGGTACAAATTACAACAGGATATATAAAACATATGTCAAAAGGGCAATATTACGGTCGTCATGGGGTATTTCAATATGCAGATAGATTGGGAAAATCGCGTTGGTGCTGATTTTTGATCCCAAGAGAGAGAATTTGGAGAATGCATATGGGATGGCTTTTTAGAGCAGCTTGTGGTTGAGCCCATTGGAGGATCAGCTGTTCTGGTTTGGCTGTTGTGTAATAAACTGAATTTGATTTGTGAACTTAGGTAAAGGAACCTTTAGCAGGCAGTGATCATAATATGATAGAGTTTACCCTGCAATTTGAGAGGAAGAAGCTACAGTCAAATGTATCAGAATTACAGTGGAGTAAAGGGAATTACAGAGGCATGAGATTTAACTGGCCAAAGTTGATTGGAAGGGATCATTCACAGGATTGACGTAAGAGTAGCAATTGCTGGAGATTCTGGGAGCAATTTGAAAGCACAGGATGGATACATCCCAGAGAAGTAGTATTTACAGGCAGGGTGATGCATTCATGAATGACAAGGGAAGTCAAAGGCAATTTAAAACAAAAGCAGGGTATATAATAGAGGAAACATTAGTTGGAAATTAGAGGCTTGGGAAGCTTTTAACCATTCACAGAAGGCAACTAAAAAAGCCATAGGAGAGAAGAGGTGAAATATGAAGGTAAGCTTGCCAATAATATCAAAGAAGATATCAAATTTTTTTCAGAGATATCTCCATCATGGTCAAACGATTAGAAGAGTTTTTACCCACACTGATGCATAAGGATCAGACAGGTTTCATACAACAATGCCAAACACAAAACGATATACGAAGGACACTTCACATTATGGATCATATACAAAAAAGTAAAATCGAAGCAGTAGTGATAAGCGTGGACGCTGAAAAGGCATTTGATTTGGTTAATTGGAATTTTCTTTACAGAGTTTTACATAGATTTGGTTTCCATGACACAATTATTAAAACTGTACATTCACTGTATGACAACCCTACTGCTAGGATTAAAATCAATGGATATTTATCAAATAATTTTACCCTAGAAAGGGCACGAAATAGGGTTGTGCATGGTCACCGCTACTCTTTGCATTATATCTGGAACCGTTAGCTCAATACATCAGACAAAATGAAGATATCTGGGGAATTATTATTAAAGGGACAGAGCATAAATTGGTCTGTTACGCGGATGACATTTTGATCTATCTAGGGCAACCAACATACTCTTTACCAAAATGGATGCAATCCTTTGAACAATATGGTCAATTATCAGGATACAAGATCAACATAGATAAAACCCAATTACTTTCATATAACTACAGCCCACCAAGAGAAATTGAAAGTCGATATCCTTGAGCATGACAGAGTCTTTCAAATATTTGGGCATCATTATGCCAGAAGATTTGGCAAAATTATCAGAATGCAATTATCAGCCTATATATAAAAAAAATTAAGGAAGATATAACAAGATGGAGCCTAATTACTTTTTTCAGTTTCAGTTCAAGAATTGAATCTATTAAAATGAATATACTGCCAAGACTATTATGTCTCTTTCAGACCCTACCAATAGAGATTAATCAAAATTAATTCAATGAATGGAACAAAATATTATCAAGATTTATATGGCAACGTAAAAGACCTAGAGTTCCTCTTAAAAGTTTGCAGTTAGCCGAGGAAAAGGGGGGATGGGGCCTACCTTTTCTTAGAGATTATTATTTTGCAGCACAGTTGAGAGCTGTGATATGTTGGTGCAACCCATCATATGACGCTCAATGGAAAAACATTGAGGAGGGGATACTTCCCATCCCCATACAGGCAATTTTGTCTGATATCAACCTACAAAGGTACATAAATACTATTGAAACCCATGGGTGAAATGGACTCTTAAAATATAGAAAACTATTATAAAAGAATATAATCTAGAGGGAGATAGTGCAATTCTTAAATGGTGTGCACATGACTTAGATCTTACACTGAATAAACTGGATGCTAGATTTAAGAACTGGACAGCTAAAGGAATAACCATTCTTTACAATATAATGAAAGAAAGAACGCTGTTCAGTTTTGAAATGCTTAAAGAGAAACACATTAGAAAAACAAGACTTCTATCGGTATTTACAGATGTGACAGTATGTTCATACAACGGTTAAAATGTAACCAAGGCAAAGACATGTTTGATAGCGCTATTTAGAAAAGCATATAATTCAGGTAACGGTCATAGAATCATTTCAAGTGTGTATAAGGGTTTGTCATTTCTTAAAACACATTCAACTTCATACATTAAAACAAAATGGGAGAAGGAAGGAGGGATAATTGTATCTGAGGAAGAATGGACAATAATATGGAGGTATCAATGGAAGTGTGCCAGTTCACAGAAATGGAGGAAGTTTGGATGGAAAATCTTGATAAGATATTTTATTACACCCTGTCAGAAATCCCATTATGATAGTAACCTTCCTGTTTGCTGGAGAAATTGTGGAAATCAAAATGCAAACCATTACAATATTTTCTGGGATTGCCCCGTTATCAAAGACCATCAGAGTGGGTTGCACAATGCCCTACAAGACATTTTAAAATGAGAAATACACTTAGAAAGTAAGGCAATATGTTTTGGGTATATACCTCAAGAATGGTTGAAAAGAGATAAATATTTAATGAATATACTGCTGGTGGCTGGTAAAAAGACTCCTACCAGGAAATGGTTATCACAGGAGAGCCCAACCTTAAACGCATGGATGGAAATTACAATGGACACTTACAAAATGGAGAAGATAACAGCATCTGTTAATCATAAATTGGAACAATTTGATTCATACTGGGAAAAATGGTTTAACTACATAACACCACATAGGCCTGATTTTATTCTCACAAATCAATGAATATGTTGTAAAAAAAAGGATCACTCCCTACTGTACATAGTTTTCTCCTTTCGCTTGTTCTTGCTTTCCTCTCTTTTTTATAAATGTATACCTCAGATAAATATTATGTGGAGATTTGTGGTAAATATGACTATATGATATGTATGTACAATATCTGAGATACATCTTATAGAAATGTTTGTTTGATGATGAACTTCAATAAAAAAAATAAATTACAAAAAAAATTTCCAATATATAAAGAGTAAAAGAGAGGCGAGAATAGATGTAAGACCATTGACTAATATCACAGGAAAAGTAGTACTGGGGGACAAGGAAATGGTGGATGAACTGAATAAGTGTTTTACAACAGTCTTCACTGTGGAAGATACTAGCGGTTTGCTGGAAGTTGGAAAGTGTCAGGGATAGAAGTGAGTGTTGTTGCTATTACTAAGGAGAAGGTGTTTGGGAAGCTGGACAAGACTGACTACACCACAGGGTTCTGAAAGAGGTAGCTGAATAGATAGCGGAAGCATTAGTAATGATCTTTCAAGAATCACTAGATTCTGGAACGTTTCTGGAGGACTGGAAAATTGCAAATGTCACTCCACTTCAGGAAAAGAGGCAGAAGGAAGGAAATCATAGGTCAATTTGTCTGACACTACTGGATGGGAAAATATTGGAGTCCATTATTATGGGTCAGTGTTCTTAGAGGAAAATGGTAAAAATAGGCCAAAGCCTGACAAATCTATTGGAATTCTTTGCTGAAATAACAAGCAGGATAGACAAAGGAAAATCAGTGGATGCTGTGTACTTAGGCTTTCAGAAGGCCTTTGACAAGGTGCCACATGTGAGGCTGCTTAGCAAAGTAACAGCCCATGGTATTACAGAAAAGATACTAGCATGGATATAGTTAATTGGCTGGAGGCAAAGAGTGGGAATAAAGGGAGCCTTTTCTGATTGGCTGCTGGTGGCTGGTGGTGTTCTGTAGGGGTCGGTTTGGAACTGTTTCTTTTTACATTGTATACCAATGATTTGGAAGATGGAATTGATGGCTTTGTAGCTAAATTTGAGGATAATAGGAAGATAGGTAGAGAGACATGTAGTGTTGAGGAAGCAGGAAAGCTGCGGAAGGACAGACAGATTAGGACATTAGACAAAGAAGGGGCAGATGGAATACAGTGTCAGGAGGTGTCTGGTCATGTGCTTTGGCAGAAGGAACAAAAAGCGTAGACTATTTTCTGAACAGGGAGAAAGTTCAAAAATCCAAAATACAAAGGGACTTGGGAGTCTTTGTGCAGGATTTCTTTAATATTAACTTGCAGGTTGAGTCTGTGGTGAAGAAGGCAAATGCAATTTTTAAAATCATTTCAAGAGGTCTAGAATATAAAAATAATGATGTAACATTGAAGCTTTATAAGGCATAGGTGAGGCCTCACTTGGAGTATTGTGAGCAGCTTTGGGCCCCTATCTAAGAAAGGATGTGTTGACATTGGAGAGGGTTCAAAGAAGTTCCACAAAAATGATTCGGGGAATGAAAGTCCTATCATATGATGAATGTTTGATGGCTGTTGACCTATGCTCACTGGAATTTAGAAGAATGAATGGGGATTTCATTGAAGTCTACTGAATTTTGAAAGGCATAGATAATGTGAATGTAGGGAAGATAAGTCTTAAGGCCAAAGGGCACAATCAGAGGGATATCCATTTAGAATGGTGATGAGGAGGAATTTCTTCAGCCAGACAGTAGTGAACCTGTGGAATCCATGCTGCAGGGGGCAGTGGAGCCCAGGTCATTTGGACGTATTTAAACTGGAGGCTTATAGATTCTTGATAGGTCGGGTGTGAAAGGTACAGGGAAAAGGCAGGAGAATTGAGCTGAAGGAAATAGGTCAGCCATGATGAAATGATCCAAATGGCCTAATGCTACTGCTATGTCTTATGTGTTACTGGATAATAGTTATTGAGGCAAGTTCCATCACCAACCTCTCAAAGCACTTCATCACAGTGGATGGAAATGGTGCTGGGTGATTTTCATTGAGGCAAGTTCTTCTTGGGTATTGGTATAATTAGTCTAATTGAAGCAGGTGGATACCTCAGACTACCAAAGCAAGAGCTTAAAGATATCAATGAACACATCAGCCAGTTGATCAGCACAGATGAACTTGCCAGGAAAGATATTAATAAGCTTGAAAGAGTACAGATAAAATTTATGAGGATGTTGCTGGGACCTGAGAGCCTGAGTTATAGGGAAAAGTTGAATAGGTTAGGACTTAATTCCCTGGAGCCCAGGAGAATTAAGGGAGATCTTATAGAGGTACACAAAATTATGAGGGGTATAAATCGGATGAATGCATGCAGGCTTTTTCCTCTCAGGTTGGGGGCGATTAGAACTAGAGATCATCGATTTAGGGTGAAAGGCAAAATATTCAAGTGGAATCCAAGGGGAGATTTCTTCGCTCAGGGGGTGGAGTAAATGTGGAACAAGCTGCCAGCAGAAGTGGCAGATATGGGTTTAATTGTAATATTTAAGAGAAATTTGGATAGGGAGATGGATGGAGAGGTGGTTTGGAGGGATATGGCCTCTGTCTAGGTATATGGGACAGCAGATGATTGGATTGCCAAGGGCTAGATGATTCTTGACTTCCTCATTGGGAGAGCGCAGTCAGTGCAGATCGGAAATAAAATCTCTGCACTGAAAATCAACAATGTCACACCTTGAGGATGCATGCTTAACCCACTGCTCTAATCTTCCTACAGCCATGACAGTGTGTCTATGCACAGCTCAGATGCCTTCTATAAATTTACCGAGAACACGACTATTGTTGGCAAAATTTCAGATGGTCATGAGCCAGAGTACAGGAGTAAGATAGATCAGCTGTGTTGTAGTCATCTGTGACTCTTAGAAGCAGGTTATAGGATTTGTAGAATAATTGTCATCAAAGCTTGGGTATGCTTCTGAAGCCCATCTTTTCATTCTCTATCTTTGAATAGGTGCAGTTATTATATGAGCTGGCGCACAGTATGAATAATGCGTGGGAGAAAATACAGAAAAAAGGCATTTTGCGGCAGTCTTCTGCACATCCAGATTCTTCCTTTGGACAAATGCCGGGGTCACCTGTTAGGAGCAGTGTCAGTACAGCACCACCAGATGCCAGCACTTGTAGTCCTTCTGCTGATATTGGCACCACTACAGAGGTGAGTTGACTCTCCACTGAGATGAAAATTGTTGTATTTTATTTGACCCCATATATATTTTTATCTTTTTGTTTTGGGCATTTCAGAGTGTGCCGCACAACTGTAATAATTATTTTTTCTTTAAATTTGGAAATCTTTAGAAACTTTTGCATAATTTTTAAAGAATTGACATTGGCAAAACCACCCTAATGTCAAATTACTCTTGATTTATATGATTTGCGCAGCTTTGTTGTGGTCGTATTGCATATGGGCTTAAAGTAAACGGAAAGTTGGTATGAGTAAACACTGAAGATGTATGTGGTTTCTTTCTTAACAAACCAATCATAATTTCGATATTTATTAATGCTTCCATATACTATAGATAAGCTCTTATTTCATTTTGTTATTAGTAATTTCAGTTTTTAAGTAAAGGTCTTGTAAAGCATTAAGCTGATTTTGACTGAATTCTTAAGTCAACGTATTGGGAACAGCTTCTTTCCCTCCACTTATATTTTTGAATGGTCCATGAACACTACCTCACTATTCTCTTTTGCACTATTTATTTATTTGTTATTGTAACTTAAAATAACTTTTATTATGTCTTGCACTGTACAGCTGCCACAAAAGAACACGTTTCACAAAATGCTTTCATGTCAGTGATAGTAAACCTGATTCTAATTCTGATTCAAATGGCTTTCGAAAAATAATATTGGGAAAACCAGTGGCAGTTTCTTCATGCAAAAGGGTGGTATTTATTTGTAATAAGATGTCAGTGATTGTCGCATAGCAGGCACATTAGTAGCATTTAAAAGTCATCTAGGTATATCCATGTATATTTGGAGTGGTTTGGAGGGCTCTGGGCCCAACCCAGGCAGATGGGACTCGCTTATTGGGCAACAGAGTCAGCATGGACCAGCTGGGTTGGGCGCGTGTATATACACCCCCCCCCCCACCCCGAAGAACATGTTGTGCATTTCTACCTCTAATCAAAGGCAGAAAGAGTGGCTGGTGGCACATGGATGATCAACTATGTCTGAAAAAATAGAAATGTTGAGTACGTTTTTCGGTGTTCAGTAATTCTGAAATGTCGATGATGATACAGATCTTGGTATACTTGTACATGTCATTGGAAGTTAAGATGCAGGAATAGGAAGCAGCTAGGGAGGTAAAAGATATGTTGGTATTTCTTGCTTGAAGATTTGAGTATCAAAGTAAAGATGTCTTACTAAATTATATGTAGAACTTTTGAAGCACCACACCTGGAAGATCATGTTCAGTTTTGGTTTCTCACCTTTATAAAGGTCAAACTTATGATAGAGGAAGAATAACGAAGCTTTCCTGGGACCGTGGATTTGTCATTTGAGGAAAGGTTAATGAGGTAGAACTTGTGTTCAAGAAATAACTTCATTGAAATGTACAGCATTCTTCAGGAGCATGTTTGGGTAGATAATGAGGAGATGTTTCACAAGGAATTAGGAGAATCACTATTTCAAAATGAGGTCTGGGCTATTTAGCACTTCGCTGAAGAGAATTTGTGCACTC
Organism: Hypanus sabinus; assembly: GCF_030144855.1. Classification (NCBI taxonomy): domain Eukaryota; kingdom Metazoa; phylum Chordata; class Chondrichthyes; order Myliobatiformes; family Dasyatidae; genus Hypanus; species Hypanus sabinus. The sequence goes on along the minus strand of NC_082706.1, from coordinate 136,832,394 downwards.
AGATGTAGTGAATTTTCAGAATTTTCTATCCATAGGGTTAGTAGAAACATAGAAAACTTACAGCACAGTACAGGCCCTTCAGCCCACAAAGCTGTGCTGAACATGTCCTTACCCATAGCCCTCTAATTTTCTAAGGTCCATGTATCCAGGGGTCTCTTAAAAGACCCTATTGTATCTGCCTCCATCACCGTCACTGACAGCCCATTCCATGCACTCACCACTCTCCGTGTAAAAAACCTTGCCCTGACATCTCCTCTGTACCTACTTCCAAGCACTGTAAAACTGTTCCCTCTCATGCTAGCCATTTCAGCCCTGGAAAAATGTCTCTGACTATCCACACGATCAATGCCTCTCATCATCTTATACACCTCTCTCAGGTCATCTTTCATCCTATGACGCTCCAAGGAGAAAAGGCCAAGTTCATTCAACACGTTCTCATAAGTCATGCCCCCCAATTCAAGCAACATCCTTGTAAATCTCCTCTGCACCCTTTCTATGGCTTCCACATCCTTCCTGTAGTGAGGTGACCAGAACTGAGCACAATATTCTAAGTGGGGTCTGACCAGGGTCCTAAATTGCTGCAACATTACCTCTCAACTCCTAAATTCAATCCCACGGTTCATGAAGGCCAATACACTCTGTGCGTTCTTAATCACAAGGTCAACCTGCGAAACAGCTTTGAGTGTCCTATGAACTTGGACCCCAAGATCTCTCTGATTCTTCACACTGCCAAGAGTTTACCATTAATACTATATTCTGCCATCATATTTGACCTACCAAAATGAACCACCTCACAATTATCTGTATTGAATTCCATCTGCCACTTCTCAGCCCAGTTTTGCATCCTATCAATGTCCTGCTGTAAACTCTGACAGCCTTCCACACTATCCACAACACCCCCAACCTTTATCATCAGCAAATTTACTAACGCATCCCTCCACTTCCTCATCCAGGTCATTTATAAAAATCACGAAGAGTAGGGGTCCCCGAACAGATCCCTGAGGCATACCACTGGGCACTGACCTTCATGTACAATATGACTTGTCAACAACCACTCTTTGCCTTCTATGGGCAAGCCAATTCTGGATTCACAAAACAATCCCATACCTCCTTACTTCCTCAATAAGCCTTGCATTGGTGTATCTTATCAAATGCCTTGCTGAAATCCATATACACTCCATCTATTGCTCTTTCTTCATTAATGTATTTAGTCACATCCTCAAAAATTCAATCAGGCTCGTAAGGCACGACCTGCCTTTGACAAAGCCATGCTCACTATTCCTAATCATATTATGTCTCACCAAACGTTCATAAATCTTGCCTCTCAGTATCTTTTCCATCAACTTACCAACCACTGAAGTAAGACTCACTGGTCTATAGTTTCCTGAACGTTCATAAATCTTGCCTCTCAGTATCTTTTCCATCAACTTACCAACCACTGAAGTAAGACTCACTGGTCTATAGTTTCCTGAACGCTCATAAATCTTGCCTCTCAGTATCTTTTCCATCAACTTACCAACCACTGAAGTAAGACTCACTGGTCTATAGTTTCCTGAGCTACCTCTACTCCCTTTCTTGAATAAGGGAACAACAGCCACAACCCTCCAATCCTGCAGAATCTCTCCCCTCCTCAATGATGATGCAAAGATCATCACCAAAGGCTCCGCAGTTTCCTCCCTCACCTCCCACAGTAGTCTTGGGTACATCTCGTCCAGTCCCGGTGACTTATCCAACTTGATGCTTTCCAAAAGCTCCAGCACATCCTCTTTCTTAATATCTATATGCTCAAGCTTTTCAATCTGCTTTAAGTCATCCCTGCAATCACCAGGATCTTTTTTCACAGTGAATGCTGAAGCAAAGTACTCATTAAGTACCTCTGCTATCTCCTCCAGTTCCATACACACTTTTCCTTTGTCACACTTGATTGGTCCTATTCGCTCACGTCTTATCTTCTTTCCCTTAACATACTTGTAGAATGCCTTGTTTTCCTTAATCCTGTCTGCCAAGGACTTCTCATGGCCCCTTCTGGCTCTCCTAATTTCATTCTTAAGTTCCTTCCTGCTAGCCTTATCATCTTCTAGATCTTGATCATTACCTAGTTTTTTGAACCTTTCGTAAGTTTTTCTTTTCTTCTTGACAAGATTTACAGCAGCTTTTGTACACCACGGTTCCTGTTCCCTACCATCCTTTCCCTGTCTCATTGGAACGTACGTATGCAGAACTCCATGTAAATATTCCCTGAACATTTCCCACATTTCTTCCGTACATTTCCCTGAGAACATCTGTTCCCAATTTATGCTTCCAGGTTCCTGCCTGATAGCCTCATATTTTCCCTTACTCAAAATTAAATGCTTTCCTAACTTGTCTGTTCCTATGCCTCTCCAATACTTTGGTATAGGAGATAGAATTGTGGTCACTATCTCCAAGATGCTCTCCCACTGAGAGATCTGATACCTGACCAGGTTATTTCCCAATACCATATCAAGTACAGCCTCTCCTCTTGTAGGCTTATCTACATATTGTGTCAAGAAATCTTCTTGAACATACCTAACAAACTCCAAACCATCTAAACCCCTTGCTCAAGGGAGATGCCAATCAATATTTGGGAAATTGATAATTCCCACCACAGCAACCCTGTTATTATTACACCTTTCCAGAATCTGTCTCCCTATCTGCTCCTCGAATGAAAGACCTTCTCTTTCTCTTACGTCTCGTGTTCACATGTATTTATTCTGTATGCTCGAGATAATGTTAGAGGTTGCTCAGTGAACTGTGAATTTTTGAGTTTTCTCAGAACTCTAATCATATAACAAGGCCATCTCTTTTAAGAGAGTTCCTTCATTTTGGGGGCAACATGTTTTGTGGAGTTGGAAATTCTAATTTTATTTAGGGAGTTTTGGATTTGTGTGTGAACTAAAGTGAACACATGAGTATTTTCTTTGTATTCTTATTTGTTAAAAAAACAGTTTTTTACAGTTTTAACGTAATACATAGTGCTGATGTATTTCTTTTCATGCTGATAAGTTTATGTACGTCTCAAGTGGAGACCATCATGCATTTAGCTTCCTGAGTTATGAAAATGGGAAAGCAATGATGTGAGTCATGGCACATAGGGAGTGTTTAATCATTTATACCACCCCTGAGTTTAGAAATATTATGTTGTGCAAGCTGTGACAACCACTCTATCTGTTTACTCAAGTGTGAGTAGTCGTCAAACTGTTTGGTCTGTGGGGAGTTCAAGTGACTGAACAAGAATGCAAGAATGTTTTGCTGAAGGGGAAGTATATGAGTGCCAAAAAAGTGATCATCCCTTGCCTCTGGGTAACACGAGGGAAACAAGCCCTCTGTGTTTGTGCCTTTTGATGAATGAAGAGAATTTCTTTCAAGGAAAATAAACTTCATTTTGTTAAATTCATAAAATGTTTTGCAGTGGATGACTGACTTCCAGTTTATATCAAATTTGGCAGTGCAATGTGCGGGAAAATGTATATTAGATTCTGTAATATTCTTTACTTGTCCTGTAATTTGGAAAGGAAGAGGAAATTTTTTAAAAATGGAAATTTATGGCAAGATATATTCCTCTCTTTGGATATCATAGCAAACTAAAAACCCCATTTAGAGGACCTTTGAATTGTCAGGAGTTTAGGTTTCTCATGCAGAGGATTAATGGTGAGTTCCTATCTTAATTAGAGCAAGCTATTCTGAGTTGTTGGAGAATTAATGGTTTCATTTTTAATTGTTGTTAAAACCAAGTTAATGGCAGATTTCAGTTACTGTGATCCTTCTGAAATGTTCAGTCTAATCTTGGTATATTTTCATATGCACTGACATACAGTGAAAAGCTTTATACACCATCCAGACGGATCATGCCATACGGTACATTATTATATCAGGTGGAAAAAAGAAAATACCGGTAGCATAGTGGTTGATACAATACTTTACAATACCAGTGACCCAGGCTCGATTCTCGCTGCTCTCTGTAAGGAGTTTGTGTGTTCTCACTATGACTGTGTGGGTTTCCTCCCACAGTCCAAAGACTAAACAGTTGGTAGGTTGATCGATCATTGTAAATTGTCCTGTGATTAGGTTATAGTTAAATCAGAGTTGCTGGGAGGAGTGGTTTGAAGGACCGGAAGGGCCTATTCCAGACTGTAACTCAATAAATAAATAGAAATAAATAAAATAGAGTGTAGAATACAGAGTTGTATTTACAGGGAAAGTACAGTTCCCGTAGAAAAGTGAGGTCCAGGAACAACGACAAGGTAGATGGAGCACAAGTCCATCTTTTAGCATATGAGAAGTCCATTCAGGAGTTTGATAACAGTGGGATAGAAACTGTCCTTGGGTCTGGTGGTTTCTGATCTCAAACTTTTGTACCTTATATCCAACGTAGATTATCATTCTCAGTGGATGCTACCAAAGCTGCTGAATGTTCCCAACGTTTCTCTTTTTAGCTTTACACAGTGGATAATTTAATCTAGACACCTCCATTAGTATTGATTCTTTATATATTTCAGTCAATAAAGTACACTTACTGTAGAAAGTACTTAATAGGTATTTCATTATTTGTATAAGTGGTCTCCTGAGGTGTTGTTGATTCACATATTACAATGTAATGACTTTAACCATAAACTCCTTTCTCTGTCAGTTAAATGGAAGGCACTATAGGTAGCGAAATGCAGTATTATATTGCTAAATTAACTTCAAACCATGCCATTTCATAGGTTGCCTGTATGTTATTCCTGATTAGTTCAAAGAAATAGTTTTAAAAAACTGCAATTTGCATTTATGGTATCAGTGGAACACATTTTTGAGAAATTTAACATTTATACAGCAATACAAAATCAGACAAGTTGAAAAAGGACACAAGTTTGACATAGAATCACAAAAGGAGAATTGGTATTAAGTGCATTATTTAAAGCAAAATAGGCAGAGAGATTTAGTAAGGGATAACCAAACTGAAGGTGAGGACTAAACGCATCAGAGATGTGCAAAAGACTAGCGTTGGAGAAGTCCAGAGGCCTTGGTGGGTTGTATTTCTGGGAAAGGTTAATAGTGATAGGGAGATGGCTGTGAAGAGGTTTTTGTGCATGAATTTACCCTCTGGTTGCAGTTATTATTATGGTAAGTTTAGGCTGGAGACATACTTAGGAATGTTTACCACAGTCTAAGCCTGGTCTAAGCAGAACTTTGTATTGCTGTAACAGCCCATATACACAATAATCCTTTAACACATTTTGTTAGCCTTATTGACTACCTTCTATATTTCTTCATGATATTTTCAATATAGACTCTTTCTTGGCATTAAGAACAAAAGGTAGTGTTGTGCTCTGGTTAAGATTTCTACTGCTGTGAGGTCTTTTTATTTTGTCAGTTTTCTGCAAAAGCAGTGTGCCCTGCTATTAAGAGTGTTTTGGCTTCAACTAAGGATAAGGAACCATGTTGTCCAACTTAGGAATGTTGTGTCAGCCAATCAAGGTTGCCTTGGTATGTATTGTAACTTTCTGCCCAGTGGGATGCCATGGAAGATTTAAGAGGGCTGGGCAGGATGAGATTTCTGAAGGACAGTACTCTGGTTTGGGGTCCTTTGGTGGGAGCGGTGGAGTGGAGCACAAGGGAAGATGCCCACAAAATACTGCACAAAGGAGAGACCCCGTTGTAAGAAGTGCTTTGTGCAGATGAGTGACTCCAAGGAGGAAGTGTCAATGCTCCTGAGTTAGAACATAGAATAGTACAGCACAATACAGGCCCTTCAGCCCACAATGTTGTGCTGACCCTTAAACCCTGCCTCCCATATAACCCCCCACCTAAAAATTCCTCCATATACCTGTCTATAGAACACAGCCAGTATGTTTGAGATAGTGTTTGAGGGAAGTTCCAACTGTGGCTAGTGTCTTTCATGCAGAATGTGGGTTCTGTGCGTGAGTACAGCAAATTGTCCGACTACTTCAGAAATGAGCTCCAACGTTTGTCTCCACATTGGACTGGTTTAACTGTAATGGGTCCTCCTGTTTTTCTTTTCTTTACCTGTTAACTATTTGATAGAGTTGAAAATTCGTAAATATACTTTCATTATAATTTTATGCCAGTGTATTATCTGTCATTTCTTGGCAACAGATAATTGTGTGTGAGCAGCATTCGTACAGCAATCAAAGTTCCTCCCTGGAACCTTCCAACTTTCCTATTTGGTTGTACCCCTAGACATATATTACTATGAAAGGTGGCCTTCTCACCACTGAGGCAAGTAGATGTTAGCAGTGTTAGCTAATGAGACAATTTTATATACTAGCCTGACAAGAGGGTTGCGCTAGCATGGCATGTAGTACTCAGCGCTGCCAAGTTTTATTTACCTTTCTCTTGTCAGTAGTTTTCTTACCAAATGACAAGTCAGATTTCTAAAATTCTTAGTCTCTTTGTGGGAGAGTTATCATTACAGACAACTCATAACTGACCAAGTATGTTCATAGTTCAATAAAAGATATGATTTCACCAGAAGACTCAAAACTTTCTGAGGGCTGGAGAATCTGGATATATGGAGGATGCTTCCTTGCTTGCGGGTTTGAGATGGAATCCAGAACAAAGTGACCCAGGATATGGGGTAAGGCTTTCAGGACAAAGGTGAGAATTTCTTTCATTGAGAAGTGGTGTCCCCTCATTGAATGGTCAGCAGTGGAAAGGGTGGGTAGCTTCACGTCCCTGGGCATCAACATCTCAGAAGATTTTTCCTGGGCTAAACACATTGATATAATCAGAAAGAATACATGCTGGTGTTACCAAAGACTTTAACAAATTTCTACAGGCAAATGGTAGAGATCATTCTGACTGGCTGCATCACTGTTTGGTATGAAGCTTCCAATGTGCATGATTGATAGAGGCTGCAGATTGTCATAGATGCGGTCAGCTCTATCATGGTCGTAATCCTTCCCACCATCAAGGACATCTTCAAGAGGTGGTATCTCTAGAAGGTGGCATCCATCATTAAAGACCTTCTGGGACTTGCTTTCTTTGCATTACTGCTATTGAGGGAGGAGGTATAGAAATCAGAAGACCCACACTCAGGATGTTTCAGCAACAGCTTCTTCACTTCTGCCATCAGACTTCTGAATGGTTCATGACTATGTGAACACTCTCATTATTCCTTTTCTCAACTCTATTTATCTTGTAATTTTTAGTATTGTTTTATGTTATATAAGACATCTGACTCTGAACATCTAAAACCTTCAGATGTTGGAAATATGAAGAAGACACATTAAATAATGGAAGCACTCAGCAGTTCAGGCAGATCTGTGCCAAGAGAAACTGAGGAAATGTTTTGGGTTGAAGATCCTTTCTCAGGACTGCTTCTGTTCCTTTTCAAGTCAGCTCTTTTATATTCAGATGGTCCTTTTACAGCATGCAGCATGCTCATAATTGAAATTGTATCCAGGGTTTTCTAACCTGGAGAAAACAAGCATGAAACAAAACTGACACTTGCTTCACCAACTTGCACTTTGTCTTATAAAATAGATTACCTTGTATGGATGTGTATTCTAAGGGAACGCCAGACATGCACATGTTGCAGTTAAGAGAAACTCCAGTGTGCTGAAGATATTGGAAAAGCTGAAAAGGAAGTTGGGACTTAAACCTGAGAGTGCATTTTAAATTTTTCCATATGTTCACTTTTATGTAATATGATTGCGGTGGTACTCTTTTGAAGTTAATTGCTGTTGGAAATTTTGAGTGGAAAAGATTGAAGAGAGTTATAGTTATATTACAACAGTCAAATATCATTCTTTTTAAATAAAAAAGTAGCACAGTTAATTTAGCCAGATATATTTTGCCTCATTTATAAATGCATGTAACCATAGGATCTCCACTAGGTCTTTTGTGCATTGGTTCTCATTGGACAGCTATTTAAAGTTATACAGTATTTATTTTCCAACGTGTATATTTACCTGTTTGGGACTTGTGACTTTTAGACTGGTCTGCATAAAATCAATCTTTAATTAGTAACTCTGATTACAGTCCAGCAATACCTGATATGCTTAGCAGCAAAGTATTTATAGATAATCTTGTAGAAGGAAGTTCCGGGGTGCCGAGGCACGACTTGAGTAAGAGCAGTACTCTCAATGGATATGATTAAATATTCCCGTTTCAGCCTGGTCAGTACAGTCAACAAAGATGTCTTAATGCATTTAAGCAAACTATCACTGCCTAAAACCAATGGAAACAACATGATTGTGGTTGGAAGTGTCCACTGGAGACACCTCGGAGGAAATGCTGGTGTAGATCGGGGTTACAAATGCGTTTAAGGAAACAGTTTTAAACTCCCTATACCGGCTATCTTGCTGGCGAACATGCGGTCTCTGGTGAATAAAATTGATGATCTTAGAGCTAGGGTGCTGAATCGGATGGACATTAGGACCGTGTGTCTCCTTTGTTTAATGGAATCCTGGTTAAACCCTTCCATACTAGATGCAGCGTTTCAGATTGATGGGTTGACTATACACGATCAGGATAGATCTATAGAGTCTCTCAAAACCAGAGTTGGAGAAGTATGCCTCATGATCAACTCTTCTTGGTGCACAAATATATCAGTGCAGTCCCAATTCTGCTCACCAGACCTTGAATACCTAGCAGTAAAGTGCCATCTTTTTTACCTACCACGGGAGTTCTCTGGGGTCATTTTGGTAGAAGTTTACATTCCACCTCAGGTCAATGTCAAGCAGGCTTTAGATGATCTGAGCAATGGGATCAACATGCCTGAAACAGCGCACCCTAATGCCTTCACCATTATTTCGGGAGATTTTAACTAGGCTAGTCTGAAAAAATCACTAAGCAACTACCAGCAACAGATCATTTGCAATACCAGAGGAAACAACACACTGGACCCTTGCTACACCACCATCAAGAATGCCTACCGTGCTATTCCACACCCTTACTTCAGGAAGTCTGATCTCCTAACTGTACTTCTACTCCCTGAATATAGGCAGAGACTGAAGACTGCAGCACCAGCAGTGAGGACCAAGGAGGCATGGACAAGGGATGCACAGGAGCGCTTTGAATTGGTGGACCGGACTGTATTCAGGGATTCATCTTCGAACCTGGATGAGTTTGCTGCAGTTGTTACTGACTTCACTAAAACCTGTGTGGAAGAGTGTGTGCCCACAAAGAATTACTGTATATTCCCAAACCAAAAGCCGTGGATGAACCAGGAGGTATGTTGTCTGCTGAAGGCTGGATCTGTGGCATTCAAGTCTGGCGACCCAGGCCAGTACCAGACAACCAGGTATGATTTGGGAAGGGCTATTTCAAGGGCAAAGAGACAATTTGGAATGACATTGGAGGCGACATCAGATGCATGGCAACTCTGGCAGGGTCTGCAAGACATTAGTTCCTACAAAGCGAAACCCTGAATGGCAGTGATGCTTCACTACCAGATGAACTCAACGCCTCTATGGCCGCTTTGAAAGGGAGGGAACACAACTACAGCTGTGAAGATCCCTGCTGCATCTGATGACTCTGTTATCTCTGTCTCAGAGGCCGATGTTAGGCTGTCTTTAAAGAGAGTGAACCCTCACAAGGCAGAAGGTCCAAGGTGCCTGTGAGGCTCTGAAAACCTGTGCCAACCAACTAGGGGAAGTATTCAAGGACATTTTCAACCTCTCACTGCTATGGGCGGAAGTTCCCACTTGCTTCAAAAAGGCAACAATTATACCGGTGACTAAGAAGAATAATGCGGGCTGCCTTAATGACTATCGCCCGGTAACACTCACATCAAAGGTGATGAAACAATAGAGAGGTTGGTCATGACTAGACTGAACTCCAGCCTTAGCAAGGACCTGGACCCATTGCAATTTGCCTATTGCCACAATAGGTCAACGGCAGACACAATCTTAATGGTTCTTCACATGGCTTTAGACCACCTGGACAACACAAACACCTATGTCAGGATGCTGTTCATCGACTGTAGCTCAGCATTTAATACCATCATTCCCACAGTCCTGATTGAGAAGTTGCAGAACCTGGGCCTCTGTACTTCCCTCTGCAAATGGATCCTCGACTTCCTAACCAGAATCTGTGCAGGTTGGTGATAACATATCCTCCTTGCTGACGATCGACACTGGCACACTTCGGAGGTGTGTGCTTAGCCCACTGTGTGGCTAGGCATAGCTCAAATACCATCTATAAATTTGCTGACGATACAACCATTGTTGGTAGAATCTCATGTGGTGATGAGAGGGCGTACAGGAGTGAGATAAGCCAACAAGTGGAGTGGTGCCGCAGCAACAACCTGGCACTCAACGTCAGTAAGACGAAAAAGCTGATTGTGGATTTCAGGAAGGGTAAGAGGAAGGAACACATACCAATCCTCATAGAGGGAACAGAAGTGGAGGGAGTGAGCAGTTTTAAGTTCCTGGGTGTCAAGATCTGTGAGGATCTAACCTGCTTCCAACATATTGATGTAGTTATAAAGAAGGCAATACAGTGGCTCGACTTTATTAGGAGTTTGAAGTCATTTGGCATGTCAACAAATACACTCAGAAACTTCTATAGTTGTACTGTGGAGAGCATTCTGACAGGCTGCATCACTTTCTGGTATGGAGGGGCTACTGCACCGGACCAGAAGAGCTGCAGAGGGTTGTAAATCTTGTCAGCTTCATCCTGGGCACTAGCCTACAAAGTACCTAGGACATCTTTAGGGAGTGGTGTCTCAGAAAGGCAGAGTGCATTATTAAGGACATCCAGCACCCTGGGCATGCCCTTTTCTCACTGTTATCATCAGGTAGGAGGTACAGAAGCCTGAAGACACACACTCAGTGATTCAGGAACAGCTTCTTCCCCTCCACCATCTGATTCCTAAACGCACATATTTATACAGTATTTCTGTTTTTGCACATTTTTTAATCTATTCAATATACGTAATTGATTTACTTATTATTATGATGTTTTATTTTATTTATTATTTTTTTCTCTCTGCTCGTCAATGTATTGCATTAAGCTGCTGCTGCTAAGTTAACAAATTTCACATCACATACTGGTGATAATAAACCTGATTCTGATTCTGAAAAAGATGGTGAGGTTTAAGATTGAAATTGAATGCCTGCAACCTAAATGGCTAGAGGCACTGGTACCTACAATGTGGAGAAGAAAATCTGGAATACATATTTGTAAGAGAAGGGATTATGGAGGGTTGAATGATGGAGGGTTAAGAAGACCATGATTCAAGAGGTGGTGCTCTCTGTGCAACCATTTACTTGCTAACTTCAAGAACCTCTGCTTGAGATTCAGTGACTTAGCAAAGAAATGAGAAGCAGGACAGATCCAATTCAAATACTTACTTAGTGCTCAATTTGAAGTTTTTGGGAATCTCTTAGATCAAATACCAAAGACACTGGCTAATATCAAGACACTGAGTAATCATGTGTGTTATCAAGTTATTTGGTAACAAGGCTGTAATGCTACATGGTTGGAATCATATCTCACAGAAAGGAAGATGCTTATACTTGTTAACATCAATCAAATCAACACCAGTATCACTATAGATGTTCTTTGGAGCAGTGTTCTCAGCCCAAACATCATTAACTGCTTCACCAATAACTTTCCTTCCAATATAAGATCACAAATGGGAGTGCTTGCTGATGATTGCATGATTTTAGTTCATACCTTTGTGCTGCAGTTCAAGACAAGATTTAAAACAGGGCCTCATAAGAGGCAAATAATATTCTAGAAGAAAAGAAGATTATTGATAATGAGTGGCATTGTCAAGTTACCCACTGGTGGTCTTGGGAATCACCGTTGACCAGAACCTCAACTGGAACAACCACATAAGTACTGTAGCTTGCAGGCTGGGTACTCTACAGTGAATGACTCTTCTTCTGATGCTCCAAAGGTCTTTCAGAATCTACAAGGCGGGAAAATTCTCCCAGGATGTTTTGAAAACCTTTCTGTAAGAAATACAGTATTCCCACTCAATCTTGGGATATTGGCCAGTGTATGATCAAAATGTTAAATGATCAAAGTGTGTGAGTGACATCTGGGATGTCACGGGGAACCTTGAGTCTTTTCATCAGGACCACAGCGATGTCCAGTGAAAATGGCAGAGAGTGCATCAATGTTGTGATTCTAATGTCCTGTACAGTCCTAAATTTGTAATTGCTCTGAAACTTTGGATTGTTTAAACATTAGAAACATCCCACTGGCATGGTTGGATTGAAACTGGCATTTATTATTTTTGCCTTTTACTCTGGATTAAATCTGTTATTTACCTGCAGCATGGAGTGCTGGATATGAGTGGAAATAATTTATCAGCTGTCTTTTAACATTGTTGCATTGTTTAATACTATAAACTAAAATTAAAAGTTAATTGTGCAAGGTGTATGCCAAATCTAAACCTGCTTGATGTGTGTGTGTGTGTGTGTGTGTGTGTGTGTGTGTGTGTGTGTGTGTTTCTTTAGATTTTTTTGTGAATTATTTCCTTATAGTTATTTTAGTATTGAGTAAAATTGTATGTTTCTAAATTGCCTTTGTTATTTAGCAAGAAAAAAAGTGTTCTACTTAAAATTATAAATGACTGAATTTGGATAGTATTGGTGTTAGCAGCATGCTGAGATTCAGCTGAACACATTTCACACAATGACAATGTAAATAGCTAATTTGCATACATACAAAACAGTACCCTCAAAGCAGCTTTCAGATTCATTCAGTGAGCCTTAATTTAGATTTTTACAGAATATACCAGAGGGTATGGATTTAAGGTGTGGGGGGTGGGGGTGTAAATTCAAAGGAGATGTGTGGGCAATTGTTTTAAATGGAGAGTGGTGGGTACCTGGAATGCACTGCTCGGGGTGGTGATGGAGGCAGATACAATATGATAGAGTTTCTTAGGTGAAGTATGAATGAGTAGGGATATGGACAACATGCAGGTAGAAGGGTTAATTTAATTAGGCATCATTACCTTAATTAGTTTGGCACAACATCATATGCTGAAGGGCCTCATCCTTTGCTATAATGTTTTGTCTTCTATAACACACTTAATTCTAGACTTAATATAATTGGAAAATTTATTGATCTATTTAAGCCAAGAATTAAGCAGACTTTGTTGAATTTGTGTTATTGACTATAGCGAACTGTCATCGACAGCTGCTTTTCATTATGCCTTGTCAGTTCTCATGATTGTTGATGAAAACAGTCTGAAATGTTGTGGCAGTTAGCTCTGATTTGTAAATTAAGAATTAGAAGGAGACTGCAAATGGCCTTCTATTTTGCAATAGGAAGATAAAATTGAGAGAAATGACTCTCATTTTGTACATATTTCCAAAAGATTACTTCAGATGAATATTTATCAGAGGCCACTGGAAAAGTTTCGGATCATAAGACATAGGAGCAGAATTAGGCCATTTGGCCCATCAAGTCGGCTCAACCATTCAATCATGGCTGATCCTATTTTTCCCTCCTCAGCTCCACTCCCTGGCCTTCTCATAACTTCCCATAACCTTTGATGTGTGTCCACTCAAGAACCTATTAAGATCTGCTTTAAATACACCCAACCAGCTGGCCTGTACAGCTGCTTGTGGTAACAAATTCACCACCCTCTGGCAAAAGAAATTTCTCCGCATCTCTGTTTAAAATCGACGCCCCTTTAACCTGCAGCTATGCCCTCTTTTCCTGGACTGCCCCACCATGGGAAACACTCTTTCCATATCAACATACGAAAGGTTTTAGTGATATCCCTCCCATCCTTCAAATTCCAGTGAGTACAGACCCAGAGCCATCAAACATTCCTTGGATCATTATAGAGCATAACATTTCTTTATGTGTGAAATCGTGCTTTCGTGTTGGTCTTGCATTAAAGATAATGACAATTGTCAATAGTAAAACTAATTGCTGTATTGAAATAGAATACTTTATGGCTGATGCAGTTCTAAATCTTTTGAGCAATAGAATGGGCAATAAATTATTTCTGCCTGTCAAATATTTTTGATTCCCCTCATTGTCTCTTGAATGTATTTTGATTTGATTATAGGGCATTCAGTGAAGTGAACAGGAAATGCAAATCATATATTTATCCAATTGGCTATCCATATTTTGGAAATGCAAGAATTCATATTAACACGGGAATAGTAGATTGAGGAATTGCAAGATGAAATATTGCCCTCCTTACTGAAAAATATGGGTATTTGATCTTAATGGATTTACTGGAGTTCTTTGAGGATATAACGAGTGCAGTGGATAGAGGGGAACAGAGGGACGTTATTTACTTGGATTTCCAGAAGGCGTTTGATAAGGTGCCACTTAAAAGACTAATCCATAAGATAAGGATGTATAGAACTGAGGGTGATGTATTAACATGGATAGAGGATTGGTTAACTAATAGAAAGCAGAGAGCTGGGATACATGTGTGTTACCCTAGTTGGCAATCGGTGGTGAACAATGTGCCACAGCTGTCGGTGCTAGGTCCACAAATGTTCACAATAGGCATTAACAATCTGGAAGAGGGGACCGAGTGTGGTGTATCTAAATTTGCTGATGGTATTTAATTGAATGGAAAGGAAAATTGTGCAGAAGATATGGAGAGTCTGCAGAAAGATATAGTGTTACGAACCCCGTAATTGGGTCACTTACCAGCAAAGATAGAGAGATCCGTTGAAGTCTGATGATACTATTTTTAACAGTATTTATTAGGAAAAATACACAAAAATAATATCAATGCAAATATACAGATAATATACGTCATCAATACTATATCTAAAAGTGCGGGTATAATAATAATCAATAAGAAATAGCTCTATCGTTGTCTAGGGGATAATGTATTGTCCGATGGGAATATAAAAGTCAGTCAGTTCATGCAGGCTGCAGCCTTTGGGGACCGCTGGGTTTGCAATGGTTGGAGAGAGAGAGTTTTGGGAGAAAAACTTGCCGATTCCTTTTATGATTTCGATCCGTTCGAGTCTCGTTGGTATGGCCGTTCACTTGTGGCCTCTCCTTTTGCTAAGCCGTTTTTCCGTGGTGAGCCCGCCAACCCAGGCAAGGGAAGGACACACACAAGCCCCCCCACCGGCTGTCGCTATTAAACGCTGTCACGGGATTTCTAGCGTTTCTCCTGGTGCGTCTGAAGGGGTTGTTCCCCAGACCCTCTTTTATCCTTACTCACGGGGTCTCAGATGTCATTCAGGTTGGGATGATGCAATCCCTCAACCAGCCCACTCTGGTCGTCCCCTGAGGGGCTTCAATGAATAGTACAGTACTCAATACACAATTCTATTCTCAAGAGACAATGGCCGTTATCAATGGTTTTGTTTCGCTGAGGCCAGGACACATTCCAAACCTTGTGGATTCTCTCTCATTTCCTGGGTCCCAGACCCAAATTAATAGCGATCTTGCGATTCTCAAAAAGGAGGGGGAGACTTTGTACCCTTCGACCCCTCAGAGTTGCGGCACATTCGTAACAATAGATAGGTTAAGTGAGTGGACGAGAGTCTGGCAGATGGAATACAATGTTGGTAAATGTGAGGTCATCCACTATGGAAAGAAAAATGGAAGAACAGATTATTTAAATGTTAAAAAATTGCAGCATGCTGCTGTGCAGAGATTGCTGTGCTGTGCAGAGTGCTTGTGCATGAATCCCAAAAGGTTGGTGTGCAGGTGCAACTGGCTATGAAGAAGGCACATGTGATGCTGGCCTTCATTGCAAGAGGGATTGAATTTAAGAGCTGGGAGGATATGCTGCAACTATACAGGGTACTGGTGAGGCTGCACCTGGAGTACTGCGTGCATTTCTCTTCTCCTTACTTAAGGAAGGACATACTGGCTTTGGAGGCGGTGCAGAGGAGGTTCAGCAGGTTGATTCCAGAGATGAGGGGGCTAGACTATGAGGAGAGATTGAGTCACCTGGGACTGTACTCACTGGAATTCAGAAGAATGAGAGCAGATCTTCTAGAAACATATAAAATGATGAAAAGGATAGATAAGATCGAGACAGGAAAGTTGATTCCACTGATAGGTGAGAGTAGAACTAGGGGACATAGCTTCAAGATTCGGGGGAGTACATTTAGGACATAAGGAGGAACTGCTTTTCGCAGAGAATGATAAATCTATGGAATTCTTTGCCCAGTTAAACAGGGGAGGCCACCTCAGTAAATATATTTAAGACAAGGTTGGATAGATTTTTGCATAGTAGGGGAATTAAGGGTTATGGGGAAAAGGTAGATAGGAGGAGATGAGTCCATGGCCAGATCAGCCATGATCTTACTGAATGGCAGAGCAGGCTTGACAGCCCAGATGGCCTACTCCTGCTCCTATTTCTCATGTCCTTATGTTAATGCATCCAAGTTCACCATGTATAAAGCATGACCCAAGAAATCCTATGAATATAGACTTTAACCTGTTTTAAATTCTGTGTAAATGGGGACCATACTCTTTGGGGTTTTTATAAGTGACTTGGATAAGTAAGGGGAAGCGTTGGGTATTAAATTTGTAGATGACACGAAGCTTGCTGGTGGTGTGGATAATGTAGAAAATTGTTGTAGTTTCCAACAGGACATTGATAGGATTCAGAGGTGGGCTGAAAAGTAACAGATAGGGTTCAATCCAGAAAAGTGTGACGTTATTCACTTTGGAAAGTTGGCCTTTAGGCAGAATACAGGGTTAATGACAGGATTCTTAATGGTGTGGAGGAACAGAGGGTTGGTGAGGTTCATGTCCGTAGATCCCTCAAATTTGCAGTGCATGTTGATTGAGTGTTTAAGAAGGTGTAGTTGTGTTAGTCTTAATTAGTCAGGAGTTTGAGTTCAAGAGCCACGAGGTAATGTTGCAGCTCTATAGAATTCTGGTTAGACCCTATTTGGAGTATTGTGAACAAGAGCAAAGTTGCAGATGCTGGAAATCCAAGTAGCATACACAGAATGCTGGACAAGCTCAGCTGATCTATTGAAAGGTCTCAGCCCAAAACATTGACTGTACTCTTTTCCATAGATGCCACCTGGCCTGCTGAGTGGCATGTTGCGTGTCATGGAGTATTGTATTTAGTTTTGGTTGCCTCATTATGGGAAGGATGTGGAAGCTTTAGTTAGGGTACAGAGGAGATTTACCAGGATGCTGCTTTGATTAGAGAGTATGCTTTTGGTGGATAGATTGAGTGAGCTATGGCTTTTCTCTTTGGAGAGAAGGAGGATAAGAAGTGACTTGACAGAGGTGTACAAGATGACAACAAGCATAGATAGAGTGGACAGCCGGTGACTTTTCCCAAAGTGGAAATAGCTAATACATTGTGGCATAATTTTAAAGTCTTTGAAGTAAAGTATAGGGGGTGTCAGAAGTAGGTTTTTTACTCTAAGTGATAGGTATGTTGAGCATGCTGTCAGGGGTAATGGTAGAGGCAGGTACATTAGCAACATCTAAGAGACTCTTGGGCACATGGATGAGAACTAATGGAGGGCTATGTAGGAAGGAAAGGTTAGGTTAATCCTGGAGTAGGTGAAATAGTTAACACAACATAGCGGGCCAAAGGGCCTGTACTGTGCTGTGCTATGTTTAAATGTTCTTCTTCAATCATCTGGTTCAAAGGTTCATTTTATTGTCAAAGTATGCAGCACAACTATGATATTCATCTTCTCCAGATAGCTATGAAATACAGGGAAATAACCAGGGGAGCTGTTGAAAGAAAAGACATCAACTCCTGATAATGAAAAAGAAAAAGAAACAAAACTCACAAACTCCTAACCCCCCCCCCCCACCCCTTCCCATGCACAAAAAAACTAATGGATCACCCACATGGAGGGTGGCAGCTGGAACATCAAACCCTCAATCCCCTCCCTTGCAAAGAAAAGACAGTGATGCTAACATCAAACCTCCAGCCCCTTCCCTCACAAAAAATTATCATAACATCAAATCCTCAACACGCTCACTCACAGAAAAGAACTGTGACAATAGCATCAAAACCCCTAACCCCTTCAATCATACACAAAAAACTAACACACGGAAAAACACCAACAAGAACATCAGTCTCCCATCCCCAACTCCTCCCTCTCACAAAAAGTAACATATCGCCCACCTACCAAATGGCTGCAAGAAAGAAAATACTGAAAAACTGAAGGAGACTAATATATAGTACCGCCCAATAATCACATTAATCTCAGAATATCGAAAACATCTTTCCACCAGCATTCAAGGAGAGTAGCCACAGGAACTCATTCCTTCAGTAAAAAGCAACCACCATGCTGTCTATCAACCGCCGTGGCTTCCACTCAGATCAACCTGCTGACTTCCTACGCATATGCCTCAATGCTTCAGTCTTCTTGGACGCCTTGAAATGGATTTGTTCATGACCCTGCACCCCATCTCTGCTCTTTTCTACAAGTTAGGTCATGTTCTCAGTCCTTTTTGGGACGCCTTCACTGGTCTTCTCCATGAGGCAGCTCTCCAAACACAGAAGAGCGCTAGATCTTTCAATCATCCAAACTGCACATCACCGGCTCCAACAGTTTCCGTAACACAACCAAGACAAAAAGAACAAGCAGAAGATGTAGGGGAGGTGAAGTAATTGAAGAGATTGGCTGTCTGGAAGATGTCACCCAAAGAACCGTCGTTCGCTTGTGCTATCTTGACCCAGCTTAACCCTTGGTTGATATGGATTTAAAGAATGTATTGGCTTTTCTTCCATCAGGTTAGGATTCTTAGGTTCTGAAATATCTTTTGTCTTGAAACCCACAGAGAAGAGTATAGCTTGTAAAATATTGAAATTCTAATTAGTTTGTCTGGAGTTAAACTATTCATACTTGGGAATGAATGATCACCAGTTTTCTTATGTTTGAAACTATTTGAAATGTATTTATTTTCTGTTTGAATAAAAACATTAGTCCATGAAAAAATTGTGTGTCTAAGTGCCACTATTAAAACAGCAGAATACTTATGATAGGCACAAACAATGCCCGAGTAACATTGTGCCAAATGGAATTCAGTCTAAATCTTCAATCTCCCATTTAATTCAGTAATGATGCATCATAGTCTGGTTAGACTGCTTTGAAGTAAAATATTTTCACTCTATCTCTATCAAAGGATGATACAAAGCAATCATTAAGTGTCTGACCATGGATCCCAGTACTTCAGTTAGAAAGTTTTTTCATTTGTGGCATATTTTCAATGGGGCAAAAAATATTCCATATCTTACTATTATCTTAGTCTCAACATGCTGCTGACACAAATGATGAGACCAACTTCATGCTTGTAATTTTAAGTGCAAATGTTTTACAGGACATCTTTGTTTCTTTGTAAAAGAATAAATGCAATTTACACTGTTGTTCTTTGCGCCAGCTGAAGAACATAGTACTTAGAACAGGATAGCATAATACAGGCTCTTTGGCCCATGATGTTGCACTGACCCTTTGACCTTCTCCAAGATCAAGCTAACCCTTCCCTCCTATATAAACCTCCATTTATCCCTGTGTCTATCTAAAAGTCTCTTTGATGTATTTGCCTGTACAAACACCACCCCTTGCAGAACGTACTTTGCACCCACCATTCTCTGCGTAACAAAAGCCTACCCCTGACATCCCCCTATACTTTCAATAGGTACATTTAATGTCAGAGAAATGTGTTCAATATACATCCTGACATCCATGAAAACAGAGAAGTGCCCCAAAGAATGAATGACAGTTAAAATGTTAGAACCCCAAAGCCCCCCCCACAACTTCCCCCTTCCATGCAAAACCAGCAGCAAGGTAACAACCCAATCCCTAGCCACAGGAGCAAAAAAGCTTTAGCGCCCTCCATTGTGCACTCAAGTGTGCAGCAAAGCATCAGTAAAGACATGGATTTGCAGAACCCCAAAAACTACTCGTTCATCTGATAATTCGACACTCTACAGGCCCTGTCCTTCCCTACTAAGGGAAAAAGAAGTGCCCCATTTCACAGCGAGTGGGAGACATAACAATTTGCTGAGTTACGATCTTAAGTCAATTGCGTCACTTTTTCCAAGCTCTGTGCCCCGAGAGTCAGCACCAAAAAGGGCCAGCTCTCTGGACACACAACCCCAGGCAGCTGTCCTGCTGCCCCTGATGTTCCGTGTTCTACTGTGACGTTTTAGTCAGGGGCACCGGCCTAGATCAGCACATCCCCAGAACCACAAAAACCGGGAACCTTGAAGGCGCACTCATCTTCCAGATCAAGTCCTTGGGATATCAAAAAGCGGCCAGTCGTGAGGCCCTGAGAGCGGGTCCTATTCCCACAAGGAAGCGTAGTCAGAGTGTAATTCCAGGTCAGGGTCTTCAAAAGAATCACCCCACAGCCTGAAAAAAAAGAAATATCAAAGATAGAAACACAGCTGTTTCCAAAGATGCAAGCAAAAGAGTTGCTGTTTAACACCATCTTGACTTCGCCCCACCTCCTCCAGTCAACATAAAATTATACCATTCATATTTGCCATTTGTGCCTTGAGAAAGTCTGTCTGGCTGTCCACCCTGTCTATGCCTCCTAGCATATTATATACTATCAAGTCACCTCTTATCCTCTTTCAATCCAAAGAGAAATGTCCTCGCTCATCAACCTATCCTCATAAGGCATGCCCTCTAATCCAGGCAGCATCCTGATAGATCTCATCAGCACCCCTTCTAAAGCTACTACGTCCTTCCTATATTTCCTATATTACCTGTTGAACTCAGTCCCCCAACTAATGAAGGCTAACACACCATATGCCATTTTAGCTGTCCTATCAGTTTGCAGGACAACTTTGGGTGATCTGAGGATGTGGATCTCAAGATTCTTCTTTCCTCCACGCTACTAAGAATCCTGCCATTAACCCTGTGTGCTGCCTTTTACTTTCATTTTCCTTTCCTCACTCCCACTTAGAGTCCATCTGCTAGCCTGGAAGTTGATACTTAAAAGTTGTTATATGTTTCTTTATTCTTCTGTTTAAGGTTTAACAGGTCTAACTTTTAGATCGTAATCAGTGTATAAATCTTATAGGAATTACATGGTCTTGCTTGGTGTGTGAATGTTAATGGTACCATAGGCCGTTGGTATGTGGAAAAGATCTTTCATTTGAGGAGGGAACTGTGATGTTTCATTTTGGAAACAGAGATTAAGTTTTAGTTTCAGCCCATTTTTCTTTAGTACAGATTATGGAAAAAAACAATAACACCACCTTATGAAATTTTGATTGGATGTTTTGACTAGCCTAAAGAAAATAAATTTTCTGAAAGACTAGTTGATTGTTTTTTGTATAAGACAGTTCAAAGCAGCTCCGTTGAACTTCTGTTTATAGTCATAGAAATGTGGTCAGGTAGTGGCAGCTGGACTCACATATACACGTTTGTTAAAGCTGGCTAAGCCACTGCTGATCACAGTGTAAGAACTTTAATGAAAAGTCTATAAACTTGCCATTGCAGTCACAGGTCATCAATAACCAGTGAATGTCACTGAGATTAATGCTTCCCTTAATACAAGCATTTAAAAGAAATCTGTTCCAAAATCTTAGGATTAAAGGAACAAATTTAAATGTAGAGAAGTGATTCATGGAGTGTTGTAAGACGTTTTAATACCTTTTGAGTAGAAATAACTAATACGTGGTTACACTTGCTGAATCGAAATGGTAAAGATAAAACAATACAAATGTTAGTAATTATTAAAACAAATAATTTAATAACTTTAACTTGACACATTTGATAACACTCTTGCCTCGAGGATCAAGGATCAAGGATCAAGGCTCCAGATACTTGATTATTAAGTTATTGAATGAGTTGTTAAATGAAGGACCCACCTAATGCCTCAGGTGGATGTATAAATTGTACTCTTTGCAAATCCTCCTACAGTTCTGACCAGTATTTCTCCTTCAAACAACAGATGAAATCATTTCATCTGGTCATTCTGGTCACTTATAGGTCTGCCTAGTGTGAACTGGTTGCTTCATTTCCCTTTCTAAAACAAACACTGGGTGTAAAATAATTTCAAGCATCTTGAAATGATACACCGTGCCATTTAATTTGTCCTTTTTACCTGGAAATGTAAAGATAATTGAAGTTGACGGTTTTGTAATTATTTTCCATCCACCTCATAAAATTTAGTTTAAAAGAATAAATGTAGATGATGGTTTATTTCTTGTTCGTTTTCATCTTCAGGATCTTTGCATCCAAAGATGTGGTTTAGTTGTGGTTAATAAAGGAAACTGTCATGTGTAATTATTTCATTCCACAGCTATTGAGAAAATTCTTAAACATAAATATTTCCACAGGGTGATTCAGTCCAAATGGTTGATGAGAGTCCTTTCTCTGACTCCTCCACCCTGGAGCAGAAAACTAGCAATATTGGTGGGACCACTGGATGTATCAGTTTATGGATGCAATGGATGCTACCTAAAGTGACTGTCAAATTGTTTGCACATGAATCTGGCAACAGTGGTACAGGTGAGAAATGTTTCTTCTCCAGTAATTAATCAGATTAAAACTCACTCATTCACTCATTAACTCTTTGACATTCAGATTATTGCATTTGCTCACAGAAATTTAGATCTTTAAATTGAGAACCTGAAGCAAGTTCCCTTAACGTTGAATTCTTTCATATAATAAGTGAGAGAAGCATTTGTGGCTATGCAAGCTATCAGATTTGTAATATAAATCAATTAGTTTATATCCAACTCTGCTTTCCAACTAATCCCCATATCCATTCATCTCTTTAGCATTCAGATATCTATCAACTATTTATCCACAGCCCTCTGCGATAGAAAATTCCAAATGTTTCCTTTTTTCAAAGAAATTTCACCTTATCCCAATCATTTTTATCATTTTCCTATAATGTGTGTTAATAGTGACTTTTGCTACAGAAATTATTTCCTTTCTCATTGACATCAGATTACAGGCTCTAACACGTGCTTTGCAGTAATAGAGTATATTGCTTAGGTTTTTGTTAACAATTTCCCCTTACCTTAAAGAAGAGCTCTAAGTGGAATTTGTTTTTTATTGCAGAGGGTAGAAATGAGGAGGTATTTATTGTGTGTAGAAAGCTTGATGCATTGACTTGCTATTAAGATATGAAATTGTGCGGCATGAAAAGAGTAGTTGGACCATCAGCTTGTCCACATTCACAATTGTTAGAGCATCATGACTAAATACTTCCTCACTGTGTCACCTAACCTCAACCATGTAAGTTCCTGGGAGATGGAAACCATGAGATTCAGTAGGGGAGAAAGATGCTGTGGAAAATTCCTCTCTCATCCCCTCTGGCTGTCAAGATGACATCAACTAAGTGGTATTTATATGGTTTCACTGTGTTCCAAAGAATTCTGTGCTGCTAAGTAACCCTGGCAGTCACATATCCAAGTGATTTTTAATAAGATTTGAACATCAGCACCTTTAGTAAGAATTAAATGTTTGTATTTGTGTGAATTAAAGAGATCAAAAGAGCTAAATTAGAGAGTGGATCATAAATTTTAAAGGAAAAAAAATACAATGCTGTTGAATAAATGCTCTGTTTCGTACTTTTACACCATGTTGAAATAGAACCTTGATTATAAAACTTAGTAGAGGTTGAGCTTGTAAGTACAAATGTAATGTTTCTTTTGTTGGATGATTTGTAAGGCAATGACAGAATTATCAATTTTCGTATAAATACAATTCTTTGGTTATGCCTGCAGAGATCTGTGTTGTGAGTGAACTCGAAGACTTGAGTGCTTCAGTGGATATACAAGATGTTTACACTAAGCTTAAGTGCAAAGTAGGCAGCTTCAATATTGATCACTACAAAAACAGGTAAGTTCATGATGGTTTCTTAGTCAAGATAGGACCATGATTAACAAATCGAAGAAGTGCTGCTTTTGGATGTTTTGGCATGTGGTGCATATCTGCAATACTTTACGGCTGGAATTTTAAACTTCAACGAGGGTCGGGTTTAACATTCACTCA
The DNA here is from genome assembly GCF_030144855.1 of Hypanus sabinus. NCBI lineage: Eukaryota > Metazoa > Chordata > Chondrichthyes > Myliobatiformes > Dasyatidae > Hypanus > Hypanus sabinus. The sequence continues at coordinate 136,808,524 of NC_082706.1, read as the reverse complement.
CAGCACAAATTGTGTGTGAGGATTTGCAGAGAGTTATATGGTGGTGCCCCTGTACCAATGCACTGAGAACCTTGGCTTTGTAGCCTGAGGAATTGGTGCATACAGGCCATGTCATTTAATTGTAGAACTTGTTACCCACCTCTGACATCAGACTCTAGCCAACAATATAAGGACAAAATTGAGACTTTTCCTTCTCCTGGCATTTAATAAGCTTTACAGCTTGCTGTGTCACAATTCCCTGTGAATTTCTGTTAGTAAACTTATGTGCTTTTTGGTGGACTGAAGCTTTGGGCATTCCAACAAATTGTAGTATCTCAACAACTTCTGAAACAGATTTACATGTAGATTGTTTATGACGTCCCCCACATTCATTTTCAAATTTTCAAATCTGAGAAATAAATATTGCAAATAATACTGATTACTGCACACAGGCACTACTGCCTGGTTTCAGTCACCTCAACCAGTACTGCTTCTGACCATTTAGTAAGCCCAACTCATAAAAGTTTATAAATTTATTAAGAGACCATAAACTTATATATATATATTAAAAAGTATTTTGGTATGAAATTATTAAGCATTATTTATTATTGAAAAGGCTACTTTGTAACTTGTTCCAGGATAATTTTTTTAATCTTTAGTTTGTATATTGAATTTTTCAATTTTATAAAATTGTAAGAAAAATGTTAAGATGCTTTTATTCTTTTTCATTTGGGATTATACTTGTTATAGTTTGAGAATTGCATCACTAAAAAATTCCACATTACAGTTACCCTTCACCACTTGTGATTCATATATTGCTTAATGAAGATTAAATATTATTCCATCCATTTTGTAAGATGGAAGATGAGAGAATGACAGAAATTAATTAAGAAAGCACAATGAGGGAGAACAATAGCTAAAGCTGAAATTGGTCCTGTCTTGGACTTTGAAATGCTAGGTCAAAGTTATCAATTAAACAATAATTCTCCCTTCAGGCTGGGAATTCTGGCTATTGACATTGGGTCATGATCTCTGATTAGATAAAACCTCAGCAAGTGTTACAGCTTTAGGAATGTTATCAGCACACATTCAAATCCCAGCAGAGGTGCTCTTATGTGGAAATATGAGTTTAGTTCTGACTCTCTTTATAATGGCATCCATTCAAGATTATGACCTAGAAAATGAAAATACCCAGTCTCAGAGATACAATTTAATTCTTCATCTTTATTTAGTTCATGGAAATTGCATTTTGAATATAATTTGCATATCATTGTTTGCTCTTACTTGTTATTTACACCATGCATATAGGAATACATCCAAGACCTAGACTGATGATTAGTCCAAGTTCTGCCATAGTGGGTGGGGCATTAAAATAAAGTTTATTAAATTAATTTGGAATAAAGTTGCTATCAGAAATAATGATTGTGGAAATATCAGATAGTTGAGAAAACCTTCCCTTTAATAAAAATCTTCAAAGGGGGGAACTATGTTGTTTAATAGACACCCAGACTTACAGCAATATGGTCAACTGTCATCTGAAATATCCCAGAGAGCTTTTAAGTTCAAGAGTCATTAGGAATGAGCAACATAAACTAGTCTTGTCAGCAATATCCTCTTCAAATGAAGAATTTTAAAAAACTACTTCCAATCATGTTTGTAAGAGTTGATTTCATATAAATGTTGATGTCCATGTTTATAACGTACTGCTATTTTTGCATAGTAATTTTGCAATATGGTTGCTGGATGCCTTTGTAACTTATTATCCACATAGGACATACCTTGTGCATGGATCTAATCTGTGTTTATTATTTTAAGAATGTCCTCTAGTTACTTATTATCCTGTTAGCACAGTGTTGTAAATGACCTTTTGGTGATCTAAATTGGATATTTGTTTCTTTTGTTCATTGCTACAACTTCCTTTCAGAGAAATGCTTAGATGCATACATGGGGCTTATGGTGGATGCAAATAACAAACTGCTGCTCCTTGCATAGTACTAAATCTACCATGTGATGAGCTAGTGCAAATATCCCTTACTAAAAAAATGAGCAAGTCGAGCAATTCACCTTAAACAACAAGAAATCACCAACTGTAATCTAATTTCTACAGACAGAGCTCTAAGTGAATAAAGACCCCAGATGACATTTTAGCTTGTTTGAAACCCTCCACATAGTTCCTGGAATGGTACAGTATCTTTAACTCTGGCTCTGCACTTTTAAAAAATCTTCCTAAAGGTTCTGAGATGTATATTGGTTACTGATAGGTTATTGTCCTTGCTAAAATTATATGTAAATATTATGGTGAAAGTAACTTAAATTTCTTACCAGTACAGTGGTATCACTAACACTGATGTCTTGCTGAAAGGCTTGGATAGAGTAGATGTGGAGATAAAGTTTCCATTAACTAGGAGAGCTAAGGTCTGAGAGTACAGACTTAGAATAAAGGGGCATCCCTTCAGAACTGAGATGAGAAGACATTTATTCAGCCAGAGGGTGGTGAATCTGTGGGACCTGAGGGTTGTGGAGGCCAAGTCATTGGAATTATTTAAGACAGATACTAACCAGGGGTTAAAGCTTGTGCAGAAAAAGCAGAAGAAAGAGGTTGGAAAGGAAATTGGTCAGGTTTGAATGACAGAACAGACTTGATGGGCTGAATGATCTGTTTATGCTTCCATATTTTATGGCCTTACGATCTTAACTGATTTGTACAGATGTACAGCATGTTGTACTAGCTGTACCAGCTTAGTTTTGCCTCTATTGAATATAGTAGTTGAGAATTCTGAGCACGTAGTGCAACTATCAATCAAAGCAATCATGTAGAACCTATTGATGAAAATAATGAAGCTGGTTTATTTGCTACTGTATATTGCCCCATGTATGTAGGTGAAATCTGGAAGGTACTAATCAGGAAATGCAACTAATGTAGGGGGAGTGTAAAATGGGTAATTTCTGTCAGTGTGGATTCTGTAGGCTGAAGGACCTGATTCCGTGCTGTGTCACTCTGTGACTCCATCTCATTCTGCCCTCACTGATTAATTCACTGGACAGAGTACATTATACAACAACCAAAAAAAAATGTCATTGGCTTTCCCATTCCAATTACCAGCTTATAAATTGACTTGTTATGGAATCATGTATCTGTATTGGTATATGTGTGGATAAAGAAATACTTTTTGTGGAAATGGAAAAAAATAAATTTAGGAATCATGATTTCACATGGGGGCTGAATTCTGACTATGTAGCCTGTCCAATATGGGCAACTTCTCTTTGAGTCCACCATATGCAGCTAAAAATATACATGAAATTTTATGAAATTTTCTTAGTGAATAGTCATTTACCTTTATGTTGGTAAAGTGCTGATCAATTCAGAAATATGTCTTAATTTCATAAATTAAGTACTTCTAAATGGAAATTCACGTTTGATCATTTAGATTTGTGATGATTATTTCTCCTAATGGTTAGGTAAAAGCTGAGGTATGTATTTTTTTATTAGTGCAGTTAATATTTTGTGTAAGTCACTAAAATCACAAGACTGTTTAGACTAGACAAGGCAGGAATTGTGTTTTCCAGGCCAGGTGAAGGCTGGCACACAGGACAATTTGAAGGACTCCTTCTACAATGCAAAGAAAAACCTGGGGTGAGACTCTTATAGTGAATAAATCACAACAGATTTCTCAATCCTTTAAATTGAATGATAATTATCTTGCAAATTCTGAGGCAGAATGTGAAGACAATGGTTAAAAGAACTAAACTATTTAGCAGAAAATTTTCATTAGATTTGACATTTTGTATGCTTTACATGGACTCTTAATATGTAAAAGGATGCAGAAAATATACCTGTAGCATTTTAAAGTTCTGGACTATTTACAGTCAGGCCTAATCTTACACATTTTTCAGAGAAGGTGACTCTTATATGTACTGATGCTCAAAGATAATCAAACAAAGCTCTTAATTATTTACATTTGTTTTTCAAATGTAGTTTCCTAATTCCATTTCTTTCATTTCCTCCTCCTTCATTATCTCCTCAGGAGCATTTGATCATTTAATTCTTGTCTATTCAGAGAATTACATTTAAAATTTGAAACTAATATACCAGTAAGTTCAAACTTCAAAGTAAATTTACTATCAAAGTATAGATATGTCGTACAACTCTGTGATTCATTTTCTTCTTGTGGGCATACTCAATATGTCCATAAATTAATTATAATAATAATTTCTTTTAAATTAATTTTTATTGTTGAAAATTAAAACTTCTGATGTCTGAATTACATTTTTTTTTAAATTGCAAGAGAAAATGGCAAACATATTTCTGTGCAGATGGCTGCCACTCTGATCTGTAAGACTTCCCTGCTATATATAAAACTTACTGTTTATAATAACTCAAAGGATTATATAAATACTTTTATACATTTGCTTCAAAAGCACTTCATTGTTTATGAGAAAGTAAAAGAATAACAGAAGTTAAAGTAATTATTGAACTGATGGCAGTGACGTGCTATTCTAAAAACCAGAGTGCAAACAAATAATCACAGCCTTTATTGTAATTATGGAAAATTTATGAGAATTATTAAAATTACTTTTAAACTAAAAATTTCATATTCCCATAAAGTAAGTACACTGCATTTTCTGAAGGCAGTGGTTTTTGTTCTTTTAACCATGTCTTCTTATTCTGATCATGCCTACTCTTGCATCCAAATCAAATAGATTTTGTTTTCTACTTTCTGCTGAATTTAATTCCAAACATTAGACCAACAGGAAGTCTGTAAGTCTTGTCTTCAAATTCTCCCTTTGTTATGTGCACCTAATTGAATAACTATAAATTCAAAATTAAAACATCATTCAATTTTTCTTTTGAATTTCCCGAGTTTTATTACTATAATGTTATGTTATTTTTAAAATTTGATTTGTTCATTGAGTTTACTGATGATCATTTCTTCTTGTAATTAAATAAAAGTTATGGAATGACTACCTCAGTCATTTGGGTGACAAGTGAACAATAAAGCCTATTTTATTACTTGGTATATTGGGAACACATAACATGGGATCACTGAGATGGCTGTACCTCCAGCTGCCTTTAACTGTATTAACCTTCAATATAATCAACACAATCTTTAACTTTTTTTGCTTATGGCCTTTTTTATTGCTTTTTCCCTTCCCCACCACTGTCTCTTTTCTCTCTCTTGTCCGTTACCTCAAGCCTCGGGGAAGGCCCATGGTCTCTAGGGCATTTCGGAGGTGTGGTACTTTCTTGTACTGACAAGCTGAACAGACGTACCTTGTTGATTCGACCCCTCAGCAAGCAAGATCCTTTCAGTCATTTTTCTGGCTTCTTTCCCCCTGTAAGGAATAAGTTGAATTACTTTTACTGATTTAATCTTTTAATAACCTTTAATCTATACAAATTTACTGCTATTTATGCGTGAAATCTTCAGTTTATTATCAACCTTTCAATTCCTTCCTTGGGTAGCACCACTGACTACTATTTTGTGTGCTTGTGGGCATTGTACCATAACAATAATTTTTAAACTGATCATTAAAATAAAGATATTATTCCTTCCACCGTCACCACAGTGCTGTAATGCTTTGGAGATCAATAGGCTCCCTTCACGCTTTGTGACTTCACTATTGTGCCCAATGAAATAAGGGAACTAGTGAGCACAAGGTGTAGTTAGTCACTTTAATAGAACAATTATATATGTGGAGTTGTATATTCCCAGACTTATTTAAAACAAAACACCCAGAGCAGGTGTAGGAGTAATTTTAAAACAATGAATCTTTGTCAGCAAGCAGTATTTGCAACTGGAAACACGTAATGAAAATCATTAAAATAGTTTTTCACTCAAAGTAAACCTGGGCTTCAATTACAATTGTGTTGTGTGTTTTCGTTTAAAAGGAGGGCCCACCTGGTGCTACACAAGGAAGTAATTTGCTTGTAAGAGACTTTGAAAAAGGCTACTTTCATTTTTATATATTTATTACAGATGGTGATGCTTGCAGCTTAAAATAAATGACTTTAAAACTGCCTTAAACAGTTTAATAAGCATGCTTTCTATAAAATAACTTTTCTCTGTTTTATTTGGCACAAATATCTGCTACCCATTATTGATTTGTGGTGTATATTTTGTAATCAAGCAGATGGCAGCCAAACTGTTAGAAGGCTCCCACCAGCAGCATGGATTTCTTTCCCTTACCTACACCAGGGCAGTGACACGAAATGTCAGACACAAATTAACATCGAGAACAGAACGGGCTTCACGGAGCTTGCACAGACTGGCAGAAGGCTTCATTGACAGTTCACCCCAGTATCTCCATGAGATCCTCCTAAGTGCTCAGCCTTTCGATGTTGTGCTCTCCTTCTCATTGATTCACAAGGTGGCAAGTATATTCCAAGCTAAGTTGCCAAAGATGCCAAAGGGGAAGAGGAAATCAACAGGGCAGCCTATGAGGGCACATGCCCTGACATCACGGGATTTGCCGCTTATGTACATCAACACAAGTGTTATTCGAGTGTTCTTTCCCAAAGGAGAGCACGAGCAGCATGAAGGAGGTAATCCATTGAACACTGCTTTGGAAGTGTTGCTAGCTCTGCATTGAATTTGATATAAGACGTATTGAGAATATTGTGTGTCATTGTACAATATAGGAAAAGTGTGATGCTGTGGAGGAGGTGCTGAAGGCATTTGGCAGGATTAGAGCATTACAGCTATAAGGAAAGACCAAAAGGCATTTGGTTTGCTTTCCCTAAAACAGAGGAGGCTAAAGGATGACTTTATCGAGCTATATTAAGTTATGAGGGGAGGGGTTAGATTGAAAAAATCTTCTTTACATGGTTGGGATGTCAAAGACAAAATGTTTAAGGGATAAGTAGGAGGTTGAGAGTGGATACCAGGGCAATTTTTTTGCACGGAAGGTAGTTGGTGTTTGTGCTGCGAAAGGGGCCATAGAGGCTGATACCCTCATGACATTTGCAAAGCATCTAGACAAGTACCACAGTCACCAAAGTATAGGCAGCTCTGATTGAATTGGTAAACGAGATTTGTATAGGTCGGTACAAAGGGTGGCATGGACACAGTGAGTTGAAGGATCTACACTCTGTCCGCCAGAACAAGCAGGATCTCCCAGTGGCCACCTATTTTAATTCCACTTCCCATTCCCATTCCGATATGTCCATCCATGGCCTCCTCCACTGTCGTAATAAGGCCACACTTAGGTTGGAGGAACAACACCCTGTATTCCATTTGGGTAGCCTCCAACCTTCACCATTTTCCATCCCCTTTTCCCTTGCTCATGTTATCTCTTTACATGTCCATCACCTCCCTCTGGTGCTCCTCCCCCCTTTTCCTTTCTTCCTTGGCCTTCTGTCCCTTTCACCAATCAACTTCCTAGCTTTTTGCTTCATCCCTCCACCTCCAAATTTCACCTATTGCTTGGTGTCTCTCTCCCCTCCCTGTGCTTTCTAATCTACTCCTTGGCTTTTTTTCTCCAGACCTGCTGAAGGATTTTGACCCAAAACATTGACTCTCCTTTTTTCCATAGATGCTGTCTGGCCTGCTAAGTTCCTCCAGGATTTTATGTGTGCTTGGATTTCCAGCATCTACAAAATTTCTCTTGTTTATGCAAGAGTAGAGTTAGGCTATTTTTTTACTTCTGAACTAGGCCATCAATAAATGAGGCTGTTGATATGTTGCCCTTGAACAATTTCTTCTGGTGATTCAGGAACATTTTACATGAACTGAAAAGTTAAAAGCAGGATATTCAGGATGGAAATCTTTTATAACATGCATGTGTAAGTCTGAAATTGTCACTCATAGGATATTGGTGTAGGGGTATTTAGACCTTCTGATACTGAGACAAGCTCCCGTGGGTAAGTTTATCAGGAATTTATTTAACTATGGCTGATAAATAGCACTGGCATAGATTGATCATAATGGCAAAGCAAACTCAATGAGCAGAGGATCTACTTGCATTTATTTTTTCATCAATGTCACATATGGCATTATGCCCTTCTTGATATACAAGACCATAAGGTGTATGAGCAGAATTAAGCCATTTGGCCCATTGAGTCTGCTCCACCATTTATTTCATTATGGCTGATGTAGTTTTCTTCTCAGACCCCATCTCCTGCCTCCACCCCACATCCCTTCATACCCTGACCAATCAGGAACCTATCTATCTCTGCCTTAAATGTACATAAAGACTTGGCCTCCACAGCTGTTTATGACAAAGAATTCCACAGATTCATCACTCTCTGGCTAAAGAAATTCCTCCTCATCTCCGTTCTAAAAGGATGCCCCTCTATTCTGAGACTGTGTTCTCTGATTGTAGACCCTCCCACCATAGTTAACATCCTATCCACATTCACTCTATCAAGGCCTTTCTCCATTTGATAGGTTTCAATGAGATCACCCCTCATTCTTCTGAACTCTAGTGAATACAGGCCCAGGGCCATCAAGTGTTTTTCATCTGACAAGCTATTCAATCTTGGGATAATTTTTGTGAACCTCCTTTGAACCCTCTCCAGTTTCAGCACATCCTTTCTCAGATAAGTCGCTCAAAATTGCTCATAATACTCCAGTGAGGCCTTACCAATGCTTTATAAAATCTCAACATTACGTTCTTGCTTTTATACTTTTCTACTCTTCAAATAAATGCCAATATCGTATTTGCCTTCCTTACCACAGACTTAACCTGCAAATTAACCAAGAGGAAATAAACTTGCACAAGGACTCTCAAGTATCTTTATGTCTCGGTTTTTGTGTTTTCAGTCCATTTAGAAAATAGTCATCTCTTTCATTTCTTCTACCGAAGTGTATAGCCATACACTTCCTGACACTGTATTCTATCTGCCATTTCTTTGCCCATTCTCCTAATTGTCTAAGTCTTTCTATATCCTCTTTACATCCTCAAAACTACCTGCCCCTTCTCCTGTCTTCATATCATCTGCAAACTTTGCTACAAAGCATTCAATTCCTTCATATAAATCATTCATATGTAACTTAAAAAGAATCAGTCCCAACAGAAACCCCTGCGGAACACCACTAGTCACCGGCACCCAATCAGAAAAAGCTTCCTTTATTTCCACTCTTTGCCTCCTCCCGCCAATCAACCACTGTTTTATCCATGCTAGAATTTTTTCTGTATACCATGGGCTCAGAACAGCCTCATGTGTGTCACCTTGTCGAAGGCCTTCTGAAAGTCCAAGTATACAACATCAACCGATTTTCCTTTGTCCATTTTGCTTGTTGGTTCTTCAAAGAATTCCAACAGATCTATCAGGCAAGATTTTCCCTTGAGGAAACCATGCTGACTACTACTACTTAAGTTTCAGGGTGAATTCGATCATATTATACTCACTTACCCCGAAGAGCTTTTTTACCTTAAGCTCTGTAATCAATACTGGTTCATTGCACAACACCCAATCCAGAATAGCTGATCCTCTAGTGGGCTCAACCATGAGCTGCTCCAAAAAGCCATCTCATAGGCATTCTGGAAAAGACATGAACTATTTTAATTAATTGATAACCTTAATTAGGTAGGGAGAAGCCAAATAATGCCAAAACAATTCAATTTTAAGCAAAAGAAAAATGTAGATAAGGGGAATAGAAACCTTGCAATACAGACAGCAATGTGTAGGCAGATTAATTCATTGCTCTTTTGACATTTTGGCTTATTTATGTTGAGATGCTATCTCTGTAGAATCCTTTATGTTAATCAAAGTATTAACAACCTTGCATCAGTGTCCTCCCAGGTCAATATCCTAGCATTAAAGCACTCAGTGCACCCAGTGGACTGCATTTGCAAGCTGCAACGATTGGGTGCCCTGGCATCCAGGGCCTGACATGCCAGTGAAAAGTTTCCTATTTTATCACTGGACTTCCAAAAAGAGACAGATTGTTGTTAGAAGATATTATCAGGCACAATCAGAATCAAGTTTATTATCACTGACATATGTCATGAAGTTTTGTTGTTTTGCAGCACCAGTATAGTACAATGCATAACAATGACTAAGTTATAATTAAAAGTTAAATAAATAAATAGTGTAAAGTGGAATAGTGAGGTAATGTTCTTAGACCATTCAGAAACCTGGTGACGGAGGGGAACAAGCTGTTTCTAAAATATTGAGTGTGGGTCTTCAGGCGCTTGTCCCTCCTCTCCAATAGTAGTAATGAGAAGAGGGCATGTTCCAAATGGTGAAGGTCCTTTGGAGGTGAATGCTACATTCCATAGGCATTGTCTCTTGAAGATTCTCGATTGTGGGGTGGGTTGTGACCTTGATGGAGCTGTCTGAGTCTACCGCCCTCTGTAGTCTCTTACAATCCTACGCATTGGAGTTTTAATACCAGTCAGAATGCTCGCCACCATCTATGTGTAGACATTTGCCAGAGTCCTTCACGGTGGAAAAGATTCATAGATGTGTTCAAAGCATCCATGAAGGACTGCAGCTTCCCACTGACTGCTAGAAACTTTTGGTTCATGATTGCTTAAAATGGAGAACTGCTCAAAATGCTCAAGAAGGAACAATTAGAATGGGATTGCATGCAAGCAGCAACTCACAAACTCTCAAATGGATCCCACAATAGTACAGCCAGTTGAGCCACTGCCTCACAGCATTGGAGATCCTGGTTCAGTTCTGACCTAGGTTACTGTATGTGTGGAGTTGCATGTTCTCTTTGAGACTGCGAGTTTCACCCAGGTGCCAGGGTTCCTCTTACATCCTAAAGCTGTACAGGGTGGTAGGCTAATTAGCTACGGTAAATTGTCTCTGGTATGCAGGTGAGCGGTAGAGTCTGGGGAAGTTGAAGAAAATGTTGAGAGAATTTTAAAAAGGGATTAATGTAGGATTAGTGCAAATAGGTGGTTGACAGCCAGTATGCACTTAGGCCGAAATACATATTTCTGTGCTGTATCTCTCTCTCTCTGTAGTTCTAGTACTCTAAGCTACCTACCATCTGCACAGTTAACCATCTCCAGCCCCACATGGAAGTCTGCGGTTCCATACTGGCCTCATCAGCCACCTCAAAGCCCACAAAACTAGGAAGCTGCCAGTTCAGGAGAATTATAGTTTTGAGCAATTCTCATGATTGTGGGGAAAAAACTGAATCCCCTTTGGGGAGATGTAATTGAGGTAAGCATATGAAATTATGAGACAAGGAAAGTATAAAGGAGATCAGTAATAAGGGAACAGAGATAGATGGAAATTTGCAGAAGATTAGAAGTAAGTTTAGAAATTAAAAAAAACGCTCAATGATAGGTTGGAGTTTAGAAGTTACTGCCTGAAAAGAGAGTGGGGTTGCCTTCTCATTTAACCATACCTGTTTGCACACAAAGAACCTGCAGTGAAGTCTGGGAGGTGAGAGTAACCTATGTCATTTTCCAGCTGGCATATACTCAGTGGGGTGGATAACCTCTTTCTGACCTGTGAACTTCCACAATCTCCGTGGTAGTTAATTTCAGTTTGTAGTTGATAGACCTATAAGCTCAATCAACAAGTTGGACCAAGATTGTGAATAGAGGTTGCATGTAATTATCAATATCAACATTAAGCCGGTGAGAAAGTTGAATCACTCAGGTTAATTGAAAGAGACAGCACTGACATAGTTACACTACTTTTGTGTCAAAAATGTCTTATCTAAAATGAACTGGGAGTTGTGGGTTTGTGGTTTGCAAAGAAAGGATTTTTATGTGAGTACTTAATTTATATCTTCTGTTCTATTTATCCCATACAATTTTGAATTCTGCATAATCAGTCAATTATTCAAAAGTTGTCCATTGTCATGGGGAAATGTATAAAAACTAGTTCCACATTAAATATGTTCTCAGAAGAATGAAAGCTGGGAAATTCACAAATCCCTCAGGAGGTCAGAGAGTACTGTGGCTAACATTTCAAATTGGCAACATTTTGTTAGAAGTCATCAGAAGTTTAGCAAGTTGTAAAATTATGAGAGGCATAGATAGGGTAGACAGTTGAGTCTTTTTCCCAGGATGGAAATGTCAAACACCAGAGTGTATAGCTTTAGTGTGAGACCGGAAAAGTTGAAAGGATGTGTGCCAGGCAAGTTTTTTTGACACACTGAGTCATGGGTACCTGGAATGCGCTGCTGGGGTGGGGGGTGATGGATATGATGGATACTGATACAATCATGCTGTTAAAGAGGCACTTAGAGTAGCACATGAAGATGCAGAGAATGGATGGATATGGATCATGTACAATTAAATAGGAGGAGTGTATTTGGCCTAATAGTTGGCACAGACATCATGGGGCGTAGGGCCTGTTCTGGAGCTATTCTATTCTATGTTTTATGTTTAAAATATATATTAAATATTGGTTAAAAGCTAGATAGACTTTTAGAAATTTGAAGAGTTATTTTATTCCCAGAAGTATCAGAATAGCTTTGTATTTTCTTTAATATGTTAGAAATTCATGGACTTGTTTTTAATCTTTTCTAAAGCTAAGAAAGTATTTCTTTTGCTGTTCAGTACTAATAATGGAATGTCCTGATTGGAAGAGGTTTTTATTTCTTTGTGTTTAACATTGGGATCATAACATCATGTCTTCTTGAAGTTTAAATTAAATTGGAATTTGCAACCCTGTAATGTGCATTTCCCAATTTGAATTGCAGGAAGTGCACAGACAAAAGAGGATACTTTGGTTGTTAAAATTGGTTCAGTATCCATGGCTCCGCAGGCTGATAATCCCCTTGGAAGAACAGTTCTGAGGAAGGACATATACCAGTAAGTAAATCTGACAGGAAAAGCTGTATGGAATTTTTTTTCTATGTGTACTGAACTTTTCACACACTGTCATTTTCTGACGACCAGAAACCAAAGCAAATTCAGTCTCTTCCTATGCGCAAACAATCTAATGGGGGATCTCAGCAGGTCAAGTAGCATCTATTGGTTGGGGGCATGCAGAAATTTTCGACATTTCAGCTTGAAACTCTGCATCAGTCCTGACCCAAATCATTGATAATCCCTTGTCCCCCCACCACCCCACAGATGCTGCTGAACCTGCAGAGTTTCTCCATCAGATTATGTGCTGCTCCAGATTCCAGCATCTGGAGTCTCTTGTGTCTCAGTATCATCCTATGTAGCTTGTTACCCTAAAATTGTTGACCAGTATATATTTTTTTCCATAAAAAGGCAGCCTTTCTTGTTTTTAAAGCTCGCACCTCTTCTCTGTTGTTCCAGGTTACTGATCTAAAGTGGTAAAATTTTGAGTGATACAAAGCTGCGTTGTATTGATCTTTAATTTTTGACTATTTGATTTGTCCTTGCTTCCATGGTTACACATTGATATCTGGGAATCAGAGATGTACCGGAGGTTAGATTCTGATGTACCTGACCTTTAGCAGATATACAAAATAGGGGGGGGATGATATATTTTGAGCCCAGCCCATTGCTTTATATCTGAAGGAAGAAGCACCATACCATTCATTTTCAATGTTTTTTTTTACATGAAAGGATTCATCAGTAGAATTCCTTATTTGCTTGACCTCACTGTTTTAATTAATTTCTAGTACTTAAAGGAGATTTAAATTAATTTTCATTTTTTAAAATGATAAATAATATTTCTTTTTTTCATTTGAGTCTCTATATAGTATTTGAATGTCTCTGATTATTGGGGGTTAGAGACACTTAAAACAATTAAAAGGTCTTTGACAGTGACTTTGGACTTCATGCCCTTCCACTGAGTGGCTGAGACTCAAATACCTGATGCTTAGTCAGTGCTTGCAACTTGTGTGGCAGTGTTGGCATATTTTCACAGATGGAAGCTGGTTTGCCCACACATTTGTACCTGTAGCAGACTGGTATGACCTGGTGGCCCCAACAAGTATGAATTTGGGCACTGTATCATAGCTGGTGAAGCCATTACCATACATTGTCAGAGGCCCACATTCAATCCTGAACATGTGTTCTGTCTGTGTTGAGTTTGCACATTTTCCTGAGTGTTCTAGTTTTCTCCCATATCCCAAAATTGCTTTGAAGTTGGAATTGATATATTATTGTCGCATGTACTGAGCTTCAACACAAAGTTAAATAAATAAGCAATACATATCAAGAACATGAGATGATGTGAGTCAATAGGTTGTGGAAATAGCTCAGTGATGGGGGTGAGTGAAGAGTGAAGTTGTCCCTTCTTGTTCAAGAGCCTGATGGTTGATGGGTAATACCAGTTCCTGAAACCAGTGATGAGAGCTGGAGACTCCTGAGGGCAGCAGTGAGAAGAGAGCATGGCCTGGATGGTGGGTTTCTTCAGATTCAGTTTATTGTCATTTAGAAACCACAAATGCAATGCAGTTAAAAAATGAGACAACATTCCTCCAGAATGATATCACAAAAGCATATGACAAAACAGACTCTGCCAGAAAATCCACATAACATTTGGCAAACCCCAATCCAGAGTCCGGAGAGGCTGCTGCATATTAATATCGCGCTACCGTCTTAGCGCGTTCCCCGGGAAGGAGCTCCAAATCCACCAGACAAACAAGACCAAAAACTAAAGCTACAAGACCTACACAAAACCACAACATATAGTTACAACAGTGCAAACAATAGCATAATTGATAAAAAAAAACAGACCCTGGGCACAGTAAAAACAGTCCAAAGATGTTAAAAGGACTATAAGTTCAAAAGAAATCACCACACAGTTTTCACAAGTCCCCAGGGTCCCAACAGACTTGCCGTCCCACGCCAGCAGCAGACGGGAATAACCCAGCTATGGACTTCCACGGCACCGCCCGACTCAGCCTCGCAGACGCAGCACACAATGAGAGCTCCATTGAACCCAGCCTCGCAGACGCAGCACACACCGAAAGCAACCTGACCGCAGCGGACTCCGAGTCCGTCGAACCTTCGAGCCAACGACCATCCCCTCCGGAACAGCTTCTCCGAGCACCATCCTCTGTCAAGCGTGTTAAGACGGCCCCGCCAATGGCCATCAGCAATGTGACCCTGAGGACTGGGGGCCTGTTCTTCCCAGCAGAGCCCCAGACCTCACAGCAGCAGCAATGAAGAAGATCTTCCTGGAGATTTCCCGATGTTCCTCCGTGCTCCCACATCCGTTTCAATCGATTATGATTGCGCATGGCACCCCACTTCGCAAATAACAGATAATCAGCTCCGGGATGGCCACTGAAAGCTGTGTCGTGCCGCCATCTTGGAAGATTGATGTTGGATGTAGCTTTTCAGTGAGAACACCCCACAAAGATATGCTCTGTGCTGGGGAGGGTTTTACTTGTGATGGACTGGGCCATATCCACTACTTTTTGTGGGCTTTTCTGTTCAAAGGCATGGTTGTTTTCATACTAGACCGTAATGCAACTACACATCTATAGAAGTTTGTTAAAGTTTTAGATGTGATATTGAATCTTAGCAAACTTCTAAGGAAGTAGAGGCACTGCTATGTTACATGCTGGACCTGGAAGAAATCCTCCAAAATGATAACACTGAGGAATTTAAAGTTGCTGACTGTCTCCACATCTGATACCCTGATGAGGACTGGCTAATGGACCTCAGGTTTCTTCCTCCTGAAGTTAATAATCAGCTCTTTGATCTCCCATCACCACCTTTGATTTGGCCAGCGACAGTTGTGTCATCACTAAACTTAATTATGGCATTGGAACTATGTTTAGCCACACAGTAATAAGTATAAAATGAGTAGAGCTGGGAGCAAAGTACAGAGTCTTATGGTGCAACTGTGCTGATGGTGATTGTGGAGATGATGTTCTTAACAATCTGAACTGACTGGATCAGTAAGTGACAAAATCAAGGATCCAATTGCACATGGAGGTATTGAGGCCTAGGTCTTGAAACTTATTTGTTAGTCTTGAAGAGATGATGGTATTGAATGCTGAGCTGGAGTCAATGAAGAGCATCCTGATGTATACATTTTTGCTATCCAGGTGTTCCAGGGTTGAGTAAAGAGCCAAAGAAGTGGCATCTGCTTTTGACTTGTTGTGAAAATAGACAAATTAGAGCAGATCCAAATCGCTTCACAGGCTGAAGTTAATATGTTTCAACATTAATCTCTTTAAGCACTTTATCATAGTGGATGTTCTGGTCAATAGTCACTCAGGCAGATTACTATGTTCCTCTTAGATACTGGTATAATTAAAGCCTGCTTGAAGTAGGTGGGTACATCAGACTGCCAAAGTGAGAGGCTAAAGATATTGGTGAACACTCCAGCCAATTGATTATCACGGTGGGGGTGGGGGGTTGTTGATTAGAATGTAAAGAGGATTTTTGATAATGAGATTAATGCCAGATAAGGGTAAAATGGTGATTGACGGTGTGGTCTTGTTGAGTCTAAGGGCTTGTTTCCATACAGTACTCTGAATTTATACGTTTATAATTCTGCAAAGTTTGATATGCAGTTAAATTAATGCATAAAAGTGGAGGTTGTGTGTCACTTCTATACGATGCATTTCTTTTCTGACTGTTCACTCAGTACAATTGTAATCACATATAATGTTAGTATTTTCCTGCTGCCATGCTTTACAGAAGTTAATTTTTGCAGTGAAAAGCAATAGTTAATTAATTGGAGACAAATATGTTACAAGTTTGTGTTGAGACTATGTTGGGGCTACATGTATGAAAGAAAGAACTTATAAGCTGAAGCATTTTGACAAAATACTGTATATTCTCTGAAATCTTTCCCAAGATATGTAAACCATACTGATCAGATAGATTGTGGAAAAAGGTAGCTATTAGTAATGTAAAAGATTCCTAATTCTCTGCTGGCATCACTACAATCAGTTCAAGAGCTATTCCTTTGTGAGAAAAATGAATTGATAGCATTGAACTTCAGTAAGTTTGTCAGATATTTAATTATTGTATAGATCAGATGACACCAACATGTTAAACATGAACATTTGTGAAGGTAATTCAGTATTGCTGAGGAAATATCTGCAAAAACCACTGAAAGCTTTAGTAAATGTAATGCTTTTAATGTTAAATGGAAATAGTTTAGTGATTCAAGAAGCATTTGAACCATTAAAACAAAAA
The DNA here is from genome assembly GCF_030144855.1 of Hypanus sabinus. Taxonomy (NCBI): domain Eukaryota; kingdom Metazoa; phylum Chordata; class Chondrichthyes; order Myliobatiformes; family Dasyatidae; genus Hypanus; species Hypanus sabinus. The sequence continues at coordinate 136,791,544 of NC_082706.1, read as the reverse complement.
TATAGTGTTATGCTCTTACCACATAACTAGACTCTCAGCAGCAGCCACTTCAGAGTAATGTTGAGCTTGTGAAGACTCAACCATAATGAAAGAAAATACTATTTAATAGAAAGATTTTTATGCAACAGATCTCTTTAGTGTATTGTGTTTGAGTGTAACATCAGTAATAAATCAACACATCTTCAAATATCAGTTAAAATGAATTTTGTAATATTGATGTCTCTGGGAAGTGTTGAATATAATTGTGCACACTAGCAGTCAAAGCCATTTATGATGTAGCAAAATGTAACCTCTCATTCATATAAAAGTACTGTCCAGAAGAAGGCAATGGCAAACCAGTTCTGTAAAATAATTTTACAGAAATTACAATCAAGAACAATCGTCGTCAAAGACCACAATCGCCAATGTCATATGATATGGCAAATAATAATGATGATGATGAATTTATTATCCCCTTATGAAACCGGGAGGCTGAAGACATGACTAACAGCAGTGATTAACATGGCAGATTTGACAGACTTGCCAATGCTCATCTTGAGCTAAAACTTACATGTCTTATGAGGGGTGATTGATAACGATGGATAACGAGAGCGTCTTGGACCTCCAGGTGGTCCACAGTAGGGTTGATTGACAAGTTTGTGGCCTAAGGTAGAAGGAGATGAGTTATACTGCTCTTGTTACATTTATGTGCAGTTCAACTCTTTGAGTGAAAATGCAGAAAGTTTGAAGTTAATAACTCATCTCCTTCTACCTCCGGCCAAAAACTTATCAATCACCCCATGCTGCGGACCACTTCTGGAGATCCAAGTTGCTGACTTCTACAAAGAAGGGATCCGTATGCTCCATGACCGCTGGACTAAGTGTGTAAATGTAGGAAAAATAAATGTGCTAGGTTTCCTAAAATTGACTCCTTCTACCTTAGGCCACGAACTTATCAATCACCCCTCGTATATCAAGTTTGAGAAACTTCAGTTATCCATCTGACCTCTGGATAGTGATGTTAGAAATTTTTGCATTAAAAATTGTGCTAATAATCTTTGTAGATATTATTTGTCCCATCAGGGCACTCTCTTGGGAAGCACAACTCACTTCCGTTATTACCTCATATGCAACATTATTTACTAATACTTTTAATATCTTTGACTTCATCTTCTGTTGAACCCATCATGTTCATCCCATGCTGAAATGGAAAACTGAGTTATATGTTTTTCAGTCATTTTTATTTGCCACTTGCACATTGGTGTCTCATGTACAGTCTCCTTTATATTGGCTTCTTTGTGACTTGGATTCTGGGGAGCTTAGCTACTATTGTAGAGGTCATCATCACCTTGTCCTCATTCTGTCTCACTTGGTCCTCAATCTCCATCCTAATTTGAAAGTATCTTTAATATCTTTTATTTCTCTTAGATTGGGAGATACTTAAAAGTACTACATTAGAAGAGACGGTGTTAATTTTACTTTCTAATACCATCCATTAGGAATAACAACTTGCAGAGAAAGCCAGTATTAATATAGGATAAGTTTCTAAGTGGAAACCAGGATGACCACTTGATACCAAGTTATGAAGGATTAGAGGGTATCAGAATAAGCCATACAGTACCTTGTATCTGTTTGCTCATTCAATTAGATTATGGTTCATTTGTATCTTTGCTTTATTCCCCTTGATATCCTTCTGTCCCTTTTGATTGGAAATGTTTGTATTTCAACTTTTCATATTGAAAAATAAATTTCTGGCTCTAGTATTAAAATTGTAATTTCCCCCAGTCCTACCAATAAAGTAGCATGAAAGATCCAGCACAGAAAGACCTTTGCAGCATATTGTGCCATCTGTGCTCTTTGCCATCCCATTTATTTCTTTTACCCTGTGCTTTTCTCCTGAGCCACTAAATTTTCATCTTTAACTATCCTGAAAGTAGAATCACAAATGGCATACTGGCCTTCATCAAACAAGGCAAGAGTAAAGAATTTGGGACGTTGGCTTGCAATTGTAGATGTTGGTGAGATTGTATTTGGGATACTGTGTTCAGTTTTGGTCACCATGCTACAGGAAGGATGCCATTAAGCTGTAGAGAGTATAGAGGAGGTTTCTGAAGATGCTGCGTGATGTTGAGCAGATTGGATCTTTGTTCATTGGCGTATAAGAGAATGAGTGGTGTATAAAATCATGAGGGGCAAAGGATGATTGTGTGCATTTTTTTCAAAGGGCATAGGTGTAAGATGAGAGGAAGGAGATTTAATAGGAATCTGAAGAGCAATTTTTCACCCGAGGTTGTATGTACATTAACAACATTTAAAAGCCACCTGCAGAGGCTCATAGTTATCAAGTTTTAGAGAAGCTTGGGCCAAATGTGGTAAATTAAACCAATTAGATGGGTGCTTTGGTTGGCCTGGACCATTTATTTATGACTCTCTGACTCTCTATAACCCTATCTATTTCCAATGTTGAAGTTTCTGTATAACTCTGCTCAACACCGTCAGATACACTTAGGATGTAAAAACAAATGCTCCTTTTGTTATCTTCTGGAGGAAATAGTTTGCCTAGATTTTTTTCTGTGGAATTTGATTGCTATTTTTAATGCCTCAATCAGACCACCTCTCAACCTTGTAAAATCAAGTGAATACAAACTCGATGTATATAGACTGCTTGTTTGATTTAAGTTTCTTAGATATGGTTTATGCTGGGTGAAATTTGTACTGCTCTCTCCCTATCTCCCCCTGAAGCCAGATTATCTTTCGCTTCCTTTTTAAAAGAGTCATTATCACCTTTAAGAGATTGTACTTGGTAGACTTCCATGACTCTACTATCAAGAGGACAAAGTTAGCCACCTCCTGAAAGTTTCCTCAGAGTTGTACACCATCCTTGCATGGGAATAATCTTTCCTTGTCCCCAGTTTCAATCCCAGAACCCTATGCAAAAGCACCATGGATCTATCTTCAGCACAAGCATCCTATAATTAAAAAAAAGTAGTTCTACAATGCCATCTCAAAGGCATTTGGCTAAGGGGAGTAAACAATTGACTGGTAATTAATGCCCACATCTTGGAAAACTGAATGAACAGAATTGTTGGCTCCTCTGAGATGAATTCTCATCCCAGCAGTTGCCTACAGAAAGCAAAAAACTGCTTGAACTGCATTCCTGGCATGCAAGTCAGTGAAATGCCAATAAAATAGGCCAGTTTGCAGCAGGCTTATAGATTTGCACTCCCCCTCTCCAGTACCCCCACAGCTGCCTGTTTGTAAACTCTGTAGAAGCAGAAGCTCAAGACCCAATTTGTTGTCACAGTACTTCACTTTAGTATTGTGCACTAATCTTTCTTTTTCTTCTTTAATGTATAGAAATTAACGTTTCCCTTAGCAGCATTCCAATTTGGGAGAAGTGTCTTTAACAGAGAGAGGTTGGACTGAGGAACTTGCTGTCAAATGGGTAGTTGAGATGTTTTGTATAAAGGATCAGCTGAATGTGCAAAAAGGATAAAGCAGTGTGAGGGAACTGTCCATGTCACAATACCATGGACTGCTTAGGTCAGATTGCCAGTTTCTCCACAGTAAATTCTGTGCAAATTCAACCTGGAAAAAAAAATAACAATATAACAAGAAAAATTTGAATTAAGTATTTACAGTGGACATGATTTTGATACATTAGGTAATTTTTGATGTTAGGGAGGTTTCGACCCTGAGGAGTCTACTCTATTTCACATGAATGCAATTATGTATTATACCAGTCTGGATGATGCACAATGCCATCTTGGATAGCTAAAGATTAAAGATTAGTTTTATTTGTCACACCTACGTCGAAACAATAAGTGAAATGTGTTGTTCTGCATCAAATCAAATTAGCGAGGACTGTGTTGGGCAGCCTTCAAGTGTCGCCATTCTTTCAGTGCCAACCTAGCATGCCCACAATTCACCAGCCATAATCTGTACATCTTTGGAATGTGGAAGGAAATTGGAGCACCTAGAGGAAGTCCATGTAGTCATGGGAAGAACATACAAACTATTTACAGACAGTGTTGGGAATTGAACCCAGAGTGTTGGTGCTGTGTAGTGTCATGTCAGCCGCTTTGCTATTGTGCCGTCCTCATCTATGTGCCATTCTATTTTTATATTTCAATGACTTTCCCAGCTAACCTTCCTCTACTTCTGGCTAGGAATGTTGAACATTCTGTGACCTGGAGAGAATATTTGAACCGGTTTTCAGGAGAAGAGAAGGCCAGAGGTCCAGACTTAATGTCCATATTTATAATCATATAGTATTGCGGTCCTTTAGTCTGTATTGCCAGTGCTGAATCTTTGAGATCCCATTCATTCAAGCCAGTTCATACCAGAGATTTTCTTCCCCCATCCATATACAGTGCCTATAAAAAGTATTCATCCCCTTTGGAAGTTTTCATGTTTTATTGTTTTACAACATTGAATCACAGTGGATTTAATTTAGCTTTTTTTTACACTAATCAACAGGAAAGACTTTTGTACCAAAATGAAAACAAATTTCTACAAATCGGTCTAAATTTATTCCTATTATTACCCATAAAATAATTGTTTGCATAATTACTCACCTCCTTCAAGTGAGTATTTCGTAGATGCACCTTTGGCAGCAATTACAGCCTTGAGTCTGTGTGGATCAGTCTCCATCAGCTTTGCACATCTGCACACACCTATTTTTCCCCATTCTTTACAAAACTGCTCAAGCTTTGGCAGGTTGCATAGGGGATCGTGAGCGAACAGCCCTTTTCAAGTGCAGCCACAAATTCTCAATTGGATTAAGGTTTGGACTCTGACTTGGCCACTCCAGGATATTAACTTTGTTGTTCACCTGGCACCTACCAACCTTCTCCTTCCCACCCTCCCTCCACCTTCTTTATAGGGCCCCTGCCCCTTACATCTACAGTCCTGACAAAGGGTCTCGGCCCGAAAAGTTGACTGCTTGTTTCCACGAATGCTGCCCGACCTGCTGAGTTACTCCAGCATGTTGTACGTGTTGCTTTGACCCCAGCATCTGCATTCGTATTAACTTTGTTGTTTTTAAGCCGTTCTTGTGTAGCTTGTGTAGGTTATTGTCTGCTGGAAAACAAATCTTCTCCCTCATCACCGTTCTCTTGCAGACTGCATCAGGTTTCCCTCCAGTATTCCCCAGTAGTTTGCTGCATTCATTTTACCCTTTACCTTCACAAGCTTTCCAGGGCCTGCTGGAGTGAAGCATCCTCACAGCATGATGCAGCCACCACCATACTTCACGGTAGCGATGTGTTTTTGATGATGTGTGGCGTTGTGCTTGCGCCAAATGTAGCGTTTAGTTTGATGGGCAAAATACTCAGATTTGGTTTCATCAGACCATAGAACCTTCTTCCAGCTGACTTCAGAGTCTCTCACATACCTTCTGGCAAAGTCAAGCTGAAATTTCATAATTTGTTTCCAACAATGGCATTCTTTTTGCCACTCTCCCATAAAGCTGTGACTAGTGAAGACCCCGAGCAAAAGCTGTTGTTAGCACAGTTTCTCCCATCTTAGCCACTGAAGCTTGTAACTCCTCCAGAGTTATAAATTTCTTGGTGGCCTCCCTCACTAGTTCCCTTCTTGCAGTCACTCAGTTTTTGAGGATGGCAGATTTACAGCTGTGCCACATTCTTTCCATTTCTTGATGACTGACTTAACCGTACTCCAAGGGATATTCAGTGATTTGGAAATTTTCTTGTATCCATCTCCTGACATGCTTTCAATAACCTTTCAGTGGAGTTGCTTGGAATGTTTTGTCTTCATGGTATAGTTTTTGCCAGTATATTGACTCACCAAGCAGTTGGACTTTCCAGATACAGGTGTATTTTTACTACAATCAATTGAAACACCTCGACTGCTAAAACCAGTTGGATGCACCAATGATGATTTGGTGTGTCATATTAAAGGGGACGGATACTTATGCAATCAATTGTTTTGTGTTTTATATTTGTAATTAATTTTGATCACTTTGTAGAGATCTGTTTTCACTTTTGACACCAAAGAGTCTTTTTCTGTTGATCAGTCAAAACAAACCACTGTGATTCAATATTATAAAACAATAAAGCATGAAAACCTCCAGGGGACGAGGGTGGGGGAAATGGAATGGTGAATACTTTTTATAGGCACTATACTTATCAGCACACAAAGGTGCTGGAGGAACTCAGAGGGGTCAGGCAGCATCTATGGAAGGAAATGGATTGGGACCCTTTATCAGGACTTCACAAAGGGGGAGCTGTGGGAGGGGTTCTCACAAAGCTCCTGTCAAAAGGATGAAGAAATCTTCTTCAAGGTAGGCATTCCTTGAAAGGGCTTTGTAGTAGAACAGGGAAATAGAGACATAGGGAACTACAGATACTGGAAATCTGGAGCAATACACAATTGAGTCCAGATAAGGTTCTTGATCTGAAATGTCAACTGTCTGCTTCTCTTTATAGATGTGGCCTGGGCCACTAAATTCCTTCAGCTCTTTTGTAGGTTGATCCAGATTTCCAGCATCTGCAGTATCTTCTGTCTCTGTATATTTATTAAGTTCTCTTTGCAGGATTATTGCTGAATCTGTTTCCACCATTCTTTTAAACACTACATTCCAAGATCTGTGCACGGTTAATTGTGGATTTCCAAAGCATTTTGCAGCTGGCAGTGTGCCGGCTTGTGATTTTCTTTTCCCTTGCTCTGATTAAGGACACATTGCTAATCAAGGTTTTTTTCTGTTTTTTAACTTTGGATGGTTGCATAGGAGTAGCAGAGCACTCATGATAATGCCTCCAGGCCAGTATCTGTCAGTATAACATACCTTTTTAGAGACCTTCACTTAGCAATTCGACCAATGAGCTCCCTTTCTTCTGTGTATTTAAATATGAAATAGAGTGCAGTTTAGTTAATCAAAATTAAACAATTATATTTTTCTGATGAATGTGATTTCCATCAAAGTCAGAATTTGTATTAGCTTACTATTACAATGATTTGTTATTTTGGTCTTGATTATATTTTTAAAAATGTGAGTATTACTGGCATTTTGAAAAAACATCAACTTTACCAAATCACATGGTTCCAGTTGGATGTTCCCCATTTCTGCATGCAGAAGATACAAAGTAATGTTCAGTCCAAATAATTCTTGAATCTTGATTTTTCAACTCACTTGGTATTTATATTAACTGTGCACACATGACCTGATCTTTCGTTGATTGATTGTGGAAAAAAATCTTATGTCAATCTCAACAAAATAAATCAGCATTAACATTTAATAATTAGCTGTCTCTTTGGAAAAGTAGGATGCCCTAACATGTAACCTAGTTTTATTCTTGCATAAAACAGATGATGACCAGCGGGTCACATTTATCAAGTTGAAAGTGTCCACCAACTAAAGTGCAATCTGTTCTTTAATGATTTTAATGTATTTATTCATTTGCAGCATTGTCATCATTGGCAATCCCACCATTTACTATCAATCTCTTATTGCCCCTGAATTGAAGAAGTAGTTTTTACTGACAAATCTCAGACAGATATGCCAGACAGAAGAAGGATGGCAGATTTCTAACCCTGAAGGTCATCAGTGAGTTAGTTGGGTTTTATGATAGTTCAGTGCCTTCAAGGTTGTTTTTCCTGAGTCTAGGTCATTTTAAGTTAGAGATGTATTCAGCTACTGAATGTACGTTACTCTGTTGCAGTAGTAGTTGAGTGAATATCTCAGGATCAGTCACCCAGGTCTAGCTGTTAGTCCATGGACTTATCTATTTTGCTTTATCATCACTATCAAATTTTATGAAATCTACCCATACTGGAAGTGAGTGGATCCAGCACTCTAGTTGGAGAATATAAAATTAAGTTTCAACAAGGTCTTGAACTAGCACAAAATTATATGCTTTGCTCTGTTGAAGAATCAGCATTTGGTTTGTGAATTACTCTTAGCATTAGTTATGGCATTGGATGGAATTTGTTTTTATATAAGGCCAGTATGCTCTTCCTTTTTCTTCCATTTCAGTTCCGTTTTCTTTAAAATAATCATGCCCAACTGAAATACACTTCACCAATCTGAGTTCTATTCCAGAAGCTCATTCTCAGGGTTAAGAACTAATGTTCTCATCAGCATTTCAATACTTGAATAAATGATCCACAAATATACCACCATTGTCTCAACACGGGAAATTTGGACTAAAAGAAAATATTGAAAGTAAAAGCAGAACCCATAGTGCCAAACTTGGTGAATCCTACTTGTTTCCAGTCTCCAGGCTGATTCATAGCATTAATAAGAACTCTCTGACAATTGGATTACAATTAGCTTTTCATATAACTTACCAACAATTTCAATTGGCATTCATATTCCTAAAGATGTACTAAGATTTTTGCAGTCAGGGTTCTAGATGGATGTACAAAAGGCAAATAACTTCCTTGCCTCCACAGATGATACTTGATCTGCTGTGTTTTTCTAGCAGTGTATTTTTTTTGCTCCAGGTACCACTAACTGCAGTCATTTGTGTCTTAATGCCAGGACTGATTTTTTTAAATGTTTTATGTTGTACTGAGATAGGAATAGCTTGCATTTGTCCTTGTAAGAAGCTCCCAGTTTCTTTGCAGAAAAGCTATCAAAAAAAAGTGAAGAGATTGATTTCAGGAAAGGTCGTATAGGAGAGGGAGAGAAAGTGAGGCAGAGAAATTTAAAGACTTGTTTTCGAAGCCTGGGCTGTAGTATTGTAATCAAAATCAGGCTTCACCACAGGCCAGAAAAGGAGGAGCACTTAGATCCTGGAAGGCACTGTGGTTGGAAAGGTTGCAGAGATCGGGAGGGAAAACAAGGCGCAGATGGAGCTGAGAGGTTACACAGTTTAGTAACTTAATTTTTTAGAGCTTTTGGCTCATCCTAAAAATACCTGATATAAAATGCATATGACTTTTCTGTAACAATTTAAACTGCAATATGGGTTTTCCTCTTGCTCTGTGCTAATTTCTGAGAACAGTTCAAGTGAACTTAGTAGTTAAAAGAGAAATAATAGTTCATTTAACAAAGCAAGTTGTTACTTGCTTAGATATACAGTATATTCAGATAATGTTTTTTGTGTATAACATGGAAAATTGTATGTACATTGCAGAGCTTGTGTTTTCTACAATTGAAATTGGATGGCATGCATTGTGATGCATATTATTCCTAGATGAATAATGTTACAAATCTGCTTACCGAGCCTCATGTGACTTTGATCGCAATTAAAAAAAAGACATGATGAATGATTAACATTCCAGGAATCATGAATAAAGGTAATGCATCTACTCTTTACGCTGTTTAGTCATTTTCCACTCCATCCCATCTTACAAAATATTGGTCAGCAGAACATTTTAAGAAGTAAATGTTTTCAAATTATTCAATGTAAAAACACTCAGTAGGGAAAATTTATATAATTTATATAATCATAGTATGCAAATCAGAACATTATGAGATGCAGTTCCAGAAACTGGAACAGTAGTAGTGAGTCAGTCCCTCAAACTTATTTTGCAGTCCAATAGGATATTGCTGATCCAATCTAGAGTACTATTTTGCCGCTCACTCCTGCCCCATACCACTTGTCTCCCTGCCACTTCAAATGTCTGTCAATCTGCACTCTGAATATATGCAATGCCCCCTCCCCCGATTCTTTGGGGCAGAGAAATGTAAAGATTCATATCTTCTGAAAGACGAAATTCTTTCTTATCTCTGTCTGTTTTGAAGTGATAGTTTCCCCTCAGTGTCAAATTTGTCAATACTCTTCAGAACCTTATGTGCTTCAGTGCATTCATCAAATTCCAGTGAGTTTGGAACCAACCTGCTCAATTTCTTTTCATAAATGTAATCTTTAGATTAAACCAAATGTATCCTAAACCAACGTGTTTTCCAGACACAGCTAAGATACCTTTTATGATGTTTCCTGAGGCAAGATGTAACCTGTACTACGTGATTTTAAAGAATAATGCCCAGAAATTGGGCTGGGACTTTTTTCTTGCTTCTAAAGCAAAATTCTCCTGTTTTGAAGAGTTAGTTCCCATTTCTGGCAGAATCCCAGGAAACTGGATTGTGTATTTTATGTGCTTCTCTGTAACACAGGTTTTATGATGGGTGATGAAATCATCAACATGAACAACTTGTATTCGTTTATAAATAAGTAGGTGAAATTGGATTACAACCCATGACTTTATCATGCTGTAAATATTGAGCCATGTATCACTTAGAATGTATGTGACAAATTCAAGGTGTAGTCCATCTGGTCCAAGCACCTTCTCCTTACTAATTCAGAAGCTTGGACCAGATGGACTACACACCAGGTTTCTAAAAGAGGTAGCAGAAGAGTATATAATGATTATTAGAAATGATCTTTCAAGAATTACTTAGAATGATTCTGGAGGGCTGAAAATTTGCATATGCTACTCCACTCTTTAAAAAGGGAGCGAGGCAAAAGAAAGGAAATTGTAGGCCATTCAGCCTGACCTCAGTGGGTGGAAAGATGGTGGAGTCTATTGTTAAGGATGAGGTTTCGGGATACTTGGAGCACATGATAACATAGGCCAAAATCAGCATGGCTTCCCTAAGTGGATATCTTGCCTGAGAAATCTATTGAAATTCCTTGAGGAAATCACAAGCAGGATAGACAAAAGAGAGTCAGTGGATGTTGCATACTTGGATTTTCAGAAGGCCTTTGACAGGGTGCCTTATATGAGGCTGCTTAAGAAGATGAGAGGCCATGGTATTCCAGGAAAGATGTTGGTATGGATAGATGATTGTCTGATTGGCAGGAGACAGAGTGGCCTTTTCTGGTTGGCTGCCCGTGACTTGTGATGTTCTGCAGGGGTCAGTGTTGGAACCACTTCATTTCATATGTTAATGATTTTGATGATGAAATTGATGGCTTTGTGGCTAAGATTGTGGACAACGTGAAGGTAGGTGGAGGGGTAGGTAGTATTGAGGAAGTAGAGATTCTGTAGAAGGACTTAGACAGTTTGGGAGAATTGGCAAAGAAGTGGCAGATGGAAAATAATGTAGGGAAGTATATGGTCATGTATTTTGATAGAATGAATAAAGGAATATTTCTAAGCAGGGAGAAAATTCAAACTTCAGAAGTACAAAGGGACTTGGGAATCCAAGTACAGGATTCCCTAAAGGTTAACCTGTAGGTTGAGTCAGTGTAAGGAAAACAAATGCAATGTTAGCCTTCATTTGAAGAATAGACTAGAATATAAAAGCAAGGATATAATGCTGAAGCTTTATAAGGTATTGATTAGACCACACCTTGAGTATTAAGAACACTTTTGGGCCCATTATCTAAGAAAAGATGTACTGGTATTGGAGAATGTCCAGAGAAGGCACACAAGAATGATTCCAGGAATGAAACGGTTAGCATAATGTATGACAAGTGTTTGATGGCTCTGGGTCTGTAAATGCTGGAACTTAGAAGAACGGTGGGGGGCGGGGGGGAGGGGTTCCCACTGAAACCTATTGAATATTGAAAAGCCTAGATCAGGGGTCGGCAACGTTTACCACTGAAAGAGCCAATATGGACCCATTTCCCACAGAAAAGAAAACACTGGGAGCCACAAAACCTGTTTGACATTTAAAATGAATAACACTGCATACAAGGGTTTTTTTTTTGCCTTTATGCTATGTATAAACAAACTATAATGTGTTGCATTTATGAAATTGATGAACTCCTGCAAAGAAAACGAAATTACATTTCTGAATGCAACAAAAACATTTTGAACTCCGAAAAAAAGACGTTGGGTTGAAGGTTACTCCATAGGTAGCCTACCTTGGATCGAAGAATTAAAAGAAAGCGCGCACTGACGGGTGTCAGGCATTGGCAGTGGTGATGTATATTAATAGCTATAAAAAACACGTTGTAGCGGTGTAACGCTACAAGCAGTGCTAAAATAAAGACACTGCAGTCAAAGGTAACTTTATTCGAACTAAACAGCCTTGATTTAAAGCCTCCCTCAACCTGTTCCCATGGGCGCGAATGCTCCAAAAGACACGTACTCACAAACCCCCGTAGGCTATCTCCCTTAGCCGGAACGGTGGCTAATTGTGAGCCGGTTCGGATGTGCCAGGAAATGGGGTGTCCACAACGTTTTTAGATTGTACAAGATCACCATAATCTTCAAATTTCAAATTACATTTCAAAAACTAACAAACTACAGGGAGCCGCAGCCCGGAGCCGCAGGTTGCCGACCCTTGGCCTAGATAGAGTGAATGTGGAGAGGATGTTTCCTGTGGTAGGGGAGTCTAGGACCAGGGGGTATAGCCTTAGAATAGAGAGGTCCATTTAGAACAGAGATAAGGAAGAATTATTTTAGCTAGAGGGTGGGGATTTTCGATGGCTTTCGAGGCCAAGTCATCGAGTATATTTAAAGCAGACGTTGATAGGTTTTCGATTACTCAGAACATCAACAGTTATGGGAAGTAGACAGGAGAATGGGGTTGAGAGGGAAAATAAATTGGCCATGATTGAATGATGGAGCAGACTCACTGGGCTGGATGGCCTAATTCTGTTTCTATTTCTTCTACTGTTATGGTCCCCCTGGTACTTCGATTTTCATTCAAAAGGTAAGTAAAATTTTCATGATAAAATTAATTGATTCCAACTGGCTGCTGCAATGGGCAAGGCTTTTCTGAACTGATAAGACTGGTTCACTGACCCTTAACATCTTGGGAATAGATGATTACGAGTGTGATAGAGCTGCTTTTGAATACATGTATTGTATTACCAAGTACAACAGTGGTTTCAATTAAAAAAATGTCCTATAATGAGTTACTTTAATGTGTTACATCAGTTATTTAAAACAAGAGTTCTTAAAATTGGACTCTCAGTAAAGTCTTGACCTATTCATCCTTTGCCACTCAAATACACAGTAGTTGTAAGTAGACGATCAGATTAATGTTTCATATTCAGATATTACTTTGGTGATTCAGTGATTCCTAGGTTATATAAATCATGTTGGTTCAATCTCTGCTGTAAGAATTTAACTAATTCCCAATAACCCTGGAGAAGGATATCTGCTGCCCTTATCCATCCTGACTGTAGACCCACCTAAATGGTTGACTTTTAACCACCTCCACAGTTTGGCAATGGTTAATAACGGTTAAAATTATCACTGATGCAAAAGTGCATTGAAGTGGCATGGAGACAGCAACAGAGTACAGATTAAAGTGTAGCAGTTACAGAGAACGTGTAGTGTAGGTGGACAGTGAGGTGCAAGGCCATAATGTAGGAGATTGTGAAGTCATCACTCCATCCTGTCCTATTATGGACCTTTCAATAGTCATATAACTTAAAATTATAACGTTAATTGAAGATTTATTGCTACAGTGTTGACTTTTCATTACATAAGTCTCCAACTTGAGATAAAAGGTGATGAAATACCTCAATTGTATCAAATGTGTGTGTGCATTGAACTCCTCTGGAATTGAATTTTGAATGCAGAATATACTCACAGTGAATTGCAGCAACAGATGACAAGTTACTGCTGCACGATATTACTACTCTCTGTGACTTCTTTGTTAAGCCTTTTCTTATCATAAAAAGTTTAGGTTTCTTGTTTTGTTTTGGTTTGTTGTTAAGCCCAACTTAATCCATCAATGCTTGTTCCTAATTTTAAAGTTAACTAAAACCACAGGTTAAAATGATCTGGGACATGTCTTTCTCTTTCACTCATATCCTGTTATTCAGTTTGATGGTGGAGACAAGTTGCAAAAAAATTGGACCGAAGCCAGGGCCATAGGTTATTTTTTTTCTCCTTGGCCAATTGTGAACCAGAAGTGTACTGACTGACTGGGACCTGTCCCTAATTAGTTATACTTGAAATTTGGCAGCTCTATCACCAGACAAGAATTGCTCAACCATGGGTTTATGTGTAACACATTCCAGAATCTGTTACCCTGTATGTCTAATCTTTAAAGCAAAAGACTTGCAGGGCCCTGGGGAAAGAGCCAGAGAATAGGACTAATTGGATTGTCTGGCAAAGGGTTGATGGGCAGAATAACCTTCTGTGCAGAGTGTATCTATATTTGGCACTTAAGTAGGAAAATGACATGCTTATTGTATTACTTTGGAACAACCATATATAGAAATTACTGTAAAGTTCATTTTTATGAGTTGCATCTGTGATTTTTATACTGATCTGCAATTGATCAATCATACCAGTTCTGGATCTAAAAATATTGCACATATATGTGAATTTAAAAACTAGGTTTTAAAGTTGGTGATACAATAATTAAAAAAAAGTTGCAGCATTACATAGGGTTTGGACACATGTTTAGGTGACCAGTGTTTGCTTTGATTTATCTTTTTAATGATTGACGGGATGAAGTCACGGAGCTGTGGAGAAAAGAACATTGGAATTAATAAGGTGCATCTTTTTTAAAATCGTTCAACGATGATGGGTCATAAAGCATCTGCACATATGCAAGTACTGAAGTTCCAGTTGATAGGATAGGTGGGGGTCCAGATGGGAGTATAAAATTAGAAAAGGATGTTGATAGTTTTGGATTTTGGTGCAAGTAGGCCTAAGATTCTGGACCAAAGATTAGTTCTGTTTGTTTTTATATGGTTAAAAGAAACTAGGAAAAGGTTTATTACACTCTACAGATTACTGATAATTAGATGTCAGGCACACAACAAAAAAAATCAGAAAGGTCCGTGGAGTCTTCAAATGACTCAATTTCTTGATCTTTCACATATTTATCTATCTCCTGTGTAATCCATGGATGTAGAGAATTCCAAATCTTCACTACGCTCAGTGAGAAGAAATTTCTAGACACCTCAGTTTTAAAAGACCAGTGCTTTATTTTTACAGCTATATTCTCTTGTTTATGCTCCCCCTTTAGTGAAAACATCTCAGCATTTACTCTGTCAAGCTTCTTCAGTATCTTATGTGTTTGAATACAATCAAGCCCCAGTCTTCTAAACTCCAAGGAATACAAACCCAAGCTCTCTAGCTTCTCTTGACAGGATACCTTTTCATCCTGGGAATTAGTCTCCAAACAGTAAATTTCAAGAAGAGTTTATATAATCTGAGAATCCAACCCTGAAATGAACAGAAATTGAAGACTAAAATGTCCACTTTTAGTTAAGGGGACCAAAGCTGCACATGGTATTCCAGGTGTGGCCTCATGTACAATTGTAACAAAACTTCTCTATTCTTAATATCCAATCCCTTTGCAATAAAACTTAACAGTGTCATTTGCTTTTCTGTATACTTGTTGGATCTGGCTGCTAATTATTTTTTTTTTGTAATGAATGTACAGGAACACCTCACTCATTTGCAGCCCTTCTCCATTAATTGATAATCTGTCTTTTGATTCCTCTTATCGAAATGCATAGCCTCACACTTTCCCATGTCAAACCTCATTTACTAGGTGTTTTGCGAACCACTCAATACGCCTTTATCCCATTGCAGTGTCACATCATCCTCATCACAACATGGTCTTCCAGCTATTTTTGTATCATCGTCAAACATGGAAACTTTGCATTTCATTTCCTCCTCAAAGTCATCAATGTAAATAGTAAATAATTATGGACCAATTCCTGGGGTACTCAATTAGTTACATATCTCCAGTCTCAAAAGGGCACTTTTTTCTAACTGCTTGTTTTCTATTTGATAGATAAGTTAAGAAAATTGTTACGGGATGTTATGTCATGCTTAAATTTAGAGAAGATCCGATGTTCAGTTTTTCTATCTAGCCAAGACTTTTATACATTGTAGGGACCATTTTTGAGTTATTTTCAAAACCTTTGATTTGTTGTAAAAGTACAGATGGTGGCTAATAATATATTTTATTATATGATAAGGGTTTTGTCCCCTTTTTTCTTGCTTTTCCTAACAGCTCTGACTTTGGTAGTGGGTTTAGATTTTTTTTCTGTATGACAATTATTATATTTCAATATTACAATTTAATTTAATTTTTATGAATACAAGGTTTTGTGATTGTAGCTGTATTTTTAATACAATTTATTTGGTAGTTTATTTTTTTCTTTTGACTTATAATATATATCTTCTTGTACTCTGTATTCCTTTATGCAGCAACTGTTACGAAATTCCCGTAACTGGATCACTTACCAGCAAAGATAGAGAGGTCTGCTGAAGTCTGATGGTACTACTTTTAAAAGTCTTTATTTATAAAGGGACACAAAATAAGATTAATACAAACATTCAGATAATATACGTCGTCAATACTCAATCTAAAAACGCGGGTATAATAATAATCATCAATTTAAGCAATAGCTGTATCGTTTGTCTAGGGGATATTGTATTGTCCAATGGAAAGATAAAAGTCACTGTCCTTTCAAGCTGCAGCTCTTTGGGTTTAAGAGAGATGGTTTTAAACTTGCCCTGGTCTTTTATGAGGCCAATCCGTTGCGTCGGGGGAGTTGGTTCCCCGTTGTTAGTTCCAAGTCGTTTTCTGTGGTACCAGCCACCAGCCCCCAGGCAAGGGAACCGAATGCACGTGGCTTCCTTCAAATGGCTTCCCGCTATTACGGGATCGCTAGCGTTTCTTCTGGTGCGTCTGAGGGGCTGTCCCTACAGATGTCAATCAGGTTGGGGTGATGCAATCTCTCTCTCAACCAGCCCACTTTGCCCGAGGGCTTGCACGTAGCATAGTCCCCAATCCACAAACGTGGTCTCCAGGAGACAATGGCCATGTCTCTCTCTCACTTCCTGGGTCCTCTGACTCAACCCAATAATGCTCTTGCGATTCTCACAAAGGAGAGGGCTACCTCGCACCCTTCGGCCCCTCAGAGTTGTGGTACACTCGTAACACCCCCTTTCTTCAAAGTGTTTTCAACAGCGGTGATACGAAATAGTACAGAGTCTTACAGGGTTTTAGAATCTAACACAATACAAAAGTTTTTTTTCTCTACAGAGTAATACAGTGATACATTCAATTCAGCATCTAAACAGTTAACGATTTCAGTGTCACTTTCTTTTAATATTTTAACATCTTGTACCTTACTAAAGTCTTGTAACATCAGACTTCAACTTAATAACCACCTATTTTCTTTTCTTCAGCAACAAAAGTAAGGAGTTATGATCTTAGCTTATGTGCATCTACAAAGGTTTATGTGAATACTAATCTTTTCGGTCATTTTCAACTTAACAGGCAGGCTTCCAAGGGGGTTGTCTTTATTATTCACAGGCTTTGGTAAAATCCCGTGCAACCTGCTTTGCTATTTAAAATGGCATCCCCATTAACCGTTGCCTCTTTTCAGGTGAGTTCCCACGTGGGGAACTTGAGTAATCTGGCGAGGTAAACTCCTGCCCGCCTTTTTCATAGGGGTTATTTTATCAACACCGTGTTCCAAACTTAGAGCATTTCCACCCAATTCTTTAATTTTACACAGGTGGCTAGCCCTTTTGTCAGGACCCTTGAGGCTATTGGGTTTTAAATCAAACTCTTTGTTCAAGCAGCATTTCGAATTCGGCCTCTTCATACCACATCCTGGCATAACAATAGAGTGCCCCCCCCCCCCCCCCCCCCGCTATCTCCCAGCTCACTCTGTAAGCGATCTGCCGGGTTTAAAATTTCTTCATTCAACTTGGGAACTACAGACTTTCCGTTTCCTTCAATAATAATATTTATCTCCCCATTTTTGAGCTCCGCATTAAGTTTGAACACACCTTCAAGCACATACACCTGGGAACTCTCACTTCCCACTGTTACCAAGGTTAACCCTTTTTTCACTGAACCAAGTCTATCTGACCCACAAGGACGGCTGTCCCGTTCCAATGAATCAAATACCTCAGACTTCTTCTGAGCTCCGTTACTAGGTTCAGTACCACGTGCATCCCCATCTTGGACACACTCAAACGGGACATTGGCCTCTTCCAGGCTTTCAATACCCATACCCTTTTCAAATTCTAAGTTCCCCCGTTTCACCCAGGTACTCTCTGGGCAACTCCCTTCCGGAGAAAACTCAACCCCGCGGACTGAAACAACCTATTCTGCCAACCCAGCAGATTTCTTCGAGGTAAGGGCACCCTTTTCATCTAGGGCTGCCCCCATTTCATTATCGGGAACACCTTTAGAATTTTTAACTTCTTCAAACAGTTCTGCCAAACCAGACAGATCATCCCTGTCCAACTCTGGACCTCTTAACCGCTCTATCGGTTCCTCATCTTTATTTTCTGCCTCTAGGACCTTTCTCCTCGCTAAGGGCAGATCTACCTCTGCTCCCTTACCCTCTTTCACTTTACTACTCTTCGTTTTACCACCCTCTAAACCCTGGTAGTACAGGCTCGGTAGAAA
Source organism: Hypanus sabinus (assembly GCF_030144855.1). NCBI lineage: Eukaryota > Metazoa > Chordata > Chondrichthyes > Myliobatiformes > Dasyatidae > Hypanus > Hypanus sabinus. The sequence continues at coordinate 136,773,291 of NC_082706.1, read as the reverse complement.
CGTCTCGGCCAAATCAAAACTGGCCAGATTTAAACTGCTCTCATTCTCAGCTGCCTGTCTCGACATGCTGCGAGTGACCGCGCATGCGGGATAGATCTGGGACTCTAGAGCCTCAACACTCACCGGCCGGCTGGTCCCCGTCATGGCTGCTCAAACCTTACCACCTGCTAAATCGTTACCGAGAAAGACGTCCACGTCAGTTCTCGAGAATTCTGATGGCACCCCTATTTCAACGGGTCCAGACACCAGCTCACAATCCATAATGACCTCATGTAAGGGCACCATTTCTATCCTTTTACTTATTCCCCTCACCGCTACCATTCCCGTTTCCCGACCAAATTCTAGTACCTTACTGCTGATCAACGACAGCTCAGCCCCTGTGTCTCTCCAGATTCGTACGGGAATTGATGGGTCCCCCTTCCTCAAAGTCACGGTTCCATGTGACAGAGACCCTTCTCGTACTCTGTCTGCCCGGGGCTCTCTTGTCGATTTACTGATTACCACTGCACATCCGAGAGGGACTGCTGCTTTCCCTTTTCCCGTCTCCCTCCTCGGAGCAAAGCACCGAGACGCAACATGCCTGCTCTTCCCACAATTAAAACAGGTCAAGCCCTGAAATCTCTGGCCGTCTGGCCTTTCCCCCTCAACATTACCACTAGCTCCCGGCGGGACCTCTGCCTCAGCCGGCGGACTTTCTCGATCGTTCCCAGTCTCTCGGGGTACTTTTATTCAAGGAAAACTTTGTCTTGTGGGTTAGGACATATTCATCTGCGAACCTAGCAAATTCTGAGATGGACTTATTCAGTTTCTCATTCAAATACATCCGGATCTCCTCCGGAACACAACCTTTAAATTCCTCAATCAAAATTAACTCCCATAATCCTCATCCACTATTTCTGCGGTGCACCAACGGTCCAAGAGCACACCCTTCTCATGGGCAAACTCGGTATACGTCTGATTCCACCCTTTCCGTAAATTTCTGAACTTTTGTCTATATGCTTCAGGTACTAGCTCGTAACCCCGGAGAATGGCCGCCTTGACTTTGTCATAACTCTCCTCCTCCATGGACAACGCCACATATGCCCACTGTGCCTTCCCTTTTAACACACTTTGTAACAACGCCACCCACTGTGCTCTGGGCCACTCCTGATTCACTGCCACCTTTTCAAGAAGCAAGAAATAACTATCAACATCCGTCTCCTCGAACAGGGGTACTAACCTCAACGCCCGACTAACATCAAACCGCTCCTCTCGGTCTGACCCCTGACCGCATTGCTCTTGCTTTAACTTCTCCATCTCCTAGTCATGTCTCCTCTGTCTCTCTGCCTCCCTCTCCTTCTCGGCCCTTTCCTTCTCCTTCTCAGCTGCTTCCAGCTTTTTTAACTGAACTTCATGCTGTCTTTGCTTCTCAGCTCTTTCCTGCTCCCTTTTCACCTCTAGCGCCCTTAGCTGGAGCTCCTGATCCCATTTCACCTCTAACTCCTTTGGCTGGCGCGCATGCTTCCTTTGTTTGTTGGCTCTTTCTCTCTCTCTCTCTTTCTCGGCTGCTTCCAGCTGCTTTAACTTAATTTTATGTTCCAACCTTAATTTTTCCAACTCTAACTGACCCATCCCACTAGCTGGTACCTTTTCAGGGATATTTTCCAATACCTCAGCTGCAAACACATTCTTCTCGATGTAATACTGAGTTATGGCCCTTCGCACCTCCCGCTTCTTCATTGATGACCTCACCTCTGCGAGGTTTAACCCCTTCACCAAATTTACCAAGTCTGATTTAGTGACCGCCTCTAGCGCCTCCAGAGTTGGGTTTTCTATAAATTTATCCACATCTATCTTTTCTGGTTTCCTGTCTGGCTACCCACGTACCAGATCCAAGTTTGGACTTACAAGCCCAATTCACTGGCTCCCCAATTTGGTTTCAAATCCCGGATGAGCCCCCAATTGTTACAAAATTTCCGTAACTGGATCACTTACCAGCAAAGATAGAGAGGTCTGCTGAAGTCTGATGGTACTATTTTTAAAAGTCTTTATTTATAAAGGGGCACAAAATAAGATTAATACAAACATTCAGATAATATACGTCGTCAATACTCAATCTAAAAACACGGGTATAATAATAATCATCAATTTAAGCAATAGCTGTATCGTTTGTCTAGGGGATATTGTATTGTCCGATGGAAAGATAAAAGTCACTGTCCTTTCAAGCTGCAGCTCTTTGGGTTTAAGAGAGACGGTTTTCAACTTGCCCTGGTCTTTTATGAGGCCAATCCGTTGCGTCGGGGGAGTTGGTTCCCCGTTGTTAGTTCCAAGTCGTTTTCCGTGGTACCAGCCACCAGCCCCCAGGCAAGGGAACCACACGCACGTGGCTTCCTTCAAATGGCTTCCCGCTATTACGGGATCACTAGCGTTTCTTCTGGTGCGTCTGAGGGGCTGTCCCTACACCACCTCTTTTATCTTAACTCGCAGGGTAGTAGATGTCAATCAGGTTGGGGTGATGCAATCTCTCTCTCAACCAGCCCACTTTGCCCGAGGGCTTGCACATAGCATAGTCCCCAATCTACGAACTTTGTCTCCAGGAGACAATGGCCTTGTCTCTCTCTCACTTCCTGGGTCCTCTGACCCAACCCAATAATGCTCTTGCGATTCTCACAAAAGAGGGGGGCTACCCCGCACCCTTCGGCCCCTCAGAGCTGTGGTCCATTCATAACACAACTAATAAAAATATTGAAAGAGAACATTTTCTTCATATAAACATATAGAGTTCCCATTAAAAGAGTGAAAATGGTCTTGATTGCATCAACAGGCAATCTGCTGGAGGAGCTGAGTTGGTCAAGCAGCATTTGTGGGGCGATGGAGTTATCAAAATCCTACATCAGGATCCCAAAAAGACAATTACTTTCTCCCCACTGATGCTGCTTAACCTGCTGATATTCTCTAGCAGATTGGTTGTTGCTGCAGATTCCTGCAATTATGTCTCCTGTGATCATTGTAGATGTGTCAAAAACTGTTTTGGAATATGAGGACAAAGCAGAGTGTAAGTATTTTGGACTCAAATCAGCAAAACATAAGTGAATGGAAACACAGACTGAAAGATATGAATAAGTGACTACCCTAACATTTCTATTCTGCTAAGTCCTCCTTGAAAAGTTTATCACATTTGTACTCACTGTATCAGTGACTGGCATAATATCTTTTGTTTGTTTACCTTACTGTGAAGTATTTTGGGAAGTTTTAGAGCATTGAAAGCATTATATAAATAAAGTTATTTATATTTCACTATACTTCACCCCTTTATGCAATCAATACTTGAAATGCTATTCCATTAGGTTAGTACTATAGAAATTTTGGAGTCAGATGAACCAATTAAATGCAGTAATTGTTTGGGGGAGGAATGAATTTCAGCAGATGAAGTTGCCTCTTTCATATCAACTTATCTTTGTGATGTCTTGGACCTGTTTGATGAATGCACTAGAATTTGTGGCATTTGTTCTTTGAATTTTATGATCTGTAAATGCATTGCCAACACGTCTGAATTTATGTATCACTGAATTAATGACAAAGACCTCTTTGCAAGCTGTCTCTGAAGAATCTCTAAGATAATAATGTGGAACAGAGCGGGAAAAGTATCATGGGTGGCTGCTTTACTTAACTGTTACTATAGGTCAGCTGGAAAACTGAATTCTTGCGGCAGATAAACCAATAAATGTTATTCCAAGAATGGGTCAGGTGCAATAGGGTGTGCAAAGATCAAAAGCAGGAATGCTGCAGAGGTATGTAAAGAGCACAGTGGCACATCCAGTTTAATGCCTCCTTCAGTAAACAAATCCTTGTGATTAAAAGCAAGCAGTTAAATTTGAGTTAAATTTAAAAATCTGGTGTTTATACAAATTAAATTCAATAATATCTGCGGGGCAATCTTCTGTCCTGGAAAAGTTCTCCTGGAAATAACAAAGATGTAACATTTGATTTATGATTGTATTAATTTACTCTCTTGGTTTCTGATTAAAGATGCATCTGTTACTTCAAAGCTGCCCTCCTCAAGTATACTTTAAATGAGTTAAAGATGGTCAAGTATTCAGAATTAATTTCTTTCCCCAAAGAACTGAACTATTATTTAATTATCATTTACATTATTGCTATAACCATGCAGATTGATGTTACAGTTCTAGCTTTTTTGGAAATGAAACTTCAGTTTTAAAGTTTCTATACATGTTAATGCAGAGATGTTTATATACAAAGCACATTTCTCATAAATGTTTTAAGTTATTTTCTCTAATATAACAGGTGTGAACCCCATTTTTTAGAATGCAGCATATGCAGTCAGATAGCTTGTCCGTGCCAGCTAAAATGCCCAACAAAACTAGACATATTTGCTTGTGTTGATCCATCTCTTTCTGAACTGTTCCTATCCATATACCTGTCCAAATGTGTTTTAAATTTTATTGTACCTTCCTTAACCATTGTCTCTGGCACCTCATTTCATATGTGTACCAACCTCTGTGAAGAAATAGTTATCCCTCAGGTTTCTATTAAATCTTTCATCCCCTCACCTTAAACAAATGACCTCTAGTTCATGATTGCCTAATCAGGGAGAAGCACATTTTCTATCAGTTCATGGCACTGTATGTTATTACATCCCTTCTTTATTTGAGCACCAGAGAAGTTGAATCAAATGCTTGACAAGTAGCATCAGATTCAAATTTTATGCTGTCACATTTACGGATATGTCCTATTCATGTAGGAAATTGAGTCAAGTGGAGGAAACTACAATCTTATAATACATTGTAATTTGGCTAGATTACTTCTTTGCCAACTTGAATCTTATATTTGTAATCGCCTTTTATGATCTTAGAGCATTTCATAGCACGTTACCTTCAATGATAAGACATAGGAACAGAATTAGGTCATTTGGGCTAATGAGTCTGCTCTGCTATTCCATTGTGGCTGACCCTTTATCCCCCTTAACCCTATTCTCCTGCCTTCTCCACATAGCCTTTGATGCCCTGACTACTCAAGAACTTGTCAATCTCTACTTTAAATACAGTGCCTATAAAAAGTATTCACCCCCTCCCCCTCGGAAGTCTTCATGTTTTATTGTTTTACAACTTTGAATTTCAGTGGATTAAATTGGCTTTTTTGACACTGATTGACAGAAAAAGACTGTCAAATTGAAAACAGGTCTCTACAAAATGAGTTGTGAGTTCCACAGGCACACCACCCTTTGGCTGAAGAAATTCCTCCTCATCTCTCTTCTAAGTGGACATTCCTCTATGAGGCCTATGCCTTCTAGTCCTAGACTCTCCCACAATAGGAAACATCCTCTTTACATCCATTCCATCTAGGTGTTACAACATTTGACAAATTTCAATGAGATCCTTTCTCATTCTTCTAAACTCTGGTGAGTACAGGCCCAAGCCATCAAACACTTCTCGTATATTAACCCTTTCATTCCCAGAATAATTTTTTTGAATTTCCTCTGGACTGTCTCCAATGCCGGAACATCTTTTCTTAGATAAGGGGCTCAAAACTGCTCACAATACTTCAAGTAACCAATCCCTTATAATTACATCAATGCACTTATATTCTAGTCCTCTTGAAACAAATACTAATATTGCATTTGCCTTCCTTACCACTGTCTTAACCTGCAAATTAACCTTTAGGATATCCTGCACTTGGATTGCCAAGTCCTTTTGCACATCTAACTCTTGAATTTTCTCCCCTTTTCTCTTTATTTCAAGTTTATTCATCTGTGTAGCATAGAGATGAGAACAAAACTAAAGCCTGATTTCCTTTCCAGTCTGACTCAAAATTGATTTTAAACCCATTGCTAGCATTTTTGCAGATTGAAAGCTTTTGCACCATGTATCACTCTTTCCACATTTCCATTTAAACAGAGTTAAAGGTAGTCCTCCCAATTATAATTCAATGTTGCATCCTACGTATGGGCTACATGGGTTATAGCAAGTGCAACTTAACAAGTTTTTTTATTTATTGCATTTTGTCTCACACTTTCACCAGCAGGTTAAACTATCAGCAGAATGCTATCCTGTTTTTTTTTAAGTAGACCTGTGCTTCCTCCTCCAATTTCCCTCAGAGAGCTTGAGCTACGTATATACAAAATGTTTGCTCACAGTAAACTGGATCATATGCATTTTATCAGTATAGGAACGTATCATTCTCTGAGTTATTCTTCTTTTAATGTTTCAGTCCCCAATTATGGTCAAATTGATATAACTTGAACAAAATTTTTTTGTAAGTAGATATAAAGTTTTGGCCAGAAATGCCTGCTATTTAAATTGCTAGGAATCTCCTTTGCTTTGTGTAACTGCTAAGTTCTGTTAAAAGGCACAGTTATTTAGACTTCCACGTCAATGTAAAATATGCAATTCGAGACATATGTGTATGTAATGTTTTATTATTTTTCCAAATTTTAATTTGGAATAATCAAAGTGCAGAATAAGGGTGTAATGTCATTGTCAATTTAAGATATCAACCTCAATTTATAGTGACTGAACAAGAAAGATTGCATAGGTTTTTCAGTATATTGGAGAACTAATTAACATGAAAGTTATTCTTTGTAAACTGAGGCTTATGCTTTTGACTTTATATCTGGCAGACACAAAAGGATAATCTAAAGCTTAATAACATGTAATACCTCGCTTTGTTGATTAGTGTTTAATAAAGTTGGAGTCATGCGACTTTGTAGCAGTGGAGGCACTTCTGCACATTTCAGAGTCAAAGTTAAGTTTATTGTCATACATACATTTTATGCATCTATGCAGAGGAGCAAAGATAAACTTATATGCAGCAGTGTTACAGACATATCAAGTCAAGTCACTTTTTATTGTCATTTCAACCATAACTGCTGGTACAGTACATAGTAAAAACGAAACAACATTCTTCCAGGACCATGGTGCTACATGAAACAACACAAAACTACACTAGACTATGTGAGACAACACAAAACTACATTAGACTTCAGACCTACATGGGACTACATAAAATGCACAAAACAGTACAAGACAGTGTCATACAAGCACTGTTCATCAGCAAATAAGTTAAACGTAAATTACATGCAAAAAGAAAGCACACAATTGAAGTTCAGAGTCAATTTATTATCAAAGTATACATATATGTCACCATATACAACTCTGAGATTCATTTTCTTGTGGACATACTCAATAAATCCAAGAACAATACTAGAATAAATGGATGACCACACCAAACTGAGCAGCCAACCAATTTGTAAAAGACAACAAACTGTGCAAATACAAAAAAGGAAAAAAATTATTAATTCAAAGTCAAAATACATTTATTATCAAAGTATTATGCAGTATTCAACCCTGAGATTTGTCTTCCTGCAGTCCCGAGAGAAAGAAACATGTTTAAAAAAAAGCATCCAATACCCAACGCACAAAAAAAAATAATAACTCATACAAACAGCAGATAATAAGTGAATAACACACAGAACATCAAACCGTAGATTCCTTGAAACAGTCTAGGAATGTTCAGTTTAGTTCAATTCAGTTCAATTAAAGTGTTAGGTCATTTATTGACTGCAATTGGAGCCAGTCCGCCCCCCAGATCAAAATCTCACAAAATAGCAATAAAAATGAATAACCAGGAACCAGAAATACGTATAATATGAACTGCAGAGTTCTTTAAAATTGAGTCCAGTACACAAAATGTGCTGATCAAACCTTACCCAAGACCAAAGACTCCTTCAAGTTCCTCCAGCAGCAGCGATGAGAGGTAGAGAGAGACTGGTCAGATGCAAGGAGACGGCACTGAACACCTGCTCCCCTTCTGCTCTAGTCCTCATTAATTTCAATCTTTCATGATGCTTTAATCGTTGAGAACTCGAGCGGATCATGGGTTCGCACTCTGCCATTAGGCTGCACACTCCGTTCTCAAACATGCCACATTCCCTTGGAGACAGCAAATACGCTTGATTGCTCAATTGGCCCAAAAACACATCATCCAAATGTAAATGATAGACTCCAATTACACACAGAGAAGAAGAAAAAGAAGAGATAGTGTTCATCCAGCGCTTCTTCCCCAGGGCACCACTGCTCAGTACAAGAGGGCATGGCTTTAAGGTAAGGGGAGGGAAGTTCAAGGGGGATATTAGAGGAAGGTTTTTCACTCAGAGAGTGGTTGGTGCGTGGAATGCACTGCCTGAGTCAGTGGTGGAGACAGATACACTAGTGAAGTTTAAGAGACTACTAGACAGGTAAATGGAGGAATTTAAGGTAGGGGGTTATATGGGAGGCAGGGTTTGAGGGTCAGCACAACATTGTGGGCTGAAGGGCCTGTAATGTGCTGTACTGTTCTATGTTCTATTTCAAATGCAGTCTCGCCAATATCTTGTACAACTTTAAAAATTGTGACAGAGCAAGATCGAGTAAATTGGAAAGAACTGAAGGGGCAGGGATTAGATAGAGCAGGGGGAAGGGAAGGAAATAATTTTTCATTCAGCAGTTGATTGGGATCTGTAAACATTTTCCTAAGAATGAAAGGGCAGGCCGACTGTCACATTTTACATTATTTGGAGGTGTACTTGAAGAGCTGCGACTGTGAAACTGGAAGGTGTATTAGACTGAGTTGCTCTTATTTGACTAATACAGAGAGGATGAGCCAGCTGGCCTCCTCCATGTCATAAATTTTTTTTGATCCATTTCTATGAATGTTTAGTGTTCGGCAGTTGGACAGTAATGAGATAATGATTCTGACATTTTTTACTACATAGCACAGTACAGGCCCTTCGGCCAACAATATTGTACCAAACTTTTAAGCTACTCCTAGATCAAGCTAACCCTTTCCTACCACAGACCCTCCACTTCCATGCATGTCCCTATCAAAGAGGCTCTTAAATTCCCTCATATATTTTCCCTGCACTGACCACTACAGGATCATGAGATTCTTTTGATAAACTAAAGTAAAGGTACTGACTCAAGTGTTTATCGAGCCAAAAGCACTTGTTTGCAAGATATTTCTGCAGAAAGGATGTCTTTTAAATTGTTTCTAGAATGTGAAGAAAATCCCAAGCTACTCTTCCAACATTGATTAAACTGATGACAGTTTTCTTACAATGTATGATGTTTTTCAACCTTCAGTCTTTATGCATTTATTTAACAATTGTGGCAGAGGAAAGAGGTTTATACTAGTTATCTAAAGAGTGACTGTCAAAGTCAAAGGAGAGTTTATTGTCATGTACTGAAATACATATATATGTAAGCTGCAATGAAAAATTTGCAGCAGTATCACAGGCACATAGAAATGTATAAGCAGTATTAGCAATAAAATATAAATGAAACATAAATTATACATGACAGAACTAGACGAGAACAAGTTAATTTTAAAGCAAAGTAATCAAAAAATGTTGCAAATCTGTATTGACTTTGATTGTGTTGGTTCAAGAACTGAATGGTTGTAGAGTTGTAGCTATTCTCAAAACTGGTGCTGTGGGATTACAGGCTTCTGTACTTGTATTATCTAAAGATAGCTGCATTGGAGAACACCTTGCCTAAAACTGTTGTCATATTGAAGCCATTCTCTTTTAATTAGCCAGTATTATTGACAGCCTTATTGAATGAAAGGTCAGCTTTGAGGGCCAAACAGCCTACTCCCTTTTCCTGGATTCTTTATCAATCATATACTATCACTATTGTTGATGGATGGAAACACCTTAACTGAAGCAAGTGTGGAAATTTTCTGTATATTTTGTAGAGATTACTGACTCAAAGGATCCATCCCAGCTTTTCCAGTGTTAATTCTTCACTTAGAGCCCTGGATTCTAATCCTATATCCCTCTCAATTGGCAGTAGGATTTTATCATTCTCCTTTTACAAATATTCAGCCCATTTGTAATATTAATGCCTCATTGTAGCTAATAGAAAAAACATTTTCCTAATTCATTTCTTTGTTTTTCATATTAATCCCTACCCCATACCCTTCAATATTCATTTACCAATTTTCTTCCCTTGGTGATTAAATCATACCTGTTGCTGTATACACATCTGCTGGAATTCATTGTATATGTGCAATGTGCCAAAGAGCTAGCAAGATCTAAATCTCAAATCCAAGAGAATGTAATTTGATTTTGAGAAAGCTAGTGTCAACTGGATTCCTGGAGTCAATATGAACTCAAAGATTTGTTGTTAGTACTTTCTCCATAAAATCGTGCATTATGATTTAAAAAATAATAATTATATGAACTTTCTGGATTTTTACTAATTTAGTTTTCTATGTGCATTTCAATTACTAATAGAAGAAGCTAAGAAATAAGAGGGGGCTGTTGGCTACTCATTCACTGAGATCGTTGCTGATCTTTTACCTCAGTACTAACTTTGTGCACTAACCCCATATCCCTTGATTCTTTTACTGTCGATCTTTGTATTGAAAGCCTCATTAACTAAGCTTCCATATCTCTAATGGGTAGAAAATTCCAAAGATTCATTACCATAAGACAATGAGACATAGGAGGAGAATTAGGCCTTTCAAATTAGCCTGCTCCCCCATTTGATCATGGCTGATTTATTTTCCCTCTTACCCCATTCTCCTGCCTTCACACTGTAACCTTTGACAGCCTTACCACTCAAGAATCTATCAACCTCTACTTTAACCCAATTTCTAGGCCTCTACAGTTGTCTGAGGCAATATATTCCATAGATTTTCCACCCTCCAGCTAAAGAAGTCCTCCTCAATTCTGTTCTGAAGAGGCATCCTACTACTCCCTTTGGGTGAAGATGGTTGTTCTTATCTTAGTCTGATTGGCAAGTCCTTTATTTTGGAACTATGACTCCTATTTCTAGACATGCCAGTGAGCGGAAACATTGCTTATTTCCATCAGATAACTGCTCATTCTTATAAGCTCTATTGCATTGGTCCATTCTGCATCATCTCTTCTCAAAAGATCTATCCATCCTTAAAATCAAACTGATGAAACTTAGTTACACTCCCTCCATTATAATATATTCTTCCTTAGGTTGGAAGGCCAAACAAGTACGTGATAATATGGATGCTGTCTCACATAATTAAAAGAAAATATCTCCCTCTAGATCTAAGGAATAGATTCTGACCTACAGCCAGTTTCTTTTATCACAGATGCTGCTTCTCTGGATTAGTTTCCTTAAAATATCTGTTTTTGTTTCAGATTTTAAAATCTGTTTCCTTGGCCCTCTTTTGCAAGAGTATATCTGTCAGCATCTGTTTTGAACACAATCTGTGGCTAAACCTCCACAATTCTCCAGGACAGAGTGTTAAGATTCACCATCCTTTCATGATGAAATTTCTTCTTTTTTCAGGCCTTTATTAATGCTGATTCCTTGTTCTAGACTCTCTAAACAAAAAAATGTTGTTCCTGCACCTACCTTCAGAAATCATTATTTTACATATCAATAACTTCGCAGTAAAATAATTACATCCTTACTGTATTAAGCCATTTTCCAGTTCATCCCTCAGGTTTAGCTAAAAGCTGATTGCTGCCGGGAAAACTTAATAAAACATAAAGAAGCAATTAAATTGGCCCTTTCCTGTTCTGTACTGTTCTTATGAGCAATTTTTAGGAATATCTTTTATAAAATTGCTGATTCAGCTTCTAAAATTCCTGTGTAAATCACATTGCTGTTCATATTTAATTGCTCTTGTAGGAATACAAACTTTTAACTTATAAAATATAAGTGTGCCAGGTTATTATGATTTGCAACACACAGGGGCAATGTGCGCATCTGGAACCCAGGATGGTTATGTGTGAATTTGTGGTGGCTTGGGTGGTAATAGCTATAGAAATGAGGTGTCTTGGCTCACAGTACATATTAACCATAACTACCTGCATTTATCCTAACAAAATATCCTAAAGTGCTTCACAGGAGTGTTTCTGAACAAAATTGACATCAAGGAGCATGCTAAAGAAGGAGTGGGAGATTGGGGGCTGGAGTCTGTACTCCAGAGTAAATATATTGGGTGAGGGAGGAGCAGTGGTAAGTGGGGAATTAGAATGAGATTGAACAGACAGGAAAATTTATTTTGTTTTAGGCTTTGGGGGAGATCAATGGTTATGGAGCTGAAATGGATAACGAAGCTAAAGATCAGATCAATTAGGTTTAATGCAGCAGGAGGCTTGAAGAGCTGTGTGACCTACTTCTCCTATTTCTTCTGCTCTCATGAAAGGCTAAGTTCGCATAGGCTTACATTTGATTTTTAAAGAAGTACTTAGTGGTTAAGCACTGAAATTTTGTTTTGAGAATACAGTAAGGTACCAGGGAAGGAGACTGGACTTCAGTATAGAAAGTGTAAAAAGGAATTGACTAATTAGGGCTTGTGTGGGTCATAACATTATTAAGGAAAATAGAAAGTGGCAGAGAAACTATCAATTGCTTTGTGCCGTTCTTCCCAGAATTAGTGGATAGTGATGAAGCTAACATCAGTCTATAGTAGAATATCAATATAGCTCAGATGGAAAGTTAGGTGGAGATTGGCAAATGGAATTTAATCTCAACTGGAGCATGATGATATATTTTAAAAGTCATTTAGGGTTAGGACATGCTCTGTAAATAATAGGATACTATGGAATACTGATGCAGTGGACCTTTGGTTCCAGCCTGTAGGTCTTTGAAGTAGCAAGAAAGGTGGATAAAGTGAAGAAGGTAGCATACACCATGTTTGCCTTCATAGGTCAAATTAGAGGTTATAATGCTGTAACTTTACAAAACTCTACACTGCACTTGGAGTATTTTGTATCATTCTGATCATCACACCATAGGATGGACGTGGTTGGACTGGAGTGAGCACAGAAGAAGTTCACTGGGATATTGCCTGGTGGATTTTAGTTATCTGGAGAGGTTGGACAGGTTGTGCTTGTTTTTCCTGGAGTGAAGGAGGCTGAGGAATGACCAAATGAAGATATATAAAATAATCAAAGGGATACATAACCATAATTTTTCCCACAATTGGGTTTTCCAAAACAAAAAGGCATAGATTTAAGGTGAAAACAAGAAGTCTTAGAAATGATTTGCGAAGGAAGGTTTTTTTTACACACAGGAGCTGACATCTGCAACATCTGTTGGAGGAGGTGACGCAGTCAGATACATTTAAGAGGTGTTTTTACAGACACTTGAATATGCAAGGCACAGAAAGATATTGATGAATTGTGAGCCCATAGTTTTCTTTAGAAAGGAAAGATATCAGCACAAATGTTTCTATGCTGTGCTACTCTATGACTTTCAAATATAGAGAACTTGCTCACTATATTAGAAAAAACAAGGATCCAGTAAGAATGTGGGACTATAAAAACCTGTTATTTATAAAATAGTATTGGAGAAGTTTGTGAATTGTACATTTACATGGAGAGCTGCCACTAGAAAGCAGCATCTATCATTAGGAAATCCCAACACCCAGGACCACCTCTTCTCGCTGCTGCCATCAGGTAGAAGCTACAGAAGTCTCGGGACACACTACCAGGTTCATGAATAATTTCATTCAACTTCTCTTGCCTCATCACTGAATTTTTCCCACAAGCTAAGGACTAGTTTTCAAGGACTCTACATCTCATTTTCTTGATATTTATAGTTTTTTTCTCTCTCTTTTGCAGAGTTTATTGTCTTTTGCACCTTGGCAGTTTGTACACCCTATTGGGTGCGGTCTTTCATTGATTCTATCATGGTTCTTAGAATTACTGAGTATGTCAGCCAGAAAATTGATCTATATGTAATATACAATAACTATATATATATATATATATATATACACACACACACACACACACACACACACACACACACACACACACACACACACACACACACATATATATATATATATATATATATATACACATACATACACACATACACACTTGGAAAATACATTTACTTTGAAATGAGAATTTAGAAATCGCAAGGATTTGATGATTTACTTCCCAGATTCTTGAAAGAGGTGACTTTAGAAAAAGTGAATGCTTTGTTTACATTTTACAAAGTTTTGCAGATTCTGATATTGGTCTAGGGTGGAAAATGTCAGCTTTATGACTGTAATAGCGAAATGCTGAAACCTGTAGTAATAAAACATCTTGAAAGGAATATTAAAATTGTACACCATCATCATGGATTAATGAACTGAAAATCGTGTTTGACTAATCTACTAAAGGATGTGACTGACAGAAAGGTAAGTGGAAACCAGTGGATATGGTGTATTTGCATTTTTGGAGGGCGTTCAAGGGTGTCACAGTAACACAGCAATTAATGCCTCGCTTTACAGTACCAGCAAATAGAGATCGGGGTTCAATTCCTGCTGCTGTTTGTAAGGAGTTTGTACATTTGTACTGTGACTGCAAGGCATTTCCTTTGGATGTTCCAGCTTCCTTCCACATTCATAAGCTGTAGTGAGTTGTTGGCGTGCAGGAAGCATGCCGACACTTGTGAGCTATCCACAGAATCCTCATTGATTAAATTTGATGCAAATGAAGCATCTTACTATATATTTCAATATTCATGTTTATCTTTAGCTGTCACACAGGAGGCCGATCAACAAAGTCAGAGCACATGTAAATTGGGTACTGATATAAATTGAGAATTGACTTTGGCAACAAATGCTAAGGGTATGCATTAAACAGACTGACTTTGACTGCGACGGATGCATCAGGGTTTGGACCCCAGTTTCTCAGAAGGCGGATTAAGAATTTTGCTGAGGAGGAGAAATGTTATATTTCCAAATTTGCTGACAGTACTAAACTAGATGGGATTGTAAGAATGAAGGGGGATGTTTAGAGGTGTTCTGGGGATATGGACAATCTGAGTGAGTGAGAACATAGCAGATGGAATATAAAGTGGAAAAAAATATGTGCACGGCTTTAGTGCACATAATAGAAAACAGTACATTTGTTAAATGGTGAGAGATTGGGTATCATTGATACTTGAAGGGACCTGAGTGTGCTTGTATGCAAGTCCCTGAAGGCCTGTATGCAGGTGCAGCAATCAATTAAGAGCAAATGGAATGTTAGAAAGGGAATTTGAATAAAGGAATATATGAGAACACAAGAAAATTGAAGCAGGATTGGACCACCTGGCCCCTCAGAACTCCTCCATTATTCAAACCAATCATGGTTGATCTGCCCTAGGCTTCAACTATTCATCTATGCCAGCTCCATATAGCCCTCAGTCATCTGATCTTATGAAATTTCATTTCTCTGCTTTAAATATTTCCAGTGATCTACCCCCTCCCCAAATCCTCTGAGGTAGAAGGTTTCATGGTTTTACCACACTCTGCAAGAGGAAATTTTTATGCACCTCACTTTTAAACAATTAGTCCCTTTCCTTGTAGCTATCTCTTGTTATTTGAAACTCTCCCACAGTTGAAAATATCTCAACATTTACCCTGACATATCCCCAAAGGATTTTATCTGTTCAGGTTTATCTGTCCCATTCTTCAAATCTCCAATGAATACAGATTTAACTTTGTTTTTAGCCTTTTATGATACGGCAACCCTTGCATCCCAAGAACTTGCATAGTGATTCTTTTGTGGACTACCTTCAATGTTCGTGTATCGTTTCTTAAATAAAGGTGCCAGAACTGTACGCTTAAGGAAATCTTATTAAATTTGTAGCGAGCATTGATGTGACTACATCTGGAGTATTTTGTGCAGTTTTGGTCTTCTTATCTAAGAAAGGATATAATTCTCAGTGAGGGAGTGCAATGAAGATTCACTTGACTGTTTACAGGGATGTCAGGTTTATTGAATGAGACGATGGATGAACTATATCTGCATTCTTTAGAATCTAAAAGAATGAAAAAAGATCTTTGTACAAGTTTTTTAAAGGGCTTTTCAGGTTGAATGCAGGGAAAATGTTTCTCCTGGCTGAGGAGATTAGAACCATGAGACATAGTTTCAGAATAACGAGGAAGCTGTTTAGGACTGAAATGGAGATTTTTTTCACTGGAGGGAATCATTGGGATTCTCTGAACTGGAGTACTCATTGAAAACAGAGATGGATTGATTTTTGGATATTTGGGAGTTAAGAATGAGGATTGTGCTGCAAAATGGCATTGAGGTAGAAGTTCAACCATGATCTTAATGAATGATATAACATGAATTATCTGATTTCTTATTCTTGCTGCAGCCTCTGATGTAAAATATCCCATGTCAAGGGGATCAGAGTTCCCTTGAGTGTTGACAAATCATCTCATCTTAGTCAACACTTACACCCTTCCACTTTCTCATCTCAATCCTAAATTCTCTGTACCTCCCACTGCTAATTTGCTAGATTTTAACTCCCGCGTATCCTCTGTTTGCTTTCAGCTTTCCGTGCTCAGGAAATCTTATCCTGCATCCTTCCATCTACTTCTTAAAACCCTCAAATCACACCTCCTCTGTCAAAATTTGCATTGCTCTCTTAAAATTTTCTTTATTTCCTTTATGTCAGTAAAGAAAGTAGGAGAACTTAACTATATGAAGGGCACCCCATAATTTCAAGTTGTTGCCACTTTATTCAAAAAAAATCATAATATTCAAATGAGTCAGTCAAGGAGAAGAAATATTGCCTAAACCAGTTGATGTGGTACTTGTCTTGGAATGTGTGCATAATATTTCGAGAAGTATGATGTGAAAACTATTCTGCTTGAATTTTATACTTATTTTGCATATAAACATTTTTGAGTATGTTAAGTTAAAAATAGTTTTCTTAGAAGTAATATGTCTCAATCTCATTCACCTAGAACGGATTCTTTCTTCCCTGAGCATTATCTGTGTTCCATAACATACAATAAATATGGTGGCTTTTTATTAGTAAAGCCTTTGCCTCTTTAACATGTAGAAAATTGGAGTTCTCTACTTCTAGGTGTGCAAAATTACCACTGCACATGGCACTAATGCCTGATTAGATGCCCACAAAGCAAAACAAGACTGCTGAAAAAGCTGGTTAAAAATTGTTGAAGCAGATCTCATCTTAAATCACTGACAGAAATTTTACTTACCTCTGACTTGGTGCCAACTGGCAAGGTAGGCATGAATGAAGTGGGCTGAAATGGCCCATTCTTTTGCTGAGCGATTCTATGCTCTTATGATTCCAAATGCCTATAGAGCTTATGACTGCTGCCTTATTGGTTTGCTGTCCACTGGAAGGTTAGTTAGCTCTTAAAGTACACTCCTTGAGGCGGCCGCACTACAGCTCAACGCAGGGTGATAAGGTAAGGTGAGCCAGTGGATGGATGTGAAAAATGCACTTTCTTGTATTGCTGGGCACTCACCCTGCAGTAGTGTGCAGTGAGTGGTTGGATCAGGTACCTTCATTCTATTGCAACCTGCAAACTGTACAAGGTGCCAATGATCACAAATTATTTTTAAAAGTCTGTAACTATTAAATGAAGCTCCAGGGGATCATGTAACATAAACCTGACAGTTGAAAAGGGAGATGCGGCTTGTGGGTCATTGAAGTTACAGAACACATTTCATATTTTCTGATGCTTTTCTGAAAACAGTGAAATGAAATGTACTCCTGCTTTCTGTTTAATCAGTAACAAAAAGTTAGTAGATTCCCTGAAAAGCCCCAGTGTCTGTCAGCAGTGGAACAAACATTTGCAAACTTCAGCTGTATGCTGAGAATCACATGAACAGGCCAATTTCTTGATTGCTGCCAATTGACCCAGAAATGGTCATTAGTGTGAGCTTATGGCCTTTTATCCACAGATCACATATTAAAACATGCAATGGGTCCAGTTTCTACCCATAGACATATGTCTAAATCAAAATAATATTGAAAAGGTGTTGGTGATATATTATTAGAGAAGTGTGATAAATTAACTTTGCCCTGAAATAGGCATCGCAGGAGGTGAGAAATTTGTCCTCAGCTACTACACCACTACAGTAGTATTATATGGAAATTCATTGTACACTTCTATCAATATTTGTTTCGATTGTGCTGCTTAGCACTATCAAAGATAAATTTCTATGCCTGAAGATGTCAAAGGATTATGATTCATCTAAATCCATTCTGTAAAACTTATTGCTGCATTTTTTAAAATAAGCTATTTATTAAACAGGTATGTGGGGTAGGTATTGTGCATGCTGAAAAGGAATTTTTTAGTCGTGTAAATTTATTAGGTGTTCCATCCAATAAATCTGTCCATAACGTAAAGAATCACCAAGCAACAAAACTTCCTAAAGAGCCAGAGGCACAATAAATTTATATGTGGTAAATTCACAGTAATTCACTAGTTCCAAGTCTAGGGTAATTAAGTCACTCATTCATCTGGTCAACCAGCTGTTCTTTTTAACATTCAAATGAAACCAGGGGATGTGAATAAATTGAAATAATCTACAATGTCTCTGTTGATGGTAAATATGTGCAGAAGTCTTAGTTCTTAATCCATGCATATTAAAATAGCAAAATTAAGTGTTGACAATAAAATTGCACCACATCTGTAAGTGAGACCAATTAATTGGTCTGAGGAAGGCTATCACTCATCATTAAGAGGACTATTTAAGTTCTTGGCTTCTGAATTCTGGAGAGTATTTGCAATTCTAAGTCTGCCTGGTGTTGTCGGTATTCCCAAAGTGACTATTACCTTTGTCAAAGGCTCAGAGCCCGCAGTTCTGAGAAGTTTTAGTGGGGTGTGTATACAGGATGGCAGGGGCTTAGTAGACAGAGCTGATGGGGGAAAGGAGTTGGTGAAACCTGTTTGCAGAGAAACCACACATGCCCTTGGAATCTAGTAGTATGAACAATGCCTGTAGTAATATCACGTATTTTAAAATCTACTTTTAAGGTGCACAGATTTGATGGTGGTTTCATCCAAATCTTATTCTCAAAATAACACGTTTTATTGGGGATTTGCATTAACAGTAATGTTGTTGGATAAATATGTAAATCAGCAATCTGACAAAGACTTGCTCATAAAAATATCATGTTAACACTCTCTTGAATGGTTCAAGTTGGTGAGTATATTAAATGCAATTTTACAGTTAATCTTTTCCACTTACAGTAGGTTAAAATCCCAATTACGTATGATAAATTGAAATTTCACTATCTAATTCTGTAGTCATGGAGTTATAGAATTAATACAGAATTAACCCTTTGGCCCTCTGTGTCCATGTTGGCTTGTTTGTCCATCTCCCATTGAGCTTTCAGGAAGTGCTCTCAAAATCACAGATGCTTGCAGTGTAAAATTTTCCTTCATGTTCTTTCACCATTATTATTAATGACAACTCTGCTACTGAAAGCCTTTTTTTCCTTATTTATTTTATCAAAACTATCAGTGAGAGTTCTCCTCTAAACATTTTTTGCTGCATGGAAATAATCTCTTTACATAACTGAGGTAATATATACTCAATGCCATTTCCCCCTTCTCCAGCCCTGTATCTCTTTCACCAATCGACTTTCTAGCACTTTACCTCACCACTCACCCCTTCCCGGTTTCACCTATCACCTTGCGGTTCTTCTTCCCCTTCCCCCATATTCTTACTCTGACTCCTCATCTTCATTTTTCAGTCCTGATGAAGGCTCTTGGCCCAAAACATCGACAGTACTTTTTTCCATAGAATTATTGGGCACACTGCAGACACAAGAGACTGCAGATGCTGGAATCTGGAGCAACAAACAAGATGTTGGAGAAACTCAGCAGGCCAGGCAGCATCTATGGAGGAAAATAGGCAGGCGACATTTCAGGTCAAGACCCTTCATTTGGACTAGTTATTGGAATTATTTGTAGAGAGGAGAGAGTGAGAGAGATAGCAATTATAGGTTAATTTTATTATTACAACTGACACTGATTATATTTTGAAGAATGACAGTGAACAAAGATGATGACACACAGATCTTGGGGGAATCAGGTGGTCTGACATGTTCACCTCTATATATTTGTCTAAGATTTTAGACACCCCTGGCACCTGCAGTGTTACCAGAATTTGAGGGGTGCAGATACTTTAGTTTCTAATGACTTGAAATGATAACTGGTTTGTCTTTCGACAGATGCTGTTTGACTGGCTGAGTTCTTCCAGCATTTCTCTTTTTACTTCAGTTATCTTGGTATTGTACCTGGGAGTGGGTGTACTTGAAGAGGCAAAAAAAGCATTTGACTACAAAGAAAGACAATTTTAAATAGTGCAGTATACATAACTCAATAATCATTCTCTGTGTCAAAATGTAAATGTTAGGTGAGACAACTCAGAATGAAATTTTGAAATTTCAAAGTGCAGTATAAATCACCAATTAACCACTATGTAAAAAAAATAATTATTAGCTGAGACTCCACTTGGGTGTTTGTGGATTGTTCAGTCAAATGTCTAAACTCACTTTAACCAGGAATACTTGACTAAAATGCCAGAGTGCAGGCTGTATCCAAGCACTGAAACATAGGATTTTGCAAAAAAACATTAAGCTGATATAAAAACAAAAAAAAACTGCATGTATGATAAACATGCACTTAAGCTTTTGCTTGTAAATGTGAATGTGAAACTTTCACATGTGATTTGTAGGGTTCTGAACTTCAGCATTAGTTATACTTAGATCCTAAGTTAATTGCACTCATAGTATTGGAAACAGTAGCAATGAAAAGATGGCTTCCAGATGACTAACTGCCGGAAGGCCTTGTGTTCCTTCACCTTTGTCCCGGGCTGGAATGCAGTCGGAGGTTGGAAAGTTAAGATATGGGGTGTGGGGGAGGGTGGATTTGGGAGAAAGATTTCTTAAAAATAAGCCTGCAGTAGCTTCCATGTGCATCATTTTTTAAGGTAATTATTTTTCTTACCCAATAAAATTACACACACCAAGGAGTATAGTGCTGGGCTGTAGCAGCAGGGTATTGGGTATCCATCTGGATGACAGTTGAGATTATTTTTGGCTGTTCTGTCTACCTTTTGTACTGTAATTGTGTGGTTTTGCTGGCAGCAAGATAAAAACAAATGTGCATCTGCTGTTCTGTAAATTGGGTTTAAGTAAATCAGGACCATGCGCTCTACTGTTATTTTCTTAGACATTTCATGCTAAGGTATTTGCATCTCTTTAGATTTACATAACTACCAACGTCTGCATCTGAAGAGAAGGAAACAGCCCGCTCACACCACTTCTCTTACCTCACTTTTCCCAACTTGCAGAGATTGATTCCCCTGCGGAATATACGAGCTGTATATACATGTGAAAAAGGACAAGAAAGCTGACCCACTGATCTTATCTTAACCAGCT
Source organism: Hypanus sabinus (assembly GCF_030144855.1). Classification (NCBI taxonomy): domain Eukaryota; kingdom Metazoa; phylum Chordata; class Chondrichthyes; order Myliobatiformes; family Dasyatidae; genus Hypanus; species Hypanus sabinus. The sequence goes on along the minus strand of NC_082706.1, from coordinate 136,752,118 downwards.
CAATGCAACATGTCCTCACAGTGAGACCAAATCCATTAATCAATACACACTCATGATCTCTTGGAAAATGAGAAAAAAAAGTTTCAGGCTAATTTAAAAGACACTTATATAATTCTTCTCAGTCCATTGCCTGTGACCAGATAAGTTTCAGAAATGTGCAGTAACCATGACCACTGTTCACTTTTATTCCTTTACCATCTGTTCAGAGAGAAACAAAGTTAATGTTTAAGGTCAAAGGCCTGCCACATGCCATGTTGTTGTGAGATGTTCGCAATGTCTGATCTTGACTTAACACAAATGTTAAGGGATTACAGCAAGGCACTTAACAAAATCGTTTGTAGTCCAGTTATCAAGTAATGATGGTAAAGTCACAAATAGATTGTTTTAAATTTGCCTAGTAGTCACATGGATGTAAGGACTTCTTGAATAATAATGAAAGCACACTGTCTCATCCTGAGATTCTTTATCATGTATGTTAGAGAAATGGTATCATTTGGTACTAACACTGGCTTCTTCAATTTTGCCATGCTCTTGCCAGGTCAAGTCCAGTTAAGTCAAGTTTATTGTTGTTCAGGTCCAATGATAGCATTGTCACAGGAACTTAGATTCAGACAATAATAACATATGTTGTACAAGTCAATGAAAAAAAACTGCACAAAAAAGAAAATTAATGCAAAAGCACAATTATAACCAAGTTCATCATAGTGCATGTCTGGAGTGTTCCAATTCTGAGATAGGTTAGGTTTGTGCAGGCCGGTTCAAGACTGTGATGATTGAATTAAAATATCTGTTTCTGAACCTGGTGGAATGGGACTAAAGGCTTCTGTAACTCCTGCTTGACGGTAGCAGTGAGGCAAGGGCTTGACTCAGATTGTAGAGATCTTTGATGATAGATCCCACCATCTTGAGGTGTTGCTTCAAGTAGATGCTTTCAATCTTGGGGAGGAATGAAAGACACATTAAGAGATAGTTTTTTTTTTATTCATGTGGCCATCATTGGTGATCATTTACTAAAGTTTATAGCAGGACTGAGGTAAAGGCAGCTTTGATGACGAGGCAGGTTGTGGAAAAACTACAGAGCTGAAAACATACCTTGAACAAATTTAAAGACTGAAGTTGTGAATTTTCACCCAATCTGATAATGTTGTGAGGCTGAAAGATGGAATTAGTGAAGTGGTAATAGAGATGACCCAAGATCAGGGAACTGATTTTTAATGGATAGAAATTATGTTTTTTTTTAGGAAGGGGCAGGAGGGGCAGTGTGGAAGCTGACCTAGTTATATGTGTAGCTACAAGGAAAACTATGCCATGTTTGTGATTGAGGAGAATGAAAGTCAAAGAATGATCATGGCTGCACTCCAGAAATAATGAAAATCAGTCTCATAGACTGTGTGAACTGCAATAGGTCTGTATATATGCACACACAGTATACCATATAATACAAATACTTGAAAAATATAGACATACACAGCAGAGTAAATTTTAAATTGTTCCATTCAGGCCTAAAGATTTAATTGCCATGGAAGATTTCTTTCTCTTCTGGGATAATGTTTTTTTTGACAAGGTGGGGATGGTCACTCAAAAGTTCAAAGTTCAAAGTAAATTTTATTATCTAAGTACATACAGTCGGCCCTCCTTATCCACGGGGGATTGGTTCCGAGACCCCCCTGGATACCAAAAATCACGGGTGCTCAAGTCCCTTATTTAACCTGAATCAGTGCGGGGGTCTTTAGGACTTAGCGGAACCCCGGACTTTATTTAACATGTTCAGAGCAGTGGGCATTAAGACCCGGCGTAGCTCTGAATCCACGGTGTTTCTGTTCACAAAAATAATCACAATCGCGAATGAAAATAAGGTGGAAGTAATAAAGCGATCGGAAATAGTTGAAATGCCATCGGTCATTGGAAAAGTGTTAGGCTACAGTTCGTCAACGATCAGAACAATTTTAATGGAGCATATGAAAGGCCCTGCCCCGATGAAAGCTACGATTATTACTAAGCAATGCAGTGGCTTAATTATTGGGTCTTGGGTTGTTGATCCTCCACATCAATCCAGCACGGTGGAGAGTGCGCTCGATAGCGATCTGTCACTAGATCGAACTCAGGAACTTCCCGAGCCCGGCGCTGAAACATATGTTCTTATGTGTTTTATATGCATAGAAAGGTAAAGTATATACTATATACGAATGCAAACGTTTGACTAACTGATGTTAAATAATACCATATGTACCTGTTCCGACTTACTTGGTAAGAGAACTTCCGATTTTTTCGATCCCGATCCACGCACATCCTCCCGTATACTTTAAATCATCTCTAAATTACTTATAACGGGTAATACAGTGTAAATACTATGTAAAATAGTTGTTATACTGCATTGTTTAGGGAATAATGACAAGAAAAAATGTCTGTACATGCTCAAACAACAAGTGCTGGAAGAGCACTTCTGGGTTTTCACGATTCGCGGTTGGTTGAATTTGTAGATGTGGAATTCACGGATAAGGAGGGCCGACTGCATACATCAACATGTACAATGTCCTGTGTATGTTACTCAAAATAGGTTTTGGTTAGTTAAGAGTAGGAATGCTTCTTTGATAAGTGTTTCTCTCGCAGTTGTTTTGCTTTATACTTGTTGATATGGTAATTGTATTCATTTGTTAACCAATGGGGAATGTTATTTTGTCTTGTGAGGCTGGGAATTTGGGGGAGGGGTTTTTCGCGGGCTTTTGGTAGAGAGCGGGAGGAAGACGTCGAGGATGGTGGATGTGCGCTGCACTGCTCGGAAGACCACCGGGCATGGTCCTAAGTGCGAAGACGTGGAGGTCGGAGGCAAGCGACGAGGGGTCGAATGGTTCGATGTTTGAGCTCCAACGATGTGCACCAAACTACTGAACTTTGATGTTGGCGCCTTTTTGTTTGTTTACCTTGCATATATATTGTATTGCTTAATACTCTTTTAATTTTAGTAATTTCTTTAAAGTGTATTTCATAACGGTATTCGTTATGGGTTTGATACGGTGGGCGGGCATGAGGCATAAACTCGATTCTCACAGCACCTACGTGTACAGGAGGTGGGATTGGTGTGTGGCTGGATCTCCTTTTCTCCTAGACATATACCAGCCTGTTGGGTAAGGGTTACAAACATATACAACCTTGAGATTTCATTTTCTTGTGGGCATACTCAATAAATCTATAGAATAATAACCATAACAGAAGCAATTAAACTGCCGAACTAGGGCATTTGACCAGAGTGCAAAAGACAACAAACTGAGCAAGTATAAAAAGAAAAAAATAACAATAATAAATAAATGAGCAATAAATATCAAGAACATGTGATGAAGAATTCTTGAAAGTGAGTCCATTGGTTGTGGAAACATTTCAGTGGTGGGCAAGTGATGTTGAGTGAAATTATCTCCACTGGTCCAAGAGTCTGATGGTTGAGGGGTAGTAACTGTTCCTGAAGCTGGTGGTGTGAGGCCTGAGGCTATTGTACCTTCTTCCTGATGTCAGCAGTGAAAAGAGAACATGTCTTGGGTCACTCCAATTGCAAGGTGAGACTTCTGGTGGTGAAACAATCTCAGGTTCTGGTGCCTCCTCTGGGATGGTTGTAAGAGTTGATTCTGGGACTGTAGAAAGTGATTCTGTCAGCTCTGGGCACCTTTCTTCTCTAACAATTGACTGTACTCTCCACAACTGATCAATGTGTTATCTCCAGATGACATCAGACGCTATCTCCATTTTGTAGGAGAGTGGTCCAGTTCTGTCCTTAATCTTTACAAGTACCCATTTTTGACCATCTCAGTAGTCCCTGGCCAGGACTGTTTGTCCAGGAGTGCAAGATCGAACCTTCTTGTTTGAGGAGCCCTCAATTTGTCTTAGCTGTTTGTCCTGCATACTCCTTCTGAGATTGGTTTTGAGGAAATACAAATGTGAGCACAAGGGATGACCCAGGAACAGCATAGCTGGTGAGTTGCTGGTTGTGCAGGTTGCTGCAATGTGATATGCAAAGAGGAAACAGGTGAGTTTCTGATTCAGTGTATTGTGTTCCGTTGATATTTCTTGCAATGTGTTCTTCAGAATCTGGACTTATCTTTCTGCCAAGCCATTTGTAGCTGGCTGCCCAGGTGCTGATATAACAAATCTTATTCCATTCGTTTTCAGGAATGGCTGAAACTGTTCAGCAAGAAGTTGTGGTCCATTGTCAGTGACTAAGTGTTCTGGAACACAGATCCATGAGAAGAAACTTTTCAGCACATCAGTGTGTGAGGCTATAGTGGGGGCTATTGGGAACACTTCTGGCCATTGAGTAGCTGCATCCACTACTGCTGTGTCCATGAATGGCCCAGCAAAGTCAATATGAATCCTCTGCCAGGGCAATGCAGGCCATTCCCAGGGATGCAGAGGTGCTGCTCTTGGCATGTTCTGAATGTGCTGGCATACCAAACAATACATGGCAAGCTGCTTCATCTGCTGATCTTTCCCAGACCACTAGACAAAGCTTTGAGACAATGCTTTTATTTTGACCATGCCGAGATGACTCTAACGCTTTTGCTCTCACCTTGGATGGTACAACTCTCAATCCCTAAATAAGCAACCCCTGTTATGGGCAATTTCATCCTGACACAGGTAAAAATGGGGGACTGTACCCTGAGACAGTGTGGGCTTTTTTCTGGTTTCCCTTTGAATCATCTCTGCCACAATAGGGAGTCATTTGATTTGCATTAGGGAGAATACGTCATGAAGGGTGTTTGTAAATTTTCAGGTATTTCCTTTTCCAAGCTTAAGTGGGACAGTCCATCAGAACTTCTATGATTATGATTCCACGCTTTCCAAGCAATACATACAAAATGCTGGAGGGACTCAGCAGGCCAGGCAGATTTTCTCTTGTTTACTTAAGAACATATAAATAGGACCAGGAGTAGGCCCTCTGGCCTGTCGCGCCTGCTGTGCCATTCAGAAGATCATGGCTGATCTGGACATGGACTCATCTCCACCTACTTGCCTTTTCCCCATAACCCTTAACTCCCTTACTATTCAAAAATCTATTCAACCTTACCCTAAATATATTTACTGAGGTGGCCTCCACTGCTTCACTGAGCAGAGAATTCCATAGATACACTACTCTCTGGGAAAAGCAATTCCTCCTCATCTCCATTCTAAATCTACTGCACTGAATGTTGAGGCTGTGTCCCATAGTTCTAGTCTCATCTACCAGTGGAAATAACTTCCCTGCCTTTATCTCATCTATCCCTTTCATAATTTCAAGTGTCTCTATAAGATCTCCTCTCATTCTTCTGAATTCCAGTGAGTACAGCCCCAGGTGACTCAATCTCTCCTCATAGTCTAACCTCTTCATCTCTGGAATCAACTTGATGAACCTCCTCTGCACCGCCTCCAAAGTCAGTGCATCCTTCCTCAAGTAAGGAGACCAGAACTGCACACAGCACTCCAGGTACGACCTCACCAGTACTCTGTACAATTGCGGCATAACCTTCCTGGCCTTAAATTCAATCCACCTAGTAATAAAGGCCAACATTCCATTTGTCTTCTTGATAGCCTTCTACATCTGCAAGCCAACCTTTTGTGGTTCATGCACAAGCACTCCAAAGACCTTCTGCACAGCAGCAAGCTGTGAATTTTTACCATTTAAATAATAGTCTGCACTTTCATTCTTCCTTCCAAAATGGATGACCCCACATTTACCAATATTGTACTCCATCTGCCAGACCCATGCCGACTCAGTCTATCTATATCTCTCTGCAGACTCTCTGTATCTTCTGCACAATTTGCTTTTACTCTCAATTTAGTATTTTCCACTGAATTTACTATCATCAGCAAACTTAGATACACCACACTCAGTCCCCTCTTCCAGATCGTTAATGTATATTGTGAACAGTTGCGGGCCCAGCACCGACCCCTGTGGCACACCACTCACCACAGAGTAACACCCATGTATCCCAACTTTCTGCTTTCTATTAGATTAGTTTATAATTAGTTGCCCTAATGAATTTGATCTTGTAATTGTGTCCTCCAAAAAACAGAGTCCACCTCTGCATTCATGCTGCTGCTGTTTGTGGAACAGCCCTCTGTGGATTAAAAATGGACACCAGTGATTGATAGTCAGTAATGAGGGTAAGCACTCTCCTATACAGGTATTGGTTGAAACATTTTACACCTCACACCAAGACTTGCCTCTTTCTCAACCTCCAGGCCATTTTTCTCTGCAGCTGTAAGGGAATGTGATACAAAGGCTTTGAGGTATTGACTTCCATCGCACATAACATGTGACATACCTTTACGATAAGGTGAGGCATCACAGACAAGCTTCACTAGACAATGTGGATCATAATGTGTGAGTACAGCATCTGATATCATCATTTTCTTTGCGTTTTGGAAAGCCACCTCACACTGCTTTGCCATTGCCGTTTCTTCCCAATCTGTAGTAAAGACTCCAAGGGATGGATCACAGTAGCCACGTTTAGCAGGAACCTGTTATTGTAATTGACAAATCATTAAAAGGACCGTAACTGTGACAAGTTCATTGGCTTTGGGGCATCCAACACAGCTTGAAATTTCTCAGCACACTTGTATATTCTTTGTGCATCAGTGGTGTGACCACAGTAAGTGATGCTTGGTTTAAAGAATTCAGACTTGTTGCATCATGCTCTGAGTCCATATTCTTCTAACCTTTTAACACTGTCATGAGATTTTGGAGATGTTCCTTGTCATCCTCACTGGTAACAATATTGCCATCCAGGTAACACTGAGTGCCTGGATAGTCTATTATAGTAATAAAGCCCTTTGTGAGGAATACTTTGGACTCTTCTTCCATCTCCATCTGTAGGTAGGCCTCAGTTAATACCACTTTGCTGAAGTATTTCCTTCCAGAAAGGTTTGCAAAAATATCTTCTACCCTGGGCAGAGTGTTGATCTATTTTCAGTACTTGGTTGATGGTGACCTTAAAATCACCACAGATCCAGATAGGCCCATCCTTCTTGGCTGCTGGGATCACTGGTGTGGCCCAAGGACTCCACTCAGCCTTGGAAATAATTCCTTCAGCCTCCACATGATCTAGCTCACTGTAGCTTTATCACAGAGGTATAAGAACCTGGACGTGTTTTGTAAAGCTGTAGTGTGGCATTTCCATTTAACACAATTTTACCCTAGATATATTTGAGTTTTCCAGTGCCATCCTTGAACACTGCTGTGGGATCCTGTAGTACCTTTCATAGTTTGCTCGCAGATGACTCTATTGCAGGGGTTTTGGCATGCAAATGGTAGATGGATGTCCAATCAAGTTGTAGTTGTCTTAGCTAATCACATCCCGTCAATGCTGGCAATCTGGTTTTTAGCACATGCAAGCTCAATGTGGCCTGATGGTTGGTGTATTTCTCTGCTATGAATATCATTCCCATTGGAGTTATATTTTCTCCAGTATAAGTTTTTAGTTGGATATCTGCAGGCTTCATTTCAGTATTTTTGAAGTGTTGTTCAAATTCATTTTGTGGAATGACTGGAACAGCCGAGCAATTGTCCAATTCCATTTAATTATTTGACGTTCACTTCTGGTGTAAGCCATATTACTTGTTACTTATCCATTTTCACATGTTGACTCTCAAGGATATCCATTCCTATATCACTCTCATCATTATCAAAGTTTTCATCAACAGCATGCAGATTAGAGCTCTTTTTGAAACTGCAATTTGATTTTTAAAATTCTTTTTCTCTTCCCTGCACAGTCCATTTTATTTTTTGTCTGTCCGACATGCTCTTTGTATGTGTCCTATTTTGTTGCATTTTCTGTAGCTAAGCATGCATTGGATTGGTGTATGTGCACCCCTGCCATAACAGTAACACAATTTGTTTGGACAGGCAGGTTTCTGTTTAAATATTGCAATTTTGCTCATGCCCTCTTTCATTCCTAACTACAATGAATTGTGTTACTGGCTCCTTGATACAGGGATTTCCAGTATTCTTTTAAACGTGTGATGCACTTCAGTTAGGAGCCATTTCAGTTTAAAATGTTCCTGCATTGCATTCACAATATCAGAAAGGCTCATTTCAGTTGGTGTGGTTGTAGCAGTTAAACTTCTAAGCAAACTATCCCACCCACTGCCCTCAGCAACACTGGCAGTCATTTTTCATTTGCTTCAAACTACTGCTCAATTTGTTCAGTATGCATCAACCAGTTACCTGTTGTGCAAATGATCATGTCTATCTTTCTGATGTAGTCAGCCATTTTTTAAAATTATTATTATTCTCATCACTGGATACTCACTTTTGATAAACCCAAGGCCGTACTTGTGCTTGTTAATTTCTTCCAATTTCTGTCTTCTTAATTATTCTGATGTTTCTCTTCCCTTCCAAAGAAAAATTTGCCGCGCTTCAACAGGTCGGCAGTCATCTTGGGTTTGTTTTAAAACTTCCTCATTGCCACTGTTAATGTTTGTAACTCCAGAAGCAAATTGAAAGAAAATCATAGAACCCAGGATACTTGTCTGCTTAGGATTTTTTTTAACTTTTTCTTGTGAGGCACTCACATATCATGTGGGTGGCATAATGGTGTATGCTATTCACATACTTCTTACATGTAACCCATAATAAATTAACCAAACAAACAAAGAATACTTAATCAAACAATGAATTTACAATATTATTCAAATATTGAATACACTACATATTCCCTTTCCATTTCATAGTTTTAAAATATAAGGAAAGTTCTTGAATTCTTTATCGGATAATACTTCCACAGAACCTCGGGTAATAGAAACAAATCATATCTAGCAGTTCCTTCAGCATCTGTGGAGAGACACAGAATTAATGTCACATATTTAATTAACTTTCACTCGAACTGTTTATTGTTACTCTCTACAAGTTGCTGCCTGATCTACTGAATACTTCCAGCATTTTCTGTATTTTTTCATATTTTTAGCATCAACCTTTCTGACTTTCATACCCAGGGTATTGTAGGATACCAGTTCCATCCAGTTCCTGTCTTGTAAATGGTGTGCTTAAAATATATGTAAAGACTTCTGCTCGGAAGTAGTGGAAGGCGTCTTAATTTTTTAATGTTCGTGACTGTCCAGTTGGCTTATTACCATGATAAGATCTTAAAGCCTATCCAGTGAAGAATATTTTGAATTCCATCATAAATTGAAGTTTCAATCTTGCATTTCACAAATGTGGACTGGTAATTGAATACTTTCAAGCTTTTTTTTTGTCAAGTACAATCTCCCAGCTTTTCCCCTTTTCACTTTCTTGATGATCATTTACTTTACTTGGCTTTTATAAGTGTCATTCAACTTTGCTTCTGTGTCTTAATTTTAACCATAAATTCCCATAACCATGGAGAAATTCTGATGAAAAGAGCTGCTATTATCATTCAGATTGGATTCATATTAGTTTATTGTCATGTACACCAGAGTGCAATGAAATTTTATTTCTCACATGAAGCTCACATTGTAAATAGTCCAAGTGGTAATAATAAGTATGGCAATAAATACAGGGATAAGTGCAGGAACAATGGAATGGTGCAAAATATATTAGTGCAAAGCGTGGTAGTGTAAAAAGAAATGCTGAAGTGACATAATGGAAAAAGAAGAATTCAGGGTTTGAGAATGTGGCAGCACCACTAGATAGGGGATTTGAAAGGTGATGGTTCAGAGTTATGACATGCTGTTCAATCATAATCAGTGCATATGCTAAAAGTTTTAATTAAAAAATGAAACAGTTAAAAAATCCTCTGTACATTATTGATAATGTAATGCTTCAAATTGCTGTTCTGCTCTTGCTCACTGCCCCAGTTGATATTTTTGCTTTAGCTATTCTTTAAGTATATTTCCAAAAATATAGTCTAATTATATATACCCATAAAAGATTGATATTATTCCCACATTTTGACTTAGTATTTTTTAAATTACTTAGTGCTGAAGATCTGTTCTGTGTTAGATTAAATCAAAAAAAGTCTTTAAAGAGAATGCCACTAAAATTTCAAAATAACCAAATAAAACAAAATTAATGCCTGATATCCACAAGAGGGAAACTAGAATGAAAAGTGATGTCAGCTGTCTTCACAGTGCTTTGCAGCGTCTAGACGGGGTAAATGTTGTGCTGCTGTACTTTACTATATTATAGAAAATAATAAAGTTCTCTCTTTTAAACTGAAAGCCCATGCCTGTGGACTGAATGGTCATTTTGCATGTTATTTCAAGCATTTCCTATGTTTGAGAAAAAGGAACTATGGTTAGGTTATCTTCCCAAATTCCTTTTATGTCTGATTATTTGAAGTTTTAAGTTAATAAAGATGTACACAACAACATCAAATTGTCCTTAATGCCATAAGTGTACGGTATAATTATATGAGACCTATCTGTAACTCCCTAGTCTCAGGTTTCTTTTCATTTTATTTGAATTGTATTATCTTATTTGCAGTTTCAAATGCTTTGTGGTAAAATTACAGTGCAGGTAATAATTTGCAGATGTAACAATAACTGTAATGTGAGCTGTATCCATTTACTGAAACTGAGCTGGGATCTGCTACTGGGTGCTGGGGGAAGGATGTGGTTTTTGCAAGTGTCGGGCTAAATCCTTTCTGTTCATCATTTTAGAAATGTGTTTTGAAGAAAATTTGGCTTTTGTCTTTGTTTAATTAGAGTTGGAATGGTTATAGTGTAGAAGGAGATCATTCAGCCCATCATGTCTATATCAGTTACACGTTACATCAATCTCACTTATCCCACTCACTTGGCCTCTCTCTGTATCCTTGCAAATTCTTTCCTTCCAAATACTTATCCATCTCCCTTTTGGATGCTAAAATTGTATCTGCTTCCTCTGCTCCCCCTGCAGTGCATTTCACACCCTAACCACTGGCTGTGTGTAAAAAAAAGTAATTCTTCATGTTAGTTTTACTTCTTTCTCAATCGCCTTCGCTCTGTGCCCCTTTGTTCTTGACCTTAAGTTAATGAGAACAGTTTTTTCCCTAACTACTGAGTCTGTTACCTTTGTAATTTTACATAGCTGCCAACTCTCCTCACGACCTCCTCAGTTACAAGGAGAACAAAACCTGGTCTCTCCAGTAGTATAAAAGAAATCCTGCAGATGTTATAAATCTAAAACGAGAATAGAAAATGTCAGGAACAGTCAGCAAGTGAGGCAGCATCTTTAGAATCTTTAGTTAACATCTCAGGTCAAAGGACTGATGTTGCCCAACCTGTTGAATATTTTTGGTATTGTCTGTCTATTTCTGTGCCTCCCAGATAACTTAAATCCCTCATCCTTTTCCTTTAAGTGTCAGGTCTAGAACTGTACAAGTCATGGGGCAAGTATAGGATGATGGGATCAGAAAATCTATGTATACCATGCGTAGCTGAAGTCTTTCCACCCACTGATCAGAAGTAAATCCATTGTATGCTTATGCACTACCTAGTAAATTGATAATTACCTAGTAAATGATAATTTGGTAACCTGACAATAACCAAAGGCTTTGAATAATGTTGCTGTTAAAATTTATGATGTACTATGTATGAACTGAGAGAACTTATGGTGATACAGCTTTGGCAATGTCTCTTATGTGTCAAGATTTCTTGACATATCGGCTCCCATATTTTTGATTTCTTCCTCAAGTCTGTACATTCATGTTCTAGAAGTAATTAGGAGGTAGGCTTACATCATTTCAGTTCTAAACCAGTCAGCAGAAGATTTGAAAATGGATTCCAAAGAAACCTGTTTATTGGTCATGGAGTCATGGAGTTACTGTATATAATATGGATGCAGGCTCATTTGGCTCAGCTCATCCATGCAAACCAAAATGTCTATCTGAATTTGTCCCATTTGCCCACATTTCACCTATAACCCTCTAAATCACTTTTTATTCATGTACTGTTCAAATGTGTTTTAAACATTATAATTTGTGCATAGCATGAGCAGCTCATTTCAGATAACCAGCACCTGTGGGAATTAGTTCGCTCTTAAGTCCCTTTTAAATCTTTCCCCTCTCATCTTAAACCTATACTAACTAATTTAGACTCTCCTGCCCTAGGTATAGCATTGTGACCATTCATTTTATTTTTGCTGAGCATGATTTTATATATCTCAACATGTCACCTTTGTGCTCCCTATGCTCCAAGGAAAAATGCTCTAGCCTTTCTAGCCTCTTCTCATTATTCAAACCTTCCAGTCCTGGTAACATTATCATGAATCTTTCCTGTCCTTTTTCCATGGTCATTGAAGATCTTGATAAAGTTCAGATATTTCTAAAGGACTCCACCAACAGTAGTAAGTACCTCACAGGAAAATACACCAGTCAGGAACAACTGAACAAGTTTGGGAATCTTTATACTGGAACAGAAATAGACTGAGGAGCAGACATTGAAATGACAGAGGGACACACATTGTCTTTGTTTACTGAGAATTGCCAAAATGCAAAGTACTATTGTGTATTATATAAATACAGACCAGTCATCAGTAAATCCAGAAAGGCACAAAGATCTTGGTTTTTTACCAAGTGGGTTGGTCTGTAGGCTGTGACTGAGCCATAGGGATTATTTCCTGAGACTCTGCTTCTATAGACTGTTGTCACTAATGTGAGAATTTTTGAACTTATTTAAACAAGTAGAAAAAAACATAAGGACAAGGATAAAGAAAGGCTTAGAGGGACATGGGCAACATGGTCAACGTAAACAAGGAGGGCCAGAGAGCCTGTTTCCATGTTGTTCTATGATCCTATAATTCTCTTTAATACCAAGAAATATTGTAAAAAAAAGTTCTTAAAACATTATTATGTGCTAGAAATTAAAATAACCATGGAAAACTGAGTTGCTAGATTTTGGCAAAAGTAGAAATTACTTGTGTCACCCAAAGGCAATTGGGGAAATAAACAATCTTTCCAATCAAGGTAAGCTCCCTATATGATTCATGCCTAAAGCTGAGTGCTTCTTCAACCCTGGAATTGTGGCTGAGTACAACAACAGAATGGTGATGTCTGACTTTCACCTCATCCTTGATGCAAACATTAGGTGGAATATAGAACATAGAACAGACAGCATAGGAATATGTGTCTGTTTAACAGCCTTGGATACTGAATTTCTTTATCTATCTATCCATCTATTTATTTAAATGCACATGATAAAATAGGCCAAAGTCAGTATGTTTCCTAAGGAGAAAGCTTGCCTGATAAATCTGTTGGAATTCTTTGAGGAAATATCAAGCAGGAAAGGAAAGTCAGTGAATGTTCTATACTTGGATTTTCAGAAGGCCTTTGACAAGTTACCAGACGTGATGCTGCTCAACAAGATAAAAGCCCATGGTAAAGTTCCCAGCATGGGTAGAATATAGAAGATTGGCTGATTGGCAGGAAGCAAAGAGTGGGATTAAAGGGGGGCTTTTCTGGCTGGCTGCCAGTAACTAGTGGTGTTCCACAGGGGTCTGTGTTGGGACCACTCCTTTTCACGTTATATGTCACTGATTTGGATGACAGAATTGATGGCTTTGTGGCCAAGTTTGTGGATGATATAAATAAATGTAGAGATGCAGGTACTGTTGAGGAAGCAGGGAGTCTGCAAAGAACTTTAACAGATTGGGAGAATGGGCAAAGAAGTGGCAGATGGAATATAGTGTGGGAAAATGTACAGCCATGCAGTTTGGTAGAAGGAATAAAGGCATGGACTGTTTTCTAAACAGGGAGAAAAATCAAAATTCAGATGTGCAAAAGGACGTGGGAGTTTTCATGCAAGATTCTCTGAAGGTTAACTTGCAGGTTGGGTTGGTGTATGGAAGGCAAATGCAATGTTAATGTTGATTTCAAGAGGACTTGAATAAAAAGCAAGAGTGTAATGCTAAGACTTATAAAGCATTGGTAAGATCACACCAGGAGCTGTGTGAGCAGTTTTGGGCCCCTTATCTTAGAAAAATGTGCTGGCATTGGAGAAGGTCCAGAGGAGGTTCACGAGAATGATTCTGGGAATGAAAGGGTTAATGTGCAAAGTGCATTTGATGGTTCTGGACTTGTATTTACTGCAGTTTAGAAGAATGAGGGGAAAATCTCATTGAAACCTACCAAATACTGAAAGGCCTAGATAGAATGGATGTGGAGAGGATGTTTCCTATAGTGTGGGAGTCTAGGTCCACTGGGCGCAGCCTCAGAATAGAGGGAAGTCCATTTAGAACAGAGATGACGAAGAATTTCTTTAGCCAGAGAGTATTAAACCTGTGGAATTCATTGGCACAGATGGTTGAGGAAGCCAAGTCATATTATAGAAGATATATTTAAAGTGTAGATTGATAGGTTCTTGGTTAATCGGAGTGCCAAAGGTTACAAGAAGAAGGCAGGAGAATGCAGTTGAGTGGGGTAGTAAATCAGCCATGTTGGAATGGCTGCAGAGTTGATGGGCTGAATGGCCTAATTTCCTACTGTGTCTTATGTGTTATGGTCTTATGGATATGCTGCAGCTAATTTTCCTTCCCTCTGGAGTCGATCTCTGGGGAAACAGTGTTAGCTTGCCCAGTGCTTCAGGTTAATAACCTTTATCATTGACCTGAAACATTACTCTGTTTTTCTGAAAATAAAAATAGAAATGGCAGATGCTGGAAATCTGAGACAAAAACAGAAGATACTGGAAGGATGTAGTTGGTCAGGTAGTATGTATGAAAAGAAAAACAATTAACATTTTCGAGCCTTTAGAGGATCTCAGACTGAAATATTAATTTGTCACTCTTCCTACAATTGCTGGCTGATCTCCTGAGGTTTTCAAGCTTTTTTTTACTTTTATTAATTCTGTTACTCTCACCACAGATGCTGCTTGATCTGCCAAATATCTCCAGCATTTTCTGTTTTATTTTATATTTCCAGCTTGTGTAATTTTTAGCTTTTAAATAAAAGAATAAGTAGTGTAACTGGCTCCTAAAATCACAAATTAAATCAAATTCACGCATGTATTATGGGGTCTTGACCTGAAACTTCGACTCTCCCTTTGCCTCTAAAGATATTTCAGGACCTGCTGAGTTCTTGCAGCAGTTAATTTTGTGCTTTAAGTTTTAGCATCCACTGTCCCTTGTGCCTCACATTATGGGTTAACTCTACAATGTCTTTATAACTTTATTCATAACTTTATGAGTGCTCAGAGGATTTGCAGATCAGCTAGCAGATGTTCTCACTGACATCTTCAACATCTCCCTGAGCAGTGCCACCATTCCAACGTGCTTCAAGGCGGCCACCATCGTCCCCATGCCAAAGAAGTCATCAGTGTCCTGCCTAAATGACTACCGTCCCGTTGCACTTACATCCATCATCATGAAGTGTTTCGAGAGGCTCGTCATGAGGCATATCAAGACCCTGCTGCCCTCCTCACTGGACCTCCTGCAGTTTGTGTACCATCCCAACCGCTCAACAGATGACGCCATTGCCGCCACCCTCCACCTGGCCCTAACCCACCTGGACAAAAAAAGACACATATGTTTGGATGCTTTCATAGACTTCAGTTCAGCATTCAACACAATCATCCCTCAGAAACTGACTGGAAAGCTGAGCCTACTGGGCCTGAAAACCTCCCTCTGCAACTGGATCCTAGACTTCCTGACTGGGAGACCTCAGTCAGACCAGATCGGGAGCAGCATCTCCAACAGTATCACACTGAGCACGGGGGCTCCCCAGGGTTGCGTGCTCAGTCCACTGCTGTTCACTCTGCTGACCCACGACTGTGCTGCAACTCACAGCTCGATCCATATTATCAAGTTTGCCAATGACACAACTGTGGTGGGTCTCATCAGCAAGAACGACGAGTCAGCTTACAGAGAGGAGGTGCAGCGGCTAACGGACTGGTGCAGAGCCAACAACCTGTCTCTGAATGTGAACAAAGCAAAAGAGATGGTTGGTGATTTCAGGAGGGCACAGAGCGACCACTCCCCGCTGAACATCAACGGATCCTTGGTAGAGATCATAAAGAGCACCAAGTTTCTTAGTGTTCACCTGATGGAGAATCTCACCTGGTCCCTCAACACCACCTCCATAGCAAAGAAAGCCCAGCAGCGTCTCTACTTTCTGCGAAGGCTGAGGAAATCCATCTCCCCCCCCCCCCCATCCTCATCACATTCTACAGGGGTTGTATTGAGAGCATCCTGAGCAGCTGCATCACTGCCTGCTTTGGAAATTGCACCGTCTCGGATCGCAAGACCCTGCAGTGGATAGTGAGTTCAGCTGAGAAGATCATTGGGGTCTCTATTCTTGCCATCACAGACATTTACACTACATGCTGCATCCGCAAAGGAAACAGCATTATGAAGGACCCCATGCACCCCTCATACAATCTCTTCTCCCTCCTGCCGTCTGGGAAAAGGCTCCGAAGCATTCGGGCTCTCACGACCAGACTATGTAACAGTTTCTTCCCCCAAGCTATCAGACTCCTCAATACCCAAAGCCTGGACTGACACCTTCCCCTATTGTCCTGTTTATTATTTATTGTAATGCCTGCACTGTTTTTGTGCACTTTATTCAGTCCTGTGCAGGTCTGTAGTCCAGTGTAGCTTTCTCTGTGTATTTTTTTACGTAGTTCAGTCTAGTTTTTGTACTGTGTCATGTAACACCATGGTCCTGAAAAACTTTCTCATTTTTACTATGCACTGTACCAGCAGTTATGGTTGAAATGACAATAAAAGTGACTTGACGACTTTATATCTGTATTCATAACTGGCTTATTATTGCCCCATGTACTCAGATAGAATGAGAAGCTTTTGTTGCATGCCACTAGAGTGATTATTCCATAACCAAGTACATCCAGGTAGAGCAAAGGGAAAACAAAAATAGAACACAGAATATATTGTGTTTAAAATACACTAATTCCAGAGGTATTCATAGCCAGTAACACATTTAAGGTAAAAGAATTAAGGATTATGGTAAAAGAATGACACTCTGGTTTAGACCACAGATTTTATTTGGGAATGTTTTCTTAAATCAGTCAACTTCTCCTTTCTTCATACTTCTGCTGTGCTTGGAGAAGGCAAATCTGTATGATTTTTCACATTCAGGTTCCTATTATTGGCCCCTAATGTCTATGTTAGCCAAGATTGAGTGGCCAGGATGAACGTGCTTTCCTGTACAGTGCCATTGTAGGAAATTATAGTTTTAAATAACTTTCTCAGAGTATACTGCCCTTTTTAAAGTTCAAATACACTGTGTGTTTATTGGAACGTAGCTTGGAGATTAATGGTGTTATAACAAAAAAATGATACATGATAAATGATGAAATGATAATTGTTGATGTTGCTGTTCCTGCATTACCAAGAAGCATGGCTAAGGAACAATTAAAATATATAACTGTTTCGTTAAATACTTATGCTGGATAATTGCACAAGACAGAACTAATAAATCTTGCAAATGTTGTTGCTTGGGGTCAAATTTTAAAAACTAACCATTACTTAAACAATTTAGTATAAAGCCACCTTTGTTCAGGTTCCAGAGTACATGGTTGACTGCAAAACCCTTGGTCTAGTAAGTTGCTGTGTAATACCCAATGATCAGGCAGCTACAGATATGCACAAGATTGAATTAGCTGTAATTATTCCCCAAAGATTTTGATCTATGGACTGCGTCTAAGTTGCAAAACCCATATGTGAGTGTGAAATCCAAGCTATGTGCTTATATGTAAATAGAGCCATCTGTTATATAAATACACCTGTACAATATTAGATAGGAAATAGAATAACACTTTAATTTCTTGTGTAGAATTATTAATGGCTCTCTCATTTCCTATGAGATCAATTCAAGTGGATCTTGTTAACACTGGTAATGTTTAATAATTTCTTCACAGCACAAGTACGGTATTACTGTGTCCACATAGTTGAAGAAAATACTTAAGACAGAGCAAAAGTAACAATAGAGATAGAAACAAATCTCATAGAGTCATAGAATTGTTCAGCAGGGGATCAGGCCCTACGAGCCTTCATGACCGTCTTGACCATCTGCACTAATCCCATTCACCTGCATTAAGGCCATATTCTTGTGTGTCTTGTTTATTGAAGTGCCTGAAGACATACAAAACTGCAGATGCTGAAATCTGTAGCAAAAAGCAAACTGCTGGATAATCTCAGGCAGAATCCGTGGAGGGAAACGGATAGGCCAAGCTCAAAATGTTGACTGTCTAATACCTTCTGCAGATGCTGCCCAGCTTGCTGATTTCCTCCAGAAATTTGCTTTTGCTTTTTAAGTGCCAATCTAATTCTGTCTTATCAACTGGAATGGCTAACTCATTCCATCAAGACGTACAAAAAAGCTGGATGAACTCAGCAGGTTGGGCAGCATCTGTTGACAGTCCTGATGAAGGGTCTTGACCCAAAACGTTGAATGCTTCTTTCAATGGATGCTGCCCGACCTGCTGAGTTCATCCATCTTTTTTGTACGTCTTGATTTGAGATTTGACCACAGCATCTGCAGTGTTCTTTGTGTTAACTCATTCCATTACCTGGTCCGGCAGCAAAACCCAGTTATCTACCAATCTCTGTGTGAAATATCTAGTCACAAAATCAAATAGGGTCTTTCCAATATCGTTAGCTAAGGATTTTAAAATTGGTTCCATATCCACATGCTTAAGGAAAATACTTACTTGGATGTCCTGGGTATTTGCCATAGCACTTATCGATGGCACAACAGTTGCTGCAGTCTCATGGCTTCTGGGATCTGCAGTCAATTATGACCTTAGTTGTCTGTATAGAGTTTGTATGATTTCCTTGTGACTGCATAAGTGTCAACCTGATGTTCTGCTTTCCTCCCATTTCACAAAGATGTGCTGGTAGCTTAATTGGCAACTGATAGGATTTCTCTGCCGGGAGCTGGCATCAGAATCAGGTTTATTATTACTGACGTAAGTTGTGAAATGTGTTTTTTTTTGCAGCAGTACAGTGCAAGACATAAAAGTTACTATAAGTTATGAAAATTAACATATAGTGCAAGAAATGAATAATGAGATAGTGTTCGTGCATTCATTGACTGTTCAGAAATCTGAAGGCAGAGAGGAAGAAGCTGTTCTTAAAATATTGAGTGTGGGTCTGCTGGCTCCTGTGCAACACACACAAAGTTCTGGAGGAATTCTGCAAATCAGGCAGCATCAATGGAGAGAAATAAACAGTTGATGTTCCTCTCCATAGATGCTGCTTGACCTGCTGAGTTCCTCCAGCATTTTGTGCAATTTACTCTGGATTTTCAGCATCTGTAGAAACTTGTGTTTATGACTTCTGGCTCCTGTCCCTCCCAGTGTTAGTAACAAAAATAATGCATGTGTCAAATGGTGAGGTCTTTAATGAGTTGCAAGGTCAAATGGTAATCCAAATATGCTTGTAGGTAGGGCCCATTTAATTCATTGTGCCATCATCCTCCCTGTTTTCTCTGATCTTTTACTGCTGGATCCTGGACCCGTGCTGATCCCACAGCTCCCTAACTGTCCTCCTAGATGATGACATTCCCACCAAAGCCTGGAAGTAATCTTTGAGGTCTCCATTACTCTGGACTGAAAATCTATTGCTTTATTTCTCTAACTGCAACTCTCAGCTTTAGTCCAGAACCCCATGATTTGCAAGTTCCTGAGCTAGTTTATTTATGGCCTCTGTTTAGCTGACTGAGGCTAATCTTTTGTGTACAGCAGAGTTTTACAAGGAGAAACGCATTGGCCTCTGCACGCATCACTAGTCCACTGTGCCTTTTCAGACAATGAAATTATCTAGGCTCCTGTTTTGAGTGTACCAAACTCTCTGGAATGTATTGTAAATGTAACAGATTGTATATAAAACACAAAAAATACTGGAGGAACTCAGCAGGTCAGGCAGCATCTGTGGAGGGAGATAACAGTCAACTTTTCAAGTCAAGACACTTTATCAGGACTCTCTCTTGACTTGAAACATCAACCATTTATTTCATTCCATAGACGCTACCTGATCTGCTGAGTTCCTCTGGTATTTTGTGTGTGTTTCCCAAGAATTCCATCATATGCAGAATCTCTTGTGTCTGCAATTTTATATGCCGTCTGCCCTCCTTATCTGCAGGGGATTGATTCTGGGACCCCCCACGGATACTAAAAGACGCGCATGCTCAAGTCAAAGGACTTTAGGACCCGACAAAGCTCCAGACCTTATTTAACCTGTCTCAGTGTGGTGGACTTTAGGACCCAGCGAAGCTCGGGACCCACTGCCCGCAGTGTTTCTGTTCCGGAAAATTATCATGGTTGAAAATAAAGTGGAAATAATAAAGAGATCAGAAAGAGGTGAAACACCATTGTTCATTAGAAAAGCATCAGGCTACAGTCGGTCAATGATTGGAACAATTTTAAAGGATAAAGTGAGAATAATGGAGCATGTGAAGGCCCTGCCCTGATGAAAGCTACAATTATTACTAAGCAACACAGTGGTTTAATTATTGAAATACATACGTTTCTTAAGTGTTTTACATGCATAGAAAGGAAAATCTGTATATATTTATTTTTTTACACACACACACACACACACACACACACACACACACACACACACACACACACACACACACACACACACACACACACACACACACACACACACACACACACACACACACACACACACACACACACACATATTATATACAAAGACAACCGTTTAACTGACACTAAATAATACCGGATGTACCTGTTCTGACATAGAGAACTTACTGTTTTTTTAAATTCCCAAACTGCAGTAACCTATGCACGTCCTCCCGTATACTTTAAATCATTTCTTGATTACTTACAATACCTAATACAATGTAAATGCTATGTAAATAGTTGTTATACTGTATTGTTTAAGGAATAATGACCAGAAAAAAAAGTCTGTACATGCTCAAACAAGTGCTGGAGAGTGAACTTCAGGGTTTTCCCGATCTGCAGTTGGTTGAATCCGCACATGCGGAGCCCACAAATAAGGAGGGCCGACTGTATTTGGAGAAGCCATTTACAAGTTAGTGCATTTTCTGTGCAAAATTTAATTCTAACATGGAAGGGGGTTTTGGACACTGTACAATTCCAAGTGCTCAAGATTTGAAATCCCATACCTTTGTTCCTCTGCTTATTTAGAAACTAGCATCTTTGTTGGCTTGATTTACTCCTTTATCCTTGTAGCTTATCCACTCTTTTCTCCCTGCTGTTCAACTTGTTCAGAAGTCCCACCTCCTATTCCATCAATCCTTTTCCATCTCCGCCTCCTTAGCACTCATATTGGTTATGGGGATCATCTGTTTTATCTTTAAATCTGCTGTTTTCATTCTTCTTAAAGGAGACTGAAGTGATGGGGTGAAGCTCAGTGGGGATTCATAAGGGGCCAGTCACAGTAGCGAGTATAGTGCAGAAAAGGATGCATCAGTGGTCCAAGCCAAAGGTATCTCATACATTTAACTTGGCCAAAACATTGGTAGTGGTATTGCTGTTGGTTTATTATTGTCACATGCACTGTGATACAGTGAAAAGATTTTGTTTGTATGCAATCCAAACAAATCATGTCATACATTATTACATCAAGCTAGTAAAAAGAAAATAGAATGCAGATTTAGTGTTGCTGCATATATCTCATCCATTATGTTCAACCATGCTCTCTCCACCTCAAACTTAATTCTTTGCTCCCCGTCCATATGAACCCCAGGTATTTATTCTCCTTATCTTATGGACCTCGAATTCAACCTTAATGCTTGTGCCAATCACTTCGACCATGTGTATTTGACTTCTGTGGGATTTCCTTGTTATATTTCTTCCTTCAGCATTCTCCTTTAAAAAGCTTTTTTAAATACATCCCTTTGACCAAGTTTTCAGCTACCCTTCCACATCTCCTTCTTTATGGTCTGGTGTCTGTTTTCCATATGCTTGCCTGTAAAATGCCTTGGGAGTTTTCCTTCAGATTAAAGGCATTGCACAACTCCGAGTCATTGCTGCTGCAGTGCACTGGTGCTCTGTGTGTATGAGAAACAATGTGCTTAAGTGAAGCCTGCAATGCGCAAGGGTTCACCATTCCTGGTGCAAGGAGGCCCAAAGTGGGTGCAACAAAAGCACCAGGAAGAATAGCAACACTGAATGATGCAGATGAGCAGTATAAAAACTACTGCGGAGAAGAGTGGAGGTTGATCCAACAGCTTATGTTCATAGAGCACTTTTAACACAGTAAAAGGAGACTTGAAGTAATGTGGTGAAGATCATTGTACTTCTTGGAAGTTTTAGCAGGCAGAGAATATTGACTGTAGATCCTCTGATGCAATGCATGCCATTGAAGACCCAAAACTTGTTCAGAGAGGTATATAATAAAACAGAATTCCAGAGTTTGGGTGCATGGCTATCAATAATGCAGTACAAGTGGTCAGAATTGGTGCAGCTCAAAGTAAAGGGCCGGAGGGCTGGAAGTGTTTATTACGGTGGCAATTGGACTATTGGTAAACTTGAAAGCAGGCACAAAGATTTCAAGCAATGAATTCTAAGCTATTGGTTCAACAGTTATTCATATGGAAAAATCAATGCTCCCTTATGCAGTTCATTAGGTGTAGATAGAGATGAGTGAACTCTGGGAAATGTTGCCAAGTTTAATTTTCCTCATCCTTTGATTAATTTTGCTGTGCAAGTCACAGTGCTCTGGATTCAAATTGAACAATCTTTCTTATGGTGAAAATGTGCTCTGGCATTTCATCAGCATATTTCCAAATGCACTGCTTGTGTGTGCAGAAGTACTTGCCCATGTCTTCATGCTAAATGAAGAGATTCCTTCACACAATCATATTGACAGTTTGTTTTTTCAGAGAAAGCAGCAGAACTGCTTAAGGGGCGAGTGAAGACAGAGACTCCCACAACATGTAAGAAGTAGCTCATCAAGGACTTGTAGTGCCAAGGCAAGGCGTTGCAGGCTATAGGCTAGTTAGGATTAGTACTATGGGTACTTGCTAGTTAATATGGATGTGGTGGGCTGAAGGGCCTGTTTCTGAGCTGTATGACTCTGCACACTTAGTCCTGAACAAGAGGGAAGATTATCAAGTTCTGAAAAAGAAACTAATACTAATTACATAGGGAAAGTTGAAATTGAGAAACAGAAGGTGCCACACAATGCTTAAAGCAAATAATTGAGGGTGATTTTCTGTCCCAACAACTTTTAAGATGCAGATAAAATGAGAAAGGAAAAATCAAACAAAAGAGGAAGTGTATAATGGATTGGAAAGCAAGGTAGATCAAATAAATGACTATAAGACATAGGAGCAGAATTAAGCCATTCAGCCCATCGAGTCCACTCCACCATTTCATCATGGCTGATCCAGGATCCCATTCAACCCTATACACCTGCCCTCTCACCATATTCCTTGATGCCCTGACCAATCAGGAATTTACTAACTTCCACTTTAAATATACCTATAGACTTGGCCTCAACTGCAGTCTATGTCAGAGCATTACACAGATTCACTACTCTTTGGCTAAAAAGGTTCCTCCTTACTTCTGTTCTAAAAGGTCACCTCTCAATTTTGAGGCTGTGCCCTGTAGTTCTGGATACCCCCACCAGAGGAAACATCCTCTCCACATCCACCTTATCTAGCCCTTCCAACATTTGGTAGGTTTCAATGAGATAGCCACACATTCTTCTAAATTCCAGTGAGTACAGGCCCAAAGCTGCCAAGCGCTCCTCATATGTTAACCTTTTCATTCCAGGAATCATTATCGTGAACCTCCTCTGGACTCTCCAATAACAATCATTCCTTTCTGAGCTAAGAGGCCCAAAGCTGTTGACAATACTCTAAATGTGGCCTGATTCATGTCTTATATGAGAGTAGAATACAGGGTGTTGGTAATGGAAGAAATAAAGAAAATAAAACCAGCTTCTAAAATAGTTGAACTCATGTTGAATCCGGAAAACTATATTGTGCTGGGTTGTAAGATAAGCTACATTAGAATAATGTAGGTGGCTTAAAACATGAGTAAGTTGATCAGTGATCAGATAATGAGATTCTTGCTTGTGGACTGAACTGATATTAAAGAAGTCATTGGTCTTCAGTTATTCTTCAAAGACAGATGAAGTCATGTTATAAACAGCAGATTTATTAGCTTTTGTAGAATTCCAGACATATAACTTTGTGAATTTGATGGTGGGGTGAGATTCAAAATCATAACTATAATGCTATATTGCAGTGTACTTCTGCTGCATAACAACAGATGCCATGTCATTTAAGTCAGTGATAATAAACCTGATTTTGATTCATGTCCTGGCTTGGTTGCCCAGGCCATTGGATCTTAGCTTAATCTCATAACCATTATGTTGCCAAAACCTCATGAGATAATTTGATCTGAAAGAATTGAGACTCAGTGTGTTAACAACTCAACTTTAACCACCCTTATAGGCATAGAAGGGAAAATCAAAAACCAAACCATTGTTGCATGACCTCATATTGACTATGAGCTCATCATTGAAGCATTGAATGCTCAGCATTAAATGACAAAATTTTCATAACACAGTTTATGTTAATTCCGATCAATCTTTTCTAATTACTTATCTTTTTTAATCTATAAGACCTTAGCTGTAAAACTGATCTGCTTAACAATTCTTCTGTTTACCATATCTTAAATGAAACATAATACAGTTTTGTTCTAAACTAAAGATATCATCTTTGTAATGGGATCACCTGAGAAAAAGAAGTGAAACATATTTAGTTTATAAAATGTTAAACACATCTTGAAATATTTAAGGACTGGTATTTTATAAACACAGTACCTTTTTTTGTACAGTTGTGAATTGGGAATTAAGCAAACAAATTCTAATGGTATGAACTGTATGCAGTGATAATTTCAGGCATTATTCCTGGAAATTGAAGTGCACACTCTTGTGATTTGCTGAATATGCAGTATGTTGTGTACAGAGTTATTGTCCATCTAGATCTCCTTAGAGGTTTTATAGAACTGGGCAGTGTGTTAAAAGCAGCACATTGGGGCTTGACACACAAAGCACTGTGATGGCTGCATTCAGAATTGGAGCTGCTGCAAAGCTGCAGGATAAGTATGTACCTTGCTAGCACAGTACAGTGATCACCAAGGCTGCTGTGGAAGTGAATGTTTTGGGGTGGGTGTTTCATGCTCTTTAATGTGTCAAGGGCCATAAGATCATACGTCATAGGAACAGAAGTAGGCCATTTGGCCCACTTAGTCTGTTCTGCCATTTAGTCATGGCTGATTTATTTTTCCTCTCAACCCCTTTCTCTTGATATCTCCTCATAATCTTTGGTGCTCACACTAATCAAGAGTCTATCAACCTCTGCTCTAAATATGCCACAATGAATATGTGGCAATGAATTTAACAGGTCCACCACCCTCTGGTTAAAGGGATGTCCTTCTATTCCAAGTTTGTACCCTCTGGTCCTAGACTATCCCATTAATGGAAACATTCTCTCCATGTATAATCCAGTTTGTTGTGGTGTGTGACAGACCTCTCTTCACACACACCACACAATGAATTCATCTGATCAACTCATGTACCAGGATTGGTACAAAACAGTTGTGATGTGCAGGTGGGTTAAAGGGCTTGTGATTATTGTGTGCAGCTCACAATCGATTTAAAAATATTGCATTTACTAAACCATATAACTGTAGCTGCCAATATAAAGTGTACTTGGGAGATGCTATTGGTGGAATTTCAGTGTGATAGTGCAGCTCACATAAAACAACCTCCTTTCCATAGACCCTCTCTACACTTCTTACCACCTCAGTAAAGCAGCCAAAATTATCAAGGACCCAACTACCCGGGACATCTCCCTTCTCCCTCCTCCCTTCAAGCAGTAGAAAAATAAAGTCTAAAACAGGAGCTCCCAACTTTTTTTATGCCATGGACCCCTACCATTAACTGAGGGGTCTGTGCACCCCAGGTTGGGAACCTCTGGTCTAAGAGGATGTATCACCATGCTTAATGACATCTTCTATCCCACAATGATAAGACTACTGAATTAGCATCTTTTATAAAAAGGTGGACCATTAACCTCATAATCTGCCATGTCTTAGCCCTTGCAACTTATTTTTTGCTGCATTGCACTTCAGCTGTAACTGCAGTATTTTATTTTGTTTTCTGTTGTTCTTTGTTCCCATTTACTATCTCAATGCACTGAACTGATGAAATGATCTGCATGGATGGCATGCAAAGCAAACTTTTTCACTGTGCATCTGTACATGTGTTAATAAACTCCTTACCAATTTCAATTGCCATCTCATTCCTGAACCATAACTGACATACTACTACTTTTATTTTATCAGTTGACAACAAAGATTTTATATTTGCCTTGATGCTTAAATTTAAGCAGGCAGTGGAAGAAATAAAGAATGTTGTATCATTGTGTGTGCCTGCCATTGCCTTTTGGGGGAATCGCACTTAGAATTGCTCAGGTTCAACTATTCCTCTCAGAAAAATTATGAGCATCATCAAATCTGTGCAAAGTAACTCGTATGTGTGACTTACAGAGAGAAAGCATGTGGAGATTAGCCCAATTTCTAGAGAACGCAGTTCACTTTTTCAATAAATATTTAATAGTATCCCTCCCTTAACTACCTGCTTCGCTGGGATATTTAGGATGATTTGCTCTTTTACTTAGGCATTCTGTTAAATGTTTGGATACAAATAGAATGCTCACTGTTTTTTATCCACCACAGGAAAGCTCTGAATTTGGGAATACTGCGAGACCCAGGATCCGAAGTTGAAGACAGGCAATACCAAGTTGACCTGCAATCCATTACCATTGGAACAGCCCTCTGGGATCAGCTGAAGCCTGAAAAGGAAGTTAGCAAAGGAGGACTTTGTGCAGAAAATGAAAGGAATTATCAGAATCCAGCACTGGAATGGAATATGGCCAGTAGGTGAGTGAGTCTTTGGAATTTATATGATGTTGGATGAACCCCCTGGTTTAAGTCTTCTCAAACAATGTTTCTACTTCCTTCTCATGAAGATATTTTGGATCTGAACAAGCTGCAACATAAAAGTATATCCAACTCTCCATTGGCTATCTTAAATTTTTCTACTCCAGTTATCATTCCTTCATCAGTAGAAACATTTTCTCCCTCATAAACCCTTCATCCATGTGGAGCCTCTAGTAAATCCAGTTTTGATGGTTAAATTGCCAAAATCTCTTTCTAAATCAGGTTATGGAATATTCAATTCTCTTTTGGATTTTATACAGTCTTTGAAAATGTTCTTTAATTCTATACAGAACATTCTTAACTCCCAAAAGACATCATTTGCATCAGAGTGTTTGAAGACCTACTTGAAATTTATCCCCTTTGTGTGATCACTAGTAACACACAGGATGTGAAAATCTGCAGATGTTGGAATCTAGAGCAACATACACAAGTTGCTGAAGGAACTCAGTAGGCCAGACAGCATCTATGGAAAAGAATAAACAGTCAATATTTCAGGCTAAGGCCTTTCATCAGGACTGGAAAAAAAAGAAGAGAAGTTAGAGTAAGAAGGTGGGAGAAGGGGAGGAAGAAGTACAAGGTGGTAGGTGATAGGTGAAACTGGGAGAGGGACAGGAGCTACTTGTGACCTGAGCTTAATGTTTTTGCAACTCACTGCAAATAGTAGAGGCCAAATCCTTCCATTGTTTTGAATTGCAGCAGATGTGTCCTTTAAAATTACATTGTAAAGTGGATTTTGTGTTTTTACTGTAACTGCACGCAGCCTCTTCTATCAATCCAGACAGCAAGTAAATAAATATTCATGGTGGAGATTTACCTTTTGGGCTCTTTGGATTTAAGTTTTTAGAGTTCATCGTTCAGCAACTGCTTTCAAATTAAAGTTCATTTGAGAACATTATGTAGGAGTAAGCTGTAGGCATTTGTAATTGTATATATTCTGGATATGTAGTTTGAAAAAACAAACCACAGGTGGTCTTCTCTGAAGGGTGGATGATCAAACAGTGGGGTTAGAAGGTGCCTTCCACTCATCACTCACTGTTTAACTTTTGGAAAAGATTAGAAAATGGACTGCAGTGCTATTTCAGTAACTCTTGGCAGAGGAAATGCATTACTGAGATAAAACCAAATGTAAATTAGTTCCATTAGAACATTAATAGGAGGAAGCCATGAAGGGTGATGGTCACGACCTGTAAATTAATACATTAACATGAGTGCATCACATCTAAATAAATACTGGCCAGAACTGTATTGGAACAGACTTTCATAGAGCTTTAAGTGCAGTTGCTAGTGCTAATGCCAACAATTCTAGCCATTGATGTGACACATACATGGAGTATCTTAATTTAAGTCTTATTGCTCACATGTTTCTTGTAGTCATCAATTATATAGGCATATATGTGGTAATATCGGAATGTTGTGTTCGATAGAAAGTTGAGGAAATAGTCTTGAATTAGTGTTTGTTGTGATTAACCCCCTTTTATCCAAAAGCGGAAGTGTGTGTTTATCTTTAAAACTGTGACATGTTTGCTTAAGCAGAGTTTAAGTGCTAGTTGATTGTCTGATCATCAAGTGATCATGAAACTGGCCTTCAACTGTTGTAAATAGATACAAATGAAATCTGTAACTTCCTAAATAGCTTCCTGAATAAAGGCATTTTCAGCCACGTTGCCCTTTTGAATACAAAATGATGCTCTGGTATTACAGCAAAAGCTAAATTAATTTAAATAACATCTTACAGATTTATCTGAGCTAAAGGTTAAATTTTGAATACATATCATCTTTGCTCCAAAGTAAATCACAGCAGGATCTCTGGGTGTGAAATTCTTGCATATGTCTTTCCTTTTTCCTCTATTTTCTTTCTATGACCTACGGACTACATTGACCTGTGGCCTAAAAGTAGCATAATTTTATCCTTTCCATGTGTTTCACATAGTGGCACTTTCGCAAACTCCCACAACCCACCACTGATCCTGTGTTTTCAGTATCTGAGGTCGGAGAGAGAGTATCATTCAGGAGGGTAAACGCTCAGCAAGTATTTGGCCCAGATGAGGTACCTGGCTGAGTAATAAGGACCTGTGTTCATCAACTGGCTGGAGTATTAACTGAGATCTTTAACCTCTCACTTTGGCTTCAATTGTACTGGTGCCTAAGAAGAATGTGATAATCTGCCTCAATGACTATCTTCAGAATCAGAATCAGACTTTAATCGCCAAGTACCTGAGCACATACAAGGAATTTACTTCCGGCAGATGTTGTCTCTCTGCTCTCTTCCAGTCGAACTTACATCCAGTGATGAAACGTATCAACTCTTGCCTGAGAAGCAATTTGGATCTCCTCCAATTTGCCTAATGGCGCAGTAGGTCCACAGCAGATGCCACTTCATTGGTTCTTCACCCAACCCTAGAGCATCTGGACAGCTAAAATTCATACATGAGGATCAAAGTCCAAAGTACATTTATTATCAAAGTATGTAAACTATATTCAACCTTGAGATTCAGCTCCTTACAGACTGCCACAAAACAAAAAAAGCCAATACAACTCGTGGAAAAAAAGACCATCAAGCACCAAATGTGCAAAAAACAAAAGCAAATCATGTAAGCAACGAAAGCAAACAAACAACTGAAGCTGATAAATGTGAGTCCACAGCCATGAAGCCAATCATCACTGCAAACGATTCAGCAGGCCACAGCCTCAGTCAGCACAGAGATGAGTAAACCTTGCAGAACAGTGAACTAAACTAACCCATCCCATGACACCTTGACCTTTATAATGGGTCATTCCTCCCTCAACCTATGGTCTCACTTCTAAGGACCATCTTATGTTCTGAATATTTATTGCTTTTTTATTTATTATTATTATTTCCTTTTTTCTTTCTTTTTGTGTTTGCACAGTTTGTTATCTCTTGCACACTGGCTGTCTGCCCTTTTGGTGTGGTTTTTCATTGATTCTATTATGGTTATTGGATTTACTGAGTATGCCCACAAAACATGAATCTCAGGTTTTTTATGGTGACATAAGTGCACTTTGATAATAAATGTACTTTGAACTTTGAAACTTCCACATCTGATTGTCATGGATAAAAGCAGAACAGCAGAGAAGTTGAAAATTTAATATTAAAACATGAACCAAAATTCTCAAGCAGGTCAGGCATGATCTATAGAGAGAGAGATACCGAGTTAATGTTTTAAATCACGGACCTTTCTTTGGAACTGAGAAAAGTTAAAGCTAAAATAAGGTTTAAGATACAGAGGAAGGGGAGGAGAGAGCAGCCTTAGGATTAAATGAAGTCAAATTTATTCTCACATGCACAAGTATAGTGCAATACATGTACACTGAAGTGGCATCACAGGTTCAGACACCACAAAGAATATAGTTTGCTGAAGTTTTACAATAAAGTAAAGAAAAGGGGCTATGCAAAATGAGCCGTCAGTGCAAAACTGCACAATCAGAGACAAGTTTGTTGTAGTGCAAGTGCTAGTTCATTGCTTAGCGCAGAAGAGACTAAATAGCAGAAAGGATGAAGGGCATAAGGAACTGAAGCATGCAAAGAAGTAAAGGACAGGCCAAGTGGATGTGTCCATGCGAAAATAAGAACTTATGCTAGCATTTACCATCAAATCAAAGGTAAATAAAAGAGCAATGGTTATGATCTGAATTTGTTGAATTCAGTGCTGTTAAGTCAGTTGTAAAATGCCTTCCTGGAGCTTTCTTTATGTTTATTGGAACAGTGGAAGAAGGCTAAGAACAAAAGGTCAGAGTTAGTCAGATGGAGAGTCAATGTGTTTAGTTTTTACACTGCTCTCCTGTGGGTGTTCTTATTAAGAGTCTACTGAAAATCCTAATATATTAGTTTCCTTTCATTTGTTAAATAACATTCTCATGGATATCTAATAGATTAGTCAAACATAATTTCGCTCATTTCAATCCATGGTGATTCTGCTTAATTATATTATTTAGCAAGGGTCTTACTATTACACTTGATCACCTCCTTCCCTCCCACAAGAAGGCTGTTCCAGATCATGGCTCAATCCAGCCTTTCAAATCTTGAGCAGACTCCTGTCCATTGATATAAGTGGTATTATGTACTTTCTAGTGGCTGGGACCCTGCTCCTTCATTTTCTAGGCTTGTTGCTGATTTCTCAAGCCCTGACCATTGCCCATCAACCATCCATTTACACTCAACCTATGTAAATTCCATTGTTTATTCTCCCCACATTCTCATCAACTCCTCCCAGATTCTTACCACACAACTTCACATGAGGGACAATTTACTGTGACCAACCTGCACAGCTTTGGGATGTGGGTGGAAACTGAAGAATGTAAAAAAAACAGATAGTCACAGGGAGAATGAGAAAACTCCACACTAAAGCACTAGAGAGTGAACATGGGCAGTTGGAATTGTCAGATTAGCTGTGACACTGTGCAGACCAACTTTGACAAAATTCTTTCATAACAATTTGTCCATTGGCCTTTTCGGATATTCTGTTAGTGAGGGGAAACATGGTTGTGATTTTCTTTGGGAGCTGTGGAACTGGCAGTCCAAGTTAGCACCACAAAGAAAGTTTGAATCAAGCTGTGGGTGCTATCTAGAGATTTAAATTACTATCTTTATCTCCTTGCCTGATATAAATTGAGGAAGCTGGTTCACATTAACACTGAGCTACACATCTCCAGTGAACGCATTTGAGATGCAGTCAGAACTGGAATGAACTATGTTTTGTTATAGTCCATGGTGATGGTATTAGTTCTATCATGTGCAAAGCTGTCTGAAATTTTAGTTTTGGGAAATAAGCTGTGTTGTAACAAATTTGAAATTATAATCGGTAGCTTTTTGTCATTCAGAAATGATAAACATATGTAGTGAGGAGACTTGATTCCTTATTTGAGAGAGAAACAGCAAGGATTGTTGTTGTTTTCTTTCTGCTTTTTTGCCTCTTCATATCTCTCCCCCCCCCCCCACCCCCGGTTGCTCTCTTCTTTTGAATCAGACATTAATTAAAGCACCTATTTATCTTCTCAATTGAATGTAAATAGTAATCAATAAAATGTAGAAAATGGAAATTTGAAAAAAAATGCAGGAAACACAGCATGTCAGGTGTAATCTGTGGAAGGAGAAATGTTGCATTTCTGAGAAGTTTTATTGGTTTGTGGTTCACTACTACTGAGCGTATTCAGCAGTTTCTGTTTTAATTATGAATGTATAAGTTTCAAGAGGAATTGTCCCAAAATTTTAGCCAACATTTATTCCTCAAACAACACTCAATATATTTATTTATCTGAAAGGTATTTATCCCAGATGATCATTTAGGTTGAAAGAACTAGAGATATTTTATGAGGATAGGCTTCTAAAATATTGGAGGATTTTAGGACTGTAACGAACAGTCACACAAGAAGACATGAGGCCCCCACCCTCATCCCACTGAATGGTGGGGCCTGATAGAAGGGACAATTGGTCTGCTATTGCTTCTACTTTCATATATCACTGAAGCTATGACTATAGTTCGGAAATAACTCCATTATGTGCAACATTTTGCGACATCTCTGAATTGTGAAATTACTTTTTAAATTCCACTCTTCTATATGACATGTTACAATCTTGCATGCAGCTTTACATATTACTCCATAAGTTGCGAACCATCCTTCAGAGCAATGGGTGCCTATCAATTTTCTGCAATTTAATCTGAATTTTACAGAAAGAATGAATAGGTTAGGACTTTATTCCCTAGAGAACAGAAGAATGAGAAAGCATCTGATAGAGGTATTCAAACTTATGAGGGGTATAGATAGGGTAAATGTATGCTGGCTTCTTCCCCTCAGGTTGAGTGAGACTAGAACTAGGGGCCATGGGATTGAGGGTAAAAGGTGAAATATTTAAGGGGGATCTCAGGGGAAACTTCTTTATTCAGAAAGTGGTGCGAGTGTGGAATAAGCTGCCAGCGGAAGTGATAGATGCAGGTTTAATTGTAACATGCAGGAGAAGTTTGGATAGGTAAATAGATCAAAGAGGTTTGGAGTGTTATGCTGTAGGTGCAGGTAGATGGGACTGAGCAGAAGATTGGGTCAACATGGACTGTGTGGGCCAAAGGTCCTGTTTCCATGTGATTGTGCTCTATGACTATTACTTTAAAATAATCATTTGAATTGATCACTTTCAGCAAAGAGTGTTTATAAGCTTCATGTGTTGGTTGTGGACCAGCCTTATTTAACTTGGCATGCAGATAGAACTTTACTCACATCTCTTCATAAGTTCCTCCCCAAGGGAGTCTCGGAATACTTTGTTATACAGAACTTACAATTCCTTCCTTTTATCAAGTCCCACATGCTTCAGAAGTGTATCTTAGATTCCACTTTGCAGATGTAAAGAAAGATCTGTTTTTACATCAGCAGCTAAATTCTTATGAAATTCAAGTCAACTAATTCAAATCTTATGGGGCAAGGGCTCTTGAAAATCCTGCCATGAATCTGGGATTAGCGAACTAAATTATTCAATGCTTACTTTACTTGTACCATCTGGTGGAGTGTAACATCACGACCAAATTCAGGACTATATTGAAAGCTTCATTTAAATGAATTATTTTTGAATATATTTGTAAAATGCTGCTTGAGATAACTTGTTAAAGCACACTAATTCAAAATCAATATATAGAGGTACCTACAAGAGAGGATGCAATACTTGTTCTCCTATAAAGGAACCAGCCAGGCCAGGTGACAGAAATATGTGTAGGCGAACATTTTGGGTCCAGTGACCATAATGCCATTCGTTTCAAGTTAATTATGGATAAGGGTAGGTCTGGTCCTTGAGTTGAGGTTCTAAATTGGAGAAGGGCCAATTTGGTGGAAATGAGAAAGGATCTAGGAAGAGTGGATTGGGATAAGTTGTTTACTGGCAAGGATGTGTTCAGTAAGTGGAAGGCCTTCAAAGGCAAAATTTTGAAGGTGCAGAGTTTGCATGTTCTTGCCAGGTTTAAAGGCAAAGTTAACAGGCATAGGGAACCATGGTTTTCAAGGGATATTGTCAATCTGGTTAAGAAAAAGAGAGAGGTGTATAGCAGGTATAGGCAACAAGAACCAAATGAGGTACTTGAAGAGTATAGAAAATGTAAGAAAATACTAAGGAAGGAAATCAGGAAGGCAAAAAAAAAAGACACGAGGTTGCTCTGGCAGATAATGTGAAGGTAAACCCAAAGGGTTTCTACAAGTATATTAAGAGTAAAAGGTTAGTAAGGGACAAAATTGGTCCCTAGAAGATCAGAGTGGTTGTCCATGTGTGGAGCCTCATGAGATGGGAGAGATCTTAAACAGTTTTTTTGCATCAGTATTTACTCAAGAAACTGGCATAGCATATATGGAAGGAAGGGAAACAAGCAGTAATGTCGTGGAACATACAGAGATTCAAAAGGAGGAAGTGCTTGCTGCCTTACAGCGAATAAAGATAGATAAATCCCCTGGGCCCGACGTGATATTTCCTCAGACCTTCAGAGAGATTAGTGTAGAAATTGCAGGAGCCCTGGCAGAAATATTTGAAATGTCCTTAGCCACGGGTGCGGTGCCGCAGGATTGGAGGGTAGCTCATGCTGTTCCATTGTTTAAAAAAGGCTCCAAAAGTAAACCAGATAATTACAGGCCAGTGAGCCTGACATCAATAGTAGGTAAATTGTTGGAAGGTGTTCTGAAAGATCAGATATACAAGTATTTGGACAGCCTGATTAAGGATTTGGCTGACTTGGCTGATTAAGGATAGTCAGCATGGCTTTGTGCATGGCAGAATGTGTTTAAAGAATCTTGTAGAGTTTTTCGAGGAGGATACCAAGAAAGTAGATGAAGGAAAAGCTGTGGATGTTGTCTACATGGACTCTAGTAAGGCCTTTGACAAGGTCCCGCATGGGAGGTTAGTTCAGAAGGTTTATACACTAGGTATCCATGGAGAGGTTGTAAATTGGATTCAAAATTAGCTGTGTGGGAGAAGACAGAGAGTGGTAGTGGGTGATTGCTTCTCAGACTGGAGGCCTGTGACTAGTGGTGTGCCTCAGGGATCTGTGCTGGGTCCATTGTCATTTGTTGTCGATATCAGTGATTTAGATGATAATGTGGTAAATTGGGTCAGCAAGTTTTCTGATGACACTAAGATTGAAGGTGTTGTGGACAGCGAGGAGGGCTTTCAAAGCTTGCAGAGAGATCTCGACCAACTGAAAAAATGGGACAGAAAATGGCAGATGGAATTTAATGCAGACAAATGTGAGGTGTTGCACTTTGAAAGGATAAATCAAGATAGGACATACGCAGTAAATGGTAGGGCACTGAGGAGTGCGGAGGAACAAAGGGATCTGGGAGTTCAAATACATAGTTCCCTGAAAGTGGTGTCTCAGGTAGTCAAGGTTGTAAAGAAGGCTTTTGGTATCCTGGCATTCATAAATCAAAGTATTGAGTATAGGAGTTGGGATGTTATGGTGAGGTTCTATAAGACATTGGTGAGGCCAAATTTTTTTTTAAATTTTTTTTATTAGTTTTTCAAAACATTTTACAAATTAAAAACCCCAAATCCCAATGAGGAACATTAAAACAGTGCAAAATTAAGCATATAATAACAATATGCTACAAAGGAAGAGAATTTAGCAAACAAAAAAGCACCTGAATTAAAGACAAGTAAGCTTAGTGTCCTCCCCAAGCCCCACAACACAAGAAAAAGACAACAGCAACTCCAACCGCAACACAATATAGAGAGTATAAGTCAGGACAGCCAAACTCCCAGACTGTGAATACACTCAGCAACAGAGGATAATAATGCCTTCAACCAGAAAAAATAAAGCTGAAAGCAAGGGACCGAAAAGAAAAAAAAAACCCTAGTTAAGAGGAAGGTTATGAAAGTACTCGATAAAAGGTCCCCAGACCTTATGGAACTTTAGATCCGAATTGAGAACTGAATAATGAATTTTTTCGAGGTCCAAACAGGCCATGATGTCGTTAAGCCATTGAGCATGAGTGGGCGGGGCAACATCTCTCCATCTGAGGAGGATCAAGCGTCTAGCCAGAAGAGAGGCAAAGGATTATATTCGGCATTTGGTCGGACCCAGACATAAATCTGTCTCGCCCCAAAAACCGAACAGAGCAATTAAGGGGTTTGGTTCTAGGTGCTGATTCAGAATACACGATAACATAGTGAAGACATCTTTCCAGAATTTCTCCAAGCTAGGACAGAACCAGTACATATGGATGAGAGAGGCCACGCCCCTCTTGCATTTATCACAGAGCGGACTAACGCTAGGGTAGAATCGAGATAGTTTAGATTTAGACAAATGGGCTCTATGAACAATCTTAAACTGTAAAAGGCAGTGGCGAGCACAAAGAGAGGTTGAGTTAACCGATTTGAGAACTGAGTCCCAGCTCTCCTTAGATAAGGAGATAATTAAATCCTGCTCCCAGGCCATTTTGATTTTATCCATGGGGGCCCGTCGTAAGGCTGCTAGTTTATCTCGGATGATTGATAATAAGCCTTTACCTAGTGGATTCATGGAAAGAAATAGGTCCATAGCATTTTTCGCAGGCATTTCAGGAAAGTTAGGAATTAAAGGAGCAATAAAGTGTCGGATTTGGAGATATCTGAAAAAATGAGCATTGGGCAGATTGAACTTAACAGAGAGCTGCTGAAAAGAAGCGAAGCGATTATCAATGAAAAGATCTTCAAAATGTCTAATGCCCTTCCTATACCAAACCTGGAATGCTGAATCGTATGTAGTAGGTAAAAAAAGGTGATTATGAGCAATAGGGCTGGAAACGGAAAACCCCTGGAAACCATAGCATTTCCTGATCTGAGCCCATATACGCAAAGTGTGTCTAACAAGAGGATTAGCTATTGATCCGGGCAGACTACTAGGGAGTGCAGAGCCAAGAAGTGCAGAGATAGATAATTCTTTAGTGGAGCTCAGCTCCATCGCCACCCAGTTAAGGCACTCGGGTTGGCCATGGAAGAAAGACCAGAAGGTAGCACAACGTATATTAGCTGCCCAATAATATAAACGAAAGTTAGGTAAAGCCATGCCACCCTCTTTTTTAGATTTTTGTTAGATGGATTTTATTAATTCTAGAGCGCTTATTCTGCCACAGGTATGACAAAATAATAGAGTCTAAGGAATCAAAAAAAGATTTAGGAATAAAAATTGGGATAGATTGAAATAGGTATAAAAATTTGGGGAGAACATACATTTTAACAACATTAATACGACCTACCAAAGACATAGATAGGGGTGGGTGAGGCCAAATTTGGAGTATTGTGTGCAGTTCTCATCACCTAACTATTGGAAGGATATCAGCAAGATTGAAAGAGTGCAGAGAAGATTTACTAGGATGTTGCCAGATCTTAAGGAGTTGAGTTACAGGGAAAGATTGAACAGGTTAGGACTTTATTCCTTGGAGGGTAGATTTGATAGAGGTTTACAAAATTATGAGGGGTATAAGCAGAGTAAATGTGAGTAGGCTCATTCCACTTAGATTAGGAGAGATAGATATGAGAGGACATGGCTTTAGGATGAAAGGAGAAAGGATTAGGGGGAACTTTAGGGGGGACTTCACAGAGAGTGGTGAGAGTGTGGAATGAGCTGCCATCTGAAGTGGTAAATGCGGGCTTACTCTTAAGTTTTAAGAATAAATTGGATAGATATGTGGATGGGAGAAGTCTGGAAGGTTATGGACTGGGTGCAGGTCAATGGGACTAGCGGAATAAGGTTTTGGCACAGACTAGAAGGGCCGAAGGGCCTGTTTTCTGTGCTGCGGTGTTCTATGGTTCTAAATGGTTCTGAGGCAAGAGGTCATTAACAGAAGAGGACTTTTGGAATTATATATTTTTAATGCAATTATCATTCCTTCAGTCTTCAGTTGAGACCAATTTTAACCCTATTGATGCTATTTGCTACAAGAATTTACAAAGAAAAGTCATCATTATATCAATTCCCCAAAAATAAATTCAGTGACCCCTCCCATCCTGGTCACTCTCTCTTCCTCCCTCTGCCAACAGGCAGAAGATATGAAACTTGAAAGCACACACCACTAGACTCAAGGAATTGGTTTATTGTTGTCACATGTACCATGACAGCTTCTATCCAGATGTCATCATATGAATGGATCGCTCATATGCTGAAGATGAATTCTTGTTCTCCCAATCATGGTTCTTGCAATTCATTTGTTTACCTGTATTGCCCTTTCTTTGTAATTCCTGTGGTACAATCTGCATCCTACTTTTTTTTTATACTACTTTGGCATACTTATGTATGCATGATCTTCTTGGATGGCATGCAATCAAATTTTTTCACTATATCTCAGACTGAAAGTTATATTCCAATTCCTTAACAAGCCAGCTTAAGCAGGAATGTGATAGTGAGTAGGTATTGTGTTTCTGCAGATGTTGTTTGTGAGATGACATGATGACCAGAGCTCTTTGGGTATGTCCCCTGTTAATCTTCAAAATAGTTGAGTGAGATCTTGAGGTAGAGCACATGAATCTTCTGTTTAATATCTTATTTGGAGGACAATACCTCAACCAGTTCAGGACTGCCCCAGTATGTCAGGTTTGATTTTGAGTTAAAAAAAAGCTTTAGTTCATTCTTCAAGAAAAAATGCTTTTTATTGTAATAATAAGGACTTCCATCCTGAGGAGGAATTCAACATAGAGATATGAACAAACAAATGTATAAGTTAGAAACAAATCACTGGTTCTTTCAGCATGCTTTGCCATTTAATAAATTCATATTGATTTTTTTGTAAGTGCATTCAGCCTCTTCACACTAAATCTTCACTACCTCTTGCTTGTCAAGTATCTATCTGTCTATCTCAGTGTTGATTTTAAAGCCTTTATGGAAGAGAGTTCCAAAGACTGGTGAGAGAAAAAAATATTTACTCAACTCCGTCTCAGTGAACAGTCTCATATTTTCAAACAGTGACCCTGGAGTTCTAGATTCTCCCACAAAAGGGAACAGTTTGTTTTTCTTATGCTGAACTTCCTTCGTTTTTCAATTATTTTCTGTGGCTTTCTTCATACTACATTCCTGTTTTGGATTGAAAAATATGGGCACCTGTTTTACTAAATAAGAGAGCAAAAATTGTTGACTGGCTTGAGGGAATTTTACTATAATTAACTCAGAAGGTTGGGTGAATATTGGAACATTAAATGGGGAAAAAGACCAAGCATATGAGGTGAATTCTTTCAGATAAGATTTTACTTCCATGGGGCAAGATGTGTTTAGACAATCCACAACTGGAAGATGGTTTCACGTTTTGAATATATTAATAAATCTAAGGAGAGCAGAACTGTCTTTATGTACATCACTCTTTATGAATTGAGGGTTTCTGGGCAAAACTACCATATCATTGACATATCACCTTATCCAAAAATATTTGGTGTCCAGGACCAGAACCTTTTTGGGCCATGGATTGGACATTCTTCCTCCCATGGGTTGTTCTGACTATTTCCTGCCCTACAGGATGCCAAATCTGTCAGTTGGGCTGATAAGAGAGTGTGACTCTCTATAATATACCGAAACCAAGGATTTTGTGCACCACTAACCCACTTTTCTCATCTCTACAACCCATCCCAGTAAATATTTTGACCTTAGTTATTAAGCTGTGACTCGTTTATGGAATGTAAGCAAGGCTAGGTCCAACAATCTAATTTAATTATTTGGAAATTAACTGAGTCACTGAGTCTCCTCCCCCTCCTATCATTTTGCATTCTCCCCTCCCCCTCCTACTTTCAAATCTCTTACTATCTTTCCTTTCATTTAGTCCTGACGAAGGGTCTTGGCCCGAATCGTCAACAGTGCTTCTCCCTACAGATGCTGCCTGGCCTGCTGCGTTCCACCAGCATTTTGTGTGTGTTGCTTGAATTTCCAGCATCTGCAGATTTCATCGTGTGAGTCACCGTGTTAATTTGCCAGTTTGACAACTGGTCTATAACTAAGTTGATGCAGAGGAATAATAACTTTGCATTATTATATGTCTTTTTGCACAGTATTCGTCGTCATCAAGAGCGAAGGGCAATCTTAACTCCAATTTTGACAGACTTCAGTCTGCGAATAACAGCTGCCCCTGCCATTCTTTTCAAAAAACTCTCACCTGAGAATGCACAGACTGAGGTCAGTAATGTGAGTTTTAATGAACTGCTCTCTCTGCCATCTAAAATTATCTAGAATCTGCATCTACTAAAGGGACTTTTCTTTTTTAATCCCCTTTTCCAGTTCTGCATGAATTTAGTTGTTCTGTCGTCAGTGACCTATAGATTTGTCACTAAATTTACAGGTCAAATCAAGCATTTAGTTATTTGCCCTAAATTTTTGTTGTGGCTTAATGTCAAATTTTACTTATTAATATTCTGTTAATTCTCTCAAATGTTAACTGCATATTTGATAGACAATTTTTATACAAATTCTATTTTTGCATAAGAAAGATGAGTTCTTGACTGCCCAGTTACTTTATAATTGCATCCAGCTCAACTTACAAAGAATTCCTTTTGCTCTTAGAAGCTGAAGCTACCAAATAAAGTAATGGAAATCTGGTTACTCCTTCCCTAAAAACTAATTGGGGCAAGGGTGCTGAAGGAAACTAAGAAGTTTCTAAATAGAGATTGAACAAATTTACTATCATAAGATATATAAGAAGTAGGGTGGGTGCAAGAAGTTAATAGGTCAACTCTGATCTGACTGACTGCCAGTGGGGAATGAGTCCCATTCCTAAAGTCTGGAAAAAATTTCTATGAATTAATAACTGCCTGATAAATAGATCTGAATGTACTACATTTTTATTATATATGTGTCACATATAAACTTTCAACTTTAATTGTGGTATTCTTGTTTTGAAACATTCATATGACTCTACTATGCAGGAAATCAGATTGTAATGGTTTATACAATGCCATTGTAGGAAATAGTAGTGTGCGGCCATTCACTGGAAGTCAACGTTACCACAAGTCTGGATTTCTTCCTCAGTGTAGCTCAAGTACAGCTCTTACAACAACTGATAGAAGCCAACATGCTTGGAGTGGTGATGTCAGACCAAACATCAGAGGTAAGCTCATAACTGATTTCAATTTCCTTTCTCATCTTTTGAATTGCAATTACCAAGGTGGAAGATGATGCTGAAGCACAGGGATAATGTAAGAATAGTGACATTAAATTTGATCCATAACATACAGGTTAATAGTGTTGCATTAAGAACAAACCCAAACTATCATTCTGCATGCATTAGGTAGAATTTACAGCATAGAAGCAGGTTGCTCAATCTAACCGGATTGTGCTGCTGTTTATGATTTTCATTGTACTAAGAATCATGAAAGAAGTTCAACCACAAGTTATTTGCTTGTGGTTTGAAGGTCTTGATTCACATGAATACTGGTTGCCAGCATTTCAAAAGCTAATGCAAAGAAACAAGCAACAAAGGGGATCCCTGCTGAATGTTCTAATGGAAATGTGATCTCATTAGGGACAACTGATGTATGGAGCTGAGAGGTAAACAATGGTCTTTTAAACTATAGCTGACATTAAAAAAAATGAAGAATAACACAGATTATGCCTTGCAGAATATCACGTTACAGTCTCATGCTATGTGTATAGTTTTCTTTTGGAAGCCAGAAAACAACTGGGGATTCAAGTCGGACACTTCGCACCAATATGATTCACAGATTGTGGTTTTGAACTTTAATTGGAAGGGAGAAGTGTTCTGAATTATAGGACTATGAAAACTTCTCTTTTTTATCAATCAGCTGTATACTTTTGTCACATTTTACTGTATATTTAAATAATATTGTGTCTGTGTGCATTCCTTTACTGTGTAGTGAGCTTACCTGCTTATAATTTGGAAACATAGTTCTTTATATTTTGACAGTAGCTTCAGGTCGGTACCCAAGTTAATTTTGACAAAAATTACCTTTCTTTTTCAAGTAGCTAAGAAAAATCAGAATCAGATTTATTATCACTGCCATAACATATAATTTGTTGTTTTTGCAGCAGAAGTACAGTGCAAAAGACATAAAAATCCATAAATTGCAAAAAAAGTATAAATAAAATGGAATAACAGTAATATTTATGGGTTCATGGACTGTTTAGACATCTGATGGCAGAGGGAAGCTGTTTCTAAATCATTGAATGTGGATCTTCAGACTCCTGTAACTCCTTCCTCAAAGGCAGTAGTAAGAAGAGAGCATCTCCTGAAATGTTGATTGTGTATTCCCCTTCATTGATGCTGCCTGACCTCCATACTGGCTTGATACAGCCATTTAGAATTTTTTCTGGTGTAAATATATAGAAATTTGTACGAGTTCTTGGTGATATATCAAATTCCCTCAATGAATTATAGTCACTCGTGTGCCTTCATTGTGATTGCACTAATGTTTTGGGCTCAGGATAGATCCTGTGAGATGTTGACCCACAGGAATGTAAAGCAGATCACCCTTTCCACTGCTGATTCCTCAAAATGGACTGGTGTGTGTTCTCCCAACTTCCACGTCTTGAAGTGCATATCAGTTCTGTGGTCTTGCTGATGTTGAGTGTGACTTTGCTATTGTGACAGCGCTCAAGCAGCTGATCTACCTCACTCCTGTGTGCCTACTTGTCACCATCTGAGATTCTACCAACAGAATGATGTCAACAGCATATTTATAGATGATACTTGAGCTGTTCTTAGCTGTACGGTCATGAGTGTAGAGAAGGCAGAACAATATCTGAAACACACATCCTTGAGGTGCACCTGCATTGACTGTCAGCAAGGAGGAGATGTTGTTTCAGATCTACATTGACTGTTTATCCTGATGAGGAACTCAAGGATTCAGTTGTAGAGGGGCCAACATCTTGAAGTTTATGACAAACCTCTTGAAGCATTTTATTACAGTAGATATGTGTGCTGCTCATGTGTTTGTCAGTCTGTGTGTAGTTTTTCATTGATACTACTGTATTTCTTTCTCCTACTGTGAATAGCTGCAAGAAAATGAATCTCAAAGTACAAACGTTTATAATATAATGTGACATAGACATACTCTTGGATAATAAATTGACTTTGAACTATTGGGTGATAAACATTGAGGCAATTTCTCCTGCTCTTTTTGGGCAT
Source organism: Hypanus sabinus (assembly GCF_030144855.1). Classification (NCBI taxonomy): domain Eukaryota; kingdom Metazoa; phylum Chordata; class Chondrichthyes; order Myliobatiformes; family Dasyatidae; genus Hypanus; species Hypanus sabinus. The sequence continues at coordinate 136,709,140 of NC_082706.1, read as the reverse complement.
CGGAATGATTGCAGCCCTCTTGAAGCAGGTGAGAAACAGCCATTTGGTTGGCACAGGTTTTTAATAACCGGGCAGATACACAGCCAGGACCCAGTGCCTTGTGGGGGTTCACCCTCTTCAAGGATATTTGGATATCAGAGGGTCACCTGATGCTGTTGAGATTTGCACCAGTGTAGTGTTATTTTCCCTTTCAAAGTGTGCATAAAAGGCATTGAAGTTCATCAGCAAGTGAAGCATCATTGCCATTTCATTGGAAGAGAATTAGTTCATTTGGCCAATTGTCTGCTCTGCCATTTGATCATGGCTGATCCATTTGCCTCTCAACCCCCTTCTCATGCCTTTTCCCCGTAACCATTCACACCCTGACTTATCAACCTCTGCCTTAACTGCTCCTAATTACCTGTTCTCACACCCGTATGTAGCAATGAACTCCACAGAATCAGCACCCCCAGATAAATAAATTCCTTCTCAGCTCCATTCTAAATAGACATCCCTCTATTCTGAGGCCGTACCCTCTGGTCCTAAACTTCCCCACTGTAGGAAACATCCTCTCTATATCCACTCTGTCTAGGCCTTTCAATATTCGATAGGGTTCTATGAGATTCCTCCCTCATTCTACATTCCAGTGAGTACAGGCCCAGCCCAGAACAATCAAACGCTCCTCATATGAGAAGATTTTCATTCCAGGAAATCATTTTCCTGAACCTCCTTTGAAACCTCTCCAATATCAGCACATCCTTTCTTAGATAATTGGTATAATAATACTCTTAGGTAATGAGTACAGTATTGCTTACAATACTACAAGTGAGGCCTCACTAGTGCTTTATGAAACCTCAGCATTACATTGTTGCTTTTATACTCTACCCCTCCTGGAAATGAATGCAAACATTGCATTTGTGTTCATTACTGCTGACTCAGCCTACAATTAAGAATATAGAACATAGAAGTCTGTCGTTGAGTAGCTCGCCAAGCTGGCTTGTTAGTTTGCAGAAGTTTCATTACCCAGCTAGGCAACATCATCTGTGCAACTTCAAATGAAGTGTTGGTGGTCTTCATTGTTCACACACTTTATGTGTCCTGGACACATAAAAGACAAACACTGTGGACCACCAACACTTCATCTGAAGTTGCACTGATGTTATTGCCTAGCTTGGTAACGAAACGTCTGCAAGCTAACAAGCCAGCTTGGTGAGTCACTCAACAACAACATCCTCAACCCGAGCTACAAATCTTTTCCAACATCATATAGAAATCTATAGCACATTACAGGTCTTTTTTGGTCCACAATGTTGGATCATGTAACCTACTCTAGAAACTGCCTAGAATTTCCCTACCACATATTCCTCTATTTTACTAAGCTCCATGTATCTAAGAGTCTCTTAATTAAAAACCCTATTATATCCTCCTCTACCACTGTTACAGTACAATCCACTCACCCACCACTCTGTGTGGAAAAACTTACCTCTGAAATCCCATCATACCTATTTCCATGACCCCTCATGTTAGCCATTTCAGCCCTGGGAAAAAGCCTCTCATTGTCTTATACAACTTTATCAGGTCACCTTTCAACCTCCGTCGCTCGACAAGGAGAAAAGGCCATTCACTCAACCTATTCTCATAAGGCAGGCTCTCCGATCCAGGCAACATCCTTGTAAATCTCCTCTGCACTCTCTCTGTAGTATCCACATCCTTCCTGTAGTGAGGTGACCAGAACTGAACACAGTACTCCAGGTCAGGTCTAGCTAAGGTCTTATATAGCTGTAACACTACTCCACAGCTCTTGAACTTAATCCCATGGTTGATGAAGGCCAACTCATCATACGCTTTCTTAACCACGCTGCACAGCAACTTTGAGTAACCTATGGACATGGATCTCAAGATCTCTCTGATCCTCCACACTGCCAAGAGTCTTACCATTAATACTATATTATGTCTTTAAATTTGACCTACCAGAATGAACCACTTAACACTTAACTGGGTTGAACTCCATCTGCCATATCTCAGCCCAGTTCTGCATCCCATCAATATCCCGTTGTAGCCTCCGAACTATCCACAACACCCCCAACTTTTGCGTCATCAGCAAACTTACTAACTCACCCTTCTACTTCGTCATCCAGGTCAATTATAAAAATCACAAAGAGGAGGTGTCCCAGAACATATCCCTGCAGAACACCATTGGTCGCCCACCTCCATGCAGGTTACGATCCATCTACAACCACCCTTCTGGGGCAAGCCAGTTCTGGATCCACAAAGCAAGGTCTCCTTGGATCCCATGCCTCCTTACTTTTTGAATGAGCCTTATCAAATATTGAAATCCAGATACACTACATTCACTACTCTAACTTCATCAATGTGTTTTGTTATATCCTCAAAGAATTCAATCAGACTCATAAGGCAAGAACCTGCCCTTGACAAAGCCAAGCTGACTGTCTCTGATTGGATTCTGTCTCTCCAAATGCTCAGAAATTCTGCCTCTCAGGATCTTATCCTACAACTTGCCCGCTTGTTTATTTTGTCCAGACCCGGTGATTTATCTAACTGAATACTTTTCAAAAGCTCCAGCAGACTGACTCTCTTAATGTTTATATGCTCAAATATTTCAGTCCACTGTAAGTCATACCCACAATTGCCAAGGTCCTTTTCCCTGGTGAATACTGAAGCAAAGTATTCATTAAGTTCCTCCACTGCCTCCTCTGACTCTACGTACACGCTTCCACTATCGCACCTCACTTGTCCTATCCTCACATGGCTCATTCTCTTGCCCTTCGCATGCTTATAGAATGCCCTGGGGTTTTCCTTAATCTTGCTCGCAAAGGCCTTCTCATGGCCCCTTCTAGCTTTCCTAATTTCATTCTTAAGCTCCTTTCTGGCAACCTTGTAATTTTCTATAGCTTCAACAGTACCTAGTTTCTCTTACCTTTCATAATTTTTCCTTTTTTTCTTAGCTAGATTCTCTACATCCTTTGTTACCATGGTTCTTTTACCCTACCATCCTTTCCCTGCCTCAATGCCTCAATATTAGGAAAGATAAAATCCCACATCACAACAACTCTATTATTATTGCACCTTCCAGAATCTGCCTCCCTATCTGCTCTAGTAATAGAGACATCAAGGACATTAACACCCAGTAGAATTAATGCCCCCTTCCTGTTTCTTGACTTCCATCCACAATGACTCAGTAGACAATCCCTCTATGACTTCTTCCTTTTTTTGCAGCTGTGCTACTATTCCCAGTTAGCAATGCCGCACCCCCACCTCTTTTGCCTCCCTCCCTGTCCTTTTTGAAACATCTAAAGCCCGGCACACTCAGCACTCATTCCTGCCCCCGAGACATCCAAGTCTCTGTAATGGCCACAATGTCAGTTCCACGTATTGATGCATGCTCTTAAGTTCATCCGCCTTGTTTAGGATGCTCCTTGCATTAAAATAGACACATCTCATACCATGTGGCTGATTGCATCTTTTGTCTATCATCTGCCTATCCTTCCTCACAAGCTCCCTACAATCTGTCTCTACTTGTGTGCCAACTGCCCCATCCTCTGCCTCTTCACTCGGTGTCCACACTGCCCCAAATAATTTGAAACCCTCCCCAACGGCATTAGCAAATCTCCTTATCAGGATATTGGTTTCCTTCCAGTTCAGATATAATTTGTCCTAAATGTATATGTCACCCCTTCCCCAGAAAAGGTTCTGTGATTCAAGAACTTGAAACTCTAAACCCCTGTACCGTATCTTTAGTCACTCATTTGTCTCTGGTATCTTCTTGTTCTCACCTTATCTAGCTCATGGCACTGGGCGTAATCTGGAGATTACCACATTGGAGGTCCAGCTCTTCAGCCTCCTTTCTAACTCCCTAAACTTACTGTGCAGGACCTTTACCCCTTTGCTTTCTATGTTAATGTTACCAATATGTACCATGACCTCTGGCTGCTCACCCTCCCTTTCAAGAATATTCTGCAACCACTCAGGACCATCCTGGACCCTAGCACCCGGGAGGCAACACACTATCCTGGCGTCTCTTTTGCTGCCACAGAATCTCCTATCTGTCCCCCTAACTATCGAGTCCCCCATGACTATTGCTTCTCCTGACTTCACCCTGCTCTTTTGAAACTCACAGCTGACCACAATGCTTTTGGTCTGGCTGCTACTGTTGGCTTGCCCAGATAGGTCATCCCTCTCAGCAGTATCTAAAGGGGTATACCTTTTGCTGAAGGGAATGGTCACAAAGGGCAACCCTGTATTTTCTTTCTCCCTTTACCTCTCTCAGTGTTCACCTATCTAGTCCCTGAATTCTACACTGTGGGTGTAACCACCTGTTTAAAAGTCTTATCTATCAATTGCTCTGCCTCTTGGATAATCCGTAGTTCATCCAACTGCAGTTCCAGCTCCTTAATGCAGTCTTTCAGGAGCTGGAGTTGGTTGCACTTCCCACAGGTGTAGTCAAAAGGGAGACCACCAGGTTCCATGAATTCCCACATCCTATAGGAGGACCGTTCCACTGCCATATCTGCCATCCTACCTGTACTGTACTATGGGCAACCAAGACTAAATCAGCAATAACAAAAGGAAAAACCTACCCTTCTTACCTGTTTCTTTGGCCTCCGCCTCTTTCATTGAAGCCTCTTGAGTCAAAGCCTCTAAGTTCCCACTCTCTTTTTAGAACCCAGTCCGACAATGCCCACTCCATTAGGCCCTATCTTTCATTTACAATTTAAAAAGTAAGCTACTTGCTTGCCCCCCCCCCCCCCCACCAATGCTACCTCTCCAATGTTATTTTCCAGAGGTCTGATATCTACTCTTACCCCACTTTTACTCTTTATATAACTGGAAAAAATCTTTTGGTATCCTCTTTGAAATTTTTGGGTAGCTTACTGTACTTCATATTTCATCTTTTCTGTCCTTATGGCTTTTTGGAGTTACCTTCAGTTTGTTTTTAAAAGCTTCCTAATCTAACTTTCCACTAATTTTTGCTCTATTACATGCCTTGTCTTTTGCTTTTATGTTGGCTTTCACTTTCCGTGACAGCCGTGGTTGTATCATCCTGCCTTTGGAATTCTTCTTTGGGATGTTTCTATCCTGCGGTTTCCGAATTTCTCCCAGGAACTCCAGGCATTGTTGCTCTGCCATCATCCCTTCTAGTGTCCCCTTTCAATCAACTTTGGCCAGCTTCCCTCTCATGCCACTGTAATTCTCTTTACTCTACTATAAATCTGATACATTTGATTATAGCTTCTCCCTCTCAAATTGCAAAGTGAACTCTATCATATTAAGGTTGTCATAGCCGAAGGTGCTAATTGGGACAAGCTCCGGCTATCTATCAAATGCTCCCAATGGTATGCTCCTCAAATAGCCTTTGATAACCAAAGTATAGCTCCTGGCAGAACTGTTTCTACTGACAGGAGAAGTGGCAAAGGTGGGTTACTGGCATCTTAAGTTTGGTTGCTTTGGGCTGATGGGTCTCATTACCTGTGGTTGGCAGCTAATCGAGGAGAAGGAAAGCTCTGATCCCAAACCTCTGCTGCCTTGCAGCTATACCCACTCATGAAGAGAGCTTTGGGAGTAAACTCCGAGGGAAAAATATATGGAGCTGGAGTCCTAAAGGCAGTTCTATGTTGAGTTCAATGTTGACTGGCAACTCCTGTGATGCTGCTGGTACCAAACTGTATCGGTCTCTGCTGTTCCTTTGGGTTGATGGGATGCGTGGAAAAGGGAAGGTTGCTGTTGGGCAACAGTTTGCTCTCCATATCGTATTGCTGAGGGTTGCGTATCTGGACACCTAGAATGCAATATCCATGGTCAACTCTGACTGTCTGTCCTTTAGATACGATGTGTATCCTTGGATATTAAGCTGCCAATTATAATCTCTTTCAGCCACAACTCAATGATGCCCACTCTGCACTATAAGATCATCTACCTTAGTTTGTATGCTGTGTGCATTGAAATATAGCACCTTCAGTTCTGTATTCTTCATCCTTTATGATTTTGTAGCTCATTCCACTGACTGCAATTTTGCCCTATCATCTGCCTGTTCTTCCTGACAGTCTCACTACACACTGCCTTGAGCTCAGGTGTAAATCATTTTTCTTGTGCAGGTCATTCTTCCCCCAGAAGAGATTTCAATGATCCTGAGATCTGAAACTCTATCCTCTGCACCATTTCCTTGGCTATACCTTCATTTGACATCATTCTATTTTACCCTCTCTGATGTGCGGCACAGGCTGCAAGCCAGAGATTGCTACCCTGGAGGTCCTGCTTTTCAGCTTTCTATCTAGCTCCCTAAATTCATTCTTCAGGACCTCTTCTCTTTTCCTCCCCTATATTATTAGCGCTAAAATGTACCAAGACTTCTGACTGCTCACCCTCCCCCTTTTGAATTCTTTCAAACCAATCCGAGACATCCCTGACCCTCACAGCTGGGAGGCAACATACCATCTGGGTGTCTATTGCGTGAACAGAATCTTGTGTCTAGTCTTCTAAGTATGGAATCCCCTATTAGTACTGCAGTCCTCCTCCCCCTTCCTTTCTGAGCCAGAGCGCCAGGCTCTGTGCCAGAGACATCATCGCTGCAGCTTCCCCTGGTTGGTCCCCCCACAAACAGTAGCCAAAGTGAGGGGGAGGGCCACAGGGGTGCTCTGCTCTGCCTGCCAATTTTCTTTCCCTCTCCTGATAGTCACCCAGGTACATGCCTCCTGCAACTTAGGGGTGACCACCTCCCTGTAGGTCCTATCCATCACCTCCTCAGTTTCCTGTATTAGCCAATGGTTATCAAGTTGCAGCACCATTTATGCTGTTAAGCTTCACCTTATAGGAACTAATGGAGTGCAAACCCTGCCACAACTGCAATGGTCTCTAACTTCACTCACAATTGCCTTTTTGCTCTCACCTGGACTTAAAGGATTCTGGATTGTTGGTCCTGAACATCATAGATCTAGCCCACAGCAGACTGCTGGTCTCCTGGTTCATTCAGGGCTTCTGGTCTGAGAAAACTTCGTATGTTCTCAAAGGCACACCCTCATCACTCTGGTCTTGATAAAGTCAATGATAGATGCAGCATATTAATTCCAAATCGAATCCCTGAATATTGTCCAGTCCACTGATTCACGTACCCTTCCAAGACCATACCTTCACAGTCATCACCACCTGGTGCTGTGGCTCTCAGTTGCTGCCTATATTCTGGGAGAAGTACAGCCAGGTGAACAGTCTTGCTGAAAATACAGTCACAGAATGGCACAATGAGCATTCTCGATTATTGTGTAACAGTGACCAAATGTGTTGACGAGCTAAATATTTTTTCCGCTCGATTCGATGTTACCAACACTGAGCACCTGAGGAAATCTACAGCTGATGTGACCTGCAACTTGGTCATCTCTGAGGCCAAGGTACACAGGTGATCCAACAAGTGGACAGTTGCAAGGCTGTAAGACCAGATGGCATCCCAGGGTGGGTACTCAGAATGTGGGTGGTACAACTGGCAGGTGTGTTTACGGACACTTTTAATCTCTCCCTCTCCCAGTGTAGAGTGCACTCCTGCTTCAAAACATCCACCATTGTTCTGATACTTAAAAAGACCAAGGTATCATGTCTGAATGACTGATGTCCTGTTGCACTCACCTCAATAATAAGCATATGCTTTGAGAAGCCGGTCAAAGTCTACATCTGCAGCAGGCTACCACCCACACTGGCCCCCTACAATTCATCTATTGACAGAACCAATCGACAGATGACACAATAGCCACAGCTGAACACTCCATCCTTATACATCTGGAAAAGAAGGATGCTTATTTGAGAATGCTGTTCTTGGAGTACAGTTCAGTATTCAACACCAAAATTCCCCCAAGGCTCGGCAAGAAGCTCAGAGATCTCGGCCTTCACCCTGCCTTGTGCAGCTGGATCCTGGACTTCCTACCAGATCGCTGGCAGGTGGTAAGAGTGGGCTCCCTCTCCTCTGCCCCTCTGACGCTCAACATAGATGCCCCTCAGGACTGCCTGCTAAGCCCCTCCTTTACTCTGTGTATATCTATGACTGCATCACCACCCACAGCTCTAATCTGCTAATTAAATTTGCTGACAACACTTCACTGACAGGCCTAATCTCAAATAATAATGAGGCAGCTTTCAGAAAAGGAGTCATCACCTGACATAGTGGTGTCAAGAAAACAGCCTCTCCCTCAATGTCACAAAAACAAAGGAGCTGGTTGTGCTCCTCGTTTCTGAGGAGAAATTTCTTCAGCCAGTGAGTGGTGAATCTGTGGAATTTAGGCAGCTGTGGAGGCCAAGTCTTTATGCATATTTAAGGCAGAGTAAGATAGATTCTTGATTGGTCAGAGCATGAAAGGATACAGAAAGATTCTCGGATATTGAGGCTGAGAGGAAAATTGGATCAGTCATGACGAAATGGCAGAGCAGACTTGATGGGCCAAATGGCCTAATTCTGCTCCTTTATCTTATGGTCTTATCTCATCTGTTTCAAATTTTAAGTGATAAAGATGTTACAATTTGCAGTACAAATGATGTTATGAAAACTCACCTATGAAAATTAGAAGTGAGGCAATGGATTCCGGGAATCAAACATCTGTGCTATTTGATTGCCAGTGCTATTTCATTTTGTTAGAATTTAATATAAGCAATTTAAGCGACACAGATTGATTTTAATTATTGAATTTCATTTTCAGTATCAGGTTATTCTGAAATATATTGTCCCTCTTTAAAATGCCTTTGATGTTGATAATTTAATAAACTGAATGGTTTGAGTTTGCATGAGAGCCATTGTCATCCCACTGTATATCTCTTTGTGAGGGCTCTGTGGCTTAACTCTGACAATCTCCTGCCTGTTGTGCTCCATAAACTAAAACCAATAATATATGCATTTTTAAGAAAGAATACCACTTAATAATTCAACAAGCTATTGAGGTAGCTACATCTCTCGTTTAACATGCATGTGTTTAACATTGCAATGGATTTCTCCATGTGCCAAATACACATCAAATCAAAACAGAAATGTAACTGAAGTATTTTTTAAGTATTGGCTACAATCATTTGCTTAAAATAGCAACAAAAGCTCAAGGTACATCTTCAGACTACATATGTTAATATTTTCTAGACTGAACATTTGACTTAAATACTTAAATTATGAGTAATTCTGCCATTTTTATATCTGATCTCCAGTATGTCTGAACTTAAAAGTGGTAATTTCAGAAGACCAAAGAGCTGATTATTGACTTCAGGAAAGTAGGAGGGGATGTGTTGCACATGCTTCTGTTTATGTCAGTGGTGCTGAGGTTGAGAGGTTTGAGTGTTAAGTTCCTAGGACTGAATCTCACCAGTACCTCTACTTCATCAGGAGGCTGAAGAAATTTGACTTGTCCTCATTGACCCTCACCAATTTTTATCAAAGCACCATATAATGCATCCTATTTGGGTACGTCACTGCTTGACATGACAACTATTTTACCCATGACTGCTAAAAACTGCAAAGAGTTGTGGACCCAGCTCAGCACATCACAGAATCTAGTCTCCTCTCCATGGACTCTGTCTACACTTCTTGTTAACTTGGTAAAGCCAGCATAATCAAAGACCCCACACACAGGCATTCTCCCTACTCCCACTCCCTCTCCCATTGGGCACAACAAATGTCTTAAGTCTGAAGATACATACCACCAGGCTCAAGGACAGCTTCTACCTCACTGTTATGACTATTGAATGTTTCTTCTAGGCAGTGGGTAAAGCTTTTATGTAGTATGGTTAGTGAGCACAAGAAGTTCACATAGCCAGTTACAATGAAGTAGACAAGCGCTGACCAAATGGCCATGAAGCTTTGACTTTACACAACATAGCTTGATTGATTGGAACCTAATTTGAACGAGGGCAACTGCTAGAACTGTCTGACTTTCCTGATTCATTTCTCTGCTTGAATTTGCTGCTACGTCTTCTTTTTCACAACCATCTATGCGCTTTGTTTTTGTTTGGTTGTAAAGTGCAGATGGGACAATCCGAACTATGAAAAATGCTATACACATGTAATTATTTTTTTCTTTATCCCTTTAATATATATTGCTTTGTTTTGAAGTTCCTTTTCTCTGTGTTATTTATATTTAACATCAAAGAATATTCCTCTGCGAAGTGAGAAGTAAAAGTCTAGGATACATGTATAGTAGTGGTTAGGTTACCAGTCTAATAATCCAGATGCTAGGGTTGTTGATCCAGAAACATGTTAATGTCCTATGTTCAGGGAAGTATTCATTCAAGAGATCAGGATGCTACTGCATCCCTAATTGCCCCTAAACTGAGAAATCCATTGAAAGTCAGGAACATAAGTGCATATGAAGTTATTTATGGCTCAGAAAGAGTAAGGAAAGTTCTCTTCTTACCTGAAGAACTTTAACAAATGAAATGTTTCTTATGCATTCTGCTAATTTACAATCACCTTTGCTGTTACTAGCTTTTTGGTCTAGACTATATACAACAGTGGAGACGCAAGCGACTGTAGATGCTGAAATCTGGAGCAACAAAAGATCTGCTGAAGGAACATATTGGCTTGAGCAACATCTGTGGGAGGATAGGGATTGTTGATGTTTTGGATCCTGAAGCAAAGCTTGGATCTGAAACATTGACAATTCCTTTCGTCACACACATGCTGCTTGACCTGCTGATAGGTCCAACAGATAGTTTATAGATAGAACAATGATTAAGTTCATGGCTAGCAGAAGAGGCTTCCACTATCAATCTTGGAACATGAGATTAAATCCCACAACGTTGACTTGTGAATTTAAATTCAAATAATTACAGAGCAAAATCAAGCCAAAATGATGACCATGTAATAATTAGATGTTTGTAAAACCCCACCTGATTTGCTCATGTTCTTCCGGGGTCTCAATCTACCAATCTTACCTGGTCTACCCTATATGTGACTTCAGACCCATTGATGTCATTGATTTTAATTGTCTCCATAGGTCAGGGGAAATTAGTAATGAACAATAAATGCCATCTTTGCCAGTAGTGCTCATATACTGTGAATAAGTTGCTATGATGGGAATCAGTGGTTCTCGCCTCCAGTTATGAATCCAGTAAATTAAACACTAAGATAAATAAAATCTTAGCATCAGTAACAGTGACTATTAAACTACTAAGTTGTTGTGAAGCCATTGGGTTCTCTAACGTCCTTCAGAAAGGATGTTTACTATATATATCTTGCCTGACCTACATGAGACTTAAGACCCAACAGTGTGGTTGACTCCAGTTGCCTTTGAAAGACTCTCATATGTCATTTTAGTTCAAGAGCAATTTAGAACAGACTGTTGGCCTAATGGAGATACCAAAGATTCTGTAGATACTAAAAATCTGGAACAACACACACAGAGTGCTGGAAGGACTCAGCGGGTCAGGCAATATTTATGGAGGAAAATGGAACAGTCAACATTTCAGGCCAGTATTCTTCATCACAACTAAGAATTGTTGGCCTTATCACCAAAGCCCAAGAATTTGACTTTGCTTACTTGGGTTTTTGTTCCCTGAACCATGTCCTTACTTGACTGGTCTAGTCCAGGCTATCTGATCAGCATCAGGTTCCTACTCAAATATATCGGAACTACTGCAGGGAAAAAAAAGTACAGCAATTAACTGCTGGAAGATTGATTGTTCCTTGTTCCAAAACAGACATTTGAGATACATGGGAATGGATGTATGTAATTCTGTCTGATTATTTTCAGAATTTAGTATTGTTACAGTTCAGTGAATGTTATGAATAGCATATCTTCAACTGCATATGTTGAAGATAAATCTTCTGTTTCACCAAGTCTAGATTGATTCAGAAATTAGATATTCAAAATATTTCTGTAGTCTCAGGCACATGTGAGAAGCAGCTTATTTTTCTTAAGAGGTACAGTTGGGAGTGTTGGTACCACTAACATTGAATTATGCATTCTAACTTATGGCAAAGTAAGCTACCTGTGACACTGAGTGTACCACAGCTACGGTCTGCAGAGCTCCCTCTCAGCTGATAGTGTGTTGTCATGCAGTCTCATTGAATAGCACCGGAATGCTGCTGAAGGTTAAACTTCAGCCTTTGAATCAGCCAAACTGTCTCCTTCAAGTTCTTATGCTAACTACAGTTGAGGGATGCATTTCTCTACTGACAGATAAAACATAAACCAGAATGTTTGAAGAAGTGTAAATTGTATTTCTCCTGCCCACTCAGGTTTGCAGGTTGTGTGGTGTTTACATCATCATTGGTGACTTACTTGTTGTCAGATATGCTCAGTCCAGTTTATCCTTTAGTGGTTATGAATATCATGAAAAACAGTAAAAACATGTAAATTTTGCTGTAATGACATTCCCATCATTCATTTACTCAAAAAGTAGTTTTTACTTAAATGTATTTTTCAGCAAAGTTGAGTGATATTCTTAACAAAGAGAGATTTATCTGTGCTCTGTAACTCCTGAAACAGTGTTAAGGGTATATTTTTATATAGTTGAGGTGCTGTGACAGCTGCTGGTGTTCATTATTCTGCAGAGGTTTTGCTAAGCAACTGCTATCCTAAAATACATTAAATTTGACATTTCTGATCTTAAAGACTATGGCCATAAAATTTCCTCATCTGCTGACACTCCATCCTCTATCCTTTTCATGTAATTCCCAGTGTTCTAGCGCGCCCTAGAGGGTCACAGTTATTTGCTCGATTTGTTTTAATCTTTCCAAAACTTTGATAGTATCAAACACGTATTGTTTCTACTAAAACTTCTTCACGAGGATCTAACAGTTATTTCATATTTTTTCTCTGTTTTAAGAAATCAAGAAAGCAAATGCATAATACATTTGTTGAAAGATATAGCCAAATATATTTTGTTTAGCAAGCCCATTATCCAGTTTATGCAAAGTTTGTACATTCCTTTACAGTTATCTTTTATTAATTTTTGTTAATCCATTTTTTATGCTTAGTCCGAACTATTTGGGCAGAAAATGCAATTATGTAATCTCCAGTACTCTTCAGTTTGCCAAATTCCTGTAGCCCTTTTAATTATTGCACAAGCTTTCCATTGGGAACAACCATTATTTTATTTTAGATGTATTCAGCAAAGCAGAGAAATACAGCACCTTACTGCTAAGTTTTTAAGTAGGCCAATTAAGAGAATGCTGTTAACTCCTTTTTGTACCTTCACCTCTGACTAAATTTTAATACAGCTGGACTGTTAGAGACAATATCTTTGCTTTTGCTAAGGATCCATGTGATGTTAATGTTGGCCGTTCTAAATCTAGATTCTATTGGTGTAGTGTTGTCCATAATTTGGCACTAAATTGGTTGTTCTTACTGACAAAAACCACAAGAATTGCTAGTTTGGAAATAAAATTGCATCGTCGTGGAAAATTGGGATTGCTTTTCTCCAGAGGGTAGAGATAGATTGTGTTTGTGACAATGCAAAACAGTCTTTGCTCTACTTTATAACTCAGAGTGGACCATACCTCTTTGAGCAAATTATCTTCTGTCAAGCTAAATGGGAGGAATAACTGAGTTTGTCTTTTCCATTTAATGGTTAGGCAATGAGTTTACTCAGATTTAGAAGAAGAATGCATTTTAATTGATCCTTCAGAGACATCGAGAAACCTTAACTGTAGTCAATTGCTTCAACAACATCTTGTATTGATGCGACCTTCAAGAGCCTATAAGGTGTAAAAGTTACATAGAAGAAAATTATGAAAGAAAATGTAATGCAGAGTAGACAGGATAACTAGGCTGATATTCAGAAGCTGGAAGGGAGAGCCATACATCCATACCACTTGGAGAATTTGGATGAGAGCTACAATCAGAAAGGTCAGGACTCAAGAGATTGAACTCTTGCAAGGTGAGCTCCCTTCCTAGTCTCTTGGATCAATTGAAGAAGATGGACAAGGGGGAATTCATCTCCTTTTTCTCATAGGAGGCTATGTGGAATCAGGAAGCCATGATCATGTTTGTGGACTTCATAACACTTACTCTTCTTGTTGTTATATATTTCTGATCCTGATAGATCTATTCCCGCTATCCTATCTTTTGGTAGTTTTTCTGGTTATAAATTAAATTTGGATAAGAGTGAAATATTTCCTTTAAACGAGCAAACTTTATTGAATGACAGGACACCATTTAAAGTTGTTACTGATAACTTTATTTATTTAGGTATAAAAATTACTAAGAAGTATAAAGATTTATTCAGATTGAATTTTTTACCCATGCTTCATCAAATTCAACAACTTACTACTAGATGGTCCCCTTTATCCTTATCATTAGTTGGTCGGATTAATGCTATTAAAATGATGATTTTACCGAAATTTTTATATTTATTTCAAGCCTTACCAACTTTTATTCCTAAATCTTTCTTCGATAACATTGATTCAAAGATTTCCTCATTTGTGTGGCAAAATAAAAATCCCAGGTTAAGTAAAAGACAGTTACAGAAATCTAAAAAAGATGGTGGTTTAGCTTTACCTAACTTTAGATTTTATTATTGGGCGAATAATATTCGAAACTTAATATATTGGAAACTAGATTTGGATTCACCATTGTGCCCACAGTGGGTAAATTTAGAATGTAATGTTGCACAAGGATATTCTTTATTCTCCATTCTTGGTTCTTCTCTTCCGGTTGATTTAGTTAAACTCAATAAATAGATATCCAATCCTATTATCAAACACACAATATGAATTTGGTTTCAGTTTCGTAAGTTTTTTACTCTGAAAAACTTTGTTCTTGATAGCCCTATCTTACTTAACTTCTTTTTTAAACCTTCTTTAACAGATCGAGCTTTTAGCATATGGAAAAGGAAAGGTATAATATGTTTTCGTGATCTCTTTTTTGAAGGTAGTTTGATGTCTTTTGACCAACTTTCCAACAAATTTAATTTACCTAAATTTAATTTTTTTAGATATTTACAAATTAGAAATTTTTTATATAAAGTTTTACCATCCTTTCCCAATTCAACTTTGATAGACTTTTCAGACATGATTTTTACCCTGAATCCTTGTCAGAAAGGATTAGTGGCTCTTATTTATAATAGGATTATGAAGATACAACCAGAAATATCAGGTAGAATTAAACAAGAGTAGGAAAAAGAACTTCAATATAATATATCAACAGAAAAATGGGAAAAATTTTACAAATGGTTAATTCTTCTTCTATATGTGCTAAACATGTGTTAATACAATTTAAGGTCGTACATAGAGCTCACATGTCTAAAGATAAGCTTGCTCGATTCTATTCTCATATTAACCCTCAATGTGACAGACGTCATTCAGATGTGGCCTCACTGACCCACATGTTTTGGTCATGTCCCACTTTACATAACTATTGGAAGGACATATTTGCTACCATTTCCTCAATTTGGAATATTGATTTACAACCTCATTTTATTACTGCAATTTTTGGTATACCAAATGAGGATGGTAGTCGACTTTCCCCTTCAATTAGATGAATGGAAAATGGAAAGAAGTAAACCCTCCTACTACATTTCAGTGGTTTTCTCAAACTATCTCTTGTCTGAGTTTAGAAAAAAATTAGAAGTACTATTTTCGATTCATCAATTAAATTTGAAGAAACTTGGGAACCATTCATTCGACACTTTCATATGAATTAATTTGGCCTCTTCCAGACCTTTTCTCTTTTTATTCTTGTTATGGTATGGTGTTCCAGAGTTTTTGACACTATCATACTCATATAAACTGGTATTATTGCCCATGTTAGTTTAGGTTTATTTTTTTTAATATACATTTCTTCGTGCATTTTTACTTTTTTTTCTTTTGATGGCTATTTTTATTCTTTTTCATGTTCAATCAAAACAGGTTTGATTGTTTATTATAAGTTTTTTTTGGTTGATAGTTAATAAGATATTGTTATCCTATTATAAATTTAACTTTAAATCTAATGCATTTATAACCTATTTATAATATGTTATGTTTCTCTTTATATATATATGAAATTCAATAAAAAGATTGAAAAAGAAAGAACACTTACTCTTAAAGGCTCAGTGCCAAACCTATCACACATTTCTTTCTAGAAGTGGGAGAAAGTGACATTCGTTGTGAAGTCATGTATGAAGGTCATTTGAATGTCTGTGCATCTATGCAATTTTGCTGTGATGCCACTAGATGCCTGATCTCTGCCATAGTTTTATGTTCCAAGGGAACAACAAAATGCTATCGAAAAATATTTTGATGTTGTTGCAGAGCAGAGGTTCCACAGATGGGCAAATTGTTGTTCCACAGGCTTGAAAACACCTACCACTATACTCAAGGACAGCTTCTGACCCAGCGTTGTCAGACTCTTGAACTGACCTTTCATATTCTAAAGATAGACCTGATCTCCCAATCAATCTCGATGTGGTCCTTACACTTCATTTATTTACCTGTACTAAACTCTATCTGCAGATGTAATACAATATTCTGCATTCTGTTTTCTTTTTACTACCTCAAAGTACTTATGTATGGCATAATATGCATGGATGGAACTCGAAACGAAAGTTTTTCACGATTTTCTCTGTGCATGTGACAACAGTAAATTACTTCTGATTCTATTTTCTGGAGAACTGAAATGGAAAGTGAGCATTTGTTTCTCATCTGCAGGAAATTCTTGCCCTACTTCCTTTCTACATCAGCTGTAAACTGAGTCTGCTCAGATTGAATAGATGCCTGACTCCAAGCAAAATAGCCAGATGGATGGGATTTGGACCTGTCTGCCAGCTCTGCCTCAGATCAGGAGGTTGAAGCAATAGTGGACCGATTAAGTGCATGAGACTGTCACTGCACTGTCCACCTGGTTCCCAGAAAGGTTGCTTGGATTGCAAGTACAGCAGGAGGTTCAGAGTTTCATAGATCTGAGGAGCTTCCATCCCGATGGCAGGAACATTAATTTCTCTAACTTCTGGTAATTTCTCCTCCTTCCCCTCTCTCTCTTCTTCCATTCCCCACTCTGAATCCCTTATCACCCCTTCTCTTCTCCTCACCTGCTTATCACCTCCCACAGGTTAGCCCTTTTAAAAGCCCCAATAGACAGCTAGCAGGTAGCTTGCTCCCAGTATCAACAGGCAAAGCCAAACAACAAGCGATTTGGAGTTTATTAAGGGTTTTAGTATTGAAATACTAGTGGAGAAGATAAACCCTTAAAGCTTGGAAGTATATGATGCAACAGCAAGACTCAGTAGTGAGCTGCAAAGCAAACATGCCTATGGGACTCATCAGAGCAGGCTTAAAAACTGATTGCAAAGTGAAATAACTACATATTTTCAGCTATTTCTTAATATTCCAAGTATTAAATATCCAGCAACTAATCTGGTCTTGAAATTATGGTTGGAGGAGAGAGAACTGAGAATTGAATAAGAAAAGCCATACAATGTGGGGTCATCCACCAATGGATGTGAAAATTAATTTGTTCACCTAGTCATAAGTGCTGAAGCATTTTCTGATGAGCCATTTTTCAAAATAAGAAGGAACAGTAGCAATAAGTATAAGGCTGCTCTTCTAAAGATTCAATAAGAAAATCTGGGATTGACTGGATGTTCAAATTTGACAGTGAGCAAAAATGTAACAAGGACCACTTAGGAGTCAGAAATGTGAAGATTCGATGGGCACTGAATTTACTT
This sequence comes from Hypanus sabinus, assembly GCF_030144855.1. Lineage (NCBI taxonomy): Eukaryota > Metazoa > Chordata > Chondrichthyes > Myliobatiformes > Dasyatidae > Hypanus > Hypanus sabinus. The sequence continues at coordinate 136,691,539 of NC_082706.1, read as the reverse complement.
AGTAGAGTTGTCACATATACCAAAGTCCAGTGAAAAGCTCGTCTTGTTGAAATCAATAATTATACAATGCTTTGTGGTCATAGAAGGTAAAATAATAACAGACTGCAGAGAAAAGTATAACAGCTGCAAAGAAAATGCATTACAAGAAGACAACAAGGTGCAACATCATAATAATTGTGAGGTCAAGAGTCCATCTCATTGTACTAGACTTGAACAACATTGCTGCTTTAATGTTTTCCATCAATTCAACTGACAAGGAATCTCCAGAGGTCTCTGGATTATGCAGAGGAACAACTTTACATCAACCATTTCTACTGTGCACAACCTTCCAACAGAAAAATGATTTTTTAATTTAATGAAAGAAGTGAATTCAAGAAACAATATTGAAAAACCTGCAGGTGCTGGAAAGCTGAAATAGAAATAAAATTCTGGAAATACTCAGCAGGTCAGGTAGCATCTGTGGAGACAGAGGCAGAGTTAAGGTTTTACCAGAATAAGTATCATGTTATAAGAACTGAGCTGTTAACACCAAGAAGACACTTAATACATCAGTTAAATATTGATTAAGCTCAGCACATAGGCAACTCTGTGTCATTGTGGGCCAATAGCAGGTCTTTTGGCAGATATAGGTGAACATTCTGCCCCTATAGTCTGTTCATCTGCTTAATCCTACAGAATATACTTCCTACACTCATTCCTCCCATTCATCCTCCACCTGATACTTATCCCTGCAAGTGTGACAAGTGCTACACTTACCCCTTTACTTCCTTCCACACCACCTTTCAGTGTCCCAAACAGTCCTTCCAGGTGAGACAACACTTCATCTGAGAGCGTGCCAAAGTCAGCTACTGTATCTGGTGCTACTGGTCTGGTCAATGAGACCTGATGCAGATCAGAAATTCGCTTTGTCAAGCACCTTCACACTTTCCACTGTAAAAGGCAGGATTTCCTGGTGGCCCCCATTTCAATTCAACTTCCCATTCCCATTCTGACACATCTATGCATGGTTCCTATACTACCATAATGAGGCTAAGTTCTTTCACACCTGGTTTCACCTAACCCCCGCCAGTTCGTAATCCTTCCCTTCCCCCATCTTCTTCTTCTGACTTCTGCCTCCTTCCTTTCCATTTCTGAGGAATGGTGTCAGCCAAAAACGTACTCTGTTTATTCCTCCTCACCGATGTTCCCTGATTTGCTGAGCTCCTCCAGCGTTTTGTGTGTGTTGCACACACTTCCAACTTGGTGTGCAGTGAGAAAATCACTAAACATTTGGAAATGATAAGTGCATCATATTACCTCTTACACTTCATCTACTTGCTTTCTCTGTGGACTCCCAACATCACGAGAAAGGCTTCTGTGTCTCCAATTTAGCCAAGTGCCTACACAAGAGAGAGAAAAAAATCCACTCTTATAGCTGAGAGAATTGCCAGGCTTGCCCGAGTACATCTGCCATCCAACCCTGACTATGAGCTTCCATTTGATTGCTCACCTTACAATTACAGTGTCAGTAATATCACTGCACCACTCAGACTACATTGTCCCACATTAATAAACCAAAAGATGTTTTAAGTATTCAGTAGTTAGGCAGCAATAACTAGATTTTCAGACTCCATAGCATTTTGCTTCTGCCTTATCTTTACCTAACTGCAAGCTGCATCTTTGAGGAAGGCTATTTCAATACCATTTTATGTTTTGTATTTATGAAGACTGTGATCTATAGGGGAAAATTGTATTAAGTCCAGAAAGTTAGACTGAAGTGAAATTGGATTCCAATATTCATTAGATACATTAATTAAAAGTTTAAACTGCTGCTGCATTCTCAATGAATTTGGAAATCGCACAAGTTATGCTCATGGTGAATAAGACAATACTGAACAGTTGTATGAGTGAGCCAACTGTACTCTGGAGTTATTGTCTGGTGTTCTAGTCGCAGAGCTGATTTCTCACTTTGTTGATGAAATCATATTTTAAAATTTCAGTGAATCATTTGAATAGTTCTATTCTAAGTACAAACGCATTGTAATTGCTCATATGAGCTGTCGCATGATAGCAAAAAGTAGTGCACTGGTTTGCAATATCCACTCATTTTCTTCAAGATTTTTTACTTCGCACCATCTATAACAAGAGTTTTAATCAAACATATATTGATGGCACTAATCTCCAACAGAATTTGTAACTCATCAGAAGCAAAGTACAAGTTGTTCTCAAATTATTTACTGTATCTATTTTGTGGAGCACTGTAGATATTTTTGCCTTCCCCTGCTGACTCCCTAGATCTCCCAAGTTGTGTATAATTCACCATCTGAGGAAGTGAGTAAGTGCATTACCCCCTGACCTCAGTCAGCTTTATTTTCAATTGGCAAATGGGAACTGGTAGGTAGCTTGGAATGACTTATCTTTCAAATGTGACCTCCCTGCTCTGTCCACCACTTGTGCCTTTCACCCATTTCCCATTCCTACCAACACAACTCCTTCGGCCCCCCCCCCCCCCATCCCCACCTTCCATTCCTCTACCACTAATGGTGGCCATACTGGCACAGTGCTTTGAGTAACAGAAACATTAGTGTTCCAGCCTGCTGAGGAAGTCAGAGGCTAAGACCTTAATAATGGCTAGAACAATTATTTTTGCCAATAACTTGTTGCAGCTTCTTTGAACTTTGGATTTTGATTCATTAAAAGCTTGTTTTTGAACTTCAAATAACCTCAGTTTTGTTACTAGCTCATCAGCTGCACTAAATGTGCAAAAATTCATTGTTTTGTATTTATAAAGGTTATTATCTATAGGGGAAAATTGTACTATATCTAAAATACTTAAATGAACAAGTCAGCTGTGTTTATTCCAGTGGATTGTTCTTATTCTAGTGGGGTGCAATTGTAAGGTCTCTGCTGGTTCTAATGCTTTGGTGTTCTGCTGTAATTCTAGCCAGATAGAGGTATTATGCATCTGGAAACAGACTTCTATCAGTGGCCCATACTGGCCTTTTAAAAAGGCACATCCTTTCCAGAAGCTAGTCATGAGACAGACTGTTTCATTGAGGACAGTGTTTGATTTCCTGTGGTTGCTTTCGACCACATTTGTATATAATAAAAAGGTGGGCCCCACTGGTTTCATTTTCATCTTGACAACACTTGAAAAGACAAATTGATTTTAAGTACTTCAGTTCCACATGTTTGTTGTTGCGTTATTCCTAATTTCTTGACAACCTTATTGAACTTCTGTCTGTAAAGGGATGGATGGTCAATGGTTTCTATGTGGTAAAGTTTAAAGAACATAAATTAAAAACATTGCTTCCTCAGAATTGTATAATTTGCTTTGAATTGGTATTTCAGGTAAGACATTGCAGATGCTGTTGATCTCAAAATTTGTAGCTTATTATAAATGCAGATAGCAGCAACTATTTTTGCCTATTGTGTTTTAGTGGCTCAGAATATTTTTGCAATTACTTGAAAAACAGAAACATATTAAGTTGCTACAATAAATATCGGAAGGGGAATATGAAATGAATTCATTTTCTTGGAATTTTTGCCTCTGTCCAGAGAAGTCCAGAACAAAGTTACAGATGAGCCTTTCAAATTTGTTATCAGGAAGCACTTCTTTATCAAAAGATGCTCTAAATCTGGAGATCTCACTGTCCAGAAACATTTGTCCATCAGCTGAAGATTTCATGAATATTAAATATATGAATAGCTCGGATTAACATGCAGATCCATCTTGAAATAATTGAATGGCAGAATAAACCCATGATGAGATTCAAAGAAAGTGGTGTTCTCCCTGCCACACTTAATTAAAAAAACTACACCTCGTGCTGCCAGGAAGGATGGTGGAATCAGATGCAATGGCATTTATCGCAATGGAGTGGAAATGTCTTTAACAACATAGAACAGTACAGCTTAGGAACAGGCCTTTCAGCCCACTTTGCAAGTACTAGCCATAAGGCAAATTTAAACTATATATCTGCATGCTCATTGTCTACATCCCTCAATTCCCCATTGTTTCAGGTGTCTGTCTAAATGGCTCTTAAAGGAAAATATTGCAGTGCTGTGGGAGAAGAAGAGTGGCTTATGATTAATCAGATAGCTCTTTTAAAGAGACAGACATATATCATAGAGTCATAAGAAAGTACAATGCAGAAACAGGCCCATTGACCCATCTAGTCCATGCTGAGCCATTTAAACTGCTGACTCCCATTGTCCTGCACCAGGACCATAGTCTTCCATACTCCTACCATCCATGTAAACTTCTTTTAAGCATTGAAGTCGAGCTCCCATGCACCACTTGTGCTGGCAGCTCATTCCACACTCTCAAGACCTTCAGAGAGAAGTTTCCCCTCATATTCTCCTTAAACTTTTCACATTTCACCCTTAACCCTTTTACTATTCCCACCCAGCCTCAATGGAAAAAGTCTGCTTGCATTAACTCCTCATAATTTTGTATATCTCTATCAAATCTCTACTCAATCTTCTGTATTCCAGGGAATAAAGTCTTAACCTATTCAATCTTTCCATATAACTCCAGACCTGGCAATATCCTGATAAATTTTCTCTGTATTCTTTCAACCTTATTTACATCTTTCTTGTAGGTAGGTGACCAAAAATGCAAACATTACTCCAAATTAGGCCTCGCCAATGTTGTATACAATTTCAACATAACATTCCATCTCCTGTACTCAATAGTTTGATTTATGAAAGTCAACATGCCAAAAGCTTTCTTTACAACTCTGTCAAACTGTGACACCAGTTTCAATGAATTATGGACCTGTATTCCAAGATTCATTTGTTCTACCGCACTCCTCAGCGCCCTACCATTCACTGTGTAAGACTTATCCTGGTATGTCCTACCAAAGTGCAACAACTCGTACTAATTCCATCTGCTATTTTTCAGCCCATTTTTGCAGTTGGTCCAGATCCTGCTGCAAGCCATAATAGTGTTCCTCGCTCCACTACACCCCCAATCGTGGTGTCATCTATGAATTTGCTGATCTAGTTAACCACATTAACATCCAGATCATTGATATAGATGACAAACAACAATGGACTTAGTACCGATCCCTGCGGCACTTCACTAGTCACGAGCGTCCAGTCAGAAAGACGACCATCTACTACCACTCTCTGCCTTCTCCCACAGCACCAATGTCTAGTCTTCAGAGACAACATCCACTGCTTTTTCTTCATCTTTCCTGGTAACTTCCTCTGTTAGATTGGTTAGATATGACCTATCATGCACGAAGCCATGCTTACTATCCTTAATCAGTCCCTGTCTATCTAACTACTCATATATCCTGTGCCTTAGAATAGCTTCCAATGACTTTCTGACTACTGATGTCAGGCTCACCATAATTTCCTGATGGGTGCATGACTTATTTCTCTCTCAATTATATCTTATGAATTTTCATTTGATTACAATATATTTTATGAATTTGCATTTGAAATAGAATTATGTATTAAAATTCATAATATAAACTAGATTCTGCAGATGCTTATTCTGCAGCTATATTACAAATTGAAGATTATCGTTTGCTGACTATCATCTGGAAGTATTATGTGTATTAATTTCCTCTACATACCATGGCAAAATAAGTGACAAGCTTATTACAATTAAATATGAATGCTACCATTGTTACTCTATAAATTAATAATAATGCATTTGAACCTTGCTGGGATTATTTCAGATGCACTGAATACTTGTCAATGCAACAGGGTAGAAAAATGTAAAGCTCTTCAAGAGAGTGTTCTATCATCTTAATGAGAATCACTGAGAATATGGCTGTTATGCATTATACTACTTGTGTAACTTCGATATACAGTAACCATGGATTTCCATCAACATAAATGTGTTACTTCTTTGCCACCAATTTTGCTCTCTATTCCCCATGGAGTTTCCTTTGTAGCAAGAATCTAGAGTTTCAAAATAACCACCTTCTTTTATTTCATTCTGGCTTTGTGTTTTAATAATGCTACAATATCTGGCCCATGTGGGTTAATGAAATGTGTGACTTAAAGATGTTGGAATGTTAAAGCAAAATTGTCACCCTTGCAAGATATTTTAGGGCCAGAATCTGACATCATTTGCTTTTTATAGTTTTAATAATGAATTAGAAACAGGAACAATATGAATATATTATTAACATCCCTAGCTGCTCTATACTGGTATCATAATAATCTAATCAGTAAATTTATATTCTCTTAACAGAGCAAATGAGCTGAGAATTTTGACAGCATGAATTTCTCTGCTCATCTGTTTTGTATTTTTAGTGTAATATTTGAAATGAGCATTACCAGAAATGGTAAAACAATTGTAGGTGTTGTAGAATTGGTAACATGCACTTTTAAAATGAATAAATGATGGCAACTGTGGGTTTCCTAAAATGAAAATTAATGTTGTTTTTCAAGTAATCTTGCCTATGATAAAACATTTTAACAAAGATATATTTACATCAACCCAAATACCTGTAATTTCTCTGGAATGACCATTACATAGCATCATATGTATTAGATAAATTTTATTTATATAATACAATTCAGTTTAAGAAACTTCAAAATGCCTTTTTGTCCCTTCAAGTGTTTCATTAATTGATCAGTATTTGGGCATTAAGAAAGAAATACTGTTAGTCTTCAGCATTAACTATTTATTACAATAATGATTGAAATCTTGCAGGACGCTTCTCATTACAGCCTACTGTAACTCTATTTGTGGCAAATAATTTCCTGCATGTTGGAATAGTGGAGCTTTGAGCAATTTATTGTTCTGAGTGGAGGTTATATAAAATCAGCCGGTTGCAAGGACACAAACAACTGGGAGCAGGATGAGGCAAGCAGGCCTTCAAGCATACACCAGTCTTGATGAAGGGTCTCAGCCCAAAACATTGAATGTTTATTCATTTCAATAGATGCTGCCTGACATGAGAGTTCCTCCAGTATTTTGTGTGTGTTGCTCTGAATTTCCAGCATTGGTACAATTTCTTTTGTTTTTCTCTTTCCACAGTTGCTGCTTGACTGGCAGGGTTCTTCCGGCATTCCTGATTTTGTTTCATATTCCAGCATCTGAGCTTTTGTTTACTTTCTGTTACTGGTAAAACCCATCAGACTGAGAATAAACTGAGTATGATAATTAGTTAGATTGCAATCCCGTTACTTGGCATTGTCTTTCTCCCAATCAAATTATTCCTGGCAAATCTATTGTGCATATTGTGGAGGACACATCTTGTGTGTAGTTTAACTCTCCAACTATCAATGATTAAGAGTTTTTTTTTTAAGTGGCCTCCCACTCAGACCTCGATTCGATCGGATGCCTCAAAACCATGGATACTGCAATCACCAGTAATGATTACAACGGCCACAGGTGGATTCTTCCATCACCAACTCCACCTTCAGACTACGAATTATGCGACCTCCAGCTCCAGCTCCAGCCCCAAACTTGGCCACCTCTAGCTCCAGGTCGAGACCTTTCACACTGCTGCTGGACCCCTGGGCTTCCCTTTCCCCACTACTATTCCCCAACCCAGGGTGTCCTAGGCACTCCTGTCTACTCTTGGGTCCTTTGAACCTTCATCTTTCTCCCACTCTCCCCTCTTTTCTGACCTCTAACCTCTGCCGTCTTCACCATTCCCTCTAATCTTCCTCTCTCTGAGGCAGAAGGGCCTTAACTTTGACCACTCCCCTCTTTGCCTCTACCTCAGTGAGATCCATGTCCACCACCATGCTGACCTCTCCTTCCATCATCTCCATCTCCGAGACCATTTCTTTGGCAAGAGTTCCTGACCCCTTTTTCCATCTCCAACCCCACTCCTCCTTTTGGTCACCCTGTTCTGGTTTTCTGCTTGCTCTGGATCTTTTTATCTCCAATTGCTGATGAGACATCTACTGGATTGACTTCAGCACTCCTCTCGCCTCATCGAATCTTACCCCATTTTAATGCAGTGCCTCCACTATCTCTGTGCCAATCCCAACCTCATCATCAAACATGCAGGCAAAACAGGTGCTGTTGCAGGGTGGCAGACTGACCTCTACTTTGCTGAGGTTGGGCAGCAGACACCTCCTCCTACCCTTTGAAAATAATCCCACTCAGGACCATCAGGACATTGTCTCCAACACTATCACCGCTCCCATCAATCACAATCAAGTTTAATATCACTGGCATATGTTGTGAAATTTGTTTTGTGGCAGCAGTGCATCGTAATACATTGTGAAAAAAACTAAAATACAAGAAGTATATATGAGAAAAATGTAACGCAAAATGAGAGGAAAAATAATAGTGAGGTGTTATTCATAGATTCATTGTCCATTCAGAAACCTGCTGGTGCAGGGGCAGAAGCTGTTCCTGACACATTGAATGTATCTCTTCAGGGCACTTGTACTTCCTCCTTAATGGTAGCATTGAGAAAAGAGCATGTCTTGGGTGATGGGCATCCTTAAAGATGAATGGGAATGTGTGAGTACTGTCCAGAATGTAAATATCACTGGACTAGTGCTGTAATTTTTCTTGCATATTTTGGAGTGCAAACGTCGTATGATGTTTATTTTTACTATGTGATAACTCTGGAAATATGAACATAAACAGAATTGAGTAAGATATCTGCTTAAACAGTTAAAAAAAATAAATGAAGAGGGGCATCCATATAATATAGAGATAAGGAGAAATTTCTTTAGCCAGAGGGTGGTGAGTTTGTAGAATTTGTTACCACACACAGATATGGAGGCCAGGTCATTGGGTGTATTTAAGGCAGAGAATGATTGGACACAGCATCAAATGTTACGGGGAGAAGGCCAGGGAGTGGGGCTGAAGGGGAGGAAAAAGGATTAGCCATGATTGAATGGCAGAGCGGATTCTATGGGCCAACTGGCTTAATTCTGCTCCTATATCTTATGGTCTTAATGATGGAGGCCACCTTTTTGAGGAATTGCATTTTGAAGGTATCTTCGATGCAGGGAAAGCTAGTGCCAATGATGAAGCTGGCTGAGTTCACAAATTTCTGTAACTTTTTTCAATCCTGTGCAGTGGCCCTGCCATCCCAAACTGTGACACAACCAATTAGAATGCTCTCCACAGTATATTTGTTGAAATCTGCAAGTGTCTTTGGTGACATACCAAGTCTCCACAAATTCCTAATGAAGTATAACTGCTGTTGTGACCTCTTTGTAATTGCATCAATATGTTGGGTCCGTGATAGGTCCTCAGAGATGTTGACACTCAGGAACTTGAAACTGCTCACCTTTTACACTGCTGATCCTTCAATGATGACTGGTGTGTGTTCTCCTGACTTGCATTCCTGAAATCCACAATGAATCCCCTGGATATAGGGAAGTGTACTCGTGACCCAAGTTTGTCATCCGGCGTACATTGACCTTGAGTATCCATAAATTCCTTAAACATCTTAAAACGATGCTTCTTGCTGAAGTCCCCATGGCTTTGTCTCTGGATTTCAGCTATAGTAGTCCCAAGCAGGAACATTTAATGATTCCCATTGGACCAGCATGCAGAGTCACCACTTATTAGTGGCATCTTTACCATCAACTCTCGAGATATCCCATGCACTGCAACTAACCTCATAATTCCCTTACCTCACCCAAGTTCCAGAAACCTGACTGGGTAGGCCCATTATTTCTGCATGCTCCTGTCCCACTGAACTCATGTCTGCATAACTTGACTCCATTTTATCCCCCTTAATTCAGTCCCTTTGTACATTTGTATAACTTTCACAAGCTTTCAAATCCCTGGCTCTGGTCACCCTTTTTTTTTCACCGTGGATGCCCAGTCCCTACACTCTTCTATCCCCCATCTGTAAAGCTCTTTGTTTCTTTCATGATAATGGGCTCCAGATATGCCTGCCTTTTTTTTGGCTGCATGTTCCAAGCCTTCCCTGGTAATGCTCCCCAACTCTCTCTGTGCTACAATGACAACTGCATTGATGCTGCTTTGTGCACGCATACTGAGCTTGTCGGTTTCATCATCTTTGTCTCCCAGCCCTTGAATTCATTTGGTCCATTTCTGACACCTCTCTTCCCTTTCTTGATTTCTCTGTCTTCAACTTTGGAGATAAACTGTCTCTCAATATCTTCAGTAAACCAACTGATTCCCACAGCTATCTTGACTGTACCTCTTCATACTCGGTCTCCTGTAAAAATGCCATTCCCTTTTCTCAGTTCCATCATCTCTGCCACACCTGTTCCCAGGGAGAGGCTTTCCTCTCCAGGATATCAGAGATGGAAAGGAAAGCCTCATCCTAGGAACAGATGCATCCTGGGATCACAGATGTCCTCCTTCTTCAAAGAACAGAGTTCTCTTTCCTCGACTATTGATACTGCCCTCAACTGCATTCCTCCATTTCCTAGATATCTGTGCTCACCCCATCTTTCCACTGCCTTAACAGAGATAGTGTTTCCTGGACCCAACACGTAATTCACCTTGTTGCTCCCCCACCCCCACCCCACTCTCTGCTTTCAGCAGGGATCGATCCCTCCATGATTCCCTTGTCCACTGATCCCTCCTCACTTAATCTTGCTCTTCCGTGGAATATATCCCTGCAAACAGCAGAAATGCTGCACCTACCCATCTCCTCCTCCCTCACCTTCATTCAGGGTCTCAAACAGTTCTTCCAGTTGAGGCAACACTTCATCTGTGAGTCAGTCGGGGTCATCAATTGCACCCAGTGCTTCCGATGCAGCCTTTTCTATGTTGGTGAAAACTGTCACAGACTGGGGGAACCACTTTGACGAGCTCCTGTGCTCATCTGCAAAAATAAGAATTTCCTGGTGGCCAACCATTTTAATTTCTAACCTTGTTCCTGTTTCAAAATGTCATTTCATGACCGCCTCTTCCACTCTCAGATTTGAGGAGCATATTCTGCCTAAGTGTCTCCAACCTGATGCCATGAACATTAATTTCTCCATCTTCCAGCAATTTTTGCCCTCCTATTTCCTTTTCTTCCCTGACCTCTTACCTGTTCTCCTCACCAGCCTATTCTCCTTCCTTCTCAGATTCCTTCTTCTCCAGTCCTTTGCCTTTTCCACTTATCACCTTCCAGCTTTTTACTTCTTCCTCCCCCCACCTTTTTATTCTGGCATCTTCCCCCTTCCTTTCCAGTCCTGATGGAAGATCTCAGCCCGAAAGATCAATAGCTTATTCATTTCCATGGATGCTGTCTGACTTACTGAGTTGGTTCAGCATTGTGTGTGTGTTCCTCTGCATTTCTAGCATCTGCAGAATCTCTTGTGTTTATGATGATTGATGATTACCTTGGGAAGAGCAGGAAATACAGAAGGTTATTAAAGAACTGGCACACATGGGTTATTAAAAAACTGACTCGTGAGACAGAGGCTATAATCTCATTTAAAGTGAAATTGAACAGATATTGGGGAGAATGTGGTCAAATTATTTTGAATTACAGCCTTTGCGGAGTGAATGGGACTGAGGGGATTTCTCTTAGAAGCTGGCATATTTGCAGTGAGTTGGATGGCCTCTTCCTGGGCTATAATTCTATGATATAGATCAGCCAGGATCCAATGGAAGAGTGTCATAGTGTCACAGAGCAGCGCTGAAACAGGCCCTTTGGTCCAACTGGTCCTTGCTGACCACAGCATCCTTCCTAGTATTCCCAATAGCCTGCATTTGGCCCATAACCCTCTAAGTCTTTCTCCTCAATGTACCTATCCAAATACCTCTTAAATGTGGTAATTGTACCCTCCTTGACCACTTCCTCTGGCAGCCAATTCCAGGTGCTCACTACCCTCTGTGTAAGGAAGTTACCTCTCGGGTATTTTTTACATCTCTCCTCTCTTATCTTGTATCTGTGCCTTCTAGTTTTGAACTCTCCTTCCAAAGGCAAAAGACAATGACCATCCACCTTACCCATACCCATCATGATTAGGACTGGGGACATTGGAACGAGGCAGTTTAAATAGCTGGGCACAGACTAGATGGGCCAAAGGGTCTGTTTCTATGATGTACTTTTCTATGATTTCTTATGACTATGATTTTATAAACATCTATGAGATCAGCTCTCATTCTCCTTTGCTGCAAGGAATAAACATCCAGCCTGGCTCCCTTCTCCCTCGAACTCAGGCAAAATAGTAGAACACATCTGAAGAGCCAAATTGTTGACTGTTGTTCTTTTGAAATGTTCACAGAGTGTTTTAAGGAAGTGCACAAATATATTGATTTAGCATTTATGCAGGACCCATGGTGTCCCTGATAACTAACCAGGAGCATTTGGTAGTTCTGTGGAGTGAGACTGGGTGTAGTTGTGGTGCAGTGGTCAAGTTACTAGGCTAGTCCAGAGTGCTGTACTAACAGCAGCCATATTACACAACCCAAAGACACATGGATTGGCCAGATTAATTTGCTACTGTAATTTGTCCCTTATGTGTAAGTGGGGGATATAAACTGGGAAAGAGTTGATGAGACTGTGGGAGAAAAAAATGGAATTAGCATATGATTATTTTCGTAGTTATACAGCACGGAAACAGGCCATTTGGCATAACCCATCCATGTCTTTCCAAACTATTCCTATTTTTCTGTGTTTGACCAAAATCCTTCTAAACCTTTTCTAATCATGTACCTGTCCAAATGTCTTTTAAACATTGTAATGGTACCCACCTCAACACTTCCTCTGGCAGCTTCTTCCATGTACCTATGACCATCTATATGGAAAAGTTGCCCCTGAGGAGCCTTTCAAATCTTCCCCCCCCCCTTTCCTTAAATCTATGACCCCTACTTTTAGCCTCAACTACACAGGTGACCATCCATCTTCTCTACACGGCTCATGATTTTATAAACCTCTAAACAGTCACTCCTCAGCCCTCTGTGTTCTAAGGAAAACAGTTCCAACCTATCTGTTCACTTTGTAGCTCAAGCCTTCCTGACCTAGTAACATCATTGTAAAACTTTTCTGCACTGTCTCCAGCCTTATGACCTCCTTCCTACAAGTAGGTGTCCAGAATTGTGCACAATACTTGAAGTGTGATTTACATTTCATTAAGACTATACTTGGAATTACTGTAAAAAGGTGTAAATTTATTTAAAAATAAATGCTTAGTGCATCATGGCTTTTCAGTAAATTCTGTGAAACTGTTCCTTTATATAAACTTTTCTTCATGTTTAACATTCTGAAATAGTAGCTCAGTGGCACAGTTAGTACCTGGATTTGATCCTGACCTCCAGCAAGGCCTGAGTAGAGTTTGTCTGGTTCCCCTGTACCAGTATGGAATTCCCCTGGGTGTTCCTAATTCTTCTCGTGTCTTGAAGATGTGTAGATTGATAGGTTAAGGAGAATAAATAGGTCATGGTAAAAGTGGATGTTTGCTGGGCCGTATGCACTTGGTGGGCTGATGGGCCTGTCCATGATATGTGACTCTTTGATCATGAACCAAAATATATTGGAAATGCTTTAAACACAAGATGAAATTGAGAATTTGAGAAGTTGCTTTTCTCACTCGAGGACTGTTCATGTCCTATTATTTATGATTGAACTGAAGTGTTTAGACACATTACAAATATTATTCATATTCTGCTAAGTGACCTGCCTGTAAAGATGATGTATGAGTGAAAATAATAATGCCATCTGGCAAGAACATCTAGTGCAATCCAGCTTTTACCCTCTCAGTAGCATAAGTCTGTGCACGTTGTAGCTTTGAAATAACTTCAGTAAAACTGCATCAGCTTCTCTATTACCCAGCTCTCCTCTCCAATGTGGTTGCAAGAGTGCAGAGCTGCTGATCGTTTTTTTGTGATTTGCCCATTGGGGGTTTGCTTCAGTGGAGCAATTGGGGACCTGTCAGGTATTTTTAGTCTCTCTCTTGCTTTCAAATGAAATTTTTTGCTGAAAGTTTCTCTATTCATTGAGGGAGGCTTATGCACCAAAAAAAATCTGAGCCACCTGGTGATAGCTGAGTTCATCAGACATTTGGCAAACCTAGGACTTAAGATGATTTGCAGCAATAGATCTCTGGTTTCGTAGAAGGGTTGGTCAGGCACTGAGCACAATTGTTCCTGGTCTGTGCACGTCAAATGAATAGCAGAAGTTCTAGTTATTCAGTATCTTGCTATTGGGGTGCAAGATCAGTTGGTACTCTCTAAATATGAATGTGTTTTATTCTAATTGAGAAATTCAAGTGTTAGACAAAGCAGAATAGGATGAGCTGCCACAGCTGGTTGAAACAAGGTTACCTCTTAAAAGCTTGTCACTGACAATTCTAGTGTTTGCAACTTAGCCTCTCCCACACACATTTTATGTTTTTCATAAACCAGAGATCATCCAAAACTTTCCTGCCTATCATCTCACATATATTGCTGTTAACTCTGTGCCTGCAAGCCTCAATTTAAAATAAGCATTCTTGCTTCCTGTTCTCTCTACGGATTTAGTCAGAAAGTCATGGAGATTTACAGCATGGAAGCAGGCCCACAGATACCATGCCACCACTGCATTCATTTAGACAAATCCTATCCCAACTTACCTCACTAATTTGATTGAGTTTTTTTAATAGAAGTACCTTGGAAGATTGATGAAGGTAGGATAGTAGACTTTAGCAAGGCATTTGACAAGGTCCTATGTCCTAGAGGTCAAGGCACATGCAATCCAACGTGAGCTGGCTAATTAGTATTCCAGGTTGGCTTGGTATTCCAGGCTCATGGTGAAAGGACACTTTTCTGATTGGAAGTTTGTGATCACCAGTAGTGCATCAGAGTGGTTGATGCTGGAACATTTATATAGTATATATTAATGACTGGGATGAGAATGGAGAAGATATGATTAGGGAACATAAGAGTATGATATGAAAGTTGTGGTGGTGTGGATAGCAAAGAAGGTTGCCAAAGGCTGCAGCAGGATATTGATCAGATGGAAAGTAGGGCAGTACATTGGCAGATGGAATTCAATCCTGATAGATGTCTGGTGATGTACTTTAACAAGTCACATAGGGGAAGGACATATACAGTAAATGGCATTGCAGTAAGGCAGGTTGATGAACCTAGGGACCAGAGTTCAAGTCCATTTTTTTCTGAAAGTGACAACACAGCTAGATAGGGCTGTAAAAAATGCAAATGACATTGAATATAAAACTTGGGGTATTAAAATGTGTTGGAGTGATTTTTGGGTTTAGGTCATTTACATTTAGCAAATGGCTTTGGCTATCAGTCTTCTGCCTTTAAATATGTATTATGGATTTTATTTGGAGTGCAGGTCTGAACAATAGGTTTCTAAAAGCTGTGAATCTCAGACCAGTCAATGCTGATTAAAATTCACTTGGATGTCTGTGGTGCGCATGTGAAAAGGGAGGTGTTTGTATGCAGTTTCAAAGAAAGCATTGTCTATACTTTGTAAGTATACTTTATGTTTAGCACATAGAATACCAAGTAAATGTATTGTGAATTTAATTTGGAGGGCCTCTGAACAATGGATTCCTATAAGCTGTGAATCCCAGTACAGACAATGTTGATGTCTCTGGTATGGATGCGAATCAAGAGGTGTGAAGGTTGTATATGGTTTCAAACAAAGCATTGTCCATACATTGTAAATATGGAGTTGTCCTTTGATGTTTGGCACATAAAATATCATCAAATTCCACGTTGGGCTGGCAGACCTTTCAACTGAAAGCATCTCCATATGATACCTGCTGTTCTTTCAAATAAAGAAGCCGCTTTGTATCTACCAATAATTTTCTCCAGTGACTTCATTCACACAGCAACAACTGCACTTGGAATATTGTGTGCACTTCTGGTCACTACGCTGTAGGAAGGATGTGGTTGCACTGGAGGGAGTGAAGAAGTTATTGACACAATGTTAAAAACATAATACTGGAGGAACTCAACAGGTCAGACAGAATCTATGAAGGGAAATGGGCAGTCAGTGTATCAGAAGTCTTGACGCAGATTTCCACCTCAAAAGTTGACCATTCCTTTTCTCTCAAAGTTGCTGCTTGACTTGTTGAGTTCCTCCAGCAGTTTTTTTTGTTCCAGACTCCAGCAT
Organism: Hypanus sabinus; assembly: GCF_030144855.1. Taxonomy (NCBI): domain Eukaryota; kingdom Metazoa; phylum Chordata; class Chondrichthyes; order Myliobatiformes; family Dasyatidae; genus Hypanus; species Hypanus sabinus. The sequence continues at coordinate 136,675,580 of NC_082706.1, read as the reverse complement.
CCAGTCCCTTGTGCCTCTAATGTAGGGATAGTTGAAGTGAGTGCTTGATGGTTAGCTATAGTATTAGTGAACAGAAGGACCTGTTTCTATTCTGTACGACTCTATCTCTAGATAGCTAATGGAGAAGTTCATAAATGTGTTTTGAGGTACAACAAAGCAATGGGTTAAGGCAAAAGACTTAGAAATTAATGATTTTGATGAAACAGTTGGGGTCTGAAAGCCATGACACAAATATGGTACAGTATTTGTGAGCAGTAAATTCGAGGGAGAACAATAACTATGCTTCAAACTGCTGCTGTTCTGATGGCATAAAACCATTAAACAGGACTTTCATTATATCTTGTAGTTTCTTTGCCATAATTCGTAGATAGAAAAATAACCTAGCAAATAGAATTTGTCATTCAGGGTTCAATAATGAAGCTTTTCTGTGAGCTTGAAACTATTCAGAGCATTATTATTTATGATATGGCTTCAGATAACTGCCCAATAAAGATATTAGCCTCCTGTTTTGCAAATGAACAATTGTTATTTAACAAACTGGCTCTCTCGGTGAGCTTATTAATTTTGAACAAGTGAGTTGAAAGGACTTCCAATTCTCATATTCTGATACAAGTGGCTTGCGACTAGGATAAATTCAATACCACAGCTACAGTTTTTAATTCTGCCCTCAACCTCCACAACACTTTTAAGAATGAAGCAACCTCGAAGCCTATTAGAGTTAATTTGATTGAGTGATCATTAATGCCATTGATACAAATGAGTAACAAATTGTTTTAAGATAACATTTTAAATAAATCTATTAGTGGATCAAGAGAAGTTACACCACAACTTTGTTAATTTCTAATCTCTTTTATGTTTCTTCAGCAATGGCAGAATCTAGAGTTGCAGATTCTAGTCACTTGGTCTCAATTGAATAAAGGGGGGATTTTTATCTTTAGTTCTGTTTCAAATGAAGTATTATTAAATGCTATCATGCTGTAGATCTCCAGAATCATACCAACACAAGTTGATGAAACAAGCCCATATGGAACATATATTTATGCCTCCTAATGTGGCTATTTGGAAAAAAAATCTCAGATTTGTATAAAAAGGACACATCCTTTACTCATTAGTTGGAAGAAACAGAATTTTTGGCATAGGATTCTTGTGGAAACACTATTGCTTTTTATATGGATTGGTCTAGTTTTTGATGACACTGTTTAGAATAGGAAGTATCTAATAAGCAAAGCATTTTCTTTAATACTTTGCCAACTTGTTTAATGTATGCCTGGAGGTCTGAAATTTTATATTCAATGTTGCAATAATATGTATTTAATTCTCTGATGTGTTCATAGCAGAAGCTTCATACTTTAAGGGTAGTAGAAAATATGTTTTAACATATAATAATTTGAAACATCTGCAGTGATTAAAAAACATAGAATGTGCAGCAGTCTGTTATAGCTCAATCAGTTGCATACTAACCCATATTAGGGGCCAATCACATCTTCCCATTTGTTTCATTTTAACTTAAGAAATGTGTTTTCCTCCATTTAGTCAATTTACATAAAGTTTCAATATGCTCCCAATCATTGGAGTTTTGCAGTATTTTGAGTGATAGCAACAATTCCAGTAGTATTCATAGTAGGAAACTTATTTGGCAAGGTTTTCAGAACCAAAGGGAGAGAAATGTGTCTTCAATAGCTATCACTAAACATGGGGAAGACATTAATGTTGGTCAGATTCACTCTTATAGCTTTATGTTATTGCTGAATGCAACCAGTGTGCAAGCTACTTGGACATTTTACTGTTGCTAGCCCAGATGAATTCCTTCCCAAAAGAGAAAGTAATGTTGTTAGCATTTTTTTAAAGTATGTCACTCTTTTGAATGTGTAAATCATTCTATATGTCTCGTGTCCCAACAGTTTGCTGATATCTATTTTCAACTGGCCACCTTTTTGTATTTAACTAAATACTTAGTTTCTGGTCAGATATGTGGAGACAGTGCAAACCCATTTTCACCTCCAACAAGCAGGAACTTGTGATCTTGAGCATATGCTCAAGCATAGTCTTCTCCTGTAATGAAGCCCCAAGTCCCAGAAACCCGGTAGTCTGACTTCGATATGTACCCAATGAATCTGTATACATGTGCAAACTTAATTTCTCTTCAAATTGATTCCTCTACCCACTGATCTCAGTCACACAGCTCCTGACTGCCCCAACTCTTTTCACTTTTATCCCTGACTCCCAGATAGATCCCCAATTTTAACACATTCTGATCTTGATCCCAATCCAATTCCAGACTGCCTTGTCTCTCTCCTCTCCTGACTGGACAGTCTTAGATTTACCCATTGTTGGTTAAGAGAGTAGGAGCTCTGTGTTTTGCTTACTTTTGCTGTCACCTGCCTACAGTCAGTTGGTCATGTGCTCATCTCATGACAATCCCCTTGTTCACTTCCTGAGGTGTTAATAAACCTGTAAGCTATTTTTTAAATATATGCTACTTCTTCAAATTTTCTTAATCGTTTTGTTCTTCACATAGAGCCAGACACTGTGCAAGGCATTTGGTTGGAACTTTTCCAATTATAGGTACAGCCATCTTAGTTGTTGTCTGTATGGAGTTTTCACATTTTCTCTCTGACTGTGCAAGTTTGCCCTAGTGTTCCATTTTCCTCCCATATCCCTGAAAGGTGAACTGGATACAGCAATTGCTTATTATTAGAGCTAACTAGCAAAAAAGAAGGAAGTGGAGTTGATGAGCTTGTGCAAAAGATTGAATTGCAAGGGCACTAGGAAAATGAGAGGGGGAAGTGCAGTGATGGGATGGCACTTTTGAAACTCGATGGGTTTGAATGACTGTTACCTTGTCTCTTAATAAATAAATTCTCCACTTAAGTGCCAACAAAAAAAATTAAACTTAGATATTTGAAATGTTAATCAACAGACAATGTTAGAGTGGAGGGACATTGTTAGGGTTTAGAGTAGGAATTTTGTTTTGCCCTCAGTAGGAATGTTTAAGACAAGAGTGCGGAGGGTAAGGTGAGAGTTGGGAGGTTTAGTGGAGATCTGAAGGAAACTTTTTAGGAGTAGTTGGAAACTGGAATGTGCTTCTTGAGAGGGTGTTGGAGACAGGTACATTTACACCATTTAAGAATCATCTAGTCAGGCATAGAAGGCAATGGAGCTAATGTAGGTAAATGGGATTAGTATAGTTGCCTGCAGCAGTTGCCATGGACATGATCGGCTGAGGGCTCTGTTTCTCTGCTCTATAGCTCTAAAATTGCTTTGCACTTAGTTCACGCAGTATTAGAAGATTATTGCAGACTGCTTCCATTAGAGTAAGATGGATGGATTTTTGGAGAATGCACTGTATATTTGTTATAAGTGATGGAGAGCTACTTTCCAATTATTAAAGTACAAACTCCACATGCCACTAAGATCCAACAGGGAGGTCAATGATCTGAATAATACTTTTGCAATTTGCCTGTAACTCAAGTTAATATAAAAGTGACTGGTATAAGAAGATACTGGAAATCTTTTAAAAAAGCAAAGCAGGCTACTTTGAATGGTGTAATCAGGTAATCCCAGATGTATTCAGTATGGAAGAATGATTGCAGTTCAAGTTAAGATAAAAGCCTTTGTATTAAAATCTCAGAACAATACCACTCTTGAAAGGCCATTTGGCCTATGATGACAATCTTGATGCCAATTTATACGAAATATCCTCCACCTGTCTGTCATTCATATCTCACCATTCCCTTCACATCCATGTGTCTTTCTAAAACACTCTTAAACTCCACTGAACTGGCTGCTTCCGCCACTTACCTCTAGTAACACATTCCAGGAACCTATCATTATCTGCGTGAAAAAAGTTGTCCATTATATCATATTTAAACTTTTCCACCATCCACCTTGAAAGTATGCTTATCAAAGTACATACATGGCACCACATGCAACCCTGAGATTCATTTTCTTGCAGTAAATCCAAGAACCATTATAGAATCAATGAAGGAGTGCACCCAACAGGGCAGACAACCAATGTAGAAGAGACAACAAACTGCAAAAACAAAAGGAAAAGATAAATAATAATAAATAAGTAAGCAATAAATATTGAGAACAGTATTGAGAAGAGTCCTTGAAAGTGAGTCCGTAGTTTGTGTGAACAGTTCAGTGATGGGCAAGTGAAGTTATCTCCACTGGTTCAAGAGCCTTCTGGCTGAGGAGTAATAACTGTTTCTGAACCTAGTGTTGAGAGTCCTGAGGCCCCTGTACCTTCTTGATGGCTGCAGTGAGAAGAGAGCATGGCCTGTGTGGTCCAGGGGAAGGATGAAGAAACATTTTACTTCCAAGATTTACAAAATAATTCTGGTATTGTTGTGGTGGAGTATGTTTTAATAGCTGATATTCTAATAGTTTGACCACACACTTTTGAATTTACCAACTAATTACTGAAAGTATTAAGTGATAATGGCAGAGAAAGGGAAAGAGACGTGTATCTGAGACATTAACACACTGGAAAAGCATCTGTGTGTGTTGTTTGTAGGAAAAGCCAAGAAATAGATTGAGATGTAGAAATGCATTCAATTTAGTTGGTTTAAGAAGCAGGCAAAGACTGGAACATTAGTGGGAATTATTCATTAAAGGTTTCCAAATAATAATTGTAATGTTGAGCAAGGTGTAAATCAGGAAATTTTAAGTGCAGTAATAGAGTAATAATGGGGAATTGTATTTTATTTATAGTCTGGACAAGTCAAATTACAGATAATATGGAAAATGATGAATTTATCAGAATGTATGCAATATTCTTTTCTAGATCAGTATGTTCATGGCCAAACAGAATAAAGCTTATTTTTATTCAAGTTCTGTCCAATGAGAAATGACTAATTAATAATCTTGTTATAAAGTGACCTTTAGTGAAGAATGACTATAACATGATATAAGTTTGCATTGATTTGAAAGTAATATAGTTCAATCCAGAACTAAGTTTTAAATTCAAACATAGGGAACTGAGAGGTAAGTTGTGTGATTGATTGGGAAACTGTATTAACTGGTGGACATGCAAAGCAAAAATTTAAAGAAATACAGTGGATTCAGTTGATTGGGACACATCAGGACCAGTACCTTTTGGTCTAATTAAGTGGCTCTCCAAATTAGTTTCAGAAGTCGCATGGAAATCATTAAAAGGTATAAAAAAGATAAACTTCTGTTTAACTAAATAACAAATGGCTACTGTCACAAAGTTTTGAGAAAGCGAGCTTCTGAGGCCATGAATGCTTTAGTTATCTTTCAAAGTTCCATGGATTGTGGACTGGACTGAGGGAAGTGTGAGCCCCTTATCATAAAGGAGAGGAAAAGAAAACAACTAACCTGCTATCCTAACATCATTTGTTCGGCTGAAATGAGTAGTGTAGACTCAGCATTTACAGTGCCTTATGAAAGTATTCATCCCCTAACCCGCTGTTCACATAATTGAGTATCACAACCAGGGTTATTGATTAATTTAACTGAGAATGTTTATTTGTGAATTACATGCTCTTTTTTTCACAGCAGGTCCCAAAAACAGGGAAATTTTAAAGCATGAAAAACTAAAAATTCAAAAACTGAAATGTTAGCGGTTTAAAAGTATGCACCCCCCACCCACTTTGCTCAGTATTTAGTTGAACCACCTTTCACAGCTTTTACAGCCAGTAGTCTTTTTGGATAGGTCTCTATTAGCTTTGTGCAACACGATGGAGCAAGATATGCCCATTCCTCCTTGCAATGTGCTTTGGGTCACTGCCCTGCTGAAAGATGAACTTCCTCCTCAATTTAATCTTTCTGGCAGAGTCTAGCAGATTTTTAAAATCTCGGATCTCTCTCTATTTAGCAACATTCAGCTACCCATCAATCCTGACCAGATTTCCAGTCTGTACTGCTGAAAAACATCCCCAAAGCAGGCTGCTACCTCCACCATACCCTACAGTGGTTTGATGTTACCTGGCAGTACTAGATTTACGCCACATATACTGCTTAGTGTTGAGATCAAAAAAGTTCCGCTTTAGTTTCATCTGACCTCAAGACCTTCCTCATTTTTACTGTATCTTCTAAATGGTGCTTTGCAAAGCTAGGGCTTCTTCCTTGTCACTATTGCATGATTCTCTATTTGTGCAAGGCTTTAGAGACTGGATTCATGAACATCATCCCCAGTTGCAGCCACTGATTTCTGCAGCTCACTAACTGCTGTGTCACAGAAGCCTCTCTTATCAGTGCCATTCTTCTTTGGCAACTAAGTTTAGTGGGGCAGCCTGACCTAGGCAGGGTGACTGGGTTTTATATTTGTTTCACTTTTTCACAATGCACCGCACTGATCTTTGAAGTATATTCGGTGCCTTTGAGACGATCTTGTACCCTTCCCCAGATTTGTGCTTTTCTATTATTATTTCCCTGACTTGTCTTCAGTGTTCTTTTGTCTTCAGTTTGGTTTGATCTGTTGAAAATCTACCATAATGTTGGACCTTACAGTGAGTGGGGATATTTATTCAGGTGGTCCTCTAATTTTCTACATCAACAAATTAGGTGAGTTGGTAAGGTAATATACAGTATTGCACTCAATGAAAGTTAGCGTAGTAATTACAAAGGGAATGAATACTTTTTCAGCCTCACAATTTTGGTTTTTAATTTTTAGTAAATTGCTAACAGGCTTTGGAATTTTTCTTCCAATTTGACATGAAGCTCTATGTTTTGTAGATTAGCTCAAAAAATCCTATTTCAATATATTTTAAATTTAGAACACGAGACAATAAAATGTGAAAATAGTTGTGGGGCTGAATACCTTTTCAAGGCACTGTACTTATGAAAGGGTAATTATGTTTTAATAATCTATTATATATTCTTTTAGAATATTAATAGAAACATAGATAAGGGAGAACCAATATTTAGATTTTCAGAAGGCTTTAGTAACATGCCATATCAGAGGTTTGTCAGGAGCTTAAATCACGTGGGTAATATACAGAAATGGATTGTCAAATGGTTAGCAGACAGATAACAAAGAATGGAATTAGAACATAGAACAGAACAGCACAAGAACAGGCTCTTCGGTCCACAACATCATGCCAAACTATTTAACCTAATAGTTAAAAAACTTAACTGAACTAATCTTTTCTGCCAAAATAATGTCAAAATAATCCATTGTCTGTAGATTTATGTGCCTATATATAAAACATTTAAATTTCACTGTTGTATTTGCCTCCACTACTGCCCTTGGTAATGCATTTTAGGCGCCCACCACTCTCAGTGAAAAACAACTTGGCCCTCACATCCCCTTTGATCTTACCCCTCTCGCCTTAAATAATGCCCTCTGATATAAGACTTTATGACCCTAGGAAAAAAGATACCAACAGTCTAGCCTACCTATCCCTCCACCACTCCAGAGAAAACAACCTATGTGTGTCCAGCTTTCCCTTATAGCTCATGCCTTTTCCATCCTGGTGAACCACATTTGCACCCTCTGCAAAGCCTCTAAATCCTTCCATAATAGGGTGACCAGATATGAATGCAATAGTTCAGATTGGCTTAACCAGAGCTTTATAAAGCTGCAAGGTGATTTCCTGACTCTAACTCAGTGCCTCATCTGAAAAAGGCCAACTTACCATAGTGCTTCATGGATTAATGGGCCATGACCAATAGAGTTTTGCAGGAATTGGTGCTTGGGTGACAGCTCTACACAATCTGGGTCAATGATTTGGCTAAGGGTCACCAATGTTTGCAGATGTTTGCAAAAATAGGTGGAATTAAAAGTAGGAGGAAGATGTAAAGAAATGTCAAGGGGTTACGGGCAAGCTGAATAAGTAGGCAAGAATATAACTGTTGGAATATAATTTCGAAAAAATATGAGGTGATCCGCAAAATAAAAATGCAGAATTTTTAAAAAATTATATGAAATTGTTAAGGTTCAAAGGGGCCTGGGTGTCATTGTGCATAGATAACTAAAAGTTAGTGCAAGTGAGCTGAGGATATACAGAGGTAAATGTTATGTTAGGCTGTATCATGAGAGGTTTTGAGAACTGGAGTAAAGATATTTGTAAAGTGTCCTGGTGAGACTGCATCTGAAGCATCACATACTGTATTGCTTGCATTTTTAGTCAATAAAATGAGATGCTTATTTGATAATTGTAAGGATGGAATTTAAAGTACAATGAATATCTTCTTATATCTATGCATCATTTAGTTTATATGCACCACTTTTATGATGTTTAATGCGTATCAACAGTGATCTAACCGATATGATGCCATCCACGTGAAGATAATAGTGGAGCACAGAAATTCAGGCTTTTGACACCTGGGTAGTGTTTCTTCTCCTTGCCTGAATTTGCAATCTCATTTATTTTTAAATATGGAATTGCACCATTAGCCTTGTGTATCAGTCAAAATCCTGGGCAAAGTTATTGGAAAAAGTTGGATAAGAGCTTTTTGTGTGTGATCTTGTATGCTGTTAACACAATCGTACAAATGAACAGTAGGAACTGCCAAACTTTAAAGCCAACATGTTGCTATTAAATGTAATTTTTGACATCTTACCATTGCAGACGTCTCATCAAGATCAGAATAAGATTGCCTCTCCAGAAGGAGCTTCTATGGATGCTTCCTCACGACACAGTGGAGCCCGGGACAGTGGCATTGGAAGTGATAGTGCACGAATTCGGATTGTGCAGATTGAACAACAGAGTGGAACCAGTCATCACCGGCTTGCAAGGCCTTCCCGCCAATCTTCCATTGTGAAGAACTTAAATTTTATCCCTTTTGATGTATTTATTACAGCTGGTGGTATCTCACTGATGACCTACTCATTCACAATTAATCCCAAAGCAATGACCCAACAAGAAAGCCAACAGAAGAAAGACAGTGACAAAGTCAGCAAAAGTACATTGAACCTGAAAAGCACTGAGACCGAACAGGTGCCAGAGAATAAAGTGAGCCAGCTAGAAATTTCAGTAATGACAGCTGACGACGTCCTGAATAGTAATTCACCATTGTCCACCAGGAAGGTCACCGGTCACTTATCACTGGAGAGTCTCCACACACCAAGCAGGTCTTCAGCTCGCCAGGCTCTTGGAATCACAATAGTCCGTCAACCAGGCCGCAGAGGAGCAAATGATCTTCAGCTGGAGCCCTTCCTGTACTTGGTGATCGCCCAGCCTTCATTACTAATGAGTTGCCACCACCGGAAGCAGAAGGTGGAGCTAACGTTTTTTGATGCCACTTTGAAAGCTGTGCCACCAGACTACAAATGTATGGGTAAGAATAATATTATTTACCTCTTCTCATTAACCTTCCATCACTCCCTACTATCAAAATGAAAATATAGCATAAGCAGCAGAATTTTTGAGAGAGGAATATTATGAAGACATTATCTTCTAGAAGTTGGGAGGGAGACTCAGGGTCATGAGAGGGTGTGCCTTACTAACTGGGGATACTTCAAATAGGAAAATCAGGAAACAGAGGACTGTAGGAGACTCAATTGAATTTCACAGTACTCATTTTAATTATTTTTCTCAATTTTATGATATTTTTTCTTCAATTTGAAAATATTTTTGGCTGTTGACATGTGGTGGAGTTCCTAGACAGGAATCACAGACAGACATGAGTTGGATATTTACCATCAAGATATTTGTGCTTTGGGTAGGATATCAATGGGAGTACAATCTTTATGGAAGTGGATTGGCCTTCAGAGAAGGATTGGGCTTTTTAAAATATTTTTTATTCAATTTTTAAGATAGTTACATAGAATGAATAGAATAGATTGAATAGATTGGGCTTTTTAAGAGAATTGAGCATTGGGCATCAGAGGGTTTCTAGAACCTACAGAGCATTGTAGTATGGAGCAGTGCACATAATAGAAATCTGGCTTTGTATTCTGTTCTCAGGGGAAGTCATAAGTTGAGAGGGGAATGGATGTGTGAGACTCAGATAACTGGAGTGCTTTTTGGGAGGCCAAGGGATCTGGTGGGAAGAATTTCTGCTTTTACAGTATGTCCCCAAATGTTGCTGGAAAACCACAGGTCAGTTGGATCCAAGCTTTGTCAAGGTTATTGAGACCAAGGTAGCACTTCTAACATATTAAAGGTGTCCCCTCAACACTAAGATTGTGAGACTCTTACTTGTTTAGGTCACATGAGTATAAGGTTCTTTTTGAAAGTGCTAAAATACAGGCACAGCAGGTGGGTGACTGCACATACTCAAAGTGTGCTGAGCTTCCTTTGGCCCCTAAAGGCTTGTGCAAAGGATTAGGAATTTGCAATCACTTACTGAGCTAAGCCCTTTGGAAAATATGACTATTTCTATTCTACAGGTTCACTTCCAATAATTCTGTACAGTTTGCACAGTTTGTCTTTTGCACATTGAATGTAGGTCAATATTTGTCTGTTTATTTGGCTTTTTGGAAAATTTGGCTTTTTGGAAAATTCTATTCTGTTTCTTTTTTTTCTGTAAATGCCTGCCAAAAAATTGAATCTCAAGATAGTACTTAGTAATATGTACGTATTTTGATAATAAATTTACTCTGAACTTTGAAGATAGAACTGATTGCATGGAAGAAAGTTAAACTATGCTTGTATTGGTGCTAGTTGTTAAAGTAAAGCAGTCTACCTTGTATTATTTTTATGCTTTCACTTATTTATAATGATGCTGCTGTTTGGTCCATCAGGTCCTTGCCAGCTCTCAGGCTGCAATCCCATTAATCCCATTCCTCCTCTAGTCATTTCCTTACAGCCTGATATTCCATTCTCTCTCACTTATCCTTTAATTGTCTTTTCTTAACCACATATCTGCACCAAGGTATCATTTATAGTAGCATGTCTTTGGGAAGGAACTAGACTCCAGGTAGAAAGCAAAAGGTCACTAGAAGATCATGTAAGCTCAGCACAGACTGAGGTGTACCCAGGCCCCTGGATCTAAGTGGAATCCTTGTTGACTGTTGTGCTACTTTGCAGTCCTGCGTTTTTGCATGTCTTATGTAGTTTTTCTTTGAAGGTATTTGCTAGATTAAGAGGAATCTATTGGATAATATTACTGATGGGTAACTGTGGTGGCAATAGCAAATACTGGTTGAACTATAACATCCATTGATTGGAATTGAAATCTGTGTACAGATATTGATGAGTATGATAATAATTACAACATGCAAAACCTTCTATTGGCAATAACAAAAGCCGAGTAATCAGGAGCACTTTAGTGTTTGTGAAGAGGGATGGAAGTTGATTATTTGTGGTTAAGAGGAGAAGATGTGTAAGTTAGACATCAGTAGATGTTTATCTATGTTGGTCATGCATAGAGCTCTGGATCTTAAAAGAAAGCTTGGAGCAAAGAAGGATTTATTTGCCTGTGTTAGATATTGATGATGAAGGGCAATTAAATTAAAACAAAATTATTTAATTTGATAATACCAATAGATTTACACCATGTAAGTATTAATGTAAGAACATTTATTACACATCACTCATTATCCTTGAGATGATTGCAGTGAACTACAGGTTTAAATAGCTGCAGTCTCTGCAGTGAATATTGAGCTGCTTGACATTGATCCAAGGACCAGGAAGGAACAACATCTGTTGATTGCTTTGGAAATGGCACAATAACTTTGCAATTTAGCACAGCTTGACTGGCACTTCACTTTGAGTTCAGGATTACAAAATCTTTGGCAGAGTTTTATTGCTTTCAAGATGGGAGTGGATGCCAACAAATTTCCTGAGTATTGTCTTTTGAAAGGGTCTAGCTGTGCTTTTCCTGTTCATACTGTGTAAGCTGATGAAAGTACATTGAACTAAGATAGACAGGGGCCTTTTATCTTCAACAGACAAAGGGAAAATCAACTTCATTCGCTATGACTTAGCAGAGATTAGTTTTATCCAAATGGATTTTTTTTTGTCCAATTCAATTTGAGGGCAGCTAGATTCATATTTTATAACAAGCAGAACCAGCTGAAGACTATCTTTATACAAGTTAAATTATTTTCACTGGAATAAATGTTATATCTGATATTTAAAGCAGTATGTCAAATTTGGCTGTGCTTTTTGCTTACATTTCAGTCTTTTAAAAAAATCAGTGGTGGGTTTTTTAATTTCATTCTTGTTCTGTTGTAGATCCAGGTAAGACCCTTCCAGAAGCTTTGGACTACAGTGTGTTTTGGTTGCAGACTGTTCCAGGGGATGCTGATCTCAAAGCTGGCATTCCCCCTCCACTCCTGTCTTTGCAAATTAAAGACTTTCTCAATGGGCCAGGTAAGAGTACAAGACTTAATATCCCAATGCACAATTTGTTTTGTTTACAACCGCAGAGTGTGGGAGCTGCCTTTGGCTGCAATACCTTGCCTAAAGTGCATCTCCCAATCTCTTCACAATCTTACACACGTGCCAGTAAGAAAGCACGGCTAAACAGATCCTTGGGTGGATCTCTGCCATTTACTTTTGTGCATTTAGTTTTATGTGGTACAAGTTGGAGCAGTAATCCTTAATTGAGTTGAGTGAAGATCTAATATTTTTCCGAGTGCGCTGTATGTTGTAAACAATTTGTCAATTGGCAGGAGAAGGAGGTAAGCATATGCAATTTAGCAGAAACCTAATCTCTCAATTTAAACATGCAGGAAGCCCAGCAGTCATTCTGTATTATGACAAGCTGAGTTCAGTGACAGCAAGTAGCTAGACAGTGAAACCACTAATGAATGGGTAATAGCAGGATATGGCAATGCACTTGATACCACATGAAGAGGCATTTTTCCATACATTTGGCAAAATCACCAACCAAATATTTTTTTTTCCAGATTGAAGTAATAGGATCCCAGTATTAGTGAGTATACATTATAGTTCCCGCAGGAAATGGTGCTAGCAACACCCAGACCTGGGTGATAGGAACATAACAGCGTATTTTGTAAGTAAATGGAGGATTTATAACATACCTGTGCAGGTTATAAATTGATGGCGTAAGTCCATCCATCATTCCACTTGGTTTCTAATGCCAGAAATTTAAGGTCCTCCACGGCTTACTTTAGTTTATTGCTAGCCAGAGAGACATAGTTTTATATAGGTCTTCAGAAAATAGCAATAAAATATTATGTTGGCATCCTGTTCACCTAAAAAATAGTAGCATTGTATTACCATTATGGTAAAAAGGAGATTACTTGCCTTATTCAAAATGTTACACATTACATAATTCAAAAGGAAGTTCTACTGCAGCTGTTATAAACTTGTATGTGATTGATTGACCCTCTGCTCCCTGCTCATTCAGGATACCAAATAAGTATTTCTTCAAGAGAGTCCTGAATTTAGCAAAGGATATAATTCCATCCATTAACAAGTTCAACGACTCCCCGAAAAGCTGCAGAATAACGTGACCAGAAACCCACTAGAGCAATAACTCTGGCAGGTGATAGATTAGTTAGAACAAATTGGAACCATTATGGCCTGGCATCCCTGGTTTCCATCAAGTATTTTTTTTTAAAGGGGAAAAAAAAGTCATCATTTTTACACAGTGGTTGGCCCTACAGAGCGCCTATAACAGGTTAATTTGAATCATATGATGTGTCACTGGCCTCATCTGACACAAACTTCATTCCATGTGTGAAACAGTAATAAATCCATTCCCAACCAAGTCAAGTCCCCAAGGAGTGGGTGAATGCAGACCCTATCCTGGCATGCTGGCCCTTCATAATTTGAAGCAGGGTAATTGGTGTTGCAGTAAAAAAAAGTCCCATAGTGAAGGAGCATTAGAGCAGATGCATACCGAACCCACACATTTCATTCTGTACTGATGTTTGCTGCAGGTATGGCATCATATAACTTCAGGAATTTGCCCAATTGATCCCAATTTTGCAGTGCTCCTAAGCATGGTGACACTGTTTAAAGTAATAATTCTTGATTTAAAGGGAGCTGACATGTGAGAAAGAGAGTTCAGCAGTATTGTAATGTATTCAGGCTTCGTTTAAAATTTACTTAAGGTCATTTGTTAATGTAATGATATGCTGTCATTAAAAGTTCTTTTTTCACTTGACGGGTAATGTTTTGATATTTCAGCAGCAACATAGCACAGTGCCATAGTTAGTGCTTCTGATTAGGGAAACAGTTTCAAACTAAACTTGAACTGGTATAAGTTAATATATTCAATTAGTTTCATCACAGTGAATTCAAATAAAATTTAACACTAAACCACTTAAAGAGATATTAGATTGGTATAAAATAACTCTTGTTTCAAAGTTTATCTGCACTGTAAAATTGTGTAATTCAATGACACTGAATATTTCTAGAACAAATAACATAAATGAGTTATATGACCAAGATTTGACAATCTATGTCATTTCAACCTGGACTCATCTTGGAAAGGTAGTCAATCATAAGTGCTTCTTGATACACCCTCCAAGTGTAGTTACATTTTAATATTTTTTATTTTGTTCATGTAGTATTTATTGTGTGACATCAACAAATTAGTTAATTTTGTAATAGTTATGACAAAATTCTCTGTTATTAAAGAATATCGGCTACATATTAGAAATACAACTCCTTTTCAAAATAAATCTAATGTAAAAAACATGTATCAGGCCTATTGAAATAAATGCTGATTTATGTGTCTGAGAGAGAGCCTGTGGTATGTCATATACCGAGTGAAGCACAAAGTCTTTGGGTAACTGCAAGTCTGTGTATTTGCTATTGCTTTGCTCAGGCTCGAGTGGTCGGTGGAGGGTGCCGATGCTTTTCTTGCCGGTGAGGTGGGGGGGATCATTGTTTGCTGCCGCTTACGTGCGGGAGGGAGGGTAGCTGGAGGGACTTTGGGGGTTCTACCATTTAACTGTTGTTCGTTCTTTGGGGCACTCCTCTGTTTTTGTGGATTGTTGTGAAGAAAAAGCATTTCAGGATGTATATTGTATACATTTCTCTGACATTAAATTGGACCTTTCAATCTTTGATGTTTCTGCCCGTGTCTTGTGTGATTCTTATGCCAGTGGTTTCTGTGATTGCAAGTGCTATTTTAATACTAAACATCAGACTTGGCATAGTGGGTATCACACTTAGCACTGATTCATAAGGTTGTAATGTTAGGTTATGCTCCAGCTATTTAAGCACTAAATTTAGACCAGGGATCTAATACTAGACTGTCAGATGAGCCACTATAGCAAGAAATTCCATCTGCCCTGAAAGGTGAAACATCCATGACAATACTTTGAAGATGAACAGGATAATTTTTCCCATTTCTTAGACATTATATATCCCTTAATTTTAAGTCTGGTCATCCTATTACTTTAAGCATTTTTATTTATCTTTTAAATCTAACTTTTCCTTTAATGATATGATGCTTATCAGAATCATTTCATGTAGTATCAAGTTCCACATTATCACATCTTTTTAGGGAGAGGTTTTCCTATGATTTTCTTAATAGATTTATTAGTGACAATTTTATATTCTAAATTTTTGATTCTTGTGATTGTCTCCTGTCATGGTATTGGGTTCACTGTCCAGAAAGCCCTAAATGCAAAAGGAAATTTTAAGTTCTATCCGATATAGGTTTTTACAGATGCCCTCACTATAGTGAGGTTCTGCTGTATCAGCCTACTCTTTAAATGCTGGTTTCCTCCCTATCTAGTCTTTGTGGTGAGATCTTGCTGCCAGTACCCACTGCATGGGGATACTTTCAGCTAACAAAGTAGTATAAGCACAGTTTGTTTTATTTTTAATGATACACATTTAAACTTAGACAAATAGTTCTAACGCACATTTAAAACTAACACAGGATTTTCTGATTTATAAAAGATTTTCAAATTTAAATAGACTTATAAACTAAAAAGGATTTCCAAACATGGGTTCAAGACTTACGCACATACTAACGAGTTGCAGATAAACGAGTTGTCCGTCACACAAGCCAAAGGTTGAGGCATGAATTCTAGTTCTTCTTTTTGTCATTCTCCTTGTTCATAACAATCCCAGTGTTTTCAAACATTTATACTGTTTTGCTACTAGTTGACATTATTTGCACATGATGTTTTTCAGATACTTTTGCTGGGACAAACCAATTCAACAGACGGTCTAAAAGCTTCTGGGGACAGAGATCCCAGACACCCAAAATTAATACTGTATCTGTACCTGTGCCCATGTGATAAAGTGACAAAATCAGTCAGGCGTGCAAGCCTTCTTGATCTCAGTCATAATGATACAAATAACTTAGCCAGTGATATCTGGTTTGATGCAGGCTAATTAACATAAACCTAAAGTTTTATGTTGATTAAACCTGGGCCTACAAGACCTCATTGTTTTGTTTGTTTACAACAAGAAGCTCACCAAGGAATATTGTTAAGATCTACCCCGACCCTTTGGAAAGGTCACGCTGTTGTTCTTGGAGGCTGAGGTTAGCAATAGGCCTCTTGGGTGCTGGAAAATGAATATCCATCAGGTGGATATCCCTGTTATCCCTGCCAACTACCCCACCCCCCCCCTCCCCCGATTAATGGAGCCTACTGCTCCTTTCCCACAGAATCTGTTCATAATTTGACAAGGTCACCTCTGAGTCATCTTCAATACAATGATTTCCATTTTGTTCTCTTTCAAAAATAGAAGCACATCAAAGTCAGGAAATGAGACAAGAAATAAAGAAATGAGAGAGTACAGAAGCAGCATAGGACCCAGATAGCTATCTGACCCAGGAGTCAATTCACTCTAACTTCTGGAAACCTCTGGGCCTCCACTCCCACTACCTTCATAGATCTTTCTACTCACTCCTTCTCATAAGCCTTCAACTGCTCTTCTTTCTATGTTGCTGTGGAGGGTGCATACACTGCAGAGGGAAATGCTCTTTTAAACAGTGATGTCATCTCTCAAGAGTACCTTAGTGTACTCCATTCAACAGATACTTAACTGTTCAAAACAGTTGTTATTTCCCTTTTCTTGCTTCTGTTGCCTAACACATAGATTTTAATGCATTCCTTTAAAATCCCTCCATGGTCTCATTTTGTTATATTTAGGTCAACCTATGCAGTCATTAATAGTTGTCCCTAGTAGCATAAGGGTTTGTATTACTGCTTCTACATATTTACCTTCATGTTACCTTAAGGGATTGTCATCTGTCTTACATTACTCTATTGCTCCCTGTAGTTCTCCTTCAAAATCTCTGGCTGGTTCCTCTTGTTTCCTTCTAAAGCATCCTGAAAAACATGTCTGTTAGCATAATCCTTTTACCATGTCATTGACCCTTCCCCAAGCCCCAATTCACCTTTCCTCTGGATTGTCAATTCACTTTCCAGTTGACATCCTTCCTTCACCTCTTTGCTACTTAGTCAGAGACCTATTTCATATAAAGAGAAAAATGCTGGGAAATACAAATAGTTTGAACTCAACAACTAACACTTGAAAGAAATTGTCTTCAGTAAAGATGCTGTTATACACTGGCTCTCTAATGCATACTGTTAAACCAGGATATCATGGTACACAGATGGATTTGAGACATTTATAATAGCCTAGTTTCTGGAATATTGCCACAGTTACTTCATACATTACTTTCAATTTTGTAATGAATTACTTGAATGGCAGTGTCTTCATATCCAGGCACATTTTTAAAATGTGTACTTAGGGAAGAAATATAGACATAATTAGATAATACATAATTTTCGGATACATATTCAATGTATTTTCTGGCAAAAAAACTGCTTAAATTCTGTTACAAACAACAGAGAATGATGATGATTTTCCCTCACCACTCTTCAGGGCCCCAAACAGTCCTTCCAGGTGAGGTAACACCTGTGAATTGTCTGGGGTCATCTATTGTATCTATTGTGTTCTGTGCTCTGGATGTAGACTCCTCTACATCGGTGAGACCTGTTGTAAATTGGGGGACTACTTCACTGACCACTTCAGCTCCATCTGTCAAAAGTGGAACTTCCCAGTGGCCAGACATTTTAATTTGGATTTCCATTCGCATTCCAACTTGTTGGTCCATGGCCTCCTCTTGTACCAGAATGAGGAGTTGATTCTTGTACCAGAATGAATAGTTGAAACCACACTCAGGATGCAGGACCAACACCTTATATTCCGTCTGGGTAGCTTCAAGCCTGATAGCATGAATATCGATTTCTCCTTCCAGTCAAAAAAATTTCCATTCCCCTCCTCTCTTCCTGTATTCCCCACTCTGGCCTTTTATGTCTTCTCACCTGCCTATCACTTGCCCTGGGTCCCCTCCTCCTTCCCTTTCTCCTATAGTCCACTCCTATCAGATTCCTTCTTCTCCAGCCCTTGAACATTCCCACCCACCTGCCTTCACCCATCACCTTCCAGATAGCCTCCTTCCTCTCCCCTCACCTTTTTATTCTGGCATCTTCCCATTTCCTTTCCAGTCCTGAGGAAGGGTCTCAGCCCAAAATGTGACTCTTCATTAATTTCCATAGATGCTGTGCACCTGTTGAGTTCCTCCAGCATCTTGTGTGTATGACATTATGGGTTCCAGCTACATTGTAGCTATTGTAATGCGTAGTCTGTGCCAACAATTTAGCTGAGTATTGAGGGACTGCTGCACTGCTGGAGGTGCTTTCTTTCTACCTAACCCCATCTCCTCTCTGGTGGATACCAAAAGAACCCTTGGCAACATTCTCTTGGGCAGCATTTATCCTTCAGCCTACATCACCAAAACATTTGTTTATCTCATTAATATTGGTGAGACCTTGCTGTGCACAACTTGATTGCTGCGATTCCCAACTTTGCAACAGTAAATACCATCAATACCTTGGCTGCAAAATGAATTGGATTCTCCTGAGGGTTTGAAAATTTCTGTTAGTTTCTTTCACAGAAACAACATCTCTACATCCACTTATGTATTGGATTGAACATACGTTTACGGTTCATCTAAAATTACGCCTGGGAATTAGTCCTTGTGCATTTGGTCAAAAGACATATCTTAAATAAATTTGAAACTAAAGTTTAGTTTAAAATTTAGAAACTGGAATGGGATTTAGATAAATCACCTTTCTGAAATATATAAAGGTGAAGTATTTAAATAGCAGCATCACTACTTAAACTCAACAGTAATCAGATGTGGCAAATTGCATTTTCTAATCAATAACAGCTCTTTCAATCCAATGTGAGCTTTCTCTTTAAAATTGTCTAACTATCCACTGTGTTGTAGTTGTAACAGATGCTAGACCACATTGTACACTTGTAACAAGAGTGACCATTTCTTTTCTTCTTAATAAAAGGCATATGCAAAGTAAAAGCTGAACCTGTCTACTACAAAATAACATATGCTTGAAGGAAGCAACGCAGACGTGCACAGGATTCCTAATTGAATCTCAGCACTTGTGTCACAAGCTAGACCAGCTCCACCCCAGGATTGCATACACCTCTTCTAATTCACCCCAAATGTCTATTACTTGACTTACTACACAGTTTAATCGTAACTTGAGATTTATAATGTGGCGTTTACTGTATTGTTTAAAAATTAGTTGATTTGTATTTCCCCCAGTGTTGGTAAGAAGCCTGTGGATTTGACAAATTGACTAATACATACAAGATGTACACTTGAATAAATTTTGTTTCAGTGTTTTATTTGAAAGAAGGTAAATGATTTAGAAAGCAGCTGAATTTTGAGGAATAGGAGATTCCACCCACTCTTAACTTGAAAATACTGCCAGTTAAATTGAAAGTAATTCAAGTTTAAAGGAGACCATCATGTTAAAAAATTATTTTTAAGCCCAAATCTGTATAATGGATAAGGTGGAAGAAATGACTCCTTAAATTTGGAGAAAAACAAGAACCTCAACGTCATTGCACAGCCATTTCTGATTGTAAGGTAAAGGACTGGTTCAATAATCAGAAAGCTGTTGTGATCTGGACTTTGCACACTTTCCTCAGATAGCAAAAGAAAATCATACAAACAAGTTACTAAAATTTTATGAAAACTTTTTGTGCGTAGATTTGAATATTTCTTTCTCTTATTACTGTTTTTTTTCTGGCTGCCATGGTTATGTGTGTGTTATTATTATACATGCAGCAAAATAACTAAACCAGCCTTTTTGCTTTGACAAGTATGTCAGTCTTTCTTAACTTTTCTACTTGGTATGAGTGATTATTTTTGTTAAATACAGTGTTTTATTTTTTAAACAGCTGAAGTTCATTTGGAATTATCACGTCCCTGGAAGGTCAACTTGAGTCTTGTCAAATTGGATCAAGTAACAAATTTTGTAAAGAGGATACTGCCAAGATATAATCATGAGATCACCTCCAAAGCTGCAGTCTCCCCCAAAAGAGTTTACAATAAAGATGAGATGTTTACATCAACATTTGGAGTGAAGAGTGAACCAGGATCATTCACTGAGAGAGCAATTTGTCAAGGAAACATTTGGAAAGCCATGTCATTTTTTCAGAAGTTTTCCATCCACACAGTTCAGATTGTTGCTCTGATGGAGATGTTACCTCATCCCAGCAAGCCTTCTATTCTGACCTCACTTTCGAGCCTAGAAGGTGTTCTGAACATAAGAGTAGGCCCCAAGCCCACAGGTGAGTTAAACTAAACTGATAGGTCCAGCTTACATCTCTGTGATCTAATGTTGCAAGTTATATGAGAAAATGTTAGTTTAAGCCCTACTTACCCCATTGCCAAGTGTGGAAGGAGCCATTTTGTTTCACCTATTGGATGACTTGCCTGGAATAAAAACAAAAAATGCTGGAGTTTCTTAGCAGTTCAGGCAGCATTTATGCCAAGAGAAAAAGAGTTAATTGACATTTAAGTTACAACTGAAAGGGCATCTACCTGAAATATTAGCTTTATTTCTGTCTCCACAGAAGCTGCTTGACCTGTAGAATATTTCCAACAATTTTTGCTTTTGTTTTTTTATATTTTCAATATCTATAGTGTTTGGTCATTGTATGAATGTGATTTAATATTATGTATTGAAACTAACTAGTTTGAAAAGGAAAGGCACCAAAGATCACTTCACAATAGTAATATGTTGAAATGTGAGTGGGTACCGTATTTCTTATATCAATTTTAAAAATTGGATTATTACTCTTTAGATTATATTCTTATTTCTAGGACTTGCCAGAAAGATTTTATTGGACCTTAAGTAATGAATTATGTAAATTAAAGTGGCACAGAGAGGGCTAACTTGTTACCTGTTATTTCCTCACTGTGCTATCAAATACTCTGTTTTAGAAAGCTAGAAGTACAAAGATGTTTTATACAAGTATATATAAAAAGGTGTAAATGATTTGTTATGTTTCCTGATCTCCTGAGTAGTACCAGTTCGCTAAAGTCATCTGGTACAAATGACTGTCAGACTTGCCAAATTTCATTCATTGTGAAAGTTTAGATTAGAAGACAAAAAGAAATACTGCTCTGTATTTAAAATATACCTTGCATTTTCAAACAATTTCCAGGGTAGTTATTCATTTAGTTATTAAAAGAAGTCATAACAATGTTTCAAAGGAGCATTTTCCAGTTAAGCATTTTCTTATTTCTGCATACCTGGACTCTGTTTTATCCCCACTGGTTCAGTCCCTTCCTACCTACATCCATGACACTTCTCACGTCTTGGATCTTTTCAGTGACTTCACTTTTCTTGGCCCCGATTGTCTCACTTTCATGATGGATGTGTCCAGTTCCTATGCACCCCCATCAGGAAGGCTTTAAATCTCTCTGCTTCTTTATCTGTTCAATCTGTTCCCCTCCATCACCACTCTCCTCCATCTGACAGAACTGGTCCTCATTCTCAATAATTTCTCCTTCAGCTCCTCTTACTTCCTGTGAAGCAAAGATGTAGTCATAGGCACTCATATGGGTCACAGCTAAGCCTGCCTTTTTGTCGGCTATGTTCCAAGCCTACGCTGGTATCACTTCCTAATTTTTCCCATACTACATCGATAACAGCATTGGTGCTGCTTCCTGCACCCATGCTGAGCTCATTGACTTCATCAACTTTGCCTCCAACTTCCACCCTACCCTCAAATCTACTTGGTCCATTTCTGACACCTCCTTCCCCTTGCTTGATCTCTATCTCTATTTCTGGAGACAGTTTATCTACTGAAATCTTTTATAAACACTGTGATTCTCACAGCTACCTGAACTATACCTCTTCCCACTCTGTTACTTGTAACAATAACATCTCTCAGTACCTCTGTCTCCTCTGCATCTGCTCTCAGAATGAGGCTTTTCATTCCAGAACTAATGAGACATTCTCCTGCTTCAAAGAAAGGAGCATTCCTTCTTCCACTATCAATGCGGCCTTTGCCCAAATCTCTTCTATTTCGCACATGTTTGCCCTTCCCCCATCCACCCACCACCCACCCCACCAGGGATAGGGTTTCTCTTGTCCTTGCCTACCACCCTGCCAGCCTCCACGTCCAGCATATAAATCTCCATAACTTCTGCCATCTCCAGTGGGATCCCACCACAAAGCACATCTTTCCCTACCCCTCCCCACCCTACTTTCCACAGAGATCACTCCCTACATGACTCCCTTGTTCATTTGTCCCTCCCCACTGATCTCCCTCTTGGTACTTATCCCTGCAAGTGGAATAAGTGCCACAGCTGCCCCACACCTCCTTCCTAACTATCATTCAGGGCTCCAAACAGTCCTTCCAGGTGAAATGACACTTCACCTGTGAGCTTGTTGGCGTCATGTACTGTGTTCAGTGCTCCCAGTGTGGCCTCCTTTGTACTGGTGAGACCCAACATAAATTGGGAGACCTCTACCATTCACCGAGCACCTATGCTCCTTCCGTCAGAAAAAGCAGGATCTCACCGTGGCCACCCATTTCAATTCTACTTCCCATTCCCATTCCGACATCCAACACCTCCTCTACTGCCAGGATGAGGCCTCACTCAGTTTGGAGGAGCAACACCTTATATTCTGTCTGGTTAGCCTCCAACCTGATGGCATGAACATCAATTTCTTGAACTTCTGGTAAATGACCCCCTTTCACCATTCCCTATTCCCATTTCCCTCTCTCATCTTATCGTCTTATCTACCCATCACCTCCCTCTGGTGTTCCTCCCCCTTCTCTTTCTTTGTTGGTGTTCTACCCTCTCCTATCAGAACCTCAATGTCCTTCTGCAGCTCCTTATGTCTTTCACTAATCAACTTCCCAACCTTTATCTTCACCCCTCCCTGCTCCTGGTTTCACCTATCACTACACCTGGTATTTCTTCTTCCCCTCCCCTCACCTTCTTACTCTGACTTCTCATCCTTTTTTTCTTCAGACCAGATGAAGTGTATTGACCCAAAATATCGACTAATTACTTTTTGTCATAGTTGGTTCTCGGCCTGCTGAGTTCCTGCAGCATTTTGTGCGTGAAGCATTTTGTTGAAAAGTATTTATCTGGTCATTATCATGATGTTGCTTGTGGTTTGCTTCCATGAGCAAGCCACTTGACCAACATTAGAACAGTCTTAAAATTCTTGTCCTTAGAATTACATAATTGGCTGTAAAATAGTTTGAGAAAGAAAGGTGAAAGGAGCGATATATTAACCATATATACACACTATATGTATCTGATGAAATAGCCGTTAACTAATTCATTGGCACATTGATGCAGTTGGTACAGACACTGCTTCTCAATACCAGCAACTAGGTAGATAGTCCAGTAATTTATCTCTGGTAATTCTGTTCATTCTCTCCTCACATATCCACTTAAATCATTCTACTCCATCCTTCTTCATCCCCCTCACTTCTATTACACTCTCATTTCAATTCCATCTCCTCTCAGTTTATATCAATGGGATCCAATTCCTGTTAAAGTGCTGACCACACAATTTCCCTTTCAAGTCTTAACATTGGCTGGCATTATAACCCCAAACTATTTTATCTAATGGCTGGTCATCCCTTTGTTATCTCCATCCTTGTCTCAATCCTCCTCAGAGTTTCCCAAAGGATGCATAAAGATTTCCTGCAGCTGTCCTGCCAAAGGGTCTTGGCCAGGAATGTCAACTGTACTTTTTTCCATAGCTGCTGCCTGGCTTGCTGAGTTCCTCCAGTATTTTGTTTGTGTTGCATGGATTTCCAGCATCTGCAGATTTTTTCTTGTTTGCTAAGTATTTTTATGGCAGGGTCATCCCCAGTGATGGGTCTGATTACCAAATGGAAACCTTACCTTAATTCCTAGCCCTTTCACAGACTCTGTCGAATTAGAATGGCCAATGTAAGAAAAAGGATCAGAATTAGGCCATTTAGGCCTTCGAGTCTGCTCCGCCATTTCATCATGGCTGATCCAATTTTCCTCTCAGCCCCAAATCTCCTGCCTTCTCCCCATATCCCTTCATGCCCTGACCAGTCAAGACACTATCATCTTTTTCCTTAAATATACATAAATACTTGGCCTCCACAGCTGCCTGTGGCAAATAATTCCACAGATTCATCACTCTCTGGCCAAACGCTCCTCTGTTCTGAGGCTGTATCCTCAGGTCTTAGACTCTCCCACCATAAGAAGCATCCTCTCCACATCCACTCTATCACTGCCTTTCACCACTCAATATGTAATCACTATTGGAAACTTTGTCATGTGTACTTGCTTAATTGTTCCACTGCTGTGCTCACTGGCTTCTCAGGGGCTATGCCCTTCAGTTCATTTAAAATTCTGCTTCCCCATTTCTTGTCCACTTGCACTTGCTCCCTGCATCTTCTCTATTTCAAATGCATTTAAACACAAAACATACCATACACAAGTTGTGGTCTGACTAAGTGTGGCCTGCAGTTCTAATGTTACCTACCAGCTCTTGTCTTTTATACTTCAGTTCCTTAAGGGAAACAGGCAATGTAGTTATTTTTTTTAAAAGCAACAAACAAAACTCTGAAGGAACTCAATGGGTCAGACATGAAATGTGGATGGAAATAGACAGCCGACATTTTAGTTCAAGACTATTATCTGGTCTGCTATAGAAGGGCCTCAACCTGAAATGTTGACTCTTCGGCAGCATGGTAATGTAGCAGTTAGCATAACACATTACTGTATCAGTGATTGGGGTAAGGAGTTTATACATTCTCACTGTAACTGTGTGGGACATATGGAACATGTTTTGAGTTTTGATACACAATGCATCATGTTTCCTTACCTGATGCACATACTTCCTACACTGGATATTAGTTAATAATTGAAAGCTGGACCCATGTTTGGTATCCCTATAGCCTAGCCAGGACACTGAAGCCAATCTACCATACCTGTGACGGAGGTCAACTAGTTCTAGACGGATGGTCCAATTTACTATCTCCTGGTGTGTTTTTAACACAAGATAGATAAGAACAATTTTTGTTCAATTCACAGTACTTTTTAGTCTTCCCTCTCTATTTTTATAATATTTACTTCCTGAAATTTTGTAAGGTAAACAACACAATCATAAACCCAACTTAACGTATCAAAGTTCATGGTCTGTATTGTTTGGTGTTATTTTGCCATAGTACTGAATAACCTACATTCCACGAAAGCTGTATTAGATAGAATCAAAAGTACTGCTGCACCTCTAGAAAGCAGCTCAGAAGTTTACTACTGTGTGCACCACATGAAATAATTTTTTTTTGTCGGTGTAAGCCGGCAGACAAATTAAACATTAAGGAGACCACGAGGGATTGAATCTAAATGTAGTTTGTAGAGATGAATGCAAATCACCATTAAAGTTTCCCCTGGAACTGTGGCTAGAATATTGGGTGTGGGTCCCTTGATTTTGTCACATTTGACACCAAGTAGCTTAAACCCTCCGTCTTCCTTGCACTCAATGAGAGGTTACGATCATATTGGCTCTGTAACAACTGGGATTTTGAATGTCATTACAGCATATCCCCCACTCTCTGAAAAGAAAAACTAAAAGGGTTTAACTGACACCAAGCTTTAACTTTCACTGAATCTTGCGATAATACAAAAAGCACCAGAATCTTAATTCCTGTCAGTGTTTGCCTTCTGCTGAGGTGTGTTTGAAATCCAGTGAAAGTAAAATGTAGGAGGAAAGAACAGATGTTGTAATGTTGAAGAAACAAGCCACCACCTAATCCTTGGGCCAGAAACCTGCAATAAATTGTGAACTTAAAGCAGTCTAAAGGCTCCAGAAATGCTCTGTGCTAAAAAGTTGACACTGATCAGTCCTGCAGAATTCAAATAAATATAACAAATGCAAGAGAGCATGAAACTTAAGCTTGATGGCTCTTGGATTGTTTAAAAAATAACGCTGAAGTATTTAAGTGAAGATTAGTGGAGCGAGAAAAGATCAGATATCTCTCTTGTAGTTAGTTCTTTTTTCTCTCTTTAATCATTTAAGTTTTAGGAAAATAGCAACATTTTTCAAATTTGTAATTTTTAACGGTGGTTTATTGGCGGAATTAGTTAGAATTAGTTGTTGTCAAAACTGTGACTTGGTCTGTTGCCTCTTCAGTGTTCTGACAGCTGTTTACCTGCCTTCTCTGTGATTTAGCCAGATGAGATCATATAAATTGATAACCATCTCTGTGTTTTCTTCTGATTCATCTCTGACCTGAACTCTGCTTGAACCTAGTTAGACACAAAACATCCAGGATTCTTGGCTGAAGCCATAAAATTTAATTAAAAGCTACAGAAATGATGTGTAAAAGAACACCACAGTGCCCCAATAAAGTGAAAATAAGTACTACGATGGATTAAAATAATAAATGTGCCTGCTTCTCTGTGTTTGAAGTGAAGGCAACAAATATGAGTTTCCAGCAGTCAATATAGTAATGATTTTAACAGGAAAGGTTATAAATTATATTTACACAAATCTCATCTGCTTAACATCACTGTGTGCATTTACTGATGACTAAATGATATTGACTCTGCAAAGGTATACACTCTGCACAACAAAGCTGTACACATTCACTTTGAAGCTCTGTTCCACAGCGTTTTGCTCTGACTCCATACAGTTAGAAATTAATGGGATCACTTAAATTTGTAGTGTGATTTGTTTTCACATGCCCTGGCTGAAGGAGTGGTGGAGAAAATATGAATAACAGAATATATGTCAGCATCAAACAAATTGCTTCCATTGTTTACTTTGAACTAAATTTAATGTCTCTTAAAACATATGTTAAGTGTTTTCATGTTCCTGCTTTAGAAGGGAATGGACAGCTAAATACACCTTAAGTACCATCCCCAGAGCTCAATTTGCTATAGTCAGCATCTGTGAGAGTGTAATGTAAGAGATGTATTTTATGCTTCTGCCCCCCTGAGCAATGTTCCGGGAAAGGTGTTAAATTATTTTTTCAAGAAGCTGAATTAAAATACAGATTTCGAAATATTCAAGTATGCAGAATATTCGGCTGAGCACAAGAGTACATGTTATATTTCCTTTACAAGGCAAGTCAGCAAAATATATTGTGTTCCATAAATTATTGCAGAGAGTTCAGTTGCTTCAGCAGTTTGCTCATAACTCCACAATGCTGCTTAGGAGCTGGCATCCTGTATTAATTACGTACAGATGTAAAGATCAGAGAACTGATTCATAAGAACTGCAGAAAGAATGAAGGCTAAGACAAATGTTTCTTTTAGCCTTGCACTATTTAATTTATTGTGCAGTTGTGCAAGAGTGGATAAATCTGACATTCTTTTCTTCCTCTGCTTAAGGAATGATCTTGGGTGCCACATTTGCACTTCAACTGAAGGACTTGCTCATAAAGACATGCCTCAAAGACAGGAATAAGGCATTAATTGGTCCGTTCTGCTGTTCAATGCAACTGGAAGCTAAGTGGTGTAGGCACAGTGGCGACCGTGACCCTTCTCACTCCATTCCAAAAGTGCTGGTTGACGTGAAAGCTGGGCTGATTCAGGTTTGTGTGGGTGGCAATAGTGTCTGGGAGAGTCTGGCTTTAATGAGTCTGTTCCTTGTTTGACCCAAATGTCTTTTATTTCCAGCTCTCTAAATCAAGCAGAGAGCACCCTGGTAACATGATCAGGTTATCTGGTAAACTTCAACACTCTTACATTTGAAGTAGTTGATTTTTTTTTAGCATTGAGTAATAAACTTCTAAAAAGATCAGAGGAAAACAAACATTTGAGTGGGGCAATAAAATGAAATGACCAATATCATACTGTAAGCACAGTACCTACATTCATAAATATTTTTGTTTTCTTAATAATAGATAAAACTTTTGAGATAAATAGTTTGTTATCATTTTCATTCTGCAAATAAAGATCACAGTGGGCACAGAAACCTAATTTTCAATTGACCCTTGGCATCCCCAGCTTGACTTTAATGTTGAACAGAGATAAATTATTTCCACCATTTATGGAGGATTATTGCATCTGAATCTTACAAATTCACAGATTTGTAGATATTGGGTGGTTCAAAAGTTTTCTCTTCTAATGAAATTACCCTGGGGTTCTTCTGATTGGAGCGCATAGAAGTGAACAGTCTTGCCTGAGTCAGAAGATTGTCATTTCAGAGCATTAAGCACAAACATTTAGGCTGTTGCACCAGGACACTGCTGTGTGGTCTATTGTTGAGTTTAATTATGAGACATTAAACAGACACCTTGTTGCACTCTGAAAAGTATATGCAAAGATCTTAAGGGATTATATTTATATTTGTGACCCAACTAGTGTTTTTTTGTCTGCCACCTTAACAAAAACAGTTTCAGCCAGAATAATCTCACCATTTTGAGATCCCTACTGCCCAAAAAATGTCTGAAAGAAATAGACATGGCAAAGACTGTAGCATCAGCCAACGTTTTAGCTGTTGTACTGAATACCTGTGTTGCAGAACCAGCTGCATTTCTTGTCAACCCGACCATGTGGAAAATTGTCTGGATATATCCAGTTTCACAAAAGCAGGATAACTTCAATCCTCCCGCAGATTTCTGCCAATCTGTTTAATCTCCTCCATGAGCAGGCAATGGAAAGTGCTGATAGTAGTAATTGGTTTATTATTGTCACATGTACTGAGGTACAGTGAAAATCTGTTTTGCATGCCATCCATACAGATCATTTCACCACATCCAGTGCATCAAAGTTGTACAAGGGTAAAACAGTAACAGAATGTAGCATACAGAATGCAGATGGTGATGTCAAACAATACTTAGTCACCTATACCTTGATCACCAGTGTCTAGTTTGAGTTTCAGCAGGACCACTCAGCTTCAGGCCTCATCACAATCTTTGCCACAGAAATACAAAGCAATGACCATCTCCAACAATTCAGTTTAAAAAAATTTTAAAAACCACTGGAGCAGCATGTTTGCATAGTGGTTAGCATAATGCTATTTTAGCGCCAGTGACCCAGGTGCAAATTCTGCTGCTCTCTGTAAGGAATTTGCACGTTCTCCCTGTGACCACATGGGTTTCCTCCAGGTGCTCTGGTTTCCTCCCACATTTCAAAGGTTTGGAAGATTAGTAGGCTTATTGGTCTCATGGGGGTAATTAGGTAGCGTGAGTTTTACTGTGCTATTATCTTCAAATACATAACTAAATAAGACAGGGTCTAACCACCTACTGGTAGTATTTAGTTGCACTGCTATTGTGGTTTTGTGTTTTATATACAGTATTAAATTTTATGGTGTAGGTATGGTAGGTAAGACAAGCATATTTTGCTTTTTCCCAATTGTTTTTGAGAAGGTTGTGGTGAACTGCCTCATACTCCAAATGATCAACATTATGGAAATCACTTTGATCAAAATCTCATCTGTACCTGCCACATATATATTGGGACTCCAAAAGCAGTCGAGGGGCTGGATATCATGCACCAAGATACACACTTGACAGACATAAACATTGCCAATGTGTACAAGGCCCAAGTTAAGAGTGTGATGGAATCAATTGCGTGGATAAGTGAAACTCCAAATACTCTTTCAAAGCTCAACATCGTCCAGGTCAAAGCAGCCTGTTTGATTGGCACCCTGTTATTCTGTCCCTCTGCCCTGAGCACAGTGCAGTTACTTCTCTGTCTGCTCTGGCAGCAACTCCTAAACCCTTGTCTTTGACCACTGAGAAGATCAAAGCTAATGAGATCTCCACCACTTGCAGATTGTCCACATCATCATGACTTAGAGATACATCACCATTTCTTCATTGTGCTGGGTCTGCTATACTTCAGCAGAAGGATGAGCAATGTTCGTTAGCGATACTCTGATCCTGGAAAATGAATAAATAATCAAACCCCTCCACCTTCTACCTAGTTATTCTCCCTTCTTCTTCCTTTTACCCAAAGAATAGAAAAGTTTTAAAACACACACTACCAGGCTCAAGGATGTATTAGACTGTTGAATGGACCTTGTGTGATAAACACTAACTCTTGATCACAGTTATGGCCCTTAACCTTTATCTGCCTACCTGCATTACATACTCTCTATAACTGTAAGACCATATTCTGCATTATGTTATAACTTGTTATTTTCTACTACCTTGATATATGAAATATATGAAGGTATATGAAATAATCTGTCTGGATGTCTTGCAAATCAAGCTTTTTGCTGTATCTCACTGCATATGACAGTAGTAAGGCAATTACCATCAATATTGAGGTTGTGTTGTGGCAGCTTGCCACTTTCCAAAAAGTTGTCAGCAGCAGCAGCAATGTTCCCCAGAGTCGATGGTTAAATCTCGAGGTGCTAAGTGTTAAGTTTAGCTGTGAGTTACTATGAGAGGTTTATTTGCCCTTGCTATTCTTGTTTTTCTCTGTGATCCTAATATAATTTTCCACAAAGGTGGTTTCTCTTTCTCTGAGAGCATTTAGCAGTTTAAAGTCACTTGGACAAGGATAGAAAAGCTTAGATAGCTGTCTTGGTTGAATGGGCCAGTTGAACTGAGGGGCCTGTTTCTATGCTACATGACTCTATAACATTACTCTAGCTTGCTGTATCCCACTATGTGATGTTTGCCTTGAGGATGTCTGAGTGTTTCTTTTGGCCTTTCCATTTCTTTTCTCTATTGAACTAAATATACAGCAATTGTTTTGCTAGGCTTGCATCAAATTCATGTATACAGTGGCCCACCTCAGTTGACACTAGATAATCAGGACTTCAATACACAAGATGTTAGCCTCTTGGAAGATACACACTCATGCAGGGATTCTAGCAGTTTGTGTTGAGGCTCTTCCAAAGAAACTATTATTCCAGGTTTTCAAAGTCCATTCAAGTCTAGCAGCTTTATAGGAGAATTACGCTTGCCACAGCTTTTAAGCTGGAAGCCTACAATGTATTTGATCTTCTTGTTACTGCGTATGCAGCAAGACAGCCTGTTGAAGGCAGGGATGACACATCAGATTCTGTGCTGAATCTCAACATCTGGGTTGGTCCACTGGAAGCAACCCCTACGGAGGTAAGCGATGTGTTTATATTTGTTCAGTTCCTAGCTGTCACTTCAGATTGCCTTTGCTGAATCAGCTCTGTGGAACTTGTTTTCCCAAAGTTTAGTGTTAGTTCTGGGCTATCATGCTTCAAAGCGACAATTACGTGCTTTGCCTAGGTTCTTTTTGAGTATAGAACTAAAGTTGGATTATTATTGCCAACAATAATTTGTTTGTGATATATAAATGGCAATATATAAATACAGTATAAGTATTTATGAATTGTATGAAAATGTAGGGAGTATGATTAGTAAACTTGCAGGTGACAGAAATATTGGTGGAGCTGTAGATAACAATGTGTTGCCTAAGGGGACATAGATTAGCTGGAAAGTTTAGTGAAGCAGTGATTGATGGAATTTAATTCAGTCAAGTGAGGTAATGCTCTTTTGAAGGTTGCATTCTAACAGAACATATAGACTAAATGGCAGAAACCTCAGAAGCAATGATATACAGAGATGCCTGACGTGCACCTCCATAGTTCCCTGAAAATTGCAACATACATGGGCAGGGTAGTGAAAAAGTGCATTTTTGGTATGCTTGCTTATGCGGGCAGAGCAATTGAGTGTAAAGAGTGTTATGTTGCAATTGTACAAAATGTTGGGAAATAGTTCACATGGTTGGTTCTTTCTCCTGCTCAATATACAAGGTTTTAAGGAGCAATAAATATGCCTTGCCTCTTTAAATGCCTGTCTGAATGTCTCTTAAATGTTGTGAATGCATCTGACTCCATCACTTCCACAACGATTTCCAAATAGTAACCACTCTTAGTATAAAAAAAATACTTGCCCTTCAAATCTCCTTTAAAATTCCTTCCTCACACCTTAAGCCCATGTCCTCTTGTTTTTGAAAAGATTCTGGCTAACTACCTTATCTTTACATGTTAGAATTTTATATACCTGTACAGGGGTGTCAATCTCATTTTAGATCACGGGCCGGATTGAGAAAAATGCGACTTCATGCGGGCCGGACCAGTTGTGCACGCGCGAATGCATGCACGCGTGCTCCCACAGCTTTCGTTGCCTTCATTTTTTCAACCTGCTCTCATGTGTCTCAGTCTCTGCTATATCTAAAATTGTTTCACTTTACGAATTTCGTTTTTTATGAAGCAGATTGCCTAGCACCCACTCTTTTTATGATTGGTATTAACTTACAGACGTAGATTACAAGAAAGTAGGCAACAAAAAAGGAACAATGCTATTTCGGCTAAGATTGTTTTGGGAGCCATACCTATTCCATTAATAAACCATTTGAAATCAAGCATTAGCAAACACAAATGTTGACGCAGGGGTGTCAAACTGAAATACACAGTGGGCCTAAATTTAAAAATCGGTACAAGTCGATTCCGGACTGGTTCAGCGTTTATTGCAAAGCTTATTGAAATGAATTTATTACACATATTAACCTAGAACTAACAAAGCTTAGGTTATTGCCTACAAAAATAACATTGAACATTAAATAAATAAAAAATCAGTTGCATTTATTTCTTATGGCTTTATCTGCAGCTTTTCCGGAGTAATTTCTAATGAAAACATTTTTCCACAGGCCAACATTCTGTGATTCACACTAGTCTAAGCCAGATGCTTGGCATCTCATCTTGGATGCAAGTTCATCAATGTTTGGAGTCAGGCTCTGAACTGAGGAAATCCTCAGAATTGAGTGAAGGTGTTCATCAGAAAGACAACTCCTGTGTGATGTTTTGTTTACCTTCATCAAAGAGAACAGCTGTTCTCACAGATATGTGCTGCCAAACATAGAGAGCATTTGAGCAGCTTGGGTACGCAGCTGGGGCATTGTGTCGGGAATGAAACGTAGAAACTGTGCAGCGCCCACCGAGTCATACTTTGCCTTGAGTGTGTCACTACATTGGAGTTCAATCAGCTCCATTTGTATGTTGGTTGGTGCGCTTTCCATGTCAGCTGCAAATGGATTACTGAGCAGTTCAAACCTGCTTTTTTGGGCTTCAAAGTCGTCAAGTCACCGTGTGAAGTCGGCACCAAGTATGCTAAGTTTTTCAGCAAACTTTGCACGTGGGAACACTGCGGTAGAAACCTGCTCTTTCATAGTTTGGCAACACGGAAAATGGCTCAAGTATTCTTGCTGCATCTGCGTCTCCCACAGGCACAGCTTGGTTTTAAAAGCCCTCACTGCAGCGTACATGTCTGTGATCACACGACCCCGCCCCTGAAGCTGCAGGTTGAGCGCATTGAGATGGCTCGTGATGTCACACAGAAACGCCATTTCACAAAGCAACTTTTTATCCTGGAGCTCTGTTGTGTCTTTCCCTTTGCTTTCCATGAACTGACAGATCTCCTCACGCAACTCGAAACATCTTTTCAGCACTTTTCCTTGGCTTAACCATCGCACCTCTGTGTGATAGGGCAAATCATTATATTCTGAACCCAACTCCTCCAGAAACGACTTGAACTCGCAGTGATTTAAACCTTTGGCTATTATGAAGTTAACTGCTCGTGTTATGGTGCTCATTATATGTTTCATTTTCAAGGCTTTGCCACACAACAATTCCTGGTGTATGATGCAGTGATAAGCAGTCAGCTCACCTGCGCCATTTTCCTCCCGCATCTTCTCCCAGATCCTGCCCACCAATCCACTCTTTTGACCGCACATCGCGGGCTTCTGTTTCTTGTCCAGATGCTTGTATTTGTCGTGGTGTTTCATTTCATAGTGTCGTCTTATGTTATATTCTTTAATTACAGCCACACCGTCTCCGCACACAAGACAAACAGGTTTGCCCTTTATATCTGTGAACATATACTCTGCCTCCCAACTCCCTTGAATACCCCTGTTTTCAGAGTCCACCTTTCGTTCAGCCATTTTTGGGGTGAGGGATAGCTGAAAGTTGACCACACATGACTAGCGCCATAAGGATGCTGATGAGAGAGTAAGGCAAGCGCGAGCAATGCACTGGCAGTGCATTGTGGGATTTGTAGTATTAGTGGTGCATGCAATATACCAGCGGGCCAGCTCTAATAGAAAAAAATTTATTCATTAATGATATTCAGGAAATAAACCAGGGAAACCGAATAAACACTAAAAACCCTGAAAACCTGGTACCTGAATAAACTCAGCATTAGCCATATCATACGCCATAGGCGCTTCGATTACTGGGGCCAGCTTTAATAGTAATTAGATATTATCTCACGGGCCAAAGATAATTCCACCACGGGCCGGATTTGGCCCGTGGGCCTTGAGTTTGACATATATGCTGTATCAGGTCACCCTGCAGCCTCCTTCGATCCAGAGAAAACAGCACAGCTTGTCCAATCTCTCTCCATAACTAAATTCATCCAATCTAGTCAACATTTTGGTGAATCTCCTCTGCTCTTTCTCCAACACAACCGCATCCTTTCTATAATGTGGCAACCAGATCTGCACATAATACTCAAATGCTGCAACACATTCAGTGAAATTTTTATTTATTGCTGGCTTCAAAAAGGCCAAAAGTAGTTCAATATTAGAGAAATGAATACCAAACTCTATTAATCAGTTTAAGTGGATCTTTGATTTTTAGTGTTGTGTTCCCATGCATGTTATCAGTAGCTGTGCTACTCTTTTTGGTTTCTATTTAGATATTCTGGGGCCAGGAGCATTTGAACTGCCTGAATCTGCTACATGAACTTCTCCAAGGCTATCTCAGGCAAGATGCCAAGTCACAGATGTCAGACCACACACAGCCACCATCATCTATCATGGGCAGACACCAGGCTTTCAATACTGAACATAGTTCTGATGATTTGAGAACTGGGCAGTTTCAATACATACAAGATGCAGGTATGTGGTATTATTGCTCAAGTATTTACATTATTCTATTATATTAAAAAAATCTCTAGATTGCAGAGTTGACAGTTACAGATTTACAAACAAGTGCCGCCACTTGCCATCTCCAGTATTGCTCCTGCAACAAAACAAACGAAAAGTGTATTTCAGGTCTTCAGGCTTTTCCTGTCACTAGTTAAATTATGGATGATCTGTTGCTTAACCTTATTTTAGTTCTGTCACCCTTAATATGTCTTGTAAAAATTCTATCAGTTTTAGCACCAGTTTCAGTGGCTCTAAATGACTTCTTTCTTTTAAAGTTCATTTCTGGATCTTACCTCTTATTCCAACACAAGTAAATGAAAACCAAAAATAAATAAGCACATGTTTAAACTGTTTCATTTCAAATCATTCAATGAAATCTTTTTGACTGTTTTGTCACAGTGGAAGGAGGAGGCAGGTAGTGGTAGGGCAAGAGGACAGGGTCTCATTTGTTGCCAATGCCATTCTGTGAGTGCACCCAGCTATGTGAATCATCAGGAGCCAGGTTCTCAGCAGAATTCTGCGATAAAAAACCATCCTAAGGCAAACAGCTTGGACCAGGGCAAATGGAGTGGACTTTTTGGTTTTGGAAGCTGTCTGTAATATTTCTCTTCAGTGACTGTGATTTTCCAAGCATGGAGTATGATGGCATTTGTTTAACTTTCCCAATACAGAACTTGGAGAAACACCTGGAGTTTTGCAGAAGCATAGGCAATTTTATTGGAATATCAAGCTAAATATATCAAGACAGGCAATCAAAATCTGTTTTGAAGGTGGATTATGGGAAGAACTTGAGGAGAGAAAAGGCATTTTTGTATGTAAGGGCTAGATGTCCAAAGGAATATCAGTGACAAAGACAAGGAGTGGTGATGAGGGAGCTCAAAAGATCAGAGTTAATGGAATTCAAATTTCATACTTTGATCGGACAAAGCAGGGTGGTGCTGGTGTTCTCTGCATTATGTTGAGAATTATCAAAATTGAGTATAAGACCTACAATGGAATGGGAATAAGATAGAAAATTAAAGGACATACAATTGGAAACTCTCACTCACCTGATGGACTGAATGGAGGGGATCTGTGATAACACCCAATCTGCATTTGGTTTCTCCAGAGTAGAAATTATAAGCCTTGAATGCAGTATAGTAGTGCTATACTGCTTCATCTGAAGTACTTGGTGCCAGGAAAGAAGGAAACAGACTCTGAAGCTGAAAATGCTGGCAGTACCCAGGCACTAGTGAGAGAACCTTTAAGTTGTTGATTTTGCATCATTGATCTGAAATGTTAAGTCTGTTTCTCAGTCCACAGATATTGCTTAACCTGCTAAATATCTCCAACATTTTCTGTTTTTACTTCAGATATTCAACAGCTGCAGTTTTAGTTGCATTTCCATTATAGAGAAATCTTGACAAGGTGAAAGGGCAGGTGATTCCATTGTACTGGAAGATATAGCAGACTTGGATGATGATGGGGTGGAAATAGATTGCAAAATCAGCCCAATCCTTACTTAGGGTTGAAAGCGACAGACTGAGAGAGAAGCAAGGGAAGTGAAACAGAGGTGCTTCAGATGCTATTAAAGTTTTCCTATGCAATCCAGTTTAGCCTGTGGAGAAAGGGAATCAATGGCAAGGTTACAAAATAACTGGCAAGAACCTTGGATTTAAGTTGTTAGTTTTTAGTGAAATTAAGCTGACACTTGTGTTTCATGCTCCTTGGATATTAGCCAGATGTCAAACTTTCAATTACACTGATTAGTTCTATCTCGTGTTCAGTGAACAGACTGCAAGCATTAATGACTCTTCATGCTGTCAAGGATCAAGGACAATTGTAAAGGCAAAAATCATGTTGCATAAAACTCATTGTCTAATGATATTTTCATTTTAAACCCACTAAGTCAAAGTACTATGCTTCATCCATTTGGAAATATTCATAAAATTGAGACACTCTCAATGACAGTTGATATACAAAGCTGGCTGAATGCCAAAGTGGTACAGGTTTTCTCCCCATTCTTTAAAACTATAAGTGATTGTGCATCTCAGTGGCTGAGTGGTAGCACTTGTGCCTTTCATCTGGAAGGATGTGTATTCAGCAACTGCTGAGGTGCATGAAGGGAAGACAGTTAATGAAGTTGATAGTAGTGGTGGTGGACATTGTTTACATGAACTTTAGTGAGGCTTTTGACAAAGCTCGACATGGGAGTCTGGTCCAGAAGGTTAAGTTGCTTGGCATTCAGGATGAAGCAGTCAGTTGGATTCAAAATTGGCTTAGTGAGAGAAGCCAGAGAGTGGTACTGTAATAGATAGATGTTTGTCTTGTTACGTCTGTAGCCCCCTCCTTTGTGAGAATCGCCAGATCACTGTTGGGTTGAGTCAAACGGGGGGCCCAAGACATGAGGGGGAGACGTGCAGGATGTCACGTTTCTCTCCCCCCCCCCCCCCCCATAGCGATGTAAAGCTACGGGACATGGCCATTGTCTCTTGGAGACAGATTTGTGGATTGAGATGCTCTGCTACGTGAATGCCCTTGGGCAAAGTGGGCTGGTTGAGGGAGAGATTGCATCACCCCCAACCTGATTGACATCTATGACCCTGCGAGTCAGAATAAAAGAGGGGCTGTAGGAACAACCCCTCAGACGCACCAGAAGAAACATTAAGCGACCACATAACAGCAGACGGTCATCGGAAACCCAGCCACGTGCGTTCAATTCCGTGGCTGGAATTGGTGGCTGAAACCACGGAAAACGGCTTTTTAGCTAACAACGGGGAAACCCGCTCCCCTGACTCAACGGATTGACATCGTAAAAGACTTGGGCAAGTTTAAACCGCATCACTTTTAAACCCATCAATGCTGCAGCTTGAACGAACTGATAGTGACTTATCTTTCCATCGGACAATACAGTAACCCCTAGACAACGATAGAGTTATTTCTTTCTTTCTTTCTTTTTAAATCTTTTTATTAGTTTTAAACAAACATAAATGAAACATGAATACAAAATGTTGGAGAGTACATAATTAATAGTTTAAATAGACATTCAGATATGTAATAATAAAAATATATAACCTCTCAAACCCAGAACATTAATGAACAAAGAAGTAAAAAGAGAAAAAAAGAGTTATTTCTTATCGGTTATTATGATACCCACTCTTAGATTTAGTATTGACGACGTATATTATCTGTATGTTTGCATTAATCTTCTTTTTGTGCCCTTTATCAATAAATACTTGTAAAAATAGTACCATCAGACTTCAACGGACCTCTCTATCTTTGCTGGTAAGTGATCCAGTTACGGGAATTTCGTAACAGTCTCTCTGGACGCCTGTGACTAGTGGTGTGCTTTGAAAGAACCTAGTGAATGGTAGGGAACTGAGGTGTATTGTAGAACAAAGGGCCCTTGGATACAGTATTGTCATCGGTAGATGGGATCATAAAGAGAGCTATTAGCACATTAATCTCCATAAATCAGGGCATGGAGTACTGGTGTTGGGACTTGTGTTGAATTTGTATGAGGCGTTGATGATGTCAAATTTGGAGTTTTGTATGCATTTCTGGTCATTTACTTATAGGAAAATTATCTCTAAGTTTGAAAAAGTGCAGAGAAGATTTACACTGATGTTACACTTGAGGATCTGAGTTACAAGGAAAGGTTGACTACGTTAGGATTTTATGCCCTCATGCAAGGGCGAATGAGGGGAGATTTTATAATGGTATACTAAGTTATGAACAGTATAGATAGGGTGAATGCATATAGGGCTGGTGAAAGGTTTCAGCCCAGAATGATGATCGTTTATTTCCCTCCATTGATGCTGTGTGACCTGCTGAAACCTCCCAGCATTTTTTAAGTGTACCAACATGAATCCCATTTTTACATCAACAATCTCCATTAAATTTCAGCTTGTCAGTAGACGTCCTTTTAATCATTTTATCTTGCACCTTACAATCCAGCCAACATTGATATTCGTGTGTGAATAACGTGACACGTCAGATCTATTCTGTCTCATTATGAGACCACATCTAATACTCAATAACAACTGTGACAGATTCCATTTAAATTGCACCTTTAATGTAGCGAAACCACTTAGTGTGCTTCATTCAAAGAATTGTTAACAAAAATCTGATCTGTTCCACATAAAAAGATATTGGTGCAGAAGAACAAAAACTTGGTCAGGAAGGTAGGTTTTACAGATTGTATTGAAGAAAGTAAGAGAGGAGGGGAGCATTTAGGGGGATATATTAGAGTTAAGGTCTTTGGCAGCTATAGACTCAGGCATTAAGCAGGATTAAATGGATATTTAAGAGGACAGAGTGAAGCAGCATTATTATATTTCAGAGAGTTGTGGAATTGAAGGAGTTTACAGAGGTGGTTACAGACAGAAAAGACCCATGGGGGGAAGGGTGTTTGAATTTGAAGTTAAGGGTAAGGATTTTAAAATTAAAGCATTGCTTATTGCTTAACCAGGATCCAGTGTAGTTGAATAGACACAGGTTGAGAGGTACTTAAATCATTTTTATCTGTCAAGTTTATGCAAAGAGCAAAGGAATAATGGCCAACTCATCTGCTTTACCAACATTGGTTGAGGGACCAAGTTATGGATGTAGGTATTTGTAGAAGATAATGGACCATGTAAATGGGATTAGTGGATGGATAATTGGTGGTCAACATGAATCTGGTGGGCCAACAGGCCTGTTTCAGTGCTATGTGACTTTATAATATTATTACTAGATACTGAGGAGTGAGGCGGGATGGGGGGAAATTGACTACTCCTGCTTTGATCACTTCTGATGATTCCTAAGAGGGAATTAAGACTGGGCTGGAGAACTTTGGAATAGTCAGTCCATACATAATGAAGACACAAATGAAAGATTTAGCAACCGGTGATCTGAGGCTCAGTCAGATGACATTAAAGTGATTTTGATGATGCCATAGAGTGAGGTCCAAAACTCAAACTTGTGTATGACCTCGAATGATTCAGTTTCATGTAGTTGCCAGAGGACAGGATCGACTAAATGGCTTGTGAACAGAATTTTGAAACAAAAACACAAGATTAGAATGCCTACTTTCTTAAATCAAAGGATCTTTATATTGGGAGTGATATCCAACAAATAAGTTTAATACACTGTGTTTGAAAAAAACACTGATGTGAACAGAAGTCACAGTTGGTAAAATTACAGGCTTAGTTCCTTGCAACTTTCTCCAGATTTCCTTTCTTCCCATTGTATGGTGTTTATGATAAGTGAGTGCAAGTTTTGAACTGTTTGGTTGGTGCAGAAATGTTTATGTGCCTTTGTTTCAATCAGAGTAAGATCTTAATTGTACAGGTAACCTCTGTTATAAAACCATTTGATGGTGTTGTGTGATTAACACACAATATTGAATGTCACTCTATGCTGCCACATCAAAGCAAACTTTAGTACATGGTAGTAATATGATCACATATTGGATCACAATACTTTGAAAAGCTGAATCTAAGGCTGATCTGGAGTTTCCAATTGACCAATAATTAGTTTTATCATTACATGATTTGAAGGTGCTAATGAAAAGCCATAAAAACAGGAAGTTCTTTTAGGATTCTTGTATAGTATATATTGATACCCCTTGACAAAATATTCATAAACATATAACTTCTCAGAAAATTTATTTCATTATTTATAATGATGCATAGTCCCTTACAAGTGCTCTTTCAGACTGTGTGGATGCATCACATAATGCTCTTGGGCACTTTTGTCAGCTGTATGATGTCACTACAGCTGTTAGGCAACTTGGATGCTGATGTTTCCTTCATTTGTTAGCCAATGTAGTTACTAGTCAGAAATTTAATTGGTTGTCATGGAAATCATTTTATATTGTTCATAACACAAGTAATTCTGCAGCTGCTAAAAATCCAAAGCAACTTTTCTTCTATTCTCCACTCTGGCTTCTTGGTTCCCTCACCTGCCTATTACCTCCCCCTGGTGTCTCTCCTCCTTCACTTTCTCCTATCATCCATTCTCCTCTCCTATTGGATACCTTCTTCTCCAGCCTTTTACCTTTCCCACCAAGAAGTTGCAGCAATCCTCCTTCCATTCCCTTCCCCCAGCCTACCTTTTTATTCTGGTGTCTTCCCCCTTAATTTCCAGTCCTGAAGGAGGGTCTTGGCCCAAAATGTTGACTGTTTGTTCATTTCCATGGATGCTGCCTGACATGTTGAGTTCCAGTGGCATTCTGTGTGTGTTGCTTTATATTGGTCATAACCTAACTTCTTGCCTACCCAAATCCTGATATTAAACCAGTACTCCTTCCCAGATAGGCTGCCAATATTACTTGTGAGTTCTTCCGGTGTCATCCCTTTTTTTGTACGTCAGAAGAGCAGATATGAAATAGTGCACCCAGGACCCAGTGTGCTTATTCCAACATAAGCAGAATACTATAAGGGCTGGAGTTCTGAAATTCAACCAGTAAGCATAGAAATACTGAGTAAGCTCGGGAGCACTGGTAGAGAAGAAACAAGGGTTAATATTTCAGATTGATGACTTTATAGTTGTGGAATCTTACCTGGGTATATCCTGCTCACAAAGAGCAAATCAGCCAATCTACTTAATGCTACCCAATCAGCTTTACTCTCAATCATCTGCAAAATGATGGAAGCTGTCGTCACCAGTGCTATCAAGTGACACTTGCTCAACCATAACTCAAACCTGGATCAAAGGATGAATTCCAGATGTATAATGACATCAAGACAGCATTTGACTGAGTAATGCATCAAGGAGCCTGTAACTGCCTGAATGTTGTCAAACTCCACTCCTACCTTAGATTATCTGTTGCTGAAATTCTCAACCATTCCTTTTCACCTGCAAGCTTCACTATTCCAATACATAAACAAAGGAGATCCTACAGATGATGGAAACCTAGAGCAACACACACAAAATGCTGGAGGAATTCAGCATGTCAGGCAGCATCTATGGAGGGAAATAAACAGTCGAAGTTTTGGGCTGAAACCCTGCAGCATGTCTGGAAAGGCAAGGGGAAGAAGCCAGAATAAGTTCAAGGTGCAAAGTAAATTTATTATTGAAGTCACCATATAGAACACTGAGATTCATTTTCTTGTAGGCACACACAGTAAATCCAAGAAACGCAATAGAATAAATGAAAGACAGCACATAGCAGGACGGCCAAACAACCAGTGTGCAAAGGACAACAAACAGTTCAAATAGGGTAGAGAGGGAAAAAAAGCCATAAGTATGGAGCATGATTTGAAGAGTCCTTGAACGAGAGTCCATAGGTTGTGGGAACAGTTCAGTTGAGTGAAGCAATCCCCTCCAGTTCAAGAGCCTGATTGTAATAACTGTTCCTGAACCTGGTGTTGTGGGTCCTGAGGCTCCTGATGGCAGCAATGAGAAGCAGGTGTACCCTGGGTGGTGGAGGTCCTTGATGACGTTTTTTTTCCTACAACTGCACTCCGTGTAGATTTGCTCAGTGGTGAGAAGGGCTTTACCTGTGATGGTCTGGGCTGTATCCACTACTTTTTGGAGAATTTTCCATTCAAGGGCATTGATGTTTCTATACCAGACTATGATGCAACCAGTGACTAAACTCTCCAGCACACATCAGTAGAAGTTGATAAAGCTTTAACTACCAAATCTTCACAAACTTCTAAGGAAGTAAAGGCACTACTGTGCTTTCTTTGTAATTGCATTTACATGCTGGGCGCAGGACAGATCCTCTGAAATGATAACACTGAGGAATTTAAAGTTGCTGATCCCCACCATGTCTGATCCCTCGATGAGGACTGGCTCAGAGATCTACGGTTTCTTCCTTGTGAAGTCAACAACCATCTCCTTGGTCTTACTGACATTGAGTGAGAGGCTGTTGTTGTCACACCACTCAGCTATATTTTCAGTCACCCTCCTAAATACTGATTTGTCACCACCTTTGATTTAGTGAATGACTGTGGTGTGTCAGGAAATTTAAATAAGGCCCTGGAGCTGTGCTTAGCCTCACAGTCATAAGTATATAGTGAGTAGATCTGGGGGCCAGTTGCACAGCCTTGTTGTGCCCCTGT
This sequence comes from Hypanus sabinus, assembly GCF_030144855.1. Taxonomy (NCBI): domain Eukaryota; kingdom Metazoa; phylum Chordata; class Chondrichthyes; order Myliobatiformes; family Dasyatidae; genus Hypanus; species Hypanus sabinus. Next base: position 136,632,486 of record NC_082706.1, on the reverse strand, counting down.
GCTAATGGTGATTCTGGAGGGGATATTGTTGCCAATCTGAACTGACTGACGTCTGCAAGATATCGAGGATCCAATTGCACAAGGAGGTATTGAGCCAAGGTTTTGAAGCTTATTCATTATTTTTGAAGGGATGATAATGTTGAATGCCGAGCTGTAGTCAATAAAGAGCATCCTATTGGATGCATCTTTGCTGTCCAGATGTTCCAGAGTAAAGTGAAGAGCCAATGAAAAAGCATCTGCTGTGTACTTGCTGTGTCAGTTGGCAAATTAGAGCGGATCCAAATCACTTCTCAGGCAGGAGTAGATATATTACATCATCAACTTCTCAAAGCACTTCATCACAATCGATGTAAGTGTGACTGGACGATAGTGTTCTTCTTAGGCACTGGCGTAATTGAAGCAAATGGTTACCTTAGACTGTTGAAGTGAGAGGTTAAAGATATTGGTGAACATTCCAGCCACTCCAGATCAGCACAGATCTTTAGTACTTGACCGTGTACCCCATCAGGCCAGATGCTTTCTATGGGTTCACCCTCCTGAAGAATGCTCTCACTTTGGTCTCGCTGACTGAAGTGTGGTCCGGAATTGCTACTTTGCACCTGAGATGGCTTTCCAGAGATCGTACCTGGACCTCTTGCATCTTAATTGGTCGTCAGACCTGAATGCTTCTGACCTGACCCTCAGCAGAATGCGGATCTCATGGTTCATCCAGGAAAATACTCTGAAAGATTCTGTGGGGATACCCTCTTCCATGATTGTTTTAATAATGTTTGTGACAACTATGGTGTATTCATTCAGATCCGCAGCCTAGTCCACCAACTTGAAGCAATTTCATTGCCGCTCCTCTACTTCCTGCGACAACCTCCTTGTTGTCCTTATCTCTGGAACCTTACTCTTTAGTTTCTGTCTATATGCAGGTAGGAGAAGGACAGTGATTGATCAGATTTCCCAAAATGCAGTCTAGGTGTGGAATAGTAGGCATTCCTAATTGTAGTACTGTATAACAGTGATCAAATGTGTTGGGGCCCCTGGTGCTGCATATTATTCACTGATGATAATTGGGCAGAGATTTCTTCAGGCAAGCCTGGTTGAAATCCCTGACTGTGATTTGAAATGCATCAGACTGGGCATTTTCTTGTTTACTGATGGCAACATTCAATATTTTGAGTGACTAGTTAATGTCAGATTTTAGTGGTATGTAAACTGAAGTCAGGATCACAGAGGAGATCCCTTCATAAGTAGAATGGTCAGCACATAATTGTTAGATGTTCCAGGTTGGGGGAATAAGAGTGCGACAAGACCAAGACTGCAGCATCTGAGAAACCCAGACGCTCTCTTGTTTCCTTTTCCAAATCAGCAATGTGGTCCATACTGTGTATTGAGAAGGCCACGGGTCTGATCATCAATTCCAGCATGTTTGGAGTGAGCCATATCCCTGGTGAAACACAGAACGGAATAAATCCTCATTTCCCTCCAGTAGAGCAATCTTGCCCTTAGGTCCTTAGTCTTGTTCTCCAGCAATTGTACATTTGCTGACAAGTTGCTGGGACTTTCATTTCTTGGCATATCAGCCTGGCTTGGAGCCCTCCTCTCTCCTCTCTTCTGGCTATGCCAATATACGTTTGTCTGCTTAAAGGTGTTGTATCTGCATGCTTGAGGGGTTAAGTCACCAAGTCCTTAAGAAGATCAGAATCAGATTCAGGTTTATTATCACTGGCATGTGTCCTGAAATTTATTAACTTAGCAGCAGCAGCAGTTCAATGCAATACATGATATAGAAGAAAAAAACTAATAAATTAATAAATAGGTAAATTAATTACAGTATATTTATATTGAATTGATTAGAAATCATGCAAAAACCAAAATAGTATGTATTTAAAAAGTGAGGTAGTGATCATGAGTTCAATATCCATTTAGGAACCGGATGGCAGAGGGGAAGAAGCTGTTCCTGAATCACTGAGTGAGTGCCTACAAGGTTCTGGTAACAATGAGAAAAGGGCATGCCCTGGGTGCTGGGGGTCCTTAATAATGGACACTGCCTTTCTGAGACACCGCTCCTTGAAGATGTCCTGGGTATTTTGTAGGTCAGTACCCAAGATGGAGCCGACTAAATTTACGACCCTCTGCAGCTTCTTGATGGTGAAATCACTAGTTCATTAAGATAGTGCAAAAGTATGTTGCTTAAGCAGAAATTGCAGGCTGCAGATTGAAGTGAGTGTAATTCGGAAGAGGTATATTCATAAGTTTTGTAAGCAGCTGGCAACATGTCTCCATGGTTCACCAGCATCATCTTTGTTGTGCTTACACACAATAATAAGAAGGTGGGGGAAGGGAAGAAGCACAAGCTGGTGGGCGATAGGTGAAACCAGATGAGGGGGAAGGTGGGGAAGGGAAAGGAAGTGGGAAGCTGGAAGGTGATAGGTGGAAAAGGCAAAAGGCTGAAGAAGGAGGAACCTGATAGGAGAGGAAAGTGGATCATAGGAGAAAGAGAAGGAGGAAGGGTGCTCGAGGGAGCTGCTGGGCAGATGAGGAGAAGAGAAGAGGTAAGAGGAGAGCCAGAATGGCGAATGCAAGAAGAGATAAGTGGGAGGGGGAGAAATTGCCAGAAGTTAGAGAAATCGATGTTTATGTGGCCAGGTTGGAGGCTACCCAGATTTAAGTAAGGTTGGGTGGTACTCTGACAGAATCCACCCCATACCTTTATAATCTGGCTTCTTTCCCTTTCTTTCCAGACCTGATGAAGGGTTTCGGCCCAAAATGTTGACTGTTTATTCTATTCCATAGATACTGCCTGATCTGTTGAGCTCCCCCAGCGTCTTGTGTGTATTACTATTCCATTACATGCCGGGTCATCTTCCCTGGCTCTGTAATCGAGGTCGTCAGAAATTTTGCTATATGTATCCTACCTTGCATTGAGTATTATTAATCCATGACCACTGTCGTATGCTGAGAACATGAATTTCAAAATAATGCTACTGCTTTGAAATCTCTTCATATCATCATCCTACTCTTCATGCCTGTGAGTTATTTATGTTTATCCAATTCTGTTTTCTTGATTATCCTTGGATTTAACCATACCATCTTTGGAGCCTACATCTTCAGCCACATTTCTTTTCCTTAAAACCTACACTTCCATTTCTTTTTCCTTAAAACTTAACACGTTAGACCAAGCTTTTGTTAATCTGCCTTAATACCTCCTCGTGCCTTAGAGTCAAAATTTTCTTTGGAACATTCCTAGAAATGGAATTAAAACCTTTGCAGACACGCCTGCTGTCCAATTATCAGCTGTCATTTAGTATGGAGACATTAGTCCTCGACATACTTCTGTGAATGAATTTAACTTGCTACCATCCTCTCTATTGTCAACAGCTTTTTTCTTCTCAGCTCTGCTCTCAATCACTTTATTTTCAGTTTCTGCTCTTGGGGAAAGTTATGCTTGAAGCTCTCTATTAAAATATAAGCAAAACTATTATAGATTAAAGATTAGCTTTATTTGACTCATGTACAGTATATTGAAACATTAAAACATACAGTGAAATGCATTATTTGCACCACATGAACAACAAAGTCCAAGGATATGCCAGATACAGCCCAAAACATAGTATGCCCACATTTCCTAACCCATATGTCATTGGAATATGGGAGGAAACCAGATCACCTAGAGGAAACCCGGAGGTGACAGGAAGGACGTACCAACTCCTTATAGACAGCATGGGGAATTGAACCCTAATCTTCTAATTGCTGGCGCTGTAAAGTGTTATGCTAACCACTACTCTACTGTGCCCCACTTCAATGTGGTTATACACTTGCAGGATTTAAATGAAAGAGCAAGAAAGTAGGAGTAATTGGATTCTTTGTTTTAAAAAAAATGGGCTATACAAACAGGAACTGAAATAACCCAAGTTAATTGATTCTGTTCTTCCAGTTAAAGATTGTCGCTGCATTGTATCATAGCCTTAACAAAGTGTACATGTTAGTTTTATTACTTGCAATATTCAAATCATAACAGATCTATAAATGTTTTGTTTCATTTTCTAATTAACCCCCCACCCCAAAGGCAAATGATTTCTTGCCAGCATTGGCTTGTAATGGTGTACTGTCTCTGTATCCACGGTGCCTCCGTAGAAAATCATTGATTTTAAATTTAGAATATCAAAATGAAAATGCTTTTAACTTAAAAAGATCGTGTGTTTAGATTTATTTCAGATCATTAACCAAACTTATTTGCACTAATACTACAACTAAGAATTTAATATCAATCATTGATAATTTACGATTTCAAAGAAAATTTCCAAGTATGCGATTACAGTGACAAGGTTTGGAACAAGGTCTGTTTATACACTGGAATAACAGACCTGCTGAAACTTGAGGTTTGCTTCTTTCATCCAAGTAAACCTTAAAACACATCTGGCTGCTTTCTTAAGCCAAAGAACAGAAATTTGGATGAATTAAATTCTGAGATAATCTCTTTTTTAGAAAGGACAAACATCTGTAAGATTCCATAGGTCACAGGAAATATTATCTCTAGCAGATAATACATAAGAACATCTGCAACATAAATGTCTAGGCAATGTTAATAAGCAAACAAGTTATGTCCCATATAGCAAATGGCATAGCTCAGAATTATTTCTCATCTGTCACAAATCAAGAGAATAATTGTTTTTGCCTGATAAACATTTGGAACTTGAAAGTGATGTTAAAATAGCCTGTGTCAGAGTAGCAGAAAGGGATTATGTTTTGCTGTGATTCAACCCAGCATAACAAATCCCCCAAGATCTTTAACTTGAAGCATAAAAACTATTTTTCATGGAGCTTGTCTAAAAATATCCAGTCCTGCAAGACTATCTTAATAAATAATAGAAAGTAAGATGCAGGAGCAAGCCAATTGGTCCCTTGAGCCTTTTGTGCCATTTAAGAATTAATTCTTGACTACAACATCACTTTTCTGCGCTCTTCCCATAGCCCTTGACACCCTCGTAGTTCACATATTCGCAAGTCTCCATATTACACATATTCACATTTTAATAAGGATTTCTAAATAAGCCCAGCCTGTTTATCTTTTTTATTCTAGGAATCGGTCTCATGAGCTTTCTTTGTACTGCCACCATTGCAAGTCTGTTGTTTGTTATCACAACACTCTGGTGTCTCATTTCATTAAGAATAATAATTAGTTTTTTCTATTGTTTCCAAACTAAACAAAAATCTCAGATTTCCACATATTATGCTCCATTTAGTTCCCCTCCCCTCTTCCCATCTCTCCTCCCTCTTCCCCCTCTCTTCCCCCACACTCTCTCTCTTCTGTTTTCTCGCTCTCTCTCCCCCTCCCCTTCCCCCTTTCCCTCCTTGTGCCGCTCCCCTTCCCCTCTCCCTCTCCCTTTCCCTTTCTCTCTCTCTCTCCCTTTCCCTCCTCTCTCTCTCTCTCTCTCTCTCTCTCCCCCCCCCCCCCCCGTCTTAGAGGTAGAAGCCAGATAACAGGATGTATAATTTCCAGGATCTCACATTAGGTCTTGGTTGATTTGATTGGAGATATCTTGAGATACCTTGGGATCAAATTATGAGAATACCCCTGAATTCTGGACATTAATTTTAATGCCCATTCTTCTGAAGTGAAGGAGTCATTGATAACCTGGAATTTGTTTTCCAAATGAGCACTTGCACAAACGTGATGATTGAAGTTAGGATAACCTAGACTCTGAAGTAGAGATGAGAAAGATGAAGTTGCTTCCCACACTTCCCACAGATTTGCAGCAAGGAAGATTGAGTAAAAATGTGGAGCACTAATACTAATATTACTGTCCTTGGTCAGACATGAAAGGCAGGAGAGGGCCAAATCAAAGTATATGCTAGCAAAGAAATCTTTGGAAGGGCAAAGTTGAAGAGGAGGATTACTTACATATGATGGATTTTGTCATTGAATGAGCTGGTTTAGCATCTTAATTCTGTATAGTTCGTAATCTTTATATATTCTCGTCACTCTGAAGTAGCCAGCAAACTGTAGCCATCAGTACATATGCCCCAACACTGGAACTAATGGATAGGTGCAAAAAGAAATTCTACTCCAACTTTGGCCAATTACTGGCCAAAAATCAAAATGAGTGAATTCTCATGTCCAACAGAGAATTCAGGTCATTTTGATTTTTGGCAAGAAAGGACTCTATCCTCTGAAATTGACTTGAGTCCTTATGTTTTTTTTTACTAGGTTCTTGTATTTTGTACAGTTTTTTATTCCACTCATTTATATTCTGTATGTTGTCTACATCTGCATGCCTATGATGACGCTGCAAACAAGCTTTTCATTGTACTGTACTTCACCTTATTTGTGCACATAACAATAAACTTGAAGTGTGTGATCGTCAATAATCAACTGATGAGGAAGATGTGCCAAAATGTTCGGAATATGTTTTTGGCATAACCCATAGTCTGTTGTATCAGTTAAACTAGTACATGGCCTCAAGACCGTACCCTCGATCTAGACACTAGCCTTTGCCAGATTATATTGTTCTCCTCAAAGGTTCAGAAGAGGTGTCCACATCGTGCACATCTTGATAGTTGTGGCAAGCATAGTTATCAAATGTCTCATGGCTAGCGATGACAACAGAAATGCTTCTATTGCCCACATTAAAGGACTCAAAGAGCTGTAAAGAAAAATTCACTGAGACAGACCCTCATTGACAACCATGTGATTTCCCATCAACAAGAAGGACAAATTGGAAACAAGTGACTGCAGATGCTGAAATCTCAAGCAAATAGCAAACTGCTGTAGGAACTCAGCAAATCTTGTAGCAACTGTGGGTTGAGGGGTCCGTTACTGTGCAGTACCATTCTATGAAAAGGGATGATTGAGATCGCGCATAAAAACCATAGATTGTCCAGAGTGCTATGTCAACTGTGTTCAGAATAATAAAAGATTGTTGGCTTCTCTACCAGAAAAAGATAAGTAAGTGGTGTTATGAGAACAACCAGAAGATCAAGGATCAAATTAATCATAGCCTTTTCCATTCCAAGGATGGCTAGGACTGACATGTCTCTTGGGATTAAAACATAACTTTAGGATTCTGAAGGCAAAAGTCCAACAAAATCTGTGACCTATAGTCCATGTGGTGGCTGGAAAAAGTGTAGGAGATCCAGCAGCCAGTCAGCAATCATGATGTCCGTGAATTCTTATGCACTGTCGCGGTCCAGGCAATGAAGGACCCACCCAGCTGAAGGCAAGAACAGAACTGTTCAAGGGCATAAACTTGATTATCCCCCACTGGAAGGAGCACTTCTAAGGATAAGTGAACCAGATGTTTATCTTTAAAAGAAGGTTGATATTTTATGCTCACCATTACTGCACCAGCTTTTACTTAACAAAATTTAAATCCATGAATGTGAGTCCAAGTCAATAGAACATTTTTTCCATGTCTCTGGACACTGGTTCACTAATGTCATAAATATGCTTATCAGAAGGAGAGTCATAGTTGCTTGTTTCTTTATTGAGCTTGTAAACCTGTTTGAATAGTTAAGGTGATTTGTCAAGATGGACATTTTGCTTCAATAAAAGCAGAAAATGTACTGGATATCCAGCAGGTGAGGCATTAGTTGGGCAGAGAGAAATGACAGTCAAATACCCTTCATCAAAACCAGAAAAGTGAGAATATGAGTGTGTTTCAAGTTGCAGAGGGGTGGGGAGGATTGAGTGAAAGGATGAAATTAAGTTTGTCTAGCTGTCTTTCAGATATCCTGTTTGGATGCTCAGTAAATGAAACTTTTAGTGATAGTCCATAGGCAATAATTAAAATGTTGTACATTTTAATGCTTAAGCTCTTCAAAGTGTTTCCCTCCAAAAGCTGTTTCCACTGTTCACTTCAACCATTTTCCGTACATTTCTTATATCTTTAAGCCTTGATACCACAGAGTGATTTATATGGCGCAGTCTCAAAATTCCTGACCAAAAGATCTTGAAAAAGCATACATCATGCATGATTTAAAACAGTGAACTTGGCAAAGAATAAAGATAAAGAGGACTGCTTAAAATCAATCTGAAAGTAAACAGACAGTTATTTGTGATAGGGGTAGCAAATCCATTGATTCCCTTGGCTGCAGAATGAACTGTTATCTACTTAATTATTTATAAGTCAACTAGCCACTTTGTGCCAATGTACCAAAACAGTTTTGGAGCAAGAATCTCATTGCTGTGATGTGAAGAGAGTTTAGAAGTTTGCTTCTTCTCAGTGTCCATGACAGCATCAGACATCTTGAGGGGCAGCATGGCAAACCTTCGTAACAGCCCTCTTTAGCATGGAGTTGTTTAAACATATCTGGCTTCAGCTTTCTGGGGTCGATAATACAGAGACAGATTAGAAAATTAGAACATAAAAAATAGGAGCAGGAGCAGGCATCTGGCCCATTGAGCCTGCTCCGCCATTCAATAAGATCATGGCTGATCTGGCCATGGACTCACCTCCACCTACCTGCCTTTTCCCCATAACCCTTAATTCCCCTACTGTACAAAAATATTTCCAGTCTTGTCTAAAATATATTTACTGAGGTAGCCTCCACTGCTTCATTGGACTGAAAATTCCACAGATTCACCACTCTCTGGGAAAAGTAGCTCCTCCTTATCTCCGTCCTAAATTCACTCCCCTGAATCTTGAGGCTATGTCCCTGAATTCTAGTCTCATCTACCAGTGGAAACAAGTTTCCTGCCACTATCTTACCTACCCCTTTCAAAATTCTCATTGGTGTTAATCAGTTGCTACACCAGGCCACTTCAGAGGTTTTCAGTCACAGAATAAAATCTGGTATCAATGCTGGTGCAGGATTTTGACCTGAAACATCAACAATTTTTCCCACAGATGTTGCTCAACCTGCTGAATTGCTCAAACAGATTGCTCATTGCTGCAAATGTGGCATTTCATTTGCCCCTCTCATAGCAGATCTTGAGATGTGGATATTACCTTGATCCTTCCAATTCACCACTTTGTAGATCTTCAGTGGAACAGCTCAGGTGCTTTGCTGGCCTCAAAGAAGATCAAGGTCTTAAAATCATAATATTATAAGTTGAAGCAGTATTCTAAATAGAGGATGATGCATCCATGGCTGACAAGGGATGTCAAAGACAACATAAAAGGAAAGAGAGAGCATATAATATAGCAAAAGTTAATTGGAAGTTAGAGGATTGGAACACTTTTAAAAATCAACAGAAGGGAACTAAAAAGCAATAAGGAGAAAAAAGATGAAAAAGATGTAAGCTATCCAATAATATAAAAGAGGATACATATATAACAATCACAGCACGGAAACAGGCCATCTCGGCCCTCCTAGTCCATGCCAGAAGTATTTTCAGCTATATAAAGAGTGAAAGAGAGGCAAGAGTGGATATTGGACTGCTGGAAAATATGCTGGAGAAGTAATAATGAGGGACAAATAAATGGCAGACAAACTTAACATGTATTTTGCATCTGTCTTCATTGTGGAAGACATTAACAGTATGCCAGAAATTCAAGAGGGTTGGGAGCCGAAGTGGGGTATTTGCTATTACTAAGGAGAAGGTGCTTGGGAAGCCGAAAAGTCTGAAGGTAGATAAGTCACCTGGACCATAAGACCTATGCCCTAGGGTTCTGAAAGTGGTAGCTGAAAAATTTATGGAGGCATTAATAATGATCTTTCAAGAATCACTTGATTCTGGAATGCTTTTGGAGGAGTGGAAGATTGCAAATGCCATTCCATTCTTTAAGTAGGAAGGGAGGCAAAAGAAAGGAAATTATAGCCTGGATAACCTGACGGCAGTGTTAGGGAAAATGTTGGAGTCCATTATTAGGGATGATGTTTTGGAGTACTTGGAGATAGATGATAAAATAGGCCAAGTTCAGCATGGTTTCCTGACAGCAAAAACTTGCCTGGCAAATCTTTTGGAATTATTTGAAGAAATAACAAGCAGAAGAGACGAATAAGAATCAATGGATATTGTATTCTTAGATTTTCAGAGGGCCTTTGACAAGGAGCCGCTCAAGGCTCTTAACAAGATACGAATCCAAGGTATTACAGAAAAGATACTAGCATGAGTAGAAGGTTGGCTAACTGGCAGGAGGCAAAGAGTGGGAATAAAGGAGGCTTTTTCTGGTTGACTATCGGTGTTCCTTATGGCTTTTTAGTTGCCTTCTGTTGATTTCGGTATTGGGACCACTTCCTTTCATGCTACATGCCAGTGATTGGATGATGGAATTGATGGCTGTGTGGCCAGGTTTGCAGACAATGCGAAGATAGATGGAAGGACAGATAATAATCAGGAAGCAAGGAGTCTGCAGAAGGACTTAAACAGATTGGGAGAATAAGCAAAGAAGTGGCAGATTGAATATAATGCAGGGAAGTGTATTGTCATGTACTTTGATAGAAGGAATAAAGGCATAGACTATTTTCTAAGTGGATAGAAAATTCAAGATGTAGAAGTGCAAAGGGACTTGGGAGTCCTCATGCAGGATTCCCTGAAGGTTAACTTGCAGGTTGAGTTGGTGGTAAGGAAGGGAAATGCAATGTTAGCATTCATTTTGAGATGACTAGAATATAAAATTGAGGATATAATGCTCAGACTTTATAAGTCATTAATCAGACCACATTTGGAATATTATGAGCAGTTTTGGATGTCTTATCTTAGAAAAGATGAGCTAGCATTGGAGTGGGTCCAGTGGATGTTCATGTGAGTAATTCTGGAAATGAAAGGATTAATGCATGAGGTGCATTTGATGGCTCTGGCCCCGTACTTGCTGGAAATTAGAAGAATGGTGGGGGGGGGGCGGGGGTGGTGGTGGTGATTTCATTGAAACCAGTTGAATACTGAAAGGCCTAAATAGAGCGGATATGAAGAGGATGTTTCTTCGAGTGGGTAAGTCTAGGACTAGAGGGCACAGCCTCAGAATAGAGGGGTGTCCATTTATAACAGGGATGAGGAGAAATTTCTTTAGCTAGAGGTTAGCAAGTCTGTGGAATCTATTGTCGCAGATGGCTGTGGTGGGCAAGTCATTGGGTGTATTTAAAGTTGTGTTGTATTTGTAATTGTGTTGTAGAAAATCTGAGGAATTAACATTGAAAATACATCTTACTTGTTTGGAGAAATATCTGTGTTGCAACTTAAATAATGAGATTTGTTGGCCAAGTTATTTTAATGCCCACATATAGCATCCTAGTTTGTATGTGGAGATCATTACACAAGTTCATTGAATGCATTTGTCAAATGGGTGTAATGTGAATGTTTCCAAAGATGTCGAAAACAAAACATGAGGGTTGAGGAAAGAGATCAATATTTTGTATGGTTTGTAAGAAAACATTTGAAAGTAAAAGACAAAAATGGATTTGACGAAGTATTTCTACCTGTTTTTTTTTATCACATTTTCTCTCAGCGGTGAACCAAACAGAAGGGTAATATTATAGCTGGAACTATAAAGCAGAAGAAGATTAAAGAGAGAAGGTGGGAGAGAATAGTGGTGTGATTTGATTTTGCAGAGGAATCCCTGAAATCTGGTGCATTTGTGGACCAGAATTTTGAGTAATTCAGTGAGACCATAATGTCGAGGAAGGGATTGAATCTTTTGCCGTAAGATAAATTTGTAGTTAAGAATCATATTTATGATCACTGACTTACACTCAGTGGCCACTTTATTAGATACCTCCTGCACCTAATATAGCAGTCACTGAGAGTATGTTTGTGGTCTTCTGCTGCTGTAGCCCATCCACCTCAAGGTTCAAAGTGATGTGCGTTCATAGATGCTCTTCTGCACACCACTGTTGTAACATGTAGTTATTTGAGTTATTGTTGCACACTTGTCAGCTTGAACCAGTCTGGCCATTCTCCTCTGATTTCTCTCTTTAACAAGCCATTTTCACTCCCAGAACTGCTGCACTCTGGATTTTTGTTTTTGTTTTTTGCATCATTTTCTGTAACCTCTAAAGACTGTTGTGTGTGAAAGTTTCAGGAGATCAGCAGTTGCAGAAATACTCAAATCACAGGTCTGGCACTGACAATCATTACACAGTCAGACTCACTTAGTTCAAATTTCTTCCCTATTCTGATGTTTATTCTGAATAAGAACTGAACTTTTTGACCATGTTTGTATTCTTTTATGCATTGAGTTGCTGCCATATAATTGGTTGATTAGATATTTACATTAATGACCAGGCGTAGAGGTTTACATAATAAAGTGGCCACTGTGTGTATATGACATGAAGTTTGTTGTTTTCTGGCCACAGTACAGTCCAAAGATATAAAAATTACAATAGATTATGAAATAAATAGTGCAAAAAATAAGTAATGGGATAGTGTTCATAGGTTTGTTGTCCATTCAGAAATCTGGTAGCAGAGAGGAAGAAGCTGTTCCCATTGAGTTTGGATCTTCAAGCTCCTGCACCTCATCTCCCATGCTACTGAGAAGAGGGCATATCCTGGATGAGGGGATCCCAACCTTTTTATGCTACGGATCCCTACCATTAACGGAGGGGTCCTTGGACCCCAGGTTGGGAACCCCTATATTAGATGGTCATGGTCCTTGGTGATGGATGCCACCTTCTTGAGGTTCCTTGAAGCCATGGGATTTCTCAGATGGAGAATCAAGTGAAAAATTCAATAGTTTCTTGATAATCTGAATTAAACTTTTCTCATTTCATTTTTTAAATAGCTGGCTTGTAACTATGAGAATACACTCATCTGGTCTATTCTTGCCACCCCAAGGAAGCAGCCATTCAACACCTAATCTGTCACACTCTACTAGATGTTAGATAGAAGTACACAAGTACCTGGAGTTAGACTTGAAAGTCAGAGAAGAGAATGCTGCTGCTGAGCTCCTCCCTTCTCCATCAATTCTCCCACCAACCACTTACACTGGGAGTAATTTACAGTCACAAGTTAACTTACCAGCTTGTGCATCTTTGAGAAATGGGATGAAACCTGCATACCCTGGAGAAGTCAAGCCTAGTTTGTTGTTACATGCATAAAGATGGTGATGTACTGTACAATGGAAAACTTGCTTGTAGCAGCCTCACAGGCTCATAGAACATAGGGCCTGTACTGTGCAGCGCAGTATAGGCCCTTCGGCCCGCAATATTGTGCCACCTTTTAATCTACTCCAAGATCAATCTGACCTTTACCTCCTGTATAGCCCTACAGTTTTCTATCATCCATGTTCTTATCTAAGATTCTCTTAAATCTCCATATTGTATCCACTTCTACCATCACCCTTGGCAGTATGTTTCATGCATGTGCCATTCTGTAAAAAAGATCTACCTTTGACATTTCCCTTTTATTTCCTCCAATCATCTTAAAATTATGCCCTATTAGTCATTCTATCCTGAGGAAAAAGGAGCTGGCTCTAATCTTCTTGTATACCTTGATCATTCCAAGATTGGGGTTGAATCTGGGGCTCTAGCACTGTGAGAATACTCCTGAATTGCAAGAATCTGGTTCAGTAAATGCATGTGTATGAATGAATGATTATGTGGAAGGAAAGGGATGAACAGGTAAATTTGAAAGGAATTTTAGAAATCAAGCGAAAGGAATGCTCAAATAGAAATTGTGTATTCACTATATCGGGCTTGAAAATGAATCTTTAGGCTTTTAAGTAATCTAAATTATATTTCTCATTTATAGATGCACGAAAGTTGCCAAATGTTTTTGAAGTTGTGTTTTACAATGAGACCGATGAGCATCCAGCGATGATGATGTGGAGATATCCAGAACCCCGAGCCCTGACTCTTGTTCGAATTAATCCAGTGCCTTTCAACACTACAGAAGACCCGGACATCAGCACAGCAGATCTTGGGGATGTCCTTCAGGTCTGTTGGATATATATTTAATTTAGTTCTGCTTTTCATTGACAAACATGTTTCTTCTGCAGACTTCTACATAGAGACTTCACAATATGGTCAATCCAAATTTTAAAATGTCCAATATTGCAAGTGGTGCTGCAGAACCCTAAGGCACAATTTTGCTTGGAGTCCACCAGTTTATGTGGCATTTGCACTTTAAATATCTATATATCATTTAATGTATTTTATATTTTCCTGCAGGTAAAAAAAATAAATGTAAGGATTTACTTAAATTTAGTTTAGAATTTGTTCTAACCAGACCCATGGAGAGCATTGCTTTCATTTGTAATGGGACTAATGGAAAAATATCTGGCATGGGGCTGCTGTAAAACCAAATACTATATTTTTTCACATTTCCTTAGAAATTTAGTGCAAATTTCCCAGGGCTCTAAAATTACCAATTCCCAATACCAAAGAGAAAATAAATGTTAAGTTCACTTTAGTGTTTATACATGCCTGGCTTTCCGGACAGGAAGACAATTTTGATGCAGTGCAGTATTCCACAATACTTGTGGGGCAACACAGGTGAAAAAGCCGCAGCTGTGTCTTCTTTACAAAAGTCAATGCTGCAACTCTGGGCATTTCTTTTTCCTGCGAGCACTACTTATTTGTTTCCCAAGAGTGGATTGCATTTATATTTTTGAAATCCATTCCTGCACCTTGGCCATGTGGTTTCTTATCCAGACTGAACAATTTTTGGAGGAAATGAAATGGTATTCACATCTAGTGGAATAATTCAGTCAGGATTTTGTACGGTGATAGTGTAGGGCCTTTGAAACGCACTGTAAAAACCTTGGTAAATTGTTCTTATGAATTTAGTAATTTTTGTTTCCAAATCTGAACATTGCATGACATTGTGGCGTGAGAGTTAAAAGGAAACAGAAATATTAGCAGGGCTTATGTGGGAAATTGGACCTATTTGGATGGCTCTCTCAAAGAATTGGCAAAGGCAGGATGGAACAAGTGACTGTCATGCATGATTGTGAACCTACTGGAGCTGCCTCTCATTCTTCTTTTTATTTTACTAAGTTATGTACTTTATTTCTGACTTATATGGCACATAGTGACTTATAGATTTGTTTGAACTTGTTTCTAGCAGTAGTGACATAGTTTGCTGGCTGGCGCATTAGAGGTGGATGGAGGTAGATGTTTTTGAGAGATCAAGGAATTGCAGGCAATGGGGAACTGATACAGTGGAAGAGTTAAGGTCTTCCACATGGTGAATGACAGACTTGGAGACCGGGTGGACTATATTTCTCCTATTTTCATGCTTTCTATCCTCTTTGTAAGAATGATGTGAGAAGATATTTGAAATTGTGATGAACCGAATGCTAAAGAATTCTAAGGTAGCACCTAATATTGGATCCACCAATAGAAGAGATATTGCAGCCATGAAATAAGGGTATTGCAAGCAACAACATGCTGTTAAAATGGAGAATGAATGCCAGGGAGAAATGCATTTCATTTGGAACAAACTTTAAATATTAACTTTAGGAGAGAGAAAACGGAGGAGAAAATGGATTGGCACATTATATAGATTATTCCCTTACATTGGTTAGAATATCAACAAAATGTTGCAAAATATAGCGCTCCTGTGCAGTTAAACGATCCAAATGATCATTGTCAAACAATACGGAGCATTGCACCACATGAGATATCAGGACAGATGTGTAGAAACATGGTCAAGGAGATATTTTTTAACAACAATCTTAAGAGAAAATGGCCAGGAAGGCCACAGAGGGAACTCTAGAGCATAGGGCAAGAGCAGCTGAATGTGTGCTGCCTCTGGAGGAGTAATTAAAATTGGGACTGATTACGAAGTTAGAGTTGGAAGTGTGCAGTGATTATGTCAGAATGGAAAATTTTGCTCTCTGGAGAGAGATATATAGTCAAAAGCTCACATTGGGAAACACTTCTTGGGAGCACTTAGCACTGAGTAACATGTTCCATCAAACCTGTATGGTTTTGGTGCAGTATTTCACTTGTTTTCTAAATGTATTTTGCTTGTGCAGCATAATTTTGCACAATAACTTTGAGAGTGGCTTTCATATACACTACTGTCCAAAAGTCTTAGGTACATATACTGTATATAGCTAGGGTGCCTAAGACTTTTGCACAGTACTGTATTTGTCAACATGGAGCTGAGAGTGAGATTGTATATCTGGCGGGTGCAAGGATGTTGAGAATGGTGAAGATGGAGCACCACTGGAAGGGTGTGGAATAGGTGGCAGAGAAGGAATGCCAGGGGTAGGGATGGCATGCAAGCAGATACACCCAACCTTGAGACACTAGGCAAGTTAGTTTTGATATCAAACAATTGGTTAATTGATTATTACAGAATGTCTCTCCTTCCCCTCCCCCTTGTTCCAACCATGATTTCCTGCTCCCTGCAACTTTCCCACTCTCAGTCCACAACACAGACCCATAGCAGAATTAGGTTTATTATCACTCACTTATGTGATGAAGTTTGTTTTTTTTGTGTAACAGCAGTACAATACAGTACATAAAATTACTACAGTACTGTGCAAAAGTCTTAGGCACTCTACCTATGTATATGTGCTTAAGACGTTTGCACAGTACTATAACTCTGTGTTTTGAAAAACAATCAAAACTATCAAAATATAGCACTTGGCATAGGGATGGTCTCTATTTTGTTGCATGTAACCCATGCATCACATAAATTCAGACTCTTAGTTCAGAATTGGCTGTCGAGTCTAGAGAAATAATGGTCCCATGGGCTGACTCATTTTTTTTTGTGTTGTCAGATCAAACACTGCTGTGCTGAATCAAACATTAATATTGCAGTCATAAATCTCTTTCAGTTTCAGGACCACTTTATTGATGTAATGTTAAGTACACAAAATTAAAATATACATTCAAATCAGTTATAAAGAAATAGCAATAAAGAAAGTACCTATAAAGAGAGTCTAAACTTGAGTCATTTTAGCTTTTGGTGAATATATAACTGGTTGCTGCTGGATCAAATGCTATGCTATACCATTGCAAAATCACTGGTGAATTGCAATATCTGGCAAGCTGTCTAACAAATGGGTTACCCAGCAGGTGTATTGAAGGGTAGCTTATCAGAAGGTGTATAATTGAAGGGCACAGAAGGAATGGCTGATTGGAATGGTATTGGATAGGCAGTTCATAAAGAGGACCAATAAAAGTGTGAGAAGAGAGAAAATATAAAGGATGAAGTGCTTGACAGTAAGGTTATTCGAAAGGTACACAGTATAAATAACAGAAAACCGAACAGGTTGCCATTTGGATATTGACACTCCTCAGATGATTTAAACACCGTTGGTCAGCATTAGAACGAGCCCTATATTTCTACTTAATCTTTCATCATTTTACCTTTCTTTTTATCTTTCTACTGAATTGATTAATCTATTAATTTATTTTTTATTTATTCAGAAGAAGTACAGTAGGCGTTGCTAATAACGCCAATATTTGTTGTCTATTTTTATTGCCCCTTGGACTGAGTGGTCTTTTCAAAGGGAAATCAAGATGAAACCACACTGGTGGGTCTGAAGTCATGTGCAATCAAGACTGGTAAAGTAATCTCGGTTTTGTTCCCTGAAGAGTATTAATGAACCAAAACATTTTAACACAAGAATGTTCCCAACATTTTCAAAAAGTTTTTTGTGCACCACCATTCCCAAGGAGAAATTGAATTGCGCATAATTAGACATTTGGCAAGATCCGTAAAATGAAGTTAGGTTTAAGATTTACATTTGGTGAGCGGGCTACTGTTCAAGTGTGGAGTTGAGGCTTTAGCTCATTGAGGCCGAGACTGCAGGAGGATTTTTTTCCCATTATTTACTCTTTCTTTCTTACTGCACCTTTACAGCAGTGAGATTGCCAGTTGGGATAGTGGAATGCTCCTCTTGTAGGATGTGGGAGGTCAGGGAGACCTCCAATGCCTGATTACTATACCTGAAAGATGTGCATCCAGCTGCAACTTCTAACAGACAATGTTAAGGAGTTTGAGCTAGAACTGGATGAGCTCTGGATCAGTTGGAGGCTGAGTGATTGATAGACAGGGTGGGGGAAGTAGTTATACCCAAGATGTGGAACACAGGTAACTGGTGACCATCAGGAGGGAGAAAGAGAATAGGTAACCATTGCAGAGTACCCATGTGGCTATTCCCCTCATCAGCAGGTATACGGTTTGGATACTCTTGGGTGGGGGGGGGTGACCTAGCTGAAGAAAACCACAGTGGTCATGTCTCTGGCACTGAGTCTGGCTCTGTGGCTCAGAAGAGAAGAGGGAGAAGAGGTGCGATGTAGTAATAGGAGATTCATTGCTTAGGGGGAATGGAAAAGAGGTTCTGTGGACAAGAATGAGATTCC
The DNA here is from genome assembly GCF_030144855.1 of Hypanus sabinus. Lineage (NCBI taxonomy): Eukaryota > Metazoa > Chordata > Chondrichthyes > Myliobatiformes > Dasyatidae > Hypanus > Hypanus sabinus. Next base: position 136,614,294 of record NC_082706.1, on the reverse strand, counting down.
TGGATGGTATGTTGCCTTATGGTGCCAGGGTCATGGACATCCTGGATCAAATCCACAGCATTCTTAAGTGGGAGGGTGAGCAGCCAGAGGTCATGGTCCATGTCAGTACCAATGACATGGGTAGGAGTAATGATGAGGTCCTATAAAGTGAATTTAGGGGGTTTAGGTGGTAAGTTAAAGGACAGGACCTCCAGGGTTGTGATCTCAGGATTACTACCTGTGCCACATGCTGGTGAGGCCAGAACCAGGAAGATCATTCAGTTTAACACATGGCTAAGGAGATGGTGCAGGAGGACTTCAGATTTTTGGATCATCGTGCTCTCTTCCAGGAAAGATCGGATGTGTGCAAAAGGGACATTTTTCACCTGAACGGGACGGGTACTAATATCCTAGCAGAAGGTGTACTTGTTTTGCACAGGGAGGCTTTAAGCTAGAGTTGCAGGGAGATGGTAAACAGAGTGCCAGAGTAGTTATTGGAGTGTTTGTATAAAAAAATTGTTGTTAAGCCTGTGTACAGGGTCAGGAATCAAAAGGTTGAGCATGATAGGGTTAATATTCTGAGCTGTGTATATTTCAATTCAACGAGTATTGTAGGAAAGGTGGATGACTTTGGGGCATGGATCAATACGTGGAATTATGACTCAGTAGCCATTAGTGAAACTTGGTTGCAGGAGGGTCAGGACTGGCAGCTCAACGTTCCGGGGTTCTGTTGTTTTATATGTGAGCAGGAGGGATTAAGGGGCGAAGACTGGCATTACTAGTCTGGAAAAATGTCATGTCAATGCTCAGTCAGGACTTGCTAGAGAGCTCATCTAGTGAAATTTATGGGCAGAACTGAAGAATAAGAAAGGTATGACCACTTTAATGGGATTACACTACAGACTACCCATCAGACCATGGGATTTATAGGAGCAAATTTGTAAAGAGATCATAGACTGTTGCAAGAAACATAAGGTTGTCATAGTAAGTTATTTTTACTTGCCACATACTGACTAGGGCTCCCATACTGTAAAAGGGTTGAATGGAAAAGAGTTTACCAAATGCATTCAGGAAAATTTCCTTAATCAGTACATAGCAGTCCCAACCATAGAATGTGTGATACTAGATCAGGGGTGGGCAAACTTTTTGACTTGTGGGCCACAAAGGGTTCTAAAATTTGACAGGGGGGCCAGACCAGCAGCAGATGGACGGAGTGTTTTGGTAATACACCTCATAAGAGAAAATAAAATATCATGGGATATGTAGAAAACATGTGCTTTAATTTCAATTGAAAATGAACAAATGCATTACAACAAAATAACTGTCTTTGAAGTCCCATGGTATTTAGCTATTTATTGAAATGACTTTTAAAACACTGAAAATTAAATGAATAAAATACAGCTTTTTTTGATAGTAACAGTTATTATTTTAAAGCACTGAAAATTCTGTTATCCTTCAAGATATTATCATCATCACTCTCCTCCTGACTGTCTTTATTTCAAAAACGGTAGGAGATGCAGGTCTACTTGTCCTGCTCCTTCTTATTCAATTGTCCCCTGTGCCAAAACCCAACAACGACCAGCACAAAGGCAGAACAGTGACAGCACGCCAGTATGCGGAGCGTGTTATTTGATCTGGAGCGCATTTTTTATTTTGAGAACGTACGTGCACCTGCGCACTACTCATGTCCATCACTTAACAGAAATGACATGTAACATGTAAGGCTTATTGAAAAAATATTTTCAAATGCATTTTTTACATAACACAACGAAGAAACTTATTTTTAATTTCAGTGGGAACAGTGTTGTTGGTCTCCCTTTTTAGGCAGCGCATCAAAGTCTGGATTTAGTTTTGTTGTGGCGATTCTCAGGATGGATCTGAGGTGTTGGTCAGTTAACTTGGACCTGTGGCTGGCTTTGTTGATGTTCATGACGCTGAATGCCTGTTCACACAAATAGGTTGAGCCGAACGAGGAGTAAAGCGCAAATGTGGAGTAATACGCTGCACCTCAACAAAGGTCAATGTGTAGTGGTGTGCTACATGCAGCGCTAAAAGTACGACACAGAGTCGGTAACTGCAGTCGAAGAAAAAACTTCATTCGAAATCCCCAGCCTCACTTTTAAGCCTCCCTGAACCTGCCCCCCTGTGCAGAGGCTCCAAAGCTCTGTGCTCGCAAATTCCCGCAGGCTATCTCCCTTAGCCGGAACGCTGGCTAATTGTGAGCCAGTTCGGATGTGCCAGGAAATGGCCACAAATGTATATAGAGTGCGTCATCTATTGGGAAAACGCCAGAATTGCGGGGAAAAAACATTAACAAGGTTTATTAATATAATTTCATCAAGTTCTGCGGGCCGGATTAAAAAGCTTAACGGGCCGCATATGGCCCGCGGGCCGTAGTTTGCCCATGCCTGTACTAGATATTCTATTAGAGAATGAGGCAAGCCATGTGGCAGAAGTTGGTGAAGGGGAACACTTTGCAACTTATGATCATACTGCTATTAGTTTCAAGGCAATTATGGAAAAGGATTGGTCTGGTCCTGGAGTTTATATTCTAAATTAGAGAAAGGCCAATTTTGATGGTATCAGAAAGGATCTGGTAAGTGTGGATTCGGACAGGTTTTTTTCTGGCAAAAGCATACTTGGATAATAGGTTCAGGGAACCCTGGTTTTTGAGAGATATTGAGGTCCTGGTTAAGAAAAAGAGGGAGGTGCATAGTAGTTATAAACATGTAGGACCAAATGAGATTCTTGAGTATAAGAAATACAAGAGAACACTTAAGAAGGAAAGTATAAGAGCTAAAAGAAGACATGAGGTTGCTCTAGCGGAAAAAGTAAGGAGAATCCCAAGAGCTCCGGACCAGCTGGAAGAATGGGCTAAAAAATGGCAGATGGAGTTTAATGCAGACAAGTATGAGATGTTTCACTTTGGAAGGACCATCCAGGGTATGTCTAATGAAGTGAGCAGTAAGGCACTGATGAGTGTGGTAGAACAGAAGGATCTGGGAATATAAATTCACAATTTCTTAAAAGTGGCATCATAAATAGAATCAGAATCCAAATCAGGTTTAATATCACTGGTATACAGAACCAATAAAAAGTATTCACCCCTCCCCCCAGAAGTGTTCATGTTTTATTCTTTAACAACATTGAATCACAGTGGATTTAATTTGGCTTTTTTTGACACTGCTCAACAGAAAAGAGTCTTTCATGTCAAAATGAAATGGGTAACTCTAGGTCATTTCTAAGGTAAGGACGTGTTTGGCACAGCTTTGTGGGTCGAAGGGCTTCTATTGTGCTGTAGGTTTTCTATATTTCCATGTAAAATGAAAACATCTCCACAAAGTGATCTAAATTAATTACAAATATAAAACACAAAATAATTGATTGCATAAGTATTCACCGCTTTTAATATGACACGCCAAATCGTCATTGGTGCAGCTAATTAGTTTTAGAAGTCACATAATTAGTTAAATGGAGATCGTTTTTGGACACCAGTGTGCAGTCAAGGTGTTTCAATTGATTATAGTAAAAATACACCTGTATCTGGAAGATCCAACTGTTGGTGAGTCAGTATCCTGACAAAAACAAAAAGCACTCCAAGCAACTCCATGAAAAGGTTATTGAAAAGCGTAAGTCAGGAGTTGGATACAAGAAAATTTCCACGTCACTATATATCATTTGGAGTACATTTAAATCAATCATCAAGAAATGGAAGGAATATGGCACAGCTGTGAATCTACTTAGAGCAGGCTGTCCTCAAAAACTGAGCGACTGTGCAAGAAGGGGACTAATGAGGGAGGCCACCAAGAGACCTATGACAACTCCGGAGGAGGAACAAGCTTCAGTGGCTGAGATGGGAGAGACTGCATACAACAACTGTTGCCCAGCTGCTTCACCAGTCGCCGCTTTATAGGACAGTGACAAAGAGAAAGCCACTGTTGAAAAAAACTCACATAAAATCTCAGCTAGAGTTTGCCAGAAGGCATGTGGGACACTCTGAAGTCAGCTGGAAGAAGTTTCTATGGTCTAATGAAACCAAAATTGAGCTTTTGGCCATCAGACTAAATGTTATGTTTGGCATGAGTCCAAAACTGTACATCATTAAAAACACACCATCCCTACCGTGAATCTTGGTGGTGGCTGCATCATGCTGTGGGGATGCTTCACTGCAGCAGGACCTGGAAAGCTAATGAAGATAGAAGATAAAATGAATGCAGCAGAATACGGGGAAATGCTGGAGGAAAACCTGATGCAGTCTCCAGGAGAACGATGACTTGGGAGAAGATCTGGTTTTCAGCAAGACAATGACCCCAAAGCTACACAGGAATTGCTTAAAAACAGCAAAGTTAATGCCCTAGAATTGCCAACTCAGAGTCCAGACTTCAATCCAATTGAGAATTTGAGGCTGGAGTTCAAAAGGGCTGTTCACACAAAATCCCCACACAATCTGACAGAGCTTGAGCAGTTTTGTAAAGAAGAATGGGGAAAAAATGCATGGTCCAGATGTGCAAAACTGATAGGGACCTATCCACACAAACTCAAGGCTGTAATTGCTGCCAAAGGTGCATCTATAAAATACTGACTTGAAGAGGGTGAGTAATTATGCAATCAATTATTTTGTGTTTAATAATAATTGAAAGAAATTTAGACCAATTTGTAGAAATTTTTTTCACTTTGACATGTAAGAGTCTTTTCTGTTCATTAGTGTCAAAAAAGCCACATTAAATCCACTGTGATTCAATGATGTAAAACAATAAAACATGAAAATTTCCAAAGGGGGTGAGTACTTTCTTTAAGCACTGTACATCATGAATTTTATTGTCTTTGCAGCAGCAGTACAATGCAGTACATAGTAATAGGGAAAAAAACTGTGCATTACAGTAAGTATATATGTGCAAAAAATAAAAAAGTTGTGAGGTTGTGTTCATGGGCTCAATGTCCACTCAGCAATCTCATGGTAAAAAAGAAGAAGCTGTTATTAAATCGTTCAGTGTGTGCCTTCAGGTTCCTGTACCTCCTTGCTGATAGTAACAATGAGATTAAGGCATGTCCTATGAGTTAGGGTCGTAAAGAAAGCTTTTGGCACATTGGCCTTCCTAAATCAATGTATTAAGTACAGGACTTGGAATGCTATGTTGAAATTGTACTGAATTTCAGTGAGGTCTTATTTGGAGTATTTTGTCCAGTTTTGGTCATCTCTAACACAAGAAAGGTGTACTTTACAAGATTGAAAGTGCAGAGAAAATTTACAAGGATGCTGCCAGGGCTTGAGGACCTGAGTTACAGGGAGAGGTTGATTATGTTAGGACTTTATTCTTTAGAGTGTAGAAGATTAAGAGATTTGATAGAGTTATGCAAAATTATAAGGGGTATAGATAGAATAAATGCAAGCAGGCTTTTTCAGCTGTTGGTGAGACTATAACTAGAGGTCATACAGTAGGTTAAGGGTGAAAGATTAATGTTTAAGGGGAATGTGAAGGGGTAGCTTCTTCACTCAGAGGGTGGCGAGAGTGCGGAATGTGTCGCCAATGCAAATGGTGGTCAACTTCAACATTTAAGAGAAATTTGGATAGGTAGGTAAATTGGATGGGTATGGAGGGCTATGGTCCTGGTGTAGTTTGATGGGACTAGCTAAATTAATTGTTGGCACAAACAGATTAGAGGGGCCAAAAGGGCCTGTTTCTATGCTGTAGTGTTCTACGATCTTAGTTTCATGAAACTTATTGGGCAGAAACAGGCCATTCAACACAGTTAGTCTATTACAATGTTTTTGTTCCACATGAGCTTTTTTCAACTCAACATTAACCAAATCCATCAAAATCTTTTGTCTGTTATGATGTTGGTAAATTAAATTGGTCTATCATTATCACGGATACTGAAGTACTGTGAAAAATTTTGTTTTGCATGCCATCAATACAATTATTTCATCACATCAGTACATTGAGTTGGTACAAGGGAAAAGAATAACAGAATGCAGAGTGGCGCTGCAGTTACAGAGAAAATGCAGTACAGGCTGACAATAAACTGTGAGGCTATAGTAAGGTAGACTGAGAACGAGTCCATCACCATACCAAGGGACCATTTGGTAGACTTACAACAATGGGGTTGAAGCAGTCCCTAAGCCTGCTGGGATTTTAGTCTTCTGTATCTTCTACCAAATGGGAGAGGGGAGAAGCAAAGATGTCTAGGATGGGTGTGGTCTTTGGTAATGTTGACTGCTTTACTGAGGCAACGAGATTGTTTAGCATCTGTTTGAATGCACAGATAACCCAAGTGATTGTGTTTATAAATCAGCTTTTATCAGTTAACTTCTTATGCATATTTTGTTTGATTTCTGTTTGTTAGAAGAAAATAAACTAACACTAAATATTATATTTCAATGAATGACACCCAAAGAAGGTCTGAATCTTAGCAATATAAACTTATCACATGATGCCTGCCTGGGTTAAGTACATGCATTTGGATTTGGGAAGGTCAAACAAAGTTGTGGAATAAACATTAAATGTGAGATACTGAGAAATAAAGTGACTTATGAGCTCAGGAGTGCAGGAAGGAGCATGACATCATTATGGACCGTAACCATCTGGGACGGCCCCTCAACATTACTACCATTAGGGAGGAGGTGCTAGCATGAAAACCAGCACTCAATGATTTATGAACAGCTCCTTCCTCTCTGTCATCACATTTATGAATGGTTTCTGAACACTACCTCGTTATTTATATTTGTTTATACTATTAATTATTTCATAATTTAAAATAATTTTATGTCTTTGCGTTATACTGCTGCCACAAAACAACGAAGTTCACATAATCTAAAAGAGTGATAAAAATGTGATTCTGATTCAGATTCAGAATCTGGTACAAATATTAAATACTAAGAAGGCATACAGGATAATTGCCTTCAGTTGATCATATTTGAACTATATAAAACACTAGTGAGGCTACATTTAAAATATTTCGTATTGGCGTGGACTCAATGGGCTATTGCAACAATTCTGTGATTCTCATTCAGGATGCCACTGTATAGGATGGATGTGATAGCACTGGTAAAGGTGTAAAGTAGATTTATGAAGCACTGGAGTCACTTCCTTTGGAAAATGTGTTAATGTATGTAAGAATTTGCATCAAGTTAGTTCATCTTTTACCCGGTGAGCAGAGATATCAGGTATGGCTTCTCCTTCTGGACTATATACAGTACTTTATTCAAATATTTGACTTCTATTGTTCTATATGATTTAAGTCCACAAGTATACCCAAGAGTCCATTCTACCCTTTCAAATACACTTTGGTGCAATACCTGAGTGGTTTACTTTGTGGTGATAATTTCTTTCTTGTTATTTATTTGAAACAGGTACCATGCAGCCTAGAGTACTGGGATGAACTTCAACAAATATTTGTGGATTATCGTGAATTTAGCTTGTCAGAAAGCAAAGCGTGTGAGCTACAGCTGCCTAACGTCACATTGGCTAGTGATCAGAAGGAGCTTGTAGCTTCTGACCTGTGGAGAATAGTTCTTAATAACAATCAAGAAATTGCTGAAGAACAGAGGTAAGAATAGAGTCTATTGCAATTCTATTGAAAGTGAGTGTTGGCTGAATGGAGGACTCTGTTATTGGATTCCTGGAGACTCCAATGAAGAACAAATAGTTTGATTTTGAGTAATTCATAATTGATGTGAAAGACCTATCTCTTTGATCTTGTGCTTCCTTTTTTGTTGAAAACAATTAGCTTCAAACTGATCAAGGTGTCACACTCTGGACCTTGAGTTAAAGTCCAAGCACAGGTTGTTATCAATTATCCTGAACTTAGCTGCTGATTCTCCAAACGCAGAGCCATAGAAAAAGTCATACAGGCCTTCCAGCAACACTGGTCTGTGCTGATCAAGATGCCTAATCAGGCTACTCCTGTTTGCTCGTACAGCAGCTAATCCTTTCTTATCCATGGACCATTCCAGCTGTTGTTTAAAACTTGCTTTTGTGCCTGTCTCTACCACTTTCTTCAGCAGTTCATTCCATATATGTACTATCAGCTAAAGACTGGAGGCCCAGAGGCGGCATATCCTTGGGTTGGAGGCCTGTCTGTGTGTGGGTGGGTGGGTGGGTGGGTGGGAGATTATTTTAAAAGTTAAAAATAACCTGTAAGTAATCAGTTAACTAATTGTTTCTGTAAAAGATAAAAGGACAGTTTTATTTTTTATGGGTTGGATGAGCTCATTTTGATAAAACAATAAATTATCTGTCACTTTTATTGCGAGTTGTTGAATAAACTCTGTCCAATTTATAAGATAGGACACTTCTTGCAAGTTCCCTTCCCCATCACCTACCACCATGATGAAAACTTTCATTGTTGCTGGGGCTAATTCCTGTGTAACAGCACATAAGGAATACCTTCTGCTGATAGACTGCAGTAGCTCAAGAAAATTGCTTGCCATCACTAAGAGCAACAAGGATTAGGCAATAGACACCAGCTTTATCAAGTGTTACTCACACCCCATGAATGATTTCTTTAAGTTAGTAATACAACCAGAATGTGAAGATGTATTACATGACTGCTGTTGATGCAATTGACCCCAAGTTTGTGGGAGCAGGCATCTTGCTTTGCTGTTTCATTAGACTTTCTTTAGCCTGCCATATTAAAAGTAATTTATGCAGCAATTGCTGGCTGATGATAATATAACAGAAGTAAGGGAGAAATTGGGAACTTGGAGAACAGCAGGTTTAGCGTTTCCCCGCCTAATGAGGAAAATTGAAAACAAACAACAAAGGAGAAGGGCATAAGGAATTGGTGTAAGAGCAGTTGTAGAAAAAAAAATTGGAAAATAAACTTGTAAATGGAATTATCTGATCGATGAGTGAATGAGGACAGAGATAATATAACATAGATAAAAGAATGATAAGAGCATAAGGCATAGAAGAAGAATTTGGCCCATCGAGTATGCTCCACCATTTCATCATCACTGATCCACTTTTCCTCTCAGTCCCAATCTCCTGCCATCTCCCCTCCCGTATTCCTTCATGCCCTGATCAATCAGGAATCTGTCAACCTCCTCCAGAGCTGCCTTTGGCAATAAATCCACAGATTAATTATTCTCTTGCTAAAGAAGTTCCTCCTCATCTCTGTTCTAAAAGTACACTCCTCTATTCTGAGGCTGTGTCCTCTAGTCTTAGACACTCCCACCATAGGAAACGTCCTCTCCACATCCACTCTATCATGGCCTTTCACAATTCAATAGGTTTCAATGAGAACACCCCTCATTCTACTGAATTTCAGTGAATATAGGCCCAGGGCCATCAAACTGTCTTCATATGACAAGCTGCTTAATCCTGGAATCATTTTCATGAATCTCTTTTGAACCATCTCCAGTTTCAGTATTTCAGTTCTAAGATAACAGGCCTAAAACTACTCATAATACTCCAAGTGAGGCCTCACCAGTGCTTTATAAAATCTCAACATTACATCCTTGCTTTTATATTCTAGTCCTCTCAAAATGAATGCTAGTATTGCATTTGCCTTTCTCACCACGGACTCAATCTGCAAATTAACTTGTAGGGAATCCTGCACAAGGACTCCCAACCCCTTTGCACCTCAGATTTTTTGTATTTTCTCTCCATTTAGAAAATAGCAACCCTTTCATTTCTTCTATCAAAGTGCATAACCATACACTTCCTGACACTCTACTCCAATTGCCATTTCATCAATTCCATCATCCAAACCATTGACGTATAATGTAAAAAGAATCAATCCCAACACAAACCCCAGTGGAACACCACTAGTCACTGGCAGCCAGCCAGAAAAGGGTTCCTTGATTCCCACTCTTTGCCTCCTGCAAATCAGCCATTGCTTTAAGAATGCTAGAATCTTTCCTGTAATACCATGGGCTCGTAGTGTGTGTGGTACTGTACCTTGTCAAAGCCTTCTGAAAATCCAAGTATATAACATCAACTGATTCTCCTTTGTCTATCCACAGTGAAGACTAACACAAAATACTTATTCAGTTCGTCTGCTATTTCGTAGTCCCCTGTTACTATCTCTGCAGCATCATTTTCAAGCGGTCCAATATCCACTCTAACCTCTCTTTTACATTTTATATATCTGAAGAAACTTTTGCTATTCTCTTTAATATTATTGACCAGCTTACTTTCATATTCCATCTTTACTTCCTAATAACTTTTTTAGTTGCTTTCTTTTGGGTTTTAAAAGTTTCCAAATCCTCTAACTTCCCATTTATTTTTGCTGCTTTATATGCTCTCTCTTTGGCTTTTATGTTAGCTTTGACTTTTCTTGTTAGCCATGGTTGTGTTATCTTGCCTTTAGAATACTTCTTCCTAATTGGGATGTATATGTCCTCTGTCTTCTGAATTGCTTCCAAAAGTTCCAGGCATTGGTGCTCTGCTGTCATCTCTGCCTTTTTTGTCTGTCATAGCTGATCCCCTATGATCTCTGTCATAGCTGATCCCCTAGTGGATTTTTAACCAACAGAGCAACGCCACCCCCTTTGCCTTCCTGTCTGTCCTTTTAATATAACATGTATCTTTGGACATTGAGCTCCCAGCTACAATGTTCTTTCAGCCGTGATTCAGCCATACTTGCCAAGCTGTGACTATACCACAAGTTCATCAACTTTATTCCATATACTGCGCACATTCAAATATAACACCTTTAGTCCTGTGTTCACCCTTTTCAATTTTGTCCCACTTTTACATTACAACTCACCCTGTTGACTGCAATTTTGCCTATCACCAGATTCTCTTTGTTTGGAGTCTCACTGCGCATTGCCTGTTTGTAAATTAACTACCACATCTTCAACACTATCACTCTGGTTCCCATCCCCCTGCCAAATTAGTTTATACTCACCCGAACAACTGTAGCCAACCTGCCCACAAGGATATTGGGCCCCCTTGAGTTTAGGTGTAATCCAACCCTTTTGTAAAGGTCAAACCTTCTCCAGCCCAATGATCCATAAATCCAAACACCTGCCCCCTGCACCAGTTCCTCAGCTATGCAGTCACCTGCAAAATCATCCTATTCTTACCCTCACTGGCACATGTCACAGACAGTAATCCAGAGATTACTACCCTAAATGTCCTGTTCCTCAGCTTTCTGCCTAGCTCCCTAAAATCTCTATTCAGGACCTCCTCACCTTGTCTAACTGTGTCATTGATGCCACTATGTACCAAGACTTCTGGCTATTCACCCTTCCCCTTGAGAATGCCATGGACACGATCTGAGACATTCCTGATCCTGGAACCAGGAGGGCAACACACCTTCCAGGTGTCTCTATCATGCCCACAGAAACTTGTCTCTGTTGGTATGACTAAAGAATCTCCTATCCTCTTCACTTCTCTGCTCCTCTGAGCAACAGCACCAGACTCCGTGTCAGAGACCTGGTCACTGGTGGCTCTTCTCCCACCCCCCAGTAGGGCGTCCCCCTCAGTAGTATCAAGGGGAATGGTCACAAGCGTACTCTGCACTGGCTGTGTGTTTCTCCTCCTTCTCCTGACGGTCACCTAGTTACCTGTGTCCTGCAACCTAGGGGTGACTACCTCCCTGTAGCTCCTGTCTATCACTGCACCATTCTCCTGTATGAGCTAAAGATCATCAAGCGGCAGTATCAGTTCCTTAATACATTCTCTCAGGATCTGTAGCTCGGTGCACCTGGTGTAGATATGTTTATCTGGGTGACTGGAGGTCTCCCAGACTTCCCACATCCCAAATGCAGTACAAAATACTGCCTCAGGAGCCATTCTCACTATACTATGCACTTTATAGATGAGGAATGAGCAAATAAGAACACAAAAGGAGTAACTTACAAGACAATTTACCTCACCTAAGCCTCATCAGCCACAACCATTCTAAAGATTGGCACACTCAGGAGAATGACCACTCCACTTGCACCTGTAATATTTTAATTGTCCCTCTCTAATGGATCCCTCTTGCTGATTGGTTGCTCCTCAATTCAGAGAAAGTGGTGCGAAACTTTGCTTTTAAAATCTCAATCGCTGCCCTGATTAAAAAGTGCTCTTTTCAAGCACTCCAGGTGTGGATTGTCCAACTCAAGAGAAAATGGCTCAAAATTCTGCTTTTTAAATCTTGAATGCAGACCTGACTGAAAGGTAGCTCTTTTTGCACAATGGTGCTTGCTGATTGGTCACTCCTCAAATCAGAAAAACTGCCATGAAACTCTGGTTTTGAAATCTTGATCACAGCCCTGATTAAATACTGGCTGTTTTCATGCACCCCTGATGTGGATTGTCCAATAATTGATGCAAAGTTTCGACCTGAAACACAATTCCTTTCTCCCTACAGCTTTAACTACTGAATTCCTCTAGCTGATTGTCTGTAGTGCAAGATTCCAGCATCTGCAACATCCTGTCTCTCCATAGACAGAAGAATGTAGCAGTTGCAAAATACAGAAAATAAGACATGCCCAACACACCAGACAAACAAAATAAAGAGGAATACAAGCAGTAAAGCTGATGGTCAACTTTTATTTTCTGAGAAATCAAGTTACTTAAAGTTGTACGATTTGGTACTGAGTCCAGAAGGCTGCAATATATCCACAAAGATGAGTGGTTGTTCTTCAACCTTGCATTGGGCTGTCATTGTAATGTTGGCAGAAACCACAGTTTGATAGGTCACGGTGGAGTGGGATAGAGAATTAAAGTGGCAAAGAATGGGAAGAATCAAAGAATTTCCCATTTGGGATTAATAAAGTATTTATTATTATTCTTATTATTATTATTTCTGCAATATTAATAGCAGAGTAGTGAAAATCATCTAATAACTATAACAATTTGCAGTTGATATATTTTCATGTCTAAAATTTGTTGGATAATTTACACATTGTTAACAGCAAATTGCATTAAAATTATCATTTTCATATCAAAATCTGACCCATTAAAACAGTTTTTGGAGTGACACTGAACAAATTTCTATTTCATGAAATAACAGGTACATTATAGAACTTCGAAAAAAGGGTCATATCTGTTTCAAATTAAGGAAGATGACTTGGCAAAGACACCGCCAGTTTAAGAGATCTGGAATGTGTTTTGAATGCAAAAGAATGTAGTGACTTGGGTGTATTAAATTTCTCTTTATGTTCTGATGTTGCTAAGTGGCCCTTCGCTGGGTTACTGATAAAATAGAAACATTTTACCAGCTGTCTGAAGTAAGTGAAACGGTGGAGGTTCAGTGTAAGCATCTGCAGTTTTTTTAAATTCGGTAATGGTAATTGTCCTTCTAGCATTTTTTCCTTAATTTGATGCCGTTTTAAATGACTTTATGAATTGAAGCTGGTGTCTGTTAAACTCATTTCCTCATTTTCTTCCATCTTTTCTGACTGTGTTTAAGTATTGAAATTATCTGAGTTAGAAACAGATCCTGAAAAGTTGTAATATTAAGAGTTGTCGGGATGGGAGATTTTAATTTCCCAAATATAGATTGGCATCTCCCTAGAGCAAGGGGTTTAGATGGGGTGAAGTTTGTTAGGTGTGTTCAGGGGGGTTTCTTGACACAGTATGACACAGTATGTAGATAAGCCTACAAGAGGCTGTACTTGATTTGGTATTGGGAAATGAACCTGGTCAGGTGTCAGATCTCTCAGTGGGAGAGCATTTTGGAGATAGTGATCATAATTCTATCTCCATTACCATAGCATTGGAGAGAGATAGGAACAGACAAGTTAGAAAAGTGCTTAATTGGAGTAAGGGGAATTATGAGGCTATCAGGCAGGAAATTGGAAGCTTAAATTGGAAACAGATGTTCTCAAGGAAGAGTACGGAAGAAATGTGGCAAATGTTCAGGGAATATTTGTGTGAAGTTCTGCATATGTATGTTCCAATGAGAAAGGGAAGTTATGGTAGGGTACAGGAACCGTGGTGTACAAAGGTTGTAATAAATCTAGTCAAGATAAAAGGAAAAGCTTACAAGAGGTTCAGAGAGCTAGGTAATGTTGTAGATCTAAAAGAGTATAAGGCTAACAGCAAGGAACTTAAGAAGTAAAATCAGGAGAGCCAGAAGGTGCCATGAGAACGCCTTGGCGGGCAGGATTCAGAAAAACCCTAAGGCATTCTACAAGTGTGTGAAGACCAGGAGAATAAGAAGTGAGAGAATAGGACCTATCAAATGTGACAGTGGGAAAGTGTGTATGGAACAGGAGGAAATAGCAGAGGTACTTATTGAATACTTTACTTCAATATTCACTATGGAAAAGGCTCTTGCTGATTGTAGTGATGACATGCAGCAGACTGAAAAGCTTGAGCATGTAGATATTAAGAAAGAGGATGTGCTGGAGCTTTTGCAAAGCATCAAGTTGGATAAGTCGCCGGGCCCGGATGAAATGTATCCCAGGCTGCTGTGGGAGGTGAAGGAGGAGATTGCTGAGCCTCCAGCAATGATCTTTGCATCATCAATAGGGATGGGAGAGGTTCTAGAGGATTGGAGGATTGAGAATGTTGTTCCTTTATTCAAGAAAGGGAGTAGAGATAGACCAGGAAATTACAGACCAGTGAGTCTTACCTCAGTGCTTGGTAAGTTGATGGAAAAGATCCAGAGAGGCAGAATTTATGAACATTTGGAGAGGTATAATATGATTAGGAATAGTCAGCATGGCTCTGTCAAGGGCAGGTCGTGCCTTACGAGGCTGATCAAATTTTTTGAGGATGTGACTAAACATATTGATGAAGGAAGAGCAGTAGATGTAGTGTATATGGATTTCAGCAAGACATTTGATAAGGTACCCCATGCAAGGCTTATAGAGAAATTAAGGGGGCTTAGGATCCAAGGGGATATTGCTTTGTGGATCCAGAAATGGCTTGTCTACAGAAAGCAAAGAGTGGTTGTAGACGGGTCATATTCTGCATGGAGGTCGGTCACCAGAGGTGTGCCTCAGGGATCTGTTCTGGGACCCTTACTCTTCGTGATTTTTATAAATGACCTGGATGAGGAAGTGGAGGGATGGGTTAGTAAGTTTGCTGATAACACTAAGGTTGGAGGTGTTGTGGATAGTGTGGAGGGCTGTCAGGGGTTACAGTGGGACATTGATAGGATGCAAAACTGGGCTGAGAAGTGGCAGATGGAGTTCAACCCAGATAAGTGTGAAGTGGTTCATTTTGGTAGGTCAAATATGATGACAGAGGTATTAATGGTAAGACTCTTGGCAGTGTGGAGAAGCAGAGAGATCTTGGGGTCCGAGTCCATAGGATGCTCAAAGCAGCTGCACACATTGACTCTGTGATTAAGAAGACATACGGTGTATTGGCCTTTATCAATTGTGGAATTGAATTTAGGAGCCAAAGGTAAGGTACAAAGGTAAGGTATGTTACAGCTATATATGATCCTGGTCAGACCCCACTTGGAGTACTGAGCTTAGTTTTGGTCTCCTCACTACAGGAAGGATGTGGAAGCCATAGAAAGAGTGCAAAGGAGATTTACAAGGATGTTGCCTGGATTGGGGAGCATGTCCTATGAGGATAGGTTGAGTGCACTTGACTTTTTCTCCATGGAGTGATGGAGGATGAGAGGTGACCTGATAGAGGTGTATAAGATGTTGAGAGGCAATGATTGTATGGATAGTTAGAGGCTTTCTCCCAGGGCTGAATGGTTGCCACAAGAGGATACAGGTTTAAGGTGCTGGGGAGCAGGTACAGAATAGATGCCGGGTAAGTTTTTTACTCAGAGAGTGGTGAGTATGTGGAATGGGCTGCCAGAAAAGGTGGTGGAGTCGAATATGATAAGGTCTTTTAAGAGACTTTTGGATAGGTACATGGAGCTTAGAAAAATAAAGGGCTATAGGTAAGCCTAGTAATTTCTGAGGTAGGGACATGTTTGGCACAACCTTGTGGGCCGAAGGGCCTGTATTGTGCTGTAGGTTTTCTATGTTTCTGGAAGGGAAAAAGGAAATACTTGCAATGACATTGTTGTTTCTGCATCCTTTTCAGAACCTTGTACCTTGTGGTCTTTTAATTTTAAAATGTGGATACTTTTGTAATGCAAGAATCTGTAGAAACGTACACAATTTTTATTGTACTCAGTCTTGCATAAGCAGCAAGGTGCTTTTACTAGATAATTTTTTCATTATTGATAGAGGAAGAAGTGTTGCCTTGTATCTGCCTAAAACCTCGCGTTCATTCACCCATCTCAATCCCAGAGACTACACTTTATCAGTGACATGGCTTCCACATGTCTTGCTGACAACGCTGCCTCTGACAGTCTTTGAGATGAGGTTCAGGTAAATTTCAGGCACCCACAAGCCCACCCCCCTGCAGTCAAAATCAAAGTTATTGTCATATGCTCAAGGATAGGTCTGTACTTGAGCATGTCCCCTGCCACATGGCAACAGGTGCAATGGAAAGCTTACTTGCATCAGCATCACATGTACACAGTATCATTTAATCAACATTCATTAAATAATATGCACAGTTAAAACATAAAAATTTAATTTTAGTGCAAAGTCATCAAAATGATACTAAACTGGTGATTAGAATTTTGCTTTTTGATTCCAAACTAAATAGTACTTTTATTGATCTCACATTTCCCTATTTATCACACATTTAGAAATAGCTGAAACAATGCAACAGAGACTGGGTAGGCTAAGACTTTCCTCCCCTGGAGCGTAAGAGGCTGAAGGATGACTTTCTAAAGGTTTATAAAATCATAAGGGGCATGGATAAGGTGAATGGTGACAAACTTTGTCCCAGAGTAGGGGAGTTTTATACTAGAGGGCTTAGTTTTAAGGTGAGAAGTGTTTTAAAGATCAAAGGGGCAACATTTTCACTCAGATAGTGGGTATCTTGTAGTGGTTGAAGTGGTGCACTTGTCACATTGAAAGGATATTTGGACAGGTACTTGGATAGGAAAAGTTCAGAGGAGTATAGGGCAAACACAGGGAATTGGGACTAGCTCAAGTAAACAACTTGGTTGGCATGGACAAGTTGAATTGAAGGACCTTTTACTATGCTCTAAAAACTGGTTCTGATGCTAATGTTTTTAACATAAAAATATTGATTATGAGTCCATAATAACTTAAAAAAAGTTAACAGTTTAATTTCACTTATCATTATCATGAAGCGCAGTTACCCCGTACAAATGATGGTATAAGTACCACCTGTGGCAGGTGTAAAGTTGTGAGCCTTGAGACTAGTAACACATTTTGGCTGATCTCAGTGTGTTACAGAATGCATTTGGACTTGGGAGTGAATTCAGGGACAGAGTAGTGTGCAGGGACCAAGGCTGGCAATAAACTTCCAAATACAGTGTGACTATCCATGCGCTGGCCATAATTGGGCCCATTGACTTGGATAGTGGAGAGAGCTCCACAGTCGTTCTTTGAAATTGTGCCATGGAATATTTTATGTCCACTGAAAAGACAAACTGGTAACTCAATCAATGCAAATCACTTTCAGCATTGCGTTGAAATGTTCGCCTGCTTTTTTTCATACTAATGTCAGACTTCAAGACTGCAACCTTCTGGCTTAGGGGCCAAGAGTGCTGCTCTCTGGCCCTTGTCTGAAACACAAGACTTAACAGAATGTCTTTGAGCAGCCATTCCTGACAGAAATGCTGTTCATTTACATTTTTCTCAAGTATCATAAATAGCTTTTTTTTCAGTAGATCTACATTTCTGAATGCTAACTAAAATCTGTGGCCAGCTACTATTTTACTAAACTCTAAAGAATGAAAAGAAACATATTATGTAATCCACAAGTGCATGTTTTTGATATCCAACATTCAGTACTTAGAAACAAAAATATTTTCATGTGAATAGCCACAATCCCACTTGTCATGGTGATCATTTTGGATAAAAATTTTAATGCTGCTTGGAGCAAACCACTAACTTTCTCTATAATAGAATCCAACAAATACTTAACATTTTACAGTTCATCTTTAGGTTATAGGTATCACTGTAAGGTCAACATTTATCTCTCATCTCTAAAATGCCCTCGAGTTGGTGGTGACAAACTGCACCTTTATTTTTCCTTCTTTAAGGGGGCTTAGAACATAGAAGAGTTTAGTCCATGAAGTTCTGCCTACTCCAAGATCAATCTTGTCTTTCCCTCTCACATTGACCTGAATTTTTCTTTCATCTGTGTGCCGATCTAAAAGGCTCTTGAATGTCCCTAATGTATCTGCCTCTACCACCAATCCTGGCAGTGCATTCCATTCTTTTGCCACTCTCTGTCTAAAAGACCTACCTCTGTCATCCCTCTATATTTTCCGTCAGTCACCTTAAAAATGTGCCTTCTTAATTTAACTATTTCCACCATGGGGGAAAACAGGCACTGGCTCTCAATCTATGCCTCCTGTCATCTTAAACACTCTTTTAAATTGCCTTTCATCCTCCTTCACTACAAAGAAAAAAGCTATAATCAACTCCACCTCTCCTCATAAACCATCTTCTCCAATCCAGGCAGCATCCTGATGAATCACCTCTGCATCTTCTCTAAAGCTTCCACATCCTTCCTATAATGAGGAGAACTTAACACAACGATTCAGTGATTATAGCATCATATTGTTACAAGACCACAATATCTCACTATGTGAAATCAGAATCAGGTTTAATATCACTGGCATATGTCATGAAATTTGTTGTTTTCTGACAGCGGTACTGTGTAATACATAATTTTAGAAACTATAAATTACAATAAGAAATATAAATATGAAGGTTAAATTAATTAAGTAGTGCAAAAAAGTAGTGAGGTAGTATACAAGGGTTCATTGTCCATTCAGAAATCTGATGGTGGAGGAGAAGAAGCTGTTCCTAAAATGTTGAGTGTGTTTCTTCAGGCTCCTGCACCATCACCTTGATGATGGCCCTTGTTTTCATTTAAATACATTCATATCATAACCCAAACAGCCCCAACTTTGGAAGAGTTCTCAAGAACAGAACCCTGTTACAACCGTGGAAAAGCTATAGAGCAGATGGGGTCTTGTTCAAAGTCCCATCTGAAAGTGATAGCTCATTTCTGACAATGCAGCATTCCTGTTATACCTAGTATAGCCTTTTGTTTCTCTCTTTTTACAATTTATTCATATTGCTTGTTTAAATATTTTTGTGGAATATTTTGTCAAGTCTTTGCAGCCCCATATTCTGGTTAAGAAATAATTCATGCTACCATGGTACAATGAAAATTACGTGTCTTAACTTTGATTGTCTATATATATCTTTAATAAATAAAAGAACTTTGTGAATTTTAAATTTCATGTTTCTTTCAGCAGAAATATGATACTGATCAGATTATTTTTATTGCATTCTCATCAGCAGTGATGGCGAGACCGGCTCTCAGAGTATCTGTGATCAGCTTGTGTCTCCAATGGCCTTGGCAGCCTGCACCAGGGTTGATTCGTGTTTTGCCCCGTGGTTTGTTTCTTCTCTTGGTATCTCATTACGGCTTGTTCAGATTGAATTTCATCTTTGCCATCATTTGGATCAGCTAGGTACAGGTATGTCGTTCAAAAAATAAGTTTGCCTATTTGATTAAATCATCTTTTCAATCTAATCTAAATCTTTATTTTCTACAGTTGAAGAAGATTCAGATATCAATTTATGTTAAGCAAATGTATTGAATAAGTGTGCACTGAATACTTAAAGTTAAATCAGATAGCTTTCGCTGGCACTAAAGTTTATTGGAACTTTATTGTAGACTGTCTACACTTATTGCTGTCTCAGTAAAGTAGTCACATAACCAAAGAACCCACACACCCTGGAATTCTCTCTTCTCCACATTCTATCAGGCAGAAGATACAAAAACTTCAGTGCCGTTGTGATAAGACTATTAAATGGACCTCATATGATATGATGGACTCTTGACATCACAGTCTACCTCGTTATGATCTTTCACTTTATTATCTACCTACACCATGCTTGAGCTAGAAACACAGCATGTTAGGCAGCATTTGTGAAAGAAAAGGAGTTATTGTTTCAAGAGACTTGTTTCTTTCCAACAGATGCTGAGTATTTCCAGCACATACATTTTTTATTTAATAGCAGATTATTATTTTTGGGTGGCATGGATGCAATTGATTGACAAGTTGTCTTCAGTACCATACATTTCTATAATCCTCTGTGATTCTATTACCGGGAATTAACAAAAGTCATCTTCTTTCATTTGGTCTTCATAGGTTAGTTTCAAAGGTTTGTTTATTATCAATATATGTCTTGAAACAATATTTATATATTTTTGTATTCACAGAACACAGACATTGTTTAGTAATTTGTTTCTGAATGGTTGTGTTGTATAATTTTAGAATCAGAATCAGGTTTCACATTATTGGCATATATCATAAAATTTGTTTTGCAGCAGCAGTACATGATAGCTATAAAATACTATAAATTACAGTAAGAAATATAAATAACAATTTAATTAAATAAGTAGTGCAAAAGGAGAGAAAAATAGTGAAGTAGTGTACTGTGCATGGGTTCATTGTCCATTCAGAAACGTGATGGTGGAGGGGGTAGAGGCTGTTGCTAATACATTGAGTGAAACATTGTCTTCGAACTCTTGTACCTCCTTGATGGTAACAGTGAGAAGAGGACATGTCCAGGGTGATGGTGGCGGGGTGGGGAGTCCTTGATGATATATGTTGCCTTATAAAGATATTGCCTCTTGTGGCAGTATCCTCAGTGTTCGGGCGGTGGGGGGGGGGGGGGGGGTGGGCGTGGGGCTGATATCCATGATGGAGCTGGCTGAATTTACAACTTTTTGCAGCTTTTTGTGGCCCCTCCACACCAGATAGTGATGCAACCAGTTAGAATGCTCTCCACTGTACATCTGTAGAGATTTGCCAGAGTCTTTGGTGACATACCAAGTCTCCTCAAACTCCTAAAAAAAATGTAGCCACTGTTGTGCTTTCTTTGTAATTGCATCAATATGTTAGGCCCAGGTTAGATCTTCAGAGATATTGATACTCAGGAACCTGAAATTGCTCAAGTGTTTAAGTCAAACACTTTGTTGTGAAGCTTTAGTCACACTGAATAAGATTGTGGATCTCCCTTCTTGCATGATTACTTGAAATATTTATTTTATACCACAGCTCAACCCAGCTGCCTCCAGACATTCATGCCTGATAGAAAGTTGCCTTCTGAGCAAGAATACATGGTGATTTCTCTGAAAAATCCAAATGTCTACTTGCGTCAGTGGTCTGATGGGCCAGTCTGCCAGGAATTCCAGTTCTCCACCACTATCAAGTGTAACTTGCTGGAGTACCGCAACCTCACCATGCTCAATATTTTAAAACCCTTCATTCTTCATGGACAAGTGGCCATCAGCAACAGCTCTGTGGAGCAACTAATGGATGGAAACATGTTTATTGATCCTGTGTTTATCAATGTGGGACAGCATGCAATCCATTCATTGGACACAGCAATCCGTGCTTGGAAGCAGGTATGTTAGTACAAGGGTAACCATGACAATTTATTTCTATTATTGACTTCTAAGATCATTGGAGCAGAGGTCCTCTAATTGTTGACTGAACTGTATTCTAATTCTTTACGACAGATGATATCTTTCAATATTAATTTACCAAGCATAAACTTC
Source organism: Hypanus sabinus (assembly GCF_030144855.1). Lineage (NCBI taxonomy): Eukaryota > Metazoa > Chordata > Chondrichthyes > Myliobatiformes > Dasyatidae > Hypanus > Hypanus sabinus. The sequence goes on along the minus strand of NC_082706.1, from coordinate 136,592,782 downwards.
ATTTACAGCATTATATTGAGAGCAGCACTGGTTTGACTCAGTTGTTATCAATCCACAGAGCATTAATTTAATAGAGGTAGCTTCTTAAATAACAGACACCATTATTGTCATTTAAAAAAAAATAATCAGAGGAATCCCAGCAAATGGAATCAGAAAATAATATTCTGTGCCAGCAATGAATTTCGGCTCCATATGTCATCACCCAGTGAAGGTGTCTTAATTGGACAACTGATGAAGCTGTCAAGCCTCTGTGTTTTGTATGAAACATCTTTTTTTCCTTCTTGAACCAACTAATTCATCCTGACTCCAGCATCCTTCCTGCTAGTACCAGCTGTCTGTGATTGACCTATAATTCTGCAAGCCCTTCTCCTCCATGAACCATTTCTCTGAAAGCTTATTCCAGTTACTCACTACCCTTTTGTTCTGCTATATTTATCTCAGAAAGTTTAGTTTTTGGTGCCTGTAATTAAAATTTTTACATGAATATCTTAGTCATTCTTTTTAAAACTGAGAATTGTTCTATCACATCTCTGTATAATAAAGAACACAGCCCTATATTTATCCTATTTACTCCTGCTCATAAAGACAGCCAAGGTATGGCGTGCAGTAAAGCTAGGATCCAGTCTTGGGAATTAAAAGCTTTGCTTGCAAGTGATTACTTCTCTCTAATTTGTATGCAATGACCAGATTTCTTTTGCAGTTCTGGCATGTTGCACAAATGTCCTACTCTTTGGCTATTGCGAACTGATGTCAGTGGAAAAATATAATGTCCTTATTGGTTAACAGCTACTCAAGCACTGATGGTTTATAATCATATTACTTTGGATTAGATCCGATTATCACTGACACTTTCACAGATAGATGTAAATTTGATCTTTTCCTTTTAGGGTGTTGAGCAGCTCTTATATACCTGTAATGGGGTAGCTGAGGGGCTCTCATGGCAACTGTATCTTAGATTCTTTGTTGAGTTTCTTACCTTTGTTTTTAAATTCTACTATTTTTCTCTCTTGAGGATGGGAAGCAGCTGGCCAAGTTTGGCCTGCAAAAGCACAAGGCCATGCTCCTGTGAGTATAGTTCACTGGATCAAGTTATCCTTGTAGGCTGGGTTACAAGAATTTTCCCAAGTGTGGTAGGCAGAGTTGAATAGTCAGCAGCCAGGAACTGAATTGCAGAACCATGCCCTGGAACTTTCCTTAATCCTCCTGTGCAATTCTGTGTTTCTTTTCTGCTTACCTCACATGAACATATAGTAAGGATGTTTGATATTACGTTTTTTATTATTTTCCCCTATTTTTTTCTTCTGTTACTTTCCTTGCATCGCACTGTACCTTGTGTTTTTGATGCTATGTGCTTCTCTCTATTCAAAAATAATGTTTGAATCACTTTGCTGATTACTTTGGCCAAACTGAATGCTTTGTTCAGACATGAACATCTTAGCTCTGGTGCTTTTGGAATGCTGAGCTATGATCTGATTATGTTTGGAGTCATCTAAAGTTAAGCTTTGAAGACAGTGCCAAATGCAAGATCTAAATCAGTTTATACATTAGACTCAAGATCTCCAGAAGGCTCCTTTATATTTTTTAGAGCAACTGTTTTTTTAAGCACTATAGAGAATTTGAAGTGCTGGTGTTGACAGTAAACAGCTTTTGTCAGTCGTGAAGTATTAATCTAAGTATTCATATCCTTTGGCTTTCAAAAGCTGCAGCATTTACCACTTAGGTACGTGACTGCTAATCATCCTTGGGGCTGATCTAATGCATGCTGATATTCTTTGTTTCAGAACCAACATCCAGAGGCAGAGGAATTGGTCTTCAGCCACTTTGTGATATGTAACGACACCCAGGAGACATTGCGGTTTGGCCAGGTGGATACCGATGAAAATGTTCTATTGTCTAGCCAGCATAGCCATCAGTACAGTTGGCGTTCCCACAAGTCCCCGCAGGTATTACAAAATGACGATTTCTGAATTATTGTTTGGCATCTCTCTCTCTCTGAGAAATAAACAGTAACAGTAACAGCAGGTGCCTTGAAAGAACTTTTAATTACAGTTGTAAGTTTAAAGCAAGCTTTTTATTTGTAGCTTGTTGCTGATACACCAGTGCAGCTGCCTCTGTTACAATTCAGTTAAAGACAGCTAAAAACAAAGAGGTGCTTATCCCTAATCTCCTAGCAAGTTAAGCTAAGCAACCAGCTTTAAAGACCATAAGTAACTTTTCTTTATTCTGCCCTTAAGATGTAAGGTTGTCATTTTCCTCCTGGCTGCTGTATAACAGTAATGAGTGTTCTTACCTTCTCTCTCCCTGGAAAACCTGTCATCGTTGTTAAAAGGAAGTTGTGGAAAGAAACATATTTATCAAACTCAGTTATGCAAAGTTTTTGAAAAATGTTATCAAGCATGAGGCAGTGACATGTTGTACGTTTCACAAAAGTATTTGTAATTCATTTCATTTTTAAGCAATCTATCTGTGACAGTTGCATTTACGTGGAGTATGCTCATATGTACCAGTCCTGCTTGAACCCAACAGTGTGAGAAGATTTTCAAAGTTTCTGAAAGGAACTGGAAAAACAGATGATTGAATTCAGATCAAGTGCGTGAGCTTCTCCCTGCCATGGAGTCTCAAAGCCTCTCTCCCACTTACTCATCTTCCTTACAATGACTCATTTTTTTACGTCACTCAGATAACACCTCCTCTCCAAGTCCATTTCTTTTTACTGAAGTTCACTGTATTTAACTAGCACTACTCTATACTTTCAAATTATCTTGAGACTTTCTGGTTATGAATGAAGAAGTATTGGTAACTGGTTTATTGTTGTCACATGCGCTGAGATAAAAAGAAAAAGGTTCTGTTTGCGTGTCATCCAGACAGATCATTCCCTACCTAAGTATACCAAGGCAGTACGAAAGGAAAACAATAATGGAATGCAGATAATGGTGTTACACTGGTAGAGAATGTTCAGTGCAGGTAGCCAAATAAGGTACAAGAGCCATGAGAAGGTAGATTGAGAGATTAAGAGTTCATCTTTATCATATGAGGTCCATTCGATACATCATTAAACAGGATCAGAATCAGGTTTATTATCACTGACATCTTGTGAAATATTTTGTTTTGTGGCAGCAGTGCACAAAAATACTATAAGATACAAAAATAGATATTTTAATAAATAGTGTTAAAAAAGAACAAAATAGTGAGGGAGAGATCATGGGTTGAGAAATGTGTTTGTAGAGAGGAAGAAGCTGTTCCTAGAATGTTGAGTGTGCATCTTCCGGCTCCTGTATCTCTTCCCTGATGGTAATAATGAGAAGAGAAGGCATGTTGTGGATGATGAAGGTCCTTAATGATAAATGTCACCTATTTGAGACATCTTGTCGGGAAGCAGTCTGGTCTTGTCAGGCCTGTCGGGAGGCGGCCTGGTTGAGGGAAGTGCCTGGTGTGAAAAGTGCTAGTTTTTGGCTCGAGAGTCTTCAGCGAGGAGACTACGCCAGTCACAGTTGCAGAGGGTGAAGACATGACCGCTAAGCTGATTCAGCGTGCTATGTGCATGATGTGGGAGGTCAGGGACACTGATGGTGCCCCCGGCTGCTACAGCTGTGGAAAGTATGTTGTAACGTACCCCGTAACTGGGTCACTTACCAGCAAAGATAGAGAGGTCGGTTGAAGTCTGATGGTACTATTTTTAACAGTATTTATTGATAAAAATACACAAAAATAATATCAATGCAAACATACAGATACTATACGTCATCAATACTAGATCAAAAGGTGCGGATATAACAATAATCAATAAGAAATATCTCCATCATTGTCTGGAGGTTAATGTATTGTCCGATGGAAATATAAAAGTCACTTTAGTTTATTCAGGCTGCAGCCTTTGGTTGGAGTCAAGAGAGAGAGATTTTTGGAACTTGCCAGAGTTTCCTTTTTTATGATGTCGATCCTTTGAAATGTCGTTGGTGTCCTTTTCCTTTTAGCTAAGCCGTTCTTCTGTGGTCAGTCCTGCCAATCCCAGGCAATGGGAAAGGATGCACGTGGGCCCCACCGGCTGTCACTATTAAACACTGTCATGGGATTTCTAGCGTTTCTCCTGGTGCGTCTAAAGGGGTTGTTTCCCAGACCCTCTTTTATCCTTTCTCACGGGGTCTCAGATGTCAATCAGGTTGGGATGGTGCCATCCCTCAACCAGACCACTTTGGTCATTTCCTGAGGGCTTCAAATAAATAGTACAGTACTCAATATACAATTCCGTCTCCCAGAGACAATGGCCATTATCCGTGGCTTTGTCTTTCGGAGGCCCAGGACACATTTCAAACCTTGAGGATCCTGCGTGTCTCTCTCTCATTTCCTGGGTCCCAGACCCGAATTAATAGCGATCTTGTGATTCTCAAAAAGGAGGGGGCTACTTTGTCCCCTTCGGCCCCTCAGAGTTGTGGCACATTCATAACACCCCCTTTCTTCAAAGCATTTTCACCAGCAGTGAAAACGAAGTAGTACAGAGTCTTACAGGATTTTAGAATCTAACACAATACAAAAGTATTTTTTTCAACAGAGTAATACAGTTATACATTCAATTCAGCATCTAAACAATTAACGATTACAGTGTCACTTCCTTTAATATCTTAACATCTTGTACCATACTAAAGTCTTGTAGCATCAGCAATTTAATAACCACCTATTTTTATTTCTTCCCTTCAGCAAACAAAACTAAAGAGTTGTGATCTTAGCTTACGTGTATACTACAAAAGTTCTTGCAAATACTAATCTTTATGTTACTTTCAAACTTAACAGTCAAGCTTCCATGGGGGTTGTCTTGATTATTCACATGCTTTGTCGAAATCCCTTAAAACCGGCTTCTGCTATTTAAAAATGGCATCCCGTCAACCCTTGCTTCTTTTCCAGTTAATTCCCACGTGGGGAGCTTGTGCACCCTGGCGAAATAGGCTTTCGCCCGCTCCTTTCATAGGAGTTATTTTATCAACAATGTGTTCCAAACTTAGACCATTTTCCAAATTTCCAGACAATTCTTTAATTTTATGCAAGTTGCTAGTTTTCTCTTCAGGACCCTTCAGGCTATTAGTTCTCAATGCCAGCGATCCCTCTTTGTTCAAACAGCATTTCGAATTCTGCGGTTTCACACCACACTCTGGAATAACAATAGCGTGTGGGGCCCCTTTACCTTCCAACGCAACCTGTAATTGATTCACAGGTACCTCAGTACCAAGTCATTGTCTCTGTCGTCTGGTTGCTGCTTCTGACATCAGTCCAGACTTTAAATTTTCTTCATTCAATTTGGGAACTACACTTTCCCCTTTTCCTTCAATAATAATATTCACCTCACCACCTTTTATCTCCTCACTAACTTTTAACGCACCTTCGAGCACAAACAACTGGGAGCTCTCACTTCCCATTATTACCAAGGTTAACCCTTTCTTCACTGAACCAAGTCCATCTGACCCACAAGGACTGAATCAAATACCTCAGACTTTTTCTGAGCTCCATTACTAGGTTCAGTACCACGTGCATCCACATCTTGGACACACTCAAACAGGACATTTGCCTCTTCCAGGCTTTCAATACCCATACCCTTTTCAAATTCTAAATTCCCCTGATCCTCCCAGCTACTCTCTGGGCAACTCCCTTCTGGAGTAAACTCAACCCCGCGGGCTGAAACAACCTCATCTGCCAACCCAGCAGACTTCTTCAAGGTAATGGCATCCTTTTCATCTAGGACTGTCCTCATTTCATTATTGGGAACACCTTTAGAATTTTCAACTTCTTCAACCAGTTCTGCCAAACCAGACAGATCATCCATGTCCAACTCTGGACCTTTTAACAGCTTTATCTGTTTCTCATCTTTATTTCGTGCCTCTATAACTTTTCTCCTTGCTAAGGGCAGGTCTACCTCCTTTCCCTTACCCTCTTTCACTTTACTACTCTTCGTTTTACCACCCTCTAAACCCTCGTGGTACAGGGTCAGTAAAAACGTCTCGGCCAAATTGCTACTGGCCGGATTTATACTGCTCTCATTCTCAGCTGCCTTTCTCGACATGCTGCGAGTGATCGCGCATGCGGGATAGATTTTGGAATCTAGGGGCGGGACCTCAACACTCACAGGCTGGCTTGTCAGCTTCGTTGCTGACCAAACCTTACCACCAGCTAAATCATTACTAAGAAGGACGTCCGCGTCAGTTCTCGGGAATTCTGATCGCACCCCCATTTCAACTGGTCCAGATACCAGCTCACAATTTATAATGACCCTATGCAGGGGCACCATTTCTGTCCCTTTTCCTATTCCTTTCAAAGCTACCATACCCGTCTTGCGACCAAAATCCAGTACCTTACTGCTAACCAATGACAGTTCAGCACCCATGTCTCTCCAGATCTGCACGGGAACTGGTGGGTCTCCCTCTCTCACAGACATGGTTCCGTTTGACATACAAGTCTCAGACCCTTCTTGTACTCTGTCTACCTGGGGCTCTGTTGCCGATTTACTGATCACCACGGCACATCCAATAGGGACTGCTGCTTTCCATTTTCCTGTCTCCTTCCTCGGAGCAAAGCACCTAGATGCAATATGTCCCCCCATTCCACAATTAAAACAGGTCAAGCCCGGAAATCTCTGGCCGTCTTGCCTCTCCTCCTCAATCTTACCACTAGCTCACGGCGGGACCTCTCCCTCAGCCGGCAGGCTTTCTCTATCGTTCCCACGGTCTCTCTGGTAACTTTTATTTGAGGAAACCTTTGTCTTGTGGGTTAGGGCATATTCATCTGCGAACCTAGCAAATTCTGAGATGGACTTATTCGGCTTCTCATTCAAATACATCCGGATCTCCTCTGGAACACAACCTTTAAATTCCTCAATCAGAATTAACTCCCTGAGACGCCAAAAATCTTTGTCCACTATTTCTGCTGCACACCAACGATCCAAGAGCACACCCTTCTCATAGGCAAACTCGGTATACGTCTGATTCCACCCTTTTTTTAAATTTCTGAACTTTTGTCTATACACTTCAGGTACCAATTCGTAAGTTCGAAGAATGGCTTCCTTTACTTTTTCATAAGTCTCAGCCTCTTCCTCCTCCATGGACAAGGCCGCATATGCCCGTTGTGCCTTCCCTTTTAACACACTTTGTAACAACGCCACCCACTGCTCTTTGGGCCACTTCTGATTCACTGCCACCTTTTCAAAATGCAAGAAATGACTATCAACATCCATTTCCTTGAACGAACCTCAACTCCCGACTAACATTAAACCGCTCCTCTTGGTCTGACCCTTGAACTCTTCACTCTTACCTAAACTTCTCCATGTCCAAGTCATGTTGCCTCTGTTTCTCTTTTTCAGCTGCTTCCAGCTGTTTTACCTGAATTTCATGCTCTCTTTGTTTCTCAGCTCTTTCCTGCTCCCTTTTCACCTCTAACTCCTTTAGCTGGAGCTCATGCTCCCGTTGCTTCTCGGCTCTTTCCTTTTCTTTCTCAGCTGCGTTAATTTAATTTCATGTTCCAACCTTAATTTCTCCAACTCTAACTGAGCCGTCCCACTAGCTGGTACCTTTTCAGGGATATTTTCCAGTACCTCAGCTGAAAACACATTCTTCACAATATAATACTGAGTTATGGCCCTCTGCACCTCCCGCTTTTTCATTGACAACCTCACCTCTGCGAGATTTAGTCCTTACGCAATATTTATTAATTCCGACTTGGTGGCCGCCTCTAGCACCTCCAGAGTCGGGTTTTCTATAAATTTATCCACGTCCATCTCTGCTGGTTTCCCGTCTGGCTACCCGCATAACCAGATCCAAGTTTGGACTTACAAGCCCGATTCACTGGTCCCCCAATTTAGTATCAAATCCCGAGATGAGAACCCCAAGTTATTACGTACCCTGTAACTGGGTCACTTACCAGCAAAGATAGAGAGGTCGGTTGAAGTCTGATGGTACTATTTTTAACAGTATTTATTGATAAAAATACACAAAAATAATATCAATGCAAACATACAGATACTATATGTCATCAATACTAGATCAAAAGGTGCGGTTATAACAATAATCAATAAGAAATAGCTCTATTGTTGTCTAGGGGATAGTGTATTGTTCGATGGAAATATAAAAGTCACTTTAGTTCATTTAGGCTGCAGCCTTTGGTTGGAGTCAAGAGAGAGAGATTTTTGGAACTTGCCAGAGTTTCCTTTCTTAGGATGTTGATCCTTTGAAATGTCGTTGGTGTCCTTTTCCTTTTAGCTAAGCCGTTCTTCCGTGGTCAGTCCTACCAATCCCAGGCAACGGGAAAGGACGCACGCGGGCCCCTCCGGCTGTCGCTATTAAATGCTGTCGCGGGATTTCTAGCATTTCTCCTGGTGCGTCTAAAGGGGTTGTTCCCCAGACCCTCTTTTATCCTTACTCACGGGGTCTCAGATGTCAGTCAGGTTGGGATGGTGCTATCCCTCAACCAGCCCACTTTGGTCATACCCTGAGGGCTTCAATGAATAGTACAGTACTCAATACACAATTCTGTCTCCCAGAGACAATGGCCGTTATCCGTGGCTTTGTCTTTCGGAGGCCCAGGACACATTTCAAACCTTGAGGATCCTGCGTGTCTCTCTCTCATTTCCTGGGTCCCAGACCCGAATTAATAGCGATCTTGTGATTCTCAAAAAGGAGGGGGCTACTTTGTACCCTTCGGCCCCTCAGAGTTGTAGCAGATTCGTAACAATGTCCAGATTCAGCTTCTGAAGAAAGAACTGGATGACCTCAGGTATATCCACGAAAACAAGGGTTTTCTGGACAGGACCTACAGTGAGGTCATTACACCGAGGATACCGGAGGAGAGAAAGGGGGCGACGATGAGGAAGGAAAGGATGCTTGAAGTATAGGAGACCCCAGGGGATGTACCTCTCGTAAACAGGTTCACCTTCTTGGAAGCTGTCAGGACAGAAGATACTGCCAGTCTGAGAGGCGGACAGGTCTGCGAGCTGAAAATTGGTGCAGAAGCAGAGCCAAGGAGTCAGACATAAGGAACAGCCGTAGTAGGAGGGGACTCCATAGTAGGAGGTACCGAAAGGGGTTTCTGCGGCAACAGGCTAGATTTAAGGATGGTGTGTTACCTCCCTGGTGCTAGGACCCAGGACATCATGGACCGATTGCAGGGAATCTTCAAGGGTGAAGGTGAACAACCGGAAATGGTAATGCATGTCGGCACAAATGACATCGGGAAAAAGAGGAAGGACATTCTGCAGCAGGACCTCAGAGAACTCGGAAGAAGGCTGAAAAGCAGGACTTCCAGGGTGGTTATCTCTGGTTTGCTTCCAGTTCCTCGTGCTGGAGAGGGCAGGAATAGGGAGTTAATGGATCTGAATGTGTGGCTGAGGAACTGGTGCAGGAAGCAAGGATTTACATTCTTGGACCACTGGGATCTGTTTTGGGGTAGGGATGAATTGTACAAAAGAGACGGGTTGCACCTTAATAGGCGAGGGACCAGCATTCTGGCAGACAGGTTTGCCCCTGCAACACGGATGTGTTTAAACTAAGTAGTGGGGGGGGGGGGGGAGGGGATGAACTGGAAATATAAGGATGGAGTTAAAGGGAAAGTGAAAAAGGAAATGTTAAAAAGGACAACAGAATCAATGGAGTAGAAAGCTCAAGAAGAGATCATACAGTATGGCCAAGTGAAATAGGAATTGATATGAAAGGAGAGGGGAGTAACAAATTAAAAGTATTATATATGAATGCACGAAGTATAAGGAATAAAGTAGATGTAGCTCGAGGCTCAGTTGGAAATTGGCAAGTACGATGTTGTGGGAATAACTGAGACATGGCTTCAAGCGGACAGGGCCTGAGAAATGAATATTCAAGGATATACATCTTATCGAAAGGACAGACTGATGGGCAGAGGGGGCTCTGTTGGTGAGGAATGATATTCAGTCCCTTGCAAGGGGGGACATAGAATCTGGGGATGTAGAGTCAGTATGGATAGAACTGAGAAATTCTAAGGGTAGAAAGACCCTAATGGGAGTTATCTACAGGCCCCCAAACAGCAGTCTCTATGTAGGGTGTAAGTTGAATGAAGAGTTAAAATTGGCTTGTCACAGTTGTCATGGGGGACTTCAACATGCAGGTAGACTGGGAGAATCAGAATGATACTGGACCCCAAGAAAGGGAGTTTGTGGAGTGCCTCCGAGATGGATTCTTAGAACAGCTTGTACTGGAGCCTACCTAGAAGGCAATTCTAGATTTAGTGTTGTGCAATGAACCGGATTTGATCAGGAACCTCAAGGTAAAGGAACCATTAGGAGGTAGTGACCATAATATGATATGTTATAACCTACAGTTTGAGAAGGAGAAGGGAAAATCGGATGTGTCAGTATTACAGTTGAACAAAGGGAACTATGGAGTTATGAGGGAGGAGCTGGCCAAAGTTCAATGGAACAATACCCTAGCAGGAAGGACAGTGGAACAACAAAGGCAGGTATTTCTGGGAATAATGCAGAAGGTGCAGGATCAGTTCATTCCAAAGAGGAAGAAAGATCCTAAGGGGAATAAGGGGCAGTTGTGGCTGACGAGGGAAGTAAAGGGCAGTATAAAAATAAAAGAGAAGTATAACATAGCAAAGATGAGCGGGAAACCGGAGGACTGGGAAGCTTTTAAAGAGCAAAAGAAGGTAACAAAAAAGGCAATACGCCAAGAAAAAATGAGATGCGAAGGTAAACTAGCCAAGAATATAAAAGAGGATAGTAAAAGCTTCTTTAGGTGTGTGAATAGCAAAAAAATAGTTAAGGCCAAAATTGGGCCATTGAAGACAGAAACGGATGAATTTATTATGGGGAACAAGGAAATGGCAGATGAGTTGAACAGGTACTTTGGATCTGTCTTCACTAAGGAAGACACAAACAATCTCCCAGATGTAATAGTGGCCAAAGGAACTAGAGTAAAGGATGAACTGAAGGAAATTTATATTAGGCAAGAAACGGTGTTGGATAGACTGTTGAGTCTGAAGGCTGATAAGTCCCTGGGACCTGATGGTCTGCATCCCAGGGTACTTAAAGAGGTGGCTCTAGAAATCATGGATGCATTGGTAATCATTTTCCAATGTTCTACAGAACAGTTCCTGCTGATTGGAGGGTGGCTAATGTTGTCCCATTTTTCAAGAAAGGAGGGAGAGAGAAAACAGGGAATTATAGACCGGTTAGCCTGACATCAGTGGTGGGAAAGATGCTGGAGTCAATTATAAAAGAGGAAATTACGACACATTTGGATAGCAGTAGAAGAATCAGTCCGAGTCAGCATGGATTTATGAACGGGAAATCATGCTTGACTAATCTTCTGGAATTTTTTGAGGATGCAACTATGAAAATGGACAAGGGAGAGCCAGTGGATGTAGTGTACCTGGACTTCCAGAAAGCTTTTGATAAAGTCCCACATAGGAGATTAGTGGGCAAAATTAGGGCACATGGTATTGGGGGCAGAGTACTGACGTGGATTGAAAATTGGCTGGCTGACAAGAAACAAAGAGTGGTGATTAACGGGTCCCTTTCGGAATGGCAGGCTGTGACCAGTGAGGTACCACAAGGTTCAGTGCTGGGACTGCAGCTGTTTACAATATACATTAATGATTTAGATGAAGGGATTAGAAGTAACATTAGCAAATTTGCTGATGACACAAAGCTAGGTGGCAGTGTGAAATGTCAGGAGGATGTTATGAGAATGCAGGGTGACTTGGACAGGTTGGGTGAGTGGGCAAATGTATGGCAGATGCAGTTTAATGTGGATAAATGTGAGGTTATCCACTTTGGTGGCAAGAACAGGAAGGCAGATTGATCATGTTAGGAAAAGGGGAAGTACAACGAGATCTAGGTGTTCTTGTACATCAGTCAATGAAAGCAAGTATGCAGGTACAGCAGGCAGTGAAGAAAGCTAATGGCATGCTGGCTTTTATAACAAGAGGAATTGAGTATAGGTCCTTCTGCAGCTGTACAGGGCCCTGGTGAGACCCCACCTGGAGTAATGTGTGCAGTTTTGGTCTCCAAATTTGAGGAAGGACATTCTTGCTATTGAGGGAGTGCAGCGTAATTTCACAAGGTTAATTCCCGGAATGGCGGGACTGTCATATGGTGAAAGATTGGAGCGACTGGGCTTGTATACACTGGAATTTAGAAGAATGAGAGGGGATCTGATTGAAACATATAAGATTATTAAGGGATTGGACACACTGGAGGCAGGAAGCATGTTCCTGCTGATGGGTGAGTCCAGAACTAGAGGCCCAGTTTAAGAATAAGGGGTAGGCCATTTAGAACAGAGATGCGGAAAAACTTTTATCACCCAGAGAGTGGTAGATATGTGGAATGCTCTGCCCCAGAAGGCAGTGGAGGCCAAGTCTCTAGATGCATTCAAGAGAGAGTTAGATGGAGCTCTTGTAGATAGCGGGGTCAAGGGATATGGGGAGAGGGCAGGAACGGGGTACTGATTGTGTATGATCAGAATGAATGGCGGTGCTGGCTAGCAGGACCGAATGGCCTACTCTGCACCTACTGTCTATTGGCAATTGTCTATCTTGTTCTAAAAATGTCCTCAGCGGTGGGGAGGTTAGTGCTCTCCATGGAGCTGGCTGAGTCTACAATCCTCTGCAACCTCTTTTGACCCTGTGCGTTGTAGCCTCCATAACCAGACAAATATTACAACTAGTCGGAATGCTGTCCATGGTACATATGTAGAATTTTCTCAAGTCTTTGGTGCCATATCAAATCTCCTCAAACTCCTAATGATAAGTAGCCTGGTTCGTGATGTGATCAGTGTGTTGGGCTCAGGATAGATTCTCTGAGATGTTGATGCCCAGAAATTTGAAACTTTTCACTCAGATGGATAGACTTTACTTGTACCTGGTGGCCTGATTATGTTGGCTACTTTCCCAAGGCAGTTGGTATCTTTCTTTCCCCAATCTTACTAGCTCACTCGTCACAAGGTTCCTAACAATTGGTGACATAGTCCTAGTCCTTCTTGAAGTAGAAAGGGATGCAAGTGGAACTGTACAACTGATGGGTGATGCAATATCTCCACCCAGGCTTATTGGCTCTGACAACCTGACTAACCAAAGCATTTCCCAATGTATCTGAGTGAATCTGATGATCAGAATTATTGAGAAATGATGGAAAAACATTTCAGTAACTAAATAAAATTAAACAATACTAGTAAAAACAATTGAAAGTACTAAATTTACTTAAAATATCTGTTGTAGAAATATTTTAAACATTAATATTAATACAGATGAAGTTAATAGCCAAACTAATCTTCACTTAACCTTTTAGTAAAGATTGACATTTCTAGGTGGGGCAAGTTACAAGTGGTATCAATATGTTACAGAAAAACCTGGACTCAGCTCTAAGTCCGTGGGTGGACAGAGAAGTTCGATGCACCCACATCTGGTTTCCACTGTGTTCCATGGAGACACAAGAGGCTGAGGTGCTGGAATATGGGTAGTCCCCGAGTTACAAACGTCAGACTTACAGACAACTCGTACTTATGAACCGAGGAAGGAGAACACTGTCCACCATTTTAAGTCTAATCGCGACGCCGTCCTCCATTTTAAGTCGTTGCTGTTCACACTATGTTGAGTGTTTAACTTTGTATTAGGCTTAAATTTTTCTTAGTAAGATTCACCCTGACCCCGCGTTGTCGTCGTCCCCCCCCCCCATTCCAGTTTGCTGGTGGCGCAGTGAGATCAGCGCTGGGCTGGAGAATGGAGTTTCCTGGAGTTCGATCCAGTGACAGACCGCACCCATGCCGGGTTGATGTCGATCCAGTGACTCATACCATCTGTGCCAGGTTGATGTCAAGCTCGGAACGCGACCTCATTTAAAAAAAAACACTACCACCTCCAGTTTAAATTCCCACTCATTCACTTCGAAATATTTGGAGTAAGATTCACTCCAAGATATTGTGGAGGATCAAATACCCAAACCCAACACTGCCCCCACATGTCCCATTTAACCTGTCTCAGTGCATGTGGACTTTAGGACCCAGCGGACTCCAGGACCCGCCGGCGGCAGTGTTTCTGTTTCGTTGATGGGGTGCAGTTGTCCTTAGGACCCAGCGGACCTCGGGAGCCAGTGCAGCTCAGGACCAGCCATCCGCAGTGTTCCTGTTCCATTGACAGGAAGCAATCTCAATTGAAAATAAAGTGGAAATAATAAAGCATTTGGAAAGAGGTGAAACACCATCGGTCATTGGAAAAGTGTTAGGCTACAGTCGGTCAACGATCAAAACAATTTTAAAGGATAACGGATAAAGTGAGAATAATGGAGCATGTGAAAGCTACAATTATTACTAAGCAACGCAGTGGTTTAATTATTGGAGTACATACATTTCTTAAGTGTTTTATATGCATAGAAAGGTAAAATATATACTATATACTAAGACAAACATTTGACTGACTGACGCTAAGTAATACTGGATGTACTTGTTCCGATTTACATACAAATCCGACTTAAATACGGACTCAGGAACGGAACTCGTACGTAACCCGGGGACTGCCTGTATAGGGCATCAAGCAATCTGATTTTGGTACTCAACGTGTTGAGCAGCATGTTGTGGGAGGAGAGGAATTGTCAATGTTTCAGTTTGGCCTGCACTGAGTCCTGATGCAGGATTTTGACCTGAAATATGGACAGTTTTTTTTCTTTTACTGACGCTGCTCAGTCTGTTGAGTTCCTTCAGCAGATAGTTCCAATGTGTTCTATACCTCTGTGCTGCAGTGTTCCAGTAAATAAATCTAGAACATGGCAAACCATGTGCTGCAGCTAGAACTGCCAAATACCCATCGACGTGATCCAGTGCAATACCTCAGATGGCAGTCAAAGATAATAAAACAGAGAATGTATGTGCACACAGGCAACTTCTGTGGAAATAGAAATTGAATTAATGTTTGAGGTCAAAGACTTGTAATAAAACTAGAAAATACTGGGGATGATACAGTTTTGAAGCAAGTGTAGAGGCAGTGAGAGAAGTAATGGGATGACGGGAGAAAAACAAATGGGAATGACTGTGTTTCTGGAAGATTACAGGCAGCAATAATAGGTCAAGAAGAATAATAAAAATGACATCAGCAAGGTTATTTAAAATCTGAATTGTATTGAGTTTAGAAGATATATCCCAAAAATGAGTATAAAAACAGAAACCTTTGGAGTGTCAGTCAGCTTCCACAGAGAAATAATGGAGTTAATTGCTTCAGGTCAATGGCTTTAAATCAGAACACCCCCCCGCCCACCTTCTATTTAACCCTGTTGCTTTTGAAGTTCTTCCTGGTGCCCTGGACTGTATTTATCTCTTAATTAACATTTTTAAAATAAAGTGATTATCTTATCATTATTAAATTCCATTTTTGGGGCAGCCCATTACATATAAATTGTCTGGAGAGACTTTCTTCATTTCCACAGCGTCTTCACCACAAGAATAAATCGTTAGCTGTATAAGTCACATCAGGGTACCCTGAGGTATTAAAGGATCTTAAAAATGTACAGAAATCACCCCTTTCTGCCCACGTCGTCCATATTCATTTACCTACATCCTTCTATGCCTTTCCTATCCAAGTACCTGTCTAAATGTCAAGAGCATTAAAAGCATTTGTATCTGCCTCTATCACTTTCTCTAGCAGCTCGTTCCAGATATTCGCTATCCTTTATTTGAAAAATTCAGATCTCTTCTTGCCCCACCAGGTACTATATAAATGTAGAGTTTTTTTTTAATTATGTAGGGACTAGTTGATTATTTGGAAAACTGAGTCAAAAGCAGTTGATCACAGGTGCAAGGAAGCAAATACATATCTGAATTTTAATAAGGGAAAGTAATGAACCTAAGAGAGAGTCCTGATGAAGGGTCTTGGCCCTAAATGTTGAGTGTTTACTTTTTTTTCCATAAATGCTGCCTAGCCTGCTGAGTTCCTCCAGCATTTTGTGTGTGTTGCTTTGAATTTCCAGCATCTGCAGATTATCTCATGCTTGTGAAGCTAAGAAAGTGTTTACGCATTCGCAAGAGTACTATATTGTGATAGAACCATTAAAATTTGATTTGAGAAATTGGAGTTGCCAATATTTTGCACTTAGAAATTATCCCATCAGAATACAAGCATAGAATAATAGGTACCATGTGCTACAATGAATTGCCACACCAATGTTAGTCAACAAAGATTATTTCACTATTTACTTTTGGTTAAGCATGGCATTTGGACATAATTGTTTCCGTGCTAAATAAAGTGTTTAATAATTCATAGTGGATGAAAGATGGAATTAAAGCCTTAAGTGTGGACAAGCCTTCAGAGTGTTAGATTAGAGGAATGTTAGATGACTTCATAGCTATGAAATTATTTTATTCCTCTTGATAATTCTGAACTTGCCAAGTTACTGAAGTTTCAGAACATTTAAGCCAGATCTGAAGATAAATGGGAAATAATCTGTGCATTTGGAATCACTGGCTGCCCCAAAGGCTCTAGTTCATTCTTGACTTCCACCAGGGAATAAAATGAATTAGGAAAAGGGTCTCAGATACCACATACTTACAGTGGGAAAGAAATGAAATTATTCAATGTAAGCATCTCATGTTTCATTTTATGCAGGCATTGCACAATTATAGGGTGTTGCTTTATATTTAAAAAAATCCTCCCATTCACCATATGACCCTGTTGCAAGTGATTATTTCACTGTTAGCCTTTCACAAGGATTGGCCTGTTAACCTTTTGCTAAGTCACTTTGCAGATTATCTGCCTTGTACGTGTTCTCTTGCCAACCTTCCCAACTCCCTACTTGAATAATGATAGAAGTTGAAGTTTTGTATAGCCATGTTATGTTGTTTTCCTAAATGTTGTGAACTTCAAAATAGATGTGTTACATCTTAAGCACCAGTTTTGGAGTAACACATGCTGGAACGTTTTCTGTATTTAAAAAAAAGTTTAAGGATGTAATAAATTGTCTGAACTTCTGGCAGGGAATTTAACCCACCTTGTACAGTGTATTGAGCATACAGAGCCTTTTTCTTTAACTTTAATAGTGTGCTGTTGAATATGTTGAGCAAATTCACCAGGGACGGTCAGCATTCCAGATTGGTGACCTTATTAGTTTATGTTTAATTAAATTGATTTCTCAGACTTTCTTTCAAGGAGGAGAGATACTTTTCACAACTACCTCAGCAGCAATATTCAACTTTTTTCTTTTTCATTTCCGACCTCTTCCAGCACTTTGAACAACCAGTTGAAAATCTATGCTATTTCTTCTTTTCCGCGGGAGCTAACAATTTCTTGATTTTTGAGCAAAGTCATTTGTCTATTTTCTAGTTCTGTGCTATGTGTAATGAAACTGCATTCAGTGAGAATTTACTCTTTGTTATTCTGTACAATTGGCTAAAATGCCCTAATCCTTATCCAGTAGAGCCTCAATAAAGATGTGTTGTTAGCTTGCCAAAAAGAAACTTAAGTTTCAAATGCAATCATTCCCAATAACTAAGCATAGCACCCTAATAACCTTGTATGTTACCAGAACAATTGTTGGTCTAACTTTCTGCTGTTTAATCCACTATTAAGCTACTAATTAATCATCATTTTGCCTCAATAATGTATATGGACAGCTTGTTAAAGAGCACTTAGTTCCTTCATTGTTTGTGAAGGTTTCATTACATAAAAATATAGTCCTGTATTCACTCATGTGTAGCCCCCTTGGACATAGTAGCGCTTTCTCTGTCTGGTGGCATTTCTTTCGATATATGATGCTTATGTGAATGGAAAGGTCATACATTACAAGGCACGGTACATGGAAAACACAGCATGGTGCTACTCTAGTGAGCTGCACAGAAGCGGATGCCAAGGACATTCATAAATTGTGACTTTAAACCATCAGTGAAATTCAATGCAGGAATGCTGTGAGGAAGTCTTTTATCTGACATAAGTTCCTGTAAAGCTAGTTTTGCTATTGTAGTATTGTGAATAGTTCTAGTTTCTCCCGGATTTGTTAGCAAAGCATTAATTAAAAACAACATAGGTCCCACAGAGACAAGAAAATCTGCAGAACACAGGACGGGAAGAGAGCATTTCCCAGACAGCTCTGAGAATCTATGGGCTTGTAGCAGATGTCTGTGGGATATTCGGAAGTATTCATGGATAGAGAAAAGCTGAGTTAATGTTCCAGCTAGGTGATGTTTCCTCAGAATTGGCCAGTTCTGCCACAAACAGAATAGGCTGGTTATCAGAAATTGTTGAATTTAATATTGAGCCCCAAAGGTTGCAGTGTACCTAGGCAGAAGATGAGGTGCTATTCCTTGAGCTTACACTGGGCTTCATTAAGAAGAGGAGATCAAAGGGAGAGGTTCAAGTGGTAAGTCATTTGGAGAAATAAAGTAACAGTGACTCGAGGGCACTCTAACTAAACTAAACAGATTAATTCCATGAAGTGGTTACCAATCTACAGTGGTTTTCTCTCCTGTAAAGAAGACAACATTGTGCGCACAGAATGCAGTAATGTGATAGGGAGAAGTCCACTGAATTACTGAAAAAATCATTTAAGTCTTGGGATGGTGGGAGGAGAAGACAATTGCATGTTCTTTCCTATGACAGAGGAGAGGGGCTGAGAGCAGAAATGCAGGAGTAGAGGAGATATGGTTGATGAGAGTGGGAAAGGGAAAAACAAACCAACACTGAATCAGAATCGGGTTTGTGTCTGTGTCACTGTCATTTCATTGGCATGTGTCGTGAAATTTGTTAACTTAGCAGCAGCAGTTCAATGTAATACATAATGTAGAAAAAAAACACAAAATAAAATAATAATAAATAAGTAAATCAATTACAGTATATGTATATTGAATAGATAAAAATCATGCAAAAAAACCCAGAAATAATATATATTTAAAAAGTTAGGTAGTGTCCAAGGGTTCAATGTCCATTTAGGAATCAGATGGCAGGGGGAAGGAGCTGTTCCTGAATTGCTGGACCATAACCTCTGGTTGTTCACCCTCCAACTTAAGAATGCTGAGGACTCAATCTGAGAAGTGCCAAGTCTGATACCCGGAAGGCAACATAGGTAGGAGGCTTCTGTACCTCCTACCTGATGGTAACAGTGAGAGAAGGGCATGCCCTGGGTGCTGGAGATCCTTAATATTGAACGCAGCCGTTCTCAGACACCACTCCTTGAAGATGTCCTGGGTACTTTGTAGGTTTGTACCCAAGATGGAGCCAACTAAATTTGTCTCTGGTGTGCATGATACCATGTTTAAACTGATTTTGTCTTGATAATTTTAGTCAGGGTTCCTCAGAAGTTTTGTTAGTTTTTGTTAAGTTAATTACCACAATGAAGTCAGCTGAAGAGAGCTATAATGGTTTTACAATTCCTATCATTCTTTACTCAACATGAGATTCCACAGATGCTGTAAAACTTGAGCAATACACACAAAACTGAGCAAGTCAGGCAGCATCTATGGATGGGAATAAACTGAAGAAGTTTCAGACCAAGATACATCATCAGAACTGAAAAGGAAGGGGTCAGAAGCCAGAAAAAGAAGGTGGGGGGGCAAGGGGAAGGAGTATAGCCAGCAGGTAACAGGTGAGATGAGGTGATGGGAGGTGAATGATGTGATATGGCTGAGAAAGAAGGAATTTAATAGGAGAGTTCTTAGTTACTCAATTAGTGTTTGCTGTTAATGCTGACTTTTTTTTTACTTTTAAAGATACATTCACAAGCAAGCATATTTAATAATTTTGATTTTCTATTCTCAAATGTGACAATACAACAAATGAATTTTTTATTGACTATAATGAATTAAAAAATATCTCCCAAGTTGAGATTTCTTGTTTGATTGTAGGAAAAATTGTAATTTTTTATTGGTAACAAACCAATTAAAATTTCAGTGATGCTTAAGGCAAATTATAAATTATTGGCTGTGTTATGAGGTAATTTACATGTTGATTAGATTCAAAGCTACGAAGCAAAATATTTTTGTATTAGCAGAAGAGATCTTCAAAATGCAAATATTCCAAAACATTCCAGTTTATAGTACACTGTATTTTAAAATTCCAGACTATCCTCAATGTATAATGAAGGTGATAAATTTTACAAGTAGAGATTAGCATGTCTGCCATTTTAATGAAATGTGAAATGTATAATCCCTTTTGATATAGTGAAAAATATAATACAATCTATTTATTCATTTTCCATTGCAAGGGATGTCTTATACATCCAATCACTTCAGAATCAGTGCTTCTATCTTCAAGCAGGGAACAAGCAGATGAAGGATTTTTAAGCATGTAGTCTGTAAAAACATACAAAATGTGACTGAGACTAAAAGACATTGGGTCCATTAGTCCTGATGCTTTTAACATCATGTGTCTGTTGAACTACCAAGGTCTCTTGCACCGCTTATTTGATATCCTGAAGTAGGAAAAATAAACAAAACATCTGAGACTATAAAGCTCCACCTTGACCATTGAATGTAATTGATTCAGTTCTCTAGGCTTGCCATCTCATTTGACTTAAGAGTCTATGTTTTCATCCCTCACTTTGTTGTGCTCCATTAATGACTTTTCCCAGCTGGACTGTTTCTGAAGAGTATTTCTCCACCATGCTTACTGCTTAAATTCCAATCTTGACTCCATATTTATACAACTTTGTTCACATTGATCACCTGTCAATACATCACTGCTGGGTCTGGAAGTGTACTGGTTAAGTTACTGGAATAGCAGTTTGAAGGTAAAAATTGACATGAGTTCAAATCCCACCATGGCATCTGGGGAGTTTAAATTCAGTTAATTAAATAAATGTGAAGTGATAAAAGCTATTCCCAGTAATGAAAACACATTCAGTTCAGTAATTTTTCTAAGATAGAAAAATCTTAGGTGACTGTGTGACTCCAGACCCTGCAACGTGGGAGTCTCTTCAAAATAGTTCACTCAGTTTAGTTGGGCACAGTTAGGAACGTGGTAGCTTTGCCAGTGATGCCCATAGGTTAAGAAATTAATAAAATCTGACACTTTCCTCAGTCCTGCCTCTGTTGATTTGCCCTACCAAGTGACAATTCTTCTTGCAATAAACTACAATATAAGGGCTGTCAAGTTTGTGGCTGGAAATAGCAAAGTTGAGCATTTGCAGGAGGATTCCTGACAAAGGAATGGGGAGCCAATTCTCTTAGCCACTCTTGTGTTGAAACTTAAAACATATAGTACAAATATCAGAGTACAGAACCAGGTCTGTTCTGCAGCCTTTCCTGCCTTGTACTTCACAGAATGAAGCAACTAACGTGGATGGAAAATTTGATTAGAAATCCAAACTGAATTGGAAAGTGAGAATGGCTTGCTGTGGTATCAAAGGAAAAATTGAATTAAGTCATATTAATAGGCACAAAATGGACATAATCAGTTGTTAGATATTAAGAGCACATGACAGGCCCATCAGCCCACGATGTCTATGCTGACCATGTCAATTTTAACTAATTCCATCTGTCAGCAATAGGACATAGAAAAAGGCTCAGTATTAAACATAGTCCAGAATTTTCTGTAAACATAACTGGGGCACTCTGTGATTGATGTGCAATTTATTTCAACAGTTTGTAGTGGGATAGTGAGACTCCAGAAATAGTGTATCACCACCAGTGCTGAACTATCTGGGCATTTTTGCCATTAGCCTTATTAAAGTAGCATCTTGTTGTCAATCTCACTATGAACTTTAGGAAAATGTTAGTTAATTACCAATTAACCACACCACTCTGCACTGATCTAGCAAAAAATCATTAATGATTAACACACACAAAATGCTGTAGGAACTCAGCAGGCCAGGCAGCATTTCAGGAAAAGAGTTATCAGTGGTTGATTTTGGCACATTCATACAGTCAATTTTATTATAATCTTGAAGGGGAGGAGAGGTTACTAGGAATTTCACTGCTTAAAACCTAGAAGATAGGATTTACATCCACTGACACTGGAGCCAGAGTTGGAGGAATGCAAATGTAGAGAAGATTGCTGTGAGCAAAGAATCACAGTTATACATTACAAAGGAATGTTTAGTTCATCGAGGCTATGGCAGTTTTTCTCCAGTATGAGAGATTAAGGGGCAAAATTATCGAAATGTTTAAAATTATGAGAAGCATTAGTGGATGGTAATAGTCTTTTCCCCGAAGTAAGTAAATCCAAATCTAGGGTTTGGAGATTTAGGGTAAGAGGGAAAAAAACTTGCAAAGCATCTAACCACAAAACTCTACAAAGTATTGCAAGGACTGCTGAGAGGATTGTTGGGGTCTCTCTTCCACCCATCAGAGATAAGCCCTTAGCATTTTCAAAGACCCCTTCTATCCATCCATCAATCTCATTGACCCCCTATCATCAGGTGGGAGGTCCCATAACATTAAAATAAGAATGATCAGGATGGAAAACAGCTTCTGAACTCCCTGCCATCGCCCAGATCTCATCATGTATGAAATGACAGTAACATTATACTGTTTACTTTTTAACTTATGCCACAAATGCACCTTATTAGCTTGGTTATGACACAAATCAACTCCTGCCTAAGCAACAACCTGGACCACTGTAATTTGCCTAGTGCCACAACAGGTCTACAGTGGGTACAATCTCACTGGCTCTTCACACAGTCATGGATCACCTGGACAATACTAATACTTACATCAGGCTGCTGCTTATTGACTACAATTCAGTATTTAACACAATCATTCATACAGTTCTGATTAAAAAAAAACCCTCCAAAACCTGGGCCTCTGTACCTCCCTCTGCAACTTGATCTCACCAGAAGACGACAGTCTGTGTAAATTGGAAATAACATCTCTAACTTGCTGATAATCAACATTGGTGCATCTCAAGGATATGTGCTTAGACCATTGCTCTGCTCTCTCTACACCTATGACTGTGTGGCTAGGCATAGCTCAAATGCCATCTACAAATTTGCTGACAATACAACTATGGTTAACAGAATCTAGATGGTGATGAGAAGGCATACAGGATCAGCAAGTTGAGTGGTGCCGCAGCAACAACTTTGCATTCAACATCAGTAATGCCAAAAAATTGATTGTGGACTTCTGAAAGCATGTGACAGGGGAACACACATCAGTCCCTGTCAAGAGATCAGAAATAGAAAGGATGAGCAATTTGAAGTTCCAGGGTGTCAATATTTTGTGAGGATCTATCCTTAGCCCAACATATCGATGCAGTTACAAAAAAGGCAAGACAGCAGCTATATTTCATTAGGAGTTTGTGGAGATCTGGTATGTCACTAAAGGCACTTGCAAATTTCTACAGATGTACTGTGGAGAGCATTCTAACGGGCTGTATCACTTTGTGGAATGGCGGGGCGGGAGGGGTGTACTACATAGGATTGAAGTAGGCTGCTGAAAGCTGTAATCTCAGTGAGCTCCATCATGGGCACTAGCCTCGTTTGCATCCAGGATATCTTCAAGGAGCAATTCCTCTTCTCATTGCAGGAGAGGTACCATCAGGGAGGAGGTACAAGAGCTAGAAGGCACAAACTGAACAATTCAGGAATAGCTCCCTTCCCTTTGAATCAGATTTCTGAATGGACATTGAGTGCATGAACATTAACTCACTAATTTTTTTCTCTTTTTGCACTACTTATTTAATTTAACTTTTTAAATATATATACTTACTGTAATTTAGTTTTTATTACTATGTATTTCTGTGTACTGCTGCTGCATAACAACACATTTCACAACCAATGCCAGTGATATTAAACCCATTTCTGATTCTGATATGATTTGTTAATTTAGTACGTAGAGTTATATGTACTGTATTGTGCACCTTGGCCCAGATGAACATTGTTGCATTTGGTATCCATGTGTACGGTAGAATGGAAATAAACTGAACTTGAACATGAAAAGAGACCTGAGGGTCAGCTTCTTCATGTAGGGATGCTGAGCATATGGAATAAGCTGCCAGAGGAAGTGGTTGAGACAGGTACAATAGTTGCATTTAAGAAGCAATTAGTTAGGTACCGTCGGCCCTCCTTATCTGCGAGGGATTGGTTCCAGGACCCCCCCACGGATACTAAAATTCGCGGATGCTCGTCCCATATTTAACATGTATCAGTGCGGAGGTCTTTAGGACCCAGCGGAACCCCGGACTTTACTTAACATGTCTCCGTGCGGTGGACATTAGGACCTGGCAGTATAGCACTGAATCCGCAGTGTTTATGTTCACAAAAATAATCACAATTGAAAATAAGGTTGGAAGTAATAAAGCGATTGGAAAGAGGTGAAACGCCATCGGTCATTGGAAAAGCGTTAGGCTACAATCGGTCAACAATCGGAACAATTTTAATGGAGAATGCGAAAGGCCCTGTCTCGATGAAAGCTACAATTATTACTAAGCAACACAGTGTTTAATTATTGAAATATGTATGATACTTAAGTATTTTATATGCATAGAAAGGTAAAATATGTACTATATACTAAGAAAAACTTTTGAGTAACTGATGCTAAATAATACCAGATGTACCTGTTCTGACTTCAAATCCGACTTAAAGATGGACATAGGAATAGAACTCATTCATAGCCCGGGGACTACCTGTACTTTTAAGTCATTTCGAGATTACTTATAATACCTAATACTATATAATTGTTATACTGTATTTTTTAGGGATTAATGACAAGAAAAAATAGTCTGTACATGCTCGAACAACAAGTGCTGGAGAGAGAACTTCCAAGTTTTCTCGATCAGTTGTTGGTTGAATCCGTGCATGCGGAATCCGCGGATAAGGAGGGCCAACTGTATATGAAAAGGCAGGCCTAGAGGGATATGAGCTGAATGCAGGTTGGGTGCGCACTGTGATGTGAATGGACATATTGGGCTGAAGGGCTTCCATCCGTACTTCATTCTATGACTCTACGTTCTGAAGTGCCATCTTGCCAGTGAGAGTTCCTGCCCTTTCTCATGTCTTGTGCAACATGATTCTGTTAACATAGGCTAGTCAGAAGATTTTTGTTGCAGGAGCTGTAGATCACATTGGGTAATGAGAGAGGACTTCATTAACCTTGTAGTTGCTTCTTGTAGCGTAGGTGTTTCTGAATGCAACCATTTTTTTTTAAAGAGAAGGAGGTAATGTTTCTAAAAAGAAATGGTTTGCTACAAGACATCATGTTTCTTGGTGTAATTCAACAGTAACTTCATCATTCAGCCACTCTCTGATAAATGTTAAAGTTTCACCTGTGTAAACAATCTCTGCATTTTCATGCAATGAAGGTATTTTGAGAAAATAAAAAAGACGTCGGAAACAGTGTTGAACAGAATGTGAAATTAACTATCTCAGACCCAACCTGAAGAAAACCTAGTGTGGGAGACCCAAATGTTTAACCACTCCAGAATAGGTATACCTTATTAGGGAGGCCAAAGGCTTAAAAATCAGATGCAGCCTATGTACTTAAAGGTAGCACTGAACTTTATACTAACTTAAAGAAAGCAGGTACTAAACACAAAGAAACAAGGTCAACACACA
Organism: Hypanus sabinus; assembly: GCF_030144855.1. Taxonomy (NCBI): domain Eukaryota; kingdom Metazoa; phylum Chordata; class Chondrichthyes; order Myliobatiformes; family Dasyatidae; genus Hypanus; species Hypanus sabinus. The sequence continues at coordinate 136,567,317 of NC_082706.1, read as the reverse complement.
ACTCCTGTTTTGCAAAAGTTTACCAATTAAAAGTGGTGAGCTCATCTATACACATTAATGTATTCATATTCTCTTTGTGGCTGGAAATATCTGCTCCATTTGAGAATACAAAGAACACTAAGCATGTTGATATCAACTTGGACAGAATTATGACAAGTTGCCTACAAGCCATCCCTGTTCCGAGCTTATTTGCAGCATCTTGCATAAACCTGTCTAGCATCAGGATGAAAGTAGCTGGCGACAATGACTGCTACTCACATATGACTATCAGCATTGGCATGCCTGACTGGGGAGAAAGCCCTTTGTACTCTGCTGTTGCATTGAACACATGGCTGGAATCATAACTATCCTGTGGCAGTTAAAATGGGGGGAAACCAGGTGGCAAAGCTGCAAAATAGAAACACAGAGTCTAGCTCCAAATTGCAGACAAGGTGGCACTTGAACCAATTTACATAGGGTGAAAAAAAAGCTACACATATGGAAATCTGAATTACTACAGAAAAAAATTAAAACAGAAACCGGAAACACTCAGCAGGTCAGCTTCATCTGTGGTATTTTGCCTACTCCTGCTCCTTATTTTCTATGGTTCCTATGTTTCAGTATGAAATCATATATTTCCTTTCACTCTGTAAATATATTTATTACTTCCAATGCAATTTTCCCCGTTGCTACTAATTTATCTTATCAAAATACTCAAGCCTTCATGGTCCACAAGAATCAACTACTTACTTGCTAACTGCTTGAATGGCTCCAAGTGCTGTAGCTGCTTTTCTTTGACATCAGCTAATATTTATAAATTAAACAAATTAGAGACGGAGGTGCAAGAAAGCCCAGTACTTGATCAAATCTGCCTTGAAGTAATTAACATCAACAGACCCTTTTGGTGTTTGGACTGTTCTTTTCCAAAATTGATTGACTGGTTGTATTGAAATGACAGTTATATTCTTTGGCTTTCTAAGATTATTATAGCTTCAGCTCTTTTACTGGCTGCACATAATAAATCCAACATTTTGTAGAAGCAGCCCATGGTTCAATTACTTTGTTGGGTTTGTAAGATATATTTCGTTCTGCTGCCTGCTCAATGTAAACCTTCACAGTGTAATGCCATTGTGGAGCCCCCTCAATAAATAATTAAATAACACTCAACTGGTAATCACAATTGAAAAAAAACTGCTTTTGTGATCCTGAAAACCTGGACATAGGTTAATAGAATGGCTTGGATTTTGCGCAGCGAATAATCTGTGGCGCTGAGTGCTCAACATTATTTAAAAAGTAAGTTAGACTTTAATATCATAGAGTCAAGGAGCAATACAGCATGGATACAGGTCCTTTGGTCAAACCAGTCAATGTCTACCAGGGTGCCCACCCAGCTCATCCCAATCATGCATTTGGCCCATATCCCTCTAAACCCCACCTCTCCGTGAACCTATCCAAGCACTTCTTAAATGATGCTATTGAATCTGCCTCAGCCACTTCCCCTGGCTACCCTCTGTGAAAATGTTACCCTTCAGGTCCTTTTCAAATCTTTGCTCTCTCTGTAACGTTCTCCTTCACGTGTAACTGATAACGCCGAATTCAACGTCGAGATAAACCAATCAATGAGACCAGATCACAGTAAGATTAACCATTTACTGTTCACTCTTCACATTAACATATGGTGAAAACTGTTGATAAAACAATACAAGATTGATGCAGTATTTGTTCCTTCCTTAATATCACATTTCAAGTGTAAATACTTGCAAAGGTGACTATAACTACATTACACTAAGGTGCAGTATACAGGGAGAGTTTACCTGCTCCATTGACTACTTTAAATACACTTCCATGCAAACTATCCGCGACTCTTTAACTAACGAAAGCATAAACATTATCTACCGCCGTTACTTCTAACAGGATCGGCATTAACATCTTAGTTCAATATATCGATTATCTATTAACTTACAGCGTTGCTCTCACTGTGATTTCTCATGCCTGCAAAACAACTTCTGCTCAGGTGTGCCTCGTGGTAAGCCCCCACCCTCGCGCTAATTTCAAACCGGTATTTTCCCACAAGACGCGGCGAAACCGGACGTGACGTCATCGCATGCCGATATATTTTACATGCAATGAATATACTTTAAACACTTCTAATTCTAACTAGAAAATACTATTGAATGAATTACTAAGCGAAAATATTATAAACTAAATAACTGTCGTAAAGACAGCACACTCCCCGCTTGACCTTCGTAAGGTCACAATGAGCAGAGTACAAAACTTAGTCTCTTAATCAGTCATTGGGTAGAAGTAGAATAACTTCTGTAACTGGCCTTTGGTAAACTTTCACATCGCCTTGGTCGGTAGTCTTCAATTCGATCTTCCTGACATGTCCATCCTCGCTAGGGAATGTAGCAGTGATTCTGGCCATTGGCCAGCTGTTGCGGGTGATCTGCTTGTCCCTGAGCAGGACTAAGTCTCCAACTTGAAGATTCCTGCGGGGTTCTGTCCACTTTTGTCTCTGTTGCAACAAAGGTAGATATTTTTGTCTCCAGCGAGACCAGAACTGATTTGCCAGAGCCTGGACTTGTCTCCATTGCTTTGTGTACAAATCCTTGTCTGAGAAGTCTCCTGGTGGAGGAGGTGCTCCTGCCTTCTGCGTAAGGAGCGTTGATGGCGAAAGTATAAAGGGGTTTTCTGGGTCAGAAGACACAGGTAGGAGTGATTGTGCGTTTATAATGGCTGTGACCTCTGCCATTAGGGTGCACAGTACCTCGTGGGCCAATCGGGTGCGTTGCTGCATCTCAGGTTTCCTTTTCCGGGTTTTCCGTAAGGACGTGAACCGTTTGACTGCCTGCTCTTTGTTATCTGGTGAGCGCTGGCGTGGTTCTCTGATAGGCAACCCCATTATTTGCTTCATCTCTGAAGACCTTGATGTCTTTGGTTTTTAAAGAAATGGTATCTTGAGCTGATTGTGCAAGTTTGTTGTCGTACTTCGTTTGAGCGAAGACTGACTGGCCCAGCGACTCGTCGCTTGCCTCGCGCTTGTTAACGCCTTGTTGTGCTTCCTTGATATACATGGAACTTGTGCAGGGTTGAAAAATCGAATGGCGGCCACTCTCTAGCACATTGGTCTTGAGTGTGTCGACCGTCGTGTGTACATCACCAAGACACACCTCTCCTATCACCACCCAGCCCAGATCCAGACGTTGCGCGAAGGGGGCGTCGAGTGGTCCATTGACCTGCTGCCTAACCTTGTGTACCTGGATAACATCTCTTCCTAATAGCAGGGGTATTTCCGCTTTCGGATCCAGTTCTGGGATGTGTTTGGCGATGTGGTGGAGATGCGGCTGGTGTAGCACCGCACTTGGTGTCGGGATCTCAGCGCGGTTATTCATGATTTCATTGCACTCTAAGAGCGGAGGGAGACAGATGACGACTTTACCATCCAGGGACTCGATCTGGATGCCTTTTGCCTTCCTTCCTTGGGTTTCCATGTTGCCTGAGCAAGTTTTGAGGTAGTATGGGAACCGCTCACTCTCAATGTTGAACAATTTAAAGAACTCTGGACTGACTAGTGAACGATTGCTCTGATCGTCCAGAATCACATAGGCTTTGATGGCCTTGTCTTTGGCTCCTTTAGGGTACACCTTAGTGAGGCAGATCTTGGAACAAGAACGACTTGACCGAGCTTGACCGCAGACTTCTGTACAGTTCGAGCTGACAACTGTTGTCCTGGGGTGAGCCTCTCCCTCCCCGCCGTCCTGTTGTGGGGGAGAAGGAGCGCTGTCGGTTTGCGGTGACAGGCCGGGATGCATGGCCCCGACGTGATCCGTGCTATCACATTCCGGACATTTCACGGCGATCGTACACTCTCTGGCGAGGTGAGAGGTTGAGGAACAGCATCTAAAACATATTCTTTTCTCCTTGAGAAGAGCCGTCCTCTCTTCAAGGGGTTTTTCCCTAAACATTCTGCATGCTTTCAGGGGGTGAGGTTTGTTATGCAATGGACAATACTCGCCAGGGTCGTTGTTAGTTGTAAGGGCTTCAGTCTTGAGCACTGACACGGGTTTATCAATGTTGAAAACATTCGAAGAGGATCTACCTGGACCCACGAGGCTAGGGTCGTTTCGCCTCTTCGCCTCCTTGCGCACAAACTCAGTGAGGTGCTCAAAGGGAGGAAATCGACCACCGTGGTCTTCCTTGTACTCTGAGGCAACAGTCAGCCACGTCCTGCAGCCCAAATGGAAGTTTGTCCACAATTGGTCTAATCCCGGATGGAGTATCTAGGTATACTAGACCAGCTGAATAGCCATCTTCTTTGGCGCCTTGGATCTCCATGAGTAAATCTCCGAATTCTCTTAACTTAAAGTGATCTTTGGCTGACACCTTAGGAAAGTTTTCCAGACGTCGATATAGCGCCGCTTCAATAATGTCGGGGGCCCCATATCTCTCCCAAAGTCTCTCCCACGCTTCGCTTAAGGCTAGCTCGGGTTTGTTGATGTACACTGAACGCATGCGTCTCACCTGGTCGCGTGATTCTTTCCCCAGCCATTTCGCCATAAGGTCCAACCTTTGGGTTGCACTGAGCTGGACCCCGTCGATCACGTTGGTGAATGTGGAGTGCCATGCACGGTAATTTTCGGGTTTATCGTCAAACTGGTACAGTCCCGAAGTGACGAGATCCCGTTGTGCTAAATACTGCAGCGTGGGATCGGCTGTAAGCGGCATGCGGGCTGGAGAAGTATGTTGGCGCCTATATGACTGAGAACGCACGTTTCTCATGGAATTTGCCAACCTGGATTCGACCTCCACGTCTCTTCGCATCAAACTTTGTAACTTTGGTGTCAAAGAATATCGGTTGTCAGCTCTTTCATTCTTGACTTCATCACGGAGCCGCGAGGGTAAATTTTCTTCCTCGTAGCTGGGGAAGTTATCGAATAGGTATGGAGAGGGGAGACGAGCCTGCCTGTCTATTTGAGACTGTACATAGTCGCTTGTGCGTTCCAGTCTGGTCCTTTCTAAAGTAGATCTTACTGCGGTCAGATCACACGACCCTTCAGCTTCTTCTATGTACTTTGCTTCCGCCATGGCAGCTTCTTCTTCTCTTTCTAGCTGCAGCACTTGCAACTCTGTCGATATTTTTGCCATTTCCAACTGGATTTCGGCTTCTCGGGCGGCCTTTTCGGCTTCTCTGGTGGCCCTTTCTTTCTGGATTTCGGCTTCTCTGGCAGCCTCTTCTCTTTGTCTGGCGGCCCTTTCGGCTTCTCTGGCGGCTTCTTCTCTTTGTCTGGCGGCCCTTTCTTTCTGGATTTCGGCTTCTCTGGCAGCCTCTTCTCTTTGTCTGGCGGCCCTTTCTTTCTGGATTTCGGCTTCTCGGGCGGCCGCTTCGGCTTCTCTAGCAGCCTTTTCTTTCTGGATTTCAGCTTCTCGGGCGGCCGCTTCGGCTTCTCTGGCAGCCTTTTCTTTCTGGATTTCGGCTTCTCTGGTGGCCTGTTTCATTTTCAAAACTGCTTCTTGTCTGGCGTAACGCAGTCGCACCTTGGCGGCTTCTGCCTTGGCTCTTGCCTGGGTGGACTTACTTGATGTCGGTTTACCGCCCTTGTCGCTGGGCGGCGTCGACTTGATGCTGGATCGAGCTGACATTGCAGCACTTGAAACACCTGATAATGCCGCTTTTTCACTGTAACGTTCTCCTTCGCGTGTAACTGATAACGCCGAATTCAACGTCGAGATAAACCAGTCAATGAGACCAGATCACAGTAAGATTAACCATTTACTGTTCACTCTTCACATTAACATATGGTGAAAACTGTTGATAAAACAATACAAGATTGATACAGTATTTGTTCCTTCCTTAATATCACATTTCAAGTGTAAATACTTGCAAAGGTGACTATAACTACATTACACTAAGGTGCAGTATACAGGGAGAGTTTACCTGCTCCATTGACTACTTTAAATACACTTCCATGCAAACTATCCGCGACTCTTTAACTAACGAAAGCATAAACATTATCTACCGCCGTTACTTCTAACAGGATCGGCATTAACATCTTAGTTCAATATATCGATTATCTATTAACTTACAGCGTTGCTCTCACTGTGATTTCTCATGCCTGCAAAACAACTTCTGCTCAGGTGTGCCTCGTGGTAAGCCCCCACCCTCGCGCTAATTTCAAACCGGTATTTTCCCACAAGACGCGGCGAAACCGGATGTGACGTCATCGCATGCCGATATATTTTACATGCAATGAATATACTTTAAACATTTCTAATTCTAACTAGAAAATACTATTGAATGAATTACTAAGCGAAAATATTATAAACTAAATAACTGTCGTAAAGACAGCACACTCTCATTCTAAATCTATTCCCCTTAGTTTTGAAGTCCCCTGTCCTGGGGAAAAGAAAAGAATGTTACTACCCACCTTTAAAACGTCTCATAATTTTAAACACTTCCGTAAGACCACCCATGGTAAAAAGCCTAGCCTGGTCAACCTTTCCCTATAATTCAGGCATTCTAGTTTTCTGCACCCTTTCCAGTTTAACCACAACATTCCTTAATAGACAAGTATGCACACTCACTCACACACATACATACGAACACAGAGTTAAGTATGGCAATCCAGACGTTACTCTGGAATCTCATCCAGAGATTCCATCTGCAATACACAGAATGTATTAATCAGTTGATATCCACGAGACTCATCAGAAAAGATTACATTTGTCCATTGCTGAGTCATAAATAGTGACATTTCCAGCAGTTTATTTATTTTTATTTGCACAGTTGCCATTTCCTGCCTTAGAACAGGTAAGTGATGATAACTCAGCCTGATTAGATAAGGATGCAAAGTCTATTCTCTTAGATTCAAGAGCCCCCTTTAAGGATTGATAAACAATTGCAAATGCTGGAAATCTGAAACATAAATCTGAAATCTATGCTGAGAATATTCAGTGGGTTGGGCAGCATCTGTGAAGAGAGGAACAGAATAAGTGTCACCCACAAAATGCTGGAGGAGCTCAGCAGGCCAGGCAGCATATATGGAAAAGTGTACAGTCGATTTTTCAGGCCGAGACTCTTCTGTCCTGCTTGTGTGTGTTGCTTGGATTTCCAGCATCTGCAGATCTTCTCTTGTTTGTGACAGAGTAAGTGTGTCAGGTCAGTGATCCTTCATCAGAAGAGAGATAAGTTAGAAATCAAACACTTTTGTTAAGTTGCAGTGAAGCAGTTGGTTCAGAGAGAACAACAGGAATGTCTGTGATAGGACACAATGAATGTGTTTGTGAATCTAATAGAGACTGAATGGTGCAAATGCTGGTGGTGGTGGCGGCTGAGGGAGAGTGGTGAAAGCTCGGTGAAGAGCTGAATTGATCTGGAGAGCCATTAATAGAGAGAAATGAAAAAGGGCAGAGTATAGAGACTAAATTTTCCACATCCCCATTAACTCTCACCAATTTTTTGCAAAGGCCTTATTAATTGCATCCTATCCAGATGCATCACAGGTTGCTATAGCAGCTGCTCTGCCCAACACCACAGAATGCAGTCCAATCCTTTATTAAGGCCAACCTCCCTCCCTTCTATTGACTGCCTGCATTTCTGACAGCGTCGGGAAAGCAACCAACATTATCAAAGCCTTCTTCCCCCTCCCATCAGGCTAAAGATACAAACACACACCAGGATTGTGTTCAACTTCTATATCACTGTTTTAAGACTCTTGAATGGACCTCCTATAAAAATTAACTCTTGAAGTTTCAATCTACCTTGTATGAGCGTCGCGCTATAGAGTCTTCCTGCAATGCACTTTCTCTGTAACACTATCTATTCTTCATTCTTCCTTTTGTACTATCTCACCAGAAAACTACTGTAGATTAGAATACAAAGCACTCCGTAGATGGATGACATGAAAACAAATGCTGGCTTTACTCAGTAGATCTGATGAGAAATGTTAGGAAGGAAACAGAGTTGGCATTACAAATCCATGACTTTTCAGCACAAGCTGGAAGATCTGGTTATCTAAAATTGTTTAATTCACTATTGAGTCTGGAGTGTTATTTTTCTCTGATTGCTACCTGGTGGTCATTTCACACAAGGAAAAATATTTATTGATAAAGTATTAAGTAATTTTTCAAGAAATTTGTGCTCATGATATTGCATTATGTATGTTATATAGCGGCACCAGAACTTTATATTTGCCTTAAAAATTTGTTGCCATTGTTTAATGGAGCTGAATTTCTGAGGAGAGCAGAATGCATTGTTGCTAGTATTCCTAGTGATGGCTTCATAAAGGATTTTCCCTAAAGTATACAAAACAAGAAGCAATCATCAGAAATCTACAATAGTATAGAGAAAACAGCAAGTACTCAGCAGGTCTGAGTTGTAAGAGTTTCAGCTCCATATCCTTTCATCAGAACTCTACCAGGACTGCATAAGTACGCAAATAATGGATGTGTTTAGCAAAATAGGAGCTAAATCATTTTTTTATTTACAACTCTCTCTGATAGAGAGATTTGCTGATTTTGGATTTATGCAAATCATCATATTAGATAACTTTTTGAATAGAAATGTATCCATTCAAAATGTAGTAAAAATCATGTCTTGCAATAAATAACAAACAAGAGAAAATCTGCAGATGCTGGAAATCTAAGCAACACACACAAAATGCTGGAGGAACTCAGCAGACCAGGCTGTATCTAGGAAAAGAGTACAGTCGATGTTTTGGGCAGAGACGTTCATCAGGACACCTTACAAATATTATAGAGAGATACTTCATGGAAATTGACCTTTTGACCTTTCAAGTCCTTTTTAATTATCAACTACCCATTTACACTGATTCTACGTTATTCTCTACAATTCCATTAGTGACCTCCAGATTCTATGGGAGTGACACTGGGGATAATTTACTGTACCATATTTTTGCTTTATGAGAGGAAGCCTATGTAGTGACAGGGAGAATCTCTGCTCAAACAGCTCGTGACGTCATGCTTGAGCCGCAGTCTCTGGTGCGGTGTGGCAGCAGTATGACGAACTGCACCACTGTGCTCCTGAAGTACCTGAGCCACAGGACCTTTTTTTCCCTCAAAGTTGCTATTTGCTCATGAATTGGTTGCACCATGTACATTGTTATTAGTTCAGTGTAAAATTGGTTTATTATTGCCACGCTGTACTGAGGTACTGTGAAAAACTATTTTGCATGGCATTCATACAGATATTTTCATCATATCAGTACTTAACCGCCATTCCTTTAAGCATATCAAAATGATTACAATATTGTATTTGAAATATTATTGTTGCATATATATATACAGTGAAAAATTAGCTTTGCCAGCCATCCTAAGGAATCATTTCAAGACATCGAGATGGTATGAGGGAAAAGCAATAACAGAATGCAGAATTAAGTGGTACGGTTACAAAGAAGGTGCAGTGCAGACAGACAATAAGGTGCAAGACCATGGTGAGGTACATTCTGAGGTTAAGAGTTCATCTTACTGTTCTAGGGGACCATTCAGTGGTCTTATAACATTAATTATGTAAATCGTTCTGAATCCATTATAGCTTATGGACAGGTACCTATAGATGAGTAATTTAGTTGTTGAAATTGACCGAGCTGTTTCAAAAGTAAAAGTGGCTTGTTGATTGTCTACATCTGATAAATAGAAAGAAGCAAATCATTCTGGAGAATGTGGTAACTTTTATAAAATGCTGCAGATTGCACTGTCTTATCTCAGACCCTTTCAATACAAACATATTCATTGTTCCATGCAGCTGTTGCACATCTGTATCGAGGGTTGGGGAAATTGGCGCTGGTCCGAGCCATTCAGTGTGGACAACATAGGCACATTTGTTAGAAGCATCCAGTACAAGGGAAGAACAGCATCACTGATCATCAAAGTGCAGCCACTTAACAGTGTGCAAAAACAAGTAAGTCTCTTTCATGTGGTTGCCAATAAAAACCAGCCGTTTTAAAAAATATTATAACCCTTTAAATGCAGATGAAAAAGTTTGGAATTTGTGGTCTATAAATATGTTTTCTATTTTCATGTTTTAAAGAGCTGCCTTTAACCACTGAGACCAGATATTTAAAGATGAGAAAAGTGATTTTTTTAATATAGTAAGACAAGTCAGGCCTTTTGAGAAAGTTGATTGCATCAGACTAATCCAATTTAATATCAAAGTACTAGTTAGTACACTGTTGTACTCATTACACGGTTTATTAATTTGTTGTATGATCCATGTTTTCCCATTTCTTCATTTGTCTCATCATAAACCTGAGATCACAGTTCTTTATTGTTCTTTTCCTGTCCTTGAAACTGTAAATCTGGAAACTTCCATCAGTGCCCAATGAACCTCGAATGTAGATATTTAAACAGCTCCAGATTTTATGATCTTTCTTCACAGCTATATCCTGTATTGGAGAAAAGAAGCATTTTGTCAAGCCACATCTGTGCCAGAGTGAAGCAGAACTAACTGTTCACCATTAGGGCCTTTAGAAGTGATGCTGAGTGTTCCCAGCATCTGCTGTTTTATTTCAGACTTTGAGTACCTGCGGATATTGCTGTTGTATTTGTAGAGTTTATCGCCATATTGTTCCTGTGAAGTCACTATCTTTCCAGTACTGGTGTGGCCAGAACTATGCATGTTTCTGAACACCAGCACTCCTTGGAGCTGTAGTTAAGAAGAGATTTAAAAGAGCTCGTCAAAATTGCGCATGCTGTTGACAGTGTAAATGAGAAACTTTAGTAAAGTAGGATTGTCAGTAACAAGGAGAGAAGGATTTAGGTTTAAAAGTAAGCAACGACAAGCAAGATGAGGAAATACATTCAGCAAATAGTCATCATCTAGAAAGCAGTGTTTGAAATGATTTTGGAAACAACTGAACACTTGAATGAGAGAAGGCAAGTCCGCTCACCATTGAAAAAGAGCTAAAGATTGGGTCCAATAAGCCAGTTCTTTCAAAGATCAATCCAGGCACAAAGGACTAAGTGACTTCCCGTGAATCATAAATTAGGGGAGGATTATCTGGAAAATTATTATATTTTACTGTGCCGAAGTGTTTAAATGTCTACGTCTGCTCCGGTCATCAAAATGTAAGGGCATCAGCTTATTTAGATCTGGTTTGGGTACATTGTGCACAATACATAGGAATGATTAGCAGAGAAGAGCATCAAACAGCACAGGAACAAGTGTCTTAGCCCACCATGTCTCCGTCAGCTATGATGCTAGTCTAATTAATCCTATTAGTCTGTACATGGTCTCTATTCCTGCATTCTGTGGCTGTTCACTTGCCTGTCTAAATGCCTCCTAAGCTTTGTCATGGTATCTGTTGTTTGTTATAATTGTTTTCTTTCTTTTAAATATTGTATGAGTAACATTTATTTTATGTTTTTGTTTGTGTATGTTGTTTACCTGATGTGATAGTACGTGCCTGTGATGCTGCTGCAAGTGATTTTTTTCATTGAACCTGTGCATATATGTACTTGTGTAAGTCATAATAAACTTGGCTTCTGATTCAGAATCAGGTTGATTATCACTCACAAACAAGAGAAAATCTGCAGATGCTGGAAATCCAAGTAATATTATCATTGACATATGCCGGGATAATAACTTTGCTGCAACGATTTCCCTGTGCATTCATGGAACCCACCACTCTCTGTAAAAAGAAAACTTACCTCACACATTAAGTTCAAGTTCAAGTTTAATTATCATTCACATTATATGTGAATATGAAACAGTGTTCCTCTGGGGCCAGGGTGCAAAACACATTACCGACGGCACACAGAACATTACAAATAGCACATAGCACATATGGATATGATTTCAGAAAAACATACAGTCACAAAGACCAAATAATAATGTAGCCCTAGTCCCTGAGTGGCATGACTGTAGATTGTACAGGTCCAGCATGCTCTTTCACTGAATGAACACTAGAAGGCAGCACTGAGGAAATACCAGAGGACAGCACCCAACCCAGTATGCCAGCAGAGGCCCCAGTTCTCTCCCCTGGGCAACTTCAATGGCTGCTGCATCCAAGGTAACCCTAAGGCTAAGGCCTAGTCCTCAGCACAACTGTTGCAACACAGTTCCCCCTCTGTTGGTCTCACCAATGAACAGACTTGCAGTATTCTATGTTACCAATGTCCAATAGGGTCCTCCCGTCCCAAAAAAAAAACATCCAAGACAATCACTCACTCTGTTTGTTGAATGGTGCACTGTCTCGGCACAACAGTTCACAACAAGTCCAGGAAACAACACGAGAATGATACTCCATAAGTCCAACTCTAACACTATCTAGCACCTTGCTATTGAGATAGTCCTGCAGTACTTGATATTCTTAGTATCTAGCAGAAACTTGTGATTGTAAAAAAGACTTACAAGTCAAGCAAATGCACCTTTAACTGGACCCTGAGTGGCTGCTGTGTTGAGTATACCGCCATCCTACTAGAAGAGGCATTTCTTTTAAAATATTCTCCTCTTATCATCTCTAGTTTTTGATGTTTTGAGGCTATGAAAAAGACTGTCTACCCTATCTGCGCCTCTCATGATTTTATGTACTTCTATCAGATCTCCACTGTGCATGTTTCTTCAATGTCTCCTCATGGCTAATAGGCTCCAATTCAGGCTGCATCCTCTCCAAAGCATCTGCATCCTTCCTATAGTGCGATGACCAGAACTGGGCACAGTGTTCCAAATCTGGTTGAAACAAAGTTTTATACAGTTGCCGAATGAATTCTTGACTTTTATACTCCTTGTCCCCTGCCTGTGATAGGTTCATGTTGTACAGCACCTTTATTTTCCTGTGTACTTGGGTTGCAGGTTTTATAGAGCTGTGGACTTGCACCCCAAGATCCCTCTGCACACAAGTGATCCTAAGTGTAATTTTACTGGATATTCTCTTGCATAATTTTGAAATAATCCTAGCAGCTAATAACTAAACTCAGTATTTTTCAATATCTTTTCAAAATAAATGTAAAACATTTTGGATATTTTTCTAATTATTTTATGATTTACTTTTCTAACCAAACATGGAAAATGACTGTTGGTTGATTCTGCTGCCTTTCAGATATTAATTTGTGGAAGGCAAATCATTTGCAGCTACTTGAACCAAGATATAGAACTGAAGGTGGTGCAGTGTTGCAGTGGGCAGGATGGAGAAGAGTCAATCAAAGAACACCTTAGCACCTTGCCAGCAAATCAGAAGATACCATCTTTTGTTCTTGAGAATGCAGAGTTCACTCAACTGTACATCAAGATTAAAGGGAATGATTTAGGCTGGTCATCAGACATATGTCCAGAATCTCTTCAGTCCGATGACAGCACTGTCATTCAGGTATACTGTATTATAAACTGATTGCCAAAACTGTGACATCCAGACACAAGAACAGCTTCTTCCCCACTCCTACCAAAACCCAAAATTCCACCTCTTCCAGTATTGTCACTTCAGCATTTCATTTTTTACTATTTCATATTGCGTGACAATACTTTGCAACATTCTGTTGTTTTGTACTCATCGCCTTATTTACTGTTAACTTTAATTTATTATTGGCCTGTACACCATTTACTCTGTGAGCTTCAAGCGAACAAGGAGTTCTGTTGTATCCTGTTGTATACGACAATGAACTGATCTAATCTAAGTAACTAACTATAGGGGCAGAAGAAGGGCATTCAATCTTTCAAGCCATAATTAGACTACCACTGTTTTGCATCAACTTGTCACAGTTCTGCAACCCTTAATACACTTCTCCACAAAAAACAAAGATTTTGAAATTTTCGCTTGAATCCTCTCGCCTCATCAGGTTTGTAGTGAGAGAAAGATTTCATCATGAAGAAAGATTTTCTCTGATAATGATGAGTAGCCTTTGATAATAAAACAATGTATACTTATCTTGTCAGTGGACATAACAGTATTTCCCTCTCTGTACATCTGTCAACCTCTTTTAAACAGGCTAATCCCTTCAATTAGATCAGTGCTTAATCCTCAGAGTTAAGGGGGATTGCTGATTCCAGATGAGGCAGCTTCTTCATTTTGCCTTCATTGTGAACTGACAAATAAACCTGTCTCAAAATGTGTCAGTTGACCAATTGAGTTTGTGCAGAATGTGCCAGGGAGAGTTTAAAAATGTGTACTGTTAATTTGAAATGTAATACCGGAACTGCCTGTGTTACCAGATTTCCTCTGAATTTGTAATGCAATTAGCCATGAATAGCTTTATTATGCTAATTTCATTTATTCTGTGCCTTGAGCAGATAGTTTAGAGCCATTTTGCCTGTTTGCATGGAAGAGAAAAGATGTGTGAATATGCTTAATACACACAGAGCTAAACTCATTCTCATGAAACCCCATTCACACATTTTAACATTGCAATATTCAAAGTTTTCCAACTGCAGTGGACCTGAATCCACCAACCACCTCTTCTGCAAAAGTTTCGAGCAATAATTAAGTACCAGTTTGTTTGATAAGATATGCATTGAGGTAATTGCAAAAGATTTGTTTTGACTTCTGCCTTTAAACCATGTAAAATTACTTTGTTTGGACAACAACCATTGAATGTGGAGGGAATTATCATTAATGTCTCCCCTCACATAATTAACATGCATTTCATTGTTATTGATCCATGCAGGTTCCAGATTCAAACAGTTCTATGTTACATGTGTGGTGCTGTTATCTGAGACTGGATGCAGAATCTTCTGTGCAGCAGAGAATGGTGAGTGTGAATTAATGTATTTAGGGTCAAAACTACTAATAGGACATATACAGTAAGTAGGGACCTCCGAAGTGTTACAAGAGGGAAATTGGGGTGCAACTTTATCACTCACTGAAAATTGTGACATCAGTGGTAGAGTAGTGAAAAAAAATTTGGAATGCTTTCTTTCAGAGACTGAAGCATTTAGGATAAAATTGGGATGTGAAGTTGCAGCTATACAAGACATTGCACAGGCTGCTCTATGTACAGTTCCTGTCACATTGTAGGAAGAGTATAGTAGCAATAGAGAGAGCTTCACCAGGGTGCTGCCTGGAATGGAGGTCTTGTCTTATAAGGAGAGATTGCATAGGGTGGGTTAAGTCTCACGGAAATGTAAGAAACTGAGGTGCATAGGTAAGATAGATAGACCCTTTTCCCTAGGGTAGGGGCTGAAGACAAGGGTGTAGGTTTAACGTGAGAGAGGAAGAATTTACCCCAAATCTGAGGGGTAAGTGTTTCATACAGAGGACGGGGTTTATATGAGATGAGCTGCCAGATAAGGTAGTAGAGTTAGATAAAATGATAATGTTTAAAACTCATTTGAATAGGCACTTGGATAGGAAAGGAATACAGGGATGCAGGTGTAATTTTGACAAATAGAATTAGTGTAAATAGACATCATGTTTGGAATGAACAAGTTAGGCTGGGGACCTGTTTCTGTACTTTACAGCCCCATGACTCTATTAAGGTTCTTAGAATGAATGTGCCAAGAAAAATTTCCCGTGGTTTTGAGATACTGGGAATAGGATCTTAGTCCAAGATAATTGATTGGTGAATGCTTAATTTTTTTTTATATTTGCTGCATGTGATCAAGTCGTATGTTCAGGATTGAGAGCAAAAGAGTTGCAGGAAGTTAGGGGAATTTTGCATTAATTGAGAAAACGAAGTGTGGTGCTCTCTTCATGATCTCACTGAACTGTTGAGCAAACTGGAGGCATGTACAAATATTCTTTTGGCTCTTTAAATAACTTTTTGCTTCTCTAATGTCCTTCAAGGTAATCTTTAAACCTAACTCTTCAATCAACCTTTCAGTAACTCATCCTCTTATGGTATCCTGTTTGACTCAAAGTCAGTGTCTTTTATAATATTCCATTAAAGTTATTCAGGTTATTTGTTATCTTAAAGGCTAAAGGTCTTGCATCAGAATCCCAAAGGAGTCAAGAGATTCTGGGATACGTTTTCTGCTTAGACATGAGTAAGAGGTTAAAAGCTCATTTTCCACATTGACAAGACATTGACATTTTCCCCCTTGCCCACCTTTGAACTGGTGTAGTCATTTTACTTAAGTTTTCAAAAACTACTTTATGCTTTGTATTTTATCTGCAGCTGGTCTTCAGCCCTCTGTTTATCATGAGAAGCCACCTCCCTGATCCCATTATTCTACATGTGGAGAGGCGAAGCTTGGGTTTAAAAGACCCCCAACTCATCATGGGAAAAGGACAGGAAGAGTCACTTTTAAATGTGGAACCAGAACTCGTGCACCATTTGACATTTCAAGCAAGGTAACTAAAGGATTCACACCTGTGATGACAATCTGCCTTATCCCATTCATCCATAAGTGAATCTGGTGAGAGCAGTCTTATTCCTGGGATTGAAAATCAGGGAGTTGCATCCCATAACAGGGACGCAATGTTAGAAACCTACGTAGGTTGACACTCCACTGCAGTATTAAATGATTGCCTTACTGCCAGAATTGCTGGCTTTCAGATGAAGCATTATCTTCATTTGCAAGTGATGTTAAGAATCAGGTTTATTATCAGTGAGATATGATGTGAAATTTGTAGTTTTACAGTGCAAAGACATAAAATTACTATCTTAAATTAAAATGTCTTTGTCTATATGTATAGCTATGTATTGTGACATTTCTAAGGGACATAATGACTAGTAAATTGTTATGTTTTCCTACAGAGTGCATTCTGTAGGGTTGGGCAGAACAGTGGCATAGCTGTTAGCATAACACTATTACCGTGCCAGTGATCACCAATTTCATTTCCTGTCACTGCCTCGAAGGAGTTTGTACATTCCTACCAGTACTTCAGTTTCTTCCCACATTCCAAAGACATGTGGTTAGAGCTCGTGAGTTGTGGATATGCTATGTTGTGCCCAGCACACTACATGCTGATCTGATTTGTTGCAAAAAAATGCATTTCACTGTATGTTTAGATATACATGTGACAAGCAAAGCTTGCTTTCTTTCTGTTCTCTGAGTTAAGTTGAAGAGTTAGTAGCAAAGGTGTGGAACACACTGCTTTTACCCTATTGTTTCTCTTTTATGTCTGCAGATTGATTGCTGCAACATACAAGATGATTTGGGTGGGAGGCGGGCAATTGAAGATGTGCTCTTATGTGGAGCTTTCACGACCCTAAGGTCCAAAGCATTTTACAATTTACATATGATTTGCAGCAAAAATCACAGATAATTTGTGTATGGTAACATAATATGGTTAGCAATTTCATGTTTCCAGTAGTGGGAGAGTCCAGGACTGGAGGGCAGAGGCTCAGAATAGAAGGGTGTCCCTTTGGTACTGAGATGAGGATGAATTTCTTTAAACAGAGGGTAGTGAATCTGTGGAATTTGCTGGCACAGGTGGCTGTGGTGGACAAGTCATTGGGTACTTTTAAAATAAAGGTTGATAGGGACTTGATTAGTAAGGATGTCAAAGGTTTTGGGGAAAGGCAGGAGAATAGGGTTGAAAGAAAATACTGTAAATCAGCCATCATTGAATGCCAAGCAGAGTCGATAGGCTGAATGGCCTAATTTGTTTTCTATATTTTATAATCTTAATGAAGGCCTGTTTTGCAACAGAAATTTCTGTTTGAAATCTTCACTCAATCCATATGAGTAATAAATTCAGTGAAAACAAGATGAAAGTGTCACAGATGCCCAATATAGTGCTTGTGAATCCAGACAGACTAATGTCTACAGATACTAGGTCAAACAACTGTTTTGATCTCAACTGTTTTAATAATCCAAGTTTACTCTTTAAGGAAGTTGGTGAATGAAGTGCTGCAATAACCTATCTAAGTTGGTGAAGTGTGAGAAATCACATTCTGCAGTGTATGGCACAGAAGAAAATAGTTTGACCTCTCATGGTCAGATCGTAACAACTTGCTGCTCAAAAAAATAACCTCATCACTCTTTGAATTCATCGGCCAATTATGTTCTTTCTATGTTCATCTATTGGGATCAACTTCCTCCTAATTACTCTATTTGGACAGTGATAAAAGGAAAGCCTAACTCTCCTCATAATTAAAATTTCTTATTGCTAATACCACCCCCCCCCCCGAGCAAATCTATTTACTTCTCTAACCTTTAACATCCTTCCTAAAGCATATAAAGTATTTTAATCATGCATTCTAATTAAACTAGGGAGAAAGTTCTTGGGAAACTAAAAGATCTGAAGGTAGATCACCTGGACCAGATGATGTACACCACAGAGTTCTAAAAGAGGTAGCTGAAGAGATATTGGAGGCATTAATAATGATCTTTCCTGAATCATTAAATTCCAGAGTGGTTCTGGAAGACTGGAAAATTACAGATGTCACTCCAAGAAGGGAGAGAGGCAGAAGAAAGGACACTATAGACCAGTTAGTCTGACCTCAGTGGTTGGGAAGATGTTAGAGTTGGTTATTAAGGATGAGGTCTCAGGATACTTGGAGGCTCATGATAAAATAGGCCATAGTTGACATGGTTTCCTCAAGGGATAATCTTATCTGACAAATCTGTTGGTATTCTTTGAAGAAGTAACAAGCGGGATAGACAAAGTGATCAATTGATGTTGTGTACTTGGATTTCAGAAGACCTTTGACAGGGCGCCACACATGAAGCTGCTTAACAAGCTCCGAGCCTATGGTTTTACAGGAAAGGTTCTAGCATGGATAAAGCAGTGGCTGATTGGCAGGAGGTAGAGTGGGAATAAAGAGAGTCTTTTCTGACTGGATGCTGGTGACTAGTGGTTTTCCACATGGTCTGTGTTGGGACCGATTCTTTTTATGTTATATGTTTTGTACGTTGGAATTGATGGCTTTGTTGCAAGGTTTGCAGATGATATGAAGGTAGGTGGAGGGGCAGGTAGTTTTGAGGAAGTAGAGAGGCTACAGAAGGACCTAGACAGGTTAGTAGAATGGGCAAAGAAATGGCAGATGGAATACAGTTTCAGGAAATGTGTGATTATGCTCTTTGGTAGAAGAAATGAAAGGGTTGACCATTTTCTAAAATACAAAGAGCTCTTAGATAGAGCTCTTAAAGATAGCGGGGTCAAGGGATATCGGGAGAAGGCAGGAACGGATGTGGATGATTGTGGATGATTAGCATGATCACATTGAATGGCAGTGCTGGCTTGAAGGGTTGAATGGCCTACTCCTGCACCTATTGTCTATTGTCTCTTAAAATACAAACAAAAAACTGAAGTTCAAAGGGACTTGGGACTCCCTGTGCAGGATTCCCTAAAGTTTAATTTGCAGGTTGAGTCTGTGGTGAGGAAGGCAAATGCAATGTTTGCATTCATATCAAGAGGATTAGAAAATAAAAGGAAGGAGATAGTGTTAAGACTTAGAAAGCACTGGTGAGGTCTCAGTTGGAGTATTGTGAGCAGATTTGCCTCCTTATCTTAAAAAGGGTGTGCTGAAACTGGAGAGGGTTCAAAGGAGGTTCACGAAAATGATTTCAGGATTGAATGGCTTGTCATATGAAGAGCATTTGATGGCTCTGGGCCTGTATTCACTAGAATTCAGAAGAATGAGGGGTGACCTCATTGAAACCTTTCGAATGGTGAAGGACCTTGATAAGAGTGGATGTGGAGAGGATGTTCCCTCTGGTGTGAGAGTCTGAGGTACATTGAATTTGAACAGTATTGATTTGTTTCTGAGAATGTTTGCTATGTCATTCTTATTCAAGACACAGCCTCAGAATAGAGGGGAATCCTTTTAGAATAGAGACAAAGAGGAATTTCTTTAGCCAGGGAGTGGTGAATCTGTGGAATTCTTTGGCTCAGGCTGCTGTGAAGGCCAAGTATTTATGTATATTTAAGGCAGAGGTCAATAGATTCTTGATTGATCAGGGAATGAAGGGATACAGGAGCAGGTTGGAGATTGGGGCTGAGCAGAAGATTGGATCAGCAATGATGAAATGGTGAAGCAGACTCGATGAGCCAAGTGGCCTAATTCTGCTCCTATATCTTATGGTCTTAAATGTCTGTAAAAAAAAATTGAACTTTTTTAGTTCTTGGTCAAAAATTGATTATAATGAAAACTGAGAGAAATGTAAAAATTGGTCCTTCACCTTTTCAGGGAGGAAGATGAAGCATCACAATGTGCTGTCCCAATTTCAACAGCCCTCATTAAACAAATCACACGTGGACCACAGAGAGAATGCAGTGCCAGCAAGTTACTTGAAGAGTTCTACAAAGTGGGCACTGATGCTTGCATTGCGTGGCCCTACGTAACAAAGGAAACTGACAGGTAAGGCCATGCAACCCTTCAATTATGCTGCGAACTGCAAGTGGTCATTTGAGACAAGCATTATATTTGATGCAGATGGGTGGAATTACAGTGCCTGTTGCTTTGTGTACTTTAACTGAAATATTCTTTAATCAGTAAGGTCATAACTATTTTCAGATATGAGATATTATGCCTAAAATGTTTCAGATTTCTTTTGTTACGTACCCCGTAACTGGGTCACTTACCAGCAAAGATAGAGAGGTCCGTTGAAGTCTGATGGTACTATTTTTATATTGAATAAAAATACACAAAAAGAATATCAGTGCAAACATACAGATAATATACGTCGTCACTACTAAGTCTAAAAGCGCGGGTATAATAATAATCACTAAGAAATAGCTCTGTCGTTGTCTAGGGGATAATGTATTGTCCGATAGAAATATAAAAGTCACTCAAGTTCATGCCTTTGGTTGGAGTCAAGAGAGAGAGTTTAAAACTTGCCCATTCCTTTTATGATGTCAATCCTTCGAGAGTCGTTGGGGCTGATTTCTCCTTTGTTTTAACTAAAGCCGTTCTTCTGTGGTAAGGCCCACCAATTCCAAGGCAAATGGAAAAGGACGCACGTGGGCTTTCCACCGGCTGTCGCTATTACGCTGTTACAGGATTTCTAGCGTTACTTCTGGTGTGTCTAAAGGGGCTGTTCCCCAGACCCTCTTTTATCCTGACTCACAGGGTCTCAGATGTCAATTAGGTCGGGATGATGCAATCCCTCAACCAACCCCCTCTGATCATTCCCTGAGGGCTTCCGTGAAGTACAGTACTCAATACACAATTCCGTCTCCAAGAGACAATGGCTGTTATCCGTGGCTTTGTATCGCTGAGGGCCGGGACATTCCAAACATCTCTCTCTCATTTCCTGTGTCTCCTGACCTGAATTAATAGCGATCTTGCGATTCTCAAAAAGGAGGGGGCTACTTTGGACCCTTCAGCCTCTCAGAGTTGGGCACAGGCGTAACACTTTTTATACCATCTTTTTATAAAATTACTTACTTTTTTCACTGGATTATGAATAATTCTTAGGGAGTTATGTTGAATCTTAACAGTATTGATTTGCTTTTGAGCGTGTTTGCTGTGACAGCCTTATTCAAGAAAATATTTATTTTGGAGATAAAATATATACACTTACAATGCTTTGACTACAATGTGACTGTTTTCTTTGCAAGCCTGTCATGGTTTTGTTCGAGTCATTCAATCTACATATTTACTAAATATCAACTGGAATCCACAGTTAAGATGGATGTCATTCTAACTATATCTGGGAAGGTTGTAGAGGAACACAAAATAATTTAGGGATAATCTTCTGGCAGCCTTTAAGAAATAACATTTTTAACTAACTGACGCTATTGATATGAGGAATAATGACAGCTTAAATACTTGTTTCAAGCGCCAAATTGCCAGTGATGATAATGAAGAATTAATCTGTTCTTTAACGTGTGCTTGCATTGAACAGCAGAAACAGCAGTGAGGTCCTTGCTCAGTGGGACAGCCCTATGCAAGTTAAGTTGTCTGCCTGGAAGCCCTGTCTCAATACGCTTCTGGTTGAACTTCTACCCTGGGCCTTGTTTGTCAACCAGTCGAAATGGGACCTCTGGCTCTTTGAAGGTGAAAAGATAGTTGTGCAGGTACCAGCTGGGAAAGTTATTGTACCACCAAACTTCAAGGTAAATGAGTAAATAACACATTGTTTACTTCATTTAAACAGATTTTGAAAATGCAGAATTTTAATTTCTGGGAAAACATTGTGATTTGCTTTGTGCTATTAAGATGATGTTGATATAATAAAGATATTCATCTGGTTCTTCATTTCTATATAATTATTTAATTCCCCATTCAGATTATTTTAAAGCTACCCAGTCCAGATGATCATTAATTGATCTTTAAGGATTGCTGTCTAGGTGGCATATTAGTGACCAACCAATGCAAACTGCACAGAACAGACCTTAATTATTTTCACTACCATTTAAAAAAATTGTTTTTGCCACAGGAAAGAAAAAAAACATTGGAGAATGAGCACATTTCTTTTGTGCTTAAAGGCACCATTTCTTTTAAAATTCAGAGGAACTCACAGGCCACATGGTCCATCCTGCCTGTACAAATTTTTTGTCAGAGCCTTTCATGCAGTTCTGCAATGAAGTGGTTAATTGGTAAATTGATTTATTATTGACACATGTACTGAACAACTTTGTTTTGCATGCCATTCATACAGATCATTTCAATACAGCAATGCTTTGAGGTATTACATGAGAAAACAATGTAGAATGTTGAATACAGTGCAGGCAGGCAATAATGTGCAAGGACATGATGAGATCAAGAGTCCATTTTATCATACAAGAAGTCTGTTTAGTAGTCTTATACCAGCTGTCCTTGACTCTGGTGGTACATGCTTGCTCGGAACTAGCCTGGTTGCAATGCCAGTTTAATTAGAGGATAAGAAGTAGAGGCAAGGCTGTGCCATGTATTCCCCCCCCCCCCCCCCGAGCCTGCTGCACCACTCGTGAGATGATGAGCGATCTGTCATTCATCCACTTTCCCACTTGACTCCCGTATGTTCTAACTATCCAGAAACCAACCTGCCTGGACCATTAATACACTCGAAGACTGAATGAGAATTTAAAAGATTTAACAAACTAGATTTAAAAAACAACCATATGCACAATCTAAATCCATTGTAGTTCCTGTAAGATATATAATGGTATGTGTTTTAACAATTATCTTTAGGAGCCTTTTCAGATTGGTATCTACTGGGCCAGTACCAACACTGTACATAAATCCACCGCAATCCGGCTTGTGCACGACATCACTTCCCCCAAGTGGCAGGATTATCCCACCTCTGACATCATCACACTGGACGAGGAAGGGTTTGCTGACGTAGATGTAAAACTAGGTGCTTTCCCAGATCACCAGAAGGTCAGTTTGTAACAATTATTCTTTGTTGAATGATTTGTTGAATCATTTTGGAAACCAGCTGGGGGAAGTTCTATTCATAATGCTATTCAGAGCGATGGTGGCCATCAGAAAGTTTGTTCGAAATGGTGCACACACTCTTCCTACATGATGCTTCAAACTAGTACCTAAGCTGCTGGGAAGCGCAACACTTTATGCATAATATGTTGATGCATTTTGAAAACATCATCCTTGTGGTTACATTCTTACGCAGAAGCAGGAGGAAACCTTTTTATCCTCCCAGGAGGTTCACCTCTCAGTCAGATCATGGCTAACCTGTATCTTAACTTCATCTGTTGATCCTGATTTTGTAACTTTAAATAAACTTCCATAACATAAAATTGCCAACTTCAATTTTGAAACTTCTGTTGGTTGCCCCTTCAACTACAGACACAACAGCTTATCAGGAGAGGGACAGATTGAAATTGCATTTCATACATTTCTCCCATGCTAAATAGGCATAAATTTTTACTCTGATGCCAAATACTGTGATCTTAAGAGGTGAGGTCTGAATGCTCAAAGGTAGTTCGTTACAGTTAATGCTGGGCATTTAGTGAGAATAATGCAATGTCCCAGGTGAAGCTGCAAGCAATCGGCTAGAGGAACTCAGCAGCTCGAGCAGCATCTGTGGGAGGAAAGGAATTGGCAATGTTTCAGGTTGGATTGAAACCCTGCATCTAGTTCTGATGCAGGTCTTCATCCCACAGATGTTACTCGACTTGCTGAGTTCCTCCAGCAGATTGTTCCAGCTTCCAGTACCTGCAGTCTCTTGTGTCTCCAGTATTCCAGCTGAGTTCACATAGCATTCCCACCCTCTTGAGTGCTGCGCAACTTGTGACCTTATGATCCAGTTCCTGTTAGAAAGTCAAAAGTGTGCAGCACGCCTACACATACCATTATCCTTCAGTCATGATCCACCCTTGAGCGGGTACAGAACATAATAGGGAAATGACACCCCATTGAAAGCTGGATCATGACTGAAGGAGCTAGTGGGTGGGGTTTCAGCAGAATTGGGCACAGGTACTTTTATTTGTTGATATGCTTATTATCATAGAATCATAAAATCAGAGAAAAATGGGCCATTTCTGCCTGCTTTTCCAAGCCACCATTCATAACTATGCTACTTCCATTCGTCTGCATACCCTGTATCCCTCTATACCTTGCCCGCACAAGTACCCATCCAAATACCTTTTAAACATTATAATTGTATCTGCCTCCAACCTCTTCTGGTAGCTTATTCCACATATGCACTCTACTCCCATGAAACACTTACCCCTCAGATCTCCTTTCATTTTCTTCCCTCTCACCCTAAACTTGTATCCTCCAGCTGTTGACTCCCCTGCTATGGAAAAGAAAGATTAACCATTTATCCTCTCCATGCCCCTCATACATTTATAAACTTCTATAAGGGAACCCTTCAGCTTCCTTTGTACCAATAAACATAAACCCAGCCTATTCAATCTCTCCTTATAACGACAGCCCTCCTTGCCAGGCAACATCCTGGTAAATCTCTTACTCATTCTCTCTATTTCTACCACATCTATTACAATGCAATTATTGGGGCTATGTACAATATTCCAAGTGTGGTCTAACCAATGTTTTGCATTATGCTGCAACATAATGTTCCAACTCTTATACTCAATACCTGAACCTGCATACCAAATGCCTTAACCTCGTCCTCCTTTGTCATCAATTTCAGCAAACTAAGGACTTGTACCCCAAGGTCTTTCTGTACATACTGTAAATGTCCCCAACATTGCTGCCATTTACTCTAGAATTTAACTTCCATTTAACCTGATTTATGCATTAACAAACTGATACTTCTTTTTCTAATTCAATTTCTGGGCTAGAATTTTAGATTTCTGTTACCTTTTTTTGGAAGAAGAGTGAGGAAATACCCTGGCCAACACACACAAAATGCTGGAAGAGTTCAACAAGTCATGCAGCATCTATGGAAGGAAATGAAAAGCAATGCTTCAGGCCAAAACCCCTCATTAGGATTGGAATGGAAGGGGGCAGAAGCCAGAATTAGAAAGTAAAGGAATGGGTAGGAGTACAAGCTAGCAGTTGATACCAGGTGAAGGTGAAGGTGGGTGGGGAAGGTGATAGGTGAAGAGAAGATATTTGATAGGAGAGGACAGTGGACCATGGAAGAAAGGGAAGGAGGAGAGGAACCAAAGGGAGGCGATGGGCTGATGAGGAGAAAAGAAAATCATAAGAACATAAGACATTGGAGTAGAATTAGGCTACTTGCCCCTTTGAGTCCAGTCCACCATTCAACCATGTCTGATTTGTTTCCTTTCTCAACCCCATTCTCCTGCCTTATTCCTGTAACCTTTGACGTTCTTGCTAACCAAGGATCCATCAACCTCCGCTTTAAGCTCTGTAGCTGCTTGTGGCAATGAATTCCATAGATTTCATCATCAAAGAAATTCCTGCTCATCTTTTTACTAAAAGGAAGCCTTTTTATTCTGAAGCTGTGTCCTTTGGTCCTAGAAGGGATGAGAGGGTAACCAGAATGAGGAATGGGACGAGAGAAGGGGATGGGGAGAGTAATTCAGTCTTTTTTAGTCCTGAAGAAAGGTCTCAGTCTGAACCATTGACTGTTCATTTCCCTCCATAGATGCTGTCAGGCCTGCTGAGATCCTCCAGAAATTTGTGAGTCTTGCGCTGCAGAATCTCTTGTGACTAAGAAATACTCTAGTTCTGAGGATGTGGCCCTAATTTTCTAGGCTCTCCCACTGGAGCTGCTGTTTTTCCCCACTTGTCAGAAATATTTGATCACTCCTTATACTTTAATAGAAGCTGCATTTATGCAAACCTGCCTTTGTACTTTAGTAGCAGTATCATTCTGCTGAATCTGTGCTATACTATCCAAGACCAGTACATCCTTCCTGTGTTCCCAAGATTAAACGTTTTTACTCCAGCTTGTGGTCATGCCAGATCTCTGAAAAATCTAATACAACTTCCAGCCCCTTGAGTAAAAAGCCAAAATTACATTAGCTGTTTAAATTATTTTTTCTTTAGTTTTTCATATCAGTAGATGGACTCCTCAGACTCCCTGTTCCTTCTGTTGAAAGTGGCCTCATCAGTCTTTATTAAATTCAAGTTGGATGATTTCACTGTGTGTAGGATGAATCATTCTGGATCCAGCCTGCTGCCTGAACTTGCATTCCCACTCACATTAGCCTATTCTGGATGCAGAAGAAAGTAAAAATCATTAAAACAAAAATTTAGAACAGTGATTTCATTAAAAAAAACTAAACATTA
Organism: Hypanus sabinus; assembly: GCF_030144855.1. Classification (NCBI taxonomy): domain Eukaryota; kingdom Metazoa; phylum Chordata; class Chondrichthyes; order Myliobatiformes; family Dasyatidae; genus Hypanus; species Hypanus sabinus. The sequence continues at coordinate 136,540,890 of NC_082706.1, read as the reverse complement.
AAGTAAATTAAAATAAGTAAACCACTTTCCTATTTTTCACAGGATTGGTGATCCTGTACAAATAAATGGGGTAACTTTTCCTATTGCCAGCCCTTTGTGCTGTACAACGGAGGGGTCAATGCAAAGTGCAGCCAGTCCCTCTCCTCAGCAGTTCAGTTTTTCACCAAAAGGCTCAATGATAAGTTCACCAATGGAGCAAGAAATCAGATGTATCAACATCTGACCCCTACCCGCACCCAGCTTGTCTTTGATTCACAACTGTAGGCATTTGAGACTTGTTATGCAGGTAGCTGGCAGTACTCTATAGAATTGCTGGTTACAGGAATGATCAATCAGCTCCAATGACATATCTTAAGGAAAATAATTTAATTTTATTTGTTTAATTTCATTTCATTTCATTTAAATGGAATGACAAATTGCATTGTTTTATCCACATTCATGTTCCCTTGAACCTGCTGAAGCAACAACTCAGCTCCTTCATGTACATACATATGTTCTTTCCTTCTGAGTCACACACGCATTCATCCTTTCTCCCAGATCTTTTCCTGTTGATTATCCATCCATCATATGTTCTCTATTTGACTGCACTCACTCACCTTTCTGCATCTGACAGTCATCTGTTTACCACCCCAGATGATGATTAAAAGTGCCATCTTTTTCAATAATCTTTTGGGAGGAGAAATTAAAATAAGAAATAGAGCTTTCTCACTGGTAATGCTTGATCTAATTTTCTTTGAATATTGATAGCATTTATCCTTTTCACCAGTATCACTAATGCCTCTGCTCAAAGTTCTAGAGTTCCCTCCCTAAACCTACCTCCTTACATTCCTCTTTTAAGAAACTCTTAAAGCTTTTACTAATGTTTGTCAATATCTCCTAATGCGTCGCAGTTTTGTGTCTTGTTTGATAAAATCTCTGATGTCTTTCAGTAAAGACATCGCGTACTAGATTCTTACAGTCTCAGCAAGGAAGCAGCCCCTTCAATCCAACTCATCCACATCGACCAAGTCGCCCAACCCAAATAAGTCACATTTGTCTCTATTTGATCTATATCCCTATAAACCTTTCATATCCATGTCCATATCCAAAGGTCTTTTATATTTTGTAATTGTACCTGCATCCAACTGTATTATTAAAATTATTTATAATTAATCTGTTTAAGATTGTCAGCACACTAACCTGTATGTGGGTCTTCATTGTAAGTATTTTGCCAGATCCATATTAATTTTGGACACAATAAAATTTTAAATGAATCGTGAGCTTTCGAAAAAATGTAGGATAATAATGAACAAGAACATATTCATACATTAAGGATTCTGGATTGTAGTGAAATGAGAGGTGTGAACCCATAAAAAATCTTTCCTTTGATACATGGGCTCACATCAAAGGTTTGTGGCATTATATTCAGTATGTAGAAATAGATTTATTTGATGTGAAGTCACATTGTAATCTAAATGATTGCAGCATATAACTTGTGTCGCAATCAGGAATCCAAATGATCAGAAACAAGGAATGTAAAGCTGCTTTGTCAAGTTGAAAGCCTATGCTGGCTCTTTTGAAGAGCAAACTGGCTCTTCTCCTTCCCAAAACATTCCTTGCATCACAGCAGTTTTTTTCCTCCTTTGAATGTTTCTTCAGTTTCCTCTTAAAAGCTACTGTTGAGTTTCCTTTTGAAAGCCACCACGCCAGAAAGCAATGTCTTCCAGACCTAACCTATTGCTGGAGTGAAAAATTCTTCCGTCATTCTTGCTTCTTTTATCAATTATATTAAACTGTGCCATGTGGTAATCAATGCTTCAGCACTAGAATCTGCTGTGTTTATTCTTTTAAAAGCATTCATAATTATAAACAGCTTCAACAAATCTCCTCTCAACCACTTTTAAAAAAACATAAATCAACACCATCTTTCCACTTTATGCCCCAAGCTACAATCACTCACACCTCGATGGTGAATTTCATTCCTGCCTCCTCTGAAGCATAAACATCCTTTCTAAAGAGAAGTGCCAACTTTTGGACACTATAGTCTCTGGCACTGAGCAAATGTTTCACATCAATTTAACATGACCTCCTGACATCTACAAGTCCGGAATCCTATGTGTGGGCAAATGCCTCCAACTGCTTTCAAAGTTGTCTTGTTGGTTTGGATGGTGGGGCACTTTTTTGAGTGGAAGTTGTGTCACCTTTTTGTCATCTCTACCAGGAGGTCCCTGTCCTCTTGAGGTCTGTTGTGACCTTGATTCCTGCTTTCCACATATCAATTTGTTGTAAATGACTTAAAAGTTAACAATACCCCACACCTCCATTTCAAATCATTATCATGTTATCAAAACAACAATGGTTTAAGTACTTGGTTCTCTAGAGCACAGGCATATACCTCTTGTGTACCTCTGTCCATAAACTAGATCTCTGCTGTTGAAACTATGGTGATCATATTCCTATTTGCATATTGGTTAAATTCATAGTATTAGCTTAACCTGGCTTAGGAATGATGCAGATAAGTAATCATTACTTGCTGTTTTTGTCACCTCCCTGTCTAACATTCAACTTTAGTTGATAAGTAAACACTAAAACTTTTAAAACATAAATAATTGCGCTTGATGAATGAGTTATTTATATATTTCCCATTTGCTACAAATGCCGTAGGAATCTCAGTGTAGGGTCAATGGGATAACAAGTGGGCCATGTGTCTTTTGATTGCAGAGCAGCTTGCCTACATTACATCTGTGAATAAACTTCAAAAGAAATTCATTCATTGCAAAGAGCTTTGTAACATTCCAAGAGTAAAAACAATTATTGTGTACTGTACAAATTCTTTCTTTTTGTTTCTTTCTAGTTTACTGATAAGTTCCTTGTGTTCCACAGTTATGTCAGTTCTGCATATCTTCAGTTGTACGACATGGCATACAGATCCTTGTGATTGAAGACAAGACAATCTTAATTAACACCACTAATCTCAAAATCTATTATCGTCCTGTACTCATCTTCCCGGAGCAAGCAACACAGAGAGAGGTACATCTTATACAATATTTCTTGTCATTTAATTTACTTAATTGCAAGTAGTAAACTTATGATGATGGTCACTAGACACTTGTAACCTCTTTTGTACTACCCACAAAGTACTGATTCTTTAGACGGCTGTATGTATTTATGTCAAAAGGTCCCAAGGGAAATCTCTGTCAAATAGACAGTCAAACACACAGCAACTTTTGTCAAGTCCAACAAAAAATAATAAGAAAATCATAGAATTCAAATGGTCAAGGCATAGAGCAGGTACTACCAGACCCCAGCACTGGCCATACTTACTGTGCTTGTTAGCATGCTGCTCTGAGCCCCATATGCAGACTGATTGTATTGTTTGTCCCAGTTTGCCCAACACTGGTCTTCACAGTAAACTGTTGCACATTTCCTACTTAAGAAAATTGATGAGGACAGTACACTACTTGTGGTTTATTTGGACTTCAGTTAGGCCTTTGACAAGGCCCCATTTGATAGCTGGTCCATAAACTTATTATTTTATAGCTTCATATAGTGTAAAACATTAAAAAATTATTATAAGTTGCAATAAAATTAATAAAAAGTGCAAAAGAGAAATAGTGTTCACGGGTTCATAGGCTATTCAGAAATCTGATGACAGAGGGGAAGAAACTGTTCCTAAAGCATTGAGTGTAGGTCTTCAGGCTCCTGTACCTCCTCAATGGCAGTGATGTGAAGAGAGCATGTTCCCAGTAGTGAAGGATCTTAAAGATGGATGCTGCCTTCTTGTGACACCACCTTTTGAATATGTTCTTGACAATGGGGGGATTAAGCCCATGATGGAACTGGATGAGTCACAAAACCTCTGCAGCCTCTTTCGATCCTTCACGTTGGAGCCTCCATACCAGGCTGTTAGAATGCCCTCCATGGTAATGTGTAGAAAAGAATAAGTCACACAGAAGTTAGAGGAGTTGTAAATGATAAGAAGGATTATCTAAAGGTACAGGTGCCCATAAATCAGCTGGAAGGCTAAGCAGATGCCGGCAGGTAGAATTTAATCCAGACCATTGTAATCCAGACTTCTGGAGGTCAAGTTCTGGTGGGACATGTAAATGGCTTAAGAATGCTGATATACAGAGACCTTGGAGTGTAAGTCCATAAGTTCACTGAATCAATAGGATAGTGACAAAGTTAAAAATTCATGGAGCATTTCTTGTCACCAAAGGATGTGTTAGCAAAAGAGAAAGTGCAGAAGAGATTTACCAGGATGTCATTTGCAAAGGGTGGTTGTTATAAGGAGAGGTTGAAAATTCTAGTTTTATTCTCAGTGAAATGTAGGGGGCGGAGGGGTGATGTTATACAGGGAATTATCAAAATTTCGAAGGGTTCTGATCCTGCAAACTGTTCGTTATCAAGTGGAAACACGGCCACAAACTGAAATCCCATCTGGCAGAAGATGCCAGCAATCTTGCAGAAATCAGCAAATCTACACTGCCATTCTCCCAAACACTTGGTTGTATATATGGGGTGTAAACAATTCTAGTATTCGTAAGCTGGAGAGGACCTGTGCAGAGGTTCATAAAATTATGAGGTGCAACATTTGGAAAGATGGTCAGAGCATTTTTCCCATAAAAAGAGAGTCTGGAACTCTGGAGAAAACAGATTTAAAGTGCGAGGAGAGAAATTTAAAGAACATCAAAGTTTGCATTTTTCACACAGAGGGTGATGGTTATCTCGAATGAGCTGCCAGAAGAGGTGGCAGAGATGTACAATTACAATGTTTAAAAGGCTTTTATGTTGTTCCTTAGATATTACAATCAGAATCAGATTTATTATCACTGACTTTGTTGATGTGAGATTTGTTGTTTTGCAGCAGCAGTACTCTGACTGAAATAAAGTTACGATAAAGTCCCACCGAACGGTCTTGGCCTGAAACGCTGACAGTACTTTTTTCCATAGATGCTGTCTGGCCTGTGTGTTCTTCTAGCATTATGTGTGCGATAAATTGCATACAGACATAGGTGCATGCATACATACATAAATGTATGAATTTATGAATGAAGGTGAGGGTTCTTAGTGATGGATGCTGCCTTCTTGAGACACTGCCTCTTGAAGGTGCCCTCGATGGCGAGGGATGGTTGCACCCCTGATGGAGCTGGCTGAATCACCATTCAGCCCATGTCCCTCTGTGCCTTTCCTATCTGTGTGCCTCCAGACTTCAGTTGTAATAGTTTCAAATAACAATACTTCATAATTCCCTCAGGATATGCTTGCAAAGACCAGAATCAGAATCATATTTATTATCACCAGCTTCTGTCGTGAAAATTGTTAACAGTTCAAAGCAATACATGATAATATAGAATAAAAAAGTCAATCACAGTAAGCGCGCGCGCGCACACACACACACATACATATATATATTAAAAAAATATATAAAATAGATTAAAATGATGCAACACAGAAAAAATATTTTTAAAATGAGGTAGTGTTTATGGGTTCAACGTTCATTTGGGAATCAGATGGCAGAGGGGAAGATGCTGTTCCTGAAGCGCTGAGTGTTTGCCTTCAGGCTTCTGTACCTCCTTCCTGACAGTAATAATGAGAAGAGGGCATGTCTTGAGTGATGGGGTCTTTAATAATGCACTTCGCCTTTCTGAGGCACCATTCCTTGAAAATGTCTTAAATACTACAGAGAGTAGTACCAAGGTGGAGCTGACCAATATTAAACTTTCTGTGGCTTCTTTTGATCCTGTGCAGTAGTAGCCCCCCACCCCCCATATTAGACAGTAGTGCAGTCTGTCAGAATACTTTCCGTGGTACATCTATAGAAGTTTTTGAGCATTTTAGGTGACAAACCAAATCTCTTCAAACTCCTAATGAAATATAGTTACTGTCTTGCCTTCTTTATAGCAGCATTGATATGATGGGACCAGATTAGATTCTGAGAGATCTTGACACCCAGCAACTTGAAATTGCTCACTCTCTGATCCCTCTGTGAGGATTGGTCCAAGTTCCCTTGGAAGGGTAAGACCCTTCCTAAAGTCCACAATCAGCTCTTTCATCTTACTGACATCGAGTATAAGTTGTTGCTGTGACACCACTCAACTAGCTGGTATATCTCGCTCCTGTATGCCCTCCCATCTCTATCTGAGATTCCATCAGCAATGATTGTATTATCAGCAAATTTATAGATTGCATTTGGGTTATACCTAGCCACAGGTATAGAGGGATAGAGCAGTGCGCCAGTGTTGATCATCAGTGAGGAAGAAATATTATCACCAATCCACACAGATTGTGGTCTTCTGGTTAGGAAGTCTAAGATCCAATTGCAGAGAGAGGTAGAGAGGCCCAGGTTCTGTAGTGTATTGACCAGGACTGTGGGACTGATGCTGTTAAAAGCTGAGCTATAGTCAACAAATACCATCCTTACATAGGTGATTGTATTGTCCAGATGAAGATCTAAGGCCGCATGAAGAACCATTAAGACTGCATCTACTCTAGACCTATTGTGGCGATAGGCAAATTACGGTGGGTTCAGGACCTTGCTGAGGCAGGAGTTCGTTCTAGCCATGACCAACCCCTCAAAGCATTTTGTCACTGTGGATGTGAGTGTTACTGGATCTCATTGCCAGATCTCATTCTAGCTGTAACAGGGGTTAAGAAGCTTCTTGAGGAATTACAGCCTAAGAAAGCACCAGGACCTGATCAAGTACTAGCCATGATTCTGAAGAGTTGTGCTTCTAGTCTAGCTTCTGTTTTGCAAAAGATATTCCAGAAGTCTATTAATACTGGGACATTACTGGATGATTGGTTGAAAGCGAATGTCTTTCCAATTTATAAGAAGGGCGAGCGCACAAATCCAGGAAATTACAGACCGGTGTCACTCACTTCCATTCCTTGTAAAATTCTTGAGCATATTATTCCTCGTCACATTATAATCCATCTAGACAGACACAATGTTCTTACTCACCACCAACATGGATTCCGACAGGGCTGATCTTGTGACACACAACTTGCAGGGCTGATCAACGACTTAGCAAAGATCCTTGATAATAGAAGCCAAGCAGATTTGATCATACTCAACTTCAGCAAGGCATTTGAGACAGTCCCCCACCAGAGATTGCTACGCAAGCTTAAACACGTGGGTATTAACAACAGCCTTCTACATTGGTTAAACATGTTCCTTACCAACAGACAGCAACGTGTGCTTCTTGAGGGGGCAGAGTACCCTGAATCTCCAGTAACATCCGGAGTTCTCCAGGGGACCGTGTTGGGACCCTTACTTTTTCTCATTTACATCAATGATTTGCCAAATATAGTCAAGTCCAAGGTCAGACTCTTTGCAGATCTCTGCATAATTTACCCTGAGATAAAAAATGACCAAGATGCTCAGCTGCTACAAAACAATATTGATTGATTATGTCAATGGGAGTCTCAATAGCAAATGTCCTTCAACTCATCTAACTGTTATGCTATGCATGACAGTCACAAAGTTAAACCAATCAGCACAATATATAACATGAAAGGAAAGATTCTGAACCAGTCAGCCACCACCCATATCTTGGTGTTGAAATTAGCAAGGATCTTAACTGAGCATGCCACATCAATCAGATTACAGCCAAAGCAAACAAAATGCTGGGTATCCTGCGAAGAAACCCCCACTCATGTAGTAGATCTGTCAAGGTCATGGCATACAAGACACTCGTCTGTCCAAAGCTTGAGTATTGCATGGCCATATGGGATCCCCATCAAGCTAACGATAAGAAGTCCATTGAGAAAATATAACGCCATGCTGCTCGTTTTGTGCTATACGATTACAGCAGGAAATCCAGTGTCACCAACATGCTCTCTAACCTTCAATGGGAACCACTTGAAAACCGATATACTAAACTACGGTTAATGTCCATTTTCGAAGAAGTTCACAACATCACTCCATCAAACATCCAAATTCATCACAGGGTCAGTCCAACTCAACAGCAAACTGGACCTTACATACGGGAACCCATTTCATTCAACAAGATTTGCTACCAGTACTCCCTCTACCCAAGATCAACAAGAGTGTGGAATCTTCTGCCAGCAGACCTGTGCAGTATTTCTGACATTAATATTTTTAAAGATAGACTCAATCAAATCAATTTAAGAGATCTAGTCAATAAAGCTCACTTTACAACTTAACTCTCACGCCATTCACACCGACTGCGCGTTATAACAGCCGTCTGGCAGCACTTGCACAGTACCAGGCAGAAACATAAGAAGCAGATAGTCATTGAGGCTGCTCATACTACTCTTGGGCACTGGTATAATTCTTGCCTTTTTGAAGCAGGTGGGAACTTCTGACCATAGCATTTAGAAGTTGAAAATGTCTTTGAATACGCCTGCCAGCTGGTTGGCACAAGTTTTCAGAGCCTTACCAGGTACTCCACTAGGGCCTGCCGCCTTGCCAGGTTCACCCTCCTTAAAGCCAGCAGAACATTGGCCTCTGAAACAGAGACCACAGGGTCACTGGGTGCAACAGAGATCTTCACAGTTGTAATTATGTTCTCCCATTCAAAGTGGGCATCAAAGGCTTTGAACTCATCAGGTAGTTAAGTATCACTGCCATTCATGCTTTTGGGTTTCGCAAACCCTGCCAGAGTTGACGTGCAACCAATGTCACCTCCAACCTCACTCGGAATTGTTTCTTCGCTCTTGAAATAGCCCACTGCAAATCCTAACTGGTTTCCTTGTACAGACCTGGGTCACCAGACTTAAATGCCACATTCAAGCCTTCAGCAGGTGTCGAACCTCCTGGTTCATCTATAGCTTCTGGTTTGGGAATGTACAGCAAGTTTTCGTAGGCACACACTCATTCACACAAGTTTTAATGTAGTCAGTAACAACTGCATTACTCATCCAAATTTGAAGGTGACTCCATGAACATAGTCCAGTCCACTGATTCAAAGCAGTCCTGTAAGCACTTCTGTGCTTTCCTTGTCCATACCTTCTTAGTCCTCACTGCTGGTTCAGCGGTCTTCAGTATCTGTCTATATTCAGGGAGTAGAAGTGCAGCTGGGTGATCAGACTTTCCAAAGTGTGGACTAAGAGGAGTTGATCATGAACCATACACCTTCACCTCTGCTTCTGAGAAACTCAACAGTCCTATCCTGATGGTGTATAGTGAACCTGTCAATTTCAATTGCTGCGTCCAGTAAGGAAGGGGTTAACCAAGATTCTGTGAAACAAAGAGTGCAAGTGGTCCTAATGTCCTTCTGATAGAGCACCCTCGCTCTGAGATCTTCAATTTTATTTACTAGAGACTGTACGTTTGGCATTAAGGTAGTCGGTATTGGGAGTCGAAAACCCTGTTTTCTTAAACGTTCCTGTATCCTTGACTGGTAGTCACTTTTCCTACGAGGAAGTTTCTTCCAGTGAGAAGTACAGCCACACTTGGCATTGCTTCTGTCAGTTTTAAGCAGTAATAGATTATTCAATCGCATCAAGACATCTTTATTAACTGCACAGACCTTGGTAACAGTTGTGCTTCTCAACTTGTTTCAGGCTAAAATGAGAATATTTAATTGTATCCATTGACCTATGCTGCATGTGATCACTGTCTTCAAGGCACCCTGGAAGTTGCCTCCGTCTGGCACCATTTTACTGGGTGAACACACACCAGTCTATATTGAGGGGTGAGTGGTGGAAAGGCTGAATGGCCTCATGGTCCTGGGCCCAACATATTAATACTATCACAAAGAAGGCACACCAGTGTCCCTCCTTCACTAGAAGCTTGAATATACAGTATGCTACCAATGACTCTAACAAATTTCTTTAGGCCTGAGAGAATTGTTAAGTATTCTTAGTTGGAACTGTAACAGCTGAAATTTGCGGCCACAGGGATAGGAAAGGTATAGAGGGATCTGGGCTGAATGCAGGATTAGTGCAGATCAGGGGTTCCCAACCTTTTTTATGCCTAGGACCAATACCATTAAGCAAGGGGTCCATGGACCCCAGGTTGGGAACCCCTATATGGATTATCATTGTGGTTAGCACAAAGAGGGCAGAAAGGGCCCATTTTATGTGCTGTATGATTCTATCGTTTCTTCGCACTGAACCATACAGTGACTGGACGACATTTACCATTCCATTAGTGATGCTGTGCCAGCAGAGGATTGAACCTTCAACCAAGTTCCCAACAGAGCAGTGGGGAGGGCAGTTCATTCCAGACTCCTGGCTATGCATTGTTGTCAGTAACATATCTCTCGGGTAACTGTAATGTCATGATGACCCCTTTTGTGCTAACTCCCTTGGCTTTTTCATTCCTGGGAGGCTCCATTACCATTACAGGCCATTGAATCAGAGACACATGGATTTAAGTTTATAGTTCTGTCTCGTCTGGCACTGGAACAAATTTTGCCTTGAGTGACATCCGCAGTTTCTGAGAGAAATAATGGTAACTCAGGGTAGGTCAAACTCAGGGTGTGACTGGGATCTTTGCAATAGATATTTGTTGGGTAAGCATATTATAGGTGATGGAATAAATGTTATAGGCTGGAGTTAATCTTAGAATCTACCACAGCAAAACTTTTTTACAGTTTCTTAAGGCCATTTAGCCCAGGGGATTAGAGCTAGTGTTTATGATGGACTCGAGCCATTTCCCACCCCTCTTCATATAATCCAATCTAGCAATCATCTCTCCCTCTTGTATTAGTTGAACATTCTAACCGTTTCCTGGGTAATAAAGTTCCTCATGAATTCTTGCAGACACAAGAAACTACAGATGCTGAAAACTGGAGCAACAGTCTGCTGGAGGTACTCTTAAACACAAGGGATTCTACAGATGATGGAAATCCAAAGTAACACATACAGAATGCTGGAGGAACTCAGCAAGTCAGGCAGCGTCCATGGAAAGCCCCGAAGAAAGGTCTTGACCTCAAGCATCGACTGTTTATTCCTTTCCATGGATACTGTTTGACATGCTGTAGAAACTCAGTGGGTTACAAAGCATCTATGGGGGTTAGAAAATATTTCACTGATAATGCCTTTTCTTCTACTGATGCTGCATGTCCCTCTGATTTCTTCCAGCAGATTGTTTGTTGCTCCTAATTTCTTTGACTAGGTTTGTTATTGGCAATCTACTATTTATGATCTCAGTCTTATCTTCCTCAAATGGAAATGTCATGTTCCTCATTGAAAACCTTTAAAATCCTATCAGATTGTGCCCTCTCATCCTTGTTTTCCCTTTTAGCAAAGTGGCCACATAAAGGGGTGGTAAAGTAGCCCTATGGCATACTTGCCTTCACTGGTTGTAGCTTTGAGTTTAAAAGCAAGGAGGTCATTTTGCAACAGTACAAGGTTGCCCTTGGAATGTTGTGCACAATTCTGGTCACCCCATAACAGAAAGGATGATTATCTGGATGCTGCCTGGATTAGAGAGTATGAGCTATAAGGAGAGGTTGGTCAAATGCATTTGCTCTTTCTGGAGTGTCGAAGGCTGGGGGGAGACCTTGGCAACTTGGTTTATCGTTTTCACATGACCAAGATATAGTTTAAAAACCTGTCTTGCATACTGTTCACACAGATGAATTCATTAATAATAGTAACTTACTTATAGAGCATTTTTCATATAGACAATATCAAAATGTTTACTGTAGAATAAAGTGCAAACGTGAAAATAAAAAGACAGAAGGATATTATTTGTGGAGTCATAGAGTACTACATCACAGAAACAAGCCCTTTGGTCCATCTAGTCTGTGTCAAAATATTATTCTGCTAGTCCCATCAACCTGTACCCACACCATAGCCTTCCATACCGCTCTCATCCTGATACTTAACAAAGTTTCTCTGAATTACTGAAATTGAGGTCGCATGCACTATGTCAACTGTCTACTCGTTCCACACTCTCACCATGCTCTGAGTAAAGAAGCTCCCCCTCATATTCCCCTTAAATATTTCACCTTTTACACTTAACCCATGACCTCTACTTCTACCCAACCACCCAACCTCAGTGGAAAAAGCCTGCTTGCATTTACCCTATCTATACCTTTCATAATTTTGTACACCTATATCAAATTAACCCCCATTCTCCTGTGCTCCAGGGAATAAAGTCCTGAAGTATTTAATCTTTATTCAGGTCCTCAAGTCCCAATAAAATCTTCGTAAATTTTCTCCACACTCTTCTAATTTCATTGACATCTTTCCTGAAAGTAGGTGATCAGAATTGCACATAATACTCCAAAATAGGCATAACCAATGTCTTGTGCAACTTCAACATAGCATCAAAACTTCTGTACTCAGTACTTAAATTTATGAAGGCAATGTGTCAAAACTTCTCTTCAGAGTCATTCTCATAGAACACTTCAGCACATTAATGGGCCTTTTGGCTCATCTAGTCCATGCTGAACCATTAATCTGCCTAGTCCCATCGACTGCAGCTAGACCATAGCCCCCCATACCCCACCTATCCATTACCTATCCAAATTTCTCTTAAATGTTGAAATCATACCTGTATCCACCACTTGCGCTGGCAGTTCATTCCATATTCTCAGCACCCTTTAGTGAAGAAGTTACCCCTCATGTTCCCTTCAATATTTCACCTTTCGCCCTTAACCCATGACCTCTAGTTGTAGTCTCACCCAACCTAATTGGAAAAAGCTTTCTTGAATTTACCCTAGCTATACACCTCATAATTTTGTATACCTCTATCAAATCTTCTAAGTTCCAGGGATCAAGTCCTAACTTACTCAACCTTCCCCATATCTCCGATCCTCAAGTCCCAGTAACATCCTTGTAAATTTTCTGTGCACTCTTTCAATCTTATTTACATCTTTCCTGTAGGTAGATGACCAAATCTACACACGGTACTTCAAATTAGGCCTCACCAATGTCTTTTGCAACTTCAATATAATATCCCAACTCCTGTACTCAACAAACATGAGAAATTGTGTAGATGCTGGAAATCCAAAGCTACACATCCAAATTACTGGAGGAATTCAGCAGGTCAGGGAGCATCCATGGAGGTGGACAAACAGGCTGAGACAGTCCTTCAGGACTAAATGCATTGATTTATGAATCCCAATGTGCCACAAGCTTTCATTACGACCCTATCTACCAATCGATGCCACTTTCAAGGAATTATGGATCTGTAATCCCAGATCCCTCTGCTCTTTTGCACTCCTCAGTGCCCTACTGCTCATCGTATAAGACTTATTGTTGGTTCTCCTAAAGTGCAACACCTCACACTTGTCTACATTAAATTCCATTTGCCATTTTCAGGCCATTTTTCCAGCTGGTCCAGATCTGCTGCAAGCTTTGATGGTCTTCCCTGCTGTCCACTAGACCCCCAATCATTGAAATAGATGACAAACAACAATGGACCCTGCACCAATCCTTGTGACACACCACTAATCACAGACCTGCAGTCAGAGGAGCAACTATTGACTATCGCTCTCTGGCTTTACCTGCGAAGACAATGTCTAATGAAATTATTACTTTATCTTGAATGCCGGGCAACTGTATCTTCTTGACCAATCTCTCATGCGAGTCCTTGTCAAAGGCCGTGCTAAATTCCATCTGGACAGTATACACTGCCTTCATCGAATTTCCTGCTAACTCTCTCGAAAATGCGTATAAGATTGCGTACAAGACCTACCATGCACAAAATCATGTTGGCTATCCCTATTCAGTCCCTGTCTGTCCAAATACTCATATATCTGATCCTCTTCACTGCCTTTCAGTAACTTTACCACTACTGGTGCCAGGCTCACCAGCCTATAATTTCCCGGCTTACTCTTGGAGCCTTCCTTAAATAACAGAACATTACTTGCTATTCTCCAATCCTCCGGCACCTCACCCGTGGCTAAGGAGATTTTAAATATCTCTGCTAGGGCCCCTGCAATTTCTGCACTAGCTTCCTTCAGGGTCCGAGGGAACACCTTGATAGCCCCTGCAGATTTTCTAAAAATAAATTAAGATAATTTGCCTCAAGACAGCAAGCGTTTTCTTCTCTGTAATTAAAAGATGTTAGTTAAAAGCAAGGTTAAATAGTTTTTTTGACTTGGCTTTTAAAAGTATTAACTGAGTTTGTATCCCTTGTAGCAGCATTATAAAATGAAAATTATTCTAGATTGTACTCTGCTCCCAGACCATTGAGAGCTTTAAAGACAAGTAAGAGAACTTTAAGATCAATTCAAAAAGATACAGAAAGGCAATGGAGAGTAGCTAGGATGGGAGTGATATGCTCCCTTATCCTGATTTTAGTTAAATGTCTAGCAGCAGTGTTCTGAATGAGTTGAAGTTTGTCAAAAGATTGTTTTGAAAGGTCAGTAAAAAGTGCATTGTAGTAATCTAGTTTTATAAAGATGTGAATTAGATTTTCAGAATCATTATGTGACAGAAATGAACATAAATTTGCAATATTTAAGTGTAGAAATCTGCTCTGGCCACTTTCTTTATGTGAAATTTAAAATTCAAATCTGAATCAAAGTTAACACCCAGGATAGTTACTTCTGATTTTACATTGGAATCCAAGTTTATCTTGACATTTATCTCATATGGCTTTGGGACCAACCAAAATATTTCACCAATATTTTGACGAAGGGTCTGGGCCCGAAACATCGACGTCGCTTCTCCCTATAGATGCTGCCTAGCCTGCTGTGTTCTACCAGCATTTTGTGTGTGTTGTTGTTTGAATTTCCAGCATCTGCAGATTTCTTCGTGTTTGCTCTTTAAATTCACTACTGCGAAGCCTCTGCCAGTGATGCCTACACGGAAGAAGTTTAAATCTTCTCTTCAACGGGAGTTTAGTGAAACCCTCTCTCATTGCTCCCCATCTGTAATTCCTTCGGCCTAGTCCTGATGAAGGGTCTTGGCCTGAAACGTCGACATCGCTTCTCCCTATAGATGCTGCCTGGCCTGCTGTGTTCTACCAGCATTTTGTGTGTGTTGTTGTTTGAATTTCCAGCATCTGCAGATTTCCTCGTGTTTGAGTTTTATCTTAATTTAGTTTTAGGAAATCGATACTTTTAGATATACCAATTAGTTGAGTGGTGTCACAGCAACAATCTTGCACTCAATAAGATGAGAGAGCTACTTGTAGACGTCAGGAAAGATAAGACGAGGGAACATAAACCAATCCTCATAGAGGTACCAGAAGTGAAGAGAGTGAGCAATTTCAAGTTCCTGGGTGTCATAATCTCTGGGGATCTAATCTGGTCCCAACATATTGGTGCAGCTATAAGGAAGGCAAAACAGTGGCTATACTTCATTAGGAGTTTGACAAGATTTGGTTTGTTTCCTTAAACACTCAAAAACTTCTACAGATGTACCGTGGTTAGCATTCTGACAAGCTGCATCACTGTCTGGTATGGAGGG